>NC_133406.1:188840000-190090000 GCF_049350105.2 Macaca mulatta
GAGGAGTACTTTATGTGTAACTACAGTTTTTTCCTTCATGAAACCAATTACTTATTACATTTATCCTTCTCTATCTCTAGACCATTTTATCTTTATATTTTAAAGTACTAAATTGAAATATGTGTTGTGTTTATTCCTGAAGTCATTAAACGTCTAATTCAGTGTAGATTTGAAGTAAATGAAAGGGATAGTGGATTTTAGTTTTTTCATCCTTTGTTTTTTGAAGGTTTTACCATAGGGGCTAATCTTTTGAGATTCAAAGATTGAAGACTATAGAGGAAAACAATGTGCTTATATAGGGTGAGGCTTCATTATAGCTCTGTGCTATAAATATTCCTTAATTACATAGTACCAATAAATATCACCATTGTATATTATCCCTGCTTGATTTATTTAGGTATTAGAAACATTTAATACTAGACTTGAGGGGACTTCCAGTTCATATAGGTTAGGCTTGGCTTATAGCGAGTGCAAGTCTCTGTATTTGTTCCACTTTTTATAGTATTTTCCTCCTTGGTTTGATGCAGTGTCTAGTTCTAATAGTGATTTAAAGCATTTACTAGGCTGAGTAAACTAACAGATGGCTAGAGTGATCTATCTGGAAGTCAGCAGACCCCTATTTAACTTACAGAAGTGTCTCTAGCTGTGGCATTCAGTTTATTTGTAAAAGAGGATGGAATGGTTAGGCTCCTTCTAGCTATAGTAGCTCCTTGGAAATCAAGGATTTATTTTCTTCATTTTTTCACTTGCCTAGCACAGCGTCTGTTTTACCTTAAACCCAGTTAAAACCTGTTGAATGGATGAAAAAGCAAAACAACTGAGGATAACTGTAAAAGCACTTTCCGTATTTTGAGACTCAAGAACTAGGTGCTTTCTAGTATGTTTTTCTTTATACAGTTTCTAGAGTAGGTTGACACCAGTGTTTAAACAAGCAGACCTTTAAGTAGATTTTATAATTTTAAACCAGAATATATTTTATTATGCTTTGAAAAATTATGCTGAAAGAAATATATATGTATATACAACACAGTATGGAGTTTTGGTTTATGCTGAACTAAAGTAAAAATTCTGTTGTGCTTTTGTTCATTTGTTTCTTTCTTTCTTTTTTTTTTTTTTTTTTAATGGTAGGAGACGTAGATTTCAATCTGATCCAACAGTTGTAACTGATGCAATAAATTACTTATTAACCAGTTTTGAAAGCTCAGTAATCAGGTGTTATTTTTTTCTAGTCTATTCAGATGGGACAGTCTTTCTTCTGTCTTTCAGATTTTACTTGTCTCATTCACATCTCTTTAGTTGTGTGCATGATTGGATGGCCAGGTCCATGTATAAAAAAATGAAGACTGTTGAGCCTTCAACAGCTCTGGCAGATTCATCTTATAGGGTCATTTTCCTTTTCCTTTATTTGTCTCCACCTGCATATGGAAGAGATTCTTTCTGTCCTGGCTTTTAAATTTGTTAACTAGTGGTAACTTCATCACTAGGTTATTGTTCCCTATACTCATATCAGTTTTTGGTCTAATCTTTCAATGGAGGATTTGTACACATACATTTATAAACGTTTATTTGCACAATGCAAGTAGATTTGTTCAGTCTTTTATAATTTCCTTGAATATATTTATTTTTATTTTATTTATTTTTTGAGACACAGTCTTGCTCTGTTGCCCAGGCTGGAGTGCAGTAGTGCAATCTCAGCTCACTGCAGCCTCTAACTCCTGAGCTTGAGTGGTTCTTCTGCCTCAGCCTCCCAAGTAGCTGGGACTACAGGTGCCTGCCACCATGCACAGCTAGTTTTTGTATTTTTAGTAGAGATGGGGTTTCACTATGTTGGCCAGGCTGGTCTTGAACTCCTGACCTCAGGTGATCTGCGTGCTTCAGCCTCCCAAAGTGCTGGGATTACAGGCATGAGCCGCTGCACCTTACCTGAATACATTTAATAACAGAAGCTCATATAACATATCCACATGGTAGGTTTTAAAAATAGAATTAATTTGGGAGGCCAAGGCGGGCGGATCACGAGGTCAGGAGATTGAGACCATCCTGGCCAACATGGAGAAACCCCGTCTCTACTAAAATACCAAAAATTAGCTGGGCGTGGTGTTGTGCACCTGTAGTCCCAGCTACTTGGGAGACTGAGGCAGGGGAATTGCTTGAACCCGGGAGGCGGAGGTTGGAGTGAGCTGAGATTAGCACCACTGCATTCCAGCCTGGCGACAGAGCAAGATTCCGTCTCAAAAAAAAAAAAAAAAAAAAAAAGAAAAAGAATTTTTTTATTGCTAAGAGGAGATTATGGAGAAATTATTATTATTATTTTTGAGACCGAATCTTGCTCTGTTGCCCAGGCTGGTGTGCAGTGGCTCTATCTTGGCTCACTGTAACCTCTACCTCCTGGATTCAAGCAATTCTGCCTTAGCCTCCCAAGTAGCTGGGACTATAGGCGAGTGCCACCATGCCCAGCTAATTTTTGTATTTTTAATAGAGATGGGTTTCCCCATGTTGGCCAGGAGGGTCTCGATCTCTTGACCTCATGATCTGCCCGCCTCGGCCTCCCAAAGTGCTGTGATTACAGGTGTGAGCCACCGTACCTGGCCTGGAGAAATTATTATTATTATTGTTTTGAGACAGAGTCTCTGTCACCCAGGCTGAAGTGCAGTGGCGCGATCTTGGCTCACTGCAAGCTCCACCTCCCAGGTTCACGCCATTCTTCTCCCTCAACGTCCTGAGAAGCTGGGACTACAGGCGCCTGCCACCACGCCCTGCTATTTTTTTTTGTATTTTTAGTAGAGACGGGGTTTCACGGTGTTAGCCAGGATGGTCTCGATCTCCTGACCTCGTAATCCGCCCGCCTTGGCCTCCCAAGGTGCTGGGATTACAGGCGTAGGCCACCGCACCTGGCCGAGAAATTATTTTTAGTAATTGACTTTTTATTTTAATGATAGTTTATACTCATATAAACATATATAATTGTCTACATAGTGTGTCTTACTGATTGAGATGAAAGGCATGTCCAATGCCTTTTTAAATCTTAATTATGTGTCAAAGTGCAGTCTCTAGTTTTATTTACTTCTTTATTTTTAATGTTTGTTTCCTTTCCAAATGTGGTCTCTAAGTGTTCAGCTATTTATACTCTATTTTTATCAGTTACAAGGGGTCTTAAGTCACTTTTCGTAGATATGTTTACATGTCTGCTATATTACCTGTTATTGCAAAAATGTGGTGGCTTGAAATAAAACATTTATTTTCTTACAGTTTTGGAGGAATGGAATCAGGTACATTAGATCTTCCTCAAGGTTATTGAGCTTAGTGTCAGAACTGCAATTCTAGCGGTTTTTAGTCCATTTGGGCTGCCATAACAGAATCCCACACACTGGGTGGCTTATAAACAACAGAATTGTTTCTTACAGTTTTGGAGGCTGAGAAGTCCAAGATCAAAGAACTGGCAGATGTGTCTGGTGACAGCTCTCTGGTTCATAGACAACTGCCTTCACTCTTTGTCCTCATACAGCAGAAGGGGCAAGGGAGCACTCTGAGGTCTCTTTTACAAGGCACTAATCCATTCATGAGGGCTCTGCCCTTATTACCTAACCATTTCTCATTGGCCCCTACCTCCAAATACCATCACATTGGGGATTAAGTTTCAACGTAGAAATTTTGGGTAGGGGGGACACAAACATTCAGTCTTTAGGGTAGCCAAGGTATTTCTGACTTCAAAGTGATTGTTCTTAGCCATCATACTTTATTACTAACATAGTTGCTTTCGGAAGAAATTTAAACAATATATATGACCAAGTTCCCAGATACAAGGTTTAATATTTTATGAGCATTTTCATCAGTAAAATCTTGTACATAGCATCCTAGAGCTGAAACTTTCAGATCATTAACTACCTTGTGTTTCATTTGAAAAATAAGGGTAAAACTCTGGTAAGCTGAATTGATTTACCCAAAATTACAGGTCATATTAAGTCATAGAGCCAGGCCTGGATCACTGAGTTTCTCACTTCAGTCTTATAACACGTGATTCATAAAGTTAATTTTTGTTACTTCTTTGCTTTCTGTTCTGTAAGTTTGAATTTCCATATAATAAAGGAGATACTGAATTTTGTTTTATTACGTGTTTCTTTAAAATTGACAGAATATCAACTTGCAAGGCCTTCTGATGCAAACAGAAAGGAAATGTTGTTTGGAAGCCTTGCTAGACCTGGACATCCTATGGGAAAATTTTTTTGGGGTAAGATACTAAATACATCATCTTATTTCATATTTTCTTGTTAAGATTTAGAATAAGAAAAGTTGATAAGGAATTGAAAATTATAAAGCTAGAGCCCCTAGGTACCCTTTGCCTTTTAGGATAGCTAGTTAGCCTTTCAAACACGAAGTTGTTAAATATGCCAGTATTTGGTTCTCTAACAATGAATATAGCAAGAATAATACCTTACATTTTGTGAATGCTTTTGAAGTGCCAGATACTATGCTAGCACAACATGAATTATTTCATTTGATCATTATCACAATGTTCAGAGATAGGTACCATTATCATCTCCATTTAAAGATAAACAGGTTTAGGCCAGGCGTGGTGGTTCACACCTGTAATCCCAATGCTTTGGGAGGCTGAGGTGGGAGAATCACTTGAGCCCAGTTCAAAACCAGCCTTGGCAACATAGTGAGACCCCCATCTCTGTTTTAAATTTCAGTCAAGTTATATAATTTGTTTAAATCACACAGCTAGTAAGTGGTGGATGTGAGATTTGGACATCTGTTTATCTGATTATAAAGTCCGCGCTCTACCTCAGCCTGACATGTCCATTTGTCAACAGAGTTAGCAGTGGTTTCTGTAAGAGTTTTTTTAACTGTGACTTAATTTTGTTCATCTGGTAAACTGTTTAACTGGTGTCTGTTTTTCATAATGGCATTTTCTTAGTGGTAGGATTTAGTTACAGCCTCATATTAATCCTGTTGACTACAGAGTAAAATTTAGGACGAGATGATCTAAATGATTCTTTAAAGGGTGCTTTGTTTCCCTGTATATTTCTGTACAGTTATATACATTTTATAGGGCATTCTTGCTTCATGTGTTTTATTTTTAAGAATTAGCTGGGCACGGTGGCTCACACCTGTAATCCCAGCACTTTGGGAGGCCAAGGCGGGTGGATCATGAGGTCAGGAGTTCGAGACCAGCCTGGCCAAGATGGTGAAACCCCGTCTCTACTAAAAATACAAAAATTAGCCGGGTGTGGTGGTGCACGCCTGTAGTCCCAGCTACTTGGGAGGCTGAGGCAGGAGAATTGCTTGAACCCAGGAGGCAGAGGTTGCGGTGAGCTGAGATCATGCTATTGCACTCCAGCCTGGGCAACAAGAGCAAAATGCTGTCTTAAAAAAAAAAAAAAAAAAAAAAAGAATTACACAAACCTATTATTAAAATAATTAGAAAGAACCTGGATTGAATACTGCTGGACTAATTATTAAGCAAGGAAGCTTAGGGAGTTATTGTCTGTTTTTTTAAGGTTTTCCCAACCAGAGATTAATTCCTTGGATATTAAAATATACTTCAGAATTGTTTCTTATGCATTTTTGTCTCATTAATGTTAATACATTATTGCACACTGGTTCAATATTCTTGAGTCACTTGGGTTATTTCATTAATCATGTATGGTAGCTAAGTATGCATTGATGATGTAGAACACTTAACAAAGTGAACTTAGTTATATCTATGATTTTTTTCATTCTTTTATAGGAAATGCTGAGACGCTCAAGCATGAGCCAAAAAAGAATAATATTGATACACATGCTAGATTGAGAGAATTCTGGATGCGTTACTACTCTGCTCATTACATGACTTTAGTGGTTCAATCCAAAGGTAACTATTTATTATGGCTCTTAGAGTTACTCTGAAGTAGTGCTTTCTTAGGATTTGTTTGCCTGTATCGGTGTTGCAGTGTACTATTGTACTATTAATTACTTTAGTGCTTGACCTTAATACAAGGTAAAGGAAATCAGAACTTGGAGATGTCACATAGCTAGTGACAAAGCTCAGGGAAACACAAGATGATGAGATTCTCAAGCAAATCTCTTACAGAAATAGGTCTTATTTGTAAGATAAGATATGTAGGCTGGTCTATGAATGTATTAACATTCTAATAGGTCATGAATTGATCTTTTAAGCCACCTTCAGCTGCAATTGTGTCTGTAGTTTTACATTTACTCTATAGTAATTACAAACTCTTACAGTGCAAAGTGTTGGTTTGTTCATTCTTACATAAGGTCCTGTAAAAATGGCATGATTAATTGAGATTGATCATGGTGACAATGGCAGAAGTATCTTAAATATAAAATACTGGTGAATACCTCAGTGGCAGAAGTATCTTAAATGTAAAGATTGATGAATATCTCTATTTTCCTTCTTTGATCATTGTCTTCAGTAACTCACATTAACTTTTTCTCATTAAGGAAATCATGGAAGCTTTCTTTTGTTTTCTTCACATTTCAACCTACTTGTTTTTTTTTTTTTTTTTTTTTGAGACGGAGTCTCACGCTGTTGCCCAGGCTGGAGTGCAGTGGCGCGATCTCGGCTCACTGCAAGCTCCGCCTCCCGGGTTCCCGCCATTCTCCTGCCTCAGCCTCCTGAGTATCTGGGACTACAGGCGCCCGCCACCGCGCCCGGCTAATTTTTTGTATTTTTAGTAGAGACGGGGTTTCACTGTGGTCTCGATCTCCTGACCTTGTGATCCGCCCGCCTCGGCCTCCCAAAGTGCTGGGATTACAGGCTTGAGCCACCGCGCCCGGCCCAACCTTCTTGTTTTTCAAAGTCAGTAAATTGCTAAATTATTCCATTTAACATACCTTATAGTTTGCACATTTCTGTTTGAAAGGCTAATCCTCTCACCCTAATGTGATTCCCCTTTTTATAAAGTTTGCTTTTTACATTGCCAAAATTAAGATCAAATCTGACTTGGTACTTACATGTAAAACATTTTTGCATTTATGATCAAAATGAGTTCACTAAAGTTGACTTGAAGGTAAAGTTACATGGTATGGTAGATTCTTTTGTTCAAATTGCTTCTAGGTTCCTTTTACATTTGCTAAATTAGGTAATTCCATATTTGGTATACAAGTTAATTCATGATTTATGATTATTGTGTTTGCAAATAATTCCATGTGTTTTTCTTGAACTAGTTATTCCGTTTCTTTTGTATTTTCTTCCTCTGTGATGACAGATATAAGAGCTTATTAATGCTTATTTCAAAATTTTAAAACAAGTCCTAGAGTTTTTGTTGTTTAACAAGACAGGGTTTTGCTTTGTCATTCAGGCTATAGTGCAGTGACACAATCATAGCTCACCGTAGCCTCAAATGCCTGGGCTCAGGTGATCCTCCTGCCTCTGCCTCTGAGATAGCTGGGATTACTGGCCCCAGCCACTGTGCCTAGGCTAGAGTTTTGATGAAAACTATGTACAATGTAGATTTCATAGAATTTAGAGTTTAAGCATTAATTATACCATTTAAGAGTCAAACATCTATATAAATAGTATAATATAGATTCAGAAGTCCATTAGTCTAAATCCCATGTTTTATATAATGGGGTTCTGTATTGAGAATTAGTGAAATTCATGTGCCTGGTAGAACTAACAAATACTCTTCAATGATGGTCACTCAGATAAAGCAAAAAGTTCCCTTTTTCATTTAGATCTTGTTTTTTTACTATAAATTTCAAAAGAATTTCTTATTAAACATAAGAAGTGAATCAAAGGAAAACATAAATCATATATACGTATGATTTATATATATATATAAAGACTAAAAAGAAGACCTATGAGTTAAAACCTCAGCAAGTGTAAATTAATGTAAAACAAGTGGAATATAAAAGTACTGATGAGATGGCAGAAAGGAGAGGTTAATGTAATATGGGTTAGTATGGAGAAGCCTTCCAAGAGGATGTAAGTTTTGTAATGGGCGTAGGATGGTTGGCATAATCTTATCTCTTGGTTCTTCACACTAGCCTAATGCTAAAGATATATTTTTTTTGTTAAACTTGTATGCATTTTCTAACTTTACCAGGGAGAAATAAAGGAGTCTCATAGAATTCTCTGTGTCATAAGGTTTTCTTTTCTACTGTTATTTTTCCTATTAATCCATTCAGGAGTGGCAAGTAATGGCCAAATTAAAATAACCCTTTGTTTTTTAGCTAAAGATCTCTGAGAAATCTAATTGCATTTCTACCTTGAATAATGTCATTGTATTTTCCTGTGTCTTCCCTGTCCTCCCCTCTCAAGAAACACTGGATACTTTGGAAAAGTGGGTGACTGAAATCTTCTCTCAGATACCAAACAAGTAAGATATCTATTTTCATACATCATACACCTTCAGAGTTAAAGAGACCATTATCTTGTATGCTTTTTCATTTTTACACAGGTGATAGAATTAAGACCTAAACAAACTTAATGAATGTCAAAATCACACAGTATTTGAGTGGGTAAACTAAGATGACAAGCCAAGTTTCCATAGTTCAAAATTTACAGGCTTGTAAATGTATATAGTAAGCAATAATTCTGAAAAATTTATGCCTCCTTTTACATTTATTTAGAGCTTTCCTGTGATACAAAAGAAAATACTATCTGAGAGGCAGAAGAATATGCACATTTACATCCCCCTCATTGGGACAAATTGTATTCTGAAAATTTGTTTTTTTTACGTCAGTTGTTTGGATATTGCACTGGTTTTCCCCATAAAAGAAATAATCTTTTAGATGATGACTGACTTTCCATACTGCCTGAAAAACTCCTATTTCATATAGTCAAACCAGATGTTCTTTTATAAGAAATTGTATGTAGAGTTTCAGTTCAGGATGATATAAACATTTTTTCTCCAACTCAAATTCATCAAAATAGTACAAATATTTAAAAGATACATTACTGCTACAGTTTTGTTACAAAGTTTACAAAAAATTTAATTCTGAAGCAATGAAATCTTTCTTTCCATACCTAGTAGTTTGCATTTTAACAAAATTAATGAAAACAGATATTTTTTCTTGCATCGGATGAGTAACCTGTGGATTTTCCCAGTTATTCTTCTAATACATAATTATTTGAAATTTATGAAAGAAACTAGCATAAAATGTTAGAATAATTTATAATGACAACTGATTGGTTATTATTGATTTGGCTTTATATGAATTGCCATTGATAATTAGCAGTGCTTTTTGGTATGTAAAGGTAATCAAAAGCATGAGAAATTTGTGGAGCTTTTTTTTTTTTTCTGATTAGAAGTCTTGAGTGTGAACTATGGAAATGTCAAATGTGAAACTTTAATAAAATCAGAGGTATATTTAATAGAGGAATTAATTAGGTTCTGTCAATCCCTGATGAGCATTAAAAAAAAATCTCATATGTTATTCACTAATAACTTTGGTTCCTTAATTAGACAGGTTAAAAATTCTTCAAGGCATTTAATACTAATTTGCATCGACTGTGTTTTGGAAGAAATATTAAAGTTACAATATCTTCAACCAGAGTAGAAGCCCCTAGGAGGGACCAAGTCTTTTAAATACCACAGTGCCTGATATAGTGCTTTATACCTAATATTCACTTCATGTATAATTGTTGATTTTAAAAAAGTATTATCTCTAGTGTAAGTTTCTTTCTGAAATGGCTTTGTCTAGGAGGAGAACTGAAATTAAATGGGGCTGATAGGTCAGTAAATATTGGGGTGAGAGGGGGTCCTTTAAATTCATTCTTCTCTATCTCTTGAGTTGTGAAGACTTTTGAGTTATTGGGCTGACGCTAAGAACAGATTGTGTAACTGAAGATTTTGTGGCTGTGTTGCCATCTGTTTGTTCATGCCTGGAATGCTTTCCAAGAAGGAGTATGTAGAATAGATTATAAATATCTCTCAGTTAGATATCCCTAAATATATTGCTTATAAAGGCTTTTGCAATTAAATTTGTATGTATTTGTTTTATTTTCAGTGGGTTACCCAGACCAAACTTTGGCCATTTAACGGATCCGTTTGACACACCAGCATTTAACAAACTTTATAGAGGTTTGTGAACCAAAAGTTTAAAACTGTTTGAAATAATTTTAGCACATTCTCCATAACCTAATTGAGGCTGCCAATTTTCATTGAAAATGAGAACACAACAGAAAATGCAGCTGGGTTGGAAAGGGAGTAGATGGGCAATGGAGATCTAATTAATAATAGATAGCAGACCATTGACTAGCTGCAGATTGTTTGATTCTGGTGCCCTGCTGCTACTTCAGTCTATTTCATGCTTTCTCCTTGCTTTACGTTTCTTCCCTTTTGTTCTCCGTTTTGTTAAATTTCATTCATGTTTCATTTTATTTATATTCTGCTCTTTTTGCCTTTAAATGAATGAAAATAGAGGAGAGGGAAAACACTTTGGAAATCGTTTCCTTTTTGTGAAAGCAATATTTGCTAAATAAAAATATAAAATGTCAAGAAATGGGAGAAAAATCACCCTTAAATCTTACCATCAAGAGAAGTCATTTGTATCGGATTTCTTTTTTTTTGTTTTTTGGAGACAGAGTCTCGCTCTGTTGCCCAGGCTGGAGTGCAATGGCACGATCTCAGCTCACTGCTTCGCCTCTCAGGTTCAAGTGATTCTCCTGCCTCAGCCTCCCGAGTGGCAGCGATTACAGGCGCTCACCACTATGCCCAGCTGATTTTTATATTTTTAGTAGAGACGGGGTTTCACCGTGTTGGCCAGGCTGGTCTCGAACTCCTGGCCTCAAGTGATCCGCCTGCCTTCACCTCCCACAGTGTTGGGATTACAGGCGTGAGCCACCACGTCTGGCTTCCAGATTTCTTTCTGATTTTCTAATAGGTATATTTTCTTAACAAAGTTGAGATTAAAATATATATATAATTCTGTCTCCTGCTTTGTTTCATTTAATAGTATACCTGTAATAACTACATAATGAGTTGTGTGATTACATTACAATTTACTTAACAATTTGCCTATAGTGAATATTGCAGAAACATTCTTAATTCACTATCTCTCTTTCTTTATTCTATCATGACAGATTTTTTTTTTCTCTTTTTACTAATTACTTTAGGTATTCCCTCCTTCTTCAGCCCGTTACCAGTCTCTTTCCTTTTCCTTTCCTCTAATCAGTGACTGTTTTGTTACACCCTTCAGCTGCTGGCTCCGTTCTGTTAATATTAAGCTAACTCTTTCCAGAGACAACTTATTTTTGATTGTATTCTTTCTGGTTTTAGTTTTCCTATTCATAGAATAATAGCATTGGGAAGAATCCTAGAGATACTTTAACCCAACTCACTCATTTTACTATGAGTAAACAGATTCAGAAAGATTTAAATGCAAGTGATTTTCTCAGGTCATATAAGCACATATAGCAAGATAGGGGTAGGACTGGATTTCAGCCATGGGTCTCCTGACTCCTAGTTTTGTATCCTTTCTTGCAAGAAGAGATCCATACACAGCAGCATTTCATATCCTCATAGTTCTTTTATCCCTGCTTTCTCTACCTCTGAAACCAAATAAAAAAGAAATTTACAAAAACTGCATTATTCGAATTGGAAAATTGGCAAGTTGAAATAATAAGTGCGTTGTCCTTAACCTTCCCTTGTTTACTGGAAGATAAATATATTGAATTTTAAACATTTTTGTAATATAGTAAAAGTTATAGAGAAACACTTATATCTGTTCTTCTGGAAAATATTTTTGTTTAGTTGTTCCAATCAGAAAAATTCATGCTCTGACCATCACATGGGCACTTCCTCCTCAACAGCAACATTACAGGTAAGAGTTTAAGGGAAAATTTACTTCATTAGAACCGAGTGAGAATCATTTTTAAAGCATGCTAAATGGTTTAAGTTTGGGGGTTCTGAATTTATAAACAGCAATGCAGTAACCTGGAACTTGATTACTCCAGGAGCTTTCAAGCCTTGCTATGTATTTTACTATTTTTTGGATATAAAAACTAGAGCTTTCTCAGTTATAGTGGCCTTTCTTAAGTCTTTGATATTAAGTGTTTAGTGTGAATGCTAACTTTTGTAATTTGTTTTGATCTTGTCAAAAGTAAAGTTAAATAATTTGGGCCTGGCAGACTGGCCAACATGGCAAAACCCTGTCTCGACTAAAAATATCAAAAAACTAGCCAGGCATGGTAACACACACCTGTAATCCCAGCTACTCAGGTGGCTCAGGCATGAGAATTGTTTGAACCTGAGAGGTGGAGGTTGCTGTGAGTTG
The DNA here is from genome assembly GCF_049350105.2 of Macaca mulatta. Taxonomy (NCBI): domain Eukaryota; kingdom Metazoa; phylum Chordata; class Mammalia; order Primates; family Cercopithecidae; genus Macaca; species Macaca mulatta. Next base: position 188,852,226 of record NC_133406.1, read on the forward strand.
ATATTGCGCCACAGCACTCCATCCTGGGCGCCAAAGCAAGACTGTGTCTCAAAATAATAATAATTTGGACTGGTAATACGACTAGGTACATAAATCCCAAGGATTTACTCCTCTGAATTAGGGCAGGTTTATGCAAATTAGGAAAGGATTCTACTTGTCTATATAGTTATCTTATATGAGCAGTATAGCATGGGCCAGAGAGTTATTTAAGATAAGCATCAGTCAGTGCCTACAAATGCTTTTCTAATTAGAAATACATGCTAATCAACTGGTAAAAATTTAACTTTTTTGGGAGGCGGATGGGGCTCAAGCAATCCACCCACCTTGGCCTCCCCAAAGTGCTGAGATTACAGACATGAGCCACTGTGCCCAGCCAAATTCATATTTTAAACAAGGTTGTATGGGCTTTAAGGATTGCTTAACGTAGTTGAAAATCATATCTTGACTTTCAAGAATTTACAGAATTTAACTGTGTAACCTAATTAAATTTTCTCATATATACAGAAATAGACAGAAAACTAAATTTTTTTCTGTATGTCTTTGTGGTAGGAATACTTTTAACAAAATTACAGTAGAAGCCAGTGGGAAAGACAGTTTGAACAGCATGTGCACAATTACTCGGACTATTATATTATTAGTATGTGATAAAGCATTTTTATACTTGTTACTGCATTTTCATGAAAACTCAGTAAGTAGTTGGGCAAGTGAAGAGAAAAAGAATACAGTTCAGTATCTTGCTCAAGGTCATGATTTACTTAAAGGAAAAACTAAAACTAGAATCAAGATTTTCTGACCCTTTGAGTAACACATTTCACTTTACCACAGAGCCCAATATAGTACCAAAAGCTTTACAGACAGTGATTCATACCTATATTAGGTTCTAAACCGATAAGGAATCTACATTTCATTTTGGGGAAAGCAAAAAGATTTATCATGAGAGCAGGTAAGTTTGGTGTCCAAGAGAAAAAGTAGTGCCCTTAAATTTTGGGATGATTGTACTCTTCAGTAATCTCAAATGAAAGAGTTAATTTTACTATATTTTCTGTTTTTATCTTCCTGCTATTAAATTAATTACAATTTCATGTTTAGTGGACATATGTGAGAATAAGTTTATGATTATATTTTCAAATTATTGTAGCCTTAGAGGTAAGATTTTCTGGTGTATTTATACCTTTTTTTTTTTCTTCTAACCATTAAATTTTTTTAAAAGGGTGAAGCCACTTCATTATATATCCTGGCTGGTTGGACATGAAGGCAAAGGCAGCATTCTTTCTTTCCTTAGGAAAAAGCAAGTATTCAATTAATAAGTATTTTCAGTATAGCAATCTCTGAAAAATAATAGACAATAAGTATTATATAATGCATTCTTTTACTTTAGCTGCCAGGAAGCCTAGAATAAGATTTAATGCTTAGTTATAGTCATTTTAATAACTTATATTATTTTAATATCCATATTATATTTGTGTATTTCCTTGTAAGCTACCTTTTAGCCCATTGTTGGAAGTTATTTGTACACAAAATTTAAAAAAATCATAAATGAAAGTAATAAATTCCAGAATTACGTAAAAGAATTAGCTCTAATCAATAATTTATATTTGACTGAATGGTAAAAAAATCAGTTATTTAAATGCTATGGATCTCCAGGTTTTCCCAACCCCAAAGCTGGACTTTAATGAAAACTTCATTGGGTAGGTAAATCATAATTAATAGGTGGGACTGCAAATGGTATATGCAGCCATGTTAGCAGAATGTTTCCTGAGCATTAAAGCACCTGTTTAAGTCACCTGTAGCCCAATAATAGAAATATAATTTTATAATCAGGACTAATACATTAAAGTAATTCCTTGTTTGATTTTTCTATAAATGAAATAGTATGAGAATGGAAGGATAGATGAGAAATTTAAATAAATATTTTTAAGACACTTGTGTGTACTAGAACATTCAAAGAGAACTAAGAGGGCAGAGTTAACTATAAAATAATAAACTAATGATACTGGGTTCATATGTACCTTACACAATATATGTTATATGCTTTGAGCTGTGCACAACGTTTCTACCTGACTGAGCTTTATTAGAATTTCAGACTCTATTCTGGTGTCCTCTCTTTGTAATTTTTCAGAATTAATCTAGTCAGAGAAAGGTATAGTCTCATTGCTTGTTCCTTAGACAACCTATGTAGGTTAGCTAACAGCCTTAAAGAACTCACTTGACATTCGATGTAAGTATGTATTAGAAGTGTCTTAAGGCCTCTCCTAGGAGTCAGGTTCAAAAATGGTGAGGCTGGGCGCGGTGGCTCTCGCCTGTAATTCCAGCACTTGGGAGGCTGAGGTGGAGGATTGCTTGAGCCCAGGAGTTTGAGACCAGCCTGGGCAACATTGTAAGACACTGTCTTTATTTAAAAAAAAAAAAAAAAAAAAAAAAAGGTAAGCAAAATGCTTTCCAGCAGCCATCATTTTAATACTTTGTGCTGTTCTCTTCAAAAGGAATGGTTTTCGTTTAATAAAGCTGTTAATGTTTTACTATGTTGCCGTATCTGTTCGTATTTGCATTAAACAAAGACTGTTATTTCCTTCTGGTGATTCCTAAATGTATCACAATTCCTTGGGAGGCCTTGTGCTTTTAAAATTTGCACTTTTAGATTTACTGTTGGAAAGTATATGTTTACATCAAAGGCTGAGGTTTCTAAATTTTACATAGAAAGCCTCTATATTTTGTTAATTTGAATGTCTGTAGACGCCAATCCAGGAACATTGATTGGGTTAATTTTTTCCCCACCTGTAGATGCTGGGCTCTTGCACTGTTTGGTGGAAATGGTGAGACGGGATTTGAGCAAAATTCTACTTATTCAGTGTTCAGCATTTCTATTACATTGACTGATGAGGGTTATGAACATTTTTATGAGGTAAATAATTCAAATTGACTTGTTTTTTCCTTTTACCTAGGTATCCTTTTATGCAAAAGACTAATTTGGATGTTTTGTTTTCAGGTTGCTTACACTGTCTTTCAGTATTTAAAAATGCTGCAGAAGCTAGGCCCAGAAAAAAGGTAATAAACACTTCTTGGAATGAGGCCACGAGCCAGTCCTGGTATATTTGAGGCTTCAGGCTGCCAGTAGACATGCTTTAGTCTTGCCTTGATGGTTTTTCAGGCATTTTCTGCTCTGTTTCCTTTATTGTCTCCATATCCTTATCCCTCTACATGTGAGTGTACACTAAGACTTTATACATACGTGGCCAGTCCCTTTATTTTCATGCTTCTCTTTTATTGTTGATGCTTCTATTGAGAAATTTTTAAACTTTTATTCTAGGTTCAGGGGTATATGTGCAGATTTTTTATATAGGTAAACTGTGTCACAGTGGTTTGTTGTACAGATTATTTTGTCACCCAGGTACTAATAGTTATCTTTTCTAGTCCTCTCTCTCCTCCCGCCCTTCTCCCTCAAGTAGGCAGAAATTTTAATATATCTTCTAATTATAATTTTCTCCTTCACAGAATTTTTGAAGAGATTCGGAAAATTGAGGATAATGAATTTCATTACCAAGAACAGGTACTGGAAGTCAAATTCTTTTTGCATGTTATCTGTGACTGAGTTGAAACTGGTGTCGACATTGTTCCTCTTTTTGAAAGTGTCAGTGGAGTTTTAATTCTGCCATTCTGTGTCATGTGAGTCTCTAGATGTCCTTGAAGCTAGCTGAAAATTAACTATTAGGTTTTTGAGTATTTATATTGAATAAGATAAGGCAGTGAGAGGATTAAGCAGATGACACAGATCATGTTGTGTGGTAATCATTTATCTACATAGTCATCCATCTATCCCTTCAATAAACATTCATGGAGACTTGTTATGGTATTTAATATTTTGGGAATTCAAATATTGTGAAGACATTCTATAAGGTAATTTATATTTACCATGTAGAATGTTAGAAACATTGTGCTTTGGAATTCAGGGGAAGGAGAGCATTTTCCTTGATTGAAATAGGCTCACAGGCTGGGCACTGTGGCTCCTGCCTGTAATCCAAGCATTTTGGGAGGTCAAGCAGGCAGGTTGCTTGAGCCCAGGAGTCTAGTAAAGGACTGGGCAGTGTGGTGTTTTGGGAAGCGTATTGGATGTGTTATGAGGTCAGAGTTCTGATGTCTACTTTGCCTGTCGTTTACTCACTGTGTGACCTTAGGCAAGCCATCTAGCCATCTAGTCAGGAAAAATCCGACTGTGTTTCCTCATTGTAAAACATGGGACTGGAACTACTTGGTATCTGAAGGATCTGTCAGTTTTAAGAGTCTGTGTTTCTGGGTGCTCGGTAAATACTTGAATTGACTGTGTTCCTCTGGAAAAATATTTCCATTTCATGTATCAGTGAACTGGTGGTCATTCTTTCAGTTTTAAATTGAAATAATGTTTTTGTGAATATACCTTTTTATCTCAAGACTTTTATCTGACACTCACATTTTAATTATTTTGAAATTTAAATTAGAGACAGAGTCTTGCTATGTTGCCCAGGCTTGCCTTGAACCGGGCTTAAGCTGTCCTCCCGCATTGGCCTCCCAAAGTGCTAGGATCACAGGCATGAGCCACCTTGCCTGGCTAACACATTTTTTTTTTTTTGAGACAGTCTCGCTCTGTCATCCAGGCAGGAGTGTGAGTGTGGTGGCACAATCTTGGCTCACTGCAACCTCCACTTCCTGGGTTCAAGGGATTCTCCTGCCTCAGCCTCCCGAATAGCTGGGACTATAGGCATGAGCCACTGTGCCCGGCCCAACACACCTTGATTTCTACATTTGCCTTCCAGGGGATATTTGTCACTGTCTGGAGACATTTTGGTTGTCACAACTCAGGGTGGGGTGTGGGGTGCCCCTGGGATCCAGTGAAGCCAGGGATGCTGCTAAATGTCCTGCATTGATTTGATTCATGCTTTTTACAAATAGTTTTTAGATGATAGTGCTGTAGTGATAGGTCACCTGCCTTTATTGCTCACATAGTCATGTGGGGCACTTGACTGGTAAACAGGCATTCATAGTTCAGTGTGGTAATTGCTGTCATTAAGAGGCTGTGATAATGACTAGAACCTAATGGGTTATAGGGCTCAGAATGATGCATGAGGGGTATGAGTTTAAGCTCCCTAAGGGAGTAGCTATGGCTATATTTTCTTAGAGTTTTTTTTTTTTTTTTTTTTTTGGAGATAGGGTCTCACTCTGTTGCCCACGCTGGAGTACAGTGGCACGATCTCGGTTCACTGCAGCCTCAACCTCCTGGGCTCAAGCAACCCTCCCACCTCAGCTCCCAAAGGAGCTGGCACTACAGGTGCACACCACCACACCCAGCTTATTTTTGCATTTTTTGTAGAGACAGGGTTTTGCCATGTTGCCCAGGCTGGTCTCAAGTAATCCAACCACCTCTGCCTCCCAAATGCTAGGATTACAGGCGTGAGCCACTGTGTCCAGCCTACTGAGCATCAGATTCTTAAGCTGCAATTATATCTCGTTTTGTCTGTTCAGAAGCTTTTGGTTTCATTGTTAATAAGAAAGGGAGAAAGTATTTGTATCTTGTGGTAAATCAAATATAATAATGGAGAAGTTCTGGTGTGAAATAATTGACCTCTTTACAGACAGATCCAGTTGAGTATGTGGAAAACATGTGTGAGAACATGCAGCTGTACCCACTGCAGGACATTCTCACTGGAGATCAGCTTCTTTTTGAATACAAGCCAGAAGTAAGTAGGTTTATATGTCTAAAACTTACTTTTAGGGGAAGAGGAGGGTGAGAAAGTACGGAGACGTATTTAAGAACCATGGGAACGAAGAAAACTTAGTTATATTTAGTCAGGATTTTTGTTTGTTTAAACAGAATTATCAATAGTTTTGTGAATAATTTCTCATGTTTCTTTTACATAATTAAGTTTTAATATAAGAGGAGAAAATCAAAATCAGTACTTGTTAGGTACTATTTTAATAATTTTCAAATGTTGAAACATCTACTGAAATAGTTGAAGTGATTCCTAAGAATTATGTGGTTTCCCTGTAAAAAGTACTTAGTTGTTTAGCTCACCTTTTAATTCAGTTGCAGAGTCAGGACAATTAAATTTTTAATCATTTTGAAAATATTTATAAGAAAACTTAAAGGTTCCCTGAATTAGAAACATATGACTCAGGGATAATGTTACATGCCAATGAATTGTTGGTCGGGGTCATTCCTTCACTAGTGGAGAATAAGTCATTTTGTTTCATACAGGATAGCAGGCGTCAACCAGAGGTGACTTTGCCTTCCAGGGGATATTTGTCACTGTCTGGAGACATTTTGGTTGTCACAACTCAGGGCGGGGCGTGGGGTGCTCCTGGGATCCAGGGCGTAGAAGCCAGGGATGCTGCTAAATGTCCTATAGTGCAGAAGTCAGGATCCTAAAATAGTTATCTGACCCAAGATGTTAGTAGTGCTGAGACTGAGAAATTACAACATAGGACATTCCTTGAGAAATTTTAGCATAGACATTCCTAAACTATTAATTTTAAAGAGGACAGGGAAAGGTAAAGGAGGAAGGAACAACTATACATTCTTGCCATGTCACTAGGATGGTTGTGCCCGGTAGGGGCTGGTTGTGTTTTTTTCTGAACCACCATTTGTTGTTTTTTGCTTAAATAAATGGTGTTTAAGTAGTAGTTAGGGTTCCCAACCAAGCCACAAAATTCTGTTTAGTCCTTATTGTAGCTGGAGGATTATTGAAGGAGGCCCTACCTTGGCAGCGTTTTACTGATTCCTGGATATGAAGTGATATAAAAGATAGCTGTTAGGAGCATAGTCCTTGGTAGCATGTACAAATTGAGTTAGAACTCCACTTTTGCCACTTCTAGCTGTGTATTATTCTGTACAAGTTACATAATCTTTAACCGAGCAAATTACTTAACCATCACCCTCTGAAGCTGACTCTTATTTTGTGTAAATCAGTCTGTCTTAGGATTGTTTTTAGGAATAAATGAAATAATGTGTGTTAAATACTTCCTGGCTCACAGTGGAAGCTTAGTAGTAAAGGATAGCTGTTTTTACTGCTAATGCTGTTAATATGTAGGATTTAAGATAAACACTGTTTAAAGCATTATCAAGAACATACTTGATATTTGCCAACTATACCTCAATAAAGTAGGAAAAAAGGTTCTGAAACACTGATGAGACTTTGTAAATGAGGGTGTTCATGAACTGTAGGTATTTTTATGAGCATAGATCTTGGAGGTACCTAACAATGTGATTTTTGCCTTTTTAACAGAGATGTATTAGGTTGAAATTGTGTATATCTCTTTCCCCTCTTCCCACTTCACTAGGTCATTGCTGAAGCCTTAAATCAGCTAGTTCCTCAAAAAGCAAATCTTGTTTTACTGTCTGGTGCTAATGAGGGAAAATGTGACCTCAAGGAGAAATGGTTTGGAACTCAGTATAGTATAGAAGGTAAAATATTTTAACAATTGTCTTACATTTAGGTATATTTAACTTACCTGGAAAGGTTTAATAATTTAATGGTTCTAGAGGGGGAAAAAGTATAATTTTTTTAAAAGTTCACTTTGAAATGAAAATTACTTATACTACTGCACAGGAAGTTATTTTCTGCTATGTTTATGTTTACTAACTAGTGAAAAAATTCTGTTATCTTGGTATTTTAGGGGCAGAGTTTTGAATTAGTTTTTGAAAAATGCTTCTCAAATGTCAGTGTGCATTTTTGTCACCTGGAGATATTACTAAAATACAGATTATGATTCAGAGGGTCTGGGTAGGGCCTGAGATTCTGCATTTCTCTTTTTCTTTCTTTTTCTTTTCTTTTCTTTCCTTTTTTTTTTTGAGACGGAGTTTTGCTCTTGTCCAGGCTGGAGTGCAATGGCACCATCTTGGCTCACTGCAACTTCTTCTGCCTCCTGGGTTCAAGCAGTTATCTTGCCCCTGCCTCCTGAGTAGCTGGGATTACAGGCATACACCACCACGCCTGGCTAATTTTGTATTTTTAGTAGAAACCTGTCTGGGGTTTCACCATGTTGGTCAGCCTGGTCTCGAACTCCTGACCTTAGGTGATCCACCCACCTCAGCCTCCCAAAGTGTTGAGATTACAATTGTGAGCTACCGTGCTCTGCCAGATTCTGCATTTCTGACAATCTCCCAGGTGATGCCAGTGCTGCTGGGACCACACTTTTGAGTAGAACGATTCTAGAATGCCTGGATATGTGTCAGTCACAGTTTTCCTGAGAAAGGAGAATTGATTTGTAGGCCAGCTGATAACTAGTTTATTATTAAGAGAATGTTGAACATTGCATTGTTTATTGGGTCAGTTTATTTTTCTCCTTTACAGATATCGAAAACTCTTGGGCTGAACTGTGGAGTAGTAATTTCGAATTAAATCCAGATCTTCATCTTCCAGCTGAAAACAAGTACATAGGTCAGTAAAATAGCAATTTTTATACATAATCCATCCATGTGCTAATAGGCACCTGTATAGCACATTATATTTTACAACATATCATAGGAATTTATATTTGAGATTCCCAGTAACATTCTGAGGTTGGCATTACTATTTTCTTACTTTTCCAAATGAGAAAACGGGGGGTCAAAAAAGCAAAGTGACTGGTACAAGACTGTTCAGTTGGTGAATGAGAAACCAGGACTTAAACACAGATCTTGGGACTCTGAAGTTTATGCTTTATCCTGTATAGCGTAGCTGATTCTTCCATACCAGTCTCCTTAGGGATTGCCATTATCTTTCCAGATTGTTCTATTGCTTTTCAAACTGCAGGTGGCAGCCCATTAGAAGGTTGTGAAGTCAATGTAATAGATTGTAAGGTCAATGTAATGAGCCATGAAAGCATTAAAAAATCAGTTAGAATAGAAAATAGCAAAATGTTTCATTGCATGTAGAAAGAATGTTATTTTAAGAACTTTTGTTTCAGATGTCTGCCTATCTGTCTACTAGCTTGCAGTGGAAAACATATTTCTAAGTGAGTTGCAGAAAAAAATAATTGAAAGCTACCAATCCTAGGTCCAAGGTTTTAGAGTTGCTTATAACTGTAATTTACTCAGAACACTGTATTTCCTAGCCATTCATTACATGTCTAAATGTATACCCAAAATAATTGAAAACAGGTACTCAGACAAATACATGGACCTTCGTGTTCACACAGCACTGTTCACAATACTCAAAAGATGGAAACAGCCCAAATGTCCATCAGTGGATGAATGTATAAACAAATTGTGATGTATACATACTTTAGAATATTACTCATAAAAAATGTAGTACTGATATATGCTATAATGGGGAAGAACCTTGCAAACATCAAGCTAGACACAAAAGGTCAGAGATAAGTCCATTTATATGAAATGTTCAGAAAAGATAAATCCGTAGAGACAGAACATAGATTGATGATTGATAGGGGCTGAGGTGAGTGGGTAATGAGGAGCAATCCCTTACGGAGTAGGGGATTTCCTTTTGGGGTGATGAAAATGATTTGGAACTAGCTAGAAGTGGTAGTTGCACAACATTGTGAATGCTTCTGAATTGTTCACTTTAAAATAACTAAGTTTATGTTATGTGAATTTGCCTTCCATTAGGAAAAAAAAGCCTTTTAAAAAAAGTATTAGCCAAGTGCTGTGGCTCATACCTGTAATCCCAGCACTTTGGGAGGCCAAGGCGGGCACATCACCTGAGGTCAGGAGTTCGAGACCAGCCTGAGGAACATGGAGAAACTTCGTCTGTACTAAAAAATACAAAATTAGCTGGGCATGGTGGCGCATGTCTGTAATCCCAGCTACTTGGGAGGCTGAGGCAGGAGAATCACTTGAACCCAGGAGGCCGAGGTTGCAGTGAGCTGAGATCACACCACTGCACTCCAGCCTGGGCAATAAGAGTGAAACTCCATCACACACACACACACACACACACAAACACACACAAAGTATTATCTATGTTAGACATTTCAGTTTCACATCTTGAACTGTAAATAATCTAAACAACCCAGTTAGTTTATTATTTCAGTTTTTTGAGTTAGGGTTTCACTCTCTTGCCCAGGTTGGAGTGCAATGGCATGATCATGGCTCACTGCAGCCTTGACCTGCTGAACTCAAGCAGTCCTCCTGTGTCAGCCTCCTGAGTAGCTGGGATTACATGTGTGCACCACAATGCCCAGCTAATTTTTAATTTGTTTCTAGAGATGTGGTCTCTCTATGTTGCCCAGGCTGGTCTCAAACTCCTGGCTTCAAGTGATCCTCCTGCTTCAGCCTTGTAAAGTGTTGGGATTACAGGCATGAGCTACCATGCCTACCAAATCCAGCTCTTTTACATAAATATAGCAAGTACTCAAATTTTAAAAATTAGCTGTTTTTCATCTGTGTGTTGATGAAACTGTCTTTTTAATTAACCAAAAGGAAGAGTTTGACTTTGTTTGAGCAGAACAATTTTGTAACTTTTCAGATGTATAGCATAAGCTTGGTAAAAGGCATTCTCATGAATTAATGGATTGTTTCATAAATTGGTTTATGAAACTATCCTGACTAAAGGCTCCTCTCTCAGTTAAAATTGTCTTTAAGAAAGGGAATGAAGCAGAATGTGTAGCAATCAGAATCAGTTGTTGGGAAATTCCAGATCTTTAGAGTTTATTTACTTTAAGACCAACATAGTTTTCCCTTCAGTATTGGTCTACGAATTTAATATATTCTAGTATTTGAATTTGGCTTATTTTTGCCACACAGAAAAGTTACTTAGACTCCTGAAGCCAGATTACTGGGACTCCTGCTGAAATACTTGAGTGAATTATTATTATCTTCTTTTATTAGCCACGGACTTTACGTTGAAGGCTTTCGATTGCCCTGAAACAGAATACCCAGTTAAAATTGTGAATACTCCGCAAGGTTGCCTGTGGTATAAGAAAGACAACAAATTCAAAATCCCCAAAGGTAAAATGTTGCCCTCCTGTTACTTCCCTGCTGAATTCCAGTGTTCTCTTTAGATGCTCTGTTTGACATGTGATAATCTGCTTGCTATTTTGGTCCTCCTTTGTGGAGGAGGCTAGGGCTGGGTGCCTCTATCAGCCACCTTGAAGCCCTCTCACCCTCCCTAAAAGGAGTAAAATAAGTAAAACAAATATTTCTCCACTTGGCAGCAACTTGTTTCCCCTGTGTGTATCACCTCCTTCTCTTTCCCCCTTCGATTTGAAGACCTTTTCTAGGCTTATCCACCAGATTTACACTGTGCTCCTGTGCTGTCGCAGAAATCCTTGTGGACTCCAGTGTCCAGGAAGTGAACATTTAAGGCTAGAATGAAATTGTTTTTAGGTTTTTTTCTGTCAATTAAATGAAAGCAGAGCCAGGTATTTGGCCATCTTAAGGAATTGGTGTTATTTGAACATTGTTTTTAAAAAGAGGTAAGAATATACAAGGGAATTATTCAAAGACATAATAGATAGCCTAGTCCAGCATTACAAATGTGAAATCCCCACCAACTGCCTCCTTCTACCATTTTGTTTTCAGCATAAAGGAAGCATAGTATAGAGTTAAGTAGACTCTAAAGTTCTTATCTTTAATATTGTGGCCCTAACTGTGTTGCTTTTTACCGTTCTGTTCTCGAACATGGCATAAGGAACTTATTGAAGCCACATGGAATCATAGGCTGGGTGCTCTTGTATGTCCTTTAACCCATATCCCCAACCTCAAAACACAACTGTATTGTAGTTGTGTGGGATTCTTGAGTTTATTGGGAAGTTATTTTCATTATTTTTTTTGAATAACTTAGGAGTTTCTAAAAACCTCCTTAAATTCAGTTTCCTTGGAAAGCCTCTTAAATTTGTGTGAATGTTGGGGTTGTTCCCTTAATGTTCTTAACATCTGTGCTCTAAGAATTTTTCCTGACTGAAGCTATTAATAAATATGAGTATTTATAGGCCTCTCTGTGTATCTGCCCATGCGTCTGGTCTTCCCATAGATTAAAGAGTGCCTTCTGGAACTCGTTATTTGGAATGGTAAATACTACTTTTTGAAGACCCTTAAGAATAAAGATGTAATGAGGATTTAAGGATTAATAGTTTATTTCAGAATTTAAAATATCTATATTAGGGGAAAATAACAGATGTATAAAATATTTGAGACCCCTAACCTTTTCTATCTATGGTCTTTTTTCTTTCAGCATATATACGTTTCCATCTAATTTCACCCTTGATACAGAAATCTGCAGCAAAGTAAGCAAGTGTCTTTTTTTCCGGAAAATATATTTTTTAGTTATTGAAAAACTATTTTGTTTGTTTCATTCTAAATCATTCTGTCATTTTCTCTATCCATATTTGAGCTATGTTGCTGATTTATGTATTTTTTTCTGTGCTCCAAACAAGTTATTTGTATTATTACCAAACATTAAAATGGAACTGTGGCTGTTGCATTACCAGCGCCCATTGGTGAAACATGCTGATAGTGTAGACTAGAGCAATTAGTTCCCAATTACTGGATGGGGAAAAGTCCTTAAAGATCAGTTTGGGTGAGTGTCCAGTCTATAATGAGACTGATGGGTCTGTTGATTCTGTATTTATAGAATACCAAGGAATGTGATTATTCCTGTTCTTAGCAAATCCCTTATATATTTATGTAGACAGCTTTCATTGTGGGAGGCCAGAGAGCCTAAAATGTATCTGAACAGAGGAAATACTTGGGAAATGTTGGTGCATTTCTTCTTTCTTTTCCTACTTAACTGTAAAATCCAAACTTAAAATGACAAGCAGCACTAGAATTTGTTAATATTCACTCTAAAAAATGCATTCCCATACCTCATATTTTTAATCAGTCAGAATGCCTAGGCTTGGAGGGTAGACAGAGCCTTCAGGCCAGTGCTGCTCATGCCTATTCCATTTACTTCATTGTACAATATAAATATTATCATTTTGTATGTGTACCTGATGTGAAAAAGATTGGGAAGCACTGCTGAAGGTAGGAATTCTATAATACACCTCTGAAACTGAATCCTGAGTAAGCTGTATTACCTTTGAACTCAGCATACAGTTTTACATTCTGGAGTAGAGAATTTATACTCTCTAAAAATGAAGCTGCTTACTCTAAATTGAAGCAAATCTATTTCCTGTGTCTTTCTTACCAATTAAAGATGCCATTTGCATTTTGTACTTCTTAGTGTGGTCCTCTTTGATATCTTTGTCAATATCCTTACGCACAACCTTGCGGAACCAGCTTATGAAGCAGATGTGGCACAGCTGGAGTATAAACTGGTAGCTGGAGAACATGGTTTAATTATTCGAGTGAAAGGATTTAACCACAAACTACCTGTAAGTACAAGTACTCTGTTTTCCTTAGAGAGAGCATTAAAATACCATATTTATATAGAGGTATGTGCATGGGATGCTGTACAGAGAAAGAAATGTTTATTAATGTGGATTATCTTGAATATTCTTGGCTGATGACAGCTATTCTGTGACTGACTATACATAAGAACAACATATGTTTTATTAATTACTGGTAGTGCATGGGATTATAGCCCATGCTTTAGGATTGATTTCACTTCCCTTTGCTGTCAGTTTCTCCACAACCAACACTGGCATTTAGGATTGGTTCTAGCTAAATTTTTTACCATACAGGAATAACCTTTTTTTTTTTTTTTTTTTTTTTGAGACAGATACTCACTCTATCACCCAGACTGGAGTGCAGTGGTGTGATCTTGGCTCACTGCAACCTTTACCTCCTGGGTTCAATCAGTTCTCATGCCTCAGCTTCCTGAGTAGCTGGGACTACAGGCACGCGCCACCACACCCAGCTAATTTTTGTATTTTTAGTAGAGATGGGGTTTCTCCATGTTGGCCAGGCTGGTCTCGAACTCCTGACCTCAAATGATCTGCCTGCCTCAGCCTCTGAAAGTGCTGGGATTATAGGCATGAGCCTCCATGCCGGCTGTGGAATAACAAATTTGACTGGTGTTTTGCCTGAAATAGAGTAGAACTCAAATGCTTATGCCCTTACTTCCTCATCTTATGCTCCTTCTCATTGTTTCAAGTATGTGTGTCTTGTTTCCCTTCTAAGTTTATGAACCTTTTTGAAACAGGGTCTGTATCATGTCAGTTATTAATCTCTTAGTGAGGAATATGTTCCAGTATTGCTTCATCAAAAACTTCTTAAGAGGAGGGAAAAATAATGGGTTGTTAGCTAAGAGAGTTAGATTACTGAATACCAGGTAAAGTAATATAATATGCCCAATAATAAATTTTATATCTAGGTTTCTTGGGTAGAATATATATTATATTAAGATTTAGGGAAATAGGTTTATACAAGAAAATTTTTAGAGGAAAGGACCTGCCAGAAAGACCTGTGCTAGGTGGTAATAGCCTTCATCTTGGCAAAAACTCAAGAGAAGAGTGCAGCTGTCACCTTTTTATGCCTTTTCCCTTCTCCATCTCCCCATGGAGCAAAGATTGGTCTCAGAAGGAGACGCCAAGGCATATTTTACTTTGTCAACCTTCTAAGTCCTAAATATAATGTAGCTTAAGTTTCAAGCAGATTAAAGCCTAATTCAGTGGTTGTCATTTGGAAAATATGTTTTAGAATTACCTGGAGAGCTTATTAAAAATACAAACTATGGAAAAGTATTTGATGTTCTTGAATTTGTGAGGCTTACTTAGCCTTGATATTAAAACCTAATATAGAACATATATGTATGTATGTATGTATAGAAAACTAAAGATCACTTTTATCTGCAGAATATAGATGTAAACTTTCTAAAAATTTGAAAATTAAATCCAGTTTAGCAAAAAGAATAATTTAAGTACCAGGAATGCTAGGGTTGTGGAATATTAGGAAATTGATGATCATAAGTCACCATAACACAAGTCAAAGGAGAACCACTGTATGAATATAGTGATAAATGGTGATAAATCATTTGATAAATTTGAGTTGGCATTCCTAATAAATAGGAATGGAAGGAAATTACTTAAGTATAAAAACCTCGGCCTGGTGCTGTGGCTCACGCCTGTAATCCCAGTGCTTTGGGAGGCTGAGGCGGGTGGATCACGAAGTCAGGAGATTGAGATCCTAACACAGTGAAACCCTATCTCTACTAAAAATACTAAAAATTTGCCGGGCGTGATGGCAGGCGCCTGTAGTCTCAGCTACTCGGGAGGCTGAGGCAGGAGAATGGTGTGACCCTGGGAGGCGGAGCTTGTAGTGAGCCGAGATCGCGCCACTGCACCCCAGCCTGGTCAATAGAGCGAGACTCCATCTCAAAAAAAGAAAACCTCAAAGAACTTATCAGCAGATATTACATTAACTGATAAAATGATGAACACTGACATCAGGAACAAGCCAAGAATAATCCATAATCATCTCTATTATTCTGTTATTGTTTTAGAGGTTCTGGCTATTACAGTAAGATGAAAAAATGAAATAAAAACTTTTTTTTGGAAAAAATATTTTTCCTTGCAGATGATATGATTATATTCTTAGAAAACCTCATATACCACTAAAATTAAAAAAAAAAAAAAGTAGGTGTGATATGGCTGGTCAAAAGACTAGTATATCAGAGTCAATGACTTTTTTTCCCCCGTAGTAGCAGTAACCACTTAGAAATGGAAGCCAGGCACAGTGGGATGTGCCTGTGGTCCCAGCTCCTCCGGAGTTTGAG
The DNA here is from genome assembly GCF_049350105.2 of Macaca mulatta. Lineage (NCBI taxonomy): Eukaryota > Metazoa > Chordata > Mammalia > Primates > Cercopithecidae > Macaca > Macaca mulatta. The sequence goes on from NC_133406.1 coordinate 188,867,849, forward strand.
GCAAGAGAAATACTTGAGTTTGAGGATACTTAGCTACGATCGTGCCACTAGCCTGTGCGATATAGTGAGGTTCTGTCTCTGAAGAAAAGAAACAAACAAATGGATGGAAACAATCTTACATTTATTTACTATATTGAGGAAAAACAAATAAAATGGCTAAGAATAAACAGGAAAAGTATAGGACCTATCTAAGGACACACTACAAATCTTATTGAGAACACCCATGAAATGATAAAAAAAAAAAAAAAAGGAAGAATTGTTCCCAATTTGACAATTATTTAGGATTTTGGACCCTTAAGATTCTTTAAGGCCAGGAGGCTGAGGCAGGAGGATCACTTGAGGCCAGGAGTTTGAGACCAGCCTGGCAACATAGGAAGACCTCGTCTGTACAAAAGCAACAAAATTAGCCGGGCATGGTGGCGCCTGCCTGTAGTCCCAGCTACTCAGGAGGCTGAGGTGGGAGTATTGCTAGAGCCCAGGCATTCGAGGATACAATGAATTACGGTCGATAGTACCACTGCACTCCAGCCTGGGTGACTGGAGTGATATCCTGTCTCCAGGTTAACACCCAAACAAACAAAAGGTCATTAGTAATTTTCTTGTGTCTCCCCCACAATGCCTAGTACCATGCTCGATACCCTGGTAAAAACGAAAGAGAAACATTTCCTTCCCTGATACATAGTGGATTTCCATGCTTCTTAAAGTGCTTCCTTCTTTTTCTTTTAGCTACTGTTTCAGCTCATTATTGACTACTTAGCTGAGTTCAATTCCACACCAGCTGTCTTTACAATGATAACTGAGCAGTTGAAGAAGACCTACTTTAACATCCTCATCAAGCCTGAGACTTTGGCCAAGTGGGTATAAATGAGATGAGCTTATATTTTGAGGACCTGAAAGTATTAGTCTTCCTATTAGGTGTGGGGGATAAGGCTGTAGTTTCAGTGCTAATTTTCAGCCATGTTTGAATTGTGCTGTAGTTTAGGAAACCAGTCCATAATGTTAGAGTATATCTAACCCCAGCTTATGTAGCTAGCTGTGAATGGGACTGAAAGCAGCCTACTGTACTTAGAGACTAAAAGTAAAGAAGGCTGTTTTCACCAATCATTATACCTAAATAATAGTTAAAGAAGTGCTAGTTTTGGGCTGGGCATGGTAGCTTATACCTGTAATCCCAGCACTTTGGGAGGCTGAGGTGGGAGGATCACAAGCCTCGAAGTTCAAGACTAGCCTGGGCAATATAGCAAGATTTCATCTCTACCAAAAATTTAAAAATTAGTTGGGTGTGGTGGCACATGCCTGTAGTCCCAGCTACTTGGCAGACTGAGGTGGGAGGATTGCTTGAGCCCAGGAGGTTGAGGCTGCAGTGAACCATGATCATGCCACCGCACACCAGCCTGCATGACAGAGATAGACCCTGTCTCATAAAAAAACAAACAACCAACCAGAAGAAGTGCTGGCTTTATTGTAGCCCCGAATTATTTACTGGTGATTTTAGTATGTTGGTGATTAGTAGCAGAGTTAAATTGCTAAACATGTCACTTATCTAGCAATCTTAACTATCCAGAATTCAGCCAAGGTTCCAGAAGAGAGCAGAAAGGCAGCTACACAGTCTGTATGCTAATACTTAAACCCTCTGCTCACAGGCAATGCCCTTGGGCCTTCAGTTAGAGCCTGTTTTTACTACTTGAGTCCAGTAGCCTGTAGGATACTTTTGTGTGAATCAGAAAAAAGTATCCCTTTGGGGTACCCTCTATTAGCAGGTAGAGCCTTTGTGGGAGGGAGAGGAAAGTCCTCTGAACAGACATACCCCTTTGTGCACATGACTGGCTAGCCCCTACTTGACCTTGTTGCCCAGGGCATCTATAAATAGTGAACAGCACAACTTTATGTAAAGGTTCTGCTTTTGACACAGCTATAATGAACCCATCAGTTTCCAGAATTAGAAAGAAGGGGTCAGGAGTCAGTCATGTAATAACTGATATTCTGAACACAGAAAGTTACAAAAGCTATTAACCAGATATATGTTAGAAAGGACATGGACACAGGGAAGGGAACATCACACGCTGGGGCCTGTTGGGCGGTGGGGGGCTGGAGGAGGGATAGCGTTAGGAGAAATACCTAATGTAAATGACGAGTTGATGGGTGCAGCAAAACTAACATGGCACATGTATACCTATGTAACAAACATCACGTTGTGCACATGTACCCTAGAATTTAAAGTATAATAATAAAAAAAGGAGAGTTATCTGCAACCATTGATATGATAATGAATAGCCCTGCCAATAACTCATGAATACTACTTGATTTATTTATAAAAATACATTAAACACAACCTTCTATTTTATTAAAATTCAACTCCTGAAATTTACTTTATAAAAGATAGAATAATAATAAACCTGTTTGTTGAATATTCTAGATCTAAGAAATTTTATATAAATTCATTAATTCTATCCAAAATGGTTACCTCTCATGAATTACTTCCCTTATTTTACAAATGAAGAAATTGAGTCATAGATGTTAGTAGATTTGTCAAAGTCAAACAGCTTATTTGGGGTGGGGTTGTGGAGACGGGGGATGAAGCTAATCTGATTCTGGGCCAGAACCATTACCTATATTATATTGTCACTGCAGTAATATCCCAAATGATGGCCTCTAGTGATTAATAAAATGTTAGTGAGATTTCAAACCAAAATAGTAATAATTTTAAATCAGTGTACAACTAAGTAAACTTGACTCATCTGGCAGCTTTACTTTTATGTGAAATATTTTACCCTGCAACTGAGACAGGTAAGTGCATTTTTGTACTGCCAAGTAAATTTGTTTAAAAGTTTGTGTATGTGATTTTCAGTACTTTTTTGGGGATTCTGATACTGTTTTCCCATTTTATATTGTGATAAAAATGCTCTCTCTTTAGAAACACATCCTTTATAGAAACTTGACCAAATATTTCTTTATTCTGAAGATTCATTTCTAATAACAAAACTTTGAGTATTTTTTTTTCTGCCCTCTGTACAGAGATGTGCGGCTTTTAATCCTGGAATATGCCCGTTGGTCTATGATTGACAAGTACCAGGCTTTGATGGATGGCCTTTCCCTTGAGTCTCTGCTGAGCTTCGTCAAAGAATTCAAATCCCAGCTCTTTGTGGAGGGCCTGGTACAAGGAAATGTCACAAGCACAGTGAGTGTGAGGCTCTGTAGGCCAGGTCTGAATGCAGTTGTGAACTCTGGAGTTGCACTAGTTCTTGCCTAAAGGGGAAACTGTAGTTTTGGCAGGCCAGCATTATCATATTCTGTTTAGGAGGGAACCTGACCCCTCTGATGCTGGGCAGCTTTCTTCTTAAGACTGCTGGGCTGGGAATGGTGGCTCACGCCTGTAATTTCAGCATTTTGGGAGGCCAAGGCAGGAGCATTACTTAATGTCAGGATTTTGACACCAGTCCAGGCAACATAGTGAAGTCTCATCCCTACAAAAAATGAAAAATTAGCCAGGCATGGTGGCACATGCCTGTAGTTTCCACTACTTGGGAGGCTGAGGTGGAAGGATCATTTGAGCCCAGGAGTTTGGGGCTACAGCACGCTATGATTGCACCACGGTATTCCAGCCTGAGCAACAGAGTAAGACCCTGTCTCAAAAGAAAAGAAAGAAAGAGAGAGAGAGAGAGAGAGAGAGAAATAGATTGCTGGTAATAGACTGAGTGAAATGAGTTCGGCATGTCTATACTGTTAGTTACCTTTGTTGAAGATTGTGGAAACCATAAACAGTTTAGTACAGAGGCTAAAATGGGAGGAAGGAAATAGTGAGGGATATGTGTCCATACGTACACACATACATACATACATAGCCAGAACAAGTATGTCAAGCCTGTTTGTGAAGCTAAGGTGCTAGGGCTTTATTCTGTAGCAATGGAGAACCATTGAAGGATTTAAGAAGATTTGTGGTTAAGAAATATCCAGAGAGACAAGTTATGAAGCTGTTTTAAAGTACAGATATGATTTCACTCATGTGAGTTATCTAAAGTAGTCAAACTCATAGAAGCAGAAAATATAATGGTGGTTTCCAGTGGTTGGTGGTTGGGGAGAAGAGGGAGGAGGCGAGTTATTTTATGGGTACAGAATTTTGGTTTTGCAAGATGAAAACGTTCTGAAAATCTGATCTACTGCACAACAGTGTGAATATAGTTAACATTATTGAACTGTACTCCCCCCAACACCTTTTTTCTTTTTTGAGACAGAGTCTCGCTCTGTTGCCCAGGCTGGAGTGCAGTGGTGCCATCTCAGCTGACTGTAACCTCCGCCTCCCAGGTTCACGCCATTCTCCTGCCTCAGCCTCCCAAGTAGCTGGGACTACAGGCATCTGCCACCACACCCAGCTAATTTTTTGTATTTTTAGCAGAGACAGGGTTTCACCGTGTTAGCCAGGATGGTCTCGATCTCCTGACCTCGTGATCCGCCCGCCTCAGCCTCCCAAAGTGCTGGGATTACAGGCGTGAGCTACCATGCCTGGCCCTGAACTGTACATTTTTAAAAATGGTTGAGATTGGCCGGGCGCGGTGGCTCACACCTGTAATCCCAGCACTTTGGGAGGCCGAGGTGGGAGGACCACGAGGTCAAGAGATTGAGACCAGCCTGGCCAACATGGTGAAACCCCGTCTCTACTAAAAATACAAAAATTAGCTGGGCTTGGTGGCACGTGCCTGTAGTTCCAGCCACTCGGGAACCTGAGGCAGGAGAATCGCTTGAACCCGGGAGGCGGAGGTTGTACTAAGCCGAGATTGCGCCACTGCACTCCAGCCTGGGCGACAGAATGAGACTCCTTGTCTTTAAAAAAAAAAAAAAAATTGAGATGATAAACTTTGTGTTATTTTATCACAATAAAAAGTTGGAGTAAAGGCTCTGTGAGGTCGCCCATGCCTATAATCCCAGCGCTTTGAGAGGCTGAGGCAGGCGGATTGCTTGAGGACAGGAGATCGAGACCAACCCGGCCAACATGGTGAAAACCCATGTCTACTAAAAATGCAAAAGTTAGCCAGGTGTGGTGGTGGTCGTCTGTAATCCCAGCTTCTTGGGAGGCTGAGGCAGAAGAATCACTTGAGCCTGGAAGGCAGAGGTTGCAGTGAGCTGAGATCATGCCACTGTACTCCAGCCTGGGTGACAGAGCAAAACTCCATCTCAAAAAAAGAGTTTGAGTGAAAAATGTTGAAGCCTGATGTTAGGCCAAATAAATGAAAAAGAATTGCTTAAGGCTGGGCATGGTGGCTTATGCTTGTCATCCCAGTACTTTGGGAAGCTGAGGTGGCAGAATCGCTTGAGCTCAGTAGTTTGAGACCAGCCTGGGCAACATAGTGAGACACCACTTCCACAAAAAATAAAAAGAATTAGCAGGGTGTGGCAATGCGCACCTGTAATCTCAGCTACTTGGGAGGCTGAGGTGGGAGGATTGCTTGAGACCAGGAAATGGAGGCTACAGTGAGCTGAGATCATGCCACTGTACTCCAGCCTGGGCAACAAAGCAAGACCCTGGTTTTTTTTTTTTTTTTTTAAAAGAAGTGCTTAAGAACTAGAAGATGACGGAGATTCACTCAGTGGGGTTGAGAGAGAAGGGAGTCTAGATGCCCAAATTTCTTTCTTGAAGCAGTGGGTTGGTGGAGAAGGAACAGTAATAAGAGTGGGAGCATATGAGGAGTTAGTTCTGATGCATATTGAGTTGGAAATGTCTGTGGGGCCTTGTACCTAAGGCTTTTTCCTCAGTCAGATGCTTGTTCAAGATTCTCTCCCTAAACTGTTTGGCTATTACATCCTCCTCCATGGCTTCCCAGTTTCTCAGGGCTGGCCCTTTGATTGGAATATATAAATGGTCACTCTTGAAATTGTGGCTGCTATCCTCCCCTTTCTATCTTCATTCTTCAACCCCAAAACCAGCCTTAGTTTCTGTCTTGGCCACCAAAAGAATTTTAAGTCTCAGTCCACAAAGGGAAGAGAAGAAATAGCTGCCTGTTTTTCCGAGCACCGTTGGAGTACCACGCAAGGGCTTTTGGCACAGAGTCTTTAGTACCATGAATTTCCCCCAGTGGAAATCACTTTAGAGAAGAGCTCGTCCCTCCACTTATTCCTTATTTTATAGATAAGAAAACAGACTTCTTAAGAGGGGAAGAAGATATATTCACTCAGTATTAAATGTTACTTTCTTTGCTTTATCCAGGTTCTATGTCAATGGGCCCAGGATTCTGAAACATAGTCCATGTTGTCATAAAGGCCACAGCCTAGTTGGGTAAACTAACACTGAACAATTAAGTTTGATCCAGTTGGGAATCTGTATATGGGTGAACAGATTGCCAAGAGAGCCAGAACAGTTAAGAGCCACTTAGTGTTCCACAAACACAATAAATCTTGAATCAGTAAATGAATAACTTGTCCAGCATTTAGGTCACCAACTATATCTGCTTTCCTAAAGCTGTGCAGGGCTCCCCAAGCAATTGGAACATTGATATTAGTTGATTCTGGGTGAAATGAATGTCTAGAGAGCTTAATGTAGTTATTCTCTTTTGCGTCTTAGGAATCTATGGATTTCCTGAAATATGTTGTTGAGTAAGTATTTGAATTTTCTCTTTGGGGTTATGTGTTCTTACCAGCGAGAGGGCATGGAGCCACAACTCAGTTAATTGTTACTAAACACCCAACTGAAACACTACTTGTGGTAGATTTTTTGAGGCTGGTGTACAAAGCAATTGAAAAGTTAGAAGGCCTAGTTTCTTACAGTTTTTGGGTGCCTCAGTGACCCATACTGATTCTCTTGTAGCAAACTAAACTTCAAGCCTCTGAAGCAGGAGATGCCTGTGCAGTTCCAGGTGGTAGAGCTTCCCAGTGGCCACCATCTATGCAAAGTGAAAGCTCTGAACAAGGGTGATGCCAACTCTGAAGTCACTGTGTACTACCAGGTCAGTTGGGGGTACTAAAGACTGGTGGAAGGTCCAGTACCTGGGGATAAGTGACCCAGTGACCTTCAAGGCCCTTTATAGTTACTTCTGTAGTTTTATGCTTGGGACCATTTGTCCTCTTGAAGCAACTACATTTAAAAATTGCTCCTGTTGGTAAGATGGGTCCTTTTGCAATCACAGTGAGGTATTGCTTCATTCATCACCTAAGTACTAATCTAGAGGACCAGAAACCGAGGTGTGGATGGAAATCCCTACGTGTGCCCCTAGTAGAACTCCAAGGAGCAGAAGGACATTTGTTAAGGGGCAGTTTTGAAAAGGAGACAGAAGTAAACATAGCCAAACAATTAAGACACAGCAAACAGAATGGCTACTGGAGTCATAAATGTTTAAAGCACCTGAGAGGAAGGATTTATCACCTCTGTTTTAGGGTGACGACTCCATGATCCAGAGCCCCTTACTTCTTGAGGTCATACCAGCTGGGTCTCAAATTTATTCCTTTTGTCTTCAGATTCTGTGTTCTTTCCACACCATTCTATTGGGGTGGATGGTGCTTAACGTAAGGAAGCACTTGGCAATAATCACAGTTAGGCTATAGCCTGCTTTAACCTTGGTCCCACTCGCTTCTAGAACTATGGGGATCTTCCTTAAACCTTGCCTGTCTAGTCTGATTACTGACTTCCCAAATTCTGGAGCTCCTGTAGCTGCTGCTGTTACCTTGGGTTCCCTGCATCGGGAATTCACTTCTTTGTTAGGTCTTGAAGATCCCTGACTGGGCTTTGGGTGGGATGGCCTGATTATCATTTCTTTGTCTTGTATCTCTGGCCCTGGGCCTCAGCCTTATTCTGACATTATCCTGGTCTGATTGTCAGGAGCAAATTCACTTGCCCAGTGTCATGATCATCTCGTTATTGAAGTTGTGTCTTGTCCTAGTCTTCTTAATGAGTAGTTTGATTTAGGAACAACAGCAATTTTGGAGCTAGGTTGGTAACATTTTTGTCCTTCCGTAGAGGCCCTGCTTCTCTCTGGAGCCTCTGTGGTTGTAGCATTCCAACCTGCAGCCTTTTCTAGGTTATGACTACCAGGTCCCAAACTCCACAAATGGTACGGCCTAGCCCTTCTTAACCTAGTCTACATTTTCAGTGCCTGTGACTGCCTACAACCCCAGGACAGGAGTACTCATTTTCGGCAGGATTTCACATTGTAAGACTATGTTTATAGAAATGCTTTCCATCAGTCACCTCTTAGCACTAGCTTCTAATACAGACTGTTTCCTTTTGGAAACCATATCCTTTCTCAGAGAGCATTGGTTTTGTTGTGGTCTGTTTAGAGGGAAACAGAAAATCTCAATGCTGACTAATCAGGTCTTGCAAGGGCACATAGGCATTAGCTTCTTCCTCTGGTGAGTGGGAAGCAAATGAGTCTGTGTGAGAGGAACCTGCAAGATCCTGACTCTGGGATGCACTAGCAACATCCTTGTTTATTGGCCTCCTGTTCTTTCATTCTGAATGCATTATTTTGCCAGTCTTGGGCAGCTAGCATGTGGTCCCAAAGCATGGCTTCTTCCTCCGAAATATTTTTCTTATCAACTGATTTTGGTCCGTGTGTGTGGCACCAATTCTTGTGTGTGGCACTATTCATTTTCTTTCCTCCTGAGGAATAGATCCAGATACATTTCAGGATTCCCCAGACATTTCCTGCTGTCTTCCTTAGGGCTCTGAGTTGCAAGTACTTAATTTTAGAATGTGTCCTCTGACAGGATCCGGCAGGTCAGGGATTATTAATCTCACTTTTGTTTGCACCTGCAATTCTATGCTAGTGCCAGGAGTACAAATGGTCAAGCTTGACTCCTGTCGTCATAGACCTTCAGTCTGGTGGGAAGGCAGATATGTAAACAACATCGAAGTATGATTAACTCTCTTAGGGGAGAGCATTGGTGGTGATACCTAAGTGGTTGCCTAGAATAGCTGGATTATTTAAAAGCCCTATAAACCATTGGATATTCAGTTGACCTGACAACCGTCTCTTCTCAGTCAGGTACCAGGAGTCTGAGAGAATACACTCTCATGGAGCTGCTTGTGGTAAGTGCACAGAGACACTGAGGTTTCCAGCAGCCCCCGGCCCACTTTTCTGCCTGGGATAGGGACATGGGGAGGTCAGAGACCTGTGATTTGAAGGTGAGATGGTCATCTACTGTTCTCACCCGGTATAAGCATGGACAGGCACTAAGGGAGGCTGGACTTGGGAGGTATGTGAAACACTCTGGGGAGAGAAATGGAGGTTTCTCTGCTGGGAGGAGTTGGGCTGATGGGCAGTATGTTGAATTACAGATGCACATGGAAGAACCTTGTTTTGACTTCCTTCGAACCAAGCAGACCCTTGGGTAAGTCTGCTGCAAGGCCACTGAGCTCAAGTAAGGGCCTAGGGCTAATTGCAGGCTGACGTTCATCAAATATCCTTACTGAGCAGCCTGTTAGAGCTTCCTTCCGTCTCACAGGGTGATACTTACTCATCCAAACTTTTGGAATTTGTACCTTGGACTATAATCAGGTTTTCCATGGGTCAAGTTTCAAGATAAGAAAAAAGGCTAGTGTGTGGTCCCCAATTCAGGAGAGGTATGGACACCTTAACATTTTTGGGTCGTTCCAGTAAGGATGGGCAGAAACTTTTCCCACTCCTATCTAGTGCCTCCAAGGCCAAGGCCCAGATGATCACCTGAGCTCATGTAACTTTTCTCTCTGGCTGTAGGTACCATGTCTACCCTACCTGTAGGAACACATCCGGGATTCTAGGATTTTCTGTCACTGTGGGGACTCAGGCAACCAAATACAAGTGAGTGAATAGATGAGTGTAACCTCCTATTATGGGCATGGAGAGTAGGGGCTACATGTGCTTCCTTAAACCTTAGGCACCCCTGACCAAGTAGGTTTGCTCTGTTTAGTCAGTGGAAGCTGGGAAGATGGGGGTTGTTATAGATGACCTGTTCCAGGACTGATCAGTAGTTCCAGTGGCCCTATAGGATTTGATTCAAGTCCTGTGGTCATTGTGTGGGGCTTGCCAGTTTCTTCTCTTCAGGCAGACCTAAGGACAAGAAGGGAAAGGATGCCTGATCTGACAGGCATGCTGTTAGTTTTCAGATTTGGAATGGTCAAACATGGTTGTGACTGCTTCATTATGAGGATACCTGGAAACTCGGCTGGAGGTGGGGTGAGGGGGAGGGTCCTGTTCTCTTTCTTTCCTCAACTTCAGGTGGAATACTGAGGCCTGGGAAAACACTTTAGCCTTTTTTCCTGGAAATGTGTCTTAGTCTTAATTCTTTCTTTTATCTTCTGCCTGAGATCAGGTTTCTGATGACTTAATTGAAGATGTTTTGTTTCAGTTCTGAAGTTGTTGATAAGAAGATAGAAGAGTTTCTTTCTAGCTTCGAGGAGAAGATCGAGAATCTCACTGAAGAGGCATTCAACACCCAGGTGACTGTGCCAGCCTGGTCTTTTGGCCTTTGGCCCACACAGGTTCCCAGATACAAGTCTTAACAGGGCTTCGCTGGCCAGTTTTTGAGCTTTGCAGCTCCACCTTCCTCTTACCATAGTGTCCCCCTAGCTTCATCCGTCCGTCTCATACTGGCATGTCCATCACAAGCCAGGCTGGACAGGGCCCGGTGTGTTCTGGGGGAAGTGGTATGTGGCCCCCCCTGAGCATCTTTCTTTTTGGTGGGAACAGGTCACAGCTCTCATCAAGCTGAAGGAGTGTGAGGATACCCACCTTGGGGAGGAGGTGGATAGGAACTGGAATGAAGTGGTGACACAGCAGTACCTCTTTGACCGCCTTGCCCACGAGGTAACATGGTTTTCAGAGTAAGACAGCTCAGACAAACTGGTGAAGGTTCCTGATTCTACAGGAATCACAGGTTCATGCACACCAGCATTGTGTGGAAGGAAACTCGAAACACTAGTCCTGGCCTGATTACTCGCTCACTTCTTGAGTTTTCAGACTGGCCTCTAGCACCTTAGTTGGCCACGTGAGCTGGGTGCTAATCCTTACCACATCACCACCAATTTCAATCAGAGCAGCTCTATTTTTATGCTATATATTGAGGTTTACAAGATTTTGTGGAGAAAATAGTTTTGCCATTTAAAGAAAACTGAGGACTCTTTGTCTTTATGGAGTTCATTATTCCAGGTGCCGGTCTTTTGACAACTTCTATTCCAAAGTAGTAAAACCTGTGAAAAACAGATCTGGATCCTGTACCTCAGTGTGACTTTGGTTAATATGTAGCCCCTATATGGTGAATTACCATAGGACATCATTGCTCTGTGATGGAAAGAGGCTTCATCTTAACGCAGTCTAGTTTTCTTAATAGAAGCAAGGTAGATTTCCTCAAGCCATGGTATGCAGCTACCATGTAACTGGGAGGTGACACTAAGGAGATGTGGGTGTTGGGCTCAGTGTCTGATATTTAGCTGTAATTAGAGCATCTGCTAACCTCTCTTGCCATTGTAGATGATTGGTATAAAATGTGAAGGTATGCGAGAGCTTCATCATTGTTTTGGTCTGGAAGATTAGGGGTGACCTGAGAATAGGAAGAATAAAATGTCTTCAGATGCTAAGCAGGTCCAGGGACATCTGCCTGGGGGTTAGGTTTAAGAGCTAACTTTCTTCTTAAATTTCTTTCCTATCTTCCCTTCCCTTGTCAGATTGAAGCACTTAAGTCATTCTCAAAATCAGACCTGGTCAACTGGTTCAAGGCTCATAGAGGGCCAGGAAGTAAAATGCTCAGCGTTCATGTGAGTATGGTTAACTCCATCCAGTCTAGGGTTGTCGTTTACTGAGTTTGGGTGGTTATCAGAAATCTTAAACCCCTAAATCTGGTCAGCAGAATTTTCACTTTTGTCTTTGACCTCTTTCAGGTTGTTGGATATGGGAAGTATGAACTGGAAGAGGATAGTACCTCTTCTGGTGAGGATTCAAATTCTTCTTGTGAAGTGATGCAGCTAACCTACCTGCCAACCTCTCCTCTGCTGGCAGATTGTATCATCCCCATTACTGATATCAGGGCTTTCACATCAACACTCAACCTTCTCCCCTACCATAAAATAGTCAAATAAACTGCAGTCGCGTTGGCCTGAAGCAATGTGTATTTTAAAATGTGTTTGTATTTTATGGAGTTATACTACTGCCTTAGGGCTTCCACTGAAGTTTTGCACTGGCATCATAGCATTTGATTTACTTTTTATCCTTTCTTTGTTGAGACTAATAAACCCAGGGTTACTGTAGGAGCTGGCAAAGGAAGATTAGCAGAGTGGGCCAAATGAGACCAGAAAGCTTGCAGCAGCACTTTGAGAAGCCCTGGCCTGTGTCCTCTCAGACTGAGAATCCACTTCTTGAAAGGCCTTATGTAACCAGTATATTGAATAACTAAATGCTAGGTATTAGTGTTTGTTAGTACCTAAATGCTAGGTACTAACTCCTGTGTGGTTTTTTTTTTTTGATGTATTTTTAAATAAAGATAGTTCTGTATTTCCCTTCAGAATGAGCCATTTGCTGCTGTGGCATTCATTTTATCATATCTATGTTGGTTCACTGTGGGGTGGGGATCTATAAATACATACTCTTCCCAAACCCTCTAAAGCAATAAAACATTTTTGGATAAAATGTTGGCAGGCAGCCCTACATGTGCAATATGAGTTAAGATTCTGGGGAATCGCCTGGCAGGGCTAAAGACAGAACATAGAGTCTGAGAGGAAAAGAATGGATCCTCCATTTTTCAAGTGTCTTTCTGAAAAGCTAGCTCTTGTATTCAAGGTTGCTGAATAATTGGCTTCCAAGTTTAACCATAAAAGATAATAAAAGATGCACATTTTTTAAAAAAGGTTGGAAAAATTACTTTATGAAGCCTTAAGAAGCACTAAGAATAATTAATTAAACTGTAATCCAGGATTAGATACAATTTAATAATAGTTCAGTTCCAAAATAAAAGTTATTTTAAGACCATGAAATTTCCTAACACTTGATTTTAATGCATTGCACTAATTTTCTAAAACAACTCAGAGGAACCCATATTTACAGTAGGCAGAATATTTATGAAAAAATCTGGCATCAGGTATATTTTATATATATGTATGTGTGTGTATGTGTATGTGTGTGTATCCCGAGATTATATGAACTAAGAAACAGGTTGTATATCTTAACAGCAGAACTAGAGTGCAGTTTCAGACTTGGATTTATAAATGCTTTCAACGTGTGGTGTTTGGAAAAGGAGAAGACATCATCTGGTTTTCAAAACCTGAAGTTTTTCTCAGGACTGAAATCAAAATCGTAACTGCCACAGAGGGAAAAGGGAAGCTTTTCCCCTTAATTGTTCATTTGCGTCAGAAAGTCCAGTATCCCTGAGATAGGAACCACTGTAATTAGAAGGGAGTGAACAGGTTTCTCCCAAAGGAAGATTGTTTGTTGCTGAATTATGCCTACTGCCCTGATCATCAGGTATAAACTTTGCATCTTCCAACCTAATGCTTGGCAGCACCAAGACGTTTCAGTAATGGTTCATCATAAACCCAGCATTCTCCATCTTCATGAAATAACTGTAAGAGAAAGGGGAAGAATCTAATTACATATTTGCTTTGTACTTCTATAATATTATTTCATGTCTTCTCCCCACCCTGACATTAGACTGAAATGAGTTTCAAGTAGGGACCAGGGATCATCTTGTTTATAAACAGTGTTTGGCACATCACTTCTTCAACATTCACTGAAATAAATTAGGAGGAATAGCACTTAGGAGGGTGGGGCAGGCAAGATTACCCTTGTCTCCCACTGAATCTCCTTCTCCTTCCTTTCTCGGGCTTCTGCTCTTTGTCTTTCTTCAAGCCTGTGCTTTGCTTCAGTTGCTGCATCAATGTCTCTGATTTTTAAGTTGAAAGTGACATCCTTCCAAAGGCTAAAACAAAGAGAGAAGAGGAGCTGGCAATGTTGAGAATGAAAGCCTGCAGCCATCCTGAATGTCGTTTAATACAATTCAAATGGCTTTAAGTGCTGTAGGTCACAGACTAAATCTCCTTATGCTGGCACCAGGGCACTGGAGTAAGGAACAGAGATATGGGCTCAGAAGACTCCACTGCTAGTTATCAAAGAAGGAAATAAGGGCTGCCTGATAATATGATAAGGTCAACAGAAGAAAAAGAATAGTGGAAGCTGAGACCTGGGATTCTACTTCTGGCTCAATGTTTAACTTACTGTGTAACTCTGGGTCAATCAGTTTACCTCTGTAGGGCTTGAGTGTCCCTTAATATAAACTGACAGTTAAGAGGAACTGAGAAGTTCCATTTCAGAAAAACTCCCTTGGATTTAACAATGTGATGGCGAAAACAGTATGAATGGAGAGAATAAGGGTCAAGAGGTAAATTACAAAGGCTTAAGGTAGTTAAGATGTGGCTTCCTCTCAAGGCCTTTATTCCCATTTCAGGAAAGAAGGTAAAGAGAAGTTAGCTAACTGAGCCATCCATGGTCACAAAGGTAGTAAGTGGTAGTTCTGACATACGAACCCAGGCATTCAAACTTGGTCTACACTATTATGCTCTGCCCTACTGTCTCTCAAACCCAGGCCTGTGCCTACGCCTAGGCAAAGTTTAAGCACTGCAGCAATAGTTACACTTAATGTCTGCTTACCTGCGGGATTCATACTCATTCTGATCTTCCAATTTCCTCACTTTCTTCTTGATTATAGGCAACTTCTTGGTATCTACAAAGACTGTATTTTCCTAGAAAACAATAAAGGTAGATGGGAACTAGACCCATAAACCCCTAACCTAATGTTAGGCGCACTGTAGTGCTTTTGACATTTCAAATTCTCTAGGTCCGAAATGCAGTTCACTGGCTCCTCCTGTTGATTTCATACCATCTTTCCTCTTTATTTAAGAACACTGCGTGGGTAGTAGTACAGACTGCAAGTTCCTTGAAGGAAAGGACTATCTTAACTCATTTTGCTATCTCTGGTGCCAGGCAGTCAGTAAATTTTATTATACAAAATCTTAAGTTGTGTATGAAAATCACAGATTAGTGCTTCATTTTATAAACATACCCCACATACTTAACATTTACTGGGTTCTTACTATGTGCCAGGCATTGTTTCACATATATTATTCTCAAGTGAGAGCAGAGAGAAAAGTAAAAATGATTATAATTACCTATTCTGCTGGGAGAAGGTGAGGGAAGGAAAGAAAAAGCTTGCCCTGAAGAGATGACATACATTGGAGCTGTCCTAAAGTCCCAGCTCTAATGTACTGTAGAAGGAAGAGCATTATGAAGGAAGTGCTAATGAAGGAAGCCAGAATAAGGGATAAAGTACAATCTAATGTAGCCTAAAACAAGTGGCAAAATAGAGGATCTTACCCCTGTTGCATATTTTGCATACATCACACCATTCCATTCCCCTTCAATTGAGCAAAAAGACTTCTTGTCATTTGGAGAACTGAAGACAAAAGGAAATACTTGTGTTAGTCTCAAGTTGAAAAGTATTCTACCAAAGAATCTGCTCAGTGTGGCCCAACTACGGAGTAGAGCACAGAAGAGCAACCGTGAAGTTTTTGACGAAAGCATCTTAACAGAACTGGACTCCCCAGGGCTAACTCTAAGAATGAGGGCCTTCAGCAAGATGCTTATGAACTTGAGCTCCCAAGAACAGTGGGTTTGGGCAAGAACGTCCTATTCTGGGTGCAAGGACCATAACAGACTTGGCAAATTCCCTATCCTCAACCTGTCCACAGCCTAGTGGAGACACATATCACCACTGAGATTCTACGTGGTAAGTGCTGTGGTGAGCTTACATGGGCACTGGGGGTCAGGGAAGGCTTTGCTTAAGAATATAATGCTGGAGACCAGGCTTTCATCCTCAGGTTGAAAAGGACCTCTGTGCCAAATGGTGTGAATACTTTCCCTGAGCAAGGATCCATTCTGCAAAAGCCATAACAGACCTCTACTTGGACACACAAGTATGGAATGTGAGAAGATAAGCAACACAGCAAAGGCCTGGTTAGGAAGGGCAAGGCATAAACAAGATTGAAAGAGGCCAGAAAAGGGGGAAATGAACAGGGCAGAGGGAGGAGAGCTGCTATCAGTGCCTGAAACTTTCTTTCCCACTGTCCCCTTCCCCCCAATTAAGGGTTCCAGAGTCAGAGAAAGTCATGGTGCCCTCACTGTAGACCTTCCACTGACTGGCACAGCCATCCGCATCTGACCCGAGAGTATCAAATGGAAGCAAGCCAGATGCCTGCAAAATGTGATGGTTACTATTTTTCCCTAGCAAAGGCACAGAAAAAGGGGTAGCTGTAAGGACTTGGAGGCAGTGCTGCGGGGGTCACAAAGTCTGCTGTAAGGACCAGCTCATCGTTCAATCTGGCAAGAATAAATTAGCGATCCATAATCTGGTTTAGCTAGGCAACCTAGGAAGGCCTCTTTTGGTTCAACATTGCAAGTCAGGTTCTTAGGAAGGAAACCTATCAATGACCTTTGACTGCTCTGAATATATGTTTTAGGTCTTCTTCTGATACCAGATTTTAACAAAAGACATGACACACAAAATGTGAAACAGGCTTACAAAGACAGAACCATTCTTTCACACTCCTAATCCAGAAGCTATAGTTCAAGACAAAAGGCAATTATTTCAGAAAAGCATAAGAGCTCTAAGGCAGAAAAAATACCTACAAAATCTCAGCAGTAATTCTGTGCTTCTTGCCCCCATAGAAGGGTTTAGTGTGGAAGATGATATTTGCACTATAGCCTGTTTTGGAACAATTAATATTGCATTCTCCTCCTAATTCCACCCAGGGCACTGTGAGGATAGACCTGCAAAATCAAAATTTTTAGGTAAGGTTGACAGTTAAGAGGAAGAGGGGGAAGGGGCATGTTTCAGGGAACAGCAGAGTCTACTGCTGATGACAGGAAATGAGCACACTTGCCTTCCATAGCCATTGGGGAATGTGAGAATGTAATGTTCATCATAGTCTAGACATGAGACACAGCCTGTGGAGAGAAAGGACAGAATCTCTGATGAGTAGTGCCAAGTGGCCACAAGGCTTTCTTGTCGAGTTGATGGATACTCCATTCAATTTAGGGATAACCTATCTAGCTCCCCACCCTTGCTCTCACCCCCAATACCAATGCTTAGTTGCTAACAATGACATCTAGTCTAGCCATTTTCTTTTACTAGACAAGTGTCCATCACACATTAGAATGACATAAAATTCTCCTATAACACTGTAGTCCACCCAGTGCCAACACACTTACCCTGCCCTATGTTGTGCACCCCAATTGACATCCCAAGGAACTTTGATTTGGTCCAGATATGAGCATTGAATTGTATCTTCTTGTTAAAACACTCAGCATAAAAGGCTGAAACTGAATAGAAATTTTCAGTTAGTACATTATATACCTACAGCCACCTCTCCAAAATTACATAACCTAGGGAAATAACTGGCTTCATGGGGAAATCCTTTACCCTTCAAACAGCCTCCAATTAGGCCAGGAGGTACCTACCTTTTATACCCTTTTCCCCAATGCAAGCATTCATTCAGAGACATGTGGACAGGGTCATCCCTGAAATGATGCTGTGGCCAACCCAGGAAGCCTAAAACCAAAAGGGCTATCTGTTCTGGTCTGCAAGTATGCCCAGGCTCCAGCCCCAACCTAGGCCCATCCAGTGTTTCCAGTTTTAATACTGCACTAAACAAACAAGATGTTGAGGGTATGTACAGTTGACCCTCCATATCCATGAGTTTTGTACCCACAGATTCAGCCAACTGTGAGTCTAAAATATACAGAGGCTGTCCTCAGTGGCTAATGCCTGCAATCCCAGTACTTTGGGAGGCCAAGACGGGAGGATCACTTGAAGCCAGGAATTTGAGACCAGCCTGGGCAACAGAGTGATACATTGACTCTAAAAAATAAAAATAAAAAAATTAGTTGGGTGTGGTGGCACACGTCCATAGTTCCAGCTAATTGGGAGGCTGAGGTGGGAGGATCATTTGAGCCCAGGAAGCCCAGGAGGCTGCAGTGAGCTATGGCTGTGCCACTGCACTCCACCCTGGGGCACAGAGCAAGACCCTGTCTAGAAAAAATAATAAAATACAAAATAAAAATAATACAAATAAAAGAAACAGTGAAATAACTATTTACGTAGCATTTACACTGTATTAGGCATTACAAGTAATCTAGAGATGACCCAAGTATACAGGAGGGTGTGCATAGGTTATATGAATATAAAAGACACCATTTTATGTAAGACACTTGAGCATCCTCGGTTTTGGTATCTGCAGTATGCCAGGAATACACTGTGTAGAAACTACGTATCACTTATATAAACTGTCTCACAGTTGCTGAAGTCTCTACAGCACAAATTACTATATATAAGATGACTCTGGAAGCATTAAAAGTTGGTTTCCTAAATTCCTTCTTTTTATACATACCTAATTTGTGAAGCTCAGAGTCTGGAGCTTACAAAAGGAAAAGATATGAGGAACCAATCAACTTGAGTTTCCACTTCAGGGAATAGGAAACACACAGCTAGTCACACAACTAACAGTAACCTCAGCTATGGAGCTTTTAATGACCCTCTTTAGACAGGACAGTTGGAGAGCAGAGGTTGCAGAGGAGCTCTGTGACTTACTGGGTGGATGATGGGAAACCTGCTCAGCCACGAATGTTACACTGTTTTTGGAAACCCAGGGAACTGGTCCTTCTGAAACTAGTTCCTGCAAGCAAATATAACATAATTTTCTTTTGATGAGAAAACACAAATGACATCAGAGAATCTGATAATTGGGGTCTCTGCTCGCTCTACACACACCAAGCACCCTATATATATTTCTATTGCAGAACGTTATTCAATATTTTAATTGCTTTGTGTCAGTCTCCCTGACTAGACTAAGACATTCTTAAAGGCAAGGATCATGTGCCTCACTCAGGGCTGACAAGAGTAGGCACTTACCAATGTCTGCCAAATGAGTAAGAACAGACACATGCTTCTCTGTCTTCAGTATGGACTATATATAATGTGTCACTTGGAAAGGGAAACATATGGAGAACCATGTTTACTGACAGATTATTATGTGTCAGGTGCTGTGGGCTATGGTTTTGTTTTTTTCACTTCTGAAAGCCTTTTTACATGCATTTGAGTCTTCCTTGCTGGACATTTTCTTCAACCACTAAATTTGTTGGAGCCTCAGTTCTGGGTTACCTACTTCTGTAGCTATGCTGTCTTCCTAAATAATTTTATCCAATCCTAGAGCTTTAAAATGTCATCTAACTACACTATAATCTTTGAAAGCCCCATCTCCATCTCAAACCTCTCCCTAAACTCCACACTCTTAAATTCCAACTCCCTTCTTAACAGCTTCACAGACCTCTAAAACTTTATATTTTATATTAGATTTTGATTTTTCCCTCCCCAAATCCAATCTTTTCCTTATCAGTAAATGACACTGCCACTGCTTAAGTCCACACACAAGGATTCATCTCTGATGTCTCCTTTCCCTTACCCCCCCCAATCCATCAATCACTTCTACCTCCACAATAAAGCTTGAATCACCATGTCTCTCTTGGAATAATGTCAAAGCCTCCACAATGGTCTCCATGCTTCTATATTTGTCCCTTCTCAACTTACTTTTCACAAAATCATTCTAATGATCTTCTCAAAACAAAAATGAGATCCTGAAAAACCATAAAATTATATTATGGCCCACAAGACCTTGCAAGATCTGATTTCTACATCCCCATCCTCATCTCATCCTACTCTTTTCCCTCCTTCTCACTACATTCAAACTATGCTGCTCTAACAACAATTTCTTCTATGGGTGGTGACCATCTTTTGATCATTGCTTTCATCATTATCATCTGCTCCTAAATAAAATCTTGAATCAGTATACAATTAAGATAATTTAAAAATGTCAATGCAGAACTCACAGTGTTCTCTTCAGTATCATTTGGTAATGTCCAATGACACTGAAAAATCTCGCCCAAAATGGGATTGTATGGCTTTTTGGCAACTGATCCTTTCCTTCCTGCATGAAAGGCTGAGAGGTACCATTTCACAACCTGAACCATTCGATCCTTGGGATCCTTCTGGTCACTAATGCTGCAATGGAGAAAGACAAAATTTAACATCCTGCTTTTTGGTAGAAGACAAGATGATATAACAACCCCCAGCATGGTCCACCTAAGTCCGACTGAGAGGACTGAGGACCTAGGACCAGGGGTTAGCTTAAAGTTTCGTTTTAAAATTGAGGTATAATATATATATAATTAAATGCATTGGTCTTAGTGGTTTAACTTTTTTAAAAAATTTCAACAGGTTTTTGGAGAACAGGTGGTGTGTTTGGTTACATGGATAACTTCTTTAGTGGTGATTTCTGAGATTTTGGTGCACCCATCACCCGAGCAGTACACACTATTTCCAATGTGTAGTCTTTTATCCTTCACACCCCTTCCACCCTTCCCCTTGAAACCCCAAAGTCCACTGTATCATTCTTTTTTTTTTTTTTTTTTTTTTTTTTTGAGATGGAGTCTCACTCTGTCGCCCAGCCTGGAGTGCAGTGGCGTGATCTCGGCTCACTGCAACCTCTGCCTCCCAGGTTCAAGCAATTCTCTGCCTCAGCTTCCCGAGTAGCTGGGATTACAGGTGCTCGCCATCAGCTTGGTTTTTCATTCCCGAGTTTCTTCACTTAGAATAATGGTTTCCAGCTCTATCTAGGTTGCTGTGAATGCCACTATTTCATTCCTTTTTATGGCTGAGTAGCATTCCATGTGTATATATGCCACATTTTCTTTATTTGCTTGTTGACTGATGGGCCTTTGGGCTAGTTCCATATTTTTGCAATTGCAAATTGTGCTGCTATAAACATGTGTGTGCAAGTGTCTTTTTCATATAATGACTTCTTTTCCTCTGAGTAGATACCCAGGAGTGGGACTGATTAATCTAATGGTGCATCTACTTTCTTTCTTTTTTTTTTTTTTTTTTTTTTTGAGACGGAGTCTCGCTCTGTCGCCCAGGCTGGAGTGCAGTGGCGCGATCTCGGCTCACTGCAAGCTCCGCCTCCCGGGTTCACGCCATTCTCCTGCCTCAGCCTCCCGAGTAGCTGGGACTACAGGCGCCCACAACCGCACCCGGCTAATTTTTTGTATTTTTAGTAGAGACGGGGTTTCACCGTGGTCTCGATCTCCTGACCTTGTGATCCGCCCACCTCGGCCTCCCAAAGTGCTGGGATTACAGGCGTGAGCCACCGCGCCCGGCCGGATCTACTTTCAGTTCTTTAAGGTATCGCCATTCTATTTTCCATAATGGTTGTAGTAGTTTACATTCGCACCAGCAGTGTAAAAGCGTCCCCTTTCACCATATCCACATCACATCTATTATTTTTTGATTTTTTGAATATGGCCATTTTTGCAGGAGTAAGATGGTATTAATAGCATTGTGGTTTTGATTTGCATTTCCCTGATAATTAGTGATGTTGAGCATTTTTTCATGTTTGTTGGCCACGTTTTTTTTTTTTTTTGAGACGGAGTCTCGCTCTGTCACCCAGGCTGGAGTGCAGTGGCGCGATCTTAGCTCATTGCAAGCTCTGCCTCCCAGGTTCACGCCATTCTTCTGCCTCAGCCTCCCCAGTAGCTGGGACTACAGGCATCCACCACCACGCCCAGCTAATTTTTTTGTATTTCTAGTAGCGACAGGGTTTCACTGTGTTAGCCAGGCTAGTCTCGATGTCCTGACCTCGTGATCTGCCCACCTCAGCCTCCCAAAGTGCTGGGATTACAGGTGTAAGCCACCACGCCCAGTCAACCATTTGTCTTATTATCATCTTCTTCTTTTGATAATTGTCTATTCATGTCCTTAGCCCACTTTTTGATGGGACTGTTTTTATTTTTCCTTGCTGATCCATTTGAGTTCCTTGTAGATTCTGGGTATTAGTCCTTTGCCAGATGCACAGTTTGCAAATATTTTCTCCTACTCTCTGGGTTGTCTGTTTACTCTGTTATTTCTTTTGCTGCGCAGAAACTTTTTAATTTGACTAAGTTCCATCTATTTATCTCTGTTGCATTCACTTTTGGATTATCGGTCACGAAGTCTTTGCCTAGGCCAATGTCCAGAAGAGTTTTTCCCATGTTATCTTCCAGAATTTTTATGGTTTTAGGTCTTAGATTTAAGTCTGATATATGTTGAGTTGATTTTTGTATAAGGTAGGTGAGTGATGTGGATCCAATTTCATTCTTCCACATGTGGCTTGCCAGTTATCCCAGCACCATTTGTTGAGAAGGGTGTCCTTTTCCCACTTTATGTTTTTGTTTGCTTTGTCAAAGATCAATTGGCTGTATTTCGCTTTATTTCTGGGTTCTCTATTTTGTTCCATTGGTCTATGTGCCTTGGTCTTAGTGTTTTGCTTGAGGAGTTGACAAATGTATATATCTTTTAATTAATCATCAATCAAAAAACAGAATATTTCCATTAATCCGGAAAGTTTCCATATCTCCCTTTCCAAACAATCGCCACATCTTACTTACCCCCGAGGCAAACACTGCTTCTGGTTTCTAGTATCATAGATTAAGTCCATGTAAGTGCATTGCTTAATTGTCAAATAATTGGAGATTTTCTCTATGTTATCAATTACTAATTTAATTCATGGGTGTAGAATATACACCTTGTATGATTCCAATTATTTTAAATTTATTGACTTCCCTGTATATGTTCTATCTTGATGAACATTTCACATGCACCTAGAAAAGACTATGTGTTATACAATTGTTAGGCAGTGTTTGGAAAGGCCAATTGGGTCAAGTTGATTTGATAATGCTGTTTAAATCTTCTATAGCCTTCCTGATTTTTTGGGAGGGGCAGGGAGGTGGTGAAGGCAGAGGCTACTTGCTTCATCAGACACTGAGGGATGAATTTGTGGACTTGGCTATTTCTCTTTTTAGTCAATTTTTGTTGCTGCATGTATTTTAAAGCTGTGTTATTAGGTACATATATATTTAGTGGTATTATTTATTCTTGATAAATAGATGCTTTTATCATTACAAAATATTCCTATTTGTCTCTAATAATATTTCTTGTCTTAAAAGTCTCCTTTGATACTTATACAGCTACACCAGTTTTGCTATGCTTAGTGTTTTGCATAGATATCACTGTCCATCCTTTTACTTTTAACCAGCACCTTTAAAGTTTCTCTCCTGAAAATATCATATAGATAAATCCTGCTTTTTAAATCCAGTCTGACATTAAATGGAATGTGTATTCTATTTACATTTAGTATAACTGTTGATATAGTTGGGATTAACTCTACCATCTTGATAGGTTTTCTACATGTCCCCTTTGTTCCCTGTTCTTTCTCCTTTTCTCCTTTCTTAGAATTAATGGAGTATTTGTACGATTCCGTTTATTGGCTTTTGAACTGTACTTTTTTTTTTTTTTTTTAAGACAGTGTCTTGCTCTGTCACCCAAGCTGTAATGGTGTGATTATAGCTCACTGCAGCCTCAAATTCCTGGGACTGCATGACCCTCCTTGTCTTAGCCTCCCAAGTAGCTGGAACTACAGGTGCACACCACCATGCCTGGCTTATTATTATTATTAAAAAAAAATTTTTTTTTGTAGGGACAGGGTTGTGCTATGTTGCCAAGGCTGGTCTCAAACTCCTAGCTTCAAGCACTCCTTCTACTTTGGCCTCTCAAAGTGCTGGGATTACAGGCATGAGCCACTGTACTTGGCTTGTAAATAGTTCTGGGGGCCTCAAAATTTAAATTCTCACACATAAAAACTACCCTTAAATCTCAAATCTATACCCAATGAACAACTGGTATGTTCCATTTTTACTTACACATGTTACTAATAAATGCTTAAATTTTACTTCTTAAATTATCTGTTAAACAGTGCCATATTTATTTAAATTTCTGCCTTTTGGGAATTGGTTATTCTTTTAAATGTTCATCAAGAAAAAAATATATATATTTATCAATGTCAGCCAATGTATCCACCCAGCAAGACACTTCAGTGATATGTATCTGGCTTCAGTAAACCACAGTCTGAGACTAAGGAATGCAGAGAAGACGAACTAACAACATTCCCTATTACAAAAAAATTTCCTGCTACCAGAGAAAGGCAATGTGAACTCACCTCCTTGTAAATCAATTTCACCTTTACGTTACTTCTATCTCATACATATATGCATATATAATATTGCAAACTCTATATTTAAAATGTATAAATCATCTATAATTTGGATGCTATATTGTAAGCTCGAGGGCAGGCACTGACTTTTCCTTTCTCCAACTCATAAGAAAGTGCATAGCAAACAACGGGTGCTTTAGAAAGGTTTGCTGAACTCAGAAAATTAAACTTCATTAAGATATAGTACAAATAATTTGACAGTGATTGCCAGTGCCTGGATTAAATACACTTATACCATTGGCCTTGTAAATATTGGCTACCTATTAATGGGCTCTTGAGAATTTTTTAAAGTGTTAAACTTGGTTGCCTAACAACATCACCACCATATAACTTAAGCAAACAGATAGGCATCCAGTGTAAACACATTATTCAATACCACAGAATACCCAGAAATGTTTGAAAGGTGACAAGGAATCAATCTATCCTGCAAAAAAAAAAAAGGCAGAAAGCTGCTGAGTAACATCTGTAAAAGTTGGAAACTACCATGTACAGTCAAATACCTCACAAACAGGTCCGGATGTGCAAAAAAGTCTGCATACATTTCTAAAAGAGATCTTCTTTCAAGAATAAACGTTGGAAGAACTACCTGAAAAACATACACATTTGACCCTTGAAGATCAAATTTCTCTTCAGATAAACAGATTAAAAAAAAAAAAAAGAAAACAAAACAAAACACCACCTCATTCAAATCATGGTAACATCCACCACATATTGCCCAGGCATGCTCCAAAAACTTATTCTCAACCTGTCAGATTCAGAAATGACCATTAAACTGCCCAGCAGATCAAAAACAGAGAAGGGGTTTTGAATGTTCAAATGTCACTTCCTCTGTGCAACTTCCTTTTTCTCCCTAAGTATAGTAACAGCAACAAACTACTCAACAAACTCACTCAGAGGAATCCTTTGATGCCTCCTATCTGCTGGACATTACATATACATTATTTTATTATTTGTATATTACATACACATTATCTCACAGTAGCCCTATGATGAAGAAATTATTAGCCCAATGATGAACAAATCATTACAGTGAAGAAATACGAAGCTCAGAGGCTGAGAGATTTTCTCATTGTCCTATTATTAATGTGGAATTCAAAACTGGATCTGAGTTTGGGGTGTGTGTGCACTTTCCTCTCTACTGCTGTTGCTCTATCATCATTAGACAAGTGTATAGGAAATATATGATGAGCACCTACAATCCAAGAATTAAGTTTTTATTCACACTTGTGCTGTCACTACTATTTACACAGTAAGACACTTTTAAATGAGCAATTAAAGGAATAAACAAAAGGAAGAAGAGAATACAGACTGGGAACCGACAAACTGGAATATGGGAAGACATGAGAAAGATGAGGATTAACCAATAAAAAAAGAGAAGAATTTCATTAGAGAATGGGAATGGAAGAAGAGTTTTTGAAATGAGTATCAGATTATCAATTACTCATTACGAAGTAGAACACCCCAGAGTGAGCAAAAATTTCTTTACATTTAGTAGTAACTACATATCCACCACATTCAAGGTCCTGTGTTAAAAGCTATGGTGGAGGCTGGGCACAGTGGCTTGTGCCTATAATCCCAGCACTTTGGAAGGCTAATGTGGGTGGATCACCTGAAGTCAGGAGTCTGAGACCAGCCTGGCCAACACAGTGAAACCCCATCTCTACTAAAAATACAAAAATTAGCTGAGTGTGGTGGTGCACGACTGTAGTCCCAGCTACTTGGGAGGCTGAGGCAGGAGAATCGCTTGAACCCAGGAGGCGGAGGTTGCTGTAAGCCAAGATTGCACCACTATACTCTAGCCTTGGTGACAGAGCAAGACTCCATCTCTAAATAAATAAATAAATAAGTAGCACTCCAGCCTGGGCAACAGAGCAAGACTTCGTCTCTAAATAAATAAATAAATGCAAGCAAGCTATGGTGGAGACAAAGGTTAAGTATGAGAGAATAACAAGAGCATTTAAACTGCAGGTGGAATGTGACTAACATCATACAAGAAATATCCTAAGCACTTTGGAAGTTCAGTTCAAGGAAAGATCATGTTCTGTTTGGTGGACCAGAATTAGGGCAGAGCTTGGAAACAATTTATTGAGGTGGCACTAGAGAATAAAGCCTAGAGAAGAGGAAGGCTGTGATAAAAGAACAAGACATGGAGACGAGAGAAGAAAAAAAAAAAAAAGACAAGGAAAGGCTAGGAAAAGGGGTGTGACAGGGATTCATCAGTGAACCAGTGTGGCTGGACATATAATGAAAATATAAAGTGGGCTGATGAACACAAGCTTGGAAAGGGACACTAAGACTCTTAACACTTAGAATCTCTATCATCAGACTCTCAGCATTTAAATTTTAGGTAAACATTTTTCTTCCACAGAACACGTAAATTCATAATCCAAATAGGGTTAGATTAGCAGGTAAGCTTATATGCTGACTTAGTACAATTTCTTACCACTTTAGATAACACAGAAATTATAAACCATCGAGAAAAAATGCTGAAGAAGAAAACGAGTAAATACCTTCAATGTATAAACAGCTCTTACAACTCAAGATGAAGATCACTACTCCAGGAGATAAATGGACAAAGGGACTGAACAGCCAAAAAACATTTTTAAAAAGTTTAATTTCACATGTAATTGAAGAAAACATAAATATTTTTTTCTTCTACTTAGGATTTTTCTGAGAACTCTTATTTAACAGATTTTCTTCAATATTTGTAGTGCTATACTGATAAATGCTATTAAGTCAAACTGCTGTAACAGTGATGAAGAGAGCTGGGTTTAGTTGTCTTCAACCTGGGTTCAAGCACTTGTTTAGCCTCTTCTTAGCTGTGAGGAAGCCCTGAAAAATTAACTCAGTTTCTCTAAGTACCTGAAAAGAAGATAATTACATGTGCTGCTTATATGTTAGGATTGTTTTAAAGACTAAGTGAGGTTAAATGGGATGTGACTGTGTAGTATTTTTTAAAACTACAACGTATTTGGAAAACAAACTCTTTTCATAAAGTATCTGAAGTGAGAAAACATTCTTTAAAAAGACATAAACTTAAGGCATTATTGTAATAATACTTTAGAATGCATAAAAGGAACCAAGATTTCAGAATCTGTTGGCAATCACAGCCATTTGTGCCAATACAAATTTTGAAAATGACTTATTTTAAACACATTCAGCAAAAAATAATTATAATAGTCATAAAATAAACTTTTAGCAGCTATGGACTCAAATATGGATTATTTGGCAGAGAAAATTATGTGAGGCAAGAATTACAAACTTGATTGTGGCAAACACATCCGGTTGCCTCTCCACATCCATGCTTCACCCCCAAGAACTCTGATTCAGTTCAGGTTCAGCTATGGGCTGCCATGGCCCTCTCCCACGTCTCAAGGGGTGAATGTAGATTCATTTAAACCAAATGCCAGTGGCAGGTTTAGGCATGAGCATATGCCTGATACTGGCCAATGAGATTCAATAGGAAGCTTAACGAGCCACTTCTGGAAAAGAATGTCCTTCCTAATAACAACAACAACAACAACAAAAAGGCAGCAGCTGTGCAATCTAATGATTACTGAAGCAATTCTGGGGACAAACTCCTGCAAATATTCTTCTGCCTAGAACATTCCTAGTAAGTGTGCTGGGCTCCAAAATAAATGTTGTCCTTGTGTTTCTGTTCTCACTTAGATTAGGGGTAAAAGGTTTTATTATAGACACTTATTTGAAGGTATTATGAATTAGTCTTTTTCTTAATGGCCCTCTAAATCCAAAACAAAAAGGAGTTCACTACTGACGAAGACTATAGCACTGGAGTTGATTTCGCCCTAACAAAAGTGAGAACCCTAAATTTAATCAACTCCCAAAGCTCGGCAGAACAATAATAAATATGAAAGCTACTAAAGTTCAAGCCTTCAAGACAAAGGCGGTAGTGGAAAGATTACAGGTTTTAAAATCATGGAGCAGATTAGAATCTCAGTCTGCCACTTAATATGACTTAACATGACTCAGCCACATTATTTCACCTCTGAGTTTTAGTTTCCTGATGAAGTTAACAGTAACGCCTACTCTGCGGAACTGTGGTGAGAATTAAGTGAAAGGAGGGGATTTCTGGCACAGTGGCAGGAATATACAAAGGCAACCATATACTAGTCTCCTAATTCAAGCGTGCATTCTATTGAGAGCTCCAAGTTTAAAATCAAAGTCAAATCCAGACTATGGTAATTGTGCATGACTCAGT
The DNA here is from genome assembly GCF_049350105.2 of Macaca mulatta. NCBI lineage: Eukaryota > Metazoa > Chordata > Mammalia > Primates > Cercopithecidae > Macaca > Macaca mulatta. The sequence continues at coordinate 188,896,207 of NC_133406.1, forward strand.
ATGTGTCATTTTGCATGCCTGTAATCCCAGCTACCAAGGAGACTGAGGCAGGAGAATCGCTTGAACCTGGGAGATGGAGGTCACAAATATGTCACAATTTTACATTCACAATCTCTTCCAATCCTTACAACCCTCTGAAACAGGTTACTATGTGTCCAATTTGCATAGAGAACCCTGAAGTCCACAGAGGAAGAAACAGAAGAAGAAACTCACTGAAGCCCGTGCGTGGTTTGATAATAGTAGAGGTAGAACGAAAACACAGATCCTCTGACCCTAAGATTAGAACTCTACCAAGTCTTAATCCATAGAACTCATACACACTGTTCTCTATGAAATTATCCTAGCTTGACTTATTTCATCATTTACAAAATTTTGTTTACTTATCCACATGTATATTAAATCACAAGAAGACACAAGTATAAACAAAAATTATGTCATTTTACTACATTTGCAGGCACACTCACCACACAATCACTGAGAATCCATACATACTCACACAGACTTACAGCAAATTTGGTCTTACCTTAGTAAGATCCATTCCAAGCCTAACCTGTGACAAAAGATGCATGATAACACTTTTGTGCTCCTCCACAGACCCTGCCTCCGCATCATCATCTCTGTCATCATGTGAATCGAAAAGGTCTAAAATAAAGCACATCTTATTAGAATGGTGCTAAATTGGGCCAATCTGTGCTGATACTAGAATTACAATTTTTTTTTTTTTTGAGATGGGGTCTCACTCTGTCGCCCAGACTGGAGTGCAATGGCATGATCTCGGCTCACTGCAAACCTCCGTCTCCCAGGTTCAAGCGATTCTCCTGCCTCAGCCTCCTTGGTAGCTGGGATTACAGGCACGCGCCACTACACCCAGCTAATTTTTTGTATATTTTGAGTACAGACAGGGTTTCACCATGTTGGTCGGGCTGGTCTTAAACTCCGGACCTCAAGTGATCCGCCCACCTCGGTCTCCCAAAGTGCTGGGATTATAGACATGAGCCACCACGCCCGGCTACAAATATTTTTAAAGAAAAAAAAAGTTAAATTATCAAAGGTCACTCACCAGCATCACTTGTTCCATTGGACATGGAAGAATTAAGTGATTCTGTGGTATCTGGGCGTTTCAGACTATTTCCCGAGCTGCTGTGTGTCAGGACCGAGGCAGATCCAGAAGAACTAAAAAAACATTAATCACCTTATTTAAGCTAAAGAAAGCAATTTAGAATCATAGTAAGCTAGACTCTTACAGTTAACTGGTTACATGCATGCATATACACGCTTTCAAATTCTCTTGATGACAAGGTCTCTTGTCTTATCCTTTATGCATAGGGCATGCTCAACAAAGCCATGTTGATAGTCAAGACCCAGAGGTCATCAAAAATTAGTGAAATCTTTGCCTCTGCATTTAAGTTTAAAACTACAGTTCATTTTCTGATTTTGTTACTGGATATAAATCTAAATGTGTCACAATTCTTGGCAACAATTCCAGAAACTCAAAAACGGCAAGTCTCAGAAATATGCCTTGTCTTTATGTTTGAGATCCTTTGATAAAGGCCCACATTGGTATTAACATTCTTCCTAATCATTAAAAAATTGTACTTAAAATTAGAAAATAAAAAAGCATCTTATTTATGCAAGTAAATTTATGCTAACTGGCTTTTATGAGCCAGTTAACAGGTCTAAAGAAAGACTGTTCTATTATTAATAGATTATCATACCTGTGATCATATTTTACCCACGGAAGTAAGAGAGTGTGTGTGTGTGTTTGTGTGTGTGCGCACACATATTTATATTTTTCTTAAGAGATAAGGTCTCCCTATGTTGCCCAGGATGGACGTGAACTCCTGACCTCAAGTGATCTTCCCACCTCAGCCACCCAAGTCACTGGGTTTACAGGTGTAAGCCACCACACCCAGTTGGTATTTGTATATAAATAAAGGAAAAATTAAAAAGGCACATAATTTACTTATTAAATGTAAAAATTGAAATCAAATTTCTCACACTGTAGATATTTATAAAACAGTACACATATAACAGTCGTATCACAACTCTACAGGTGTGAAAGCATGTTATGTATTCTTTTTTTTTTTTTTTTTTTTTTTTGAGACAGAGTCTCACGCTGTTGCCCAGGCTGGAGTGCAGTGGCGCGATCTCGGCTCACTGCAAGCTCCGCCTCCCGGGTTCACGCCATTCTCCTGCCTCAGCCTCCTGAGTAGCTGGGACTACAGGGGCCCGCCACCGCGCCCGGCTAATTTTTTGTATTTTTAGTAGAGACGGGGTTTCACTGTGGTCTCGATCTCCTGACCTTGTGATCCGCCCACCTCGGCCTCCCAAAGTGCTGGGATTACAGGCTTGAGCCACCGCGCCCGGCCGCATGTTATGTATTCTAATCTAATCATAGTTTGCCCTTGTTACCTTCTTTTGCTTTTTTTAAATTAATAAACTTTATTTTTAGAGCAGTTTTAGGTTCACGGCAAAACTGAACAGAAAGTACAGACAGCATGCATATACTCCCTGTCCCTACACATGCAAACCTCCCTCACGATCAACATCCCATACCAGAGAGGTATGTTTCTTACAACCAATGAGCCTACATTGACACATCATTATCACTCAAAGTCTACAGTTTATATTAGGGTTCACTCTTGGAGTTGCCTGTTCTGTGGGTTTTGATAAATATATAACAACATGTATCCATCACTGTATCACACAGAATAGTTTCACTGCTCTAAAAATCCTCTGGGCTCTGCCTGTATTAGAATGCTAGAATATTAGGATATTCTAAAATTAGAATATATTATGTATTCTAATTTGTCCTGGTTACTTACCTATTTTTCAAAATTCCTTGAGTAACTAAGTATTACTTCTTTGATAATTTAGTAGTATAGATCATAAGGTACTATGACTAATGTCCGCCTCACCAGTTTTGAGAGGCAGTGGAAAATATGTCTAAAAGACGTAGGTAAGAGAAATCAAATAATCATTAAATGACAGAACTGGGGTCAAGCATGGTGGCTCACGCCTGTAATTCCAACACTTTGGGAGGCCAAGGCGGGAGGATCACTTGATCCCAGGAGTTTGAGTCTAGCCTAACATGGTGAGACCCTATCTCTACAAAAAATAAAAAAATTAGGCTGGGTGTGGTGGCTCAGGCTTGTAATCCCAGCACTTTGAAAAGCCAAGGTGGGCAGATCACTTGAGGTGAGGAGTTCAAGACCAGCCTCATTAACATGGTGAAGCCCCATCTCTACTAAAAATACAAAAAATTAGCCGAGCATGGTGGCATGTGTATGTAGTCCCAGCTACTTGGGAGACTGAGAAATGAGAATCGTTTGAACCTGGGAGGTGGAGGTTGCAATGAGCTGAGATCATACCTCTGCACTCCAGCTCCAGCTTGGGCGACAGAGTGAGATTCTGTCTCAAAAAAAGAAAAAAAAAAATAGCTGGGCATGGTGGTGAGTGCATGTGGTTCCAGCTACTGGGGAGTCTCATGGGGGAGGATCACTTGAGTCCATGAGGTTGAGGCTATAGTGAGCTGTGTTTGTGCCAATGCACTCTAGCCTGAGTGATAGAGTGAGACCCTCTGTCTCAAAGAAGAAAAAAAAAAAAGCATGAAAGTTATCTTTAAAATGTTTTGTGCCTCTGTGATGTATCTCAAAATAGAGTCAATCTTTTAAATCAATTGACCTAAAAACCCCAAATGCTATAATATATGAATCTTATTTTAGATGCAATTCCAAAGGTCCTATTTATGCTGTGTTTTTTCTCCTTACCCATGGTTAGAAACCATGTCTGGGCCAAGTGAAATACTCAATAAGACTGTAAATGGAAAAAAAATGGGATAAATTTTTAGCCATTTCATAGTTTACCTTGTTCAGAACAAATGATATAAAGAAAACAGTTAAAAACAACATCTATGTATACAGGAAAGTTTTATCTTCAATGGGCTAATTGTCTAGAATTTATGTATAAAATCATAAAGTATGCAAAAACACTTTAAAGCTATGAATTACAATATCAATTTATTGAGTACCTTATATGTGCCATACACAGTATGTCTATATCTACATTACGACCCTAAAATAAACACAATGACGCTCATAATACACAGATGCTCAGAGGTTCAATGACAGGCCTGAAGTCATACAGCTGGTGAGTAGTGGAGCCATTTCAAACACTTCTGGCTCCAAAGTACATGTTCTTTCCAACATGTACTTTTATCTAATTTATAAATGCGTAAGCTACACTGCTCAGTGACATAGTTACACAGAAGCTATCACTAGTATAGGTCTTTAGAAAAAGAACAGTGAAAGGACTTAAGCTTTCAAGTTCTCTTCCTTCAGAAAGAAAAAAACAAACAAAAAATAGTAAAAAGAAATTTGACCTCAGAGTTAGAAAATTAGCAGTAGCAGCTGAAGACCAGCAGGTGTCACAAGCTCGAAAACCTACAGACGCCAGGCAGAGAATACGTGGACAGGACCAAGACATAAGATAATACGGAACTGGGGAGCCAGCATACCCAACCTGAAAGGATCTTAAAGCCTTGTTAAAACAAAACAAAAAACAAGTCAACAGAACACTGTGCTGCCCAAATAAAACATCTTCAGCCTTTACTGGTTTGGGCTTCTAGATTAGGGTATACAAACAAGGAAGAATGAAATTGAGGGAGAAAAGGAACACAGAGTGGGTTAGTTGGACATAAAAACTTCACACTGGACCCGTTCAAAGAGATGTTAATGAACTATGTGTTTATTATGGGACAGGGTACTGGGAAAGCACAGAAGGAACCTTAACAGCAGGAACAGAAGGAGCCCATGAGCCTGTGCATGACTTTGTAGACCTGCCTATTACAGGTACAACAAGTGTTTTAAATGTTTTGATTTCATAGAAATTTTGGGAGAATCCCTTATACCGGGTCCAGAGAGTGTCTATCAGTGATGTTACCAAGAGCTAACCACATATTATCAAGTTTTTACTGAATATAGTCATATGCTTTTAAAGGATGGATAGATGAGTGATTTATTAGCAAGTGATAGTCAATTGAACTTTGTTTAGAACAACAGCTAATGTATTGTCTTTAGGCTGGGCACAGTGGCTCATGCCTGTGATCCCAGCACTTTGGGAGGCCAAGGCGGGCGGACAGCCTGAGGTCAGGAGTTCGAGACCAGCCTGGCCAACATGGCAAAACCCCGTTTCTACTAAAAGTATAAAAATTAGATCGGCATGGTGGGCACCTGTAATCCCAGCTACTCAGGAGGCTGAGGCAGGAGAACCGCTTGAACCTAGGAGGCGGAGGTTGCAGTGAGCCGAGATCACACCATTGCACTCCAGCCTGGGTTACAAAAGCAAAACTCTGTCTCAAAAAAAAAAAAAAAAAAAAAAAAAAAGGCTGGGTGCGGTGGCTCATGCGTGTAATCCCAGCACTTTGGGAGGGTGAGGTGGGCAGATCATGAGGTCAGGAGATCGAGACCATCCTGGCTTACACAGTGAAACCCTGTCTCTACTAAAAATACAAAAATTAGCCAGGCGTGGTGGCGGGCACCTGTAGTCCCAGCTACTCGGGAGGTTGAGGCAGGAGAATGGCATGAACCCGGGAGGCGGAGCTTGCAGTGAGCTGAGATTGCGCCACTGCACTGCAGCCTGGGTGACAGAGCAAGACTCTGTCTCAAAAAAATAAATACATAAATAAAAACTCTTTAATTCTCTTTTAAATACAATAATGATTGAACCCTTCATAAATTAATAATAACCTGTCATTTTGGAATTTTCTTCCAAATGCTTATTTTCTTTTAATCCCATTATTATAAAAACGTTTTTCCAAAATTAAATTTCTATTGGCAAACTGCTAATAATGGTTTCTTAATAGTTTATGTTTTAACATTCAAAATGAAGAAAAGTAATCAATAAGCTAAACTAAGCTCTTTCTGCTATACTGGTCTTCTTTAGTTGTAGACTTAAACCTCCCTTCCACGTCTTAACCATATATATTCACCTAGACCACATATATTTCACTTTTTCCCACATTCAACAGCTGAACTGATCATAAGTCAAAAAACTTCATGAAGCAATAGTCATTTTCCATATATGTGCTAACATTTTGAGCAGTTATGATACAGTCATAATACAAATGCTGTATTTCTCAATTCATGTGCATGCTTAAGAGAACTAGAGTCTTAATGCAACATTTCTTATTTAAAGAAACCAGCATTCAAGGCCTAAGGACTGGCTGAAGGTAATTAGCTTGCAAATTCACATTTAATTATTTCCAAATTTGTACTGTCTTAAAAAGCAAAAACCCTAGCTATAATAACAGTACCAGCCTCTGAGAAAGCAGAATTAGAAATAATTCCCAACAAAAACTAAACCAACTATTAATATATCTACAACAAACACAAGTAAAATGAAAGTATATCAGTAATTCTACTTTTTTTCTTTTTTTATGACGGAGTCTCACTCTTGTCACCCAGGCTGGAATGCAGCAGCCCAATCTCGGCTCACTGCAACCTACACCTCCTGGGTTCAAGCGATTCTCCCATCTCAGCCTCCCGAGTAGCTGGGACAACAGGCATGTGCCACCACACTTGGCTAATTTTTGTATTGTTTTAGAGACAAGGTTTTACCATGTTGCCCAAGCTGGTCTCAAACTCCTGGGCTCAACTGATCCTCCCGCCTCATCCTCCCAGATTGCTGAGATTAGAGGCATAAGCCATCACACCCGGCTCCCGAAACTTCTTTTTGTTGTTGTTTGGAGACAGACTCTCTTGCTCTGTCATGCAGGCTGGAGTGCAGTGGTGTGATCTCAGCTCACTGCAACCTCCACTTCCCATGTTCAATCTATTCTCCTGCCTCAGCCTCCTGAGTAGCTGGGATTTATAGGCATGCACCACCATGCCTGGCTTTTTTTTTTTTTTTTTTGTATTTTTAGTAGAGACAGGGTTTCACCATGTTGGTCAGGCTGGTCTTGAACTCCTGACCTCGTGATCCACCCGCCTTGGCTTCCCAAAGTGCTGGGATTACAGGCATGAGCCACCACACCCGGCCTCCCTGAACGTTTTTAAATAAAATTAGTGCCTTAAAGCCAGCGCAGAGAGACAAATTTGAGGTGGACTTATGTTTCCCTGTAAGTAGACTTGCAATAAAAAGCAAAAAGGTTTTTTTCCTCAAAAACCTGGGACTTAGTCATGGCTTCTAGTGCATTGGGCAGCAAGTCCCTTTTGCTCCATAACACTGTAGGAAATAAATTTCTGTTGTTTATAAGCTACCTAAATCACTGTCTTTTGTTATGGCAGCTTAAAGGGACTAAGAAACCATACCATGTATTCCATTAGATTATAAATGTCTGCCTATTCCCCCAAAAGTTCCCTGTGGGCAGGGCCTGGGTCTCTGTAATCTCGTTATCAACCTAGCATGGTACCTGGCTGATAGGTATTGAATATTTCCACTCTAATTAAAAAAAAAAAAAAAAAGTAATAGAAACCTCTTATTCGTATAATGCTTCATAGCTTATTCACTCTCATTGGACCCTCTCCTAATGTTTGTACTGCAGAAATGGCCAAGATTCAACTAATAACACTGGCATATTACTAGAGGTGACGCTATTTATTCCATTTGGAGTAACTTAGGATTAAAATCAAAACTCTCACAGAATTGGCTTTGCTCAACAAGCCAACTAAAAACAAGTTGTCCATACAACTATTATATATCAATAAAAAAACTGATATTATATATCAATAACATAAAAAAAATATATTGATATACAGATATCAATATATCTATTAAAAAGGTTGCGCTTTTAATTTTCCCAAATAATAACTGATGAGGCAAGTCTGTCATTAACACTAGTCTCAAAATCAAATTAGATTTTTAAAAATAAGGAGGATCATTTAAATACATATTCTGTTCATCTACTTACTCTATTAAGCGCTTTGGGGATGAGCCACTTTGATGGAATTCATCGGCATCATAAAATTCATCTTCACTGCTGGAGTAAGAGAACTCTGGGACTGTATTTGGAGACAAGTTCACATGGCTTGGAGAAGTGAGACTGCTACTTGGTGGTGAATGGCCACTGCCTAGGAAGTTAAAAGGGTTTTAGAGAAAAATGTTGCTGATAGAGAAGAGACTAGGGAGATGGAGTCAAAGCAGACTTTTCTAAAATCAAGAAAGAGTTTGGTTAAGTTTGTAAAAGCTGCTACACTATTTATAAAGAAAATCAACATTTAAACTCCACACAGAAAATGGCAAATCATGATATAAAATGAGGACACAGCCTTTTAAATAAATGAAACAAAAAGCTATGTCCCCATTCTATAAAGATTATCATTAATACTAGGAAGGGGGCCCTTCTGATTATATGAGTTGTGGAGTTGCAAGTACCACAACAGATACGATTACCAATGGGATGCCAGGGCTCTTATTTTACACTGCAGATCCAGATACCTAAAAATGCAGCAGTGAGCCGCTGGGAATGCAAAATGCAAAGAATATTAAGACCACATAAACATTAAAATATTGCAGGATATCACATTCCTATCACTCAGTATTTTCTGGCAATCACATGGAAAATGCACACACCATCCAAATTCCTCTCTTTTTTCCACCAAGTCAGGGGTCAGAGGTGGAGATAAAAATAGAGGGCTACTACGACAAGAATGCAGAAAATGAAAAGATTCTGAAGAACATTTTTCTATTCCTAAACAATCTAACTAAAGAAATGGAAATTAATGAAGACCCAGAGAAAGAAGACTGCCATCTAATCTCTGAGATGATCATCTGGTACCTTGTCTAGTAGTAAAGCAAGAACAGAAAAGTATCAAACCAGTCAACAAATGGAGTATTAAGATCAATTTAACTTACTGAGCATTTAAGGGCTGTCAGGCAATTTATGCTAATCTACAGATGTCTAGTGAAGACTAAAGTTTTTTAAGACACTGATGGCAATTTGAAAGCCAGGGCCACAGTTCTGGAAGAAATTGAAGACAGCAATAAAAACGAATCCAGGCTAGGCACAATGGCTCATGCCTGTAATTCCAGCACTTTGGGAGGACCAGATGGGAGGACTGCTTGAGGCCAGGAGTTCAAGACCAGCCTGGGCAACAAAGTGAGAGCCTCGTCTCTTAAAAAAACAAATAAATAAATTAGCTGGGCATGGTGGCATGTGCCTGTGGTCCCAGCTACACGAGAGATTGAGGCAGGATCACTTGATCTGAGGAGGCTGAGGCTGCAGTGAGTTGTGTTTCTGCTGTTGCAGTCCAGCCTGGGTAAACAGAGTGAGACCTTGTCTCAAAAAAAAAAAAAAAAAAAAAAAAAAAAGAATCCAGAGTCACAGATTTTTTGCCCATTCCTGTATCTATGGTTCAATAGTTATGAAAAAGAGCACATGGGTTTGCCACATTTAGTCATCACATTCACAAAGGTATTTTAAAACGATAACATAAAAAGTTTAACCCCAAAAGGTAATGCTTATTTTGGAAATTCCAAAGGTAGCTCACCTTATTAGTAAATAACTTTATATTCTTTTTATTACCGAACAGAAAAAATAAGAGAGAAAAGCAGCTTTTTCTTACTGGAATTAAAAAAAAATTGACCAAGAATTGCAAATGATTAAGTAGCATGCAAATATTCCAGGTGATCACACAAGTGAAAATGTTACCTAAGAAGAAAATAAGTTTGAGTGGGAACTGCAAACAAAAGATCTAAGATTTACTTAGCAGAGTAAACATTTTATCTTATTCCTTTATTTCTTTTTTGTATTAGCAAGAAGGGAAAGAAAAGTGGAGAAAATGAAGTTAGGATGAAAAATCAAGTAAGATATAAACCACAGAAATTTAATTTTAAAATTTTCTTTTAATCTATCTACTCTAAAGTGTTACATTTTTGAAATATCTTCAACTGAAATAGTTTCAGAAGATTATCTTCTGGAAATAATTTTTACTAAAATTAATGTACATAAGAAGAGCTTCTCACTTTTTCAAAGTCTGTTGCTAGTTTTATGTATTTCCAAACAGAAAAATTTTAGAAATTTGGCTGTTTCAAAATTCTGACATAAAAATACAAATGACAACAAACAAGTACTATTTTTTTAAATGAAGAAGAGGTGACACAGCTCAGGAAATACAGAAGTCAGCCAAAATATTTCAATTTCATTATTCAAATTGCTTATCAGCCTTTTCCCAAGAGCTTCAAGTAAGGGAGCTACTTTTTTTTCTTTCAAAATTCAAAGGCACCTGTCCATGCTGTTAAATAGTAAAGATCAAAGTAATAGCATCAGTACTTTTACTAATTCAAATTTTTAAAATCACACATTTTAAAATCACAATTTTTAAAATTCATTATTACATAGGAAAAATCCTATCCAGGAAAAAAATCTGAGGATGAACAAAAGCGGCTTATCTCCCACTTCTTCAAGAGTGGTTTTGGTTTTAGTTTCCAGGTTTAACAGTGTGAAAAGTGCTAGATGCATCCTTGAGTTCTGTTTTACAAGTTATTCAACATGTATTTAATTAATTTTAAAACAAGAATAAATCTAGTATCTAACACTGATAGTATCCCTGTAAAACAGAGAAAAAATAAAGACCATAAGCTTAAACGAATTAAGAAAACGCAGGCTGGGCGCGGTGGCTCACACCTGTAATCCCAGCACTTTGGGAGGTCAAGGCGGATAGATCACCTGAGGTCAGGAGTTCGAGACCAGCCTGGCCAACATAGTGAAATGCCGTCTCTACCAAAAATACAAAAACTGGTGGGGGTGTGGTGGCGCACGCCTTTGATCCCAGCTACTCAGGAGGCTGAGGCAGGAGAATCGCTTGAACCTGAGGAGTGGAGGGTGCAGTGAGTCGAGATGGTGCCACTGGACTCCAGCCTGGACGACAGAGTGAGACTCCATCTCAAAAACAAAAAAACAAAACAAACAAAAAAAAATGCAAATTAAAATGAAGTATCTTTTTTCTGACTATAAAACTGACAAAAAGGTGAAAGATTGATAAATGTTTTCTAAAAAAATACACATATGACAAAGGTGCTGTACAAGGATATCACTGAAGTATTGTTTATAGTGGAAGAACACTGGAAAAAATTTAAATGTCCATCAGTGGAAAAAACAAGCAATACCTGCCTAGGCAGCTGTAAAAAGAATGCTGTAGACCTAATTTTACAAACATGGAAAGTGCCCTAAGTGTTCTTTGTTAAAGGAAAAATGCAAGTTACAGAAACACATTACCTAACTTAGGTTTAAACAAAAACAATAAAAATACACAACATTAAGTGTAAATTCACATACACGTATGCAAATTACTGGGGGGAGAGTAAAGAAGACTTTCCGTTTTTATTCTGTGCACTTCTGTGTCAGCTTCATAATAAGAAAGTATGCAAGTCTAGCTGGAGTAAATTTTTCAGAAAGTCAACATAGATCACCAAATAAATGTTAAGGTAAAAAACAAAACTGTAATATTTTATTTTATTTAAATTATTATTATTCCAGGTATGGTGTCTCATGCGTGTATAATCCTAGCACACTGGGAGGCTGAGGCAGGAAGACTGCTTGAGCCCAAGAGTTTGAGACCAGCCTGAGCAACATAGGAAGACTCCTCTCAAAAACCAAAAAATCAGCCAAGTGTGGTGGTGTGTGCCTGTGGTCCCAGCTACTTGGGAGACTGAGGCCTGGGAGGTCAAAACTACAGTGAACCCTGATCGTATCACTGCAATCCAGCCTGAGTGACAGAGTGAGACCCTGTCTCAAAAATAAAAATTAAAAAATTTTAAAAATAAATAAATAATACTTACTTACTGAAGCTTTTCTTTCAAACACAGAGCTAACCACTTCGTGTGTGGAACTGTAATGTTAAAACTAAGTTATCTCCAACAGAAATATACAACACATTTCTTCAACTTTCCCCCCTCCTCATCAGAGATCACAAACAAACCTCAAATGTTAATAAAGAGTTACAAGAAATAAAGAAATTATGCATATCTGTACCTGTACTATTTGGTGTAGGAGTCTGATGATGTCCCAAGGTAGCCAACACAGGTCCAACTGGGAGGGAAGATGGACGCTGCTCTGACTTACACAACTGAACAGGTTCTAGGAGATTTGAACATATAAAATAAGGTACAGAAACAGCCAAACATACATTCTATTGACTGTAATTGTCTGGGATTCAAAATCCGAAAGGTGAGTAATTTTTGAAACTCTAGTTCATTAAGTCTAGTTCCATGCTACTCCTTCCTTTTGACTTCCTAGCCTCTTAAACTCGATGATAGGCTACAGAGTACTAAGATACTAGGCAGGATATCAAAAGACCAGCCACAGTAGGCCAATACTGCAGCATAACTACGCTGTAAAACCAACAAATGATTCTGATGACGATGTGTTTCTGAGCCTCAAACGACATAAAATCAGAAGTGGAGTACAGTACCTCCCCCTCTTTAGCCCCAAGAGGTAGCTTAAGCTAATTCACTTAAGGAGTAAAAACTCACAAAAGGATTTCACACACTTACTAGTATTTTTAAAAAGCATTTTCCCTTTTATAGTACAATTTCTGACTTCACTATGCCATCATTGAAAACATAGAAATGTTGGATACAACAAAAAGGCAAAAGGAATCAGTCAGCGTAGCTAGGTATTGGCCCTGAGCCCTTCTTTGCCAGTTTTAAAAAAATTGCATTTATTGCTCCATACCAAAAAACAAACAAACAAAACAAACAAAAAATCACACCCAGATGTCATGTGATCAGTAGGCATCATAAATTTCCTTCTTCACTTTCTCATTATCTTAAAATCTACCATGAACATACCATTTGTGTTGTTCAGAGCTACACAGAATACCCCAAAACGGAACATCCCTGGGTTATCCTGAATAAGGTATAGTACTTTTTCCTTGCTAGCCACGAATTCTGAGTCATAGAATTCTGTCCTACCAGTGAATCCAAATCTTAGTAACCACGTTTGTTTTCTATCTCACTTTGAATACCAAAACCACTCTCATCACACTTCAGTAAAGCCCCAATATCAAAACACTATCATCTTTTTCCAGTTCACTTTTGGCTGTATTATTTTTTGAGTCCTTTTATTTATTAAAAACAAGGAAAACCAAAAATAAACAGTAATAGCTAAGACTGCTATGACAGCCACACAAATTATTTTTTTCTCATTAATGAATCTATGAAACACTTTCCCCAATTACCTGGAGGTAACACAGTCTGGGAAGGCATTGTGCTGATCACAGGTTCCAAAGGACTCGGTTGATATATTGCATCTACAGGATTAATAGTACTCTAAGATAAAGAAACACAGTATAGTTATTTTTAATTAAATGTTCTCATGCTACCCTCCCAAATGCCCACATTTATGACTGCAAAATCCTGAGGGTAGCTATACAGATATGTTGATCAAAATGAAAAGAGGAAATGAAACACCTATACAGAAGTGTAAGAGTTTCTTAAAGCATAGTAAGGAAAGAAAATGAATGAATCTCTGTCACAGAAGAAGGTAAAGCTAAATGGAAAAACTGAGGAGTTATAAAATGGTGTGGGGAGATTTCAGGAAGTCAAAACCACCTCTCAATTCAATTCAGTGTTTCTCAATTTCTTAATTCACCACAAATATTGTTTCTCTGTTTCTTTCACTTTTGGTGAGTTACACCAAATGTCCAAGTAATGTACCTGCACCACTAGGATCTCATCTTTCATCCCATACTGCTGCCATCACACAGTACAGTCACTCCTCAGGTACCCAAGGGGGACTGGTTCCAAGCGCCCCCTGAGGATACCAAAATCAACAGATAATCAAGTCCCTGATATAATATGGTGTATTTGCATGCAACCTACATATACCCTCCCATATAAGTTAAATCATCTCTAAATTACTTATGACACCTAATATTATGTAAGTATTATATAAGTCACCATTATATTGTATTGTTTAGGAAATAATGACAAGGAAAACAGTATATACATATTCAGCAAAGAGGTACTTTTTTTTTCCCTCAAACAGTTTTAATCCACGGTTGGTTGAATCCACAGATGCAGAAGGCCGACTGTGTGTCTAGTTTTATGGTCACTAAAGAGAAAGAGATGTATCTTCTAATTGGGGAGTGTAGAGAAGAGGGCTTGCTTTCTGAGGATTCAGAAGAGAGGGAGAAAAAAATTCAGACATGTAGTTAATTTTAGAGGGGAGAAAAGTCCAGGATTCTCTGATTCTAAGTCAAGAAATTATTCTGACAGCACGAAGGCATTTTAAAAAGAAAACTCCGTAACTTACTGATAGGGTTGGGGGGTGGGTGTATACATGTTAAACCAAGGTCTTTGCCACAGCAAAGTTTACATTTACCATTTAGAAGACTAAACTGGGCAAACTCAAGAAATAAAAATGTAAGTTCTTTAGCTTCAATTGATCTGGAAAACTGAACTTCACATATATATTAAGTAGTGCTTATAACAGAAGATACTAAAACGGAAATATAACAGAAAGATTTTGCCAACGAATAAGCCCAAAAAAGCAGTTGTAAAAACTTAAAATCACCTAATAATAGAAACTGAGGTAATGGTAAAGTTTTTGTAGCATTCTCATGTAATGTCTAAGTTAAAAAAAATTTTTCCAGGCCATATGAAAAACAAACACACACATTGTTTTCAGAACTGTTAAACGAAAAATATTTAAAACCAAAAAAACCCAGCCCTCTTTCTGCATGAATATCTAAAACTCATTAAATAAGGTCTCTTCAATCAAGTGACTTGAACACAAGAATTCTGATTCTTGTCACTACAATAGTTTATCTGCCATAAATACTTTAACTGAAAAATGAAGGACACTTAGAGAAAATACCCCCAAAACAATCAGTAATAATTAAAAAAAAAACCAAAAAACAAAAAACTAAGAAACTGAAGTGGGGAATGTTTTGAAGCACTGAGAAAAGCAAAGAAACAGAGACCTGGAGTTTTTAATTTCTTAGAATCCTTAAGTCTCTGATCCTCTATGGGCCTCAGTTTCCCAGTCTGCAAAATAGTCTGTTTTATATGGGCGCTAAAGGCTTTCTGGTTATTACTTTGATTCTATTTTCAGATAGCAGACCAAGCCATAATAACTAAACAAGTATCTCAACAAACCTGGAGCTGTTCCTAAAATAAATTCCTTGTTTACACAGCACTTTTCTTGAAAATAACTCCAAATGCTTTACAAAGACAAAATTCCACCATTAACGCTTTGATATATAGGAGTAAGAATATGTCACACCTCCTTACCCCTCCCACTGAAGGGAATAAGAAATAAAATAACTTTGGAACAAGGGACCAGAATTATCTTTTGGATGTAATCTTTTATTTTCCAGATGAAATGTTCTTACAATTAGGCTGGTCAACCAAAGAAAACACTTAAAAACTTTTTGCACTGTTAAACAAAAATTATGGGAGGCTACTGCTTTGGATTGAACTCTTGTACTAGGGCCCAACAGATTAGACCAAACCAAAATGGAGTCACTCTTGCTAAATGCCGTATCATAAAACTCTAAGGAAGCAAGTGGATCCCAAAATAGACCAGTTTTTTTTTCTGAAAATAGGAGATTCCAGTCTACCTGAGTCAGTGTAATATGGAAATGCTCTCTGTTTTAACCCTTAAAAGTAATCTGATGTTATCAGCATTTTTTCCTGTTACAGTTCTCATCTTACAAAACCCACTGTTTGCCATTGCCCAGTGGGACCTCTCATTCTATTTTGTAGAATGGAGGCTGACCCAATCCATGCATCTTGAATAAAAGCCAATTCGATCTATGATTCAATCTGTTGTAATTTTGTCTTTTGACAGCATGTATATTAAAAGTACTTGATCTTTTTGTTATTGTTGTTTTTCATAGGAAAAATAACGATGCTACACTTATCCCCAGTCCTTGGTCAGTCAACTTCAGGCTAAAATATGTCACATTACATTCTACAACTTGCTTTAAAAATAAATGTGCAGAGCTTGAAAAGCAAAAATACTACTACTCAGCCCTCATCTGTTGTGACATTAATGAAACCCATGTAATACAATGTATTGTACATACACATACATGTATGTATAGCTAATATTTATTGAATACTATGTGTTTGTTCTGTACCTTACAACATGCTTCTATGGTAGAACCTTTCAGTTTTCTTTACAGGAAAAGACATTAAGACTCAGAAAGGTTAAGTAATTTGCCAAGGTCACAGGTAGTGAGTGGCGGGGCTGTTTTATTTGAATCCAAGCAGCCTGCCTCTAAGGCCTATTCCATGAACAGTTCCTCTATTTTTTCAAAATAAAAATTCTTAAGGAAAATATGCTCTAGTCCCTGGGCAAATGATTCAAAGATATTTTTCTATTAGTTTAAATTTTCTATGAGCATGAACTTTCTATATGTTTTTCATTGCAAATTATCAAGTGTTTTTGGTATGTTTTATAAAATCCTGCCTCTTTTATTCAATATAATATAACTAATTTGGCTTTGAGGGAAAAGAGATAAAAATAACAGCCAACAAGGTTTTCCTCTGGAGTCTTTGGGGACCATATAATGCTAGACAATACATAGAGTCCTTTCCCAGGAGGCTAACAATCTTCAACAGTATCTCAGGAAGAAATATTTCACTTTGTATTACATTTATATCATACAACTGTATTATATCACCACGGATCATACTTTGAACTGACAAAAATTCTGATGTATTTAATTCAAATTCCAAACATGTTTGTTTTACTCCTGCTTTCTTTTTTTTTTTTTTTTTTTTTTGAGACGGAGTCTGGCTCTGTCACCCAGGCTGGAGTGCAGTGGCGCGATCTCGGCTTACTGCAAGCTCTGCGTCCTGGGTTCCCGCCATTCTCCTGCCTCAGCCTCCCGAGTAGCTGGGACTACAGGCGCCCGCCACCGCGCCCGGCTAATTTTTTGTATTTTTAGTAGAGACGGG
The DNA here is from genome assembly GCF_049350105.2 of Macaca mulatta. Taxonomy (NCBI): domain Eukaryota; kingdom Metazoa; phylum Chordata; class Mammalia; order Primates; family Cercopithecidae; genus Macaca; species Macaca mulatta. Next base: position 188,913,115 of record NC_133406.1, read on the forward strand.
GTTTCACCGTGGTCTCGATCTCCTGACTTTGTGATCCGCCCGCCTCGGCCTCCCAAAGTGCTGGGATTACAGGCGTGAGCCACTGCGCCCGGCCTTTACTCCTGCTTTCTTAAGAAATATGCAGGCCGGGCGCGGTGGCTCAAGCCTGTAATCCCAGCACTTTGGGAGGCCGAGACGGGCGGATCACGAGGTCAGGAGATCGAGACCATCCTGGCTAACATGGTGAAACCCCGTCTCTACTAAAAAATACAAAAAAAACTAGCCGGGCGAGGTGGTGGGCACCTGTAGTCCCAGTTACTCAGGAGGCTGAGGCAGGAGAATGGCGTGAACCCGGGAGGTGGAGCTTGCAGTGAGCCGAGATCCGGCCACTGCACTCCATCCTAGGTGACAGAGCAAGACTCCGTCTCAAAAAAAAAAAAAAAAAATGAAATATGCAAACACAGATTTAACTTAAAATTGTTTTAAAACCAAATATAAAGATAACATACTCATCCTTTCAAGTACAATCATGAGATGTTTTTGAAAATTTACAGAATGTTTTTCCAGATCTCAGACAAGCTGGCGTTTTTAAGTCTAGGACAAAAAAAAAAAAAAAAAAAAAAGGCTGCCTCCTGCTTCAGGAATACAGACTGAACAGAGGTCACTCAGTTACCATAAAACTAGGGTAATCACAAACCACAAACCTTCAAACTCTTTTATTTCCAGCTGGGAAATACTAACAATACAATTTTCTTCCTTCTTTTTAGAGGGGAAGTTGAATATAAGGAAAAGGTAAAAAGAGAGAGGAAAGAGTAAGAAGATGGCTATAAGAGAAAGAATTCATGTTGTAAATTGTTCCAACAAAAATGCAGTACATACCACATTAACAATGATGGTTAACACACACACAAAAACTAAAAATAAAAGATAAAATAATAGGAACTTATAAACATATTCAAATAGATTAAGGTGTGTTTCACTATTGTACTCCCCCCCAACCCCACTTTCATCTGAGAAAAAAAGAAATTAGACAAGAAATGTGGCACTGAGTTATGCATTACTTAATTGAAAAAGCTGAGTATTCATACCATGATTAACCCTTCAAGTTAATACATGCAAAGTGATTCAATCTGAACCCACACTTAGAAAAATTTTAAGACTGTCATTTCCCCTGCAAATGATTGCTGAAAGATGTGAGCTTAAAGGAAATTGCGAGAGTCAACAACAAAAAGCAGTGAGTAGTTGGCATTGAAAAATGAGTAGTAATTCAGGCTTCTCCTGATATGACTGGTTATAATGCTCTGCAGAAGTAAAGGGAAACAAAAAGATTAGATTAAACTTACTATCATTCCATCTGCGTGCTTCTCCACATTACTCTGGTCCTTAAGGAAAAATGTTAAAAATATTAACTTTATTCTTACAATTAAGTAACTCCTTGTGTATTTCTCCTACAAGAAAGCTTATTTACTAGGTAAGTAACAATGTTAGAACATGATTTCTCTGCCTCCATTAAGATTTTAATTCCATGTGTACATTCTGAGCCAAACACAATTCTAACACTGGCTACACAAAAATCAACACCAACAGCATGGCAATTATTTTTCTATATAGGGATTTAACTAAGTTCATCGTGGAAATATCCCGTAGAACTCTAGTCACGTTCAAAATTCCAGGCAAAAGTGATCTCTACACAGATGAACCTTTGAAAACATGATGTTAAGTGAAAGAAGCTAGTCACAAAAGACCACATATTGTAATATGCAACTTACATGAAGAGTCAAGAATAGACAAATCTAGAGAGAGAAAGCAGATTAATAGTTGCCAAAGGCTGGATGGGGTGGGGGGTAGGAGGCTGTTGGAAAAGAAAGGGAGGCACTGACGTTCCTCAACTTACAGTGGAGTTTACCTCCCAATAAACCCATCTGAAGTTGAAAATACAGTAAGTCAAAGACACATTTAATTCATCTAACCTACCAAACAGCATAGCTTATCCTAACCTACCTTAAACGTGTTATAGAACACTTATATTAGCCTATAGTTGGGCAAAAACCATCTTGCAGAGTTTCAGTTGGTTGCCCTTGTGATCATGTGGCTGACTGGGAGCTATAGCTTGTTGCCACTGCCCAGCATAGTGAGAGAAGATCATACGGCATTATCAGTAGCCTAGGAAAAAACCAAAACTCAAAATTCAAAGTACAGTTTCTATTAAATGCATATTACTTTTTTGCCATCATGAAGTTGAAGAATCCTAAGTTAAACCATTGTTAAGTCAGGGACCATCTATATAGAAAATCGATATAGAAAATGATTGCTTAATAGGTCTAGGGTTTCTTTTTGCAGTGACACAAGTATGCTAAAATTAAATTATGGTGATGGCTGTACAATTTTGTAAATATAATAAAAACCACTGAAATAAACCATTTGCTTATTTATCTCTTTATTGGCCATCTACCCTAGAGTACAATCTTGGTGAGGACTTTGGTCGTCTTACCAGTTGTATTAGTCTGTGTGGGCTGCCATAACAAAATACCATAGACTGGGTGGCTTAAAGAACATCCATGACTTTGCAGACTTGGTGCAAAAAGAGAAAGACTCATGCCTGTAATGCCACGCCAGCATTTTGGAAGGCCGAGGACAGAGAATCACTTGAAGCCAGGAGTTGAGACCAGTCTGGGCAAAAAAGTGAGACCCTGTCTCTACAAAAAATTTAAAAATTAGTGAGTGGGGCACTGTGGTGAGCACCTGTAGTCCCAGCTACACAGGGGGCTGAGGCAGGAGGATCACTTGTACCCAGGAGTTTGAAGTTACAGTGAGTTATTTATGACTGTGACACTGTACTCCAGTCTGGGTGACAGAGCAAGACACTATCTCTTAGAAAAAGAGAGAAAGGGAAAGAAAGAAGAGAGAGGGAGAATATGAACTATCTCATTAGTAAATTTTTATACTGATTACATGTTGAAATAGTATTTTTGGTATACTGGGTTAATAAAATACATTATTAAAATTAATCTCACCTGTTTCTTTTTACCTTTTAAAATGTTGTTATAAGAAAATTTTAAATTATATTTATAGCTTTCATATTTTTATTGTATAGCACTGGTCTAGACTTAGGATATTCAATAGGAACCGACAAAATTAAAGCCTCAAATTCTAAGTCATCAACAGTATTTATTTGCATCTATTTTATGCAAGATTATAAAAACTACATAAATCAAATTGATCTGTGTCTACCTTGAAAAATGTTAATAGTCTCTATCTTTGTCTATAAGAATAACCATTTAAAGTGCCTGATTTTAATTGTATTGAAATACTGTTTTACCGCATGATTTAACTGGCGAAAATCAACCAGAGTTTAAATTTGTAGCAACTATATCTCATAACCAAAGCATGTCTAGCACAGCTTTTCAATTTCAGTGATAATTAAACAATGCAAAAATAATGCTCTGGTAAATCATAGTCAACCCCCTGGCACATGCCATTCTGACAGGCATTCTGAGTTGTGGTATGTGGTCACATCACCTGACTCTGATACTGGTTAAGTCTCCACCTGCAGAGGCCTCCTAGCTTATCTTCGCTCTGTCCTGCCCTACTCCCCTTCTCTCCCCTTACCCCCCAGCTCCACTGCAGTCTCCCAGGAGAAGAACATCAGCTGTCTCCACCAAGGGTAAAAGGAAGGATGTCTTCTGAGATAACAAAGCCCACTTGAAAATTCCACTAACCAGGTGGTCTCAAAACTTTGCTACACATTAAAACCACCCAGGGGTTTAAAATAATCCCAATACCCAGGTGATATCCCATACAAGAGAATTATAACAGAATGTCTACGGGTGGGAGCCAGGAATCAGAACTGATTTCCAAATGACTCCAGTGTGCAGTAAAGTTTGGGAACCAATACGCTAATCATTTAGGCAGGAGAGAATCTACTGGGAGTGGGAATTCAAATGAAAGAATCAAAACTGGAAAGAGCTTAAAATTAAAATTTTTACTTACAGCATGCCACCTCTAAGAAGCTGATACTAATCAGCCCCAAACAAGAAAGGTATCAAATTAGCTATCTTCTCATATCACTTTGGGGTCTCAAATGGCATTATCTCCCTCAAAGTAGTTGATTCCGATATTTTATTAACCTGCCAGTGAATAACAGTCTGCCAAAGTGGCTATAACAATTTATATTTCCATCAGTACTCAATGGAAGTTCTCCAATTTTTACCAGATGTGTTACTGTCACTTTAAAATTTGCATCCTTCTATTTTTTTTAAATTTAATAAACACTTATTTAGAACTTATTACATGCCAGCTACCAAGAGCATCACAAATAATAATTCATTTAGTCTCACAGTATCAGTAAGAGACGACATTATTATTATCCCTCTTGTATATGGAATATAAACCAAAGCACAGCGAGGATAAATAAACTTCCTCCAGGGGTGGGGCTTGGATTCATACTCAGTACGGGTCCATAATCCATGCTCTTTAAGACTATGCAAAGTTGACTGTCACTATTATTCTAAAATCTTTTATTTTAATCACAGATTAATTGATTAAATTTACCTAAAGATTAGTTTATAGGGATGGTCATCACAGCACATCAGAGAGGTGGCTAAGTAAAAAAAAAAATCACACATATAGTGAAAATACTAAACCATGCAACCATTAAAAGTAATGCATTAGAAAAATCACTCAGTAATTCAGTTATTTATCAGGCACCTCCTATATGGTAAGCAACTGTAGGTACTGAGGACACAATGGGGTTATGGACTGAATGTTTGTGTCCCTTCCCAAATTCCTATGTTGAAGCCCTAACCCCAAAGGTAGCTATATTTGGAGATGAGACCTCTACAGAAGTAACTAAAGTTAACTGGGATCATAAGGATGGGGCCTCGATTCAATAAGATTAGTGTCCTTGTAAGAGGAGACACCAAACAGTTTGCTATCTCATATGTGCATGCTCCCTCTCTCTGTGCATACTCACCACGGAAAGACTATGTGAAGACATGGCTATTTACATGCCAAGAGAAGAGTCCTCATCAGAAACTGAACAGGCCAGAATGTTGATCTTGGACTTCTGGCTTCCAGAACAGTGAGAAAATAAACTTCTGTTTTTTAAGCCACCCAGTCTATGGGGTTTTGTTATGGCAGCCCATGCAGACTAATGTAAGTGGTAAGACGAGCAAAGTCTTCACCAAGATTGTACTCTAGGGTAGACGGCCAATAAAAAGATAAACAAATCTATCACGTAAACCTGACGAGTGATATAAGGCCACGAAGAAAAAGAAACCAGTGGGAGGTATAGATTATTTTAGATACAGGAGTCAGGAAAAGTCTTTCCAAAGATGTTCCTTGTGGTAAAAACCTGAATAAAGTGAGACAGTGAGCCTGGTGGAAATCTGTGGGAAATGCCCATCATGTGGAGGGAAAACCAAGTAAAAATTCCTAAAGCGGGGGTTGGGGGGAAGCTTGTCTTGCCTGAGAAAAAGAAATGAGCCAATGTTACTGGAATGGTGTGACCAAGGGTAGGAGACAGGTTAAGAGGGCAGTGAACGTAAGTAATTTCTATTTCTTTACAAATGAGATGGAAAACATCAGGGGTATTTGAGCTGGCAAGTGACATGGTCTCATGTACATTTAAATTGAGTTTAAAGATATAAACAGAGTCCATATACGGTACAAATATAATTGAGGATTGTATTTGTACATAAGAAGCCTTAACAACAATAAAACTTCCTTCTGGAATAAATAAAAGGCCAAATTTCATTTACGTGATCCAAGTTACCCATTGCGAAGAACACTAAAACGTAGTTTTATTAAGCTGGGCTAACACAGACAGGTAGCAAGTACAAATTACACTAAAAATGTTTTTGATGAGTGGCTAAACAGTGAACTACTGAAATAGGCTAGGCTAACCTACTGTACAACTATCTAAAGTCCTGAATGATTTTCAGAGATCACCCAAACTAGCCTAAACACTGTATTAGCTCCTTTGTTTCCCCAATCTTCAAGAGAAGGCAGTATGGATTCCCTAAAATATCTAGTCTCTCAGGGCATGGTGTAGTTTACTGGTTATCTACAGGTAAACTTTTGGATAACTGTAGGTGCTTCTACTCACCTACGTAATTCCAGAGCCAAGAAAAACTAAAATAAAAACCTTATCTCTTTTGTGCCACCAATCCTATCTTCCCTTCTGCTTGGCTTTGGAATATACTATGATCTACAACAGGAAATGAAAAATTTAGACACATACATAGGAAATCTAGGTATCGCTAACATCAAGAAACAGAACATAAGCCCTAAGTTCTGACACTTTATGTATAATATATTGGGCTGGGTTTGGTAGCTCACGCCTGTAATCTCAGCACTTTGGGAGGCCAGGAGTTCAGACCAGCCTGGGCAACATGGTGAAACCCTGTCTCTACCAAAAATATAAGAATTAGCCAGGTGTGGTGGTGCATGCCTGTAACCTCAGCTACTCAGGAGGCTGAGGCATGAGAATCAGTTGAACCCAGGAGGCAGAGGTTGCAGTGAGCCGAGATTATGCCACTGCACTCCAGCCTGGGCAATAGAGCAAGACTCCATCTCGAAAAATAAAAAATATATTTTAAATCTGGCCTCAAAAGAAAATGACATTGCCCCATTTAATTTACAAGCTAAATATCCTTACTGTCCAAACACAAATGGATTGTCCTATGCTATTGTGTCATTAACAATAGTAGGTTAAAAGTCTCTATGATTTGGCAAACAAACATATGCAACTGAAGTAGTAAAAAAGATGAGTAATGGGAGGCTGAGGCAGGAGAATGGCATAAACCTGGGAGACAGAGCTTGCAGTGAGCTGAGATCCGGCCACTGTACTCCAGCCTGGGTGACAGAGCGAGACTCCGTCTCAAAAAAATAAAAAAATAAAAAAAAGTAAAAAAATAAACTCATTCAAACAACATTTCTCAACTTGGCTGCAGAGCTGGTCACCCACCCCTTGCTGGAAATAAAGGCATGTAGTGAAGTAGAAATATTTTTTAAAATTCCTATTCTCAAACAATAATATTCTTATTTGAGAAAATCTCAGGCAATAAAATATATATATTTAGGTTGAATACACCAAAATTTTTCAGAAAAAGAGACAACATATATGAAATTTTTAATCCACAATAATTCAAAATATATTGTTTCATGAATAAAGAACAATTAAAATCCACTAATATAGTTCACGACCAGAAAAAAATCTGTAATAATTTTTAAAAATATATCTCTATTATATTCTTCATTATGGACAATAACTGTAAGAACTTACTTCTCTATTTTCTAAGAAAAACTTTTTTTGTGGAAGCTTTTGTAAAATATGTCCCTGTTCCAAGCAGTGATAATGGATAAAATGGAAGGAAGGGGTGAGTCATTCAAACATGCTCCCCTCCTTCCCAGCTACCAGAAATGACATTACCAGAAACAGTAGCTAAGATAACATCCAAACACAATAGTTGTTCCATAGTATAAGCTCACAATACAGTTTAATGTAGAAAGGTACTATGTCTCAGATCTGAGTTTTTTCACTATTAAAGAAAAATGTCTTTTTAATTTTTGAACTCCATACATAAAGGTAATTGAAAGTAAAATTTACTTACTTTGGCAATCTGCAGCAACACAATGCAGTGTTTAATTGATTCTACCATGCTCTATAAAAACAAAACACTGATTTTAGGATCTTGGCTCAAATAAAATGGATATATAATATTAAAGCTTAAAATATAAAAATCAGTTCAAATGTATAGTGTTTAAGTCTATACAACACGAGAAATATCCTCTTTGGATCTAGTGGGTTCTAGTGTGCTGATAATGTCAAATGAAGGTATTCATTAGCAGTTCTATGAATTTTAACAAATGCCACAAATTGTTAATTTATACCAAATAATATATATTTTTTTCTTTTTTCTTTTTTAAGAGACAAGGTCTCACTATGCTGATCAGGCCTGATAGCAGTGGCTATTCACAAGCATGATTATCGCACACTACAGCCTCAAACTCATGGGCTCAAGCGATCCCACTGCCTCAGCCTCCCGAGTAGCTGGCACTACATGCACATGCCACCGTGCCTGGCTCCAAATGGTTTTTCAACACTTCAAACAGAAAGACATACGAATCTGATTAACTTCCAGATTCTTACATCAACAGCAGCAACCCTAAGAAATCTACCTAAGAAGTTGATGGGCTGGGTATGGTGATTCACACCTGTAATCCCACTGCTTTGGCAGGCCAAGGAAGGAGGATCGCTTGAGGCTAGGAGACCAGCCTGGGCAACATAGCAAAATCCCATCTCTACAAAAAATTAAAATAAAAATCAACCGTGCGTGGTGGCATGTGCCTACAGCCCTAGGCTGAAGCAGAAGGACTGTCTGAGCCCAAGAGTTCGAAGCTGCAGTGAGCTATGACTGCACCATTGTACTTCAGCCTGGATGACACAGCAAGACCCCTGTTTCTTTAAAAAAAAAAAAAAAAAAAAAAAAAGACTTTGATGGAAGTATGAAGAATAAAGGATCCTGTCAAAACACTGGTGAATCAAATTATTATTTTGCCTGTTTTAAAATTTTGAGCAAGCTACACATCTCATTAGTAGCCCATTATATAATGTCAGAAGTCCACTCTATCAGAAAACTTGAATTACAATATATTTTAATAAGAAAGAAGCCAGTTGCAGTCGCTCATGCCTACAATCCCACCACCTTTTTTTTTTTTTTTTTTTTTTTTGAGACAGAGTTTCGCTCTTTTTGACCAGGCTGAAGTGCAATGGTGCGATCTCAACTCACCGCAACCTCTGGCTCCCAGGTTCAAGCAATTCTCCTGTCTCAGCCTCCAGAGTAGCTGGGATTACAGTCATAAGCCACCACGTCCAGCGAATTTTGTATTTTTAGTAGAGACGGGGGGTTTCTCCATGTTGGTCAGGCTGGTCTGGAACTCCCGACTTCCGGTGATCCATCCACCTCGGCCTCCCAAAGTGCTGGGATTACAGGCGTGAGCCACCATGCCCGGCCAATCCCGCCACTTTTGAAGGCTGAGGCAGGAGGATCGTTTAAGCCCAGGAGTTGAGACCCGGACAACATAGTAAAACCCTGTCTTAAGAATCAAAGAAATTAATTTTTAAAAAATATGAAATAATATATCCATTGTGCATGGATGACACGTTTTATCCAAGGTTTCAGACAAGACCAGAAACAGGTAAATGGTACATGAAGTCAATTTCAATTAAGGAGCTTATTCTATTAGCATTATTTTAAATTCCTTTAGAAAATAATCAATGCTTAAGCACCCCTTTATAAATTCATAAAAACTAACATTTCAATTGCTGTCATCAATAGTGGCAGCTTAAAATAGAAATAACATTTTAAAACATTTTCTAATGCAAAGTCAGAGTGTATCAAATATATAACTTACATTTGTTGTCTCTTTGAGAGTTTCAATTTTCTGTGAAAAATAGTAAGTTTAAACAGAAATAATCAGAAGGACAAAGAAGCACAGTTGCTTTTTACTGGCTAGTCATTTAAAGAATTTTACCAAAATGTACTCATTCTAAGTGAGTACAAACAAGTTGGAAAGGGAGTACTTTTTGTTATATTTTGTTTTTTATCTAAATCAATTATTTGTATAAAAATTCCAGACATTTTATGAATTATATACCCTCTTTAATAAAATTCATGTGATTCAATTTAAGGTTTGTAAGAATAATATAAAACATTCTTATTCCTGGTTGAGCATGGTGGCTCGAGCCAGTAATCCCAGCATTTTGGGAGGCCGAGGAGGGAGGATCATGAAGTCAGGAGATCGAGAACCATCCTGGCCAACATGGTAAAACCCCATCTCTACTAAAAATACAAAAAATTAGCCGGGCGTGCTGGCGGGCACCTGTAGTCCCAGATACTCAGGAGGCTGAGGCAGCAGAATGGCGTGAACCTGGGAGGCAGAGCTTGCAGTGAGCCGAGGTCGTGCCACTGCACTCCAGTCTGGGTGACAGAGCAAGACTCCGTCTCAAAACAAAACAAACAACAACAACAACAAAAAAATTCTTATTCCTTACCTGAAAACAAGTTTTGGTTTTTCTACGAATTTCACTTATTTTGAAATCACATTTATCTTTCCTAAGTTGTTTTAAAATGACATGGAACTAAATCCCAAAACTAAGAATGAAAGGTGAGTTAGAACATGAGTTACTATTAACAGGTATAAAAGAGCCAAATGCAAGGCTATATAGTCAACAGAAAAGCAAAAAAAGAAATATAGCCAAGGAGGGGAAAAATGTTAATTAGAAAAAAGACAATATGCAAACTACAAGGTGGCTGTCAGAAATGCAAGTGGGGGACAATAAAGAACCATAATTAAACCCATAATTAAAACATGATTTGTTTCTTCATATATGGCTTTTTATTTATTCTGAATATTCTTGCTGGTTAGTTTATTGGTATCTGAAGTGACCATATGTAAATATAATAACTTTCTACCTTCAACATATGATACAGGAAAAGGAAATAACTTACTCCTAGGAATATAATACAGAAAAGGTATTATATTAAAGCTCTAGGTTGGGTGTGGTGGCTCACACCTGTAATCACAGCACTTTGAGAGGCCGAGGTGGGTGGATCACCTGAGGTCAGGAGTTTGAAACCAGCCTGGCCAACATGGTGAAACCCCGTCTCTACTAAAAATAAAAAAATTGGCCAGGTGTGGCGCATGCCTGTAATCCCAACTACTTGGGAGGATGAGACAGGAGAATCGTTTTAACCCAGAAGGTGGATGCTGCAACGAGCTGAGATCGTGCCACTGCACTCCAGCCTGGGCAACAGAGCAAGACTCTGTCTCAAAATGAAACAAAACAAAACAACTCCCACAACTCTGTACATTATCCTTTTGTTTACTTAAGAAATCATAACAGAAATTCATCAGAAAAGTGCCCTTGAGGTCCATATGGCAGTAATACTATAGTAGGTCAATAATATTATTATAATAAGTAAAAACACACTAAGGTACTTAGTCTTCTCCAAAAGGCTGTGGAATTTACAATTTTTAACGTCAAAATCATGGTTATGGAAGTTACCTTTCTCTGTTCATCTTCTTTGCAGTTTTGAAGCTTGTCATCAAAGAGCTACAAGATTTTTAAAAATGGTTATAGTATCAAGTCACTTTACTACACCGTGTACATTTACTAAACACAGAAAAGCAAACATTAGTTCTTAAACACATTTCCTCCAGGGATGATTTATATGTTATTTTCAAGACAACATGTATTTTTTTTCAAGGCACTCAATCGAAGTCAAATTCTACTGTATCAAATTCTATCATATGAAATCATTTTAACTGGTCAAGATCAATCACTCTGGAAGAATTATAAACAAAAGAAAACAGACGACTTTTAAGAAATTGAACTATCAATTCAAACTTGAAGTTTTTTCCGCTTTGTTTTCGAAGTTTATCAACAGTCCTTTTCCTAGCACCTCTGCTTTTAATTAATTTTAAGTAGGAACTGAAGGAGACAATTCATTTCAGTAATGATAAAGGAGGTAGAAAAATCACTTCCCCATATTCCATCTCCCTCAAATTAAAAAAGCATTAGAAATTGAGCTGCTAGGCAGGGCATGGTGACTCACGCCTGTAATCCCAGCACTTTGGGAGACCGAGGCAGGCGGATCATGAGGTCAGGAGTTCGAGACCAGCCTGGCCAATATGGTGAAACCCTGTCTCTATTAAAAATATAAAAATTAGCCAGGCGTGGTGGCAGGCACCTGTAATCCCAGATACTCAGGAGGTTGAGGCAGAAGAATTGCTTGAACCCGGGAGGCGGAGGTTGCAGTGAGCCGAGATCATGCCACTACATTTCAGCCTGGGTGACAGAAAGAGACTCCATCTCAAAAAACAAACAAAAAAAGAAATTGAGCCACTAAAACACAGTTTCGTGGAAATTTTAAACAGAATATGAACCAAATCTAGAATTATTTTTTTTCTAATTATGCCTACATATTTACCTTTTTCTTAATGACCAAAAAAGCATTATGTAAATATGCTATTTACTAATATAATTAGAGACAAAGACCTTTGAATAAGTCACCTATCATGTCTGCTTTAAAAACTGCTGAAGAACCACACGAGGGCTGTAAATTAACATCAAGTAACTGTTTTTACTAAAAAATCAAGCTCAGTAACATTTTCTATTTATATAAATTTAATATACAAATTAATGCCATACCTTTAATTGTTCAATCAAGATTTGTAGGTAAGCGTCAGCTTCTGTAAGTTTCTTATCAAAATCTTGGACACTAGGAACAAATCCTGAATCCAAACCCTAGAGAAAGAGAGAATTTGCAATGAATCTACCAGAACCCAAGCAATGTTTAATAGTACACAAAATACTTCTTCCTTCATACATGAAGACATTTCAAGTTTTAAAATACAGTTCTACTTTGACACAAATAATGGGTCTATTTAAGTGTTAGGTCTATTTAAATAGCGGTACATCAACCTTCCTCATTAACTTGGAACACTGCTTCCCTTCTCATCAATTACACTTGCTGCTGCTCAAATTGGATTTACTCTTCTCTCCAGAATCACTTTCTTATCTCCCCCAAACCCTGTAATTGGCTCCCAATCACCACCAGAACCACAGTAATTTAACAAAGGAACATAAACAAAACCCTCCTATGTTACGTCCTATTTTCCCCCTTTTCGTTCACTTCATTCCTCCCTTCCCTAAATGTTAACTTATATTCTCACTGTTTGGTTCTCCCATTCCTCAACTCACCCCATGATCTCTGAAGTTTTCCTCCCTCCTCCCCTACTAAAGAACGAACCTCTAAATTTTCTCCTCTTCTAAGAAGTGGCCCCTCTCTAAGTGAAAGAAACAACACCTCTCCTAGTCAAGTTTCCTACTCCCTTTCACCCTTGGTGTGAACAGTTCACTTAGACAGGGTATAGATGTTTATTTATTTAGAAGGCCTACTTATTTCTCAGTCTAAAAGTGTATCATTTGCATGTCCTACTTTTTGCATACTTAAAGAGTTTAAGCTCCAAGAGCATTGGATTCTTATGTTTTAACTTTAGCCAAAAGAAACCTCTGAGTTCTTAATCATCTCTGACTAAAAAATACATCAATCCCGGGTGTAAAACACAAAACAGTTGGAGACAATATGACAACCACCATGCCACATTTTCATGCCCAGTCATCATACTGTTAAGCAGGGGACTGAGGGTTAGGAACCGCTACCGTAAAAATCCCAACCCAACCACAATACTCTGCACTAAATGGGTAAAATATACTTGATCAACATATCCATCTCACACTTGACTTCCACTCGTCATCTCCTCCCTGCCTTTGCCCAAAGCATGCTGATTATTTTCACATTCTCATTTTAGTAAACTGAAGCCAAAGTTTATTTTATATTACAGCAACACCTGATCTTTGTATACCTTATCATTAAAGCACTTTTACAACCATTATCTCAAAACACCAAATTGAGATGTTATGGTATTATAGAAACAGCAATGGGCTGGCAAATCTGGTTTCTAATTCCAGTGCATTCACTAACACAATATTGTGGCTGTCTAAACCTCGGTTTTCTTACCTGCCAAATACGGACATCCTCCTCCTCCTATTATTAGTACAGCCGCTACTACCTCTACTAAAGACAGCAACTAGTGACACTATCAATTACTACTATTATAGTACTTCTGTTGCTCTCCCCAAACTAAAATTCAAAAATTCGGAACCAAAGAAAAAATAGAATTTAAATAAAAATCTAAGTCCTATTAAGACCACGGGAAAAATCAACTTATCTCATAATTTGTTTTCTTTTTCAAATTCAAAGGTGATAAATATATCTACTTTTTTTTTACATACGTGTCAAGAAACTGTTTGACAATGAGTATTACAAAGCCCCTTCCCAATGAGATGACATGTACAAAAACAAAGTTGAAGAAAAAAAAAAAATCTTAATAAACAATGTATACAAAATCCAGATATATTTATAAAACTGTGTTTACACATCTTCATTTTTAAAGATAACCCAAAGAAGTTCCTGTTAGAGACATTTAAAATATACAGTTTGGTGATAAAAGATATAGAAATGGATAAATACATCATATTTCATAGATATTAGAGTACTGCCCTATCAAAGAAAGGAGTAATTTATTTCCATGTTACTGTGCCACAGAAAAATCAGGACTGTTTGGCTGGTTTTTTGGTTTTGTTTTGTTTCACACAGCAATGTAACATGATTATCAATAATTAAACTATGAAGACACAGCTAAAATCAGCTAAATACATCGTTTTTAGTAAATATTTTAAAAGGTTAATGGCATATTCATAAATGAATAAAAAAGCATCTAAACAAGAGGGGAAAAGTGATATTTAAGTATTTTCACTCTTCTGAATCCATTTAGAATATTGTAAAAATCTAACTAAAACATCCTTTTTTAACAAATAACCGATTAGATTAAAAATTGTCCAGTGACTGAATAGAAACAGATTTAAATTACTGCTATCTGAACCCTACCTAAATCAATTCTTCAGAAACAACCTTTTGATGTTCGTAGAATCATATAAACCTCACCTTGACTCTCTCCTTAGACTTGCCTCTAGATAGTCTTCTACAACCTTCTTTTAACCCTAAACTTCACACTTCACAAGGTCCAAGCCAAAGATCTACTCATCAACCCATTTTTCTTTAGGTAATGTATAACCAGAGGTTTATAATGACAGTCCCAGAACTGGCCCAATCATCCTTGCATAGTAATGCACAAATTTTTCATGTACTTAAAAGGAAAATCTATGTATACAGTGCCCCATCTGCAACCAATAAAATATCATATAAAATTCATCAACAACACGAACAAGTAGTTAACAAGTGTTTTCTCAAATCTAGTAAAACTAATACTCTAGAAGAAAACACAAGTATGACTTTATATTGTGACTTATAGCATCAGTCACCTAATTCAACCTCCCATTCGCAGAAGTTCTTTTCATAACATCTTTGAAAGTCATCTAGTCTTTTCTTAAGTATCTCATGAGATGAGAAACCCATTACTTCCTAATGTAGATTATTTCATAAAAATTCTCCTGAAGTATTAACTGTTCCTCTTTCTATTCAACATTTACAACACTAAGCAATAACATTTATTCATATTAATCCTTTTTAATGCAGTTTTATTTTTATTTATTTTGTAAGACAGGGTCTTGCTCTGTCACCCAGGCTGGAGTGCAGTGGTGCAATCAGGGCTCACTGCAGCCTAAACCTCCTGAGCTCAAGGAATCCTCCCACCTCAGCCTCCACAGTAGCTGGGACTACAGGCATGTGCCACCAAGTCCAGATAAATTTTTATTTTACTTTTTTGCAAAATAAAATAAAAACTCCTGAGCTCAAGCAATCCTCCCACCTCAGTGTCCTAAAAAGTGCTGAGATTACAAAGTGTGGGCCACTGTGCCTGGCCAAGTTTTAAACAGGACTAAGAATATAGTCCTTTACCATATTGAGGGTGGTCTGTCTTTGAAAAGAACTGAGAATAGGGCAGATCCTTTCAGACAAGAGTGTGACTTCATACTTCTTACAGTAGCTTTTGAGAACAAGTTGGGAGTCAAGTAGATAAACATTCTAGTACTCTGTATTTGCTCTATCTAACATTTATCACATTTTATCATAATTAAATACCTGAGTGACTTCTCTGAAGGACTAAAACTCCACAAGGGCAGGAACTATGCCATTCATTAATCACTATACCCATCAGGGCCAGCTCAGTGTTAAATGAACACACATGGCACTGGCTACAGTGACTGGAAATTGTTGATGCCACAACATGGGTCTTCCTCATGACCTCTTTTCCCCGAGATTTCTCTTGCCTTTCTGTTCTCTTTCTCCTATTCTCTACTCCCTCAAGTCTTTTCTCCATGTTGTCTTTCCTTCTCTTTTGTCCAGGTCCTTCAGTAGTAACTGAAGGGATTGTCACATTATTGGCACTCAGGACCAAAGAGGTTGCTGCTCTTTGGTTTATTACACTGATGTGAGCCACAGCTCTAATTAGACGATTCCTGTATGAATTCATTTAAAGTTTAAATTATACACAACAGTTATAGAGAAATAAAGACAAAATGGTCTATGATATAACAAGAAATTAAATTAGAAGAATCTCAATAGAAATTAAACTTCAATCTAATCATAAAATTTAGAAATCTATGTAAAGAAAAACCACTTCTGTGGCGAGTATGCTAAAAAAAAATAGTCTCTGGTTTTCAAAAACACTTTATTAATAAAGCTACTGTAGCCTGGGCACAGGGTAAGA
Source organism: Macaca mulatta (assembly GCF_049350105.2). NCBI lineage: Eukaryota > Metazoa > Chordata > Mammalia > Primates > Cercopithecidae > Macaca > Macaca mulatta. The sequence goes on from NC_133406.1 coordinate 188,929,393, forward strand.
CCCCATCGAAAAGAAGGAAGGAAGGAAAGAAGGAAAGAAGGAAGGAAGGGAGGAAGGGAGGAAGGGAGGGAGGGAGGGAGGGAGGGAGGGAGGGGGGAGAAGGAGGGGGAAAAGAGGGAAGGGAAGGGCAAGGAAGGGGAAGGGGAAGGGAAGAAAAAAGGGAAGGAAAGATGACAGGAAAGGAGGAAGGAAGGAAGGGAGGGAGAGAGAGAGGGAGAGAGAGAAGGAAGGATGGAAGGAAGGGAGGGAGGGAGGGAAGAAGGGAAAGAGAGAAAGAAGCAAAACCTAAAGTAGATATATACAGTCAAGAAGAATAACACATACTTCTATATCATCCAGGATCTATGTATCCAGTTTAACAGAGAGAGAAAGAGAAACATATACATCTGGACCAATTTAAGGGGAGTTTCTAAAATAATGTACCTAGACTTGTAGAAGAATATCAAACTGCCTCAAAATTATATGTTGGTACTTCCTACTACCTTTCTAATTCTTAAATTAAACAACACTACTTTTTTCAGAAGGAACTTAAAATCTAACAAATGTCAGCAAAATCAATTTTTAATTATTTTAGTTAGGACATTAAACACTATTTATACTTTACACATACACATAACTGCATGTTTTACCCCCATTAAAAGGAGTACTGCAAGAGAAGTCCTTGAAACTGTCTGAAGTACATATAAATTATAGTTGCTTTGGAGAGACACTTCCTTAGTAAAACAATACGAGAGTCAATTCCCGAGGCAGAGTAGGAGCTTTTAAAGGAATTCCTGCTGACAGAGGAAGAATAATGAACAGTGGAGATAAAGGTGAAGTTCTTGAGTCCAGAATCCGGAAATTAAGAAACCTATGGGTGACCTGAGGAACCGAGAATAAGGTAGAACAGGAAGGCTGAGTAACAACGTTGTAAAAAGAAATTCACAAATGACTAATTATTTTCATATCTAATTTTATTTCACAGTGAAAACTTAAAGGATTAAGTGTCCTATATGCAGTACTTTCTCTTATAGGGCAAAATCTTATATAATAAAATATGTTGTAAAAAGAGAAAAAGAGAATATATTAGAAGTAAATTATTCTTAGTCTCATAGAAAATTCAGAATAACAAGAAAAACAGGTAAGTTATCAGTAGTAGAATTGTAAAATAAAACAACGGCTTAAAAACTTAACAAAGGAAAAACAAAGAACAAGCCTCCTAATGAAAAATAAATGGCATGAATCTGGACAAAAGTAGACTTTTTTTTAAAATTAGCAAAACAAACACCCTATAAGAAAAGTAATGAAAACTTAGCAGGAATGTCATTTTGATTAAAATATGAGAATATTGGAAAGTTTATGTTCACAATTAGCAATTTGAGATGACATGCATCACAGATAAGCTTTCATCCAAAGAAAGAAGTATAGAGCATACTTACAATTCAATCACTTACAATTATTTTTGAAAATTCAAGAACTGGAGAGATACCAGAAGACTGGAAAAAAGCAAGTGTGGTACTGATCTTCCATAAAAGTAAGGAAAAGAGAGAATAGAAAGTTACCATGCTGTGAGTCTAACATCAATAATCAAGTAAAGGAATAATAAGAGAAAAATCTGTAACTACACAGAGGAAAAGTAGGTACATGAGCAGCAAGTGGCAAATTAAAAAAAAAAAAAGAGACTATGCCAAACATAATGGCTTTTCTGTTCCTTAGAAATTTAAGTTAGCAAATTAAGTTTTTAGAGAAATGACATTTTGTCTCCCTACCAAAAGTGGGTTTGACGATGAAAAAAAGTATATTAAAGAGACCAGAAATATTAATTATACCATGATTTTATGTGAGGCACACTAATTTGTGATTTCCTTGGATTACTGAAAATTTGGAAACATTTACAATCCCTATTGTCCCTGTGGTTTATCCATTTCTGCTAAGAGAAGAACAGGACTTAGAAGAACAGGGAAGTTCTGGGGTTAAGAATTTCACCTCTTTTAATCCTAAGGAATATTCAACTATCAATTTATTTGTAGTGAAGACTATCAATTCAAAAATATCCATAAAATTGAGCCTAGTATTAAACCTTTCCTTTCACTGTATCTTAGAGAAGTTATTTTCCATTTAAGCCAATGTCTTGATAATCTAAGCCTTCAAATTAGGTTCTCTATTGTCAACATGGTAGCTGTACCTACCTTACCAACTGCTAGGTACCCCAAGAATGTCCTAAAAAATACGGTCTTTTTCTGTAGTGCTAAGTAAGCAGCTCTAACACCATGGATGCACAATGTATACTAAATTTTTCAGAGTATTAAGTACTCTACTAGACACTTTCCAAGCTTTCTCATTTGATCATTGTAATATAGTAAGGTAGACAGATATTAAACCTATTTTATAAGTGCTTATCCAAATCATCCAGCTGAATTTTTTTTTTCAATAGGGATATCAACCTAGTCCTCTAACCAAATCCATTATACTTTTGTATTAAATCACAATGATGTTTAAAAGGAATTAATGACAGAAGGGCACTAAAATGTAATCTAAAAACTGCCTGAAGGCCCTTGACATAGTGGAAACGAGCACAAGCTTTAAGGACTCATATAGTTTTAAATCCTGAATCTGCAACTTTCTAATGAATTACCTGTGTGATGTAGCCAAATTACTTTTTCCACCTCCATTTTCTCATCCATGAGTATAATAATAAACTACTCAAGGTTACTGGAGAGATGAAATGAGTAATACATGTAAAGTAACAGAGTGGTAGGTGTTCTACTTCCCCTTCGTAATTTGGAGCCTTAGATAACCAGGATTCACCACTATATCTCCAGGTCCTTATGTATAGAAGGCCCTCAATGAGTACTGACGGAATAAAAACAAAACAAATGAAAAACTAGATAATACTATAACATACAGGCAATTTTCACAGAGATCTACAATCAAGTAAAGGCTATAAGCATAAGTTAAATTGTATTCAACATCCGTTTTAAAAACAAGCTATAAGTTGATGAACTCCCAAGAAGATAATAGAGAATGGTAATTTAAAAAGGAATGAATAACAGACAAAACAAGTGGTAAAACACAGTATGGAATACAGACCAGGAAAAATATTCCAATTTGAGATGTTCAGGAAAGCCCTGGGTATTATGACTGAACCACAAAAGGTAAATTGTACTTAATTATTACCTTGGTAACAAAGAATCAAACAACATAAATAAAGTTTTTTTTTCATAAAAGAATCTAATTTTTGAACATACGTTAGTGCTTTGAAAAACCAGAACTGCTTTTATCTTTAAATTTACAAAGAAAGATTTATGTGTAATGTTCAGTTTCTGATAAAAAATAAATAACATGAAACAAATCTGAATTGCTCATATATAGTTCTGACAGAAATGAGCTGCTTTACAAACTGGAATCAGGTACAGCTAAAATGCATGAACTTCAATAATAACCCTTAACACAATTTCTTACTCTTCATGACACCCTCATCTGACACTAATACACCCTTTGACTTATAGAACAAAACACAAATACTAACTCCATAAAGTTATTTGGTTACTTAAACAACTAAACAATAAAGGTTTGGAATTGGTACCATTTTCCTCTATTTAAATCACTGACAGCTTGTCTTTCCCAGACACTCCCAATTTATTCAGCAAACCCATATGAAGAAGTTACTACCAAAACAAACAAAAACCTTAGGTCTGTAAATAGGATGACCATATATTTTAGTTTGCCTGGGACAGTCAGTGTATGCTTGGTTGTCTCAGCAAAATTATTATTAGCAGCCTCCTTCACGCTCAAGTATCCCAGTTTAGGCAATAAATTATATGGTCACCCTCTCTATACAGGATGTAGCTGCATTTTTAAGACACAAATGTCATGAAAGGCATATAAAATTGCCTCAGATGATTCAAAATCCACCAAACTGCCTTTAAAAAAAACCTACAAAACCTAAAATGAAATGAGTCTACAGGTTCTGAATGCAGAAAGCAAGCTACAAAAATAAAACAGACACTGGAATTCAATGCAGTTAATAATAACTGAGTGCTTACCTTATGCTAGATAAGTAGACACATGAATAATACTGAAGTTGCATTTTTATGTAATTTTACTTACGCACTACAAGTTTCATTTTTAAAAATGTACACACACACACACACACACACACACACACACACACACACACACCCCTGAAATATAACACATGAAACAAAACACATGCAGTTACCCCTGGGGAATGGGATTGAGGAATGGGGACATTTGAGACAGGAACTCTCAGTTTTTATTTTACACATTCATGTTGCTTAATTTTTTAAGATAAATATGCATTTATTTTATAATTTACATTCAAAAGCTTTAGGTAAAAATGTTCAGAAACTACAGGTTATGAACATTTTTAGAAAATTTTATATCCATTTTAGCATGCAAGGTCATAAGCATTATTCTTTGAAAATTATCTATTAAAATTCTAAAATGTTTTCCAGGAGTAAATGTGGCAAATGCTAAAGCTGCTCAGATACACCTTTCCAAGCAAAAAAGTAGGATAACAAATGTATAATATCATTTAAAGGTAAAGCACGCACTAGCAAAAAGCACTTAAAACTTTGTAATCACCACTATACTGGAATAAATAAGATAATGAAGTGGCCAATATAACAAAGCGAGATGGCAAAGCTTTTTTTTCCACATCCTTCCTGCCACCAACATGATCATGACTCAACATCCAAGAAAGCTATCTCTTAAAGAAGGAAACACCTACTACATCACACCACCTAACAAAGCACTGTTGGACTATGTAGTGCCGGCAATCAGCCAACACTTTTCTTCCGAGATACTTTAGTTGTTTAGGCTACTCGCAATATCTTTCTTAGAAGGGATGGAGTAAATCATTCCAGGATCTAAATAAACTCTGAGAGGTTTACTAGTAGTACAGGATGAAAAAAAATATTCTTCCACTCCCCAACCTCAGATTAAGAGCATTTTGGAAAGCCTATCTGGAGTCTACTTTTAAGGATCCACCAAAAATGAGTAAATTTCCTGGAAATGTGTTCTACAAATCACTAGGAAAAATTAACATTAAATATGTGAATTCTTAAACTGAGTATTCTGATAGATAGTTCAAGTTTTGAAATAACTGCAAAATTTTTATAGCCTAATACTTGGTGAAAATTTGATTATGAAATGTTTTCAAAAACAAAACTTGATATATTCATCTAACAAGACTGGATCTCTATAGCAGAATATAACAAATTGACAAATTAACACTGAAGGATATGCCAAAGCTGTCTTCATATATCTGATTTTAGCTGCCAATGAGTATCAGAGGAAAACATATTCGGTTTTCGCTAAAGTTGTTAAAAAGTGCATACAAAATTACTGAGTTTAATTGTCAGAAATCTACCAAGATGATCTAAAATACAAGTCAATCAAGACAGGACTTTGTTTTATTCTCTACTATCTCCCCCAGGCTAGTGTTTGGTTTGCAGCAAGTCCTCAATAAAAATTTTATAAATGAATTAAGGAATTCTGCAATGTGCCTACCTGTTAACATTTAAACACAAAAAGTAATCAAGGAACTAGAAGTTCTTGCAGATTATAAATCAGAATATTCATGGAAAAATCATAAATAATTCATAGTTATTTTAAGGGATTTATTATATTGGTAGTTGTAAAATATGGCTGCTGAATTTTTCTAAGGCTAAAAGTTTTTAAGAAGAAAGAGAAATTGACTAGGAGAAAAAGACATTGAAATAAATGGTAGTAAAACAAGAAACGCAATGACAATCTTCTTGTCTCTGTAAAAACTCATTGTCTCATGCCAAATCTTATCCTGAGCACATTTTTACACATACTATGCTGGGCCTTAGAATTCAGTGTTACAATAATTATTTATTCACTGGGCATCTCTTATGACTATGGCCCTGTGCTGGATGCTTTGGGGATGCCAAGATGAAGCAGATACAGATCTAAAAGAGTTTCATTCTATTAGAGGGAATATATATCTGTCTACAAATAATTGATTCAAGCATGGTAAAATGTTATCAGAAAGGCATTAAGAAATTCAAAGGAGAAAGTTATAAGGATGAGAGAGCTTTCACAGAGGATGCAATTGAGAGTGTAGGATTTGAACAGAAATGGGACGGGTAAAGTATTACAGCAGTGGGCCCTGGTAGGAAACAGCATAATCAGATACAATGTTTGAACTTTTCTTTAATCAAATGACTATAGTACCTATAGAAGTGAGAGTAGGGCTAAGAAAACTAACAAGAGATGCTAAGGTACTCAGCAATTAGGAGCTGCAAGTAGCCTGAAGGAACAAGGAAACAAGGTTCCCATTGGCCAGAGGAGGAGCTACTCAGTGGACATGTATGGCTGTAAGACAGTCACTGCCAGAACTGCCTCAAAGCACAGAAGGAGCAGAAGGAATAAATACTCCAGAGACCTTTTCTCCCTTCCATTTTCTGTCACTGCTTCCCATTTGCTAAACCCCAACTAGAAGCCAAGGCATAAAGGATCCCAGATGCTGCAAGCTGTAACAGTCAGCTTCCTAGAGCACAGAAGAGAGAAGGGCAGAGAACAAATCTGCAAGAAAATGGAGAATAACCAGAAAAGGCATACTCCCAGACTGAGGAGCTGGGAAGCACAAAGAGGCCAACTGAGGAACAATATTCTCTTACAGAAGAATGTATGATGTTTTTTGGATCTGAATGCTGAATCTCAAGGAAGCCAAAATTAGTGGCTAAAAATGGGAATAAGTACTAAGGTTTGAGGGGCAAGGTGACCAAGGGATGGAGACTGCCAGAGCAGCACCCTGATTCTCTCTGGAGAAAAAAGAGCAAGAGTCATCTAGGCTGTGGTCCTAGTCATTCTACTCTCTAGTTATGTGACTGTGGGCAAGTCGTTTGGTTTCTCTGAGACTGATTTCTCAATAATAATAATAATAATAAGGTAGAAATGGAATTAGAACTTGAAAATTCTCTCCAGCTCTAGGATTCTGTGATGCCAATACTTCCAAGTAAACAACCAGTTTCACCGGGAGGATAAATTCCTAACCATATTGGTTATTGGGGCCTATGTATTCACCTTAATAAAAATTAATTTCATTTAAATAAACACAGTAAGAATTTATAGGCTCCAACTGCAGCCAAGTCCTCCATGGTATGACAAAATATGTCAAAACTCAAGCAAACTGTCATTTAGTGTAACCTTGAAACTGAGTGAGAAAGACTAACACAACCGATTTTAAAACACGCTCTGGAATGCAGAGAACGCAAAGAAACAATGGAGTAAGCAGAATAACTCAGTTGAAGTGGCATATTTTGGCAAAAACAAGTTGTTCAGTCAATACAGTAAAGAAGCCAAGTTCCTAAAGGTGTCTCCAGAAATAAATGAACCCCAATATGGGAGGAACTACAGTTCTCTTCTCTCTCTCCTGCACACGCACATGTACACACACACATACAGAGTAACCAAACCATTCATTAATGACACATGTATTTATTGAATGTCTATTATGGCCAGACACTATCATCATCTTCAAAGGATGTCTTTAAGGACAATAGAGATAATATTGACAGCAAATATAATTAAGCATTACCTAATCATCTGGAATGAGCTCAAATTTCACCTTTATAGCAGTTTCCCTGACATTCTAGCTAGCCTACATGCTTTTTCCTATGATACTAACAGTACCCCAGAACCAATTAGTACTCATACTACTATTAGTATTATTTTAATCATGTTAGAGGTCCTATAGATTGGGGAGAAGGTGGGGAGTGCTGGGAATCTGCCCATCTTTTTTTTTTTTTTTTTTTTGAGACAGAGTCTTACTGTGTCATCCAGGCTAGGATGCAATGGTGTGACCTCAGCTCACTGCAACCTCCTCCTCCCAGGTTCAAGCAATTCTCCTGCCTCAGCCTCCCAAGTGGCTGGGCTTACAGACGCCCACCACCACGCCCAGCTAATTTTTGTATGTTTAGTAGCGATGAGGTTTTATCATGTTGGCCAGGCTGCTCTCCAACTCCTGACCTCAGGTGATCCGCCAGCCTGGGCCTCCCAAAGTGCTAGGATTACAGTGTGAGCCACCGTGCCCGGCTCTGCCCACCATTTTTAACACTGTTTCTAAACATTTTTCAAATCCCCCATTTCTCATGTCTGGTAGCAACCAGGGAGCTCGGTGACCTAGGAAACATTTTTAACTCGCAGGGAAAAACCTAACTCCAGTAAAACTGAGTCAAAGGTTTACACACTTAGGCTATTATTATGTCACATATGTTGATCTCTTAAGTACTTATTGAACACCTACTATGTGCTATGCACTAAACTAGGGACAAAGGCCTTGGGGATACAAAGATGAGTAAGAATCCCAGATCTCTAGGAAATCAGGGTCTAAAGCAAGAATCAGGTATGTTAAAAAGTTTACAATACAACTTAGTGAAGGCTGTAATATGGAGATATGAGCAAAGTACTGTAGTAGCACACACAAGAGTAACAACTCACGCTGCCTGAAGGAAGGCATCATAGAAAAGGTTAACACAGCAGCTGTATGCTAAGGAAGAATTGGAGGCTTATCACTTGAGATACAGTGGGGTAATCTAAGCAAGAGGGAAAGGCTGTGAAAAGACAAGTAACTCTGAGAGGCCATAGCATGTTCTCAATGAGAAACAGTTCACAGCGAATACCGTGGGTAAAGCACCTGGAGCTGAGTTCGGACTCAGAGATAAATCAGGACCAGAATATGAAGAAGGCCTCCAGAACATGCTGGGCAGCTGGACTCTGGCAAGGAGGAGCCAAAACATATTCTTAACTGTAAGAGCAGCGACCTACTCCGAATTTGTTTTTGGATAAAAAGGATGGGTGAGGGGAGTCCAATGACAGACTAGTCAGAAAGCCTTGCAAAAGTCTAGGTGAGAGACCATGAAGGCCTGAATTAAAGCATTATCATCTAGAAAAAAGTGCCGAATCTGAAATATATTACTAAGGCAAACATAACAGGACCTGGTGACTGGAGATGGAAAATAAGGAAGATGGAAAGCAGCTTTAAATGCCCGTGTGTGGTAGAACTTCATTAAAATATTCAAGGAGGAATACTTGGCTTAATTACATTGTCAGTATAAGAACTATTCTTTCAAGCATAACAATCTTTGTTTGAACCTTTACTGAAAAGCTTCCTAAATACAATTTTCTAAATATACTACAGTAATCATAAAGTCTTTTTTCTATATAAGAATCATCATAAATATCTGTTATCACTCTACAGTATAAAGTTTAGTTATAGATAGAACTCAACATATCCCAGGGGACATCCTAGAATTTGCTTCTCTGAACAAAAGCCTGATTATCAGATTTTCTTGTCATCGTCCCCTTTCTTAATCAGTAGCGTGCATACCATGAGAGTGCCTGACTTTCCAACCAGCAGAACACAGTGCTATCAAAATAATGCTCTTCCCTGGCTGAACCAAACTTACAGTTAAATTCCCTGCTAATCTTAATATCAACAGAGATTGAAGTGGGGATGGCTGAGCGTACAAAATATAATAATCTTTTCACATTAAAAAACATTTGGAAAATGTCACATTAAAAGCATCATAGAACTTCAGAAATACCAAAATGAACGTGACCAGTAGACAGCCTTTGCAGCCTCGTATTTACTGAAGGGCACTTCCAAATACAACTTCATCTCTGTCAAAGCCAAACTCAGGACACTTTGGAAACAGATGCAACTTGTCTGTTATCTTTCTTGTTTCTCATTTAAGCTCTCAAATCAGACTACAAATCTGTTTTTTTCTTTAAGAGGTTTTTTTTTTTTTTTTTTTTTTTTTTGGAGACAGAGTTTTGCTGTTGCTAGGATGGAGTGCAGTGGCGCGATCTCGGCTCACTGCAAACTCCACCTCCCGGGTTTAAGCGATTCTCTTGCCTGAGCCTCCTGAGTAGCTGAGGTTACAGGCGCCCGCCACCACGCCCGGCTAATTTTTGTGTTTTTAGTAGAGACGGGGTTTCACCATGTTGGCCAGGCTGGTCTCGAACCCCTGACCTTAAGTGATCCGCCCGCCTCGGCCTCCCAAAGTGCTGGGATTACAGGCAGGCATGAGCCACTGCGCCCGCCTTTTTTTTTTTTTTTTTTTTTTTTTTTTTGAGACAGACTCTTGCTCTCTGTCATCCAGGCTAGAGTGCAGCGGTGCCATCATAGCTCACCGCAACCTCAAACTCCTGGGCTCAAGGGATCCTCCCACCTCAGCTTCCCAAGCAGCTGGGACCACAAGTGCACACCACCATGCTCAACTCATTTTAAAATTTTTATTGGGGCAGAGGCGGGGGGAGGGTTCTGGCTTTGTTGCCCAGGCTGGTCTCCAGCTCCTGGGCTCAAGCAATTCTCCTGCCTCAGCCTCCGAAAGTGTTGGGATTGCAGGTCTGAGCCACGACGCCTGGCCCAAATCTGATTTTTAATCATATACCTTCCCTGAACTAGGAAAGGTAATACGGTATTTTTATTTAGGTTGTCTCTTGTCGGGCTGCACATTAAAAAAAAAAAAAAAAAAAAAGTAAAACAATACAACATTTAAAGTAAAAATAAATGACAGATGCTAACAGTATTCATTAAAGGGCTTCATCACCTGCTTAGTTCAATACAGGCAGTGTTCAAGATAGATTATTCATACATAACTGCGTGAGAATTTCCAGTTTTAACGTTCACTGTGAAAACTTCTTAAACCTGCAACTACTATTCTAAGATGCTTCCAGCTTCTCCATTGAGAAACTAGGAATTACTTGATTTTTTATCTTCCTTAATACAGCTAAAAGTAAACAGTTTAATCAAAAAGCAAAACAAAGTATTACTTCAAATTAGCAAAAGCTAGTTTTCTTGTTCAATACATCTCTCAACCTTTCATAACAAATACTTATAATACTGTATGAATGGTCAGCAAAAAGTGCATTATTCAACTATGCTTCCTAGTCCATTAATTACACTCAACTTTCCATAACTCGGCTGGGCTGAGAACCCCATAAAACTAAACCAAAGTTTTCAGCATTTTTGCACAAGCTACCCAAAAAGCATAAAATCACCTCCTTCCCGACACACATACTCAAAAACAATAGTATCCGTAATTACTTTATACACAAAAAATACAGGGCCAGGCACGAACACAGTGCCAAAAATAAACCACCACCAAAAAAACACTTGGCCTGCAACTGGAGATTCTATTAACGGGCAACTGGTCAAAATTAAGCTTTCACATAAGAGAAAGCTTAACTTTTCTGCTTAAAAACATATTCTGAGACAGCTTTCAAAAGGAAAATAGAGTTCCACAAAAATGAACAGGAAAAAAGAGACCTCCTCCAAAGTCTGATTTGGGGGCGAATGCTCTCTTGGTGGAAGTGGAGGCCCTGGCCTCAGCCTCCACTCCATCCAGGCTGAGGAAGTGAGGAGAGCTCCCCAGGAAGAGGGGCCCGGGCAGCCACGTCGTCCTACTCACACCAGGGGGCAGCGGGGAGGAGGCTGGGTGAGCACGACCTTGGCGCCCCGGCCTGGCCCGGGGCAGGCGGCCGGGACCCCGGGGACTCAGGGGTAGGGGCCAGCCCCTCTCCCAGACCCTCGGGGTCTACTCACTCCGCAAGTGGCCAGCAAGAAAGCCATTCGCCAAGGCCCCCGCCCTCTGTGCCTCCAGGGGAGGGAGCCGGGGACTGCTCCCGGACACCCCTTTTTCTTGCCCCCCTCGGCCGGATTCCCGGACTGCGGCGCAGGCGGTCCTGACTGAGGTTCAGCACGTCCCCCGGGACACCCCCTTCACCCCCCCACCCCTTCCCGGTCCCCTCCCCCGCGGAGAGGCCGCCCCGATTGGCTGGCCCTGGCGGCTCCTGGCAAAGAGACCCCTGGCGATTGGCCATGGGTCACCTGCTGTAGGAGGTGAGAGGCCGACGATTGGCGGTTGGGCCAGTTTTGGGTGGAGAGGCCGACGGCGCCGGCAGCTCGCAGGAGGTGTGCGCAACGGCGAGAGGGCGTACGGAGGGCCCCGCCCAGACCCGAGACCCAGCCGCCTCCGCGGGGGGCGGGGGCTCACCTTGGGGGAGTGCGCCTGGGGACACGCGGCTTATGCGGCGCCGGCGCTGCTGGGGGAAAGGGAGGTTGCGCTCTGGGAAGCTCAGCTTAGCTTCGGGGCTCCAGCCCTGCGGATTCCCACTGGGTGGCGACTGGAGAAGGGCTCGCGGGCGCCAGCGTGCCTCACCTACACCCACCGGCTTCTAACGTGCCATCTAGTTTATGGCAGCTGTGGAGCCTGGGCCCCGGAGTTTCATTTTGATAACGGATTTTGCTTACTTCCGGAAAGTTGTGTCGCGTGGGTGTTGAGGGAGTGAGCCGGGGGAGGAGATACTGTATCAGTAAACAAAAGTGTGAGCGCCTGTGTTTTTATTAATCCGGTGAGACATCGTGGGCTTTCTGTTGTGCCACAGCTCCATAAGGAATGTAGGTGGCTTGTAAAGATGCTTCAGGAATCCAAATGGCGCAAACTGCAAATTATATCAAAAGTTTGGACTTAGAGGACCTCCACAGAGAATCCCCCAAAATGCAGGGACTCACAGACATAAGTGATTAACTTATTGATCTGGAGGACCAGCTCCTTTTCCGCTCTTGCTGGTTTTTCTTATACCTACTAAACGTCCAATTGTCTTTTGTACTTTTATGGCTCTACTGGTACCCACTGCAAGACCTAGCACAGGGCACACGGCACAAACAGCGATGCTGGCCAGGCGCCGTGGCTCACTCCTGTAATCCCAGCCCTTTGGGAGGCGGAGGCTGGGAGGGGTGGGGGAAGGCGGGGGGATCCGAGGCCAGGAGTTGAAGACCCCAAAAACAAACAAAAAAAAGGCGCAATGCTTGCTGAATAAATATGCTAACCTGCTGGACTCAGTGTTAAAGATACCTTCAGTTTGTTTTATGTAAATCACTTCAAAATGCCCAATACCAGAGGCACTCTCCCCTTCCCCCTACCCACTCTAAAAGCTGGGTCCTCTGCCAGGGCTCCCTGTCTCAGTAAATGAAACCACTATCATCCACGCTAATATGCAAACCATAAACCTAGCAGCCCTCCTAGACACCTCCCCCATTCCACATTCAGTGCATCACCAAGTTCTGTCATTTTTACCTCCTAAATACACTCCATTCTGTCCATCTCTCTCCATTGCCACCACCCTATCCTGGCCTGTTGGAATAATCTTACTAAAGTCTTCTTGAATCTATTCTGGCTACTCCAATTCATTCTCAACACTATGGCCAGAGCAGTATTTCTATAACCAATTTTATTACCCCTTCAATGCCTCCCCCAATGAAAGAACTTTAACTGCTTTCCACTGAGTTGTGCTTAGGATACAATTCAATATTTAACAATGGCTGACAAGGTTTAGCCTTACCTACCTCTTAGCTCCATCTTTTACCTTGTAGTACCTATTTTCTGCTTTGCACACAATGGCCTTCTTCAAACTCCTTTAATTTGCCAAGGACTTTCCAATTTTAGGGCCTTGGCACATGCTGTTACTTCTTTTATACTGTCCCCTTGACATCAATCCCCACACTTCACTTATTTACTTCTGCTCATCATCATTTCCTCCCTGCCAATGTCAGTTCTGGCTATCATACATCATCATAGCCCATGTAACTCTCCTTTGTGGAACTTACTACAGCTGTAATTTTACATTTATCTTAGTTATTTATTTAAATTTTTTTAGAGACAAGGTCTCACAGGTCTCATGTTGCCCATGCTGAACTCAAACTCCTGGGCTCAAGTGATCTTCCTGCCTCAGGAATAGCTGGACTACAAGCGCACACACCACCCTACCTGAGTTACTCTTTTTAATTAACTTTATTGAGTCATAATTTACATGTGATAAAATGTATCCATTTTAAATGTACAATATGTTTTCATAAACATATGCACACTTGTAACCACCACAATTACGAAATAAAGTATTTTCCATCACCTGGGAGCTTGCCTCATGCTTCTCATGTCAATCCCATGAACCACTGCTCTGCTTTCTATTTGTGTTATTCTTTAATGTTGATCTATACCACTAGACTGTAAGCTTAACGGAGTGAGGATCCTATCTAATTCTGTTCAGCACTATATCATCATTATTTAGTAGAACTCCTGGCATATACTAAGTCCTCAAATGGATTTCTTATGGTAACAGATTCTGAAAATAGACATTAATTCTCTGATAAATAACAATAAACTATAAACAATGGTGGAGGGGGGAAAAAAAAACATCAATTTTGCCAGATGTCCATGGTCAGTATTTAACCTTCACTAATACTCTTTTAAATTTTCCTTTAATAGCTGCTTTTCTAGCAGTTAATGTTGTGCCTGGGCAGCCCTAGGGACTTAATTCCGTATTAGCTGATCAAACGGTTCTCTAAGCCAGGGGAAAAAAAAGAAAAAAAAAAAAGCCCTACATCTCTAATTCTGCCTGTGTACTGTACTGTTTGACCCTACAAGGGACAAAATACTTATTTACTCTATGTTACAGTTACATATTAAGAGATCCCAGCTCCAGTCCAAAGTCTACATTTTCACAATTTAATACTACAGATAGCTATTTGTTGCAGACATGCAGTTCTCATTTTCCTAATCTTATATAAAGTTAGTGTTCATAAAAGATGTAGCATTTAAAATAAAAATTACACAACACAAAGCAAATTTATCCATCTTGTACCAAGAAGCTATAATCAAATTTGACAACTCATGTTGTTAAAAAACAGAAACAAACTAAAAGCTGTTAAAGCCTATTATGAGTTGAAAAAGGAAAAAACCCCAAAGCTGTTTCAAAACAAAGTGACCAACGCCTAAAACTCATATGTGACAGGTGATTTCCAACCCATGAATCAGATTTTCAACTCATCTTTCAACTATATAACTAAGGCTATTAGGTGATTAAATTACTATTTTAGTCTGTTGAGCAAAAATATAGGCCATGCCTATTACCTATACCTATTAAGATGAAAAGAAAATTTTAATTATACAGAATTCATATACTACTTTCAAAAATATTATTTCTGCTAGGGAGCCCAATAATGTTTACCTAGAAATCACATTCTGCTCTAATGTAATCCCAGACATAGATTAAAACTGCTTTTGGTAGCAATGTAAGAAAAAAAGAAGAAAAAATATAAAAAGCCAAATCAGGTGAGACTTCAGATTTCTGATATGGCATGTTAAGAAGCTTGGAAGTACCACTGTGTTCTAACAACATGTAAAACACTGAACAAACTGAAAAACCAACAACTCCTCTTAAATCTGTAAGAGAAGTGAGGTCACAGGGAAAACTGATACCTCCCAAATTAGGAGACCAACAGGCAAATTCAGAGAATCACAACTTCCCTGAGCAAAAACTCACAAGGGGCAATCTCCATGGGAACCAGCACCCACGGGAACCACTTGATGAACAGTAAATATGTTTTATCTTCCTTATGATTTTCTTAATAACATCTTTCTCTTACTTTATTGTAAGAATATAATATACAATACAGAAAACGTATAAAATATGTGTTAATCAACTGTTTATGTTATTGGCAAGGCTTCCAGTCAATAGCAGGCTGTGAGTAGTTAAGCTCTGGGGGAGTCAAAAGTTGTATGTGGGTTTTCAACTGCACGGGTGGTAGGGAAACCTGATCTGTATTTGACAAACTGGTGGAAGCTCAGTGCAGACAAGTCTGAAAGATATAAACTCCAGGGACACGTAGTAATATGGGCAGGGAGGAGAACCACAGTTTTGTGAGTTTTACCTCCAGGAGCTCAATAAGGGTCATCACAGTGAATACTGGGGGAAAAAAATCCCCTAATGCATCCCCTCTAGGCTTCTTTGTAGGAGAAGGTATTTACTATGTATGCCCAACTTCAGTCCTCTCTAGCCCTACTGTCCCACTTACAGGATGAACTTGAGAAGCACATGTGAAGCTGACAAAAGTTCACTAACAGACTGAAAATGTTTCCCCTCTATGCACACCTTACCACCACATTACTAAAGGTCCACTCACAAAAGTTCCTGTTACCTAATGCATCATGTCTGGCTATCAAGAAAAAATTATAAGACATATGAAATAGGAAAAAATGGAGCTGGAAGAGACAGAGCAAGCATCGAAACTAGACTTGGATGTTGCAGGGATGTTGGAATTGTTAAACCAGAAATTTGAAATAGTTATGATAAATATCCTAAGAACTCTAATGGACAAAGTAGAAACTATGCAAGAACAGATGGGCAATGTAAGCAGAAAGACAGAAATTTTAAGAAAGAATGAAAAAAAATGCTACTGATCAAAAAGACTGTAACGGAAATGAAGAATGCCTTTAATGGGCTTATTAGTAAACTAGACAAAGCTGAGGAAAGAATATCTGTGCTTGAGAGTATCTCAACAGACACCTACAAAACTGAGAAGCAAAGGGAAAAAAAGCCTGGAACAAAATATCCAATAACTGTAGGAGAACTACAAAAGCATAATGGGAACACCAGAAGAAGAAACAGAAAAGAAGTGAAGAAAAATTTGAAACAATGACAGAATTTCTACAAATTAATGTGAGACATCAAACCACAGATGAAGAAAGCTCAGAAAACACCAAGCAGGATAAATGGCATAAAAATGGCATAGACACCCTTTCCTGTGCCCTTTCAAGGTCGACGCAGTGCTTTAAGGGGCTAACACAGAAGGGTTAAGGAAGTCTCCACAAACCCCAGAGAAGAGATTGTAAAGCTCCTCTTTAGATCCTTTCTGGAGTCACACCTGAGAAAACAAAAACAAACAAACAAAAACTCCGACACCTAGGCAAATAATTTTCAAACTACTGAAAATCAAAGATAAAGAAAAAAATCCTGAGAGAAGCTAGAGGGGGAAAACAACTCAACTTGCCTATAGAGAAACAAAAATAAAAATTACATCTGACATCTCCTCAGAAATTATGTAAGCAAGAAGAGTGGGCCGGGCATGGTAGCTCATGCCTGTAATCCCAGCAATTTGGGAGGCTGAGGTAGGCGAATCACAAGGTCAGGAGTTCGAGACCAGCCTGGCCAACATGGTGGAACCCTGTCTCTACTACAAATACAAAAAATTAGCTGGGCATGGTGGCGGGCACCTGTAATCTCAGCTATTTGGGAGGCTGAGGCAGGAGAATCGCTTGAACCCAGGAGGCGGAGGTTGCAGTGAGCTGAGATTGTGCCACTGCACTCCAGTCCGGGTGACAGAGTGAGACTCCATCTCAAAAAGAAAAGAAAAAAAGAAAGAAAAGTGGAATGAAATGATTATTTAAAGTACTGAGAGGCCAGGCACGGTAGCTCAGGCCTGTAATCCCAGGATTTGGGGAGGTTGAGGTGGGTGAACCACTTGAGGTCAGGAGTTTGAGACCAGCCTGGGCAACATGGCAAAACCCTGTCTCTACTAAAAATACAAAAATTAGCAGGTGTGGTGGCGCACTCCTGTAATAGCAGCTACTCAGGAGGCCGAGGAACAATCGCTCGAACCTGGGAGGCGGAGTGTTTCAGTGAGCCCAGATGGCTGGCGCCACTGTACTCTAGCCTGAGTGACACAGCAAGGCTGTCTCCAAATAAAATAAAGGACTGACAGAGAAAAAAATACCAACCTAGAATTCTGTACAAAACTAAAGACATGTTTACCACATGATCCAACAATGGCACTCCTTGCTATTTGCCCAAGGCAGTTGACAACATACATCCACATAAAAACTTGTATACAATGTTTATAGCAACTTCACTCATAGTTGCCAAAATTGAGAAGCCACCAAGATATTCTTCAGTAGGTGAATGGATAGGTGGTACATCCAGATAATGAAATATTATTCAGCACTAAAATATCTGGAGCCTGTGATCCCAGCGACGCAAGAGGCTAAGGCAGGAGGATCACTTGAGCCCAGGAGTTTGAGGCTGCAATGAGCTATGATTGTGCCACTGCACTCCAGCCTGGGCAACAGAGTGAGATACCTTGTCTCTTAAAAAAGGAAGAAAGAAGAAAGAGGAAAGAAGAGGAAGGAAGGAAGGGAAGGAAGAAAGGAGGGAGGGAGGGAAAGAAATGAGCCATCAAGTCATGAAAAGATGAGGAAGAAATTTAAATGCCTATTACTAAGGGAAAGAAGCCCATTTGAAAAGGCTGCATACTGTGTGATTCCAATGATATGACATTCTGGAAAAGGCAAAACTATGGAGACATTAAAAAGTTCAGTGGTTGTCAGGGATGAGGCAGGAGGGAAGGAGGAACAGGTGGAGCACAGTGGATTTCTAGGGTAGCAAAATTACTATGTATGGCACTATAATGGTGGATAAATGTCATTGTAAAATCCTCCAAACCCATACACAACACCAAGAGTGGACTCTAATGTAAACTATGGACCTTGAGTGATAATGATGTGTCAATGTAGGTTCATTAATTGTAACAAACCACTCTGGTGGGGGATGTTGATAGTAGGGGAGGGTATAGGGAAAATCTCTGTACATTCTGCTCAATTTTGCTGTGAACCTAAAACTGCTCTAAAAGAATAAAACTGTTGTTGCTGTTGTTGTTAGTTAATCAAATCATATTTACCCTAGGCATTTGCCTAGCAAGTCAGACCAAATGAATGAAGCAGATAACCTTGAAAGACAACTCTTGGAAACAGGATATACAGTTTCACTATTTTGCCTGACTGGTTCCCAGAAGTCTCAAAACTAAAGTCAGCCAATTTCCATATAGAAACATTAGCCAGATGTCACAAATACACCACCTAGCATACATACGGTAGAAGCAGTTCCTACTTTATGATCAAGGCCACCATTGTTCCAAAAGTTTGTAAACTGTTTGCAATTTTTAACACGTTATCCAACAGAAGGAAACATTTGGTTCCAGGTTAGGAATGAAAACCCTCTATACACCCCCACAATGCCTTGCTCACCACTGTATGCTTAGCATCCCTTCAAACAAGGAATGGCATGTATTAGGTACTTAATAAATGTCTGTTGAATAAAATGTCAGGTACTATGCTATGAAATGGCAAAATAAACTACTAAAAAAATGTTGAAAATGGCGAGTCTGGGGAGCAGGAAAGTACAATGACAGGAGGCCATATTTTTGCTATATGAGCCTTTCAGTACCACTTAATTTTCAAAATTATTTTAGGTAGCAACTATTGCTCTGATTTTTACAAGTAACATTCTGCGTTGGTCACTTTATTCTGAAAAAAACATGTAGATTTTATTGAAAATGCTTGAGCTGCCAAATTTGATTAGAAATACATAACTCCTTGCCACAAGATGAGTGAAACTGCTTTGTATTGTCTAACTAAATCCATCCTTCCTTTCTTTCCTTTCTTTCCCTCCCTCCCTCCCTCCCTCCCTCCCTTCCTTCCTTTCTTCCTTTCTTTCTTTCTTTCTTTCCTTTCTTTCTTTCTGAGAGATGGGGTCTCATTATGTTGACCAAGCTGATCTTAAACTTCTGGCCTCAAGCAATCCTGCTTTGGCCTCCCAAAGTGCTGGGATTACTGGCGTAAGTCACCATGCCAGGCAATCTTAAATCTTTATACTAGACTAGTTCCATAAAGTCAAGGGCTACGTGTAGTTGTATTCAATTATATCCTCTACAACTAGTATAATGCATGAAACACAGTAAGTGCTTTAAAAATATTTACCAAATAAATAACTTTCCTGTATGCTCTAAATGTTCCACATTGAGCATGTACTATTTTACTGGCTACTTCTCCATTTTACTTTACCTGTGGAAGAGGTGACACATCTGCTGTGGAAGAGGTGACACATCTATATTGCAACCACTTCCTTTGGGAAATAGAGGACTTCAAGGGAGAAAAAAATACCCATTTTTCTACATGATATGAAAATATTATCTAACGAGGCCAGGGAAAAACAATACAGTTGTGATAAACAGATCCTTACATATTGCGAAATTAAAATGGATGCTCAAAAAGCTAATCTTCAGTGAAGTAGTTTAACGGTCAAGAAAAATGCTCAAAAGATTTTTATTAGTCTACTCAGACACAAAAGCCATTATAGCTACTGAGGGTAGAATCAAGGCATCTCAATACTAAAGATTAATTTTTCAGCAACTCTCCTAAATTGTACCTTAAATACAATTAAGTTATGTTAGTCTATAACGAAAGTTGGGCAGACATGTAATTATCATACTTGATAGTTCTTTTGGAAAAAAAAAAAAGGTTTCACAATGTCTCCATTGATAATGACTTGTAATTCTATTAGGCTGGTGCAAAAATAATTGCACCACCCTAAAACCACATCTCCTTTTCGTATAATAATGTTTTACCCACAGACTCAATAGTATTTCTAATGAGGCTTATTCCAGCCCACCCTGTTCCCTTCAGCCCTCCCTGTTCCCTTGTATACTCTTATATCCTTGTATACAAGGTATCATGGCCCTTCTCTCTAGGGGCTTTAGATAAAAGCTAGTGACGGCAAAAAATAAATAAATAAATAAATAAATAAAAATTTAAAAAAAAAACATAAAATTACAGGCAGTACCAATGAAATTCCAATTTCAGCCAGGTGTGGTAACTCATGCCTGTAATCCCAATACCTTGGGAGGCTGAGGGAGGTGGATCACTTGAGGCCAGGAGTTCAAGACCAGCCTGGCCAATAGGGTAAAACCCCGTCTCTACTGAAAATACAAAAAACTAGCCGGGTGTGGTGGTGCATGCCTGTAGTCCCAGCTACTTAGAAGGCTGAGGCAAGAGTACTGCTTGAGCCTGGGAGGTTGAGGCTGCAGTGAGCTGAGATTGCACCACTGTACTCTAGTCTGGGCAACAGAATGAGACTCTGTCTCAAAACAAACAAACAAACAAACAAATAAATAAAATTCCACTTTGATAACCACCAAAAATAAAATCTACATGAAGTAGCTACAAAAACAATACATATGAGGACAATTAATGCCCAGTTTTTTAGCCCAAAGAATAATCATAGAAACCATTTAAATTTTTGAAATATCAACTCATGTATAGCATAAAGTTAAGAAACATAAAGGTCAGCCGGGGCGGTGGCTCACGCCTGTAATCCCAGCACTTTGGGAGGCTGAGGTGGGCGGATCATGAGGTCAGGAGATTGAGACCATCTTGACAACATGGTGAAACCCTGTCTCTACTAAAATACAAAAAATTAGCCAGCCATGGTGGTGCACACCTATAATCCCAGCTACTAGGGAGGCTGAGGTGGGAGAATTGCTCGAACCCGGGAGGCGGAGGTTGCAGTGAGCCGAGATCGCACCATTGCACTCCAGCTTGGGTGACAGAGTGAGACTCTGTCTCAAAAAAAAAAAAAAAAAAAAAAAAAGAAAGAAAAGAAAAGAAACATAAAGGTCTATACAACTCAATTAAACATCTGCGTAAGCATCTTCAAACTTGAATCTAAAGTCTCTACAACAATCTCCTGTGTTTTCATTTCTAATAGCCTATAAAAATTAGTATAGCCACACAGTTACTCAGCTTAGTAACAACCTTGAAACCAAGTTACTTCATTGCCCATATTTGTACTTATAATCAAATTGGCACAATATACTACTTGTCACAGAAGTGACACTGACCAAGTAAATGGTGTATCTATGTGAAGTTAAAGCCAAGTGACCCCATGACATGTGCTATGCCAAGGAAGGCTTCCCAGTAGTTAGAACAGAGAACACATCACCATGTTCCACATGGTAGTGTATGTATGCCATAGTTTAAACGAATCTACATCCTAACAGTGAGTACCATTTGCACATTGTGAGTAGTGACCCACTTTTAGCAAGGCAATAACATTCATCACATTAAATTAATGTTAATTTAGATTGTATTGCTTTATATTATCTTTAACTTGAAATTTTCTTTTGGATATATAGTTCTATTAGATTTTAAACCTAAGAAATTTATACCTGGCTTTATGTTTGCCCACATTAAATAATATTATGATATAATACTTTACTTATATATTGGCATTCGCAGCCTGCAAGAGTTTTTCTAAAATGGGCCCCAATTTACCCAAGTTTATAAAACTGATTTTTATACCTGTATGACATCCAGATAAGCTGCTATAACTCATTTTATTTTGTACAATATAAGATACTATAAAACTATAGGATGTAACATCCTGAGTCTTCTTGTGGTGACCAATCCCTTACTTGATAATCTCTCAGCATTTAGTTTGTACTAAAGCTTACTAGGGTTAAAAAAAAACCACAACCTGAAAAGTTCCCCTCTATTAATCAGTATCATCAGATAGCTACTGAATGCCTCTTACTGGTTAAGAAAGAGGGGATTAAGAAGCACAGCACGCTCTCTGGTCTCCCCTTCAAGGAACTCCCTCTTTGGCGGAATGTAAAGACATGAAAAGATACCATAAGCTGACACACAACAAATTTAGAATGACTACTGGAACTCAGCTTCCATAGGAGTTGAAAGGACGAAGAAGATCTTAGTTTCCTTCTGTCATCTTCAGTCTACCCTAATCACAATTTCCTTTGGGGAGGAAAGAGAAGACAAGCTCAGTCTTAGCCATGCTGAAATGGAATTCTAGGGAGACATCTAACTGGCAAAATCCAAAAGGAAAAAAAGTAAGACTAAAGCTACATATCAAAAGAGATATAAAGATTGGGGGGGAGGAGGGAAGAGTCATCTTACAGAAGGTTTAGCTGAATCCATGAAAATGGTGGGGGCTGCTGAAGGGTGATGGAATTAGGTCACAATCTCCAAGAAAACATCATGTGGTCAAGTGAATGTACGTAGTGTTAACCTTGGGAAAGAGCAAGAATATTTTTTCTTTGAAATATTCAAAGCAGAGAAATAAAGTATAGGTGAAGTCACTACGAACTGTTGAAGAAGAAAGCCTTGATTTATGAAGAAGGGAACAGGCTTCTGAATACAATGAAAAAAGTCCACTGTGAGGATTCAATTGGAAACCAACAAGAAGTCAATAAGATGACTATTAAATCGTAACAGATATCCAGTTAAAGTCAGACAAAAATTGTGATAGATACAACCATCTTGCTTTTGTGACCTCTAACAGTTCTAGAAGCAGAAAAACCAGACAACAGGGGCCCTGGGGAATGAAGACCAGAATGGTATACAGACGAACTATCCAGTCAAGAAATTCTAAAGGTGATAGCAGAAACAATATATATATTTTTAAATGTTTGTGGGTACATGGCAGATATATATTTTTTGGAGTATAAAATATTTTGATATAGGCATGAAATAAGTAATAATCACATCAGGGTAGATAGATATCCATCACCTCAAGCATTTATCTTTTGTGTTATAATCTAATCATACTCTTCTAGTTATTTTTAAATGTATAATTATTGTTAACTATAGTCACCCTGTTGTGTTATCAGGTAGATCTTATTCGTTCTATTTTTTTTGTACCCATTAACCATCCCCACTCCCCCCACACTTATATGCCCAACTACCCTTCCAGTCTCTGGTAACCATAATTCTATTCTCTAGCTCCATGAAGTTCGATTGTTTTAATTTTTAGCTCCCACAAATAAGTGAGAACATGTGAAGTTTGTACCTGTCTTACTTCACTTAACATAATGACCTCCAGTTCTATTCAAGACAGGATTGCAAATGACAGGATTTCATTCTTTTTCACAGCTGAATAGTACTCCATTGTGTTTATGTACCACGTTTTATTTATCCATTCATCTGTTGATGGACACCTAGGTTGCTTCCAAATCTTGGCTATCGTGAATAGTGCTGCAATAAACCTGGGTGTACAGGTATCTCTTCCATATATTGACTGCCTTTCTTTTGGATCTATACCTAGCAGTCGGATTGCTGGATTATGTGGTAGCTCTATTTTTAGTTTTTTGAGGAACCTTCAAAACTGTTCTCCACAGTGGCTGTACTAATTTACATTCCTACCAATAGAGTATGAGGGTTCCCTTTACTCCACATCCTCACCAGCATTTTGTTATTGCCTGTCTTTCAGGGGAAAATAAAAACCGTTTTAACTGGGATGAAATGATATCTCATTGTAGTTTTGGTCTACATTTCTCTGATGATCAATGATGTTAGGCACCTTTTCATATACCCCCTTGCCATTTGTATGTCTTCTAACAAAAGCAATGATAAAGCAGCAGACCAGAAGGTCTCCATTGGGAAATGGGATGAGCAAAACAGGAAAGTATTAAATGGCCAGGAAAAATGGAGAAGTAGGGGTCAGACCAAAATGAGAGAATTTAAAAGTTCAGATGTAAAGTGACAGAAGAAGATGAAGATAAGAAAACTGTTGTCGAAGAAAACACTTTTTAACTTAATATTTTACAGGTGGTTTAGCTCTTAATAATGACAAGACCAATGCAGTGGAGTTTAATGGCTAAAGGAGAGATAAAGTTCAATGAAAAAGGAAAACATGGCTGGGCATGGTGGCTTATGCCTATAATCTCAACACTCTCGGAGGCCAAGGTGGGCAGATGGCTTGAGCCCAGGAGTTCCAGACCAGCCTGGCCAACATGGCAAAACCCCATCTCTACAAAAAAATACAAAAATTAGCCAGGCGTGGTGGTGCATGCCTGTAGTCCCAGCTACTCAGGAGGCTGAGGTGGGAGGATCACTTGTGCAGGGGAGGCAGAGGTTGCAGTGAGCTGTGATTGTGCCACTGCAACGAGTGAGACCCTGTCTCCAAAAAAAAAAAAAAAAAAGTACATATAAATACCATGAGGTCAAGAATTAGACTGGGAAGCACTACTATGTAGTAGGAGCTTCCTTATCTTTAAACTGAAGTGGGCGGGGGGAATACATATAAGACTTTCGTGAAAAAAATTTTTTTAAAAAGCAAAAGAAGAGAACCTAACATGGCAGTAGATATTAGGATATGTTTTAAAGGTAGGTTGCTGAGATCATTGCGTCTCCTCTCCTATACCCCTATAGAAGACAGCTCTGTGAGCGCCCATCCCACAGTTCCTAACAGACAGTATGTTATACATCTCAAAATATTCAATAAACAAGCAATCTCTTCATCAACCGTTTGTTCATTCATTCCTTCAATTATTTCTTCATTTAACTAACATTTACTGAGTGCTACTGAATACCAGGCACTGGCAGAGGGAATGGTAGGAACAGCAGTTGTGTTAGTAACATTTACCAAGTTCTTACTACAGTCAGGCATTATTTCCACCAGTTCTCATCTAATGTTAGTCTATCAAGTTCTAGCAAGTTTACGTTAGTTTATTTAATCACTAAAACAACTCTATGAAGTAGGTACTCTTATTATCCCCATTTTATAGATGAGGCCACTGCAACTCAGAGACAGTACGTTGAATGTTAATGGTTAAATATAAGTGGTGGGCTCTGGGATACAAACACAGACATTCTGGCTCTAGAGCGAAGTTCTTTACCACACTTCGCCACCTCTGAGAAGATAATCTTTTGCCAGTCAAATGAACATTAATTCTATATTTCTAAATGTCCTATCTTCTCTATGCATGAAGTTTAGGGGAAAAAACCTCTTGTATTACATGTACTTTTAAATATTAAAGCTATTAGAAGTCTAAGACTTCTCAAAATTATCTTTTTCTCCCCATTATTCCCAAAAACATACAAGCTCTCTTCTTAGCAAAAGCTGAAAAACTCCAATATTGGATCTAGTTAGGAACCTGAACTTATGATGTCAACATCAGCTGACAACAGATAAACAAGAAGAATATGATAAGGAGTTAGTGAATTGTGCAAATACTATAGTATTCAAAGGAAAGAGATCATTTTGAACTTGGGGGACTGGGGAAGGAAAGGCCAGTCGGCAGAGGCCAGTCTTCATCGAAGAGGTCAGTTCTAAACTAGGCTTTGAAGAAAAGGGTAGAAGACATTTCACAGAGAAAAGACATCACACACAAGAATGTGGAGGCCAAAAATGAAAAAACTTATTTGAAGGAAAGCAAGTAAGTAATAGCACTCTAGAAGGTTTACGTAGGGGTATAATGGCAGAAATGCCTCCAAGGGCAGGTGGCTCTTGTTGAATGTTGAATGTCAGTCTAATCAACCATGAGGGGAAATGTCATCTGCCACATTCAGTCTAATATGATCATTAAAACACTTATCCTCCCCTCTTAGGCCAGGTGTGGTGGCTGAGGCAGGAGAATTGCTTGAACCCAGGAGGTGGAGGTTGCAGTGAGCCGAGACAAACCACATCTAACTAGATTTACTTTCTGGGGGACAAAGTGAGACTCTGTCTCAAGAAAACAAAAAACAAACAAATAAAAAACACTTATTCTCCTCTTACAGGATCACAAATTTGCTAAAATGATGCTATAGTCATGTATGAAACTGCCTAAATTTAAAAGAAATCTACAGTAATTACAAATTGCTTTTAAAAAGCATAACTCGTAGAGTGGCTAAAGATTTCCTACTTCAATTTCATATTCATTTCTTAAAGTCCCTTAATAACCACATCCTTGAACAATGTTTTCTAAGCTTCTACTTGAACACTTTCAAGTGATGGGGGGTTTACTATTTTGTAGAGCCTAAGATACCCTATGCCACCTTATCTAAACAAGTCAATTCCTGATGTAGAACAAAGTAGACAGAAAGGGTTATAAAACATGTTTTCTACAATTAAATTTTCTAAATTAAAATAAAACAAAATCCCCTATGTGCCACAAATATAAGCTCTTTCATTGGAGAATAAACATAGAAAAGTATCTTCAGTGTAGTACGGCAGATATTAGTTGCATGTCACCCAAAATCTGTTTTTCTCTATTCTGACTTTGGTGTGGGTGGGGTGGGGTAGGATGAACACACCTTCCACCCTATCAGCAATGTGTTTCTAGTGAGGCCAGTAACTTCGCAGCTCCAGGGTAGAATCTATGACTGTGAAATAGTGATTGGTCAGGATTCGACACATGGCCAAAGCTAAGGTGATCAGCAATAATTGTGTTACTCCTATTAAGGTCTAGAAAGAATAGCCTCCTAGGGACTCAGTTCCAAAAATGTGAGGCTAACATTGCTACGACCACCTTATCATCACCAAGGGAGAACCTATCCGAAAATGAAGCCAATGCAAAAGAAGTGGAACCTAGAAATAGAGATGGGAGATCTGAGTCCTCATGACATGAATTACCTAATTCAAACCACATCTAACCAGATTTACTTTCTTCTTCATGAATCAATTTGGGTTCAGTTTTCTTCCACTACCATATGAAAGAGTACTAACTGACACATATGGTAATAGCCAAATCCTTTAACAAGAAAATGAGGTGAACTTCTCAGCACTTATCTATTATCATGCATAATTATGTAATTTGGTTGTATCGATAACTGACTACAGATATTAAATTTTTAAAATGAATCTGGCATATTTTAACATAGAATTTCACTTTCAGCATTGTCTTGCACTGTCTTGTTTCTAGACAAAAATCAGTATTTTACCCTGCAGAAAGCAGGAGAAAATAAATGAGTATAACTTTACTATATATTTTAACACTGTAAAGGAAAAATAAACAACTCAGAAATTGTAAGTTCCTATTACATCACATCACAGTTATTAAAAAACAAACAGAAAACAGACAAAAAAAGAAAGCAACAACTAATGAACTATCTGGAAGCCACATAAAGATCCTTACTTGAAGCTGAAGAGTATGTCGAAGAATCGTTTCTTCTAAGGCATGGATCCACTTCTCTCGCTCATCAGCATCACGAGCTGGAATAAAAGATTATACATTAAAATTAAAAGTTTAATTTATATAATATATCTCCATATTTGAAAGTATAATTTTAAAACTATGATGGCTAACAGAAAAGGTTTTTAGTTGTACCATTTCCTTAATTGGTTCAGCTATCTTTTACAGATATGCAATCTACTTGCAACAATTTATAAGAAAGGGAATAATTGTGTTCAATAATAGCAGGCTACATAGTTCAGACCAACATTCCCACTGAGAACAACTAGAAAAGCTAGACTGATTTTTAAAAAACAACTGGTTGAAGGCATCACAAACCAACAAGGTAATAAAGAATTATCAAGCCAAGATCTGGGAGAAGACAATCTAGAAGATAAACCTTGTATTTAGGGACATTTCTCATGGAGGCATTGCAAATTCCAGGAGAGGAATTGCACACTGGACAATGCACTTAAAAGCTTGTCAATGTGTGGGGGAAGTCAGCATATGAGAACTCTACTTTCTGTTCAATTTTGCTGTGAACCTAAAACTTCTTTAAGAACAAAAAAACCGGCTGGGTGCAGTGGCTCATGCCTGTAATCCTGGCATTTTGGGAGGCTGAGGCAGGCGGATCACCTGAGGTCAGGAGTTCAAGACCAGCCTGGCCAACATGGTGAAACCCCATCTCTACTAAAAATACAAAAATTAGCCAGGCATGGTGGTGGGTCCCTGTAATCCTAGTTACTCAGGAGCCTGAGGCAGGAGAATCACTTGAACCGGGGAGATGGAGGTTGCAGTGAGCCAAGATCGTGCCACTGCACTCCAGCCTGGGCAACAGAGGGCGACTCTGTCTCAAAATAAATAAATAAATAAATAAAAATTAAAACAAAAAAAATAAACAACAAAAAAAAACACACAAGCCTTTTCAGGCCAAAAGTTGGAAGCCAGGGCCCACCAACAATGGGAGCTGTGGTAAACAGTCCATGTTCTAGTTGGGACCCCAAATAGCTTCTCTGGGGGAGTAGTGATAAACTAGAATTAAAACAATTGCTTGGTCATATAAGTGACCCAGAAAAATCTTGACGCCTGATTGTTAGTGACTCCAGGCATCTACTAGCAAAAGTAAATGAAAATCTTTTCTGTAGGAAGATAACATCATCTTAGCTGCTTAATTAAATTTACATAAATAATTTTTAAAATACAATGTCTAGCACATAAGCAAAGATGACCAAGTACACATAAATGGAGACACTTTTGGAGACAAAAATCACACATAAATGAGAACCAAAAGACAATAGAAACAGATCAACAGGAGCTCCAGATTATTGTATAAATGACGTAACTTTTTCCTTTTTTATTTTTAGGGGTTTTTTTCCACTTAGATTTATAAAATAATCAAATCAAATATAAATTCCAGAAGTGACAAATAATCAAAATTAAGAATTCAATAGATGAGTTTAACAGCAGATTAAGTGCAACTAAAGAGACAATTACAGAACCGGGAGCAGTTAGAAGAAACCCATCAGAGCAAAAGACAGTAAGTCAAAGAGATAGAAAATACAGAAGAAAGGGTAAGCAACACAGAGTATGAGAAAATATAACACACATGTGATTGGAACCCCAGAAGAAGACAAAAGAGAGCATGGCACAGAAGCACTATCTGGCTGAGAATTTTCCAAAACTGATTAAAGACATTCAGAAGTCCTAGGAATCCCAAGCAAGATAAAATCAAAGAAATCCACAAGTTGGGCACATCTCAGTAAAAATTACTGCAAACCAAAGATAGGCAGTATCTTTAAAACAGTCAGGGAGAAAAAAGGCCAGGTTACTTTTAAAGAAACAACAATTAGGCCGGGAGTGGTGGCTCATGCCTGTAATCCCAGCACTTTGGGAGGCCGAGGCGGGTGGATCACGAGGTCAGGAGATTGAGACTGTCCTGGCTAACACGGTGAAACCCCGTCTCTACTAAAAATACACAAAAAATTAGCCGGGTGCAGTGGCAGGTGCCTGTAGTCCCAGCTACTTGGGAGGCTGAGGCAGGAGAATGGCATGAACCCGGGAGGCGGAGCTTGCAGTGAGCCAAGATCGCGCCACTGCACTCCAGCCTGGGCGATAGAGCAAGACTCGTCTCAAAAAAAAAAAAAACAATTAAATTAAATTAAGCTAGGCTCTCAAAAGAAACAATGAGAACCAGGAGACAATACAGTATGATATTTAATGGCTAAAAGAGAATAACTGTCAATTTATAATTCACTGAAATATATCCTTTAAGAATTAAGATGAAATAAACTCATTTTCAGATTCACAAAACCAGAATCTGCTATCAGCAGATGCTCATTAAAAAAAATTCTAAAAAGTATTCTTTTCTAGGCATAAACAATGCCTGATGGAAGGTGGTAGGAGCTGCACAGAATGAAGAGCAACAGAAATTATAAGTATGTGGATAAAACTAAATATTCTCTATATACAATCATAATATTTAATATCTTGTGGGGCTTTTTCTGGCTCTCAGTGTCCTGTTTTTATTGTTTTGCAGCAGCACGCCTAACACAGAACATAATTACAAATACTGTGCAAAAGAAGAGCAAGTGCTTAAGTACAAATGGGAGATACAATTCCTTTTATTTAAATAAATACTTAAAAACAACTCAGGTCCTACAAGCATCTGGACTCTAGGTCGGAGCTGGAGTTGCCTTGCCTGTGTGCTCACAATGAAGTCATGATTCTCCCACCCCCAATAATCAATACATGGAATCAGGTGCCAATGGGGAATGTGATCACAATGAGCCCCTTTTCTAGAGCCTACCTCAGCCCTCTACAGATATAATCTCTGGCCAGGACAAAGACAACTGGAATTTCTTGAAGGTTCATAATGTGTAATAGTTAAGTATTCTACATGATTTTCTGGGTTGCCATTTCTATGGAGGAGACATATGCACTTAGGTGACTTTCTTCAGCTCATAATAGAGGACCAGATTTGGCCCCATGCCTCTGAGGATGTTGGACCATGCACCCTTGAAAAAGGCTTTGCCCCTTCATCGTAGGAGAGCTTCTGCCAACAATCATGGGCACTTGTGTACGTAATATCAGCTTCTTTGCGCCTGGACTGCATCACCATCCACCTGCACTGTGAGGAGTGGGTAGGAGGCCACATGGGCCACTGTCATGGCCTGGGCAATCATCCAGCTCATCATGTGGTGGGTGTTCTTGGGGTCAGGGAGCATGCTCTTGGCTGTATCATACACGCTGAGGTAGGTTGCCCAGTACATATGGATGCCCTGCACCAAGACGCTGAAGCCCTCGGACAGGCCTCAGACACCCTCAGGCTTGATCTTCTCCAGGCAATCTGACTTTTGAGCCCCCACTCTGTGCCCAATTTCCCAACATTGGCTGCCAGGAGGGTTCTGGTGAATTCCAGGGGGTAGAAGAAGCACAGGGAGGTGGCCCCAGCCGCCCCTCGGGAAGCCAGGTTGCCTGCAAAATATCTCCAGAACTGTGTGTGCTTGTGCATGCCTCCCAGAAAGACCTGCTTGTACTTATCCCTAAAGGCAAAGTTGAGGGCTTGCATGGGGAAGCAGTGAATGGTGCTGGCCAGGCACCCCTCCAGAAGGACAAATGCCCTGCCCCTTGGGGATGTGGACTTTGCAGCCCACCACACCACACTTTTGTACTGGGTCGCCACAATCTGCTTACTGGCATGTTGCACCCTCAGCAGTGCCTTGACCGACTCAACTCGGGTCGCTGTCCTCTTGGAAACAGCGAGGGTAATGCCTCCGGCCAGTAAGTCCTTGACAAAGGAGTGTGGCCTGTTCCATCCTGCTGGCCAGCGGGCAGCGGAGGGAGGGAGGGAGCTGTTTGCTCAGCTCTGCTGCTGCTAGGACCAAAAGGCTCTCATGGGATTTTAAATAAATATACGCAAAATTAAACTGCATACAGATTGTATATACAAAACAACTGCATATAGATTGAAAAAGGGAAAATGGAATAAAAAGTTTTAAGTTTCTTATATTGTTTGGGAAGAAGATAAAATTATCAATGATTTTGATCACTGAAGGATTCATGTTATAATATCTAAAATAATCACTAAAAGAAAAGCTTTATAAGTGTTTAACTTCTAACATTATTGAATTAAAAAATTCAATAATATAGATAATCCAAAAATTGACAAGAAAGGAGAAAAAGAAATAGAATATACAAGACTGAAAGAAAGCATACAGTAAGATGGCAAATGTTTAAGCCTAAAAAATCAATAATTAAATGTGAGTGAAGTAAATGTGCTAATTAAAATACAAAGGCTTTAAGATTTGTAAAAGTATATGATGCTTACAAGTGGCACATATTACATCACTCTCATTAATAAAGCAAGCAGATGAAACATTAATAAGGACATAGAAAATTTAAACAGTCTGATGAATAAACTTGATTCAATGAGCATATACAGAACACTGAACATAGCAAATGTAAAACAGATATTCTTTTTAAGCAGAACACAGAATATTTCTAAAAACTGACCAAATATTGGACCCT
This sequence comes from Macaca mulatta, assembly GCF_049350105.2. Taxonomy (NCBI): domain Eukaryota; kingdom Metazoa; phylum Chordata; class Mammalia; order Primates; family Cercopithecidae; genus Macaca; species Macaca mulatta. Next base: position 188,961,515 of record NC_133406.1, read on the forward strand.
AAAACAAGTCTCAACAAATATCAAAGGACTGAAATCATATATTCTCTAATCATAGTGGAAATTTAAGCTAAAAACCAGTTTAAAAAAAAAAAAGGTTAATTAGAAAATCTAGGGTTTTTGATGCTCTCTGTTCCTCTCGTTTGACAGGCAGCCGCCTCTTCTCATGCAGCACCAGCCGTGTCCCTGAGACACCATGGTGAAAATGAAGGCTGGAAAAAACGGATTTGGCTGTATTGGGCACCTGGTCACCAGGGCTTCATTTAACTCTGGCACAGCAGGTATTATTGTCATCAATGACCCCTTCTTTGATGTCAACTACATAGTCTACATGTTCCAATATGACTCCACCCATGGCAAGTTCCATGGCAGCATCAAGGCTGAGAATAGGAAGCTTGTCATCAAGGAAATCCCATCACCATCTTCCAGGAGTGAGATCCCACCAAAATCAAATGGGGGTGACACTGGTGCTATGTTGTTGGGTCCATGAGCATCTTCACTACTATGGAGAAGGCTAGAGCTTATTTAGAGGGGAGAGCCAAAAGGGTATTTATCTGTGTCCTTTCTGCTGACACCCCCATGTTTGTGATGGACATGAACCATGAGAAGTAAGAAAACAGCCTTGAGATCCTCAGTAATGCCTTCTGCACCACCAGTTGATCACCCCCCTATCCAAGGTCATCCGTGACAACTCTGGCATTGTGGAGGGACTCATGACCACAGTCCATGCCATCAATGTCACCCAGAAGACGTGGGTAGATGGTACCTCTGGGAAACTACGGCATGACGACCATGAGGCTCTCAAGATCATCCCTGTATCTACTGGTGCTGCCAAGGCTGTGGGCAAGGTCATCCCCAAGCTGAATGGGAAGATCACTGGCATGGTCTTCCATGTCCCCACCACCTACGTGTCAGATCTGATCTGCCATCCAGAAAACCCTGCCAAATATGATGACATTAAGAAGGTAGTGAAGCAGGCACTGGAGGGCCCCCTCAAGGGCATCCTGAGCTATACTGAACACCTGGTTGTCTCCTCCGACTTTAAGAGAGACCCACTCTTCCACCTTCCATGATGGGTCTAGCACTGCACTCAATGACTACTTTGTCAGGCTCAATTCCTGGTATGACAATGAAAATGAATCTGGCTACATCAACAGGGTGGTGGACCTCATGGTCCACATTGCCTCCAAGGAGTAAGTGCCCAGGACCACCAGCCCCAGCAAGAGCACTGGACCTCGGCTGCTGGGGAATACCTGCTGCACTCAAATCTAACAGAATAAACAGATATGCAAAAATCTCTTCTTGACACAGTTTCCATGCCAGACCCCCTGAAGAGGGTGGCGCCTGGAAGGCCCCACCTTGTCACATACCATCAATAAAGTCCCCTGTATGCAGCCAAAAAGAGAAAGAAAGAAAAATAAAATACTGAGATGTTTTGAATTTTTTAAGAAGAAGTACTTCTAAATAATCCATAGGTCAGGAAAAAATATCTGCACTAGAAATTAGAAAACATGTAGAACTGAATAAATGAAAATATGACATATTGAAATTCATTGGATACAGTTAAAGTAGTGCATAAAGGGAAATCTGTAGCCTTAAATGCATATATATATAATGCATATATATATACACACACACATATATAAAAGCAAAAAGGCTGAAAACAACAAGAATTTCAAAATGAGTAGAAAAGGAAATGATAAATAACATAAATTAATGAGATAGAGGGCAAACATTCAATAGATAGGTCACTAAAGCCTAAGTTGGTTACCTAAAATAACTAATGAAATTGATCAACTTCTAACAAAACTGACAGGAGGAAGAAGGGACCAAGACAACATAAACATGATGGCACAGATCATTAATGTCATGAATGAGAAAGAGGACACCACAACTGATGCACATATTCATAATTCTCTGACTATAAAACTGAACATTTTAATTAAGTGGAAAGTATTATTTAAAGAAATACGATTTACCAAAACTACCACAATAACAAATTTAAAAATTAGATAGTGCTATAACTATTAGATTGTGCCACAGGAAAGTACCCTTTTGGTAGGTCAAAAACACTCTAATATTAAAATAATTGAAAATCATCCCACAAAGAAAAATCCAAGCCTAGAAGCCTTCACCAGAGAATTCTTAAGGAAAAAAATAATGCCAATCTCTAATACAAAATCTTCCAGATAATGGAAAAAGAGGGAACACTCCATAACTGTTTTTTAAGCCCAGCATAACTTTGAAACCAATCTGACAAGACTGATATTAGTGAAAAATTATAGGCAAATCTAACAGAATAAAGAGACATGCAAAAATCCTATATAAAAACATTACAATAGAATAGCACAATCTATACACTGATGCATGACTCCTTGCTCTCCCAGCGGAAAGTACTAAGAATAAAATGTAAAATGAATGAATGACCATGATCGTAAAAAATTAATAGATCATGTCCAAGTTGGGTTTATTCTAGAAATACAAAGTTGGTTGAATATGTGAAAAAAAAAATCGATCAACATCTAACAATACAAAAATATATATGGAACAAGGTAATTCACTACAACATTTTTTGTAATTTTAAAATATTGGGGCCAGGCACGGTGGCTCACGCCAGCACTCTGGGAGGCCAAGGTAGGTGGATTACCTGAGGTCGGGAGTTCCAGATGAGCCTGACCAACATGGAGAAACCCTGTCTCTACTGAAAATACAAAATTAGCTGGGTGTGGTGGCACATGCCTGTAATCCCAGCTACTCTTGGGAGGCTGAGGCAGGAGAATCATTTGAACCCGGGAGGCAGAGGTTGTGGTGAGCTGAGATCTCACCATTGCACTCCAGCCTGGGCAACAAGAGCAAAACTCCGTCTCCAAAAAAAAAAAAGTACTGGAAACACCCTAAATACTCATACAGAGGAGAGTGGTTGAATAAATCAAGGAATACTATGCAGGTATCAAAAAGAATAAAAGCCAGTTGCAGCAGCACACGCCTGCAGTCCCAGGAGATGGGAGGCTCATTTGAGCCCAAGAGTTCAAAAAGAACCTGGACAATACAGTGAGACCCCATCTCTTAAAAAAAAAAAAAAAAGGAATGAGGAAGATTTCTTTAGTGATTTGGAGTGATTTTCAGATATACCATCAAATAAAATATTTTTAAAAAGCAAAGTGTGCCTTTACTATAAGAAAAAAGGAATATCAGAAAACATACATGTATCTGCTTATTTGTGCAAAAGAAATATAGAGATTCTAAAGAAAACTAAATAAATTGGTTACCTTACAAGCCATGGGTGAGAAAGGATGGGAAGCCAGGAAGAATAGGAACAGGTTAGTAAGAATTGAGGTAGTGACAATCTGAATATATCTTTTTGTATATATTCAGCCTCTCAGAACCATAATGTTTCACATAATTGAACCTCACTGCCATGGAGTGAATGTTTGTGTTGCCCCAAAATTCCTAGGTTGAAATCCTAACCTTCAATGTGATGGTATTATGAGGTGAGACCTGTGGGAGGTAATTAGGTCATAGGGTAGAACCCTCTTTAATGTGATGAGGCACCTCAGAGTTGTCTCACTCTCCTTTCAACACATAAGGATATAAGGACAGGAAGTTCACCGTGCAACCTGGAAGAAAGCCTTCACCAGAACTTGAACATGCTGGCATCCTGATCTAAACGTCCAGCCTCCAGAACTGTGAGGAAATAAATGTTTGCTGTTTAAGCTACATAATCTATGGTAATTTGTTATAGCAGCCCAAACTAAAACATGAAGTAACTTTGAAAAACAGTATTTTGACTATACAGTGAAAGGATAGGAAAAAAATAAAGAACCATATACAAATATAATACTCTAGTTAGTAAATTTTATTTTCATAGGAGTACAGGTTAGCAATTCTGTAACTACAAATAAGTGAATACATTATAGATAATGAGAACCAGGTTTCTCACTATCAGAAAAAAATTAGAAATACAGAAAGGGAGAAGGCTAGAATAAACCTTGTGATGTCGAAGTACAATTGGAGGTTTCAGTATGAACTCATGATTTTAGGTAAATAAATTCACAGAGTACTGGACTATAACCGAGAGACTATAATAAATATCCAGAAGTCCAATATTGATATAAAATAATTGAATAAGTAAATAAATAGGGGAGATGGGACATCTCTTCCTTTAGAAGAATTACAACGGGCCAGGCATGGTGGCTCACACCTATAATCCCAGCACTTTGGGCAGCTGAGAACACCTATAATCCCAGCACTTTGGGCGGCTGAGACGGTGGATCACCTGAGGTCAGGAGTTCGAGACCAGCCTGGCCAATATGGTGAAACCCCGTCTCTACTAAAAATACAAAAATTAGCTGGGCGTGGTGGTGGGTGCCTGTAATCTAAGCTACTCGGGAGGCTGAGGCAGGAGAATTGCTGGAACCCGGGAGGCAGAAGTTGCAGTGAGCCGAGATCGTGCCATTGCACTCCAACCCAGGCGACAACAGGGAGACTCCATCTCAAAAAAAAAAAAAAAATACAATGAAGAAGTGTAGAAGGACTGAGAAAAATTAGACCATTAGATCAACACCACAGCAATAATTACTTCAGGCAAGATCCACTGATGACTCAAACCAGTAGGCAAAAGTGAGGAGAAACAGGAAATTGGCATAGACTCAAAGTATCTCCCACAAGAGAAAAAAGTATCTCCCCTAAATGAATACATAATAATTTTACAATGGAAAAATCTGGTACACTATCTTAATCAAGTGATCAAGGTTAACATCACCAGCAATAAGATTAATGGACATCCTATACCTCCCAGTACAATCCACTGAGACAAGGAAACAGCATCATTTTTGTGGTATTCTTGCCAAAAATACATAATTGCAATCAAATCATGAGAACATATCAGATGAATCCAAAATGAGAGATATTCTACAAAATAACTGACCAATATTCATAAAAAATGTCAAGGTCATAAAAGATAAAAAACAAATAAAGAACTATTACAACTAACAGCAATGTGGCATCCTGGATTGAATCCTGGAACAGAAAAGGAGCACTAGAGAGAAAATTCAAATGAGCTCTGTAGTTTAGTTAAAAGTACTGTACCAAATGGGTGGAAAATCCGGCTCAGGACATCAGAGCCTGAATAGGGTGAAGAGGCACATCATGTAAAGGCACAGCCTAGCATAGGGCATGAGAGCCCAAAGCAAGAGGAAGAGGGAAGCTACACAATGGGAAAGTCCAATACGAGGAGTCAGAACCCAAGAAAAGGAAGGAAGGTGTCCACGTTGCAGTGAACAGACTCTGCATGGCACAAGGTTTCCAAGGCTAAATGGAGTGACAGTGACATTTACAAAGGGAGGTGGATGACTGGAAAATAATTACATACAGAAGGATTGATCAAATAGTAAATACAACAAAGATAAAGTTTTTCTCACTTTTGGAAAATAGAGTTAAATATGGTAAGGGAAAAAACAGAATTATTTCTGTTGTGATAGCCTATAACTAGAGGTATCAGCATGACCTCATCATGGTTTTCAATATACATGTAGATAAACACAGATGGAAATAAATATGAACATGGATGTACACATATGTACACATACACACACCCCTATGTATGTAACATTCATACGTTTCTTAGCTCTCCAGAGGGCCTGGGAGCCATAACACTTTATAAGCAGTAACTAAACCTAGTACTAGGTGTTGATTTCTAAATATCATTTCCATTAGAAGAAACCAGCCCTCCCTGGAAAAACAGCTGATTCCAGAACTAGGACAGAGAATGTATAAAATGAGCCTGGAATGTCTTTTTGTGTCAGAAAGTAAGGAAATACTTAAAGAATGACAGGGGCATGTTAAAAGGATACAGAAGTCAGCTTAAATAGGATTCCTCTGGCCAAACTGAGGGCAATTTGAGCATCAAAATAAATAAATAGATTTGTGTTTGTAAAGGTTAACTCAGGGAAAGCTTCTGAGGCAAGGAAATTAAAGCTGAGTTTTAAAACTGAACAGAAACTAGAGGCAAAGGTATGTGAGTGTATATGTGTGTGTCTGGGTGAGAGGGAGAGAGAGAGAAAGAAAGAAGTGGGGGTATTTGGAGAAGGCAGGGCACTGACAGGGAAGACATTCCAGGTAAAAAAGACAGACTAAACAAACGAGGGCAAATTACTATACTATACAAAAAAATGAGAGCAAATTACTATACAGGAGCAGGAGCAGGACTAATGTATACATGTAGCTTTGCTACTTTTTTCTAGTGTTGACTTTAATAAGCCACTTGTATTACCTGAATATGTATTTTTGTGCTGTTTTATGATAGTCCCGAAAAAATGAATATTCATTTTGCACCTTAAAATTGGAAGTTGAACTAAATTCTCCCTTTCAGCTGAAAATTCAAGAGTTAATATTATTCTGACTAATCTAATCCACCTTCTCCCATTCTCCTAGCATATCAGTAAACAAACCTCTACTCTATTGGATCTAATAGAAAAAAGGGCTTTGTGTCTATGAAGCACCAGAGATGTCTGGTTATTATTCAATCACAACAAATTGTTCATATGAGAAATAAAAATACAGTAATGATATACACAATTCACAAACCACCTGCAGGGGCAGCTCTCTAGAAGTAAAATTAAAGCTATACTAACTCTGAGTGAATCCCTACCAAAAAGGGCCTAACTTAATGAGTCAGTTAAAACAACTTTGAGTACTACAGTATTTTACCAAACATATAAACAAGTTAACTCTTCTTCCCTTTTTTTATAATGTTATTTATACATTCAGTTTATCTCTAGAATTTCTTCTCTAGCAGCTACCACTTCTGTTCATTATATTTTCCAGCTTGCTTTCCATCCTCTAAACCAGTGGGCTCCAAATTTTGTTTGACTGTGACCCACAATAAGAAGTACATTTTATAACATCACCCAATTCATATATACATATACACACATATCTGTACATACACACATACATATAAACTGGAACATTTGTTTCATAAAAGAGTGCTTGTTATTATTATATGCCATACACATTGATATTTTTCTGTCGTAATTCATTTTTTTTAAATGCTGATTTTGGGCCCACTAAATAGAGCTTTATAATCCATTAATGGACTGCAATCCAGTTTGGAAAACACTACGCTAAGCCACCCCAATGTCCCACAAAGCTATTGCTTTTTAGTATCTCTTAAGCTGCACAGTGTAAAGGCCAAGAGGGCTGACTCCTGGGTCCAAATCCTGGTCTGATACCTAGCTTTGACCTTATTCATTCTGACCTTGGGCAAGGTACTTAAATTCTCTAAGCTTTACTTTTCTCATCTATAATCTAAGAATAATAATATTACCTATGGGGATGGTAATAGCACCTAGATCTTATACAGTTGTGAGATTTAAATGAGATAATTAATCCATACAATATTTACCACAATGCCTGACATACATGAAAATACCAATATGTTATTATTATCACATGTTCTATCAATCCAACAGAGAAAACAAGTTCTACTAATCCAAAGAACAATTTGCCAGAGAAAATTAGTAGAGAAGAGATTACTGGTAACTCCTAATTCCCAATAATGCCTGGCTTATTTGGAAACAATACAAGGTGTGCACAGAGGAAAACAGTATTTAGTATGTAAAATATATTTTCAGGATTTTATAATCTTTGCTCATTTATTACATATCTAATCACATTTTCTATATTATACACATTTGAATAGGAATATGAAGTTATTCAAAAGATTTCACTCTTCCAGTGTAACTCACGTAATCTAAACTATAAGAAGTAGCTTTTAGGACAACTTTCTAAAACTCCTATACCTTACCATTCCTGATCCACTGCTTAGGGATCTGTCCTCCTAAAGTCATATCTTCTCCTTTAAGACACAAACAACTATGAATATATTACTGCCTGTAGACAAAAGGAAGTGGTTATTTGCCTGTTCTGCAATTTAAGTTAAAAAAAAAAAAAAAAAGTAACCTCTATAATCAGGAAGGCCTCCTTTTCTCTGAAAGTTATTGTGAAATAAAAACATTACAAAAAAACCACGTTTACAAGATAACTGCTGAGACACTGCTCAGGTAGCCACTGAGCCCCAATATGCATGGGGTACTACGTTTGGGATATGAGCAAGGATAAAACAATTCATGATCTCAAGTAATTAACAGTCTCCTGAAAAGTACAATAACTTAGTTGGGTAGCATATCGTTTGGTGAGGTATTATCTTCACCCTTTTTTTTTTTTTTTTTTTTTTTTTAAGAAATAGGGTCTCACTCTGTTGCCCAGGCTGGAGAGCAGTGGCATGATCATAGCTTATTACAACCTCAAATTCCTGGGCTCAAGCGATCCTCCTGCTTCAATCTCCCAAGTAGTTAGGACCATAGGCACAGGCCACTATGCCCACCTAATTTTTTATTCTTTTAGAGATGGGGGTGGGGCTGGGTCTTGCTATGTTGCTCAGCTGGTCTTGAACTCTTGGCCTCAAGGAATCCTCCTGCCTCAGCCTCCCAAGCAGCTGGGATTATAGGCATGAGCCACAGTGCTCAACTATCCTCACCCATTCAGCCTCTGTCAACTAAGCAAAAAAAAAAACACAGGAACAGGGCATCTTTTAAAGAATTAAATTTAGTTTTATTTAGAAGTCTTACTGAGGACTGTTACCTAGGAGAGTCTTTTAGAGAATTTTTGTTAGACTGTTCCAAAGTAGGGTTTTAGACCACAGTTTATATATTGGTAGTGGCAGGTTTGTATGTGCTTAGAAGTTATAGTAGAGCAAAATCTCATTAAAGTTTGGGTGTAAGGGTATATCTGGTTATATATTATGGAGGCATAATCGCTAATCTTGTTGGACATTATCTTATGTGCAGAAAGAGGCAACGACTAGAATCACTAAACTTGCCTTTCAAAAAATGCAGTGATTTAAGCTAGAGATGTGGGAAACTGTTCTATCCTGTTTATTGTCTTTAGGGCCTTTTTTTTTTTTTTTTTTTTTTGAGAACTGTGCTCAGTTACTGAGTCAGGGCCTTTGTGAAATTTTGTTGGCAAGGGCCTTTGTGAAATTCTGGCAAGTAGAACGAGCAAACATTCTCATTTTCTTACATTTGCTGCTTTGTCTCACACCTCTAATACCTTTGCTTACTAGAATTCTATTCACTCTTCTAGGCTATGCTACAATGTCAACTTCTCCTCCTATGTTGCTCATAATAACAGCACCTGCTCTCTCCTTCCTTAAACTTATTCAAATATTCCAATGCTCAGGCAGTATATAAATACATACACCATGTCACCATGTACCAGTCATTGTCTTAGGCATTAGGGACACAAATTGGAACAACAATTTAGAGCTCTAGTCTAGCAATAATCAGCATCCAAATCTACCCTCCCGGTTTCACTTCCCAACATACTGTTCCATGAACCACTACACTTCTGTTAGACTGTATTTATTGCTCACATGACACAATTCTCTGCTTTTGCTCAAGTTGTTCCCTCAGCTGGAATGCCTGAGCCCCATCTCTAACTGTAAATAATAAAAGCGAAACTTATTGAGCATTTACTTTGTGTCAGCATGGTTCTAAGCATATAGCATGTATTAACTAAATTTTCACAACAACTACATGAGATAGGTATTATTATTATCCTTAATTTCTAGAATAAGGAAACAGAAAAGTTTAGTATTTCACAATGACACAGTACCTAAAAAGCAGCAATAAGAATGGAATCTCTAGGCTTCAAACACCCTTAGTTCTGTTAAATAAACTCACCCCATCCCATTCTGTTTTTGCTGGACAAAGTCCTTCTTAAGGAATAATAATATAAACTTTTCTACAGTTTGGAGATAACGTAGGAAACAGAAAGAATGAACGCCAGAAACTCTGGTCAGGAAACTTGGGTTCAAAAGGAGTTAGTATCACCAACTACCTCATGGTTCCACTGTGAAAATCAGGGGAAATAAGATATGTAACAATGCTGGGAATCCAATGAGATCGGGGGTCCTCAGTGCAAAACTATTTTCGTACTAATACTGAAACATAATCTGCATTTGTCATGTTTGCAATGATGCTGTAAGAGCAATGGTGGTAAAACTGTTGGTACACGAGCACAAATCAAGGCAATGGCACCAAACAGAACTGGTAGTCACTAAATTCGTCACCACTACATGCTTGCAGAGAAAAATAAAACATTCCTATTTATTTTAACAATGCCCTTGAAGAAAAGCAGTAAACATTATCAAATTTCGACCCTTGAGTAAATATTTTTTAAATACATAGTCTCTGTGACAAATGGGAAGCACACACAAAGTACTTCTGCTACATACTAAAGTATGATGGTTATCTCAAGGAAAAGCATTTGTGCAAATGTCTGAGTTGTGAACTAAGCGGCACTTTGTTAATAGGATATCATTTTTACTACAAAGAACAAATGACAAACTAAATTATTCACTCTTGGGTGTTTGGCAAACATTTCCCTGAAAATGAATGAAGTCAGTTTGTCATTTCAGGAAAAATTGACAGTATTTGTTGCCAAGTATAAAATTCAAGCTTGTAGGCAAACATTAGAATTTTGGAAAACATGTATTCACCAGCCACCATGACCTTGACAGATTCTGAAAACTTAAAGCCTTTTCTGATAAGTTTGGAACAATATCAACAAATGTAATTTTTTTATGTCATAAAATGAAATGTGTCAATATTTGGAAGATCCATATAATTCAGTAAACCAATTTGATTTTCAAATAACCAATGCATGATGTTACAAAATCATACAAAGCATAAAAGATCTATTCAAAGTGCCATACAAACCAATGGATTTTAATGTGATAGAGTATTTTTGTACATCAATGTCATTAATACTATTTCAGATTTCACATTGCAACTAAACTTTAAGTAACTATCACTTAAATTTTGGTGAAGTATCAAAGAATATTTGCAGTTATCTAAAAAGGCTATTAAAATATTCCTCCCTTTTCTAACCACGTTATCTGTTGAGGCTACATTTTTATATACTTCAATCCGAACAACTCATCATAATAGATCGGATGCATAAGCAGATGTGAGAATCCAGCTGTCTTCTATTAAGTCAGACGTTAAAGAGAATTGCAAAAATCTAACATGATGTCATTCTTCTCACTATTTGCTTGGGAAAATTATTATTTTCTCATTAATGTTAGTATAATGGGTTTTTTTGTTGCTATTTTAAATAAGCAAGTACATGTTTTCAAAATCCCTCAGTTTTAATTTCTAAACTGGCAAATTAATAAATATAACCCACATAAACAAAAGCTGTTTAAAGTCCTTAAATAATGTTAAAAAGTGTACAAGGATCCTCGGACCAAAAAGTCTGGGAACTGCTGGTATATAGTACATGTAATATCTTACTTGATTGCTTCTTCCACTAGAATGTAAGCTCTTAGAAAGCAGAAGCTTGCCAGCCTTATTCATTGCTGTATCTCTGGCATTTTGCAAAGTGCCTTGCACATTTTCGTGTCTTGCTCATTATGGATCTGTGGGTAGTTACACTACAAATAGCAGGATGGATGCTGAATACAAATATCCGACTTAGATAATTAGATGGTTCAAAATGCAACTGACTATAATTTGGAACAAGTTGGGACATGTTGAGTAATCAGATGGTGTATATATATATATATTTTTTTTTTAGAATTAAAATCAGCTCATATGAATTCAACCTAAGATGGTATTTTTTAAAAAGGTAAAAAGAGGTGAGGAGAGAGAATGACCAACTCACATGACTAAGACTAAAGTGATCTAAGCCCATGCTTTGATACCCAGGAAGTCTGAGTCATTATTTAAATAAACTGCTATCATATTAAGAACAGAGGTGAGATCAGATTAGAAAGATCTGTGTGCCTTACTACACCTTGGATATGCTTCTGTCAAAGCATCTACAACACTAGAATGCTCTAATTTGTTTACATTTTTTTCCCTTCCCTCGCTCAGCTATCCCTGAGGTTTGGGATAAAATCTGATCTATATTTTCTTCTTTTCTTTTTTCTCTCTCTCTCTTTTAAGATAGAGTCTTAAAAAAGATTCTATTGCCCAGACTGGAAGGCAGTGGTGCTAACGGCTCGCAGCAGCCTCAACCTCCCGGGCTCAAATGACCCTCCTGCTTCAGCCTCCTAAGTGGCTGGGACCACAGACAAGTGCCATACCGGGCTAATTTTTTTTATTTTTTGTAGAAACAGGGTCTCGGTATGTTGCCCAGGTTGGTCTTGAACTCCTGGGCTCAACCTATCCTCCTACCTCCCAAAGTGTTGGAATTACAGGGGTGAGCCATCACACTCAGGCTGATCCACATTTTCTTAATTTTCAAAGCCTGACATTTTCTTAGCAACTAATTGGTAGTCATAATTATAGGACAAGTGATAATTTGTCACCTTTTCAAATGCTATCTTCTCAATGAACTCTTCTAAACAGCATACACTAAAACCTGGCCCCCTAATCCAGCATTCCCAATTCCCATTATCCTGCACTACCTTTTTCTTTTCTCTATTATACTTATCCCTTCTAACATATACAGTCATGGACAGCAATAATGACATTTTAGTCAAAGACAGACTGCAGGCTGGGTGCAGTGGCTCACTATAATCCCATCACTTTGGGAGGGCAAGGTAGGAGGACCATTTAAGCCCAGGAGATCAAGGTTGCAGTGAGCCATGATCATGCCACTGCACTCCAGCCTGGGTGACATAGCAAGACCCTGAAAAAAAAAAAAAAAGAGAGAGAGAGAGAGAAACAGAAGAAGGAAGGAAAGAAGGAAGGAAGGAAGGAAGGAAGGAAGGAAGGAAGGAAGGAAAGAAGGAAGGAAGGAAGGAAAAAAGAGAAAAGAGAAGAGAAAAGAGAAAAGGAAAGGAAAGGGGAAGAAAGAAAGAGGGAGGGAGGGAGGGGAGAGAGAAAGGAAAGAGAGAGAGAAAGGAAATGGAAGGAAGAAAAGGAGGGAAGGAGGGAGGGAGGGATTGCATACATGACAGTGGTCCTGTAAGATTGTAATTCCTATCACCTAGTGACATAGTCATCCTGATGCTGTCCTAACTTTGTAGGGCAATGCATTATGTGTTTGTGGTGATGCTGGTGTAAACAAATCTACTGCTCTTCCAGTCATACAAAAGTACAGCATGTACAATCACGTATGGTACATAATGCTTGACAATGATAATAAATGACAATGTGACTGGTTTATGTATTTACCATACTATACTTTTTAACATTATTTTACTTTATACTTATTTATTTTAGACAAGGTCTCACTCTGTTGCCCAGCTCATCGCAACAGCCCTGACCTCCCAGGCTCAAGCAGTCCTCCCACCTCAGCCTCCTGAGTAGCTGAGAATACAAGGTGCATGCTACCATGCCTGGTTAATTTTTAAAAAGTATCTGTAGACACAGGGTCTCGCTATGCTGCCCAGGCTGGTCTCAAACTTGTGGACTCAAGCAGTCCTCCTGCCTGGCCTTCCAAAGTGCTGGGATCATAAGTGTGAGCCATTGCACCCAGACTCTTTATCGTTATTTTAGAGTGTATGCCTTCTATTTATTTATTTTTTAAAGCTGTAAAACAGCCTCAGGCAGCTCCTTCAGGAGGTATTCCAGAAGAAGGTATTGTTATCATAGGAGATGACAGCTCCATGCCTGTTATTGTCCCTGAAGACCTTCCAGTGGGACAAGATGTGGAGGCAGAAGACAGTGACATTAATGTTCCTGACCCTGTGTAGGCCTAGGATCATGTGTGTGTTTGTATCTTCATTTTTTTAAAAAAAAACTTTAAAACATAAAAAAAATCTTAAATAGAAAAAAGCTCGGAGAATAAGGATATAAAGAAAATATTTTTGTATAACTATACAAGATGTTTGTGTTTTAAGCTAAGTGTTATTACAAAAGAGACATGAAGTTAAAAAAAATTAAAAAGTTTATCCAGTAAAAAAAAAAATTACAGCAAGCTAAGGTTAATTTATTATTGAAGAAAGAAAAAAATTTTAAATAAATCTAGTGTAATCTAAGTGTACAGTGTTTATAAAATCTACAGTGGTGCACAGTAATGTCCAAGGCCTTCACATTCACTCACCACTCACTTACTGACTCACCCAGAGCAACTTCCAATCTTGCAAGTTCCGTTCATGGTAAGTGCCCTATACAGGCATACCATTTTTTATCTTTTATACTATATTTTTACTGTATATTTTCTATGTTTAAATACACAGATACTTATTACTGTGTTACAACTGTCTACAGTATTTGCTGCAGTAATACGCTACAGGTTTGTAGCCTAGGAACAATAGGCTATCTCATGTAGCCTAGGTGTACAGTAGGCTATCCCATCTAGGTTTTTGTAAGTATACACTGTGATGTAGGCACAATGATGAAACTGTCTAATGACGCATTTCCCAGAACCGATACCCATCATTAAGCAACACATGATTGTATACTTATTCGTGTTTATTTCTCCCTCCTGCCTCTGAAACGTAAGCTCTCTACCAAGGCAGGGATCTTTATTTGTTTTATACATTGATGTATCCCAAGCCCCTAGAATAATGCCAGGCATATAGGTGCTCAATAAATATTTGTTGAATGAGGAATGATGATCTGCTAATTTATTATTCAGTGTAGAGTTCCATTATTATATTTAAAAACTAAAAATAGATTTCCTAAGAAATCTTTATTTCGCTTAATGATCCTGCCACAATTGGATCCTTCAATAATTTATGAATAGTTTTAGCTGAAGTCTCCAAAACTGTCAGATAAAACGCAGGCAAATATTTACAGAAGTGTTTCTCCCCCACAACTTCCACTTCGACGGTATGAGGCAATGCTGTGAGTCTTCAGAACAAAGTCAGCACTGTAGTGGGCAACTGGGTATCAGTGATTCATTCAAAGCAGACAGTGAAAACCCATGGGTTCTTTTCAGTTCATTCCAAAATTACATGCTTCTAAGTTAAATTCTTCCTAGTCAATGGAAAGCCTCACCAAATCCATCTGTGAATATATCCTAAAAATGTAGCTCCTAGAGTAAATATTTCCTATCTTAACTCTAGGCTTCAGAGAAGGCTTAATCTCAGGTCATTATTTAATTTTGAAAACTAGAAAAGTCAGGATTTGAGTTTTTAATCTTTAAGACACATTAATACTGAAAGGACTAGAAAAAAATGTTAGAAATAGGATGGTTTTAGAGAATTCACTCAAATGTTAACAAGGAGGTTGCTTTGGCAGAAAAGAATCCAGAGAAAGGGAGAACAGGAAGCACAGGAAGCTTAAAAAGCTACAGAAAGAATGAACCTGGCTCATGTCATTGACAGGAGATAAAGAAAAGATGGAATCCAATGGACATAGTAACTCATCAGATATAGAGAGAATGTAGGGAATGTAGACATAGGGAAACAGAATGCTTCAAATTTGGCTAATTGGGTAAATGGAAGTGCTGTTCCATAACACAGAGAAGACAGGAAGAAAATCAGATTAGGAGGTGGTAGGTTACCAAAATTTTATTTGGGGCTGGAAGAGTCTCAGACTCAATTAATCCTGAAATTTGGTAAACTTGACCTCTGCAAGAATCTTATTAAAAGAGGTTTTACTGAATTTATTAATTTAACCTTCCTTCTTTAGGAAAAGCCAAAATGTAAAATATATCTTTAACATATTCTGGGGAAGAAAAGAAAAGAAAGATGACAGGAGGTAATTAGAAGAAGTTAAAGCTAAATCTCAATTCATGAGGAAAAATATAGAACTTCAAAAATACCTGTCCACTGATTACCAAAGCTAAGAGTTTCAGAAAGGAAGAATATTACACATCACTCAACTTTTGAGTAAGTCAATGAAAGGAAAGAGAGAGAGAAAAAAAATGCCTGTTAGAAAATTCAGGAAAGAAACTAAAGCAAGGCCAAAAATATAAATCTACAGGAAAAAAGAATTTGCTACTTAATTCTTTTGTTGACTTCCAAGGCAAGCAAAGCCAAAACGGATGTGGCCTAACGGAGTAACAGATCCACATTTTAAGAAATTATCATGATTGATTTATGTTACTATAAATAAAATTTCAGAAAATTCTCTAGAATTTTCTGAAAATAGATGTTATTCTTTACACATTGCAGGTAAGGAAGCCCTTTAGCTTTAAAAAGAATATGCAAATATTTCCTCAGGGTATAAGGTAGAGTGAAGGCATTTCTGCATTATAATCTTTTAATATTCCTGGTAAACAACCTTTCTGAAGGCTTCACTCTTTGCCCCCAGTAGCTTTCCAAGGACTTCTGCTGAGGGCAAAGAACCAGCAGTAAGCTGCTTCCTCCCTCTCTATATTTAGCAGAAGCTGTTAATATAATATCTTCACCTTTCTTTCAGAGAGCATATAGTCCTAGACCAAGGCTGCAATATAAACTCAGACATAATCCAAGTACATTCCACAAGCTTTAACTCCATCTCATAAAACACAGTCTATATATAGTAAAATGTCACTGATTCAGCCCTCCCTACATTTAGGACTTATAATGATTTATACCAAATAACTATGCTTAAATCAAATTCATTAAGTACAAAGTGTAAAAACATTTTTTAAAATTCTTTTAAAAAAGTTTTTTAGTTTATTTTTTAGAGACAGGGTCTTGCTCTGTTGCCCAGGCTGGTGTGCACTGACACAATCATAGCTCATAGCAGCCTTGAACTCCTAGGTTCAAGTGATCCTCCCACCTCAGCCTCCCAAGTAGCTAGGATTATAGACGCATACCACCATGCCCTGGTAATTTCAGAAAAGGATCACGCTTCTTTGCCCAGGCTGGTCTTGAACTCCTGGGCTTGAGCAATCCTCCTGCCTCAAACTCCCATAGTGTTGAGATTACAGGCATAAAAGCTACCATGCCTGGCCCAAGAAATTCTTAATGATGACATGCCAAAAAATATATATTAGACAACAATGCTAAACTGAGTTCTAGTTTCTATATATAAAGCTAGAAAAGGTATTTCTTTTCAGATAGGCTATGACTCAGGTTCACTTCTCTCTACCATGAACCAACCTGTCCACACTGCTAAAATTCAATTGTACATTGCATTTATGGCATTACCCTGATTTATCTCATTAGTTGAAAATGTGAATTCCTCAAAACTTTTGTAAGCTACCTAAAAACTCCCACAGAAAGAACATGGTCAAGCGTCAGTTTTTATACTTTCAATAGTCATATTCCATTCATAGTCTATCCACTGACAATCAGGATGTACCCTGTGTAAGTAAAAGCAACCACCGTTACTGCCTTGGTTCAAACCTTCACCATCTCTCACCAGAGCCTCTGCAGTAAGCTCCACACTAGGCTCCTTGCCTCCAATCTCACTTCTCTTCACTACTGGCTCCTAGTGTTCCCTCTGAGCCACATATGTGATGAGGAGGCTTCCCTGACTAAAATTGCCTTTTTCTAATTTACAGAAAAGGTGTTTTAACCTATCATTCTGGTGTATGAGATCTTTGATGATCTACCTAGTTCCAGCTCAACTCAAGCCTCCTTCTCCTCACCTCCCGTGTATTCTAAAATATAGGACACTTCTCACATTTCTCAAACAACTCATCCTTTTCCACACTTCCAAGCTCGTGCACACACAGTTCCCTTTACTTAGAATATGCTGCCCCTTTCTCTGCAGGTTGCTAAGTGATCCTTCTTTCCACTTCCAGCCTTGCCAATCTCCACCTCTATTTTATCCTTCAAAACCCACATCAAACATTCTCTCTTCTGTGAAGCTTTTCCTTGCCTCTACTAGTTTTCTCTTCAACATTTCCATAGGTCTCTATAGCACTTATGTTGTACTGTAATTATTTGTTCCAAATTACATACTATGCATAAGTTATTTGACATTCTGTGCTTAAGTTTCCTCATAGTTATCTTTTGGGTTGTTAAAATAATTAAATGAGAAAATGTACTTAAGCCTTTGGTACAGTTCCTGCTGCACCAGCTGCTATGCTCATCAGTCATTCCTCCTATCAAACTGAGACGCCCTGAATAGCACTCGATCAGTTCTGTATCCCTTGTGCCATCCTCAGTGTGTGGGATTTTCAAGGACCTATTTTGGGTTATCACCAGGCCAAACCCTAGACTAGAAAAAGGAGAAATGGGGAATCCTAGAAACAGCAGCAGCATTATCACAAGTAAATTAATACAGAGTAACAGCAGCAGCTAAGGTGTTTCGAGCCCTGCTATTTGCCAGGCACCATGTTGAGTATTTATATGCATTTCTCTAATCTCACAACACTTCTAGAGTAAGCACTGGCATCCTTATTTTACTGGTAACCTCATGCTCTACATTCAGTCTTCTTTGGAAAGCAGGACTTCTGCAAAGGAGGAGTAAATATGACAAAACATATTGGTTTGTTTCCCTCAACAATCTGGAATACTCCCTCAGTTGACATAGTAAGAGAACTCAATCTGGGAATACTCCCTCAGTTTAAACAGTAAGAGAACTGTGCGTTAGAACAGGATTAAAATTAAATTGGGTGCAGGTTAATGTTTGACTCCCTGACCCTTAAATCCATACGGGGAGCATCCCTAGGCCTTTCTCTGGCCAGGTTTCCAAACCTCCCAAACACTTGGTGACAGACTTGCTCAACTCATGCCTCATGCCATGACTCAAGCCCATCTTTTCCAACCAATGCCCCAGTTCCTTTGCCTCAGCTGGGTCCCTGCCCTAGTGCGATCTGGGCTCACTGCAAGCTTCGCCTCCCAGGTTCACGCCATTCTCCTGCCTCAGCCTCCCAAGTAGCTGGGACTACAGGCACCCACCACCAGGCCCAGCTAATTTTTATATTTTTAGTAGATACGGGGTTTCACTGTGTTAGCCAAGGTACTGGAATTACAGGCATGAGCCAGCAAGCCCGGTGAAGATTTCCTTCTTTTCGAAAACTTGGTCTCGGCTGGGCACGGTTGCTCACGCCTGTAATCCCAGCACTTTTGGGAGGCTGAGGTGGGTGGATCATTCGAGGTCAAGAGTTTGAGACTAGCCTGATCAACAAGGAGAAACCTCATCTCTACTAAAAATACAAAGTTAGCTGGGCATGGTGGCACATGCCTGTAATCTCAGCTACTCTGGAGGCTGAGGCAGGAGAATCGCTTGAACCTGGGAGACGCAGGTCGCAGTAAGCAGAGATCGTGGTAAGCAGAGATCACGCCATTGCACTCCAGCCTGGGCAACAAGAGCGAAACTCCATCTCAAAAAAAAGAAAAACCTGGTCTCAGCTGGGCATGGTGGGTCACGCCTATAGTCCCAGCACTTTGGGAGGCAGAGGCAGGGAGATCTTGAGGTCAGGAGTTCAAGACTAGCCTGGCCAACATGGCAAAACCCCTATCTCTACTAAAAATACAAAAATTAGCTGGGCGTGGTGGCAGACCCCTGTAATCCTACCTACTTGGGAGGCTAAGGCAGGAGAATGGCTTGTACCTGGGAGGTGGAGGTTGCAGTGAACCAAGATCATGCCAGTGAACTCTAGCCTGGGCGACAAGAGCAAGACTCTGTCTCAAAAAAACAAAAAACAAACAAACAAAAAACTGGTCTCAACACACTGTTCCTAGACAAAAAAAAAAAAAATTAGAAAGGAAAATAAAGTTGAACAGTATTCCACTGTGTATATATACACATTTTCTTTTCTTTTCTTTTTCGTTTTTCTGAGACGGAGTCTTGCTCTGTCACCCAGGCTGGAATGCAATGGTGTGATCTTGGCTCACTACAACCTCCGCCTCCTGGGTTCAAGTGATTCTCCTGCCCCAGCCTCCTGAGTAGCTGGGATTACAGGCATGCACCACCAGGCCCGGCTAATTTTTGTATTTTTAGTAGAGATGGGGTTTCACCATGTTGGTCAGGCTGGTCTTGAACTCCTGACCTTGTGATCTGCCCGCCTCGGCCTCCCAAAGTGCTGGGATTACAGGTGTGAGTCACCACGCCTGGCCACACATTTTCTTTATCTGTTCATCTACTGATGGACAATTAGGGTGATTCCATATCTTGGCAACTGTGAATAATGCTACAGTGAATGAGTGAATGTGGGGAGTGCATTACATATCTCCTCAACATACTGATTTCATTTCCTTTGGATGTATGTTGGCCCTCTGAATCTGCAGGTTCTACATCCGTGGATTCTACCAATTAAAGATCAAAAATATTTTTAAAAAGAAACAATTAAAAATAATAATACAACAATAAAAATAATACAATTTTTTTTTCTTTTTGAGACACAGTCTTGCTCTGTCACTCAGGCTGGAGAGCAGTGGCATGATCTTGGCTCACTGCAGCCTCTGCCTCCCGGGTTCAAGCAATTCTCCTGCTTCAGCCTCCCCAGTAGCTGGAATTACAGGCGCCCACCACCATGCCTGGCTAATTTTTGTATTTTTGTTAGAGACAGGGTTTTGCCATGTTGGCCAGGCTGGTTTCGAACTCCTGACCTCAGGTGATCTGCCCACCTTAGCCTCCCAAAGTACTGGGATTACAGGTGTGAGTCACCACCCCTAGCCAAAATAATACAAATTTTAAAAGTATAGTATGATAACTATTTACATAGCATGTACGTTCTATTAGGTACTGTAAGTAATCTAGAAATCTATTGATGATTTAAAGTATATAGGAGAACAGGCACAGGTTTATGCAAATACTGTGCCATTTTATATAACGGGTGTGGGCATCTGCGATTTTGGTACTGGGGGTGGGGAGTGGGGGTCCTGGAACCAATTCCCCACAGATACTGGGGAACAACCTTATACTCAGTAGTGGAATTGCTGGATCAGATGGCAGTTCAAAATTTTTAGTTTTTGGAGAAGCCTGCATCCTGTTTTCCATAAATGGCTGTACTACCATTATTTTAATTAGTAGAAAAACAGAAAAATTAAAATGGCATGGGAATAATAATAAACATAAGTTTAATAAACATAATACAACCAAGAAATCATTAAGAAAGCTGAAAACAGTAAATCTTTATCATTGGAACAATCCATAGAATTCGGCCAATCAGACTCTGGTCCATGGCCTATATGTTCATTTTTGAAGGAAAGGAATAAAATGTATAAATAAATCTTATGAATAAATATTTTCTCTAAAAGGCAAAATGTCATTAAGGACTTTAGAGTATGTGGTAAGAATATACCCTCCTATACCATGCAGGTCTTTGTTCAACTCACACAGTCTACTTCCATGCATTTTTTTCAGGTACATTATATACAAAGGTAGGGAAATGCTTTTGTCTATACATCTTAATTTACTCCTCACACTAATACCTAGCAAGTGATGCGTTCCAAACTGAAAAAAATGTTACTTAATATATAACAGCAGTTTCTGAAATAATAGCATTAATGAATAAGTCTGTTTCTTTTTACTTTCAAAAAAGGAGGATATGAAAAAGATGAACAACAAAAAAATGGTCAAAGGAATAAACAAGTCACCCAACAAGAAATAAACAAACACGTCAAAATATATTTTTGCAGTGACATTGAGTTGGCATGCCTTTAAAATTATAATACTAAGTGCTGATGAGGGGTGTGATGAAAACAGAGAAGAGTAAATGCAATTGGGAAGGCTGTTTCAGGAATATTAAAAATATTTATGCCTTTAGTTCTGACAAATTCTTTTATGAATCTAAGTATCCTCAGTTAACCAGAGATTTGGTTAAAGACTAACCAAACAGAGAAAATGGAGAAAAATGTGTACAATACAGATGAGAGGCTAAATATATTATTTATAAAATGAAATATTATGCAACTTTTAAAAACCATGGTTTTTTTTTCTTTTTTTTTTTTTTTTTTTTTTGAGAGAGGGTCTCACTCTGTCACCCAGGCTGTAGTGCAGCAGTGCAATCCCAGCTCACTGCAACCTCCGCCTCCTGAGTTCAAGTGATTCTCCCACCTCAACTTCCCGAGTACTGCTGGGACTACAAGCACGTACCACCATGCCAGCTAATTTTTTGTTTTGTTTTGTTTTTAAGTAGAGACAGGGTTTCACCATGTGGGCCAGGCTGGTCTTGAACTCCTGGCATCAAGTGATCTACTCCGCTTTGGCCTCCCAAAGTGCTGGGATTACAGGCGTGAACTACCACACCTAGCCAAAATCAAGTTTTCTTAGAACATTCAGTGTCATGGGGAAAGGATCATGACATAATACCTAGAACTGAAAATCTGGATTACCTATTTATGCAGAATGACTCAATTTTTTTTTTTTTTTTTTTTTTAAGATGGTCTCTCACTCTCACTCTGTTGCCCAGGCTGGAGGGCAGTGACAAGATCTTGGCTCACTGCAACCTCTGCCTCCCGGATTCAAGTGGTTCTACCAGCCTCAGCCTCCCAAGAAGGTGGTACTATAGGCGCTAGCCACCAAACAGGGCTAATTTTTGTATTTTTAGCAGAGGGGGGGTTTCGCCATGTTGGTCCAGGCTGGCAGAATGACTCAATTTTATAACACACATTCATACACACACAGAGTAGTCCCCCTTTATCATAGGAAGACCCCCAGTGGATGCCTGAAACTGTGGATAGTACTGAACCCTATATGTACTATATATTTTTTCCTATTACATACTTGCCTATAATAAAGTTTCTTTTATAAATTAGGCACAGTAAGATTAACAGCTAATAATAAAATAGAACAATTCTAACAATATGCCAGCATCACCACTATAGTGGTCTGGCACCATTAGTAAGTAAAAGAAAGGCTACTTGAACACAAACACTGCAGTACACTGCAACAGCAGATCTGATACCAAGAAGTCTACTTAGTAAGTGACTAATGGGCAGGTAGCATCATCACCATAGATAATGGCACAAAAGGATGATTCGCACCCAAGTGGATGGAGCAAAACAGTGTGCAGTTTAAAACTTATCAATTGTTTATTTCTGGAGTTTTCTATTTAGTATGTTCAGACCACAGCTGACCACAGGTAACTGAAACTGTGTAAAGTGAAAGATAAGAGGGGATTACTGTACACAACTTAAGGATCAGAAGGAAATACACAAGCATGCTACTAACAATTATCTTCAAGTGGTAGTATTATGAATGATTATTAGTATCATCTTTATACTACTTCATACTTTTCCCAAATTTCTAAAGTGAGTATTAATTTTACTACTTAGAAATTATGGAAAACGGAATATTGGAATAAAATGTACATTATTAACAAAAAATAAAACTATCCTCTCTAACCTTGATAGCTATTAAGTCAAACAGTCCATAATTAGTTAAACCTGGAAAGATTATAACTTCAAATATTTAGGCAGGATCTTGTACAGAAAGCAAATAAAGAAGAAAAGTACATCAGTGAAGTCCAACCCTCCTCAATAATACAACAAACTCCCAATATGTGAATTCAGTAGCATTTTCCTAACACCTATTGAAATGATAAAATCTAATTAGAAAATTAGTTATAGCTGGTTTACTTCCCTTACATAAAGTGTGGAAATATTTTATTATTTGGTTTCATTTTGGAGAAGAATTATCACATGAAAATAAAAAATATGAAACAACAGAGGAAAATTTTTTAAAATCAATAGTCCTACTGATAATGGCCTCTGTTTACTAGTGATAGTGTTCAGATAGCAGAACACCTTTAAGCCTGCAACCACGGTTTATAATTTACTAAATGATTAATGATGCAGATGTGCCTTGCTAAACTGATCGATGTTAACGCAGTAGCAGTGATGTTGCCATAATATACTTGATCAATATAACTTCTCTGAATTAAACACTTTCCTTCACCATAACATCAACAACTAGTTTATTTGTAGTAATTTTGCATTTTTTTTTTTTTCTTTTTTGGAGACGGAATCTTGCTCTTGCTCTATCGCCCAGGCTGGAGTGCAGTGGCGTGATCTCGGCTCACTGCAACCGAGGAAAAAAAAAAAAAAAGTTCCCTGTAAAGTCTTTTGAAAATGAAGGATTATTTTATGGAAAACTAATCACATATATATCCTTAATTTTTATCTTTAAAATTTTATTTGTTTTTCACACATCAGATTTGCTTAAGGCAAGACTTGCCTAATATATAGGTTAGGACATACAGACAACCCAAATTCAAGGGCAAATCGCTTACCTCTGTGTCTCACTTCTCTTTATCTATAAATTGAGGACAATTCCTTCTTATGTGTAAGTGGTTGTTATGAGGGTAAACTGGAATAACATGTTAAACCATTGGATCCAGACACATGGTTCTCAACTTGAGTGCATTAGAATCACTAGAGCGGACCCATTCCCAAAGTTTCTGATTCAGCAAGTGAGGCGCAGAGCTCAAGAATCTGCATTTCTAACAAGTTCCCAGGTGATGCTGACCCTCTGGTCGGGAACCACACTTTGAGAATCCCTGATGTAGACCTACATGGGCATGAATCTTGGCTCTGCCACTTAGCTTCTCTGAAACTCAGTTACTCTAACTCTAAAACTAGACATAAAGCTATCTCACAGGCTATGGAATTTAGGAATTACGTAAGTAATGTACAGTGCCTGTTACACAGTGCCTGGTTCATAACATTTATTTAGTAGTAGTAATAGTAGTTGTTACCACTACCACCAACACCAATACCGCCACTAATATTTCTACGAAGTAATGGAACATGTAGAACATTAACAATGCCAAATTGGGTTTTTTTGTGATTTTTAAAATTGTATTTATCACGTACAACATATTTTGAAGTGTATATACATTGTGGAATGGTTTGATCTAGCCAATTAACAAATGTATCACTTCACATAATTATCACTTTTGTGGTCATTGTCGATTTTTTTTTTTTTTATACGGAGTCTTGCTCTGTTGCCCAGGCTGGAGTACAGTGGCGCAATCTCGGCTTACTGAAATCTTTGCCTCCCAAGTTCAAGCCATCCTCCCACCTCAGCTTCCTGAGTAGCTGGGATTACAGGCACATCACCACCACTCCCAGCTAATTAGCGTCAAATTTTTTAATTGCATTAAACTGCATTGTAATTTAGAGTTCCTTTTTTTACATTAATTTCTTTTCTTTTTTTTTTCTTTTTTTTTTTTTGAGAAAGCATCTCACTCTGTTAACCAGGCAGGGGTGCAATGGCAGCATCTCGGCTCACTGCAACCTCCGCCTCCCAGTTCAAGCAATTCTCCTGCCTTAGCCTCCTGAGTAGCTGGGACTACAGCACGCACCACCATAACTGGCTAATTTTTTATATTTGTAGTAGAGACGGGGTTTCACCATGTTGGCCAGGCTGGTCTCAAACTCCTGGTCTCAAGTGATTCACCCACCTCAGTCTCCCAAAGTGCTGGGATTACAGATGTGAACCACCATGCCCGGCCTCTTAATTCCTTTTCTGATAAATGTTAATTATAAGCTAGTTGACGAATCTCTACAATATATTTTATAACAATGAAGAGGAAAATGGCTTTGGGTACAATTGTTTGTGTTCAAATTTCAGTTCTGTCTTATATTAGCTATGTGTCGGTGGCTCCCAGTCTTCTAATCAATAAAATAAAAGCACTAATAGTATAACAGTAACCTACCTCATAAGGTTGTGAAAACTGCATGAGTTAAAATGTTTATTTTATGGTAGGCACTATTCAGTTAAAACTCATAAAATAAACATTCAATAAATATTAGCCGTTATTATTATTATTACCCCAATATATTATCAGTAACATTATGAATGATATATATTAAATCATTAAACAGATACAATTTCATTTGAAGGTAAAATTCAAATAATGTTTTTTTCTAATTATTAATATGAACTAGTCTTCTATTAGATTGAGCTATATGAACTGCTGATATGCAGCTACTTTTCACCTGTAAAAAACAGTAATTTCATATGGTTGAAGCTAATAGCTTTCATCCTAACCTCTCTGATCATTCCTCTGAGCCTGTTAGCAGTTCTACCCTAGTGTGATCCAAGGTTTAATCATCAGCTCTCTTCTCACTCTGATCTTCCAGAAGGATAACACTCACTACTGCCATGGCTGTAATCAAAGACTAAAAATCCAAAGGTTTTATCTAGCCCATAGATGCATTTTATTTGGTCTACATAAAAAATTGTTCCTAAAACTGGAGAGTTCACACACATACACTCAACCCCATTCACACACACACACACAAAAATAATAATTAAATTTCTGGCTTCTCTTGAAAAAAAAAAAGGATGAGCTGACAACAATGGGTGAACATTCCAAGCCTACAACTGTCTGGAACTAAGTGGCACCTATCCCTTTTACACAGGGTGTGACCTCTCCAACTTGCGTCTTTACACAGCCATACTCTTAACTCATTTACAGTTTATGCACTGCTTAATGACTGGAATCTGCTCTGAGAAATGTGTCCTGAGAAATACATCATTAGGCAATTTCATCACTGTGCAAACATCAGTACATGAACCTAGATGGTAAAGCCTACTACACACCTAAGCTATAGGGTTTGGCTATCATTCCTAGGCTATAAACCTGCAAGCTTGTCCAATCTGCGGCCCACAGGCTGCATGTGGCACAGGATGGCTTTGAATGCAACCCAATACAAATTCATAAACTTTCTTAAAACACTATGAAGTTTTTTTTGTAATTTTCTTTTTTAGCTCATCAGCTATCATTAGTGTATTTTATGTGTGACCCAAGCAATTCTTCTTCCAATGTGGCCCAGGGAAGCCAAAAGATTTGATGCCCTGCCATAGAGTACGTTACTGGACTCAATACTGAGGGCAACTACAACACAATGGTAAGTATTTGCGTATCTAAACATAGAAAAAGTACAGTAAAAATATGGTATTATAATCTTACAGAACCACCATCATATATGTGGTCCATTGTTGACTTAAATGTCCTTATGCAGCACTTGACTGTACTTACCTGCCTAGCCGTTAGGCATTCATATTTTCAACTGCTAGTTCTACCTACCAGTAGTATGCCGACGACCACAAATCTCCATTTCCAGCCCAGACTCAGATCCAATTACCATCACCTGTGTGTCCCACAGATACCTTAAACATAAGAGGTCCCTCACCACCACCTCTGATCTCCTATATTCTCTATTTCAGATGCTGACGGTGAGGCACAATGGCTAACACCTGAAATTCCAGCACTTTGGGAGGCTAAGGCAGGAAGATCGCTTGAGCCCAGGAGTTCAAGACCAGTCCTGGCAACACAGTGAGTTATACCTCAGTAAGTTGATTAAACATACATAAATTTTAACTCAAAAAATAACTCACTATTAAAATAAAAATTTTTTATTAAAAAAATAAAAAATTAGTTGGCCATGGTGGTGTAGACTAAATTTTTTAGTACTTCCAGCTACTCTGGAGGCTGAGATGGGAGGATCACTTGAGCCCAGGAAGTCGAGGCTGCAGTTCATGCCACTACACTCCAGCCTGGGTGACAAAGCAAGGCAGAAAGAAAGAGAGAGAGAGAAAGAGAGAGAGGGAGAGATGTTGACAACATCCAACAATAAGACAAGCCAAGAGCATCACCCTTAGTACCCAAATTCTCTCACCTCCCATTTCCGAGCAATTACCAGTTCCTACAGATTAAAAACTTTTTTAGAGACAAGGCATCACTATATTGCCCAGGCTGGAGTGCAGTGGCTATGCACAGGTATGATCATAGAATGCTACAGTCTTAAACTCCTGGGCTCCAGTGGTCTTCTGGCCTCAGCCTCCTGAATAGCTAGAACTACAGGTGCATACCACTGTGCCCCAGTTCCTATAGATTTTAAAAAATCTCAAATCTAGTCCATTTTCCTCCCTATTACCACTGCTTTAATCTATTTAAGGTCTCATCAACAACCACAGCTATGTTACAATACTATTGATAAACTGCCCATGCTCCAAGCCAAAGACACTGCTCCCACATGTGTGTTAGATCCCATCCTCTCTTGCTTTCTCCACGACATTGATCCAGTAACTCTCTCCTTTCTCTCCTGCATCATCAATTCTTCCCTCTTTACTGAATCACTGCCAACAACATAGAAATGCTATTATTTCTCTTGTCCTACAAAAACAAAACAAAAGCTCCCTTGCTCCCATTTCCCCTTCCAGTTACTGCTATATTTCTCATCTTCCCTTTACATCAAAACTTGAATGCGGCCCGGCGCGGTGGCTCAAGCCTGTAATCCCAGCACTTTGGGAGGCCGAGACGGGCGGATCATGAGGTCAGGAGATCGAGACCATCCTGGCTAACACGGTGAAACCCCGTCTCTACTAAAAATACAAAAAAAACTAGCCGGGCGAGGTGGCGGGCGCCTGTAGTCCCAGCTACTCGGGAGGCTGAGGCAGGAGAATGGCGTAAACCTGGGAGGTGGAGCTTGCAGTGAGCTGAGATCCGGCCACTGCACTCCAGCCTGGGTGACAGAGCGAGACTCCGTCTCAAAAAAAAAAACCAAACCTTGAATGTATTGTTTCTACTCCCATCTTAAAATCACTCTTCTCAAGGTTACCAATAAACTTCTCATTATTAAATCCTATAATCATTTCTCAATCCTCATCTTCCTTGACCTGTCAGGAGCATTTGACATAGTCGCTGATCCTTCTTTCCTCCTAGAAACACCTTTTCTTATGGCTTCCAGGGTACCACATTCATTTGATTTTCCTCCTACTTTTTGGTTGCTTCTTCTCAACCTCTTTCGCTGGTTTTACCTCATCATGCACCCTCTCAATAAATGTTTGAGTGCCCCAGGGCTCGGCAGTTGGACCTCTTTTCTCTCAACATTTATTCCCAAATTCTTGTGGCTTTAAATACCATCTACGTGCCAATGACTCCTAACTCTATTTCTGCAGCCCACACTTTTCCACTGAACTCCAACTGCCTACTTGACATCTCCATTTGCCTATTTGGTGGACATTTAAAACTTGTTTAGTAAACATGTCCAAAGCTAAGCTCCGATGCCCACATTTCCCTCGCCCTCCCAAAACTAGTTCCTCCTGCGATCTTCCATTTCAGTTAATGGCAATTCCATTTTTGTTACTCGACCTAGACTTGTCTTTCTGTCATATGCTACAGCTCAACCTTCAGAATAAATATACTATCATACAACAGAGTATTACTTAGCAACATAAAAGGAACTATTAATATATGCAACAACATAGATGAATCTTAAAAACATTATGCTGACCTAAAATAAAGCCAGAGAAGAAAGTACATACTGTATGATTCCATTTATGTGAAATTCTCCAAACAAAACACCTATTCCACAATGAGAGAAAGCAGATAAGTGGTTGCCTGGGGCCAGGGGCTGGGGCTGGGGACTGACTGACAGGAGCATAAAGGAATGATGGAATCTATATCTTGAGTGTGGTGGTAGTTATGAGTAAATAAACTGATTAAACTGCATAACTATATATTGTGTACATTTTACACCTCAATATATAGTGTAATTACACCTCAATAAAGGTGATTAAACATACACACAATTTGACCACTTCTCACTATCTCCCCATCTCCACTGCTACCATGTGGGAGCCACTACCACCTCTCTTCTGGTTTACAACAGCCTCCTACTGCAGAAATAGTTTCCCTACTTCTGTCCTTGCCCCTCTGAATTTTACTCCTAACACAGTGGCTAGAGCCATCCTGTTAAAACATAAATCACACCATGTCACTCCTCTGCTCAAAACCTTCTAATGGCCTTTTATCTTAGTCAAATTCAATGCCCTTATTTTTTTTTTTTTTTTGAGACGGAGTCTCGCTCTGTCGCCCAAGCTGGAGTGCAGTGGCCGGATCTCAGCTCACTGCAAGCTCCACCGCCCGAGTTTACGCCATTCTCCTGCCTCAGCCTCCCAAGTAACTGGGACTACAGGCGCCCGCCACCTCGCCCGGCTAGTTTTTTGTATTTTTTAGTAGAGAGGGGGTTTCACCATGTTAGCCAGGATGGTCTTGATCTCCTGACCTCGTGATCCGCCCATCTCGGCCTCCCAAAGTGCTGGGATTACAGGCTTGAGCCACCGCGCCCGGCCTTCAATGCCCTTATAAAGGTCTCATATGGTTGGACTTCCTGTGTCCTCTCAGATTTCATTCCCCATTACTCTCCCCGCATGGTTACCTGCACTCCAATCAGAGCTGGCCTCCAGCTGCTCTTCAAATATATGACTATAAACTAGAAAAAGAAAAACAAAACAAAGTATGTGACAGTGTTGTGGAGGGAGGCAGGGTGGGTACGTCATTCCAGGCAGAGAAATGACTATTCACCCCACCTCCCCCACCAACATAGCCATATACTTTGTTCCCTCACTTTCTTCAGCTCTTCACTAAAAGGCACCATCTCAGTGAGTCTTTCCCTAGCTACCCTATTTTCAATTTCAACACCTCCCCTCTCTCCACAATCTCACTTCTATTTAATTTTTTCCTTTCCTATTTTATTTTTTTCTCCCCAGGACTTATCACTCTCATTTACTTATATTTTACTAACTTATTGTGTTGATCGTATTGATTACCTTTCTCCTTTCCTGGAATGGATGACCCAAAGGGCAAGGAGTTTTATCTGTTTTGTATGCCACTGTATCCCCCGAATAATGTCTAAAATAGATGTTGAATGAATAAATGAATGTATCTGAACAAACTCTAGCTTTCCCTTTAATAGTTGACAGTAGAATTTGTTTTATAAATGCATCAACTGATATTTCATTTGCTTAAAAAAAAAACTAGTGTATTCAATGAAAACTTCAGCACATTTAAACATATGTTCATGTATATAGCTAAAATTTGCTTTCAATTCTAATCAAGAATTTAAGATCTCTCAGGCATTGATAACTTTTTATCAAATTTGCAGGGATTTTATGATCAAGGACCTATGAATGTGAAATAGCTCTCATTAACAACAACAACAAAAAAAATACAGTCTTACCAAATTCTTTGCAAAATCCAGATCTCACGCTAAGACTCCCATAACTACTACAATAGAAAATAAACTAATTATTCTGACAGTTTCAGAACTATGAATCAATTTTTAAAATGTGCATAACTCTTATCATTTAAATCCTTCCTTAGGAAAATTCCTTGTTTTATAAGCCAAATAAGTATGAGAGTGCCAATGGGGACATAAATAATTTAAAAGTAAATCAGAAGGTAGAGATGCAGCTTCTGAGGGTCCAAAGGAGGTGTCTCCTTCTTAGTAACTGCAGAGAAGAGAATTCCATACTGCAGCCTTACCTGCACCCAGCAGCTCTTTCTTGAAATGCATTAAAATATTCAACTGTGTTCAAGTAGAGTTCCAGAGTGTAGGAATTATCTGCTTTGATTTATAAGCATTACATATTTAACCTAAAAATAAAAACTCTGGACTTTCATAATAGGATTTAAAATGTTTTATAAAGTTAAATATAGTAGAGAATTTCAGGACAGCATCGTTATTAAAGCAGCTCTGAATAAATAATATCATCAAACACAGTAAATATTTTAAGGATATGTGGAAGAAGTATTAGAGATATCACTATTGAGTACACTGGTTTATGTTTGTTGGATATAATTTGCATCTTTCATTACTATCTGTCAATTTCTGAAACAAGACAATGAAGAAAAATAACTGCAATTCACTATCCTAGCACAAAAAGACAACAGCTGCCTAAACACCTCATATAACTTATCTGGCCTCTGTTAGACTTCATAACCAAAACATTTTTAAGCAGTAAATGTATTTAATATTTACTTATCTTGGCATAACTAGCATCTCTAACAGTGTACTGTTACTTGTAGTTGAGAGAAAGTGCTAACCTCTCCAAATCTTTTCATTTCTAAGTTTCTTGGACTGCTCTAAACATAAAAGAGAGATTACTCTGGAAAGGCAAAATAACAAAACCATTAATACTAAAACTAATAGTCACTCCTAATAGACAAGAGGTACTTTAGGACAGGATCATTAAAATGGACTTTTATTTGCTGGTTTAGAGTTTTCAAAGCAAGATGAAATGAGAATGATCATACAGTACCTTACCCTTTCTACCGGTGAACCATAGCATGCAATGCCGAAACACAGCAGTGGCAGATGGCATTTGACTATAAAAAGGATAATAGAGAAATGATGGCTGGCAGACAAAACACAGAAATACAGATGAAATGAATGCAAACTTGTAATTCTTGAAGCAGAGCAAAACCTTTAAGCCAAAGGTTGCCACTAAGCTTCAATTTAATTTATATTTTGTGTTTTACACAGACGAACACTGCAACCTTCACAATCAGTCTTTATACTCTTCATGCAGAAGCAGAACCATACTCCTTGATAAAGAAGATCAGCAACCTTCTGTAAACACAAGCCAGCAGCAGCAGCAGCCCATTACTCTCTCCCTTCACTGATTTTTATCCTTTAAAATTTTTCATCTCCAACTGCAGCCAGATCCACAGTCGTTTCAAATCGATCTATATCCACTGCAGATACAAATCCCTGCCTAACCTGCAGTACCACTTCATCCAGGATGTTCCTATGCACTCGTTCATGCAGGATCAGTTGCAAAACCATTCAAGTCATCCAGCAAACAACCCAAAAGAGAAGAAAAGAAGCAGATGGGACTATGAAGAGAAAGAATCTCTTCTTTCAGCTCACCCTGGAAATGGAAGGTTTTCTGATCAACAGTTATTGTGAAGGTGCTGTCGTCCTCATCGTCTATACCAATCACAGCTCCCTGTGAAACAAAGAGCAAAATCCCAATAAGGCAAACAATGACATCAGCAATATTCACTACTGCTACAGCCCTGGAATACTCAATGCACCAACGGCACTGGAAGCAGGCTACAGAAAAGAGGATCTGAGACTCTAGTTTTGCTTAAAGAGAAAGAACTAAAGAGAGGAGCTGGCAGGACACTCTAGTACCATGCATAGGTACACTCTATGCCTTCCTGACGGGCATAGATGTGCTGGGAGGGGGAGGGGACAAACACAGAAGCTGAATCTAGAATCTGTGTTTAAGAGCCAGCCACTGAGCCTTTCTGAACTTCAGAATGCTCTCTAAAAAGGGAGTCAAAAACCTACACCTCACCAGGTTGTTGTAAGGCTGAAAGAAGGCAGGTGCTCTTCATCAGGCTGCTTCTGCGACAGTATATACTTGTTAGTGTAGAAATGCCAGGTGACATTTGCTTCAAAACACTGTCCCAACCCCTTCTTCCAGGTGTTCCCATAACCACTTGTACATTGCCCTGCAAGAGCATTTTTCACAGTATACTGTGATTATCTGTTCATATGTCAGCGTCTTCCTACTGAACCACTATGAGATCTTAGAAATCAAGGACTATTTCATTTGATACATGGCACTTAGGTACATACTTAGTATATGTTTCTAAATAAGAGCACGAACAACTCTCCAAACTGGGGGTGGGCAGGCACACACAATGGGGAACTGAATTTATAATCTGTTTTGGGAAGGCGGACTGGGTAGGTTTTAACCCTTTTAAAAAATATTTTTTATGGCCGGGCGCGGTGGCTCACGCCTGTAATCCCAGCACTTTGGGAGGCCGAGGCGGGCGGATCACAAGGTCAGGAGATCGAGACCACGGTGAAACCCCGTCTCTACTAAAAATTACAAAAAAATTAGCCGGGCGCGGTTGTGGGCGCCTGTAGTCCCAGCTACTCGGGAGGCTGAGGCAGGAGAATGGCGTGAACCCGGGAGGCGGAGCTTGCAGTGAGCCGAGATCGCGCCACTGCACTCCAGCCTGGGCTGGGTGACAGAGCGAGACTCCGTCTCAAAAAAAAAAAAAAAATTTTATTATTATTTTTTGAGACAGTCTCACCCTGTTGCCCAGGCTGTCCCCCAGGCTGGAGTGCAGTGGCACGATCTCAGCTCACTGCAACCTCCACCTCCCAGGTTCAAGCGATGCTTCTGCCTCAGCCTCCCAAGTAGCTGGGATTACAGGCATGTGCTACCACACCTGGCTAATCTTTGTATTTTTAGTAGAGACGGGGTTTCATCTTGTTGGCCAGGCTGGTCTCGAACTCCTGACCTCAAGTGATCTGCCTGCCTCAGTCTCCCAAAGTGCTGGAATTACAGGAGTGCCCCACCACACCTGGCCCCCTTTTCTTAATATTCAACTATATGCATTCTGTGAAGACAACAGGAATTAAAGGAAGAGACAGAAAACTAAGCTAAATAGGGAATCTACTTGTCAATGTCCTTAAGAAATAAGCATCTTAAGTATTCCAGAGAGAAAGACTAGAGAACACAGAATAGGTCAAATGTCTCAGGCTGGTGATAAGAGAAGCAGTATGCCGTGGATAAAACCACAGACCTTGACAATGGGAGCTGAAATGACTCAAGGTGACAAAATACCTAATCCCATGAAAAAAGGCTATATAAGGGGACTATTCCTATACCAGGAATATTAGGGAATAGGATCAAACATTTATTCATTTCTTTCCCTGAAGCTATCTGGATGAACCCCAACTCTATCCAAATTCTATCTACTTGAATTACTTTACTTATTCCTCAGTGTCAGATGGGGTACGAAATTTTATCTCCATTTTCAAATATGGAAAGCGTCTCCAGAGAGTATAATGACTTGCCCAAGGTCACACAAAGAGTTAACAGCAGATCCAGTACCAGATCACCATTGGCATGGTACCTGGCTATTCCATGACAGCAAATACAGACATACTTCAGTGGGTAAGCACATGCAGAAACAGCTCATTCTAGTTAACGTAATTTGTGGTTAACTGAGTTAACCTTCTAACTTGTGATGTATCAAATATTTCCTGAGTCATAACTAAATACCAAAATATATGCTATATACAGCTCTGGAATATATGCCTTCAAGGCACTTATATCTAGTACAGGAAATAAAACACACAAAGAGGTGACTATAATACAAGGCGAAAAGTTATCTCTATCTGGATGAACCTTGAAAACAGTATGCTAAGTGAAAGAAGCTAGTCACTAAGGATCACATGTTACATGATTCTACTTACAAAAAAAAGTCCAGAATAGGCAAATACATAGACTGAAAGTAGATTAGTGGTTGTTTAGTGCTGGGAGGGTTGGGGTGAAATGGGGAATGGCTGCTAACGGGTATACCAGGTTTTTTACAAGGTGATGACAACATTCTAAAATTGACTACGATGACGGTTGAACAACTCTGTGAATATACTAAAAACATAAATTGTATACTCCAAGTGGATAAATTGCATAGTATGTGTATTATATCTCAACAAAGCTGTTACAACTCACTCCACTCTCCAATGCCTATTCTTTCTTTTGAGTTCCTTAATTAAGAACCCAAATGTAAGCTCACCAAGTCTCCTAGTCAACTCCGGTAGAAACCTCCAGGTCTGCACAACTAGGTTGTGCTCATTCTACCTCCCAACTCTGAAGTTCATCAACTCGTCTCCATCCTCTCTGCTACTTCTGTAATTCAGGCTTTCATTGTTTCTTGTTTGATAACAATCTGCCTGCCTTCAGTCTGGACACTTTACAGTTAGTTCACAGTCCTTGCTACTGCTGGAGTAATAGTTCTAAAGCACAGACTCTTATTGGAGACTCACATGTTTAAAACCTTCCTTGGCTCTCTATGAACTAACAGATAAAGTCAGCATTACTTCATAATGTCATTCAAGGATGTTCAAAATCTGGCCGAACCAACATTTCCACTATCGTCACCCAGCTTCCTTCTGCCCCACCTCACAGAGACACCATACGAATTCAGCTTCAACATTTCTTCCACACACCTCACTCATGGAAAGAGTTCAGTGCAACAGCTGGCAGCATTAACTATTCACTGTAGTTTAGTGCTCTGTGATGACAAGATCGACGGCAGTGTTATTCAACAGAACTTTCTGCAGTGATTAAAATGTTCTGTATTTGTGCTGTTCAGTTTAATAGTCACTAGCCACAAGTGGCTGTTGAACATCTGAAATATGACTAGCATGACTGAGGAACTTATTTAAAATTTTTAAATTTTAACATAATTATTTTAATATTTAAAATGTTTAAAAACATCAAGCAATTTCACTTTTTTTTTTTTTTTTTTTTTTTTTTTTTTTTTTTGAGACGGAGTCTTGCTCTGTCGCCCAGGCTGGGGTGCAGTGGCCGGATCTCAGCTCACTGCAAGCTCCACCTCCCGGGTTTACGCCATTCTCCTGCCTCAGCCTCCTGAGTAGCTGGGACTACAGGCGCCCGCCACCTCGCCCGGCTAGTTTTTTGTATTTTTTAGTAGAGATGGGGTTTCACCGTGTTAGCCAGGATGGTCTCGGCCTCCCAAAGTGCTGGGATTACAGGCTTGAGCCACCGCGCCCGGCCGCAATTTCACTTTTTAAGGTCACTCCTCAAGCTCTATTTCTCACTATTTGTTAAACAAAAGCAAAATCCCACATCTCCCTCTAGCTACCACCTCCCCTCACATTGCTTTCAGAGAGGAGCTTTTTGAAAATTGGCTGTACCTTGACCTTTCATCCACTCCTGCAAGCCGGCTTCCTTCCTCTCACTGCACCAAACTTCTCTCTCACAGATCTCCAATGACCACATTACTACTCTAGTTTTGTTGTACAGAACTTCTCTGGAGGCCAGGCGCAGTGGCTCACGCCTGTAATCCTAGCACTTTGGGAGGCCGAGGAGGGCGGATCACCTGAGGTCAGGGGTTCAAGACCAGCCTGGTCAATATGTTGAAACCCTGTGTCTACTAAAAATACAAAAATTAGCCGGGCATGGTGGCGCATGCCTGTAATCCCAGCTACTCAGGAGGCTGCGGCAGGAGAATCGCTTCAAGGCAGAGATTGCAGTGAGCCAAGATCACACTACTGCACTCCAGCCTGGGTGACAGAGCGAGACTCTTAAAATAAATAAATAAATAAATACAAAACATTTCTCTGGAGCACCTGTTGCCCTGTTGCTGCTACAGAAACATTCTCTCTGCATACTTTAGATAGTCTATATGGAAGAAAACATTACTTTCTGGGCCTTTGCACTTTCCCCTCTCTAACCGAAGGCTCTTTGAAGACTCGAACCTAGCTAAGTCTCCTACTCCAATCAGGTCTTGTCATGATCCTGAGCATTATTCAATGTATATATGCACAACTGATCTGATGTTCTGGTCTCTCAGTTTCTTGATTTGTTGAATGACTCAAATGAACTACATTGCTATTCTCCGTCAGTCATTTCCTATGACAAAAACCCTACACTCACACTGTCCAATATAACAGCCATTGGCCACATACTGGGTATTTAAGTTCTAATTAAAGTTAAGCAAAAATTTAAAATAAGTCCCTCAGGCTGGGTGCGGTGGCTCGCGCCTGTAATCCCACCACTTTGGGAGGCCAAGGCTGGCAGATCACCTGAGGTCAGGAGTTCAAGACCAGTCTGACCAACATGGAGAAACCCCATCTCTACTAAAAATACAAAATTAGTTGGGCATGGTGGCGCATGCCTATAATCCCAGCTACTTGGGAGACTGAAGCAGGAGAATCACTTGAACCCAGGAGTTGGAGGTTGCTGTGAACCGAGACTGCGCCATTGCACTCCAGCCTGGGAAACAAGAGCGAAACTCTCTCTCAAAAATAAATAAATAAATTAAATAAGTCCCTCAGTCACACTAGTCATATTTCAAATGTTCAACAGCCACTTGTGGCTGACTGTGAAACTGAACAGCACAAATACAGAACATTTTAATCACTGCAGAAAGTTCTGTTGGATAACACTGCCGTGAATCTTATCATCACAGAGCACTAAACCACAGTAAATAGTTAATGCTGCCAGCTATTGAACTGAACTCATTTTCATGAGTAAAGCATTATACTAAGCATTTTACACATACTATCTCACCTGAAAATAACACTACACTGAAATGTAACATATATACAAATCATAAGTGTACAAGCTCAATGAACAGAAGAGCTCCCCTTGTAACACTTCCTAATCATTAACCCAACCCTCCATTCCAAAGATAAATACTATCCTTAGCTCTAATATATTAAATTAGTTTAGTCTTTGAATTTATTTATTTATTTATTTATTTATTTATTTTTGAGACAGAGTCTCACTCTGTCACCAAGGTTGGACTGCAGTGGCGTGATCTCAGCTCACTGCAACCTCCGCCTTCCAGGCTCAAGTGATATTTGTGCCTCAGCTTCCCGAGTAACTGGGATTACAGGCATGCACCACCACACACCCAGCTAATTTTTGTATTTTTAGTAGAGACAGCATTCACCATGTTGACCAAGCTGGTCTCAAACTCCTGGCCTCCAGTGATCTAGCCTCTCAAAGTGCTGAGATTACAGGTGTGAGTCATCATGCCTGGCCCTGTCTTTGAATTTTATACAAATGGACTCATACCACTTATTTTTCTTTGTGTCTGGCTTCTTTCATGCACCATGTTTGTAAGATTCATCCATACTGTTGTATGAAACAGTAGTTTGTTCATTTTTATTGCTATATATATCATTCCTCTTATAGATCCACAATGATCAATTCCATTGTGGATGGACATTTATGTTCTTTTCAGTTTTACATTATTAGAATAAAGCTCCTATGAATATTCTTATTCAAATCTGTTGTTATACATATATTTATATTAAATACAGATCTAGGAGAGTAAATTTCCTTGGTCACAGGATATGCATATATCAGTTTTAGAGATACTATCAAACGGTCCTCAAAAGTGATTGTGTCAACTATACTCCCATCAGCGGTATACGACAGTTTCAACTGTTCCACTAACTTCACTAACACTTTTTTACCTTACGTATTCTCGGCAAGTAAGCAGTGACATTTCGTACTGGTTTTAATTTCCACTTCCCTAGTAACTGACAAGGTTAAGTATCTTTTCATGGTTTCTGACCATTTGAATATCCTCTTTTGTGAAATAGTTTGTTTCTTCTCCATTGACAAGACTGGACTATCTTTTTCTCATTACTTGTAGTTCTTTCTATATCATGGGTATGAGCCCTTCAATGGTTATAAATTAAGCAAGTATCTACTTCTACTCTGTTGCCTGCTTTTGCACTCACATAATGATATCTTTTGATGAAGAATTCTTAACTTTAAAGTAGTACAATGTATTGACTTTCCATTTTATAGTTCTGCTTTCTACATCTCCTTTAAGAAGTCTTTCCCAGTCCCAAGGCTATGAAAATATTCTCCTACATTATCTTCCGGAAGGCTTTACATTTGGATATCAGGTAGAGTAAATCCTCCAATTTAAAAAAATTTTTTTAAATAAATAAACATCATCAACACAGTCATAGCTAGCCATCCCCAAAGGGGCAGATGAAAGCAAATCACCATTTCTACTGGGTTCTGTATGCTGGCTGAGAAGGCAGGAATCAGGAATGGATATTCTTGGCTCTTTATAAATTTTTAGTCAGCTACACACATTACACATACACACACACACACACACACACACAAACACTTGCCAGCATAATGACTCAAATGACTGGAAATAAACTGGGATTTGCCAGTCTAAATAAATAGACTGCCATTTATTTAGGCATTTTTTAATTTCAATAATGTTTATCATTTCCTGAGTAGAGGTCTCACTCATCTTTTGTTAATATTTATTCCTAAAAATTTGATGCCTTTTGATGCTATTATAAATGTTCTCCATTTCAAAAAATTCATGTTCTCATTGCTAGTTGTCAGTATACAGAAATATCATTGATTTTTATATAATAACTTTGTATCCGGTTATCTTGCTAGATTCAATTCTCAATTATAATAGCTATATCCATAGATTCTTTTGGATTTTCCATATGCTCAATTGAGTTGCTGTGAATAACAGTCTTATTACTTCTACTCCAAGCCTTATACCTTATATGTCTTTTATTGCTTTATTCATTGGCTAGGACTCCCAACAACAAAAGCAGTCATTGGGTAAAAATTCTAAACCTTCCTGCTATGCCCTCCCACCTGAAGACTCACTTGCATCTAAACCCAGCATGCTTCCTTTCCACTTATCATAATGAAAAAGGCATCCATTCTTCTATCTAAAACCCAGTCCTTCCACACTCATGCCCCATATCCCTGCCAATTTTCAATTTCTGTCTCTCTCTTCCTGGTCTCTATTTCTCTTCTCGGTCTCTCTCTCTCTCTCTTTCTCTCTTTTTCCCAACTGCATTTACACATACTCAAGACTCAAGTCTTTACACTCTTTAGCAGCAGCCCTTTTCAATTCCATGTCTTCATCTAGCAATTGGCTAGCCTCTCTCATTCCCTTTTAGTCAAGATTATTCAGCTGTCCAATCCTTAGTTTATAATTTATTTTAATCTTCTATTCCTTGAAGGATACGTTACACATCAAGATGACCTTCACACAAGGTGACCATACGACCTGGTTTGCCTGGAACAATCCTGGATTATTCCTGTTGCCCTGACTCAGTAATGAATAGATCCCCCTTTCATTCTCAAGCACTTCTGGCTTAAGGGATGTGGTCACTTTCCGCCACAGCCTAGCCTACAAGGCCCTTAGTGATTTGCTCCATGCCTACCTCTCTATTCTACACTTAAATAGCTTAAGGTTTACCAATTGCCCCAAGTTCTCTCCTACCACCATTTTTTGCACATGTTCCCTCTGCCTGAGACATCCTTCCTCTCCCTTTATCTGGGTCTAGAGTACTTTTTTGTTTATATCTGGTAGAGCAAAAATTCCTTTGATAATATATATATGAAATGGTGTTCTGTTGTTAAGAAAAGTTATTTGTTATACTAACCCACAAAAATACCAATGTTTTTCTTTCAACTCCACTTTTATGACTCCCATTATGCCAACATAATAAACATATATATCTTTCAGTGACCTCTCATGATTTTTTTCTGAAGGTTTCAGATGGTCAACTTCTTAAAGTTCTATCAGTACTTGAGGTCAACAAAGTGCCTGTTGCTCCAGGGTCACACTATCAAGGCACCAAACAGAAACTAGAGCTACACAATCTTGTCCTACTGGATGAATATGCTGACTTTCCCTCTTTTCCTTTTTTTTTTCTATACACACAGACATACTTCAGACATGAATCATCATTCTGATGCCAAAGACAGAAAGATAGTTTTGCTCTCATGGCTTGAGAGGGAAAAAAAAGAAAGAAACAGAATTCTGGCTATTTTGGGGCCAATCTCCCTTTGCAAAAAGAAGAGAAAAGTAGGCTAGTGAATTGGTTCCAAAAATAATTAAAAAGAATGATGACTCCTCTGGGACACAGATTGCTCACAGGCTCCTAAAAGGAATGTAGACAGTGCTAAGAATACACAGCATAGCTACTCCCATTATAACTCCACAACCACATACTTTTCATCACTGCTTAAATGACACTGGAAGTCTACTTACATTCACATGGTGCAATTAAATATGGTCCCTGAGATTTAGGCAGAACAGATCATTACTCTTTTTTAGAGATTAAGAAACTGGGACTCAAGTTTAAAAAAAAATTTTTTTAAGTTTGCCAAAGGTCCAACAACTAAAATGGAGAAGAATTCTAGGTCTTGCAAACCCTGATTTAAAGCCTGTTCTTAACAGGACATGGTGACAGTAAACAATATTCACTAATTACTTCAACAAACTTACTAAATACCTATTCTGGACCAAGAACAGTAACAGCCAGGGGATACAAAACATGTCTATGCCCTGGAGGAACATATGGTCTAGAGAGGAGTGAGAGAATCAATAATATAGCAGGGAGCAGAATGGCTTGAGGTTCAACCTGCTCACTAAAGAAGACGCTGCATGGAGGACCTACTTTAGCATCATTCATTCATTGATTCAACGAGTATTTATTGAATTTTTAGGCACTGTCCTAGATGCCAGTAACAGATTGGTAAACAATTTGCTTTGCTTTTGCATTCAACATTTTACCTTCTTGTTCCCCCTTACATGAATTGAAAGTATGTAACTTGTCTACATTTTGAGTATTCTTTTGTCTTTTTTACCAATTTGTATGCATTTGGGGGGATTTTTTTGTCTTCTTTATTAATATGCAGGAGTTATTTATATATACACGGAATATTAATCCTTTGCCAATTGATGTAAGTATTTTCTCTTCTGTCCATGAGTTGTCTTTTCCCTTTTACTGTGGTATCTTTTTTTGTTCAAAGGTTTTAAATTTTGAATGTTGTCAAATCCACAAATATTTGCCATTGTGGTTTATGCTTTCTGCTCTATCTCGACATCATAAAGATATCACCTATGCTTTTTTTCTAAGTTTAAAATTTCATTTTATACCTCTTATACATCTGAAATTTGTTTTTGTGTATCACATTGGGTAAAGAGTAATATTCTTTTTTTCATATGGACACCCAATTGATCCAGCTTCATTTACAAAGTGATAATGTCTGATTTGTAATGCTCTATCATATACCAAATTTCCAGCTTATTCCAAGGCCCAAATCCAAATGGTTCTGTTTTTCAGCTTTCTCTTCCATTCCACTAATCTATTTCTTTCTCTTATAACACCACCATACCATTTTAATTACCATAGTTTCATTTAAAAACCTTAATATCTGGAGCGGCAAGTCCACCAACACCTTATTCTTTAAAAATATCTCTCCACTTTCCCAAATTTTAAATGACTTTTAGAATCACCTTGTCAAGTTCTTTGATAGTCTAATTTTGTTGATGTATACTTTTTTGAGAAATTATCCATTTTTCATGTAAGCTTTCAAATTTATTGGCAACATATATTTGTAGCAGCTTCCTGCCAATTTTTCATCTCTACTATTATGTACTTATCTTTTTCCATTCTTAATATTATTTGTGCCTTTGTTTTTTTCCTCCCAATCTAACGGGGGTTTATTTTATTACTGTTCTCACAGAATCACAGTTCAGTTTGTTTATGCTCTCTACTGTTTATTTCCCATTTCATTAGTGTATTCTTTTTGTTATTTTCTTCTTTCTATTTCCTCTGCTATTACTTTTCTTTTCCTAATTTTAAAAATGTAATGCTTAGATCATTAATTCTCAATCTGTCTTGTAATATATTCATTTAAGATTATAAATCATAGACTTCCATAGATGCAGTTTTAACATGTGGTTTTCTCATTATTGTTCAGATTTAGATATTTCACGATTTCTATTATGATTTCTACTTTCACCAATGAATCATTCAGAAGTATATGTCTGAGGTGGGTGGCTACTGTTTCGTCAAGGACCCTTTAGAATTTCTAATTTATTCCATTGTTGTCAAAGAATGTTATCTATGTGATACCGTGTCTTTGGTATTCTCTTTTTCCATAATAATTTAATTTATTTTCTTAGTATTCTATGTCTGACATTAATTCTGTTTCCCAGCTTTCTTATGGTTAGCACTTGCCTGGAATATATTCTCGCATCACTTTCTCTTTCATTTAATTTTTAATTTGTAATTATGAAATAGTATAAACATTCATAAAATATAGCACTAATGACATCTACGTACCAATCACAGAGGTTAAATAGATGTTTACATCTTGCCCAAGGGAGGATATTTTCAATATTAAATTCATAGAGAAGGGAAAGAGCTTACAAAAAGGCTACTGAATTGACAAGAAAAGCCAGAATGAATAGAGTGACTTTTCACAGTGAAATGACAAGACAATTGATAAAAGTTCTTACAGGATACAGATCCAAGGGAAAAAGGAAGACATTCTTAAGGTTATACAGTAACCTAAAACTAACACCTTATAGAATTGTGGAAAAAAAAAAAAAAAGTCATGGTATCAATGAAATAGGGCACTAACAGAAGTCATTACTGTAAATATTAATATTCTGTCATGGTGCACCACTGACCTCTCTCATGAGAGACTAAAAGAAAAGAGAATAGATAATGCA
Organism: Macaca mulatta; assembly: GCF_049350105.2. NCBI lineage: Eukaryota > Metazoa > Chordata > Mammalia > Primates > Cercopithecidae > Macaca > Macaca mulatta. The sequence continues at coordinate 189,005,135 of NC_133406.1, forward strand.
TCCCTCAGGAAATCACATTCAATTCTGATACCCAGTACAACAGGTAAATGGAATACTCAGTTTCACTGGATGGAGTAAAAGAGGGTTACTCTAAATCATATGTGGATTAATAGTTTTCAAAGATGTATAACACATTTACCATTAAAACCTTGTTTAATATAATTCATTTTTCTTTGGTGATTCCTAAGGCCCTTTAGAATTCTTCAGCATCTGGGATTCATCTGTATTAACAGAAATTACGAATTACAAAAAAAACCTACCATTCATTTAGATCCTATTAAGCTCCAAACACTGTGTTTGAGTACTTTTCAAATTTTACTAACTAAATTTGGTACTCACAATACTATGAGTAAATGGCATGATGCCTAGCCCACAGATATGGAAAATAGGGCTCAGAGTTGAAAAGTTGCCTCAAATCACAATGCCAGAATATGGCAGAATCTAAATCTGAATTTCATTATATACATGCCCTGTATTTGTTTTTGCCACTACATCCTACTTTTTTTTTTTTTTCTTTGAGACAGGGTCTTCCTCTTGTTACCTAGGCTGGAGCGCAGCAGTATGATCTCAGCTCACTGCAGCCTTGACCTTCTGCACTCAAGTGATCCTCCCACCTCAGCCTCCCAAGTAGCTGGGACTAGAGGTGTAAGCCACCACACCCAGCTGATTTTGTTCATTTTTTTTTGTAGAGAAGAGGTCTCATTGTTGCCCAGGCTGGTCTCAAACTGCTGAACTCAAGTGATCCTCCTGCCTCACCCTCCCAAAGTGCTGGATTACAGGCATGAGCCACCAAGCCCGGGCCACACTGCCTCAAATGTTGTCATGTCTCCATTTTCCAGATATTATCTGAAAATGCCAATGTTTTCTTTTTGACTAGTATGGGAAGGAATCAAACCACAGGACCCAATCAACATTTTACTTCTTCATCAAGGAAAGGGCACCATCTAGTGGCACACACTTCGTAACCAACACAAAGAAAGTTTTTCACTTTTCTGCTTTCCTCCACTGGTTTTACACTGCCTTACAATAACTTACGGTATCTGAATTCACTCTTCTAGTCCAGAGGAATGGGAGCCTAGTAACATTAAGAATTGAACAGGGCTTTGAAATAAGACCCAAGTCCAATCTCAGATTCACCATTTCTATGTGACCTTGATAAGTTACTAAGAGTAGTTTGAGTCTCAGTCTCATTATCTGTAAAATGAAATATGAGCATTTACCTACCAGGGTTATGATGGGAATGTGTATGAAAATTATCTAGCACAGCACCTGATCTGGGTTTCCTCTATGGTTCCTTTCTCCATTCTCCTTTTATGTACCCTATATTCACACGGGTGTTTTGCTTTGTTTTTTTTAGAAAATATATCATACCACTGGCTCATATTATGTTTAAGTAACTCCCACAGTTCTTTTGTATGCAAACCATAGTAAAGGCAAATTTCCCAACACTTACTGATTATTTTTATAAATACACAAAATTAACAATAAGCATTTTTGAGTATTTATTATGTGCCAGGCAACTGTGACAGTGAATAAGAACTTATTATCCAAGTGGAGAAAACAGAAAAATTAACATGTAATACAATGTAACAAGTAATTTCACGGCTCTAAATCACAAATACAAAAAAATAGGCCGGGCATGGTCGCTGGTGCCTGTAATTCCAATGCTTTGGGAGACTGGGTTAGGAGGACTGCCTGAGGCCGGGAGTTAGGAGACTGAGTTAGGAAGACTGCCTAGGCAACACAGTGAGATCTTCTCTCTTAAAAAAAAAAAATTTTTTTTTAATTAGCCGGGTGTGATGGTACACACCCGTAATTCTAGCTACTCAGGAGGTTGAGGTAGGAGGATTGCTTGAGGCCAGGAATTTGGGGATGTAGTGAGCTATAATTGCACTCCAGCCTGGGTGACAGAGCAAGATCCTGTCAAAAGTTGGGGAGAGAGCAAGGAGGGGGAGGAGAAGCAGGAGACGGAGAAGAAGGAAAAACAAAGTAGAGGATGGGGAAGAATTAAACCTGTTAGAAGTAAGTGGATCAAAAAGGCTTCACAGATGAGGTAGCATTTGAAAAGTCTCTTAAGCAAAGAGCTCATCAGATAGAGGGTGCAGAACTTCCATGATATATGAAAAAAAAAAGTCAGAAGCAATAAGGAATGAAGAAGCACAGTGAGGGAACAGGAAGAAACATAGCGTGAATCAAATATAGGATGGGATGGAAGGGGCACAGGCAAGATCAGTAGTGCCGTCAGTGATAGCTCATTAAGCTCATTTGGAATCTAGATGCAGTATCTATCACCACCATATTCATCATCATCATTGTCATCATTGTTGTCATCCATAGCAGTTACCATTTCCTATACATACATAATTGCTAAGCCTCACAGCAACCCTACCAGTTATATCATGGTATCCTCATAAAAGTTAAGAAATTTGCCCAATGTCAGAGTCAGTAAGGGAAGAGCTGAGTAAAATTCAGCCCCAGGTCTCTCTGATTGTTTCTACACCGGTGGTCCCTCTTGGTTACACAACATAATTACCTGGATAATCTGTTTAAAAATAAAGGTTCGAGAGCACTGCACTAAAGCAGCCTATCTAGAAGGTTGACTTGGTAACTGTATTGTAAACAAACCCTCCAGATATTTCTTGACTAAGAAGCCTCGGCAGTCTAATTTTTGGAAAATACCACAAAGCCTAGTAAAATGCACGTGTGCGCACACAGTGGGACAAACACACACATACACGCTTCTAAGTAATAAGTTCCATCTATGTGCCAGGACCTAATCCTCACAAAATTCTGCAAGAAGAGTATTATCTCCACCTTAAAGAAGAGGAAACTCAAGCTCAGGAAGCTTATGATAGCTTCCCTTTTCCAGTCAACAAAGCGATGGGATTCAAACACAGGTATATTTGGTTCTTCTCTGTCATGCTGTGTAGTAGGCAGAATTTTAAGAAAGACTCTCACAGACCCTTGCCCCTGTATAATCTCCTCCCCTTTGAATATGGATGAAAACGGTGAATATGATGATATCGCAGGAGTAATTATGTTATATTACATGGCAAAAGGGAGATTATCTGGTGGACCTAATCTGATATTATCACATGAGGTCTTTTAAAAGCAGAGCATTTTCTGCAGCTGATAGCAGAATGGGAAGTCAGAAAGATTCAGAGGACCAGAAGGATTCAATGCACATCACTGACATGAAGATGGAGGGGTCTAGGCCACGTGACCAAGAATATGTGTAGCTTCTAGAAGCTAAAAGCAGAACACAACTGATAGCCAACAACAAAAACAGGGCCTCAGTTCTACAACCACAAGGAATTGAATTCTGCAAATGCCCTGAATGAGCCTGGACGAGGACTCTTCTTCAGAGCCTCCAGATAAGGGCCCAGCCCAGCCAACTCCTTGGTTTCAGTCACATGAGACCTTAAGCGCAAAACCCAACTGAGATGTCTGACCTATAAAACTGTGAAATAAATGGGTGCTTTTATGTGTATGGTAAAACATACTAACATGAAATTTATTATTTTAACCATTTTTAAGTGTACAGTTCAGTGGCATTAAGGACATTCACACTGTTCATGATGTGATGATCACCATCATCACCATCCATCTCCAGAGTTTTTTCATCTTTCCAAACTGAAAACTCCCTACTCATTAAACACTAAGTCCCCATCTCCCCTACTCCTGAACCCTGGAAACCACGATTCTACTTTCTGTCTCTGATTTTGGCTACTCTAGGTGTCCCACATAAGTGGAATCATACCATTTTTGTCTTTTTGTAACTGGCTTATTTCACTTAGTCTAGTGTCCTTAAGGTTCATCTATGTTGCAGCATGTGTCAGAATCTCCTTCCTTTATAAGACTGAATAATAATAATAATAATAGACTGTATTTATACACCACATTTTTTATCCATTCATCAGTGGATGGACACTTGGATCCTTTCCACCTCTTGGCTGCTGTGAATATTGCAAATAATGCTTCTGTGAACATGGATATATAAGCATCCGTTTCAGTCCCTGCTTCAATTCTTTTGGAAATATATATAAGTGGTTGTTTTTGAAGCCAATTCATTACCTTTAAAATTTGGTAAATAAAAGGAAATAATCAAGCACTCATCTTGCCTATTTTAACTGCACCACTGGGTAACCAAGTAATAGGTGAAATGTCTCCTTATAAAATTATTTCTGATAAAAATTAAAACAAAATGATAGACTGTCATCATTTTGCAACCCTCAATGAGTTAATGGGTGTAGGCACTGAATGTCAATAGCTGCTAATATCAACAAAGGGCAAAAACTAGACATTATGTTCTTCCTACTAAAAGAACACACCACCACCTACAGTCTTGCCAAAGGGATCAAACCTAAGTCTGATCCAGTCTCTGGATTCAGCTGCCAATTTGCAGCAAAAACAATGGACAAAGGAATATAGCGAACTGCACCACTGTTGCAATCAGTAAAATCTATACTATGGAAAATTCTTACAGGTCAAAGGGTCTGGATTCTTTTGTTTTTTTCTTTTTTTTTCAGACAGGGTCTCAGGGTCTCACTCTGTCACCCAGGCTGGAAGGCAGTGGCACAATTATGGCTCACTACAACCTTGACTTCCTGGGCTCAAGCGCTCCTCCTGCCTCAGCCTCTCAAGTAGCTGGGACTATAAGCATGTGTCACCACATCCAGATAATATTTTTTAATTTTTTGTAGAGATGGGGATCTCACTATGTTTCCCAGGCTGGTCTCAAACTACTGGGCTCAAATGATCCTCTGCCTCGCTTGGCCTCCCAGTGTTGGGATTAAAGGCGTGAGCTACAGCACCCAGTTGCTCCGGATTCTTCAAAAGACAAATTGTAAACAAAAGACATCAAGTTAAATAAATAGGTAAGAAAACTATAGGACTTACGGATGCACATTTGGGTAAAAAAGTTATAACCAAATACAAGAAGTGATTACTTTAGGAGACACATAAGGGATGTAATTTATTTAACTTGAGCATGTGGAGAGGCTTCAGGTACAGCTGGCAAAATTCTATTTCTTAAGATGGTAGTTAGAAGGGTTAATAATTAATTAAGCTATATTTAAAAGCAAAAACAAAAAAAGACAGACAAAACCAGTGGATTAACTGTAACAATGAGACAGTGGCCTAAATCCAGATGGAATTCAACTGCAGTGCTCTCTCAAGACAGTTCTGCCAAAGTCTCACTACTGAACCTATCTCAAGCCAAAAGAGCAGTTAATACCAGACTGACTGGTGACTGAGGTCAACAGCAAGTGCTTAGAAAAGTAATTACACGAAGCAGACAAAAGAGAAACCAAAGGAAAATTTTAGGGAAAAAAAAAATTCAACTAGAAGTTGAATTTTTAAAAATCTTTGTGCTATCACATATATACCATCTGTTTGAAACAGGCCTGTCTCACTTCCATCCTGCAAATCTCCCATACCTACTCCTATCTCAGTGCCAGGATTTTTCTATTATAATTTGGTGTCTTTCTCAGCGTTATTTCCCAATTCTATCAAGGACTGTTAATAATGGCAATAATATGTTTACCAAATATATTCACATCTTCAAAAGTAAGGATGCAGAAAAAAAAGATGGAAGAAAGAAGTCAACAGGGTCCTGAAGAAAAGGCTCCTAGAAGCTGATAAACCTAGTTATGATAGAAGCGACTTTTCTTCATATACAATGGAATATTAGAAACTGTATCCCCAGCCATGCATTCTTTCTTGCCTTTACTTATTCAAACAATGGTGGAAATTGAAAGCAGCATGAAGCTATAGGTACGCACTATAAGGCAGCCACTAGCCACATGTGGCTATTGATCCCCTTCTCTGAAGTACAGCTAGTCCTAATTGAGATGTACCCTTTGTGTAAAAGACACACTGGATTTTGAATAGTTAGTATGGAAAAAAAGATTGTAAAATATCTTAATAATTTTTTATTAATTACATGTTCAAATAATAATATTTCAGATATATTGACCTAGACAAAACATTAATTTTGCCTGTTTCTTTTTTCTTTTGAAATGTGGCTTACTAGGAAACTTTAAATTATAGATGCAGCTAACATTGTATTTCTACTGGACAGCACTGCTATATATACCATGATTAAACAGTAAATAGGAATAGGAAAAACAAAGCAGCAGCAGCTAACAGTTGGGATTTTTCCATTTTTTCTACTGTTAATATACCACCAACACTATAACTCATTTAATTTCCAGCCCTTGTCTCTTGTCTGTAAAGCAGAGGTTTAAGAAAATCAGTACATGCATTAAGTCATAAACACAACATTTAATCATGGGCCAAAATAACTGAGTTCTAGTCCTGGTTCTGATACTGACTAGCAGTTAGTTGGAGAAATTACATTTTCTCTCTGAGACTTAGATACCTGCCCCTACAATTACATAAGGAAGCTAAACTAAATTTAGACTTCCATAATTCTATCAGAATACAATTTTCTTCTTTCTGTCAAAATTGATTTTCATAAAAATGAATAAATACTCACTCTGAGTCTAACACATCCTCTGCGAGAGCCTCTCATCATTTTGTCCTTGGACTAAAAGAAAAACAAAGCAGTCAATGAATAAAACATTAACAGACTGGTAAATTGTTTTTAGAATCATCTGGGGAATAAAAGGACAAGATTTACAGTAATACCCATCCCTTCTGCCAACTCCCCTTCCAAAAAGAAATTACTTATAGACAGGAAAATACACAGATTTTAAATGAAAATGTCATACAGTCTATATAAATTAACCTAATCATAGAACTTTACACATACCTTTAATGTAACATAAATTAAATCATTATTTTCATTCCTTCTTCATTCCCTTAAGTACGAGTGTTTCTCATACTTTAGGGAGTCAGAGAACCACCTAGAAGGCTAAGAATCACCTGGAGGTTTAAGAATCACTCCCAGATAATTATTTTTGTTTGTTTGTTTTGTTTTGAGATGGAGTCTCACTCTGTCGCCCGGGCTGGAGTGCAATGGTGCAATCTTGGCTCACTGCAACTTCTGCCTCCTGGGTTCAAGCGATTCTCCTGCCTCAGTCTCCAGAGTAGCTGGGAATACAGGCGCCCGCCACCACGCTCAGCTAATTTTTGTGTTTTTAGTAGCAACAGGGTTTCACCATGTTGGCCAGGTTGGTCTCGAACTCCTGACCTCAGGTGATCCACCCACCTTGGCTTCCCAAAGTGCTAGGATTACAAGCGTGAGCCACTGTACCCGGCTGCCCCCAGATAATTCTGACAAAGGCAAACAGAAGACCATACCTCAAGAAGTATTGCTTTAGCTTTACCTCTGCAATTCCCTGGGTAACATTTTTGCTTCTGTGACTTCTCATCCAATGTCCCTCAGTTTGGAATTTTCTTGACCCAAATGCTCTGCCTCGTTGTCATTTCAATCACCTTAGCTCTGTCTGATTTAGATTTCCACCCTGGACTCCCAGAGTCTTCTGTGTGTTCCCCTGTTGTGGCATGCATCACCCTGTGTTATAATCGCTGGTTTACTTCACCCACAAGACTACACATTCCTTAGGGGGTAGGAATTGTATCTGACTTATGCCTCAGAACAGTGTCTGTTACATATCAGGTGCTCAAAAAACATTTACTGATTAAATGTAACTTAACCTCTCTGTGTCCCTTACTAAACTGAGCCAAGCAAAGCCTATGTTATATAAAAGTGCTATGTTTACATTCAGTAAATATTCCTAACAGTAAATTAGTCATGTGCAATACAACAAAGTAACACCTCAAATAATGGAAGTTGAAATACTTAATACTTGAACAACTGGTATTTTCCTGTACTCCACCTGTGTGAGAAAGCAGCAAAACAAGCCAATATTGTTTGATTATGTTTTAAAGATGATTATCCTGCTTGAAACCATAGATGCCCTATATCCAAAGTCTTGAGCTGTAAAATTCATGTTCAGAAGTGATTACTGAGATACTAAAGAGAGTATTCTTTTTGTTCTACCTATAAATATCAGGACTCACATATTTTAGGAAAAAAATTTCTCAATACCAAGCAGAATTGAAAAGAGTTCTTTACTAATAACACAGTTAGTGAAAGAAAACAGTTGATGAAAACATTCCTTAAGCATTTAGTAGCCCTTTGACTGTACCCTATACTTATCTTCCCTTCAAAAGTGTAAAGGAAATACACAAAAATAATAATTAGATCTGAAAATCCCTGATGAGGTTAGAATACAAAATTAACCCAAAAAAGGTAAAACTAATATATTCATCCTTGATCCTCTTCTACTATAACACAATTTTTTAAATAAAATTACAGTAAACAGAAAAAAGGCAAGACAGGTCCCAGTGGTAATACAACTATTAGGGTTACAAATTAAAAAACACTAAGAGGGCCAATTATAATCCTAATCATTTCCTAATTTCCTAACCCAGCACTTTCAGAGTCCGAGGCAAGAGGGTCGCTTGGGCCCAGGAGTTCAAGATCAGCCTGGGCAACATGACAAAACTCTATCTCTACAAAAACTACAAAATATTAGCTAGGTGTGGTGGTACACAGCTATAGTCCCAGCTCTCAGGAGGCTGAGAGGTGGGAGGACTGCTTGAGCCCAGGAGGTCAAGGCTGCAGTGAGCCATGACCACACCATTGCACTCTAACCTGGGCAACAAAGCAAGACCCTTTTTTCAACAACAAAAAAGAAAACACTAAGAGAGATAACTGAAAATAATTAAAACAAATACAACTAGGAAATCATCACACAAATCCAGAATGTGTGACATTCTACAAAACAATTGGCTTAGATTCTTCCAAAACATAAAAAAGACTAACATGTAAACAACTGTAATAGAGCAAAAATAAGTGCTGTGGACTCCAGAAGGCTCCTCCCTGTCAAGGAAAAAGATGAGGGAAGGAAGCAAAACTGAAATGATCAGGTTTCAAGTTTCAACCTGGGGCTTTAAAAAAGAAAGAAAGAAACAAGAAATCTGATAAAAAGAGAGGGAAGGTAGTGGGGGGAAAGGCCATTCCAAGACAAGGGGACAGCATCAGCAAAGGCACAGATGTAGAAAACTCTACTTTCCTATTCATAGGAGAGTAGATGTATAGACAACAGCATAGGGTGCAGAGAGGAACTTACAGATAAGACTGAAGGCCAGGAACAGTGGCTCACACCTATAATCCCAACATTTTGGGAGGCCGAGGTGGGCAGATCACTTGAGTGAGGCCAGGAGTTCAAGACTAGCCTGGCAAACATGGTGAAACTCTATCTCTACTAAAAAAACAAAAATTAGCTGGGCATGGTGGTGCACGCCTGTAATCCCAGCTACTTGGGAGGCTGAAGTAGGAGAATCCCTCCCTTGAGCCTGGGAGGCAGAGGGTGCAGTGAGCCGAGATAGCGCCGCTGCACTCCATCCTGGGCAACAAAGTGAGACTGTTTCAAAAAAGTTAAAATTAAACATTTTAAAAAATGAGGCTGAAAAGAAGATTACGGGGACCAGATCCTGAAGGGTCTGAAAAATACATGGAGTTAAGGAAATTTAATTTTATTCAATAGTTAATGGGGAGCTACTAAAGAGGGAAATAGCATTCTTAAAGGTGTGTTTTAGAAAAATATCACTGTTAAATATGAGGACTTGGAGAAAGGGATAATAGCAACATTAATAATAACAATAACAGAAGCAGCAGATTCTCACTCATTGCTGTCCCTATGTAACAGGCACTTTATATACAGTAAACCTTACAAGCCTTTGCATGGTAAGAATAACTCCTATATTACAACTGAAAGTGACACTAGGGATATCAAGTAAGTTACCCAGTGTTACATACGTAAAATGTGGCTGAGTTGCATAGTTAGAAATGCCTGTCCTGCAAATCATTCTCCCAGACCTTAACTGAGCTCTAATAGCATCAAATTCTCCTCTTTCACAATAGCACAGGGCCCTCTCCCTCACTCTCCCCACTCAGCTTTAATGTGGGGCTATAGGGAAGCTGGTGTGACTGCTTCCACCAGACACAGCCTTTTCTGACAAAGGAAGCTGACCAATCACAGGACCCACTACCCCACAGGGCAGGACAGAGTCATCTCCCAGGAAGTTTTTCAACCAGGGTGAAGGGAAGAGCTCCTTCCTATCTGCTCTTGAAGCTGTGAGGTACAGAAGCCACTGGTCCTGTGCCTTCTCTGTGAAGAAAGCAAGCCTACACAACAAGAGAAGCAGAGAGATGAGGAGGAAAGTCCCAGCTGCCAGCGATCTTCAGCTACATCCTGGTCTGAAGCAAATCTGTCTAAGCCAATGCCATTCACCAAATATTAGGTTATTTCTGATGAATCCTAGTAGCTTCTGGTAATGACAGAAAGGTAGCTGACATAACGCCAGCAATCCTCCTACTGAATGTTACCTTACCAATGTTCTGAAACCTGCTAACAAATGTCCTTTTTTAAGCAAATTGGCACAAATAGATATGTGGTCTACAGCCCAGTAACTGTCACTCTCTCTGCCTCCAGCTACAAGGCCCAGTACCTTAAAAAAGGACCACTCTGAAATGAATGCTACAGTCTTTTCAGCTGGATGACAAAACAGGATTACCCCCATGAAGTGGAAATATCGAACTCATATGTTCTACTCCGAAGGGGTTCTCGGGCTACTCCTGAGCTCAAGCAATCCACCTGTCTCGGCCTCCCAAAGTGCTGGGATTACAGGCACGTGCCACTGTGAATGGCCAAAAGTTGGTTCTTTAAAAAATCAACAAAATTGATAAATCATTAGCTAGACTGACCAAGGAAAAAGAAGGGGATTCAAAGTACTAAAATCAGGAATGAAAGAAAAAAACATTATTATCAATCTTACAAAAACAAAAAAACTCTAAGGAAATACAATGAACAACAAATTAGATGAAACCAACAAATTCCAAGAAAGATATAAACTGTCAAAACTGACTAAAGAAAAAACAGAAAATCTGAATAGACATAAAATAAGTAAAAAGACTGAATTAGTAATCAAAAAACTTCTCACAAAGAAAAGTCCAGGCCCAGATAGTGAGTTCTATCAAATATTTAAAGAATTAACGACACACCTTCACAAACTCTTCCAAAATACAGAAGAGGGAACACTTTCCAATTTTTTCTATAAAGCTAGTAGTATTCTAATATCAAAACCAGAAAAAAAAATCATAGGGAAAAAACAGTATCTATTTCTAATACAGATGTAAAAATTCTCAACAAAATACTAGCGAACCAAATCCAGTAACATATAAAAAGGATTATATACTATGACCAAGTGGGATTTATCCAAAGAATACAAGGTTGAGTCAATGTATAAGAAACAATCAATATAATATACCATATTAATAAAATAAAGAACAAAAATCACATGATCATCTCAAAAGACACAGAAAAGGTACTTTTAAAAAAATCTAACACCACTTCATGATTAAAAAACCACTCAACAAACTAGAAACAGAAGGGAACTTCTTCAACTTACTAAGGGGCATCTATGAAAAGCCCACAGGTAACCTCATACGTAATGATGAAGGGTTAAAAGCTTTATACCTAAGAACAAGACAAAAATGTCTTATCTTGCCACTCCTACTCAACACTGTACTGGAGGTACTAGCCAGAGAAATCAGGCAAGAAAAAGAAATAAAGGCATCTAGATTAGAAAGGAAGAGTTTAAAGTATCTCTATTTGAAGAAGACATACCCTTACCTATAAAAAAGCCTTACATATAGAAAGACAGAACCTTACATATAGAAAATCCTAGAGGGCTGGGCGCAGTAGATCACACCTGTAATTCTAGCACTTTGGGAGGCTGAGGCAGGTGGGTCACTTGAGGTCAGGAGTTCAAGACCAGCCTGGCCAACATGGTGAAACCCCACGTCTACTAAAAATACAAAAATTAGCTGGGAGTGGTGGGCGCCTGTAGTCCCAGCTACTTGGGCGGCTGAGGCTAGAGAATCGCTTGAACCCAGGAGGTTGTAGTGAGCCGAGATTGCGCCACTGCACTCCAGCCTAGGCCACAGAGCAAAACTCCATCTCAAAAATAAAAAACAACAACAAAAAAGAAAATCCTAAGGAATCCACACCAAAAACAAACTATTAGAGCTAATAAATGGGCTCAGCAAAGTTTCAAACACAAATTCAATAACAAAAATTAATTGTATTTCTATACTTTTAGATTTAAAAAATTTGGAGCTATAACTAAGAAAACAATTCCACTTATAATAGCATCAAAATGTAAAATACTTAGTAATAAATTTAATAAAAGAAGCATAAGACTTGTACACTTAAAACTACAAAACACCACAAGGAAATTAAAGAAGACCTAAATAAACAGAAAGACACTTCATGCTCTTAGATTGAAAGACTTAGCGTTGTTAAGATGGCAGTACTCCCAAAATTGATTTACAGATTCAATATAATCCCTATCAAAATCCCAACTGCCCTTTTCTGTTGTAGAAATTAATAAGCTGATGCCAAAATTCAGTGGTTATGCAAGGGACCCAGAATAGCCAGAACAATCTTAAAAAAAAAAAAAAAAAAAAAAAATTGGAGGACTCACACTTCTCAATTCCAAAATGTAATACAAAACCATAGTAATAATAGACAGTGTGGTACTGACATTTGGATATGCATAGGATCAGTGGAATAGAGTTGGAAGTATAGAAATAAACCCATACATACAAAATCAAGTGATTTTTTTTTACAAGAGTGCCAAGACTATCCAACAGGGAATAGTCTTTCCAACAAATGATGCTTAAACCATATGTAAAAGAATGAAGCTGGATACCTACCTTATGCCATATAAAAAAGTTAACTCAAAATGGATCCAACACCTAAATTTAAAGGGTAAAACTATTAAGTTCTTAGATAAAAGCGTAGGTACAAATCTTCATGACCTTGGAATCAGCAATGATTACATGATACCAAAAGCACAAGCAATAGAAGAAATATTAAAAAACTGGGCATCATGAAAATTAAAAACATTTGTACTTCAAAGAACACTATCATGCTGAGGCAGGAGGATCCCCTGAGCCCAAGAGTTTGAGGTTATAAAGAGCTATAATTGTGCCACTGCACCACAGCCTGGGCAACAGAATGAGGCCCTGTCTTTAAAAAACAAACAAACAAAAAACACTATCAAGACAGTGAAAAGACAAACCAAACAATGGGGGAAAATATTTGCAAATCATATGTATCTGGGTAGGGGTGTAGTATCGAGAATATATAGAGAACTCATACAACTCAACAATAAAAAGACAACCCAATTTAAAAATGGGCAAAGGATGTGAATAGATATTTTGCCTAAGAAAACCAAGTTAAGAAGATAGTTTCAGCTGGTGATAAGTGTTAAGAAAATAAAGGAGGGTGATTGTCTTAGTGCATCTTGTGCTACTGTAACAGAATACCGGAGACTGCATAATTTATAACAGAAATTTATTTTCTCACAGTTTTAAGGGGCTGGGAATTCCAAAATCCAAGCACCAGCATCTGGTGAGAGTCTTATTTATCACAGAGCACAGGGTGGAAAGGCAAAGAGCACAAGTGAGCGAGTCTTTTGTGATGGTGTTGATCTGTTCACAAGGGGACTGCCTAAACACTTTCCATTAGCCCCCACTTCCCAACATTGTCGCAGTGTTGCAGTTAAGTTTCCAACACATGAATGCCGGGGGACACATTTAAATTAGAGCAGTGATGATCAGAAAGTTATTTTTGGGAAAGGAGGTTCTACTTTAACTTAAGTAGCTTGAAAAAACTCTTCAAGGAGTTGATACAAGAACTGAGATTTGAATTAGAGGACCCAGTGAAGTGAAGAATCTGGGGGCAAAGTCCCAGGCAGAGGGAAGAGCAGGAAATGATTCCTCAGTAGACTTGCTCTCCCATCTCGGCAAGGGCTATTTCACATTTTCTCCACTCTCTCCCTCAGTACATCTCCACCTGGCTTTCTCACAGGCATTTAAAACTCAACATGGGCTGGGCGCGGTGGCTCATGCCTATAATCCCTGCACTCTGGGAGGTCGAGGCGGACGGATCACATGAAGTCAGGAGTTCGAGACCAGCCCGGCCAACACAGTGAAACCCCATCTCTACTAAATATACCAAAATTAGCTGGGTGTGGTGGCACACGCCTGTAATCCCAGTTACTAGGGAGGCTGAGGCAGCAAGAATTGCTTGAACCTGGGAGGCAGAGGTTGCAGTGAGCCAAGATTGCACCACTACACTCCAGCCTGGGCAACAGAGCGAGACTCTACCTCAAAAACCAAACAAAACGAAACAAAACTCAACATGTATAAAACTAACTCATGATCCTGTCTCTCTTCCATCCAATCAATCAAAGTCCCCTCATTTCTGTCTCATAACAACTCTCAAATCTTCTTTCATGAGGTCATAATTGAAAAAGAAAACAAACTCTCAAAGCCTTCCATTTAACCTCATCTCTACTATCAACCACCCCAATCCAGCCCTCTAAAATACATCCCAATATTGTATCACCTTCTTCTTCTTTTTTTTTTTTTAGACAAGGTCTCACTCTGTTGCCCAGGCTGGAGTGCACTGGCACAATTTTGGGTCACTGTAACCTCTGCCTCCCAAGCTCAAGTGTTCTTCCCACCTCAGCCTCCAGAGTAGCTGGGACTACAGGCACGTGCCACCACACCCAGCTAATTTTTTTTTTCCTTGTAGAGAAGGGGTTTCACCTTGTTGCCCAAGCTGGTCTCAAACACCTGGGCTCAAGCAATCCACCCACCTCAGCCTCCCAAAGTGCTGGGACTACAGGAGTGAGCCACTGTACCCAGCCTGTATCACCTTCTAATTCTTCTCTATCTCTTCTTCCTCTCCTCCAATCCTTTCTCCACACAGGAGCCAGGAGTCTTTTCAAAACATGAATCTGATCGGGTTGCTTTTTCGATTGAAAGACAAAACAAGCAAGCAAGCAAGCAAGCAAAAAAAAAAAAAAAAAAAAAAAAAAAGTACTTCATGGCTCTATATTGCACTTAAAATAAAATGCACATTTATTAATTTGCTCTCTATAGAGACCCTGCTTGGCCTGGCTCTAGCCTACCTCAAAAGACCCCATCATCCCTGGACCCCAGCCACACTAATCTTTCAGTTCCCTGAACCAGCCAATCACTTTCTCTCCTAAGGACTTTTACATGGATTGTTCTCATTGCCTGAAGTGCCTTTACTCATCTACCCTCACTCCTTTTACTGGCTAATTCCTACTTAACCTCAGTTCCCTAAGAAGGGAAGCTTTACCTGAACCTCTAGAGCAGATTACCCTTCACTTCTAACAAGGATATAATAAAACGCTTTTTTTCCCATAATACTGTGGGAAAATAAAATCCTATGGGTTTGAGTGTGTGCCCCAAAAGTTCATGTGTTAGAAAGCTAATCCCTCTGACCTCATGAATAGGTTAATGAAGACTCTGTCCTCCTTGATGAATTAATGTCACTATCACAGGAGTGTGCTCTTTATTGACAGAATGACTTTGTCGTAACAGCAATTTCCCTCACCTCTCCTGGTCTAGCTCTCTCACCACGTGATGCCCTCCACCATGTTATGAAGCAGCAAGAAGAAACTATGCTCTTCCAGCTGCTAGAACCATGAGCCAAAATAAACTTCTTTCCTTTATAAATTATCCAGTCTGCGGTATTCTGTTATAGCAACAGAAAACAGACTAAGACATAAAATGTCCATGGATTTCTCAGTGTTCTTCTAAAAAGCTCTAGGGTCCTGGCAACATTTCTGCATGCCATAAGGATTAGATCTTTTGGTTTCAACTGGTCTGGAAGGATAATAAAACCCTCTCTAATTTCCCAGAGAAGTTTGAAAAGTTACAGCCTGGAGCAGTTCCCCAGGCTAAGCTTCCAAGGTGCTAAGAAAAGGGGTACAGCTATCTCCCTAGATATTTGTGTGTAAAAAGAGATAAAACCCCAGATAGGCCAAAGGGTTGGAGTTAGGATTTAGGCTTATTACCTTTCCTAAGTGACCCTTTCATGAGGGGAGTGGGACAGTTGCCTATTTCCCCTTCATAGGAGAGAAAAAAAAATTTTCCTTGTCCCCCACCTACAGAGTGTCTGGCTACTCATGTAGGACAATTGACCTGGCTTTTAAGGACTAGGGCAAAAGTAGGCCAACACATTTATTATTATGAAATGTCTCTGATTCAGAATACCTTGTGTGCATTCATTAAATTAATAAAGATGAACAATTAAGAGCCTGCCAAGTACTTAATCTATAAATCTATAATTAAACAATTCTGAAATTACTTAATTTCATCATCCCTATTAGCCTTAAATTCTAGGAGAATATTGACCTATTACACAAGGAAACTCAAAAAATATTGAATAAATGATAGGAAGGAGACATATAAGTACAGCTAGCCATTTAAAGTTTCATTAACTTGATCTACTATGCCTCAACAGCCAGTAATCTGAAGCTTCTATTATTATTCTGATTATGTTGGTCAGAAAACTAAAATTGGCTCCCCAAAGACAAATTAAACTTCATAGATTTTAGTGTTACTAAGTCTATTAGACCTGCCTCAAAGGAAAAAAAAAATTTGGCCTTTACGCTAGCTACCACCTTTATACCCACTTGACACTTACCTTTTTTAAAAGTCAGTACTTTTTCTGTAAAGAAACATCTAAGGAATGCTGATTCCAAACATTCTAATCAATACTGTGTGCCTAGCTCTAGGCAGCAAACACCTTAGGATATCTAGATTCTCTTCGGTATACTGTCAGTGCGAAAATCAATTTATTCTGTAGATCTAAACAGATATTTATCTTGGCATTGACTGGTGCTCCCAGGAAGCTGAGAAACAGATCCTAACCTCCAACTGTTACATTATCAAAATAGTTGATGATATAATCAACACATTTGTAAGCCCCTGCTAGAAGTAATCTAGGATGGGGTTAAGCAACCAAAAGCAGCTTTTTGCTGGCTATAGAATAAAGAACCTTCTGGAAATCAGTAAATTAATAAAATCAGAAACAATTTTTATTTTCCCAGGGTAAGAAATTTCTGAAAGAGTCATATAAGTCTATCAGAAAGTAAAACTTACCTTGCCAAAATTAATTTCACAAACTGTTCCAGAAAATATCCTTCTAGGAATTACTTAATGTGAGAAACATGTATTTATAGGAATACATACTGCAATGGACTGAATGTTTATATCCACCCAAAGTTCATATGTTGAAATCTTAACCCCCAAGGTGATGGTATTAGGAGGTGAACCTTTGGGAAGTGATTAGATCACAAGGGCAGAGCCCTCATGAATGGGGTTAATTCCCTTATAAAAGAGGCCCCAGTCAGAGCAACAATGAGATGACCTGCATTCTCAAGAGAATAGCTCATAATAACCTCAAATCACACAGCAGTCTGCCTGCTTAGTCCATTTCTTAAATCCTCAGGAAAAAAGTAATGTAAGAACATACTAAGAACTATTTAGCTAAATGTCAGTCTTAAATCTGCTTTAATATGGCAATGCACAGTAGCTCACACCTGTAATTTCAGCACTATGGAGGCCGAGGCAGGGGGATCACTTCAGGCCAGGAGTTGGAGACCAGCCTGGGCAACACAGTGAGAACCCATCTCTAAAAAAGAAAGTTTTTTAATTAGCCAAGTGTGGTGGCACACACCTATAATCCTAGGTACTCAGGAGACTGCAGTGGAAGGACCCTGTTAGTCCAGGAGTTAGAGGTTACAGCGCACTTCACTCCAGCCTGGGCAGAGTGAGAGCTTGTCTCAAAAGAAAAAAAAAAAAAAAAAAAAATCTTTACATTACTATTATTGCCACCCTATCTTTCAGAACCTAATTAATGCCTGGGACCTGGAAGGTATTATTAATAGATAAATCTCTACTCAATGAATGGTCCCAGCCCACTTTCTCAGGTATCTCACTCATTCAACAAACATAATTCACTCGAAATATGCCCATTCAGTCCCAATTCAAGCTATTCAACATTACCAAGTAACACAGGGGAAACCTTTTCCCCGTTCTGTTAATTTTCAATCCTCTTCAATCAAATTTTTACAACTGCATTTTAAATTATTATGATAAAACAATTAGAGATTAATAATATCTAATAATAAGCACTAAATCAAAAGCACAAAAGTAACTACTTGATTATATCTTTTTTTTTTTTTTTTTTTTTTTGAGACGGAGTCTCGCTCTATCGCCCAGGCTGGAGTCAGTGGCCTGGCCGGATCTCAGCTCACTGCAAGCTCCGTCTCCCGAGTTTACACCATTCTCCTGCCTCAGCCTCCCGAGTAGCTGGGACTACAGGCGCCGGCCACCTTGCCTGGCTAGTTTTCTGTATTTTTTTAGTAGAGACGGGGTTTCACCGTGTTAGCCAGGATGGTCTCGATCTCCTGACCTCGTAATCCGCCCGTCTCGGCCTCCCAAAGTGCTGGGATTACAGGCTTGAGCCACCGCGCCCGGCCTGATTATATCTTAATTGTAACTACTTAATTGTATCTCCAACAGGACTGCACGCTTTTAGAAGATTAGTTCAGTTTATTCCTAGCATATACTAAGTACTAAAAATATCTTATTAAGTTTACAAATTAACTCATAAAATCTAGCTTGGTGCCAGTATATAGTGCCATCAATAAAAACCTGTTTAATTGGAAATATAAATATGAATTTACAAAGTAAATGTGTCTGAAAAAGTTTTACGTAAACTTATTTAAAACTCAGTAAGGAAGATTTCCTTGCCACTTAAATTAATTATACAATCCTTTCATAAAGCAAAGTAAATGCGTCTGAAAAAGTTTTGCATGAACATATCTAAAACTCAGTAAGGAAGATTTCCTTGCCATTTAAATTAATTCTACAACCCTTTTATGAAGCAAAGAATGGCCGAGTATGGTGGCTCATGCCATAATCTCAGCACTTTGGGAGGCAGAGGTGGGAGGACTGCTTGAGCTCAGGAATTCGAGACCAGCTTGGGCAACAGAGTGAGACTTCCTCTTTACTAAAAAAAAAAAAAAAAATTAGCCAGACGTGGTGGTGTGTGCCTGTTGTAGTCCCAGCTGGAGGGCTGAGGCAGGAGTATCACTTGAGCCCAGGAGGTCAAGGCTGCAATGACAACTGATCACGCCACTGCACTCCAGCCTGGACAACACAGCAAGACTCTATCTCAAAAAAAAAAAAAAAAAGAAAAAGAAAAAAGAAACTAAGAATGCCTCCCCAAATCTGTTAAAGACACTTAAATTTATTTGAATGTTAGTTTTACTTTGCTTAAAGTACACTGTGTTAAAGATCAAGCAAGAAACTCACTGACTTGCGATGAATCTCTCACAGCTAAAAGTGAGGTCTCCTTCTGAATTTATTAATACATAGCATTCCATATTACTTTTCTTAAGGCACTTATTATTTCTATCTTATATGATAATAAGGTATGTGCATGTCTCATCACTTCTCCCAGAAGGTAGTTTCTGACTCATCCTTGTCCCCACCTCCCCCCACTCAACATGCTACCCTTGCTACCCTGTACTTTGCAAAGAACATTTAATAAGTTGATGGTAAAAGACATGAGGACAAAGAATGTAAACAAATGTCACAACAGTTCCTCTCCTTTTCACATAAATGTAAACATTGTTTCCACATTGAGAGACATGTTAGCTCATTTCCAAGTGCATATGAGGTTGCACACCTAGCTAGTGTTGCACCTTGGACCATCTACTGCTGGCACACAGAAGGAAAACTTGACAGGCAAACTAACCCATGAAGACAGGAATGAAGATGCTGGCTCTAGGGCATGGGAAAGACAGGAAAGGGACAGAAGGAAATTTTGCAGAAAGATAGCAATGCTTCATATTTTGATTGTGGTATTAGTGACAAGGCTATAAATAAATGCAAAGACTCATCTAATTATACACTTAAAATCTGTGTTTTTTACTGGAAGAAAATTATATGTCAATAAAAGTAAATTAATAAATAGTACTTGCCAAAATTCTACACAGATACACTAATTACAATTACAAAACAGGAAATGATAGCAGCAACACCCACTCACTCCTGTAGTTTTTTTTTTAAGGCGTTCTTGCTATGTTGGCCAGGCTGGTCTTGAACTCCTGGCCTCAAGCAATCCTCTGGACTTGGCCTCCCAAAGTGCTAAGATTACAGGTGTGAGCCACTGCACCTGGTCTGATTTTTATTTTTATTTTTTTGAGACAGGGTCTTACTCTGTCACCTAGGCTGGAGTGCAGTAGTACAATCATAGCTCATTACAGGGGCACACCACCACACCCAGCTAGTATTTTTTATTTTTTGTAGTGACACAGTTTCACTATGTTGCCCAGGCTGGTCTCGAATTCCTGAACTCAAGGGATCTGCCTGCCTTAGCCTCTCAAAGTGATGGAATTACAGGTATGAGGACCGTGCCCAGACTTTTTTTTTCTTTAAAAAAATTTTTTTTTATACAGGCAGGGTCTCACTATGTTGCTCAGGCTGGTCTCAAACTCCTGGCCTCAAGCAATCCTCCTGCCTTGGTCTCCCAAAGTACTGGGATTACAGGTGTGAACCACCACACCCAGAATGTAGTCTCCTTTCTATTTAAGAGAGCACAGACTCTTAAAGCCATCCTGATAGCATTTAATGTAGTAGAGAGCCTTCCCTAGTTACTGCCTTATAACACTCAATAGCCCCAAATGTCATTATGCTTACAGAAAGCTAC
This sequence comes from Macaca mulatta, assembly GCF_049350105.2. NCBI lineage: Eukaryota > Metazoa > Chordata > Mammalia > Primates > Cercopithecidae > Macaca > Macaca mulatta. The sequence continues at coordinate 189,025,780 of NC_133406.1, forward strand.
ACCAGCAAAGACTCTGAGTAGTCACAGACTCACAATAACGGAGAAATTTTCCCCATCACTCATCCTTCAAGTTATCATAGATAACTCTCTCATCCTTCCCTCCTTTCCCCATCAGTTACAGATGGTCTCATTTTGAGCATCAGATTTAATGTCTATTGATTCAATATACAAAAATATGTCAGTAAACAAGGTAACGGTGATTTTGGGGGTCTCTCCAAGATCCTGGGAACAAGGTTGCCTTCCCTTAAAGAAAAGAGACATATATCAGAACAGAGATGTATACAAGATCATCTTTAAGAGATGGAACAGCCTGGAGATCATTATACTAAGTATTTTAGAACTAGAGAAAGAAGGCCAGAACTAGTATCAGAAGGCAAGGATAGAAGTTCTTTGACCCAAAGATTAAACTCGTTCCATTCTGGTAATAGGTATGTCTCTAATATGGAGATACTGCATCTTGATGTCAATAGCTAATGCCACTAAATACCTATAACATATAACTTTGGTCTGCTGCTACTTACAATTTGGCATCCCAAAGAGTTTGCATTCAGAGAGTAAATGTATCAGTTAGCCTAAATGTAGAGTCTTCTTAAGTTATATTTCTTGTTGTGAATTAATAAATTGGAATACTGATTCATACAATGGTGATCACAGTGTACATTTAGTGAATATTACTATGTCAAACACCTCCATAAACTTTTAACTTTTTGTTATCATTTACTGAGCACTTATGTGCCAGACACTGTGCTAGTGCTTTAAACACTATTTTATTTAATTCTCACAATGATCTTATGATATTGGTTCTTTTATCATATCCATTTTATCTTTTTTTTTTTTTGAGACGGAGTTTCACTCTTGTTGCCCAGGCTGGAGCGCAGTGGTGTGATCTCAGCTCACTGCAACCTCTGATTCTCCTGCCTCGGCCTTCTGAGTAGCTGGAATTAAAGGCATGCCCCATCACGCCCGGCTAATGTTGTATTTTTAGTAAAGATGGGGATTCACCATGTTGGTCAGGCTGTTCTTGAACTTCTGACCTCATGTGATCCACCCGCCTCAGCCTCCCAAGTGCTGGATTACAGGCGTAAGCCACCATGCCCGGCGTGTTATACTCATTTTATAACTGAGGAATCAGTGACTCAGAAAGGTTTGAGTAACGTCCATAGACTCACAGATAGCAAGTGGGAGAAACAGGATTTGAACCCAGGTATGGATCCAAAGGTACATTTGTACCACGGTCACTATAAACCTGGTTAATTTAAGTCTTCCTTAAAGGTTTTTCTCAGCCACAAAGGCTGGGTGTAAAATCAGTGATCTTTCTGAATTTAGAGGAGTATGTCACCCTGTAAAGCCTCTCAGCAGTGCCTCAGGGCGGTAACCCTGACTTCTGAGCCATCTCTAGTATGCACATTCCTAGGTCACTAGATTACAAATACATGTCCACATCCCTTATCCCAAGAACTCTGGATCAGATGTGTTTTGGAAACGACAATTTTATTTACTTATTTATTTACAATTTTATTTATTATTTACTTACAATTATTTATTTACAATTTTATTTATTATTTACTTATTTACTTACAATTTTATTTACTTATTTACTTATTTATTTTTACTTTTATTGTTTTTAAAGTAGAGATGGAGTGTTACTCTGTTGCCCAGGCTGGCCTTGAACTCCTGGCCTCAAGTGATCCTCTCACCTTGGCCTCCCAAAATGCTAAGATTACATGCATGATCCACTGTGCCCAGCCTTCACAATTTTAGAAAGGTAACTCAATTTGGGCTGGGCGTGGCGGTTCATACCTGCAATCCCAGCACTTTGGGAGGCCGAGCCAGGAGGATTACTTGGGCTCACAAGTTCAAGACCAGCCTGGGCAACATGGTGAAATCCCACCTCTACAAAAAATACAAAAATGAGCCTGGTGTGGCAGTATGCACCTGTAGTCCCAGCTACTTGGGAGGCTGAGGTGGGAGGATGGTTTGAGCCTAGGAGGCAGAGGATGCAGTGAGCTGAATCATGCCACTGCACTCCAGCCTGGGTGATGGGGCCAGACTTTGTCTCAAAGGGAGGAAAAAAAAAGAATGAAGTGGCATCCAGGAGAGGTGGCACATGCCTATATTCCTAGTTGCTGGGGAGGCTGAGGTGAGAGGATTACTTGAGCCTAGGAGTTAGAGGCTACAGTGAACTATGATCATGCCATTAAACTCCAACCTGGATATCAGAGCAAGACCTTGTCTCAAAAACAAAAGAGAGAGAGAGAGGAAGGAAGGAAGGAAGGAAGGAAGGGAGGGAGGGAGGGAGGGAGGAACAATTTAGAAAGTATACACACACACACACACACACACACACACACACACATATACAGTACATAAACTGTGTCACCTGCAGTGAGGTCTAGGGTAGCCAAGGATATTAATTCCACAACCAAGCATATTAATATATCTACAGTACAACATACACATATTTATACTAAGCATTATAGAGATTATAAATAGCCACACATCAGTTTAAGATAGGCTTTACTTCCAAATGAGTATATCATAAATTTAGGGGGGAAAATCTTTTTAATTCAGAGCTGTAGGGATTTTGAAATTGCAGGCAAAGGATTGTGGACTTACAGACTTTGATCTAGTGGACTATTACATTGTCAAGTCTCAGGTTTTTCACTATTTTTAAAAAAGGACAATTTTATCTTCAAGTCAGAATTTCAGGCCAACAGATCAGTGGAGAGAACCACTTTCATGGGGCTCAATTAAGCACAGCCATGATGACTTAGGGTTTTTGCATCCTTTATAAAGTTAAATATTAAATACTAAATAGTAGACCAAGTTCTGCAAACTATTGATAGCATGTTAGTAATATATGCTAGACCTTGAAGGAAACCAAAATATACCACCCCAAAATATATTTCTTTGGCATATTTTGAGATAGCTATTCAGAGGGGTTACAGACACAAGAATAACTCTGAAAAGCTGTCCTTTGGTAGGGGAGACTTGTATCTGTAGAGGTAATCTACATTAGTGGAGTAACAGCAAGGTGCAAACACCTTTTTCCGAGACCTACTTATCTGCCTTATCTAATCTAGGAAGATTACCTCACAGGAAAAGGAGACTAAAGTTCTGACTTTTTTTTTTTTTAATAGAGATGGGGTCTATCTATGTTGCACAGGCTGGACTCAAACTTCTGGGCTCAAGGGATCTTCCTAACTCAGCCTCTCCAGTGGCTGGGACTATAGGTATGACCCACCACACTCTGCTCTTGACACACTTTTCAAAGTCTGACAGAGAAACTTTTCCCACAGATAAAATGATCTACTGAGAGATTTCTCCTGCATAACAAGACGGCCCAGCCTTGCTGGCCATGTGATATGGTTTGGCTGTGTCTCCACCCAAATCTCATCTTGAACTGTAGCTCCGTAATTCCCGCGTGTTGTAGGAGAGACCCAGTGGGAGATAATTGAATCATGGGGCCAGTTTCCCCCACACTGTTTCTTGTGGTAGTGAAAAAGCCTCTTGAGATCCGATGGTTTTGTAAGGGGTTTCCCTCTTCCCTTGGTTCTTATTCTCTCTTTGCGTGCCCCACTCTTATTCTCTCTTTGACTGCCCCAGTGTAAGACATGCCTTTCGAGGCCACCCCAGCCATGTGGAACTGTGAGTCCATTAAACCTTTTTCTCAATAAATTACCCAGTCTCAGGTATGGCTTTGTCAGTTGTGTAAGAACAGACTAATAAACCATGTTTCCTCCCTTCACTCTCTCATACCCTGCAGCAGCCTCCCTCCCCCACAACCCCAGGATCCCCCTAACCCTCTATTCCTTTCTGTATGGTATAAAACTTCAGTTGGCCCTTCTTTGAGTCTCATATTTTGTATGGCTCCCATGCTTATGCACGTGAATAAATTTGAATACCTTTTCTTCTGTTAATCTGGCAACTGTCAACTCACTTCAGTAGACTTGGATTCAAACCTTCAGAGGGAAAGTTTCAACTTCCCTTACAACCTCAAGGTAGATTTTCTATTTTTGGTTTGTTTGTCAGATACCACCCAAAATACTAAATATTGACTCATGTTTATTCACAGAGTTGATTAAAAGAAATAATGAGGGAGTGTTAAACTCTGTTTTATGCTCCTCCACTATCAGTACTTCTCCCACCAAACTGTGAAATGACAATCCATTATTAACATTCAAGTTCACTCCTTGATCAAAAATTGCCCAAGGACCTTTTTCCCTAATTAGCAAAGACTAACAGAGGGCCCAGAATAGTAAGATTATAAAAAGGGAACAACAAGAAGAGCACTACAAAACTTTATAGAAGATAGAAAAATTTGTGCAACACACAAAAATGTGGTTAGCAAGAACAACAGCCAGACTCATGAAATTTCAGATGCTTAGTCCTAATTCCAAGCCTCATCCTATAGACTCCAATTTAGAATGGGGCTATGCTCCAAAAGCTCTTTGTTCAAATCTGGAGCTTGGGACTCAGGAAAAATGTTTGCAACAAAAAACTGTTAAAAATTATTTCCAAGCCAGGTAAGGTGGCTCATACCTGTAATCCCAGCACTTTGGGAGGCTGAGGTGGAAAGATCACTTGAGCCCCGAAGTTTGAGACCAACCTGGGCAACATAGCAAGGCCCCATCTCTACAAAATGATTTTTTTTTAATTAGCTGGCGTGGTGGTTCACACCTGTGGTCTCAAGTACTCTGAAAGCTTAAGTAAGAAGACTGCTAGAGCCCAGGAGGTTGAGGCTACAGTGAACCATGATCATGCCACTGCACTCTAGCCCCCGTGACAGAGTGCAAGACTCTGTTTTTATTTTATTTTATTTACTTTATTTTATTTTTTGAGACAGGGTCTTGCTCTGTTGCCCAGGCTGGAGTGCAGTGGCAGGAAAACAGCTCACTGCAGCCTCTACCTCTCAGGCTCATTGATTCTTCTACCTCACACCCATCCCCCATCCCCATCCAGTAGCTGGAACCATAGGCAAGCACCCCCACACTTGGTTAATTTTTAATTTTTTTTTTGTAGAGACGGGGATCTCCCTACATTACCCAGGCTGGTTTCGAACACCTGGGCTCAAGCAATCCTACCGTCTTGGCCTCCAAAGTGCTGGGGTTACAGGTGTGAGCCACCTCGCCTGGACTTATTTTACTTTTATAATAAAGATAAACGTGGCCAGGTAAGATGGCTGACACCTGTAATCCCAGCACTTTGGGAGCCTGAGGCAGGTGGATCACCTGAGGTCAGGAGTTCGAGACCAGCCTGGCCAACATGGCGAAACCACGTCTCTACCAAAAATACAAAAAAATCAGCCAGGCGTGGTGGCGAACGCCTGTAATTCCAGCTACTTGGGAGGCTGAGGCAGGAGAATCGCTTGAACCTGGGAGGCAGAGGTTGCAGTGAGCCGAGATCCAGCCTGGGTGACACAGTGAGCCTCCGTCTCAAAAAAAAAAAGACAAAAGTATTTTTTAAAGGCAATTTACAAACTCTCATTATTTTTTATCAAGTCTAACTTTAGTTCAAATATGGGTTTCCAAAAAGAAATAAAGGCAGAAGAGTTAAAATGACTTTCATTTTAACTAGTCACAGAGGATGTTGCCTATCAGAAATTTAAACTTACTCTTCTTCCAGGTGATAAAATTCCAAGGTAGACCCTATCTTCTTTGAGAATTTGCCACTGCCTTTCTATACTTACGCCATGTAAATATTAAAAACCCATCACTCACAAACTCTTAGACTTCAGTATCTGCTCCCCACCACTTCTCCCCCCATCTAGTCTTTCCATTGAGACAAGATTAAGAGTCCTTGCTTAACCTTAGCATTACAATAGATCACTGTAGTTCAGAAAGGCCTGTGCAGAAAGAAGTTTATGTAATTGTGATAATGATGTAAATTATTTATTACCTGCCGGCAAACTAGTGATAACAGGTTTATCATCATTCTAATCACTACTAATCTAGTATATCCCAGAAAGAACATTCTATTTGAAGTTAGACCTTGATCACACACATAGAAACTACTATGTGATCCTCTTAAATTCCAATGTCTTCGCTGTCCAAAGGAAATAATATCAACTACTTCACAGTACTGTTTGTAAGATCATAATGGAGCTGAAAACTTCTTATTGCCTAATGATGTTGTATTCATGTTTGTGGCAATGCTGTTGTAAACAAACCTACTGTGCTGCCAGACATATAAAATACAGCACATACAATTATGTACAGTACATAATACTTGATAAGTACATTACCTTATATATTTACTACACTGTATTTTTATTGTCATTTTAGAATGTATACCTTCTATTTAAATATATTTAGATATATATATATTTAGATATATAGATATATTTAAAAGTTAACTGTAAAACAGCCTCAGGCAGGGCCTTCAGTAGGGATTCCAGAAGAAAGCATTGTTATCATAGGAGATGACAGCTCCATGTGAGTTACTGACCTAAAGACCTTCCAGTGGGACAAGATATACAGGTGGAAGACAATGATATTGATGATATGGACCCTATGTAGACCTCTGCTAATGTGTTTGTATCTTACTTTTTGAAGCCACCTTTGCAAAAATTCTATCAGTGAGAAAATTATAGCAGTGGGGGAGATCTGATCTAGCCAACGCCCCTTTGCCTTTAGCTTTCAAGCTGCAATTATTTATAGGCTTGAGCCAAGCTAACTTTGGGAGAAATTTATAGTTTAAATGATAATAATCCTTCCCCAAAACTCAACTGCCTTTGTAAAGTTAATGAGAGACCACAAGGCTAAGAGATTAGAAGAGCCTGAATTCTGCTAATGATTGTCAGCCACTATTCTGGAGGTCACAATTATTTCTGCAGACAACATCACTATTGAAGAACCTAAGCTTGGTCTTTTTTTTTTCTTTTTGAGACAGGGTCTTGCTCTGTCGCCCAAGTTGGAATGCAGTGGCATGATCATAGCTCACTGTAGCCTCGACCTGTTGGGCTCAAGCGATCTTCCTGCCTCAGCCCCCAAGTATCTGGGGCCACAGGTACACTCCACCATGCTTGGTTAATTTTTTAAATGTTTTGTAGAGATGGGGTCTCACTATGTTGCCCAGGATGGTCTCAAACTCCAGGGCTCAATGATCCTCCTGCTGCTACCTCCCAAAGCACTGGGATTACAAGCATGCACCACCATGCCCAGCCAGATTGGCCTATTTGAGTCATCTTTTCAAGTTTTTTGCATGTCTGACAACTGATGGCTCCACATGGACATGACAACTGCTCCTGTGGCCTCACCTAAAAGCAACTCAGCACAAGAGGACAGCTCCAACCCAACCAGTCAGCACTCCCCATACCGTAGGCCCCTGCACACCAAACTATCTTTGAAAAACCCCTAACCTCAGAGTGAGGCCAGCCGCGTGTCAATTAAACTTTTTTTGCTGTAACGCCATGGTCTCCACGAATTGATTTTGTTTGTACAGTGGACAGAAAGAACCCATTGGGCAGATGTATTTTCAATAAGAAAAAGCTTACAATGAAAAACATAAAATAAGAAAACATAAATAGAAAAGAGCTTATAGAGTAAGGATATAAAGAAAGAAAATACTTTCATACAGCTGTACAATGTGCTTGTGTTTTAAACCCAAGTGTCAACATAGAAGAGTCAAAAAGTTAAAAAAAAAAAAATTAAAAGTTTATCAAGTAAAACACTACAGTAAGCTAAGGTTAATTTATTGAAGAAAGAAATATTTTTTGTAAGTTTAGTGTTACCTAAATGTATAGTGTTTATAAAGTCTACGGTAATGTATGGTAATGTTCCCGGCCTTCACATTCACTCAACACTCACTCATTGACTCATCAGAGCAATTTCCAGTCCTGCAGGCTCCTTTCATGGTAAGTGCCTTATACAGGTGTACCATTTTTTATCTGTTATACCATATTTTTATTTGAATCTTTTCTACGCTTAGATACATTTAGATACACAAATATTTACCATTATATTACAATTGCCTACAGTATTCAGTACAGTAATGTTGTAGTGCAGAAAATGACTTCCCCAGAAAATAAGGCACTTAGGCACGGTGAGTGCTTCTGAAAATTGAAAGGCCTTAGAAATAAACCTTAGGATCAAGGTCCCTCTAACCTTGTCTTGTTTCTTCCCGACCCAGTGCTGGGAGGGACTCTCTGGCATTTCCTTATCTGACCAAAAAAGCATCTTACCAAAAAAAAAAAAAAAAACCACAATTGTCTTCTATCCCCTTTCTGAAATCTCATTATCTATCACAGAAAAGAAGATTGAGAAAAGCAACTACACCTGGATGGACTTTTCTGTCTCTCTGGCCCACTCATTCTCCCCAGTAATCATTTAGTACCCTTTAAAAGAATTGTCTACACTCCCCATCTCCTCTGTCCCCTCTGAAAAAGGGCATGTAAACAACTGTACTCCATTAGGGGATCGGGATAATCACTCCGTAACTTCCCCTCCCCCATGCACATTAATAATTTTTTTTTTTTTTTTTGAGACAGAATATGGCTTTGTCGACCAGGCTGGAGTACAGTGGCACAGTCTTGACTCACTGCAACCTCCAACTCCCAGTTTCAAGCAATTCTCCTGCCTTAGCCTCCCGAGTAGCTGGGACTAGAGGCACACACCACCGCACCCAGCCACATTAGTAAATTTGTATGCCTTTTCTCCTATGAATCTGCCTTTTGTCAGCTGCATTTCAGCAAACCTCCAAAGCCCAAAGTAGAAGTTTTCCCTTTGGCTTGCCCATACAGTTTCACACTGTACAGGGTTGCAGCCTACCACATGGACTAGGTATGTAGTAAACTATATCATCTAAATTTGTGTAAGCACACTTTATGACATCCACAAAATGACAAAATCACCTAACAAATTTCTCAGAAGGTATCGCCCCACAATCCTGCCCCATTGTTAAGTGACCCATGACTATATTTACTGAAAAGCCACTAAGTGCTGGGCATTGCTCTAGATGCTGGAGATAAAATGATGAAGATAAATAGTCTCTGTTCTAATGGAACTTACATTTTATTCATACAAGACAGAAACAGACAATAAGCAAGAAAAACAAAATAATTAAAGCAATAACAATGACATATGAACGAAAACCTGTATAAGAAGTAATCAACCACGCTAGACCTGTCCAAGAAGACAGAAAACATTCAGAGACCCTGAGGCAAGAACAAGTTTGAAGAACTTCAAAGGAACAGAAGAAAAGCTAAAGTGGATAGAGAGTGGCAAGCTAAGGTCAGACAAGGTAGCTCACGCCTGTAATCCCAGCACTTTGGGAGGCCAAGGCAGGCGGATCACCTGAGGTCAGGAGACCAGCCTGGCCAACATGGGGAAACCCTGTCTATACCAAAAATACAAAAATTAGCCAGACGTGGTGGCATGCACCTGTAATCCCAGCTACCCAGTTGGCTGAGGCAGGACAATCGCTGGAACCCAGGAGGCAGAGGCTGTGGTGAGCTGAGATCACGCCACTGCACTCCAGCCTGGGCAACAGAGCAAGACTCCATCTCAAAAAAAAAGAAAGATAAATTGAAGTAGATCACAAAGTCATAGTAAAGTCATAACAAAAAATCTAGATATTTTTTCCTCCTTCTTTCTCTTTTCTTCTTTTTTTTTTTTTTTTTTTTTTGAGATGGAGTCTCGCTCTGTCACCCAGGCCGGAGTGCAGTGGCGCAATCTCAGCTCACTGCAACCTTCGCCTCCTGGGTTCAAGCAATTCTCCCACCTCAGCCTCCTAAAGTATTGAAATGATAGGCATGAGCTACTGCACCAGGCCAGCGTAGGAATTTTAATCTCCCAAAGCCAGATGACTGATATCTTACTCAATAAAGATGAAGAAAAAATGTTATCTTTTGTTCATTTGCCTCTTGAAGAAATACAATACAAAATGGTACACTAAATTACACAGAAAAATTTTAAAATGCTTTTAGGTTGTAAGAATATTATGTATAAAATGATTCCATTTTATATAAACCATACAGATGTATATTTGTGCATAAAGAGTTGTTAGGAAAGCTATTCTCCAAAACACAGATAAGTAGAATTTCAGGTGTGACTTTTCTTCCTTCTACTATAGTTTGACTCTTCTTTTAAAAATTTAGAGTAGTACTGCAATAGTTCTTTCCAAAAAAAATTAAGAGGAGGCCTTCATTAGTACAGTGGTGGAAAAATAATTAAGAATACAATGTCATCTCTTCAAGAACAGTAAAACAATTTTTAAAGCTGTAAAAGAGTAATCAACATCATCAAACGCTGTAAAGACAGTGCTAAGATTATGAGCAAAAAAAGCACTCGTTGGGTTTAGCAACAAAGCTATCACTGGGGACCTCTGCTGGAATTTTCAGTGAAATGTGGAGATAAAAAAGAGTGCTGTTGAGTAAATACAAGATGGACTAACAGAGACAGGGATTTCAATAGACAAATGTATATTGAGGAAGACAGGTTAGGATGATATTTTCAGGAAAAAACAGAATTAGGAGAAACATTTTTCAGTGTAGAAGAGATGAACATGTTAATTCATTAATGAAAAAGTCAGTCCATCCTAAAATTCACATGTAAATTCAAAGGATCCAGAATAGCCAAAACTATCTTGAAAAAGAACAAAGAAAGTTAGAGGATTTACATTTCCCAATTTCAGAACTTACTACAAAGCTACAGTAATTGAGACAGTATAGTACTGGCGTAAGTACAGACAAATAAGTCAATGGAATAGAACTGACAATCCAAATGCAAATCTTCACATTTATGGTCAGTTAACTGTCAACAAGAATGCCAAAACAATTCAATGGAGAAAGAAGTCTTTCCAACAGATGATGCTCAGATAACTGGATATCCACATGCAAAAGAATAAAGATGGACCCTTACCTCATTCCATTAAAAAAAAAAAAAAAGGCCGGGCGCGGTGGCTCACGCCTGTAATCCCAGCACTTTGGGAGGCCGAGACGGGCGGATCACGAGGTCAGGAGATCGAGACCATCCTGGCTAACACGGTGAAACCCCGTCTCTACTAAAAATACAAAAAACTAGCCGGGCGAGGTGGCGGGCACCTATAGTCCCAGCTACTCGGGAGGCTGAGGCAGGAGAATGGCGTGAACCCGGGAGGCGGAGCTTGCAGTGAGCTGAGATCCGGCCACCGCACTCCAGCCTGGGTGACAGAGCGAGACTCCGTCTCAAAAAAAAAAAAAAAAAAAAAAAAAAACAAAACTAGCCAGGTGTAGTGGCTCACACATATAATTCCAGTACTTTGGGAGGCTGAGACAGAAGGATCATTTCAGCCCAGGAGTTGGAGAACAGTGTGAGCAACATGGCAAGACCCCATCCTCTACAAATAAAAAAATTAGCCCACATGGTGGCACAAGCCTGTAGTCCCAGCTACTCAGAAGGCTGAGGTGGGAGGATCACTTGGCCTTGGAGGTTGAGACTGCTATAAGCTGTGATTGTGCCACTGCACTCCAGGACGGACAACAGAGAAAGACCCTGTCTCAAAATAAACAAAAAAAACCACGACCAACAACAAAAATGGATCAGACCTACCCACTATAGCTAAAATATATAACTCTTAGAAGTAAACACAGATATGAAACTTTGTGACTTTAGATTAAGCAATGATTTCTCAGATATGACACCAAAAGCCTAAGCAGCAGCAGAACAGATAAACTGGACATCACCAAAATTAAAGATGGCCAGGTGTCACGGCTCACACTTGTAATTCCAGCACTTTGGAAGGCCAAAGCGGGAGGATCGCTTGAGTCCAGGAGTTCAAGACTAGCCTGGGCAACACAATGGGATCCTAACTCTACCAAAAAAAAAAATACAAAAATTACCTGGTATGGTGGCACATGCCTGCAATCCCAACTATTCAGGAGGCTGAGGCAGGAGGATTGCTTAAGCCTGGGAGGTCAAGGCTGCAGTGAGCTGTGATAGCACACTGTACTCCAGCCTGGGTGACAGAGTGAGATCTGGTCATGGGGGGGAAAAAAAGAATAAAAAGTAACAGGCTATCTAAAAATGTCTGTATAAAATGATTACAACTGTTTGTTATATTGCATAATATTCTTAAATAACAAAAACCTGTAGTGAGGAAGAAGTTAAATAGAGAGAGGAGAGAAAGCAAATAGAGGAGAAAATCTATAGACTGAGATCCCAAAAAGTTTGTGAGCAAATGGAACCCAGAACACTGGATTACCTCTTCTACTATGATAGGGAAAGGTAAAAGCAAGAATAAAGAGGAAAACAGATATATTAAAATAGGTGGGAGAATAAGGAGTTGAGAGTGTTCCCACCAAATGGACCATTGTCTCTGGTAAGCATGGCATCTCCAATGAGTGATGGAGGAAAAAAGAGGATTGCGAGACAAGAGATAGCTGCCAGAACGACAGATCACATTTTTATCCAGTGTATTTTCACCCAGCTGTGCCATAACAATACTAAGATAAAATACAAGAAATAAGTAGACAATCTTATCATGGGGCCTCACTGGAACAAAACTCCAAGAAATAGACAATCAACTTTTATAATAATTTTAACATTGTCATGTAAATAGAAAAAAATTAATTATGAATACCCGGAAACACTTCCCTTGAATATAATTCCATTTATATGATCCCATGTAACATGTAAACTTAACTTCTGCAAGAAAATTCCGTTTTTAAAATAATCCTGGGCTGGACGCAGTGGCTCACAGTCATAATCACAGCACTTTGGGCAGCCGAGGAGGGTGGACCGCTTGAGCTCAAGAGTTCGAGACCAGCCTGGCCAACATGGTGAAACCCTATATCTACCAAAAATACAAAAAGTTAGCCAGTGTGGTGGTGCATGCCTACAGTCCCAGCTACTCAGGAGGCTGAGGTGAGGTGGGAGGATTTTTGAGTCTTGGAGCTGGAGGTTGCAGTGAGCCAAAATCATGCCACTGCACTCCAGCCTGGGTGACAGAGCAAGACCCCATTAAAAAAAAAAAAAGAAGATAATCCTTTACAATTAAATAAATGAGAAGGAAAACAATTGATTGGGGTGGCCATTTCATTGTCTGTATTTCTCTATAAAAGTAAAAGAAATTCAATCCTTAATCTAAATCACTTGTACACTGTTATAGTTTTGATCGGGATTACCTAACTATTTGAAAATCTAATCCTTCCAACTGGCATGGTCTAGATTAGTTAAAAATAAATTAAATTACATTAAAAAAAAGAAAATCTAATCATACAATTGCCACTTTTGGAGTGGCATATTTAAGAACAACTCTACATCTTTCCACAAATTATTACCGCCAAGAAAACTGCTTGCAACAGAAGCAAGAATTGACTGCTTATCTGTTACAACACAGGAAGCAAAAGATCACACACAGTTCCACAGGCTCTGGATGACTGAACAAAAAACCTCTGTTGTTAATATAAGCTCAATCAGGTTTTACATAAACTGTGGAAACATACATTTTTGTTATTAGTATATTCCGTAAAACTTACAAGGCTGTGTAAACAAGAATTCCAAACAGCCTTCTGCATCTCACTCACCTATAATTCGAATTTGAAGGGCCATTCATTATTCTATCCACTAGGAGAATAATATGCCTCATTGTAGGGCTTGAAGATTATAATGTTCAGTACTGCCATCAAGGGTTTACAAGCTTGCTGTACAGATAGAGAATGTACTAGAGATATGTTTAGTTAATTGTAGCAGATGTAAAATGATTAATGCCCAAAAGAATTATATGAGCAAGGCTCAGAAGTCTTAGAAAAGGGAAAAATCAAGACTATCTGAAGTATTCAAGGAAAGTAAAAGATAAAAAATTTCCAAATAATGCTTCCCACTGATACTACTCACTATCTTAGGGAGTTTCTTTATGTCTTTTCAGGACGCTTTGATTTATATTTATTTTATTTATTTATTTATTTATTTTGAGACTCACTCTGTCGCCCAGGCTAGAGTGCAGTGGCACAATCTTGGCTCATGGGTTCTGCCTTCCGGGTTCAAGCAATTCTCCTGCCTCAGCCTCCCAAGTAGCTGGTATTACAGAGGTGCACCACCATGCCCGGATAATTTTTTTATTTTTAGTAGAGACGGGGTTTCACATTTTGGTCAGGCTTGTCTCGAACTCCTGACCTCAAGTGATCCGCCCACCTTGACCTCCCAAAGTGCTGGGGGATTACAGGCATAAGCCACCACACCCGCTTTAATTCTAAAGCTACTCTATTAGATTTGGACTATTAGAAGGTACCATACAGCCAGGCGAGGTGGCTCACACCTGTAATCTCAGCAGTTTGGGAGGCTGAGGCAGGTGAATCACTTGAGGTCAGGAGTTCAAGATCAGCCTGGTCAACATGGTGAAACCTCGTCTCTACTAAAAATACAAAAATTAGCCGGGCGTGGTGGTGGGTGCCTTAACCCCAGCTACTCAGGTGGCTGAGACAGAAGAACTGCTTGAACCCACAAGGTGGAGGTGGCAGTGAGTGGAGATCGCACCACAAGGTGAAGGTGGCAGTGAGTGGAGATCGCACCACTGCACTCCAGCCTGGGTGACGGAGAGAGACTCCGTCAAAAAAAAAAAAAAAAAAGTACCATATATAAGCTCAATAAAAATCATATTTGATATATTCAAGAATGGTTTACTTAGAAAAGAATAAATTTGCTTTTAAATATTTGAAGGGAGTGTTGCTGATACCTTTCTAGGAGAATCTGAGACTACTTCTTTTACATGTTTGCAAGAGAAATATATACATTTAAGCCATTCAAAAATCTAAAATCTAAGAATTAGAGCGTAGATTTTTTTTTATAATCTGCTAAACATTGCTAAAGACTGCCAAATAACACTTAAATGTGTTTTGACTAGCAGTGGTTTTAAAACGCAAAGTCATCACAAGTCTCTTCCAGACAGTGTGCAACAGCAAAGAACATGATTTCTCTAACGACTCCTTTTACAAAGAATATCTTGAGTAGCCCAGGTAACTTACTAATTCAGTTTCTAATCCTCTCTCCAAAAGCAATACAAATCAAGAAAGAGGGTTAAACATTTGTGTGTAATGACTAAACAAATCATATTTAGCTATTCCTTATCTATTCCTTTTTCCAGTTTCCAGTGTCATTGTCCTAAATCTTTACGATATTCCTTGTGTCCTGACTGTATCCTCATTTTTAACATGGACCTTGCTTCCCATCCCTATACCATTTAAGCATATTCCTATTTTAGAAACTGTTCCCCTTCATTCCACATTCCATATCCTCTTTGCCCCTTCTACAATGAAACATCTTGAATAATCTCCATTTACTTCATATACTTCCTGCCTCCTACTTACTCTTCAAGTCACTCCAACCTACATTCCATACCTACCACTCCATGGAAACCGCTCTCCCTAGGAACATCAATGATGTTGATCAATCCAATGGATATGCTTTAGACCACATCTATTTAATCCTTACAGCAGTATTCAAGCCAATTTACTACTTCCACCTTGCCATTCATGACTGCCACATTCTTCTAGTTTTTCTCTTACATCTCTGGCATCCCTTTTCACTCTCCTGTGCAGGTTTTTTTCCTCTGCCAATCCCTTAAATTGTGATTGTGGTGGTTTAAAATCTGTCCATAAATTCTTTTCAAAAGGTAAAGCCTAATTCCCCTCCTCATGCCTGAAATTCTCATCCCCAGGAGCATGAGTGGAACTTAATGGCTTGTTTGTAATGAACAGAATAAGGCAGAAGTGGTAGTCTCTGACTAGGTCATAAAAGGCATTGAGGCTTCCTCTTTGCTCTCACTTGGATCAGAGCCAGCTGCTCTGTCATGATGACACTTAAGCAGCTCAATGGAGAGGCTACCTGGTGAGGAACTGAGGCCACCTTCCAACAGCCAGCAAGGAACTGCGGCTTTCTGATCACAGCCATGTGAGTCATCGTGGAAGCTGATCCTCCTGCTCCAGTCAAGCCTTTCAGATGACTGCCGCACTGGCTAATATATTGATTACAACTTCATAAGAGACCCTGAGCCAGAACACAAAGTTCTGACCCATGGAAACTATGAGGTAACAAACAGTTGTTTTAAGTTGCTACGTTTTGGAGTAATCTGTCATAACGCAATAGATAACTAAATCCAGTTGTATTTTCCAGAGTCCTATCCAAAGATCTCTATTCTACTGACTCTCTCAACTCTCCATAAAAGAAAAACTAATATTTATCTGCAGCCCAGATTTATTTTATGTTTTACTGACTGATAAGAGGCTATGCAGCCCAGATTTTTGTCCTAAGCTCCAGGCTATAACACGTCTTAATGTCAATTTCAACATGCCCCAAAGCAACCACTTCTCTCCCCCAACCTGTTCTTCCTATCCTCCTTTTTATCATTCATCCAGCTCCAGCTGAAAACCTACATGTCTTCAGACTCTTCCCCTTTCACTCACATCCAGTCACTAAATCCCATCAAAAGTGACCTCCTGATTACTTCTCTGCAACCATATTTAAAACACACACACACACACACACACACACACACACTTCACCTGAACCTATTGATCAATTTTAACACTATAGAGAGATAAGCTAACATCAAATGCCTCTTGATTTGATAGGTTCCACCTATATAGTATTCTTGCCCAAAAGAAACAAAATAAATTTGATTAAGCTTTCAGCTCAAATTATCAATTCATATAGGAAATACAGAGGACAAAGGAACATGTTTAAACATACCAAAATGATGCTTCCAACAAAATGCAAAATGTGGAAAATTCTACAGAGTAAATGACCTGGTGTCTTACACAAATAAATTGCCAAGAAAAAAAGAGGGAGAACTAGAGATTAAAAGAGACTCTATAATTTTATATGCAGATCTTGTTTGGAATTCCAACTCAAACCAACTGGTAAGGAAGGAATGTTTGCAATATTCTAGGAAATTTAACAGACTGGATATTTGATATTAATAAATACTACTATTTAGCTGGAATAAAAGTATTTTGATAACATTCTTTAAAATAGAGGTACCTTAACTTTCTTTTTTTTGAGACAGAATCTCGCTCTGTCGCCCAGGCTGGAGTGCAGTGGCACCATCTCGGCTCACTGCAAACTCCACCTCCTGGTTCAAGTGATTCTCCTTGAACGGAGAGGCTGAATTCTCGGCCTCCCAAGTAGCTGGGATTACTGGTGCCAGCCACTGCCCCCAGCAAATTTTTGTATTTTTAGCAGAGATAGTGCTGGCCAGGCTAGTCTTGAATTGCTGACCTCAGGTGATCTCCCTGCCTCAGCCTCCCAAAGTGCTGGGATTACAGGCTTGAAGCACCATGCCTGGTCACATACTGAAATATTCACAAAGAAATAATACAGTGTCGCCGGGCGCGGTGGCTCACGCCTGTAATGCCAGCCCTTTGGGAGGCCGAGGCAGGTGGATCATGAGGTCAGCAGATTGAGACCATCCTGGCTAACACGGTGAAACCCCATCTCTACTAACAATACAAAAAAACTAGCTGGGCGTAGTGGCGGGCGCCTGTAGTCCCAGCTACTCAGGAGGCTGAGACACGAGAATGGCGTGAGCCCGGGAGGCGGAGCTTGCAGTGAGTCGAGATGGTGCCACTGCACTCCAGCCTGGGCGCAGAGTGAGACTCCGTCTCAAAAAAAAAAAAAAAAAAAAAAAAAAAAAAGAAAAGAAATAATACAGTATCTGGGATCTGCTCTAAAAATAATTCAATAGACGAGGAAGGAGTTAATGGGAGTACTAATAAAACAAGATTGGCCATTTGTTGGTATTTGCATAAGCTGGATGAAATGAATTCATTTTACTGTGCTCTTTACTTTTATGAATGTTAAAAATTTTCTATAATAGGCTGGGCACAGGGCTCATGCCTGTAATTCCAACATTCTGGGAGGCCGAGGCAAGTGGATTGCTTGAGCCCAGAAGTTCAGAAACATGGTGAAACCCCGTCTCTACCAAAAATACAAAATTAGCCCGTCTTATAACTTGGTTTCAAAATAAATGAATAAATAAAATAGATTTAATTTTTTTTTAATTTCTATAAAGGTTTTTTCAATAATAATAAAAAGTGCTTACAACACTGAAATAACTCTCCACTGCCCTGGGGATAAAGTTTAAATTCCTTAACATGGTTTGCCAAGAAAGCCTTTCATTATCTGTCCTCCTGCTTAACTCTCCAGTTCATCTCTCACTACTACCTACCTCACAGCCCAACCTCCAGAAATGACAAGTTGCTTACTCTTGTCTCCTTCAAAAAACTTTTATTCCCTTTGTCTCAAGCACTTTTCCCTTTTTGCTTACATGGCTAATCTCTACTCGTCATTCAAGTCATAACAAACCTGCTTCTCCAAGGAAACCTTTCCTAACCCTCCAAGACTGAGTCAAGTAGCCAGCCCACCTATGTATCCCCCTGTGCTTCCTCTATCACAGCTCTTATATGGTATGTCCCCCAACATTTTATAGGTACCATGAGAGCATGAACAATTTCCATCTTATTTGCCACTTTAACCCCACTTCTTAACAAAGTGCCCGGCACACAGTAGGTACTCTGTAACCTTTCAAAAATTAACAAAAGGCACAAATTCCTCTAACTTTCTAAACTTTCAACTCCTCATAGATCTATACCTCCCCCAATTTTCCTTCCTTCCACATCTTCTTTTGTGATTATGAGCCACATAAACAATTGGTTGCTCACATAGTGTTCCCAAATTTATATCCTTAGCTCTCCCTGGCCATTTCATCTAATAAAAATTCAACTAATAAATTATGTGCTATATTCCAACAGATCTTCATCTCCAGGCCTGCCCTCATGGTTCCAAATACCTTCTGGACATAATCTCCTGTTACCTTCCACACACACCTTAATACTAGAGCTGCTTAGAAATTCTCAATATTCTCTTAATGCACCTTTTGTTCTCAAGTTTCCCAATCTGTGCATATCCTTTCCCATTACCTGAAATGTCCTTCCCCTCTTCTACCTTTATCCTTTCAGTCTCAGCCCAAATGTCTCTCTGGCCTTTTCCAGGCAATGTTCCCACAGTACTCGGTTCTTTTTTCTATTGCAGAATTTGGCATATTGCTTTGAAATGATGTTTAGGTATTTGCTCTGCTAGACTGTGAGTTCCTACATGGGAGAATTACTTCCCCTTCATGCTTGCACTCCTATCACATATAGTACAATGCCTGTTATAGTCAGCCCTAAATAAATGCTTGCTGAATGAATTATAGTATATTAGATTTCTAATAAATAAGAGAGAGAGAGCTAGAGCTGAAAAGAGTGCCCAAATCTACTTTCCTAAAGGAAATAATCAGTTTCCCTGTTCCCGTATTGGGCAGAATAAAAATATAACAAGCTCTTTTTCAAAAACTAAAGACTCACAGATTATTAAAACAAAAGAAATTATGAAACAAAATAAAAGAATAAAGACCATTCCATCTGCTGATACCAAGTCTGGTGAGGACACAGGCTGAAGTGAGGTTTGTGTAAATCTATTCAGTTCACAGCAATCGCAATGATCCTAACCCAATCCTGAGATTATCTCAATAACAATTCTCAGTAAGGCCAACTCTAAAACAAGGTCACTCTAGTTTAGTTCAGGGTTTTCAGGACCACCCTAGAATATATACAACCACAGAGACAGACTACAAGTCAAGTGATTTTGGAAACAAGAATTAAAGGTATGCTATTTACTGCCTTGCTTGGAAGGCTACACAATTAATTCAGATATTCTTCCTGGAAGATGTAGCTCCAAGTTATTAGCCACATGCAAATCAATAACATGTACCTTCAAATCCTTCAGAATCCAAACGGACTGAAATAATGTCATATGTGTAGAATTCACTGCCAAAATCCAATGTGTCTCCTACCTTCCGTTTTAAATAAATATCTATCCTTTTCCCATCTTTACTAGATCTCTTCTAATTTGAGATTGGCTATCATTTTATTTTCACAAGATGGTACAATTCTCTGTTGTTTCTCTGTAAGCAAATACTTTAATATCAAAGAACTAGAAAAGAAAAAAAAATTCTAAACAGTCATTAGTGAGAAATACGATACTTCCTTTCTCTGGCAAGGATAATGTTTTAGGGAATCTAGTCTCAAAAAGAAGGGTAAGTATTGAGGGGGAAAAAAAGTATTTTTTTTAAACCCTATATTTAGCCAGTAAGAAAGGAGATATTTGTCCAAGTATTCAAAAACTAAAAGGGCAATAAAGCAGAAAAAGGATACATGAAAGGAAGAAAAAGAGGAAAAAGGAAGATTCTTTCTGGGCTAGGCATTCCCAAGAACCTCAGCTTGGGGGCCTCTCCAGTATGGTCCTAGATTCAGATCCACACAAATTTGGGATTTGTAAAGTAACTTAACTGCATAGTGCCACTCACTGAAATCACTCTATCTTGAATAGAGTTTATGGGATTTTCTGATTATCACATCTACTGAAACCCCATTATTACTTTTCCTTTATCTAAGCCATGGCTTTCATTAATTCCAGAGTTTTCAGGATATAATATTCAGTTGCCTCTCTTTCATGCCTACCTAAAGACAATCTTCAACAATGTGTTTAAGACTCATTAAGGTTTAGTCTTTTTTTCCCTTTAAAAACTATGTAAAGAAAGAAAGCTGACAGTTGAAGGATGATGAAAGTAATACTTTCACTTTTGCAAGCTTGCCTTTAGTAACTCACAACTTACACCTTTCTCCTTCCTGTAGTGAAAGTGAAGTTTAGTAGAAAAAGTCAATAATTTGGTATCTTGATTCCATCACTTAGTACTATGTGATGTTGGGCAAATTGCTTTAAAAGCCTGGAGCCTCATTTTTCAAAACTCTTACTGGGGATATTAAATGGAGATAATGAATAACCACCTTGCAGAGTCATTAGGAGTGAAATGAATTAAAGGACTCACTAAGCTACTATATAAGCTCCAGAGAAGAGGAACAGTAAATGTCTTTATTACTGTTGATTCTTGCTGGCATGAAAACGTACATAGCAGCCCAATGATATTTTTTAAATGAACAAATAAATTCAGTGTCCCCTTTCTCTCATCAACATTAACCCTTCTTCCATAATCATACGTTTTTCTTTCTGTCTTCTATTATTTTCTAAAGCTTTCTGGGCATTCTATTTTGTCCTTTTAAGTATTTTCTTCCCTCATATCAGCTATCGTTAACTATACACCATTCGGAGAAAGTACCTTTCTAAGTAAGTTACCTCCCTAATACCACCCACCCTCCATATCGAATGCGATGAGGGTGGAGGGGATAGTCAAAACATAAGATTCAAGGCCGCACGCGGTGGCTCACGTCCGGCAGCACTTTGGGAGGCCGAGGCGGGCGGAACACCTGAGGTCAGAAATTCAAGACCAGCCTGGCCAACATGGTGAAACCCCGTCTCTACTAAAAATACAAGAATTAGCTGGGTGTGGTGGCACATGCCTGTGATCCCAGCTACTCGGGAGGCAGAGGCAGGAGAATCGCTTGAACCCGGGAGGCAGAGGTTGCAGCGAGCTGAGATTATGCCACTGCACGCCAGCCTGGGCGACAGGGCGAGACTCCGTCTCAAAAACAAAAAACCACACACACACACACAAAGCAAAACAAAAAACCACATAAGATTCATAGCAATTCATCTACTTGTCCATAGCCACCAACTCATGTTAACAGTGAAGCCCTGAACCCAGAATATAACTATAAGAGGACACTGCACTATCCCTTGTCTCTCTTCGCCGACAAGAGACTCGCGTGTAGGAAATCCTCGGCTCTCAAAAGTTAAGGCGTCGTTTGAGCTCGCCTCCCGCTAAATAGAGGGGTGCGTCCCTTGAATGAGACACACAACCTGAACCGACTGGAGGGATTTCGGACCCCCTGGTGTTGCCCGAGAGCTGGTCACCTTTGGACCTGTCCCGGCTCCTCCGGTCACTCTTCCGAAGACGCAGAGCGCTTCAATCCCTGGAGGGAAGCTAAGGGGTGCGGCCGGCTACCGGGCCTGGTGGGACAGTGTCAAGTCCACGACAACATATGAAGACGGCATGAACCGCACGACTGGACCTTTTAAGCCATGACTACGACCACCCTTACCCACTCACAACCATGCCGGACCCCACTATCGCTTAACAGCGGACCCTAAGAAAGAAACTTGGCTCACCCCCAACCCATAAATCAGACAGCTAGTTTCTATTTATTGGCTGCGCCCCTCTCTCCCTCACCCTCATTGGCTATCCGAGACGTAGAACCCTCCCCAACAAGGGAACCCTCTCGTACGGCGGCACCCCCAGACTAGCAATCTCAACTCAGCCACCTAAAACCCCGGTTCCCCACCTCCACCCAGGAAACGCGGCCCCGAGGCGCCTGGAGCTGTGCCCTCCAAGGACTCACCGTGTAGTAGGAAAGCAGTCCTGCATTGTAGTCCAGCACGAACCAACGGTACTGCCAGCCCTTCATCACGTTAGTCCATTTGCTCAGCGGCCCTTCCATGATGGACGCCATCTTGGGAGCCGCCAATGACAACAAACGGCCTGACGTCACTCGCCTATATGGCATTCAGCATGCGGGGGGCGGGGCTACAGGGGGCGGGGCGGGTTCGGGGCGGGTCCTGGGCGGTGCCGGCGGATGCTCCCAGCGATCAAGTCAAACATGCTTTCTTTGGGCGCCTATTGTGTGTAGGACTCCATTGCCAGGGATGCGAGAATGCAAACGCGAATACTGCTATTAAGATTATTTACAATCTATCATGGGATTAGAGTAAAGAAAAAAGATTATGAACATATTAATAAATAATTTTACTGGCCATGATACCTTCCACTTCCAAAAGATTTCATATCTGATATTCATTTATGCATTCATTCCACAAATTCATTCATTTAATAAATATTCGCTATTTTGTGCTAGGCATTCTTCTAGGCATTGGGGATACAACAGAGCCTTCATGACAGGTGAGGGGAATGGTAAAATAAATAGTAAATTATATCATACATTAAAAAATCATACGTAGTCCCAGCTACTCGGGAGGCTGAGTCAGGAGAATGGCCTGAACCTGGGAGGCGGAGCTTGCAGTGAGCTGAGATCCGGCCACTGCACTCCAGCCTGGGCGGCAGAGCGAGACTCCGTCTCAAAAAAAAAAAAAAAAAAAAAAAAAAAAAAAAAAAAAAAAAAAAGGCCGGGCGCGGTGGCTCAAGCCTGTAATCCCAGCACTTTGGGAGGCCGAGGCGGGCGGATCACAAGGTCAGGAGATCGAGACCACAGTGAAACCCCGTCTCTACTAAAAATACAAAAAATTAGCCGGGCGCGGTGGCGGGCGCCTGTAGTCCCAGCTACTCAGGAGGCTGAGGCAGGAGAATGGCGGGAACCCGGGAGGCGGAGCTTGCAGTGAGCCGAGATCGCGCCACTGCACTCCAGCCTGGGCAACAGCGTGAGACTTCGTCTCAAAAAAAAAAAAAAAATCATAAATGCTATGGAGAAAAACATAATCAAGGGAGGAGAGAGCGTTGGGGCTGCTATTTTAAATTCCCAAATTTAAAGGAAGGGAAGGCCTGAATGAAAAGGTAACTTTTAAGCAAAGAGCTGAAGAAAGTGAAGGAGGGAGCCTGGTGGAAGAGCCTTCCAAGACGAAGGAATAGCAAATGCAAAGACCAGATTTTAGGAGTGAGCGTGGCATCTTGAGGGATCAGCAAGGAGGTCAGTGTGCGTGGAGCAGTGAGCCAGGGAGAAAGTGGTGGGAGACAAGGACAAAGAAGTAGGGATAGATCACTAACACCCAACGAGGGCAATTTAAGTATTTATTGGCCGGGCACGGTGGCTCGCCCCTGTAATCCCAGCACTTTGGGTGGCCGAGGCAGGCAGATCACTTGAGGTCAGGCGTTCGAGACCAGCCTGGCCAACGTGTTGAAACCCCGTCTTTTCTAAATATACAAAAATTATCAGAGTGTGGTGGTGCACCCTGTAGTCCTAGCTGAGGTACAAGAATCTCTTGAACCTGGGAGGCAGAGGTTGCAGTGAGCCGAGATTGCACCACTGCACTGCAGCCTGGGTGACAGAACCAGATTCTATCTCACACACACACACACAAAAAAAAGGATTTATTGACCACCTACTATATCTAGGCGCTGTTGGAGGTCCTGGGAATACAGCAGTGAATAAGCTGTCTCAGAGCTTAAATTCTGTGATGAAAGCAAACACTAAACAAGTAAACAAGAAAAATATCCAATACTGATTAACACTGCAAATAATTTAATAAATTATTTTAATAAGAAGTCAATGGGTAGCTGATTTATACTGGGTGGTCAAGGCAGGCCTCTTAGGAAGTGGCTTTAAATTTAGATATAGAGGATAAGAAAAAGCCAGCCCTGCAAATATCAAGAGAAAGAGCTAAAAAGGAAACTAAAAGATGAGGCACTAACTGGAAACGGAGGTGTGGTCAAGGGAAGGGCTTTCTTTGTCCTGTTTTAAAATTATTATTTAGATTGAAGACACTAGAGAATATTATTTTCCTGATTTTCAAGAGAGGGAAAAACTGGGGACATCCTAGAGAAAAGAGAGAATAGCAGCAGTGAAGCCCTTCATAAGATTGAGACTACTTTTTATGTTGGCAAAACACTGGAATAAAATACAAAAAAGAAAGAAAGGAAAAGACTGAGACCCCAAGCCCAAGTGCAAAGGTTGACTTTTGATAGTAGCAGAGATACTTCATCAAGAGTAACAAGAAGGAAGAGCAGAGAGTATGGGTTCAGATGCCAGTGGGTCAGTAGTTAGATGGTATAGAAAAGAATGAGTTTGTTTCTTTTCTTTTTTTTTGTATGTGTGTGTATGTTTTTTGTTTGTTTGTTTGTTTTTTAAGACAGAGTTTCACTCTTATCGCCCAGGCTGGAGAGGAGTGGCGCGATCTCGGCCCACTGCAATCTCCACCTCCCTGTTCAAGTGATTCTCTTGCCTCAGCCTCCCGAGTAGCTGGGATTACAGGTGCTTGCCACCATGCCTAGCTAACTTTTGTATTTTTAGTAGAGACGGGGTTTCACCATGTTGGCCAGGCTGGTCTTGAACTCCTGACCTCAGGTGATCCACCCGTCTCGGCCTCCCAAAGTGTTGGGATTACAGGTGTGAGCTACTGAGCTGGGCTGAGTTTCTATTTCTAGTTGAGAAGAGGCTCAAAGCTTAGTAGTTAAGAATGTGGATCCTGGTGCCATAGTACCAGAGTTTTAATATCCAGAGTCATCACTTAGTAGCTACATGGCCTTAGGCAAGTTTGCTAACTTCTCTATGCCTCAGTGTCCCCTTCTTTAAAATGTGAGTAACAACAGTAGCTGTCTACGAAGGTTGTTTCAAGGATTAAGTGAGCTCCTGTGGGTAAAGAGCTTAGATGAGAGCCTGGTAGATAGTAAGCACTCTGTTAATATTAGCTCTTATTCTGCAGTTATACAGGCAACAGGAGAAATACATAAATAAATAAGTAAATAATTATTAGTTCTTAGAATTTTCCCAAAGAAATGTGGTGTGGGCCGGGCTTGGTGGCTGACACCTGTAATCCCAGTGTTTTGGGAGGCTGAAGTGGGAGAATCGCTGGAGGCCAGGAGTTTGGGACCAGCCTGGGCAACATAGCGGGACCCCATCTCTACAAAAAAAATAAAATTTAAAACTAAAAACGTTTGTTGGCTATGGTGGCACACATCTGTAGTCCTACCTTCTCAGGAAACTGAGGTAGGAGGATTGCTTGAGCCCAGGAGGTCAAGACTGCAGTGAGCCAAGATCACGACACTGCACTCCAGCCTGAGTTGGATGTCAGAGTGTGACACTGTCTCTACAAGAAATTTGGAAAAGAAGTAAATAAGAATATATCTCTACAAGAAATTTGAAGAAGAAGTAAATAAGAACATATCTGAAAGGGATTACAGTCAAAAAAAATGAGCATCCTGTTTCTCCTTTCCTTTCTTTTCCTTGGGATAGTCTCTTTTCTATAGATTACAATTTAATAAAGGTTTCTGGGGATAAGGAAGATGTTTGGCATCTTCGAGAAAGCCAGGCCAGGCTCAGTGGCTCATGCCTGTAATCCCAGCACTTTGGGAATCCAAGGTGGGAGGATCACTTCAGCCCGGGAGTTACAGACCAGCCTGGGCAACAAAGTGAAACTCCTGGGCAACAAAGAACAGCCTGGACAACAAAGTGAGACCCTGTCTCTACAAAAAATTTAAAAATTAGTGAGGTTGTGGTGGCACATGCCTGTAGTACCAGCTACTTGGGAGGCTGACGCAGGAGGATTGCTTGAACCCAGGAGGTCAAGGATACAGTAAGCAGAAATCGCGCCACTCCCCTCCAGCCTAGGCAAGGCAACAGATCAAGACCCTGTCTCAAAAAAAAAAAAAAGAAAAAGAAAAAGAAAAAAAAGAGAAGAAAAGGCAAGGCTTGGTTTAAGAGACATGGTTCCTATTCAGGAGCTAACCAGGACATGAAACATGCATGCAACTGAGTGTGGTACAAAGTCATTTCTCTTTCCTTTTGGATATATTTTTTTCTTATTAATTCCACCATTTGTTACCTACCCTATGCCAGGGACTGTGCCAGGAATGTGATATACCTTATCACATTTAATCATCACAATAACCCTGTGAGTATTTTAATCTCCACATTTTACAAATAAGGAAATGAGATTCAAAGAAATGAACAAACTTACCCAGGTATCTTAGACTATTAATTAGCGAATTAACGAGTATCTGAGTCCATATAAACACATATCTGTCTTTTCATCATGCTACATGGCCTCCTCAAAACACACTATACACTTCCTATAGAAACTTGATGTTCCAGACTAATCAGCAGAATGGCTCGTGTTGCTGATGTCTTCTGGGATAAGCAAACTGTGGGAATCTTGAAACATCATGACTCAGATTGAGTTAAAACATTTATATAGTGTTCATTAGTATCCCTCCATTAGCTTCTTAACAGCAGGAACCAGGCTTTATCTTTGTAGCCCTAGAAACTAGCCCAGTTCTTGGCACACAGAAGGTGCTTAATAATTAATGTTTGATCTGAATTATGTGTTCCATTGAAACCGACCAAAAAGTTTCAAGGATTCTGCTAAACTCCATCAGTTACATTGTCTCCTTTATTCCCCTCAACAATCCTTCAAGATTTGTACTATCACACCTGTTTCACATATGAGGACACTGGGACACAGAGTTATTTAGTGGCTTGCCCAAAGTCACACAACTAGTAAATAGCAGAACCAGAATTAGAATCTAGGTCTTTTTATGCCAGATCCATTTCATCCCAGCAGCAAGCTTATCTGCATTGTCTATGTGTAAATGTCTTGATCACTTCTCAGTCTTTTGGCTAAGATTAAGTGTAGTAAATAAATGTCTTGGACATGACACAGGCAATGTCATCAACTTCTAAATCAGTTTTAACTTTCATCAGGGTCACCAGGCATCAGCAGGCTCTACTTAGCTTCAAATGTCAAAACACAGGTGATCAGGGAGAGCCAGGATCAAGTGCCATTCTTGACTCCTAAAACCATGTCCAATTCCACAGCACTTTTTCTACATTCTACACAAAGTGTCAAACTACATGCTTTAGATAATTAGCTGAAGTTACACATGGTGGAGACACATTGGCTGTAGTTCCTACATTCCTCAGTGACTGGCATCTTGTAGAACTGATGTGGCAGCTGATGCAGAGCAGAAAAAGAGGATTAGACTCAGAACTGAAAGGTAGAGTCAATGTTAACCATAAAACATCAAAAACTCATCAAGGACAGGAGCTGGGACAGATTCATCCCAGCATTCAGAATGTCAATAAATATTAAACTAAAGACATGATTTTTGAAAGACCGTCTGGCAGCAAAATTGAGGACAAAATGGAGAGGAGCAAGATGAGATAAGAAGACAAAGAGAGTTTTAAAGTGCTAATTAAGCAATAGAGAGTTTCAGTTTGGACACTGACAGCATGGATGAAGAATAGGAAAGATACTATTCTGTATATTTATTGAGAAACATTTTGGAGATAAGATTTTAAAACTCACTAAGCAATGGAATTAAATGAGGAGGGAGTAAGAAGAATCAGAGATAATACCAAGGTTTCTTACTTTTGTAACTGAATAATCACTTAGCCAAGCTTTGTTTTGTATGTATGTATTTATTCATTTATTTATTTAGAGACAGAGTCCCACTCTGTCACCCAGGCTAGAGTGCAGTAGCACCATCTCAGCTCACTGCAACCTTCGTCTCCCAGGTTCAAGTAATTCTCCTGCCTCAGCCTCCTGAGTGGCTGGGACTACAGATGCCCACCACCACGCCCGGCTAATTTTTGTATTTTTAGTAGAGACGGGGTTTCACCATGTTGACCAGGCTGGTATCAAACCCCTACCTCAGGTGATCCAGCCCCTGCACCCCCTTAACCTCTCAGAGTGCTGGGATTACAGGCACAAGCCACCAGGCCTGGACTGTTTTGTTTTTAAAAAGGAAGAACAATAATGGCTTGTGTTTCTCAATAGGAAGTTTCCTTCCTTTACACAGCTATTTAGACCATTAATTTTTTCCCTTAGTTTCTAGCAAAAATGATTTGCAACTTTTCCACAGCCAAGAGTTTAGGTACAAATTACTTCATAATGTATTCTGTTGTTGTTGGTTTGCTGTCTTCTCTTCCTAAACTTCACACCAACTGCTTTTTGTTATTGTTGTCATGTTTTTTAATTGGTATTTGTTGAGCATCAAATAAAACAACATTTCTAGAATACTGCTTTATTAAGGGAAAACACAGAAACCTACAAGACCTTGACTGTCGTTTGCTGGATGTAGAGGAAACAAGATCATGCTTATATTTGGGAGAAGCAAAATAAGGCATAGCCTGTTTTGTTCACGGACAGCAAGTCCTGTGGTGGTGGTGTTGTTGTTGTTGTTGTTTTGTTTTTCACCCTTTGTGATGTGCTACAGAGCAAGAAAGTGAAACATCAAGTTTAGGAAAGGCTATGATTTTCAGGCAAAAGGGAGTTGAGAAAGGGAGAGAAAATATTTTAGGAGATTTAGGCCCTGTAAGTGTTCTAAGGAAAGAAAAGAGGAATGAACTAATCTTTTGTCTTCTCCTTCTAGTGTCCCCTTGGAGACCCACATCTCAGCTACCTTGGGCTTTAAACATTTTGCAAACACCCTCCTTCACAGATGGAAGTGACCTTTCATTCTTTACAGCCCCATCTACACCCTGAACAAACATGTAACAGTGTCTGGGAAAACCTATTCCTACTCATTGAGCGCCTGGTTCTCCTATCTCTTGGGTTCTTGGAGGACTCAGTTATATGTGCATCCACAAGCTTAGCACAGTGCCTCACGCAGACAACACGGAACAGAAAGCAGCAGGCAATCTGCTTAGCAGTAGCAGGTAATCTGAATAAAAGGGTCAGGGAAGGCTAGGGAAGCTGGATTGCCAGAAACAGTTTTTACTTACACTTTGTACTTATTTGGGTTGGCTGAGAGGAGCTCATAGAGATTAAGGAGCTAATTCTCCCAAGTCACTCTCTTGAATAAATAATAGTCAAGAAAAAGTAGCTTCTCTAGCTAAAATCTCATTGAGGTCAGTGACTTATTCACCTCTATATCTCCAATATAACAATACTGCCTGGGGCATAGTAGTCCATGTTGAATGTTTGTGAAAATGATGTGAATTAAGGTTAGGAGTTCAAAACCAGCCTGGCCAACATCGTGAAACCCCGTCTCTACTAAAAATACAAAATTAGCCAGGCATGGTAGTGCATGCCTATAATCCCAGCTACTCAGGAGGCTGAGGCAGGAGAATCGTTGAACCTGGGAGGCAGAGGTTGCAGTGAGCAGAGATTGTGCCACCACAGTCCAGTCGGGGAAACAGAGCAAGACTCTGTCTCAAAAACAACAACAACAAATATCAGTTCCTTTTTGAGAGTTTCTTTGGACACCCACACCTGTGCCAACCCCCAGATAGAGCTAATCTTACCTTTACTATGTTCCACAGCAAATTACACATTCTAATTCAGGTAACAATTATCTCACAGCATCCTTAATGAGTTCATCCACAGTGTATTGTGACAAGAATATTCTACATTGTAAGATATATGTGTGTGGCTGGGCGCGGTGGCTTACACCTGTAATCCCAGCACTTTGAGAGGCTGAGGCGGACAGATCATGAGGTCAGGAGTTCAAGACCAGCCTGGCCAACATGGTGAAACCCCATTTCTACTAAAGATACAAAAATTAGCTGGGCGTGGTGGTGCATGCCTGTAATCCCAGCTACTCAGGAGACTGAGGCAGGAGAATTGCTTGAATCCAGGAGGTGGAGGTTGCGGTGAGCCGAGATTGCACCACTGCACTCCAGCCTGGGCAACAAGAGTGAAACTCCATCTCAAAAAAGAAAAAAAAATGACTTTCAGCAGGCAAGTGGATATCCTAATTGGGAGCTCAAGAAATAAACCAGTGCTGGAATTACACATTTGAGTTTTAATCCATAGGCAGTAGCTGGCTGAGAGTGGTGGTTCATGCCTATAATTCCAGCACTTTGGGAGGTTGAGGCATGAGGCAGGAGGATCACTTGAAGCCAGGAGTTCGAGACCAGCCTGGGCAACATAGCCAGACCCTGTCTCTACAAAAAAAAAAAAAAAAAAAAAAGCCAGGCATGGTGGCACATACCTGTAGTTCCAACTACTCAGGAAGCTGAAATTGGAGGAGCTCTTGAGCCCAGGTGGTCGAGGCTGCAGTGAGCCATGATGGTGCCACTGCACTCCAGCCTGGGTGACAGAGTGACACTCTCTCTCTAAAAAAAAAAAAAGAGAGAGAGAGAGAGAGAAGGTAACTGAAGGCATGGGAAGCATTGAGATCAGGGAATGTGGATAGAGTGTATGGTTCAGGATGGAACCCTAGAGGACAGTAAAATTTAAAGAAAAGGAAAAAGAAGAGAAGCCAGGAAAAAAGATTAACAATCAATAATTAGAATGGGGAAGAATGAGAGAGGCTTGAGAAAGCCAAGGCCTCAGGAAAATACTTCAAGATGAAATGCAGGAAATTAAGTGGCATTCTCCTTGGTGAACTCTATTTCCATGTGAATTAGGTCATTAACAGATAGGTAATTAATTAACAGATAGGTAGGGGGAAGGGGAGGTCATAGGATTAGATAGTGAACTTTAAGAAGGTGATGAAGTGTAACAGGCAAGAGGGAAGGGCTCTGTGAAGTGAGAAAAAAGGGATGGAAGTAGCAATAAGGTCCCAGCTGAGTTTAAACATAAAAGCTATTGGTAGCACTGGCTTATCTTGTTTTGAATGGTTGAGGGATTTTTTCCCCCAGCAATTCTCAGCAACCCATGTCTAGGAACACAGGAGGTACATCACTGGAATTACCCAAGGTGAGAAAGATTTATAAGGTAGGTGGAGCAAAAACACTGGGAAGAAAGGAGTTGAGAGTAGCTGGTTAGCCTATATGTTAGAGTAGGTAGTTAGGCGGACATGAGCAGGGCAGGAAAGCCTCCCCACCCAGGAATGTCAGGTGACCATCAGATGATGGTCAGGCGATTGTTAAACTCTCTCTCTAAAATAATCATTGAAGGCCAGGTGCGGTGGCTTATGCCTGCAATCCTAGCACTTTGGGAGGCTGAGGTGGGTGGATCACTACTTGAGGTCAGGAGTTTAAGACCAGCCTGGCCAACATGGTGAAACCCTTTCTCTACTAAAAATACAAAAAAAAAAAAAAAAAAAAAAAAAAAAAAAGCTGGATATTGTGGCATACTCCTGTAATCCCAGCTACTTGGGGAGGCTGAGGCAAGAGAATCACTTGAACCTAGGAGGCAGAACTTGCAGTGAGCCGAGATTGCACCACTGCACTCTAGTCCGGGTGACAGACTGAGACTCCATCTCAAAAAATTAATTAATTAAACAAAATAATCATTGGTCACTGCTGGTGCTGGGGAAAGGCAATCTCCCAATAGACAGAAGACACTGGAAGCTGATGATCAGCAGCTTCCTGAGAAGATCTCAGGAGTCGGATGAGTGGGCTCAAGCATGTGCACTAAGAGGAAAAATGGTGGAGTTTAACTTGTATATGACCTTCCTCTAGGAACACTAGACTGGTAAGGGAAAAACACCTTAAATAAGCATGTGCACAACTTCAGTAAATACAATGTATGCAGCCCACCCAAGTGCTGGCAGGCCAGTGTGCATGTGGACAGCCTGCCCCAAGGAAAATCAAGAGAGGAGAGATGCAAGTCCTGGAACCATGCCAATGTGTAAAACCCCAAGTCAGGGGTCAGATGGGGCACTTGAATTTCTCAAGTCATCCACTTGGCCCTCTTCCAAGTGTACTTCCTTTCATTCCTCCTCTAAAATTTTTAAATAAACTTTCATTCCTGCTCTAAAACTTGACTCAGTCTCTCACTCTGCCTTATGCCCCTTGGCCAAATTCTTTCCTCCAAGGAGGCGAGAATTGAGCTTGCTGCAAACCTGTGTGGATTCACTGCTGCTAACAGATAGACATAGCTTATGAGATCTAGGCTGATTATGGCAGGAAAGGAGAATAGATTAGGAGGAAGAAGCCAAGAGATTAGATTGGATCTCCTATGAGGTTAAAGAGAGATTTAGTGGGAATAAGAGAGCTAGGAGGATGGAAAGTTGTGTGCATATATACACACACAGTATGATTCCAATTTTATAAAAAATATACCTATCTACCCAGAAGATTATATATACTACAGAAAAACATCTGAAGGCCAGGTGTGGTGGCTCACGCCTATAATCCTAGCTCTTTGAGAGGCTGAGCCAGGTGGATCACTTGAGGTCAGGAGTTTGAGACCAGCCTGGCCAACATGGTGAAACCCCGTCTTTACTAAAAGTACAAAAATTAGCTGGGTGTGGTGGTGCACGCCTGTACTCCCAGCTACTCAGGAGGCTGAGGCAGGAGAACCACTTGAATCCAGGAGAAGGAGGTTGCAGTGAGCCGAGTTCGCACCAGTGCACTCCAGCCTGGGTGACAGAGCATGACTCTGTCTCAAAAAAAAAAAAAAAAAAAGAAAAAAGAAAAAAGAAAGAAAAGAAAAACATCTGTAGTCAATTTGTGGGATTATGGTTGGTTTTATTTTTTTTCTTTAGACTTTTGTGTTTTCCAAATTTTCTACAAGTAACAGACATTGTACTTGTAACTACTTAAAAAGCCATTTTGTAAAGGATAAAAAATATATTTTAAAAAAGTACCACCAGGTAATTATGTCAGCTCTGAATTTGCCAGGCATTTGCCATTTATAATCATATGCCTGCCTCCTTAAGGAGCTGAAATAAGCAAGCATTATAGTTCAAACAGGGACATCCTGTCAGATTGCAACAGCCTTCTGTGCCAACCAGAAGTCTTGCAGAATTCCCATGCCCTCTTCCTCATTCTATATTCAGTTAGGTCCCCATAACTTAAAGACAAATCATTGCAGCCATAAATCTGCAGTGTATTAATTCACTACATTTTTCCAAGCAAGTAGCCTTCACTGAACAGCAATTCTGTGCTGAATCCTGAAGTGCTAAAGATAGTGCTGAAGATACAGAGATCAGTTTCACATAGTTCCTGTCCTCAAGGATCTCAGAGTCTGTGTTGCCACACAGGGCAACACATGCCACGCCAGGGGTAAATGTGCTCTGGGGTGCCTAAACCAGCCTGCACTGGAATCACATAGCCTTTCCTTTCCATGTCCACTGCTACTAACTGGTCTCAAACCTGCACCATTTAATGCTTGGATTGCTACAGTAGCTTAGCGTTATCCGCTCCACTATTGCTACCTTAAACCTAGTCTCCACACTGACTGTGAGAGCCAGTCACATTACTTTCTTTCTTTCTTTTTTTTGAGACAGAGTCTAGCTCTGTGCAGTGGCATGATCTTGGCTCACTGCAACCTCCACCTCCCAAGTTCAAGTGATTCTCCTGCCTCAGCCTCCCAAGTAGCTGGAATTACAGGCACCTGCCACCATGCCCAGCTAATTTTTGTATTTTTAGTAGAGACAGTGTTTCACTGTGTTGGCCAGGCTGGTCTCAAACTCCTGACCTTGTGATCCGTCTGCCTCAGCCTCCCAAAGTGCTGGGATTACAAGCATGAGCCACCGTGCCCAGCTGAGAGCCAGTTACATTTCTAAGGAAAAGATAAAATTTAATTCTTTACTTCCAGACTTACTTTTTGTGTCATTTATCTCCCCACCTCCAAATATGATACCAGTTCCCTAAATTCATGTCATTATTGATCCTCGGGACATTTTTGCGATTTCTGTCTTCTCTGTGTTGAATGTCTTTACTCCTCTATGTTTGTCTGGAAAATACCTACTCATCTTTCAGGACTCTATTAAAGTGTCTATCATCTCTTCTATGAAGATTTTCTTTTTTATCTTTTTTTTTTGCTTTTTGGAATGGGGTCTCACTATGTTGCCCAGGCTGGTCTCAAATTCCTGGGCTCAAGCTATCCTCCTGCCTCTGCCTCCCTAAGTGCTGGGATTGCAGGTGTGAGCCACTGCTCCCGGCTGATTTTCTTGATGTATCTCTGCAACTAGTTAGAAATCCCAGTTCCCTTATTTAAATGGCTTTTGTAGCACTTGTAATAATTTCCTGCCTTTATTGGCTTGCACATTAATCTTTTTCATTAGATTTAAAAGCTCTTTAAGGACAGGGGAATAATCTTATTCATCTCAGTATCCCAAATACCTAACACAGGAGTTGGCAAACATTTTCTATAAAATGTCAGATAGTAAAATATTTTAGGCTTTGAGGGCCAGATGTCCTTTATCAGAAACACCCAACTCTGCCATGGTAGTAGGGCAAAAGCGTAAGTGAATGGGCATGACTGTATTCCAATAAAACATTATGTACAAAAACATGAAGCTAGGCTAGGCGCAGTGGCTCACAACTGTAATCCCAGCACTTTGGGAGGCTGAGGTGGGTGGATCATCTGAGGTTAGGAGTTCAAGATTAGCCTGACCCCATGTCTACTAAAAATTCAAAAATTAGCCAGGCGTGGTGGCAGGCACCCATAATTCCAGCTACTTGGGAGGCTGAGGCAGGAGAATCACTTGAACCCAGGAGGCCGAGGTTGCAGTGAGCCGAGATCGCACCATTGTATTCCTGCCTGGGAGACAGAGGGAGACGCCATCTCAAAAACAAAGAAACTATGAAGCTAGCCATATTTGGTCTTCAAAACCAGTTTGCTAATACCTTTAGTGTATGATGGACTTACAATAAATACCTAATGAATTTTTTTTTTTTTTCTTGAGACAGAGTCTCACTCTGTCGCCCGGGTGGGAGTGTAATGGCGGGATCTTGGCTCACTGCAACCTCCACCTCCCAGATTCAAGTGATTCTCCTGCCTCAGCCTCTCAAGCTGCTGGGATCACAGGCGCCCACCACCACGCCTGGCTAATTTTTGTATTTTTAGTAGAGACGAGGTTTCATCATGTTGGTTAGGCTGGCCTTGAACTCCTGACCTCAGGTGATCCACCCACCTCGGCCTCCCAAAGTGCTGGGATTACAGGCATGAGCCACTGCCCCCAGCCCTAATGAATTTTTTTTAAATGTAAAATGAAGTGATAGAGGCAGGATTTGCATCCCATTACATTCTGTAGCAGATGCTATTGGTTTCCTGTCCATATTCTCCTGGCATTCACTTCTAGACACCGAAGGCTATTATAGGAAACACATGCAGCTCATTGCCTGAAGATTTTGGTTTTCTTTCTTTCCTTCTGACCAGGCAACATGCTTGGCCTGTGCACAGAGCAAGCTGGGAGTTTCGGAGACTTAATGTTATCAGAACCAATGATGTATCGGGAGTTGAATAATACCCCAATTTTCTCACCCCTCCATTGGGATACCCTGAATGTGCCCTGCACTGTCTCCCAGAGTTCCGCAGCATAGCTGAGGTCCAGTTGCCCACTATGGTAACTAGCTTAATTATGTATACATTATTGACTATCTTCACTTCCTGTCTTACTACCCAACTCCTACCCAGGTTTACTGATATCACATCCTACATAATTTTCCTGCACTCCAACCCAAACCAAGACACATACTTTTTCTATTACATACACCACAGGGCTTAGCCAGAAGACCCCTGCTGAAATGTTTTTGTTGCCTATAAAGAGAAACATATTAATTACTAGTATCTCCTAAAATATTGGCACAGAATAACACAACTACAACAAAAAAAGAAGAGGACTCTCAGAGACTAGAACATAGAAGAGGCTCTGCCATAACCTAGCTGTGTGACTTAGGGCAAATCACTTAACCTCTTTAAGATTTTGTCCACTTTCTAGGAAAGAGAGGCAGTATCATGCACCTCAGTGGGTTTTTGTGAGGATGAAATAACATAAGGTATTTAAGATGTCCCATCCAGTTCCCTAAATAGAGCTATAAGATCGTTTTCTCTCCAAATCTAAAAATCTTGTTCTCAGTTCTCATTCTTTTTGACCTCAGTAAATTTACTTTATCTGTATACAGTACTGTTATTCCTGATACTGCTTTGTGCATTTTTGTTTCACCAGCACATAACTTGTTTTCTTGTTTATATTGCTATTAAAAAAGCAGGAACTTTATCTTATGCTTATTCATACTTAAGTGAAATCATATATCTGAAAATGGGTTGCAAACTGCAAAGTGTTTTTTTGTTTTTGTTTTTAGACAGGGTCTCACTCTGTCGCCCAGGCTGGAGTACAGTGGCGCAATCATGGCTCACTGCAGCCTCAACTTCCTGAGCTCAAGTGATTCTCCCATCTCAGCCTCCCTGTAGCTCGGACTACAGGCACACGCCATCATGCCCAGCTAATTTTTGTATCTTTTGCAGAGAAAGGGTTTTGCCATGTTTCTCAGGCTGACATTGAACTCCTAAGCTCAAGCGATCCTCCTGCCTTGGCCTCCCAAAGTGCTGGGATTGCAGGTGTGAGTCACCACCTTAGGCCTAGTGTTTTGTTATTATTTACCTCATTCCATCAACATATTTTGAGCACCCACTGCATGCTAGTCCTTGTGCCAGGCATTAAGGATACAGAAAGAAGTAAGATTTGCTCTCTGATTCAAGAGTTTAGTTGGCTGGGTACAGTGGCTCATGCCTGTAATCCCACCACTTTGGGAGGCAGAGGCAGGAGAATCCCTTGAGCCCAGGAGTTTGAGACCAACTAGGGCAACATAGTGAGACACCCCTCCACACACACACCCTCGGCTCTACAAAAAAAATTTTTTTTTAATCAGCTGGGTGTGGTGACTTGTGCCTGTAGTCTCAGCTACTCAGGAGGCTGAGGTGGGAGGATCCCTTCAGCCCAGGAGGTCAGGGCTCCAAAGGGCTGTGATCGTGCCATGGCACTCCAGCCTGGGCAACAAAGTAAGACCCTGTCTCAAAAAATAAAATAAAATAATTTAGAAAAAAGAGCTTCGTGAAGGAGACAGATTATGAAAGTATGGGAATAAATTACCATACAGTGAGACATGTGTTAGGGTAGAGGCATGATAAAAGAATTTTAAGAGCCCCAAGAACGGACCAACTGACTTGCCTGAGGGAGACAGCCAGGCAGACCGGATTCCATTTCCACCTCTGCTGTTTACTAGCAGAGAGATTTTGTCCAAGTTACTTAACCATTTAGACAGCAAGTTCTTGACCTAGGTACCGAGGATAAGAATACCTTCTGTACAAAATTGCCCTGAGGATTAAAGAAGATGATAAATGCAAAGGACCCAGCAAAGTGCTTTAACATAATTGGTGTCCAATACAGGTGCATTTCGTTTCTTTTCTTCTTCCCAGGAAGGTAGGAAACGCTTTCACAAGGAAAAGTATTTGAGCTGAGCTTACTGACATGAAACCTTTGTCTTCTTACTCAGGGAGAAGAAACTAATGCTTGTAGAGTAGCTACTAGAAGTAGGCACTCTCTTTGGGGTTTCCCAGAATGAAGAGGGGAAGAATATTCCATCAAAGAGAACAGTACAGGAAAAGGCAAAAGGCTTCATACTATTTATTGTGCATCTTTCAGATGTGACAGGACAAGTGAACCCATGGGAGAGACGAAGCTGAAGTGGGAGACCTGAGCAGGATTGGATAACTGCAAAGTTCTTTTCCTCCCAATAGCTAGTGTTTGGAGTTTAAATGTCCAGCTAGCCCTGCAGAACCACAGACAAACTGTCTTTAGACCAAAGTTCTCACTGATCCGCAGGGTTTCAACCCTTAAGTGGAAGTATATCAATTACAAAGATCTAACCTCCTATCTAATTCCCAGGACTACACAGTAATTTCCCAAACATGGGCCTTAGTGCATAATTTATGCACTCACTTTGTAGCTTTGTAATTAAATCTGCAGAGGATTTGGATCTACAGGGCAATGCTGGTACAACTCCCTGCATATGTAAATATACCAGGCTGGAGTGTAGAATTGATGGTTTTGAACACATCCTTTTCCTACATACACTGCTAATGACAGCGTTATGGCTGCAGTTAAGTGGGATGGATGCACTGAACAAATAAAAAATTAAAAAGCATGCGAACCAACCGATCCACACAATCCTTCCTGATCTGAATTCCTGCGACATTCAGGGTCTGTACCATCCACGACAGCTTTCTGATATCTATTATGTATGTCCTGAACTGTCCCCTGGGAGATCTGGTGAACTAAATCTGATATTTATCAAGTGTTTACTGTACCCTGACACTATGTTAGTAATTTCACATTCATCTTATTGAGTGCTTATTCTGTGCCAAGTGCTCTAGGTACACTGTGGAAAACAAATTGGACTTGGTTTCTGACCTTATGCAGCTTCTAAGTACCTTAGGTAATCCTTATAATAACCCTTCAAGACCAAGATTTTACAGAGAGGGAAATGAGAACTAGATAAGGTTAATACTTGGCCCCAAAGCTGACTTACCGTCAGGCACAGTAGGCACAGTGCTTAGGGCCCATAATACTTACAGGAGCCTAAGAACATGTTTTAATTTTAATTTCTTTTAAAACCAGAAAAAAAATGAATATAATACTAATGAATATATAATAATGAATCCAGCCTGTTTTGTGTTTGTCTTTATTCCAATACAGTCATAAATATATCTTTAAATACTTTTTTGTGGAAGAAGAGGTCCATAAAGGCAAAAGTGCCTAGAGCCCACCAAAATCATGGTACGGCCTCAATGAACTCAGGATCACGCAGTTGGTAAGAGACAGAACAAGGTGAGGCAGACCCTGTAAGCCTGACGTCCCTTTCAATTGGACATATCTAGAGGATAACTACTGTGCTTTTATATCTCTCCTAGTGCTAGGGTTCATAGGGGTAGCTCCATAGTTATTGAATTAAATCACATTGAGTTAACCCAAAGTGCTTTATACAGTGGTGCTATGATTTGAATGTATGTGCCCCTCCAAAATTCATATGTTGGAACTTAAACCCCAAGGTGATGGTTTTGAGACGAAATGGGGCCTTTGGGAGGTGATTAAGCCATAAGGGCCCTGCTCTAATAGGTGGGATTAATGCCCTTATAAAAGAAGCTTCAGAGGGCAGCCTGGTCCTTCCATCTATTCTGCCACGTGAAGACACAATGTTCATCCCTCTTTGCCTCCTTCTTCCAGGTGAGGACACAGCAAGAGGCACCACCTTGGAAGCAGAGAGCAGTTTTCAGAGAGCAGTTGACACCTTGATCTTGGACTTCCCAACCTCCAGAACTGTAAGAAATAAATTTCTGTTCTTTATAAATTTCCCAGTCTTAGGTACTTGGTTGTAGTAGCACAAATGGACTAAGACAGGTGAATAATTAATAATATATTCTTACAGATTGAAGAAAACCCTGTGGATGCTGCAAAGATCACATGGATTTTTTTCATCTGGAAAATAGACCTGAAAATAAAGTCTACACATTTTATCAGCTTGTAGAATTTTTGGATCAAAAGATTAAAACAGATATTGTTGCTTACAAATAACGATGTT
Source organism: Macaca mulatta (assembly GCF_049350105.2). Taxonomy (NCBI): domain Eukaryota; kingdom Metazoa; phylum Chordata; class Mammalia; order Primates; family Cercopithecidae; genus Macaca; species Macaca mulatta. The sequence continues at coordinate 189,065,618 of NC_133406.1, forward strand.
TATTTTTTACTACATATTAGACTTATGACAAATCTCTGATCTAAGCATGATATTCTAAAAATTAATATAAATATGTGTATAATACTTTTTTAAAAACTCATCTATTCATTTAACATTCACTGTGCCAGGAACTTAGAATATAAAAACAAAGAAGCCACTGTGCTCACTGCCCTTGAGAAGCACATGGTAAACTCAATCTATCCTTTCACAGAAAATGAACAGACACCATGGGAATGTAACCAAAGTAGTACACGCAATTCCAACTTACCAGAATTGAAACATAATACAATTTCTCACAAAGGCTAATACATTATGAACATAACAGTGCTTGTTATAACAGAAGTCATTGGTGTTTTGTTTTTTGTTTTAGAGATGAGGTCTCAGTCTGTCACTGAGCCTGGAGTGCAGTGGCGTAATCATAGCTCACTGCAGCCTCGACCTCCTGGGCTGAAGTGATCCTCCAGCCTCATCCTCTTGAGTAGCTAGGACTACAGTCATGCAGCACCATGCTGAGCTAAGTTGCTAGTGCTAAAAGAGCATTCCTAATGTTCTAATGTTCATCATGTCACACTTCTTTTTTTTTTTTTTTTTTTTTTTTTGTTGCCCAGGCTAGAGTGCAATGGCACAGTCCTGGCTCACTGTAACCTCCGTCTCCCGGGTTCAAGTGATTCTCCTGCCTCAGCCTCCTGAGTAGCTGGGATTACAGGGGTGCACCACCACGCCCGGCTAAGTTTTGTATTATTAACAGAGACTGGGTTTCGCCATGTTGGCCAGGCTGGTCTCGAACTCCTGACCTCAGGTGATCTGCCCGCCTCAGCCTCTCAAAGTGCTAGGATTACAGGCGTGAGCCACCGTGCCCAGCCCATGTCACACTCCTTTTAAAACTGCCCCCAACTAGCGCCTAGAGCAGCCATTCCCAACTAGTGGTCGATTTAGCACATGCATGCATACACACACACAAACCCACGCGCGAGCGCACACACACACACACACACATACACCCACCCCAGGAGAGATTTGGTAATGTCTGGAGACATTTTTAGTTATCACAACTGTCAGGGGTTGGGGAATGCTACTTACATCTAATGAGTCAAAGCCAGAGACACTGCTAAGCATCCTACAATACAGTGGACAGCCCTCTACCCCCACCGCACTACCACCACACACAGAATTATCAGGCCCCAAATGTCAATAGTGCTGATACTGAAAAACTCTGGCCCAGAGGAACTAAATCCAAACTCCTTCAGCTGGCATTCAAGGCCTGGGCAAATTCGGCCCTGTTCCCTCTTTTCTCTTTATCTCCCTCTGCCTTGTTCTCTGGACGCTCCACCTTTCCAGGAACCTTATGTTCCAGCTCTATTAGACCATCACAAAATGTAAGAGTGATTAAGCACTTGGGCTCTGAAGTCAGGCAGACCTGGCTGTGTATCCAGACTTTACTACTTGCCAGTTGTGTATCCTCCATCTTAGAGACTCAGTTCCCTCTTCTGTAAAATGAGGAAAACACTAGTTATTTATATTGAGAGAACTGTATGAAGTGATACAAGTAAAGTCATTTCACAACATCTGGTATATCTCTCTGCCCCTGTGCTCTTGCTGTTCTTGCCTTTATTAGGGCACCAAAACCAGGCTTCCTTGGTCCTAAATTAGTTGCCTAAAGGTCCATGTCTCTAACTGGCCTGAGAATTCCTGGAGAGCAAGGATTGTGTCCTATCTGTTTTTGTTTCCCCAGAACTTGGCATAGCACCCTGCACATAGTAGGTCATCAGTAAATATTAGTTGAATTGCAATTTTGACACTCCCTTTAAGAGAAGACCACCCTGCCAATGGGCAAACAATCTAGAATTCTAAAGGAGGCTCTTATTTTTACAACCAGTCATTGTTTTCCTTGCTGCTTCCATTTTCTCTGTCCAACTCTTAGGGCTGGGGTTCTCCCATGCTGGGTACTTGTCATGGTTCTTAGCCAATTGCTCCTCTCTCTTAAAGACCTCATCTAGCTATGTGACTTAAAATACCACTTATATACCTCTAAATTTATATTTGTAGCCAAGACCTCTTCTGTGGGATTATATGTGTGTGTATGTGTGTATATATACACATATATATACACTATACATATACATATATACACACACATATACATATATATATATTCCATAGGACTCTGATTGATGCAGGTTGATATATTTTAACTGTGTACTTGACATCCTGATTGATTATACTTTGACATCCCAAGTTAGCACACAGCAGTTAAAGTGACCTTTTAAAAATATAATTCTGATGATGTCACTCCCTTTAAAGGCTTCCCACTACACCAGTTATAAATCCTTCCCATGGCTTATATCATGAAAAGTCTTGACTCCATCCTTTCTCTAGCCTCACCTCCTGACATCGTTCTTCTGCCTCACTGTGCTTGAGTCACGTTGGCTTTCTTTCTGATGCTCGAATGAGACAAACTCATCCTCCTTCTCAGAGCCTTTGCACTTGTTGTGTCTTCTTGGAACACTTGCCCCAGATGAATACATGGCAACCAAAGTGTCACCTCAGGGAGGACTTCCCTGACCCCCTTTCCTCTCCCAGAATGAAAACTTTCTCCATCTCTCTCTAAGTCTCTAAGTCATTGCCTTGTTTTAGTACTTCCTTTATGACACTCTGTGTACCCTACTGGAGAGGGAGCTCCACGGGAGCAGGAGACTTTCCAGTCTTGTTCTCCACTGTATCTTCAGTACCTAGCCCAGTGCCTGGCACATAGGAGGACCTTAATAAATAGACATTGGATTTTTTTTTTCTTTTTTGAGATGGAGTCTCCCTGTGTCATCCAGGATGGAGTGCAGTGGTGCCATCTCAGCTCACTGCAACCTCTGTCTCCCAGGTTCAAGCAATTCTCCTGCCTCAGCCTCTTGAGTAGCTGGGATTACAGGCACATGCCACCACGCCCAGCTAAGTTTTGTATTTTTAGTAGAGACGGGGTTTCACCATGTTGGTCAGGCTGGTCTTTTTTTTTTTTTTTTTTTTTTTTTTTTTTTGAGACAGGGTTTCACTCTTCGCCTAGGCTGGAGTGCAGTGGCGTGATCTTGGCTCGCTGCAACCTCTACCTCCTGGGTTCAAGCGATTCTCCTGCCTCAGCCTCTCAAGTAGCTAGGACTACAGGCATGAGCCACCATGCCTGGCTAATTTTGTGTTTTTAGTAGAGATAGGGTTTCACCATGTTGGTCAGGCTGGTGTTGAACTCCTCAGGTGGTGATCCATTTGCCTCAGCTACCCAAAGTGCTGGGATTACAGGCATGAGCCACCGTGGCTGGCGTTTTTTTTTTTTTTTTTTTTTTTTGAGACAGGGTCTCACTCTGTTGCCCAGACTGGAGTGCAGTGGTGGTATCTCGGCTTACTGCAACATTCACCTCCCAGGCTCAAGAGATTCTCCTCCCTCAGCCTCCTGAGTAGCTGGGATTATAGGTGCCCACCACCATGCCCAGTTAATTTTTGTATTTTTTAGTAGAGACGGGGTTTCACCATGTTGGCCAGGCTGATCTCAAACTCCTGACCTCGGGTGATCCACCCACTTCAGCCTCCCAAAGTGCTGGGATTACAGGCGCGAGCCACCATGCCTGGCCTGATAAATAGATATTGAATAAATGAATGAAGTTAAATGGAAGTATAGTGAAGGCACTGGTTTCTAGCCCCTATTTCATCTCTGTGTGACCTCAGCAAGTCACTTTGTCTCTTAGATTCTCAGTTTGTTCATCTGTAAGGCGAGCATGACAACACTCTCCTCACACTAGTGTGAGGATTAAATGGTATGTCTATTAAGAGCCTGGTGCAGTGCTTAGCACATAGTACAACAATCAACAAATGCTGGTGCTTTTTTTCCTCTTTGAGTCTCATTTTCCTCACAATAGGGTAAATAACATTGATTGTACAGTATGGAGTTGTTGTAGAAATGATATGAATTTACAAGTCTTTCCCTTCTCTGGACTTTGCCCATAGTATTCTCTTTGATCCTCCTCCTCCCTCCCCCATGTCTTCCTCCCTAGATAACCTCAGTTGTCACTTTCTTCAGGAAGCCTTCCCTGGGACCCCATGCTGGATCAGAGCCTCTTCTGGGCCCCCTCAGGCCCTGCATTTCTGTTAAAATAAACAGATATCATCATGGTTTCTTCATAGGCCCAGCGGATGGATGGATGAATGGAAGGACGGAAGGATGGAAGGATGGAAGGATGGAAGGATAGAAGGATAGAGGGAAGGAAGGATAGAGGGAAGGAAGGAGGGAGGGACAGATGATGAAAGGAATCATGTGAGAGTGACTTCAACCAGCTCCACCAAAGTCGAGCACCCCAGAAGCCAGCCTCAGCTGCCCATTCCACTCCCCAACTCCCAGAGACCCTCCCCTGCCGCTCCCTCAACACCTGGTTGGCACCCATTGGCTCCTCGGTCCCACAGCGCTCTCAGCGGTGGTGCCCCGGGATTGACTGCGGTCCTCATTATTCTCACTGGCCCCAGGCCTCGAATGGAAGGCAGCCAGGTGCGGGGATGCAGATGATCTCAGCCCCCGCCCCTGGGTCAAGGTAGATGTGGCGACAGTGGGGCGGAGCTCCTGGCGAGGGCAGGAGCGCTGTGCTCCGAGGCTGGGACTCGAGGCTCCGCGGGATGAAGGGGCTGCGGCTGCTACCACTGCTGCTGGTGACCTTCACCCTGGGAAAGCGCGCCCAGCGCTGGGTTTACCTGCGCGAAGAGTTCGAAGACGGGGGTAAGCAGTTCGGTGCCTGGCAGTGACTATAGAACAGACTCTACGTCCTTGCCTGTCACCTGTCCCAGCAGTCAGGCAGGCCGACTTTCCCGGTTTGGAGCCCGTTTAGAGACAGAAAGACTACAGCTGAAATCTCCACTTGCTACCTCCTAGCTGTGTGACACTGGGCAGGTAGCTTACTAAGTCTGCATTTCAATTTTTCTCTATTAAATGAGGACAATACGGATCTTGCAAAATTGTTCAGAGCATTGAATTAGGTAAGGTGAGTAAAGCATTGTCCCTAGCATATAGTTGGCATGCAGTAAACGTTTGTTCCTCCTTCTTCATCCCAAATGGTGAACCTTGGAGGAAAAAGGGGATCATTGACCGCGATCGTGAAATTTTCTGTGTTTCTTTCTTTTCTTTTTCGTTTTCGTTGTCTTTCTTTTTTTTTTTTTTTTTTTTTTTTTTTGAGATGGAGTCTTGCTCTGTTGCCCAGGCTGGAGTGCAATGGCATGATCTTGGCTCACTGCAACCTCCGCCTCCCAGGTTCAAGTGATTCTCCTGCCTCAGCCTCTCGAGTAGCTGGTGCCCGCCACCACACCTGGCTAAATTTTTATTTTTACTTTTAGTAGAGATGGGTTTTCACCATGTTGGTCAGGTTTGTCTCAAACTCCTGACCTCAGGTGATCCACCCACCTTGGCCTCCCAAAGTGCTGGAGTTAACAGGCATGAGCTACTGCACCCAACCAAATTTTCTGTGTTTCATAAAATATCAGAGTTCAGAGGATCTTGGAGGTCATCTTGTGCAGTCTCCTCCCTAGAATGCCTCATGAACTTCAGAGAATTATGGAAGGGCTTACTTACCTAAGGACAAATGTTCAATAGTACTGTTTCAGCCCACAAACAAATGATGCTCTTCGTGTGTATGTATGTGTGTGCGTGTGTGTGTGCGTGTGTGTGTTTGTGTGTGTGAAATCTGATTAATTCTTTGAGGGTGCAGTAGATAAGGCACTTGCTGAGGAATTAGGATGTTTTGGATTTGAGTCCACATTCCACCATGAACACCTGGAGAAGCCCTTTCCCATTTCTGAGACTCAATTTCCCAATCTTACTTACCTAAAGACAAATGTTCAATGGTACAGATACTTGTGATACTGTTTTGAGGGTAGCAAGGTATAGAGGTGCTACAGAGGAAGGTAGAAATAAGCCCAGGCAAATGGCCCGGACAGGAAAGCTTCAGGGAGAAGGTGAAACTTAAGCAATGTTTTGAAGGATAAATCAGTTTATTAGATTGGGAGAGAAGGGGAGAAGGGTATTCCAGGTAAGAAGAACAGCGTGTACAATGGTACAGCCAGCAGTGGCATCTTCAGGGAACAGGAAAGTTGAAGGGGAGGGGAGTTAGGGTGAGACTGGAGAGCAGGTGGGGCATATACCAAGGGAGTTAGGGAGCCTGGCCTTTTGCTGAAGGCAGTGGGAAGCTAGTGAAGGTGATAAGCAGGAGAAATAAGATCTGACCTGGGTATTAGAAAGAGTGCTTCAGAAAGTAAGTGGACCTGGATTGTGAAGCTGACTGAAGTTGAGTTTGGAGACAGAAAAACCATCCAGGAGGCTACTGTAATCTTTTCCCCCACTATTTATTTATTTCTCTCCCTTCTGTCTCTCATTTTTCCCCTCAAGTGACTGTTGTAATCTTCATGGTGAAAAGTAGAGAGTCTGTACCAGAGTGGTAGTGATAGGAATAGAGGGGAGGGGGCAGACAGGAAAAATGTTCAGGAGTTGGCTGAAAAGTGGGATGTAACAGCTTCACTGTAACAAAGCACAATCTGTTTTCAAGGATAGGTTCAAGGTCCCCCACTTCCTAATGGATTTCAGCCATCCTTTGTAATGAGCCCTTTGAGGCTAAATCTTGTGACTGCTAGCTTGAGGGCTCATTTCCCTGCCTGGGCTGGCTTTTACTCACACCATAATTCCTCCTGGTAGAAGGCAGGGAGAACATGCACAGACATGCCATCGCTTCCCCAAGGACTGAACTCCACTTGTCCGGGGGGGGTAAATGCCCAAATGCCCAACGGTATTATCAATAAATATTTATGAAATGCTCTGGAATCAGGAAAAGAGGGGCTTCAAGCCCGAAGACTTGAAGATTTTGGCCCGTTGACGAGGCCAAAATCATGAACACAATCCAGCACTGTGTCCAGGAAGGTTTGGTCTGCATGACCTCACCTCTTCCGGGAGGACTTGCCTAGGCTTCTCCTAGTTCTCTTAGCCCCTGTGCTTCTTGCATGTCAGCCCTGCTCACACCGTGACTATTTACCTTATTTTCTTTTCTGTTTCCAGCCCACTAAACCATTATTGAATGATTGAATTATTGGACTGAATCTTGACACATACACCAAAAAGTAACACCCCAAAAAGAGAATTGTTATTGCAAGAAATCTTCTTACATTAAGACTTAGCAACATGTAATTGTTGAGGTCAGGTGCCTACTTTGAAGACACCAGCCCAAAATGCAATTATTATGTTGAGTGAAGAAAAGTCAGAGAGATGTGCTGAAGGGCTGATTCTGCTCACTGGTTGAGGAGGGTTGGCTAGTGGGGTCCAAGGTTCTGAGGCTTATCCTTAGCTTACAGCACCTAGAAATCCAATGTTAGGGTACTCAGAACTGGGAAGGTTTAGACACTGACTTGTTCTATCCAAACTCAAAAGAGGCATATATAGTAGCGAGATACCAATATTTCTTTTTCTTTCTTTTTTTCTTTTTCTTTTCTTTTTTTTTTTTTTTTTTTGAGACAATCTTGCTCTGTTGCCCAGGCTGGAGTGCAGTGGCATGATCTCAGCTCACTGCAACCTCCACCTCCAGGATTCAAGCAATTCCTCTGCCTCAGTCTCCCAAGTAGCTGGGATTACAGGTGTGCACCACCTCACCTAGTTTTTCTATTTTTGGTAGAGATGGGGTTTCGCCATGTTGGCTACGCTGGTCTCGAACTCCTGACCTCAAGTGATCTGCCCGCCTTGGCCTCTCAAAGTGCTGGGATTACAGGCGTGAGCCACTGTACCCGGCAAGATACCAATATTTATCGAGCATCTGAGACTTAACATTTCTAAGACAAAACTTTTGTGTGCTCCTCCAGACTTATTCTATTCCCCGCTGGTGTTCTCTATCTTAGTAAATGCCCTAACCATTCATCTGGTTGTTTAGGTCAAAAATTAAAGAGTGGGCCGGGGTGGTGGCTCACGCCTGTAATCCTAGTGTTTTGGGAGACTGAAGCGGGAGGGATTTGAGACCAGCCTGAGCAACATAGTGAGAACTCGTCTCTACTAAAAATTAATTAATTAATTAAAAAATTAGCCAGGCATGGTGGCACATGCCTGTAGTCCCAGCTACCCGGCAGGCTGAGACAAGAGGACTGTGTGAACCCAAAAGTTTGAAGTTATAGTGACCTATGATCGTGCCACTGCACTTCAGCCTGTGCCACACAGAGACACCCTATCTCAGAAAAAAAAAAATAAGAATCATCTTTGATTCTTTTATTTCCCTCAACTTCTTTATTTAATCCATCAGCAAGTTTAATGAGTGTACTTTCAAAACATAATCCTAAATGTGATTTTTTTACCTCCTATATTGCTACCCACCTAGTCCCAGCCACTATCATCTCTCACGTGGACTACTGCAGTAACTTGAATGGCCTCTGCTTCTGTTCCTGCTTCCCCTTGGCCTTTTCTCAGATACATTTCAGAATGACTTTTTTGAAATGTCAGTCAGATTGTATCATTCTGGAACTTTAAAAACCTCCACTGCCTTTCTATTAGATTTAAAATAAAACCCAACTTTCTTACCATGACCTACAAGAACTTCCATGATCTAGTCCCTGCCTACCTCTCTTATCTCCTGCTTGTTCATTATGTTCCAGCCACATTGGCTTTCTTGTTTCTCAGACACACAGACTTCAACCCCATCTCAAGGCATTTGCACTTGCTGTGATTTCTGCCTGGAATATTCTTCTCTTAGATCTTCACATGGTTTGCTCCTTCTCATCATTCAGGTTTCTGCTTAAATGTTTTCTTCTTAGAGGGGATTTTCTCGTTTGCCCTATCAAATATTATTCCCCTGTATATGGTTGTACTCTATCCTTTTATGTAACTTACTTTTTAAAAAATCAACTTTTTAAGATATAATGTACATGTAACAAAATGCACTCAATTAATGTGTATTATTCTTTGAATTTTGAAAAATGTAAGGCCGGGCGCGGTGGCTCAAGCCTGTAATCCCAGCACTTTGGGAGGCCGAGATGGGCGGATCACAAGGTCAGGAGATCAAGACCATCCTGGCTAACACGGTGAAACCCCATCTCTACTAAAAAATACAAAAATCTAGCCGGGCGAGGTGGCGGGCGCCTGTAGTCCCAGCTACTCGGGAGGCTGAGGCAGGAGAATGGCGTAAACCTGGGAGGCGGAGCTTGCAGTGAGCTGAGATCCGGCCACTGCACTCCAGCCTGGGCGACAGAGGGAGACTCCGCCTCAAAAAAAAAAAAAAGAAAAAAGAAAAATGTAGGAGAGGCGTGGTGGCTCATGCCTGTAATCCTAGCATTCTGGGAAACGGAGGCAGGCAGATCCCCTGAGCTCAGGAGTTCAAGACGAGCCTGGGCAACATGGAAAAACCCTGCTTCTACAAAAAATACAAAAATTAACTGGGCATGGTGGCATGCACCTGTGGTCTCAGCTACTTGGGAGGCTGAGGTGAGAGTATCACTTGAGCCCAGGAGTTCAAGGCTGCAGTGAGTCGAGATTGTGCCACTGCACTCCAGCCTAGGTGACAGAAGGAGACTCTGCCTTAAAAGAAAAAAAAAAAAAAGAAAAAGAAAAATGTATATACCTGTGTGGCCACTGCCACAATCAATATATAGAACACTTCCATCACCCCAAAAAGTTCCCATGTGAGCCTTTGCATGCTTACTGTCTCTCTCTCTCTCTCTCTTCATTTCTCTCTCTCCTCACTGTTACATTAACTTCCTGAGAGCACAGTGCTTCTCTGTTGTCTTCACTGCTGTAGCTTCAGAACGTAGAAAAGTGCCTGGATCAGGCACACAGTAGGTGCTCGATAATTTTTTTGTTGACGAAGAATGAATCGCCCTGGGAAATTATCCTTTTCAGAGATCCAAATGCTCACGTGAGCCAAGGCAAACCCTTCCTGGTTATCAGAGACCCAGGAAACCGAGTTCAATGAGCCTGAATTTCATCTCGTTGAATGCTTATTGTGTACCAGTGAGTCTTTTTCTTTTTTCTTTTGTTTTTGAAACAGGAATTCATCTGTCACCCAGGCTAGAGTGCAGTGGTGCTATCATGGCTCACTGCAGCCTCCACCTCCTGAGCTCAAATAACCATCCCACCTTAGCCCCTGAGTAGTTAAAATCACAGGCGCACGCCCAGCTAATTTTTTAAATTTTTAGTAGAGACCGGGGTCTTTCTATGTTGCCCAGACTGGTCTTGAACTCCTGGGCTCAAGCAATTCTCCTGCTTTGGCTTCCCAATGTGCTGGGATTATAGGCATAAGCCACTGTGCCTAGCTGATTTATTTATTTATTTATTTATTTAGAGACAGAGTTTTGCTCTTGTTGCCCAGGTTGGAGTGCAATGGTGTGATCTCAGCTCACCACAACTTCAGCCTCCAGGTTCAAGCGATTCTCCTGCCTCAACCTCCCAAGTAGCTGGGATTACAGGGATGTGCCGCCATGCCTGGCTAATTTTGTATTTTTAGTAGAAACAAGGTTTCTCCATGTTGGTCAGGCTGGTCTTGAACTCTCGACCTCACGTGACCTGCTCACCTTGGCCTCCCAATGTGCTGCGATTACAGGCATGAGCTGCCGTGCCTGGCCGAATTTTTTTCCTTATACATCATTTTATCGAATTTCTCACCAGTTCTATAAGGAAGATGCTATTATTCACTCTTTCAGTGATGAGGAAACTGGGGTTCAAAGAGGTTGGGTGATTTTCCCAAGGTTTTACAGCTAAGGTCAAAAGCAGTTGGGAAGCCAAGGAAGGGAACATCTGGAAAGCATTCATTGCATTTGACAGTTAGGATGACCGTTTGACAACTCAGTGGAGCGGTGGGGTGGAAGCCTAATTACCTTAGGTTGAAGGGTAGAGGGGAGCTGAGGAAATGAATACAGCAGGGTTGGGTTACATTTTGGAGAATTCTGGCTGACAGGGAAGTAGAGAAGAGCGCAAGTAAGTAATTTGGAATACAAAATGCACGTGGAAGGTTTGGTTGACACAAGGTGGGGGTTTTGCAGAAAGGCAAATGGGCAAGGGGGTTGAGAAGAGCGAGCAAGTTGATGGATCTACACCTCTTTTCACTTTACAACCCCTGTACCTGGCAAAGTACCTGGCACGCAGAAAGTGTTACAAGTTTGAAGGAGGAAGGAAGGAAAGACTTGAGAGTTAGGCAGAAAGAAGCCAAGTGACTAAAAAGAAATGGGATGGGAAGTGTCAAAGAACAGATGCAGTTCAAGTAACGCAGTGTGAGAATTGGAGGACAGGAGGCAATGGTCATGGAGGTGGGTGGACATGGGTGTTTGAGTTTGAGATTTCTTCTTTTTTTTTATTTTGAGATGAAGGCTGGCTCTGTCACCCAGGCTGGAGTGCAGTGGCATGATGTCAGCTCACTGCAACCTCCGCCTTCTGGGTTCAAACAATTCTCCCACCACAGCCTCCTGAGAAGCTGGAACCACAGGAACATGCCACCATGCCTAGCTAATTTTTGTATTTTTAGTAGAGATGGGGTTTCATCCTGTTGGCCAGGCTAGACTCAAACTCCTGACCTCAAGTGATCCGCCCACCTTGGCCTCCCAAAGTGCTGGGATTACAGGCATGAGCCACTTTAGAGTTTGAGATTTCAAAGCAATTTCTGCTGATGACAAGGCCCAGGGTGTGAATGTAGTGACAAATGGCTAACCTAGGGTAGAAGTAGAGATGAGGAAACTGATAGGCTAGGGAGTTGGATGGGCTGTCCTATAGACATCACCTGGATGATGATGGACCTGAGTAGAGAGGAAAACTGTGACCCAGGTGCCAGTTTTCAGCAAGTGATGGGAGGGACTTGGAGTGGTGACTGATCAGGGCAAGAAACCAATAACATGAGTGAGAGCATGGAGGATTCCACCGGTAGTCCATTACCCGCAATCTCTAAGAGCTTCCCACCATAGCCCTGGAACCAGCCACCCCAAAGGGCCTCAGCCCAGTGGATTGGGGCAAAGCATTAGCCTCTGCTGCTTCCATTGTGACCTAGCACCTGGGGCCTGGCTGGTAGGATTGTGAGTACAGCCTTTCTAAGCCACAGTACGCAATTCTGGCCAAAGCCTTACAATTGTACATATCCTTTTCCTAGGTAACTCCCTTCCTAGGATTTTTTTTTTCCTCTCAAGAAATAATCAGAAATGTGAGCAATACTTTATGCACATGTAACATATAAATCATGTGAGCATTATTTGTAATTGGAAACATTTGGAGACAGACCTAAATGCCCAACAGTAAGGGCACAATTAAGTAAAGTATGATATACCCATAGAATGTTTGGGAAGTTTTTAATGTCATGGGGAAATGTTTATGACCTAATGTCTTGAAAAATTTACAAAATTATATATATATACACATATATATAGTCACTATGTAAAATATATTTGTGCATAAAAAAAAAATAGAAGAAAATGGACCAAAATGTAAGCAGTAAATAAGAGAATTTCAGATTAGTTTAATTTTTTCATTATTTTCTACAATGAACTTGTGTTACCTTTTAATTTATTATTATTATTTTTAATTTATTTCTTTGAAACACAATCTCACTCTGTTGCCCAGGCTGGAGTGCAGTGGGTTTAAGTGATTCTCATGCCTCAGCCTCCTGAGTACTGGGATTACAGGTGTGCACCACCTATGCCAAGCTAATTTTTGTATTATTAGTAGACACTGGGTTTGCTATGTTGGCCAGGCTGGCCTTAAACTCCTGACCTCAAGTGATTCGCCTGCCTTGGCCTCCCAAAGTGCTGGGATTACAGGTGTGAGTCACTGCTCCCGGCCATTATTCTTTTAATAATAATAATAATAAACTATTAAAAATTAAGAGAACTGTTTGCTGTTTCCAGTTCTTGGAGTTAAAATTTCTGCTTTTGAACTTTATTTATTTATTTATTTTATTTTTATTTTTTTTGAGACGGAGTCTCACTCTGTTGCCTAGGCTGGAGTGCAGTGGCACGATCTCGGCTCACTGCAACCTCCACTTTCCGATTTCAAGCAATTCTCCTGCCTCAGCCTCCTGAGTAGCTGGGATTACAGGCATCCACCACCACACAGGGCCAATTTTTGTATTTTTAGTAGAGACAGGGTTTCACCATGTTGGTAAGGCTGGTCTCAAACTCCTGACCTCGTGATCTGCCTGCCTCGGCCTCCCAAAGTGCTGAGATTACATGCGTGAGCCACTGTGCCTGGCTGAACTTTATTTTTTATAGCTAAACTGTACCTGATGCCTTAATTAACCTTTTTTTTTTTTTTTTTTTTTTTTTTTTTTTGAGACGGAGTCTCCCTCTGTCACCCAGGCTGGAGTGCAGTGGCCGGATCTCAGCTCACTGCAAGCTCCGCCTCTTGGGTTCAAGCGATTCTCCTGCCTCAGTCTCCCGAGTAGCTGGGACTACAGGCGCCCGCCACCACACCCGGCTAATTTTTTGTATTTTTAGTAGAGACGAGGTTCACAGAGTTAGCCAGGATGGTCTCGATCTCCTGACCTCGTGATCCGCCCGTCCCGTCTCGGCCTCCCAAAGTGCTGGTTTTACAGGCGTGAGCCACCGCGCCAGACTTAATTAACCTTTTTTAAGCGCAGTCGTAGTCACTAAGCATGATGCTTTACACACTCCAATCCTTATCTCAGCTCTGCAAAGTAGTTATTATTTTCCCAATCTACAGATGGTAAAACTGAAGCCCAGAGAAGTCGACTAATTTGAGGTCACATAGCTGCTGAGTGGTAAAGGTAGGGTTTGAATCAGGACTGAATTTTTTTTTCTTGCATTATTCCTGCTACCCACCTCACTGCCTCCCACGAGTCCAATAACTTGAAGGCCTTCTGACTCACTTTTTTTTTTTTTTAAAGAGACGGGGCCTTACTCTGTCGCCCAGGCTTGGAGTGCAGTGGCACAATGATAGCTTATGGCAGCCTCGAACTCCTGGGCTGAAGTGATGCTCTCACCTCAGCCTCTTGAGTAGCTGAGACTATAGGTGTACACCACTGCACATGGCTAGCTCACATTATAAGTAGTGCTTAGCACCCTCCAGAAAGGTAAATCTTAGATTCTTTGAATGTCAGAACTGAAAGGCTCCTGAGAGCTCATCTAACCCCACGTGCCTGCCTTTTCCCCATTTACAGGTGAGCGGTCCTTCTGAGGTCCAGAAGGGAACATGACATGCGAGGGGCATTTAAGGGATTTGTGACAGAGATTGATTCAGGGTACTTTCTTTCTGCCGTTTTCCCAGCCTACAGAGCAACACAGCAACCAGAGGATGTGCAAGGGCTTTATTTTTTTAATTTTAATTTAATTTTATTTTATCTTATTTAATTTTATTTTGAGACGGAGTCTTGCTCTTATTGCCAGACTTGAGTGCAATGGCGTGATCTCGGCTCACTGCAACCTCTGCCTCACAGGTTCAAGCGATTCTCCTGCCTCAGCTTCCCGAGAAGCTGGGATTACAGGTACCCACCACAATGCCTGGCTAATTTTTTGTATTTTCAGTAGAGATGGAGTTTCACCATGTTGGTGAGGCTGGTCTCGAACTCCTGACCTCAGCTGATCCACCCGCCTTGGTCTCCCAAAATGGTGGGATTACAGCGTGAGCCACCGCACCCAGCCATGCAAGGCCTTTAGAATCCAACCCTGTCATTGTACAGATGGGGAAAATGAGACCCAGAGAGAAAAGATGGTTTTCCTAAAGTCACATGGTGAGTCCGTGGCAGAAATGTTTGTTGAACCCAGGTCTCATCCTTCATAAAAGATTCACTAGCCACTGCTACAAGCTGCCAAGTGTCAGGTGGCCAGCAGATGGTAATATCAGCGGCCTCAAGGACAACATGAGCTTTTGGAATCACAGACCTTACATAGGGACTGGCATATTAAAATATGCAGAAACTGGGCACAGTGGCTTGCACCTGTAATCCCATCTACTTGCGGGGCTAAGGCAGAAGGATCACTGGAGTCTAGGAGTTCAAGCCTGAGTGATACAGCAAGACCTTGTCTCTAAAAAAAGTAAATAAATAAATAAATAAAATGCAGAAATGTTGGTAGATTGAATTGTGGGATCATCAGTTCAGGTATGGGGGAGGGCTAATGGTGACAGCAGTGACTGTTGAAAAAGTACAAAATCAGGCAGAAAGAAACTGGAATTCAAATGAGGGACTGAATGATGCAGGAGTCACAAGGGGTGTGTGTGTGTGTGTGTGTGTGTGTGTGTGTGTGAATGTTAATTCTGTCAACACTCAGACTTGACTATGAAAACTTGGCCAAAGAGACGTTCTGAGACAACGGGCCTCTGTTTGCAGCTGGCTCAGACCCACTGAGGACAGCTCAGCAGGGCTGAGGAACACTCTGCTGCTCAGGCCCCCGACTGATAAGTGATTGAGACTGTCTGTGAATCATGGCTACTTGGACATGCTGAGCCTGGGGAAGAATCACCCTGGACTGATGCCCGAACCGAATAGGCCTGATCCAGCTGGCCTTTCCAGGTCTCAAGTACAAACTGATGGCAAGGACTCCTGAATAGTCTCGAACTCCTGAACTCAAGTGATCCGCCTGCCCGCCTCAGCCTCCCAAAGTGCTAGGATTACAGGTATAAGCCACTGCACCCGGCCCTTTTATATGTTATTTTGTTTAAAGTTTGTCATCTTACCTGCCAATTGGGATATAAATTCCATGAAGGAAGGGATTCATTTTGTTCACTGCCTGGCACATAATAAACCCTTAATAAACAAGTGAGTATATAGAAGGAGGAAGGCAGGACGAAAATCTATTGAAAAGACTGTTGGCCAGGTACGGTGGCTTACACCTGTAATCCTGGCACTTTGGGAGGCTGAGGTGGGTGGATCACTTGAGGTCACGAGTTCGAAACCAGCCGGGCCAACCCCGTGAAATCCCGTCTCTACTAAAATTACAAAAAAAGTAGCCATGCATGGTGGTGCGTGCCTGTAATCTCATCTAATCGGGAGGCTGAGGCAGGAGAATCGCTTGAACCCAGGAAGTGGAGGTTGCAGTGAGCTGGGATAGGGCCACTGCACTCCAGCCTGGGTAACAGAGTGAGACTTTGTCTCAAAAGAAAAGAAAAGACTGTTGAAGCTGCTTCTTCTTCTCTTATCAGATGTGACCACTCGGTTTTGGTAATTTCGTTCTGAAGGTATGAGAGGGGATGCATGAGTTGGATGCAGTGAGACTTTGGAATTAATACATCAGTTAACAATTATAATTCCAGGTACCTGGAAAATTTGCCTTAAATTTCTCTTCTTAAAATTTCATTAAGCTATACACTTATGTTTTGAATAAATGTTATCTGAATAAATCTGAATAAATGTTATACTCCAATTAAAACATTTACTTTAAAAAAGTAAATGACACCCAGAGCCCATATCATCATTTATAATACCATTGTCCAATAAAAGGAACTAGGCCTCCTTAGAGAAATGGCTGATCTAGGGCTGAAGAAGGGAATATACAAGATGAGCCTTGAGCATCTTATAGTTCTAGAAAGTAAGGAAGTGCTCAAAAATCAGAATGATAGGGGTGTGTCAAAGGGACATAGGAGCCAACTGAAAGAGTTCCCAATGGCTAAAGACATTTGAGCAACAAAAAGCCAGTTGTAGTGGCACATGCCCAGCTACTCAGGAAGCTGAGGTGGGAAGATCCCTTGAGCCTAGGAGTTCAAGGCTGTACTGAGCTATGACTGTGCCACTGCACTCCAGTCTGGGTGACAGGGTGAGACCCTATTACTTAAAAAAAAAAAAGTTATAAAATAAATATCCATGAGTCCATACTGGTATAAAGAAATGATTGAGTAAATAAACAGGGACAAATAGACAAATCTCCTGTACAGAAGTATTCCAAATAATTTATGTAAATACTCTGCCCTCAAAGAGGTGGGGCATAACTCCCCACTGCTTAAGTGTGGACTGTACATATTGACTGTCTTTTAAAGAGTGCAATTTGGAAAGAAGGGGGAAAAAGAGTAACTTTGCAATGGAGAAACCTGACACATACCTCCTCAGCCAGGTGATTGGTGTTAACACCATCAGTGATGTCATGTTAATAGCATGCACCATTAATATGATGTCATGAGAATGGCCGTTTACCTCTGTGGCCTTCTTCCCCAAAGCCTATAACCTCTATCTAACCACGAGAAAAATGTCAGACAAACCCCAGTAGAAAGACATTCTGGCCAGGAGCAGTGGCTCACGTTATAATCCCAGCACTTTGGGAGGCTGAGGCAGGCAGATTGCTTAAGCCCAGGAGTTTGAGGCCAACCTGGGCAACATGGTGAAACTCCATCTCTACAAAAAAAAAAAAAAAACAACAAAAATTAGCTAGTATGGTGGCACGTGCCTGAGGTGGGAGGATCACCTGAACCTGAGAGACAAGGTTGTGGTGAGTCAAGGTCATGCCACTGCACTCTAGCCTGGGCAACAGAGCAAGACTCTGTCTCAAAAAAAAGGCTAGAAGGAAATATAGTATATCAAAATGTTAACAATGGTCATCGCTGAGCGGTAGGTATCATGGATGTTTTTACTGCTTATTTGTTTCTTCTGGGCTTTCTACATTTTCTACAATAAATTATTTTACTTTGAAAAATGAAGAAATATAAAATAAGAAAAGCAGATAATTTATTTGCCTGTCTCTCCCATTAGATTGTGAATTCCTTGAGGACTTAAGGACTTGAGGAATTGTCTTGCTCACTTTAGCACCCTGGCATCTAGCACTCAGACTGGCTCAACATAGGATCTCTGTAAATGTTTAAGTGAAAAGCTTATATTCTTTTCTGCTTTCAGCATAGAGGCTCTTCTTTAATGCACACTTTTTTTTTTTTTAGCAAATTTGGCCTGCTTTCTAGGGTATAGTTGATTAGAAATGACAGCCTCCAAGATAAATGGAGGACCTGTTAAAGACTGTCATTCAATGGCAGCAGCAATAGTTATATTTACTATCTTAATTAATTTGGCCCTCATGCCAATCTGTTATTCCACAAACATTTATTGAGCACCTACTATGGGCACAGAATTCCTTTCTTTAAAGAGTTTAAATATAATCCTTATTTATACATGAGGACACAGATTCAGAAAAGTGATTTACTCAGGTCATATACAGAAATCGGTGGAAAGGCTGAGATTCTTATCTCATGCTGTTCACCACCCCACAAGGCTTTTTAACAGTTGATAAATATTTGAATTATTATGGTCTATGTGGCAGACATACAGGTAGACTGACAGGAAGGAAGAAAGAAAAGGCAGTAGGCAGGTAAATTGGCAGTCAGTTAAGCAGGGATGTAGGTCTACCGGTCTCATGAGAATCGGTTGGATTGCTAGAGGCAAACATGGATCTCAGAGAGAAGTGAGTGCTCACAGCAGAACAAGGACAGTGCAGACAGAAACATTACAAAACCAGACCCAAACCTCTGCTGTACATTACAGCCTAATACAGGCCTTGAGTCTTCAAGAACATTTAAATTATTATTATTATTAGTAGTAGTAGTAGTAGTATTTTGGGACAGAGTCTTACTCTGTCACCCAGGCTGGAGTGCAGTGGCACAATCATGGCTTATTGCAGCCTTGACCTCTCCGGGCTCAGGTGACCCTCCCACCTCAACCTCCCAAGTACCTGGGACTACAGGCACGCATCACCATGCCTGGCTAATTTTTCTATTTTTTGTAGAGACGAGGTTTCGCCATGTTGCCCAGGCTGGTCTCAAACTCCTGGGAAAGTTTAAATTTTGTTTAGGATTATATATATTAGAGGTCAAGGTCTTTTATTATGTCTAGAAAAATTTCTCATTGAAAATGTAGACAACATGTTGGCACCTGAAGAGAGAAGCTTTAACTCATCTAGCAAATTCTCTTTTGCAGAATACAATCTGATTATGTGGAATAAAGGCAGCAAATATGTATTTTTATCTAAATAAGCATTTCTAATGGACCTATTCTGTCTGAGTCTAAGGACTATGTACCTGGAAAGCACGGCTTTTACTTTCAAATCTAAAAATATTTACATTTGTTTACCTATGTATATCTTTGTATACATATACACATATGCACATATTACATATGCACACGAATACTCAAGTCGTATTTATTGATCACTTCTAGTGTGCCTAACATGGTGTTGCATGCAGTTAATTCTTCCAGAAGAAACTCTATACCTTAGGTAACCCCTTTCTACAGATGAAGAAACTGAATCTCAGAGAGGGTCAACATTCTGCTGAAGAGGCTGCAGTGAGCTGAAATCACACCACTGCACTCCAGTCTGGGCAACAGAGTGAGAATCCATCTAAAAAAAAAAAAGATTCTGCTGAAGCTGGAGGCAGAAATGAATCCCTAACCAGGTCTTTTGATTTGAGCTTCATCACGAGCCAGACACTCTGGGAAGTACAGATACAGACATAAGTTCATGTGACATTCAGGCATGCCTACTCTGAAGTTTGCCTTGATGCCGAGGAGCAGTCAGTGTTTTTCTGAATTTTATTGCCCTGTGCTTTCTATCACTACCCTTAACACACTGTTGTTCGACTTGTCTGTTTGCTTGTTTACTGTTTAATTGTTTACTTATCTGTCTCTTTCACCAGATTATAAACTCCCTAAAACTCACAGGTCCCTGAAAGGACCTTGTCAGATTCTCATTTCTGTGTACCTGATGCCTGGCACAGACTGAATACTCAATAAGCGTTTCTTGAAGAAAGGAATTAATTAGCCCAAAACAAGGGTGCAGAAGAACTGGGTTCTAGTCTCAGATCTGTAACTGACAACTTTGTGTGCATGGGCAAGTCACTTCCTTCTCTGGGTTTCAGTTTCCCTACCTCTAATATGAGGAAGTCAGATTAAATGACCACTAAAGGGTCATTCTGGCTTGAGCCTTTTATGATGTTATGATGTTAAGAGAAAAAATGTGAAAAGTTAAAGGGACTTCATTAATCATATGATATTATTCTCCTAACAAGAAGAGAGGCTCCTTATTTTGAGACACCCTAAATTGTGTCAGGTTTGATTTGTATTGATACTGTTCACCCAGAAAAATAATTAGCACTGAGAAGTTTTGAGTTCTATTCTAACCTCTTCTACCGTTGAGTTCAAGGCCAAAGTTATACAACTATTTCTACAAGTTTTTTAGAATCAATTAACATTTGTCAAATGGAGAATAAAAGAGTCAATCCATTAGTAAGGCTAAGAATCTTATGGCTTAGGCAAAAGTCATGATCATGCATCTATTTAGTTATTCAACAGATATTTTTGGTTATTTACTCTGTGCTAAATACTGGCACACAACAGTCAGCAGAATAGTTATAGATTTTACTAGTCTAGTAGAGAAGACAGACATTACTCAAATTATACACAAACTATTAATTACAGACCTTGAAGTGCTATGATTGAATCTTACATTTGTTGCACACTCTTCGGGTTACAAAGGGCTTTTCTCACACGTGATTTCATGGGAAGTCATGTGTAGAAGTTAAAAGTACAGATTTTGGTGTTTCCTAGAACTGGGTCTGAGCCTGGCTTACCCACTTACTTACAACTGGGCTTTTGGGCAAGATTCTGAGCTTCTATTTCTCTATCTTTTGAATGGGGAAAAAATAGGACATTCATCACAGGGCTATTATGAGAATGCAATGAGATGATGCATGAAAATACTCAGCACAATGCCTGACATATGGTTCCAAACAGTAGCTATGATTATTACACACATTTTTTCTTTTCTTTTTTTTGAGACGGAGTCTTGCTTTGTCACCCAGGCTGGAGTACAGTGGCACGATCTCCGCTCACTGAAAGCTCCACCTCCTGGGTTCCCGCCATTCTCCTGCCTCAGCCTCCCGAGTAGCTGGGACTACAGGCGCCCGCCACCACGCCCGGCTAGTTTTTTTTTTTTTTTTTTTTTTTTGTATTTTTATTAGAGACGGGGGGTTTCACTATGTTGGCTGACCTTGTGATCCGCCCGCCTCAGCCTCCCAAAGTGCTGGGATTACAGGCGTGAGCCACCGCGCCCGGCCTTACACACATTTTTTTTCTACATAGCACTTCTTCTTTCTTCTTTCAGAGAAAAGACAATGTAGTAGGCCATTTTTGCATTGCTATAAACAAATGCCTGAAACTAAGGCCGGGAGCGGTGGCTCGGGCCTGTGATCCCAGCATATTGGGAGGCCAAGGTGCGTGGATCACCAGGTCAGGAGATGGAGACCATCCTGGCTAACAGGTTGAAACCCCGTCTCTACTAAAAATACAAAGAATTAGCCCGGCGTGGTGGCACGCTTGAACCGCAGGCAGTGGTTGCAGTGAGCCGAGATCACGCCACTGGATTCCAGCCTGGGCCAGAGGGAGACTCCGTCAAAAAAAGAAAAAAAGGAAAAAAAGAAATGCCTGAGACTGGGTAATTTATAAAGAAACGAGGCTTAATTGGCTCACGATTCTGCAGGATTTACAGGAAGCATGGTGCTGGCATCTGCTCAGCTTCTGGGGAGGCCTCGGGAAGCGTATAATCATGGCGGAAGGTGAAGGGGGAGCAGGTATGTCACATGATGAAAACAGGAATGAGAGCAAGAGAGAGAGTAGGAGGGGGAGGTGCCACACACTTTGAAAGGACCAGATCTCAGAGCAAACTCAGAGCGAGAGTTCACTGATCACCAAGGGGATGCCCCAAGCTATTCATGAAGGATTCCCCCATGATCCAAACACCTCCCACCAGGCCCCACCTCCAACATTGGAGATTACAATTCAACATGAGATTTGGTGGGGACATGCATTCAAACTATATGAGACAGTTTTGAAATCAGACAGATTTGGGTTCAAATCTCAGGTCTACCACTTACTAGATGCAAAATGGTATTTAAAAATACCTATCTAACCAGGCGTGGTGGCTCATGCCCGTAATCCCAGTACTTTGAGAGGCCAAGGAAGTAGGATTGCTTGAGCCCAGGAGTTTGAGACCAGCCTGGCTAACATAGTGAGATCCTAATTTCTATAAAGAATCAAAAAATTAGCCAGGTGTAGTGGTGTGCTTGGGGTCCCAGCTGCTTAGGAGACTGAGTTGGGAGGATTGCTTGAGCCCAGGAGATTGAGGCTGCAGTGAGCCATGATCGTGCCACTGCACTCCAACCTGGGCGACAGAGAAAGACCCTGTCTCAAAACAAACAAAAAAAGACCCTGAAAACAAAAAACAAAAACAACCAACAAAACACCTATCTCACAGCATTGTCCATGAGCGTGAATAAAGTGAAGTTTTTAGGGAACCCCAGGAGGGCCTAACACATAACACATCTTTTTGCCTTGGCATCTATCATTATCCTTCACTGGGTAGATGATGGTCAGGGAAGCAGGATCCACTTAATTCAAGCCACAGCAAGTTAAGGCAGAAAGAAGCTCCTGGGGCCCCTCCCTCAGGAGGGAGTGACAGAGGTGGTCCCCAAGACCTGTCTAATTACCATGACCTTGAAAGAGACAGGGGGAGACCACAGAAAGTGTTGAAGAGGTAAAACCTCTTCCCTTTTAGAATTTTTTCAGTAGGGCCTGAAAATTAAATTGACATCAGACAGATTAACAGGAGAAAAGCATAGAAATGTATTTAATGTAAGTTTTATGTGACAAGGGAGCCCTCCTAAGGAAATGACGACCTATAGAAGCAGTTAGAGTCAACTACTTGTGTGGTGAATTGGACAAAGAATAGTAAGTTGTGAAATGTGGTAAGGGAAAGGGGCTTAGGCCAGGATAATTAGGTAGAGAAGTGACGAGGGAGATAAGGGTTAGTTTAACAAAGTTTGTTTGTCTAGATTTCCTTTGACTTCAACTTCCTGTCTTTGATAATAAAAGTGTTACTTTCCTTTTGGTATAGGGAAGACATCTTTCATGTGGGGAATTTTCCCCTGCTTTTCAGAAACAGAATGAAGGTCAGAGTGATCTTCTTGCGCTTGCTGTTTTATAAGTGCCTTTAATTCAAAATAGTCGATATGGAAGAGCAGCGTATTTTGGAGTGGCATGTTCTTAACTCTTTCAAAAGCAAGCTCAAGTCCCCTGGGTCTCATAAGGGGAAACAGTTGAGTCATCAGACATGAGTAATAGGAGCTGACAGAGCCAGCTCAGGGTGGTCTTGCTGGATGTGTGTTGATGTGGGATATTCATGGGTAGAGATAAGGTAATAAACCTAGATACTGGAGGCTGGGCACTATGACTCACGCCTGTAATCCTAGCACTTTGGGAGGCCGAGGTAGGTGGATCACTTGAGGTCAGGAATTCAAAACTAGACTGGCCAATATGGTGAAACTCTGTCTCTACTAAAAATACAAAAAAAAAATAAATAAATAAATTAGATGGGTGAGGTGGCAGGCACCTGTAATCCCAGCTACTCAGGAGGCTGAGGCAGAAGAATCGCTTGAACCCAGGAGGCTGAGGTTGCAGTGAGCTGAGATCAGGCCACTGCACTCCAGCCTGGGTGACAGAGCGAGACTCTGTCTCAAAAAAATGAAACAAACAAACAAAACCTAGATATTGGGGAGTGGGAGAAGAGAACTATCCATTGAACTACAGGGAGAAGATCAAATAAAGTTTACCCCGAAGGCCTCTTCCAGCTGAAGCTGCCAAATTGCCCTGTGACTCTGGGACCCATAGTGGGCCCAGGAAATGGGAGTCAGCAACTCTGAAGCATAAAATCAGAAAGGCACTGAATATTTGGATGGAGTGCCAGGACCCAGGAAGAATGCCTCTTTGTCTACATGCCATCCATGCCAAAGCAAAACAAATTTATCAGCATCTCCTTGAAACTACAAGAAAGAGATTAAAAAGTTTAAGCAGCAGAACAGGATAAATGGAAATTGATTGTTCATTATCATCATTACTAATTCAAGAAGGCATAAAATGTTGTTGCTAATCTCTTTACTTGGTGAGCTGATTTTATTACTTTACTAAACATAAATATGTATAAGGGATGAGTCCCTCTAAGCACAGTTTTCCATCTACTTTTATGAGAATAAATGTTTCATGACTTTCTTTTGTTTTTGTTTTTGTCTGTGATCACCCAACCAATCACCAAATTCATTTTTTTTTTTTTTTTTTTTGAGACGGAGTCTTGCTCTGTCACCCACGCTGGAAGGCAATTATGCAATCCAGCTCACTGCAGCCTCCACCTCCTGGGTTTAAGTGATTCTCCTGCCTCAGCCTCCTGAGTAGCTGGGACTACAGGCGTCCACCACCATGTCTGGCTAATTTTTTGTATTTTTAGTAGAAACAGGGTTTCACCATATTGGCTAGGCTGGTCTTGAACTCCTGAGCTTGTTATCTGCCTGCCTTGGCCTCCTAAAGTGTTGGGATTACAGGTATGAGCCACTGTGCCTGGCCTGTTTCATGCCTTTCAACCATACATTCCGATGGTGATTTTCAGCTCTTAACTGTCATAGAGGAGGGTGAAGTAGGGTATTAAAGTATAAGTGCCTCAACTACTTGGTATTCAAGCCACTGCACATGGTAATACACAAATAGTGGGAATCAGACAATCGGACAATGAGAGGAATTTCAGGAATACTAGAGTCATCCCTTGACATACCTTTACCATTCCTGTAAGTCTTGGTCAGTATTAGCTGCATTTTGTCTTTAAGTTCTCTTTTTTCTCCTTTACTTATAGATGAATGGAAAAAACGATGGGTGCAGTCTAAACATCAGCCAGATTATGGTAAATTTCAGCTCACTGCAGGAAAATTTTATGGAGACAAAGAAAAAGATAAAGGTAAATACTGGAACTCAGTATTAGCACATATAATTATTGTATATTAATATACTAATTGGGGAAATTCTGACTTTTATACAACTGTTTTTGTCTGTGCTATCGCCCAAGCACCAAATTCATTTCCTTTTTTTTTTTTTTTTTTTTTGAGATGGAGTCTCTCTCTGTTGCTCAGGCTGGAGTGCAATGCTGTGATCTCGGCTCACTGCAACCTCCACCTCCCAGGTTCAAGCGATTCTCCTGCCTCAGCCTCCTGAGTAGCTGGGACTAAAAGTGCGAGCCACCCTGCCCAGCTAATGTTAGTATTTTTAGTAGAGACGAGGTCTCACCATGTTGGCCAGGATGGTCTCCATCTCTTGACCTTGTGATCTGCCCGCGTCAACCCCCAAAGTGCTGGGATTACAGGCATGAGCCATCGCGTCTGGCCTTTTTTTTTTTTTCAGATGGAGTTTCGCACTTGTTGCCCAGGCTGAAGTGCAAAGGTGCAATCTCGACTTACCACAACCTCGGCCTCCTGGGTTCAAGTGATTCTCCTGCCTCAGCCTCCCAAGTAGCTGGGATTACAGGCATGCACTACCATGCCCAGCTAATTTTGCATTTTTAGTAAAGACAGGGTTTTACCATGTTGGTCAGGCTGTTCTCAAACTCCCAACCTCAGGTGATCCACCTGCCTCGGCCTCCCAAAGTGTTGGGATTGCAGGCGTGAGCCACTGCACCCGACCTTTATTTTTTGGAGATGGAGTCTCACTCTGTCGCTCAGGCTGGAGTATAGTGGCACGATCATGGCTCATTGCAACCTCTGCCTCCGTGGTTCAAGCGATTCTCTGGCCTCAGCCTCCCAAGTAGCTGGGACTACAGGCATGTGCCATCACACCCAGCTAATTTTTGTATTTTTAGTAGAGACAGGATTTCACCATGTTAGTAAGGCTGGTCTTGAACTCCTGATCTTAGGTGATCCACCCACCTCGGCCTTCCACATTGCTGGGATTACAGGCATGAGCGCCACTGCACCTGGCCCACCCAATTCATTTCTCTTTCCTAAAATAAAAAGTAAGTAGATGGAGTGCTCCCTTCGGCAGCACATATACTAAAAAAATTAGTAGATGGAAAAGAATGAACTCTCCACAAAAATAATATGTCCATTCATTGAATAACAGGAGTTCAAAACTAAGCCCTTCCACAAATCCCTGTTAGTCTTCTTAACAACTTTAATAAGTGATTACTATTATTTTCCCAGTTTTTCAGAGGAGCCTTAGAGAAGTTATTTGCCCAAGGCTATATACACAGCTGGCAAGAGGTAGAACCTGGTTCTGGGTCTGACTCTAGGGACTATATTCATTACTGCTGGATTCTTGCTTTCCCCAACCCCCTAGGATTTTAAAAATAGCATGCTGCACTTGAAACAGGGGAAGGCACTGTCTAACATCCAAATGTTGTTCTTCCCTAGAGGAGCTTACTGTGATGGAGAGAGGAGCAGACAGACCCTAGGGCTAACTCCCATGACTTACTAGCTGCATAATTTCAGCAATTCTTATTTCTCTGAGCTTCAATACTAGATGGAGATAATAACCATCGCCTGCCATGCTCATTAGACAGGGCTTTTGTTAAGAGCCAAATAATATTGTGGAGGAAAGGTGAGCTCTGAGCACAAGTTCTGCAGGCTTGAGTTTTTTGTCTGAGAAAACTTTTGTCCTCTAAGTAGAATCCATTGATCATTCCCTGAAGTGATTTCCCATCTTCTTCCTCCTGGCTACTGTTATGAATCTCGTTTTCATATTGATTAAAGGAGAGAATTATGAACTGGCTTGAGAATTTTAAATTTTAAATCCACTCTGGAAAACTGTTCCCAGAGTATTAAATGGTATTAAAGGGAAAACCGTTTCCAGAGTAGAGAGAAACTGGAGACAGCATGACCCGTGGGAAGCTGTGCCTTGGTGATGCCAGTGAGGGTAGTCTGCTCAGCCACCCATCTCCTCTCAGTGTGATTTCTTGGTTGTTGTCCCTCACATTGTATCCCATTCAGGTTCATTAGATTCCTCCTTGTTCTCTAGAAGAGTCCTGGGTTACAAAAGAGGCTTAGAGAGAAGGCAGGTGGAATCGAGCTACAAAGCAGTGTTTGGCAGAATAAAGACTCAAAACTTGGTC
The DNA here is from genome assembly GCF_049350105.2 of Macaca mulatta. NCBI lineage: Eukaryota > Metazoa > Chordata > Mammalia > Primates > Cercopithecidae > Macaca > Macaca mulatta. Next base: position 189,092,474 of record NC_133406.1, read on the forward strand.
TTGCCTGCAGGTTCAGTGCTCTTTCCCTTGTGCACACTCCCTCCTCCATGAAGTCTTCCCTGGTTACTCTAGCTGTTCTTGGGGTCTTTGGGGAAGCAAGCATACTTTGTTTAATTTTATTTTGTTTTGATTAAGACGGGTCTTGCTCTGTCACCCAAGCTGGAGTGCAATGGTGTGATCGTAGCTCACTGCAGCCTCAAACTTCTGGGCCCAAATGATTCTCCCACCTCAGGCTCTGGAGTAGCTGGGACTACAGGCATGTACCACCATCCCCAACTAATTTTTAAAATTTTTTGCAAAGACAAGGTCTCATTATGTTGCCCATGCTGGTCTTAAACTCCTGGCCTCAAGCAATCCTCCTGCTTTGACATACTGAAGTGCTGGGATTAGAGGCATGAACCACCATGCCAGGTCAAGCATATTCTTTAAAATGTAGACAGCTCCTAACATAATGTCAGACGTGAAAGTGTTTACCACAGAGCCTTGTGTACAATAAATGCTCATGAGATGTCTAATTCAGAACCTGTGATTCTTCCGTGTAATTTAACACATACTTATTGAGCCTCTCTTCTATGCCAGGTCCTGTTCCAGATTCTGGGAATATAAAGAAGCCCCTGTTTTTCAGAAGCTAAAAATTATTCAAAGAGACTGAAATAAACCTAGTTTCAACATAGTGTGACCCAGGAAAGTACAGAGAGCTGTGGGATCATAAGGAAGGACCCAGCTGGGTGCGGTGACTCACGCCTGTCAGGAGTTCGAGACCAGCCTGGCCAACATGGTGAAACCCCGTCTCTACTAAAAATACAAAATGAGCCGGGCGTGGTGGTGGGCACCTATAATCCCAGCCCACTTGGGAGGCTGAGGCAGGAGAATCATTTGAACCCGGGAGGCGGAGGTTGCAGTGAGCCGAGATTATGCCACTGCACTCCAGGCTGGTGACAGAGCAAGACTCTGTCTCAAAAGAAAAAGAAAAAGGAAGGACCCTCACCAAGTATGAATAATGATAGCCCCTTGCATTTTATGTTGACAGTTTACAAAGTACTTCTCAGATCTCTCACTCACTTGACCTTCAACAGGACTCCTATGACATAGGAGTAATTCTCCACATTTTGCTGATGTGGAATTGAAACTCAGAGAGTTAACAGAGCCCTAACCAGTAAGCTGGGCAGCAGCATGGAATAATAGAAAGACCACTAGCCTGGAAGCCAGGAGACTTGGCTTGTATGGCATGATTCATTTGTGACACTATGGTCTTGGATAAGTAACTTTTCCTCACTGGGGCTTGGTCTGCTCATTTATAAAGTAATGTGGTTAGACTAGAAAGGCTCTGAGATCTATTATTGCCCTTATACTCTCTGGAGGAGGAAGTAAAGTCTTGTGGTTGAGGATGGGGGCTCTAGAATTAAATGAACTGGTTGAGTGATCCTGCACCAGTGAAATAGCCTCAATGGCTTCATGATAAAGCAGAGAAATTAGGAGAACCCACTTCATAGGGTTATTATGAAGCTTAAGTACAGTAGTAATATATATGAATGAAACACATTGGCAATGAGTAAGTGTTCAGTGAATGTTAGCAATGATTACTATTTGATCTACTAGGCTATGGTAGGAAGATGTCTGGAAAGTGCAGAGGCTCTTTCTACCACAGCACTTTTGTAGGGTAGAATCTCATTCTGGTCACCCAGGGGAGACTCAGAAAAACAGGTCTTTGTTTTGTAAAGTTGTAGAACAGTCTTCAAGTATCTCTTGAAAATCAGAGATAGCATGGTATGGGGAAAGAATCAGACAAACATGGCTTAAAATTCCAGCTTGGCTCCTTACTAGCTATGTGGCCCTAGGCAGGTCACTCACCTCCTTATGACTCAGCCTCCTGATTGTAAAGTGGAGATAATACTCGTTTTGCAGGGTTGCTCTGAGGCTTGAATAAAAGAATGTGTGCAAAGCTTTCAGCACAGGTGTGGAAGAAAATACCAGAGATTGGTGAGGTTAAGTGCTGGATCTCTCTGGCTGCTTTTTGGGTAATTAAGCCTGAAGACTCTGTGCTTTCTGCTTCTAGGTCTCCAAACCAGTGAAGATGCTAAGTTTTATGCCCTCTCAACCAGGCTGAAACCATTCAGCAATGAGAATGAGACCTTGGTGGTTCTGTTTTCAGTAAAACACGAGCAAAGCATCGATTGTGGTGGCGGATATGTAAAACTCTTTCCTGCCACCACCAGGATCTGAGTATTACATCATGTTTGGTAAGCTCTCTGATAGCAGTCACTGTCAGCTACATTAGGTCCTAATGACAGCCACTGTAGTTGTTGAAAACGTTCAGATTCACTTGGAACAGAAAATGTCTAATATGATAACTCCACCCCTGTCTCCATGTAGTAGGACTCTTCAAAGACCTGAAAAAAGCCACTCTAAACCTGAATGTTAATATAAGTACACCACAGAGGTGAGGAGGCACACGGTACCATATTAAGAAATCTATAGCACAGGGAGACATTCTCCAGTTCTCAGAAGAGGAGAAGGAGGTCATCAGCTATGTAGACCCTCTCAAAGGTACACTACAATAAGGCACTGTACTCTGCCTCAGTGAGAGAAAGGCACAGGAGGTCAGGGAAGTGACCTTTTTTTTTAGTATCTGAAATGTGTCCAGAGTGTTGCATCTGTAACCTAAATATGTAACTAGGCCTCGTTGGGGCAGTCCAGATCTTACTTAAGCACGTGTGTGCTTTGGATAGTCAGAGAGTGGTAACGTGGGAGGTAAGGCTGAAAATTAAATTAAGGCTGGTTGCAGTGGCTCACGCCTGTAATCCCAGTATTCTGCGGGGGGCTGAGGTGGGTAGATCACCTGAGGTCAGGAGTTCAAGACCAACCTGGCCAACATGGTGAAACCCCATCTCTACTGAAAATACAAAAATTAGCTGGGCGTGGTAGTGGGTGCCTGTAATACCAGGCAGGATAATTGCTTGAACCCGGGAGGTGGAGGTTGTAGTGAGCCGAGATTGCACCACTGCACTCTAGCCTGGGTGACAGAGCAAGACTCCATTTCGAGAAAAAAAAAAAATTAGCTGGGCATGGTGGCGGGCCCCCATAATTCCAGCTACTCAGGAGGCTGAGGCAGCAGAGTTGCTTGAACCTAGGAGGCAGAGGTTGCAGTGAGCCGAGGTTGCACCACTACACTCCAGCCTGGGCGACAGAGTGAGACTCTGAGCCTTCGTCTCAAAAAGAAAGAAAAGAAAAGAAGAGAAAATTATGTTAAATCTATTCCTGACAGTTGGCAGATAAGGCTTTCTGGGCTTAGAGACACTGATGATCTCTAGAGTTCCTTCTGGAGTTTTTACAAAGCATAAAGGGCCCCAGGCTGTATTTCTAGGTAGGCTTGGGTTTGAATACCAACAATGCTACTTACTAGCTGTTTGAGTTTGAGCAACCTGCTTAACTGTTCTGAGCCACCATTTTCCCAGCTGAAAGTGGGGGATAGTGACACCTACTTGTTGTAAGAATTAAATGACATGGTATAAAATGCCTGGCACAGAAGGGGTTTCTGGTTAGGTTTGGTCAGTGGGAACCCTGGGAGATCAGAGGTGGAAAAGAGAGTTGTGCTCCTTAACTGAAAGTCAGTGTCTCTCTTGCCTGTCTTTTCCACAGGATTCTTTCTTCCAGGCTCTGGCAAGCACTCCTTCTAGCCCCTTTAGGCCTAGGGGTCGAACCGCATTGTTGCTAGCCCTGAGCATAGCACTGTACTTTATGTTTTCAAAATGTCCTGCCCCAACCTTTGTAAATCGTCCTTTTATTAAATCCTTCTCAAATCATCCCAAATTTGATTGTGCCATCTATTTCCTGCTGGGACCCTGATTAACACACATGCTGTGTTTGTCTTGGGTCTTGGCCTTAGACCAGGCAAACTGCCTTAAAGTTATGTGAAATTATGCTTTGGAGTTTAATTTCCAGGCCCTGACATTTGTGACTTTGGCAACAACATTCTCTTTTGTCATCCTTCATTACCGAGGGAAATACCATGAGAACAACACCATCAAGTGCAGGGTGAGTGTGTGCTGGTCCTCAGCCAAGGGGCAAGGAGATGTATTTTATATGTGTTATTTAATTCTTACAAAATCCTATAAATTAAAACTGTCATCTCCATTTTGCAGGTTAAAAAGTAGATCTGGAGAAATGCTGTAAATTGCAGGATTTCATAAAGGAGCAGTTGATCCAAAAGCCTAAGAAGTTATATGAGGTCCTCTTGTGGAACAATACTTGGCATGGCCCAGTTCCCCACTGCTAGACATTGGAGAGGATGGGGGAAGGAGGGACTGTTGGACTTAGAAACGGGAATGGGGGGTCAGTTTATCATAGTAACATCAAGTTAGAGACACCTAGGTTGGCTAGAAGATGGTAGGTGGATTTCATCAACAACTCAACAGGCATTCACCAAATACTAACTCTGTGCTGGGCCTTAGGCTGGGGACAGAGTGGGCCAGACATGGCCTTTGACTTCACAGAACTCACAGTCAATGAAGGTAAGAGCCAAGCAGAGTGACTACCTAGTATGATGGGCATCTGTGGGAGCACAGAAGAGGACCCCTACCCACCCTGGAGGCTTAGGAAGTACTTCCTAGAGAAGAGTTCCCCTGAGCTGCACTTTGAAAGATGAATGTGACTTGATCTTGTGAAGTGATAAGACAATTTTAGGGAGAACTGAATTCTTAGAAAAGATAATCACAGGAGAAAAGTCAAAGCGACTTGAGAAAGAGTAGCACTGCAAGTGGGAGCATAGAGAGAGGCAGGAACCGAGCCTACAGAAGCCCACAGGAGTCGTTGGAGAATGAGTGTTTCACACCCAAAGCCTTCTTTAGCAAGACGGTATAAAGGCTGTACCACGCAGAAGCTCTCTGAGGTCCTCCTCTGGGGCAGGCCTTATGCTGGAAGCTGCAGACACAACAGATAAATCATGTATGACTCCTGTTCACAGTCTAGTGGGACAGGCAGAAAGACAGGTAAGATCAGAGAATGATGAGAGCTGCAGTGCAGGGAAAGATGAAGGCTAGGGAGACCAGAGGAGTGTGTACTAGGAGAAGAGGTCCAGAATCCATATAGGGTTAACCAGAGAAAAGGGTTAAAGAGTATGGTAAGGTTTGTTTGTGACTATGTGGGTGGTGGCATTCAGGGAACTGAGGGTCTGGTGCATTTAATGCTTTGGATCTAAAGATGTTCAAAATGGAACTGAAATATTCCCCCATTCTCTTTATAGATCAATAAAGACACTCACCTGTATACTCTGATTATTCGCTTCAATGCTACTTATGAGGTTAAAATTGACAACCAGCAGGTGGCAGCTGGGAATCTGAAGGAGGATTGGGACTTCTTGCCTCCCAGGAAAATAAAAGACCCCTATGCCTGGAAACCAAGGAAATGGGATGAATGCCTGCACATAGAGGATCCGGAAGACAAGAAACCTGAGATCAGAGGGCGTTTGGCTGGGAAGCAGGTGGGGTCTCAGCTGTGGAAATAGGAGAAGGAGGCTGGGAATGATGGAACAGAGACTGGAGACATCAATCCCTCAAGGAAGTATTCAGCTAGATATTGTTTTCCAAAGAGGCATGGAGGGAAGAGGGCAGCCACTTACTTTTGTTGGGGATCCAGCAGCCTCTGTGAACAGTGTGTTATGATCCCTCTTTTGTGGATAAGGAAACTGATGCTTAGAAAATGAAGTAACTTGCACAAGCATATACGCGTTAGAACCAAGATTTGAACCTACATCTTTTTGACTCTTAAGTTATCAATATGGGGAAGGTGTGGAGTATACTCATTGGCTCATTATTATTATTCTGGAAAGCTGTACTGGATATAGCTATGAATAGAATAACCCTTGCCCTCTAGGGATTCTGAATATAGTAAGGGAGGCAGATAAGAAAACAAAGATCAAAATATGTGATCAGTGCTGAGAGCCAGGGAGGCAAGCCAGTGAGAGCCCAAAAGAGGATCTCAGCCCAGCCTGAGTTGAGGTGTAGGCAACGGTCTGGGAAAGAGAAGGAAATGCTTGAGTGAGTGAGTTAACTTAGGAGTTGGGAACATAAACTCTGGGGTCAGGCAGATATGGGTTTGAGCACCACCATTTTCTAAGTATGGGACCCCATCCTACTAGCAGTGAACCCTGCACAAGGAGCGTAACTGCTGTGAAAGTTCAATTTTGCAAACGGGAATTATTTTAATACTTATGTGTGAACATTACTGCGAAGATTAAATGAGCTAATAAAAAATACATAATGTAGTGCCTGGTATATAGGAAGTCCTTAATGTATGGCCTTTATAGATTAATAATATGCTGGATTTCAAATAATAGATTTATTAGAGAAAAGTAAGTGGGAAACTGGGGTGGAGGGAAGACATTCCAGACCCAGGGAACAGCAGAAGCAAAGGCACAGTTGTTAGTTGGGAAACAGCATGGTGTGTAAAGAACTGAAAGCAGTAGTTCAGTATTTGGGGAACATAAGGTTCAAGGTGGGGCATGGTAGGAGATTAGGTTGGAAAGGTCTGTTGGAGCCAGGCCAGGAAGGGCCTCACCCACCACATTGCTACTCTGCAGGTCAGAGCAGGGTCAGTGTCAGGCAGAAGAGATGCTTGAGGTCAGGCAGGGGTCAGCATGGGACCAGGCAGCTGGAGTCCAGCCCCTAAAGAGAGGCCTGCAGAGAGATGGGCAGTTGCCTAGCCACATGTAGGGAGATTTAGCAAAGGGCCCCAGTCCTTGGTGGAGGGAGGTGTAGTAAGGGAATTAAGGCAGATGATCAGGCAAAGTGTCTGGGCCTTTAGCACCATGGAAAAATAAGGGGCTAGGTTGCTGCCATGCCCAGAAGGCAGGCTTAGGGTAGGAAGACTAAACATGGACCCTCCCCTCCTGGTGAGGACCATGCACCTGATGTAGTCAGGGTTGGCTTGGCTCAAGGGCTTCAGGAGAATAGAGATGCTGCAGGCCTCTGTGCTCCCTGTTGAGTGGAATAAGGGAAGATGGAAACTGATTAAATCGACAGGGCACTGTCACAACTATAGCCCCCAGGATAGGTTGCTAACTATCTGTCTTAGAAATCATAAAACTGCTGGGACAGGCTGGGAACCAGAGAAATATCCCAATCACAATTGTGTTGAATGACTGTGAGTTTGGTGGGCTGGCATGGAAGCCTTCAGTCAATCTGGACAAATGGTCACAACCAAAGCGAACTGCCAGGCAGACAGAGCAAAGCCTTGGAGGCTAAACAGCATAGAAATATAAAAGTTGGGGTAGGCTATTTTTGATCTTGTAGATCTCTGTCTTGGGAAATCAGGGGGTCCTGGGGTACAAGGAAGGACTGACGCAGGCCTGGGAGCATACTGGGATACAAAGCAGGTCACCAAGACGCCTTCGAGAAGAGGGACCTAGGCTAAAAGACCTATTATAACAATAAGGGGCCATGATTGTGGGGGAGGTTGTGTCCAGAGACAAGGGAAATTCCCGTCTTATTTAAGCTTAAAGAACTCAAGATCAAAGTGATAGTGAACCCAGAGGAGGGACTGGAAGTGCTTAAAGCCTCTTTGTTTTCTGCCCTATGTTTGTTTACAGGTCCTGAGCTGGATCCTCATATAGATGATGGCGGGAGGGGGCAGACAGAAGTATCCAGGTCCAGCCTGACAGCACTCTGGATGCCCCGTTTCTTTTCTTTTTTTCCTTTCCTTTCCTTTCCTTTCCTTTCCTTTCCTTTCCTTTCCTTTCCTTTCCTTTCCTTTCCTTTCCTTTCCTTTCCTTTCCTTTCCTTTTTCCTTTCCTTTCCTTTCTTTTTATGATCTCGCTCTGTCACCCAGGCTGGAGTGCAGTGACATGATCATGGCTCACTGTGACCTCCACCTCCTGGGCTCAGATCCTCCTGCCAGGTGCGTGCCACCTGCTTACCTAATTTTTGAAGTTTTTGGGGGTAGGGACAAGGTCTCACTATATTGCCCAGGCTGGTCTTGAACTCCCGGGCTCAAGCAGTCCTCCCACATTGGCCTCCAAAGTGCTGGGATTGCAGATGTGAGCCACCATACCCCGCCTGGACCCCTAGTTTTATCCCAGCCTACGCATCTACCCTCATGAAGGAATATTTCATTTTAGGACTGGGAAGACTTTGAATACATCCTGGATCCAGAAGCCAAGAAGCTGGACGACTGGAATGAGGCTATGGATGGGGAGTGGGAAAGGCCTCTGATACCAAACCCAAAGTATAAGGTGAGGGGGGTCTCTCTTTCCAATGGGTGTGAGAGATGAGACAAAAGAAATGTAAATGCTAATTGATGAAACAGAAATTCTGAGATCCTGTCATCTTCCTTTCCCTTAAGCCCCCCAATAAGACTGTAGCCTCATCTGAGCCCTGCTGTCAGGGCTATGCCTACATAGGATGGGGTGGACTGGTAAAGGCCAACATTGACAGGTATAGGGCCAGGCAGCCCTGGGCCTGGAGTTTGTCCAGAGTGGTGAAAAGCAGCCTGTCACAGGAGCGTAGTCAAAATAGGACATGGGTTTGGGGTCAGGAACTGGAAGTCTTAGAAACAGGCCAAAAGGAAAAAGGGTAGGACATGAATGAGCCAAAAATGCAAGGGGTAGGGACACTTTTTATTTTATTTATTTATTCATTTATTTTGAGACAGAATGTTGCACTGTCATCCAGTCTGGAGTGCAGTGGCATGATCTTGGCTCACTGCAACCTCCACCTCCTGGGCTCAAGAGATTCTCATGCCTCAGGCTTCAAGCAGCCAGGACTACAGGCACGCGCCACCACGCCCGGCTAATTTTTTGTATTTGCGGTAGAGACAGGGTTTCACTCTATTGGGCCAGGCTGGTTATAGCATATCCACCATCCCTACACAGGAAGCATGGTGGCATCAGCTTCTGGGGAGGCCTCAGGTATCCACAGTGATGGCGGAAGGTGATGGCAGGGTGTCTCACACGGTGGGAGCAGGAGCGAGAGAGAAAGGGGGGAGGTGCTACACAATTTAAAAGTAAGCAGATCTCATGATCACTCACTCACTATTCAGTACCAAGAGGGGATCGTGCTAAACTATTTATGAGAACTCTGCCCCTGTGATCTAATCACCTCCCACCAGGCCTCACCTCCGACACTGGGGATTACAATTCAACGTGAGATTTGGGTGGGGACATGATCCAAACCACATCAATTGGCCTTTCTGATTGCATAAGATCAGAAGAATGACAAAATACTAATGCCATGTTCACTGTTTGGTTCTTTGCTTAGGGAAAATGGAAACCTCGGATCATTGGTAATCCCAATTACCAGGGGGAATGAATTCATCTCAAAATAGATAACCCTAAATATAAGCCTGATGCCACCATTCATCACTATTATAACATTAGTGTTCTCAGCCTGGACCTTTGGCAGGTAAAGCCCTCTGGGCTCAGAGCCACTGAGCCGCAGTTTCTCAGTTTTCACAAAGTAGAAAGAGCCCCAGGCTGGAAATCATAAGACTTGAATAAGTCTTGGTCTTTCTAAGCCTCAGACTGCTGATCTTTTAAACGGGGCCGTCACATTCTTCCTAATAATTATAACAGTTACTAAAATTTGCTGAGTCCCTCTCATGTACCAAATGCTGTACTAAAGACTTTGCATATGCCATTTAATTTTCACTAGGAAGTCTCCTACTTCTTTTTTTTATTTTGGAAAATTTTAATATATTCTCTATTGTTAAGTGCACCAGATGCTGGACTTCTGAAGCAACAATTATACTTCAGCATAATAACATTTTCTACATTTTTTCTGTTAATGTTGCTTATTCCTCTGATTTATCTAGAATCAATGAATCTGAAAAACAAAAAGATTCTTTAAGCACCTGGTAAATTTCGGGTCACACATTAGAAAATGAGCAAGCATCAGTAATATTGATGGGAGTGAAAATATGACATTGCGAAAGTCTCCTACTTCTAAATGTGAAAAGGAGACTCAGAAAAGTTAAATAATTTGCCTGAAGACATATATCTGTTAAGGTAAGTAGAAAAGCTAGAATTTAAGTACAGCTCTTTTTTTGTTTGTTTGAGACAGAGTCTCACTTACTCTGTCATCCATGCTGGAGTGCAGTGGCGCAATTTCAGCTCACTGCAACCTTTGCCTCCTGGGTTCAAATGATTCTCCTGCCTCAGCCTCCTGAGTAGCTGGGACTACAGGCATGTACAACTACGCCTGCCTAACTTTTCTATTTTTAGTAGAGACAGGGTTTCACCATGTTGGCTAGGCTGGTCTCCAATTCCTGACCTCAAGTGATCCACCGCCTTGGCCTGGGATTACAAGCGTGAGCCACCATGCCCGGCTGAGTGCAGGTCTTTCTGATGTCAGATTCAAAGTTCCAGTACTTTACACTGCTTCTGCTGGTCCTACATGATCCTTGGAGGTGCTTCTAGGGATAAAGGGAAGTCAGAGATGTGGTAAAACTCTGAAACATTAAAATCCCCAGACAGATGTTAGGGGTGATTGCCCCAGCCATGATGATAAGTCCTGACCCAGCTTCCCTCCCTCTGCCAGTCATCTTTCCTCTAATTGGAAGGTAAAGAGGAGGGGACAAATACTCCAGCCTTTGAAAAGTTGTCCTCCTCTCCATCTCTTTCTTCTCTGAGACTTATTACTAAAGATGGAGAGGACTGCTCCCCAAATCAGGAGAAAAGAGAGTGCCTCAAGGCCCCAGAGTAAAGGTCTTGGCCATGATTCCTCCCAGGAGTCTGTTAGAAACTATAGTCTACAAAGTCCTGGATGAAGAATTCCCCTGGAGAGGAAGGGAACTCACTTTTGTTAAACACTGGCCTGGGGTCAGTGCTTTACCTACATTACCTCCCCAGATTCTCACAACTCTATCAGGTAAGTACTATTATCCCTTATTATTTCTGCTTTTTATGTTTGAGAGAATTGAGACTCAGAAATCCCAAGTGACATGTCCAAGAGCACACAGCTAACGCATGGTAGAGACATGATTCAAACATAGGTCTGTCTGTCTCTAAAGCCTTTGCTGTAATGATTACACCCACTGTACAACAGAGCCTCTGGAAGCCATAGCCACCTGTCCTTGGGTATATCCTGCAAAGTCCCATGGCCACGGAAATCTGTGTCTCTGATCAGTGATTTCTACAGTTCAGAGCCACCGAAGGTTTCTGGGACTGACGCCCCCTATTTGAAGCTTTCTTGGTTTGTTTATTTATTTTCTACTTTATTTATTTATACTTTCTTGCTTCTCTGGCTCAAGAAGACCAACATAGGAGTAGAATGAGGTCATGTATGTAAATAACCAGGAGCATGTGTAGCGGAGTGGGGAAGGGTTCAGAAGAAAAGGAAGGAAGGGAGGAAGGGACACATTGTATCTTTCTTTTCTTTTCTTCCTCTCTAATTTGAAGAATGTGGATACACTTTGTATTGTTATTTTTTTTTTACAGTTGTCTCTTTTTAATACATAAGGAGAACTTTCCACATCTCGTAAACATATGTGATCATATTAATATGCCTAATCTGATTATTTCATTAAAATGCTTATCTCCCCACTGAAAACATTAAGGTACACATTTTAAACTATATCTTTATTCAAATACAAAATTAAAAGTATTTGACACTAATTGCTCTGGGTTCTATCAACCTCTGCAAGCAGGCAAATCTTAGTATTTGAAGAATTTAAACCATGCCAGAGGAGTGCTTCTCAAACTTTAACATGCATATGAATAAAGTGGGAGGTCTTATTAAAATACAGATTCTGATCCAGTAGGTCTGGAATGAAGCCCAAGAGACTACATTTCTAAAACTCCAGCATTATCTCTTAATTTTGTGAGGAGTGTGTGTGTGTGTGTGTGTGTGTGTGTGTATTTGAGAGAGAGAGAATTCTGCACAATGCAGACATTACCCTTGGGAGCATGTTTTCTTCTAACTTCTAATCAGGTCTGGCACTCACAGGTCCTATTCCACCACCTCCCACATCCCCCACCCCCGCACTCAGCCAGCACAGAACATCCAGGTTACCACGGGGTCCCTGCACTTTATTGGAAAAGTCAAGTGACTCTCAGCATGGGTGGGAATTCCCTCACCTGGTTCCGCCCCAATTTCCAGCCTTCAGATGCTCTGGCAGCCCAGATGCCCTCCCCATCCCTCCTTGGTCCCAGCGTAGTAAGATGATCAACTTTCCTGCCTAGTCCCTGACCTCTCCTGTTCCCTATTCTGACACTTCCAAAGACAACCCCTTTACCTTTTTTTCTTTGGTGGAAGTGACTGCATTGTTTTTTTTTCGTTGTCGTTGGTTTTGTTTTTTAAATCAGCACAGAGGCTGGGAGGAGATGGTAGAGAACAAAGAAACGTTTCCTCTTACCATTGGAACTCTTCATGATCTTTGAAGGAATGAGTGTAGTCTAACCACAATGAGTATAACCTAGTCATAATGTCATCACCCAATGGGTTCATCTAACCCACTGCCCGGAAAAGCTGGAGCACTGAGAAGAGCAAGTTTCCACAACAGAGAGTTTAATAAATGCAAAGCTCGCTAAGCGGAAGGATAGGAAATTTTTATTACTCATATTAGCCTCTCTGAAAATTTGAAGGCTAGGATTTTTTTAAGGATAGCTTGGCAGGCGGGGGGCTAGGGAATGGGGAATGCCAATTGGTTGGGTTGAGGGTGAAATCAGAGAGTCAAAACTGTCCTCTTGAGCTGAGTCAGTTCCTGGGTGGGGGCCACAAGACCAGATGAGCCAGTTTATCAATTTGCGTAGTGCCAGCTGCACTCTGCATCAGAATGCAGAGTCGGAAAAACACCTCAAATACCAATCTTAGGTTTTACAATAGTGATGTTATCTACAGGAGAACTGGGGAGGTGGCCTCTGGCTGCATGACTCCTGAGTCATAATTTCTATTTTGTTAGTTTTACAAAGGCAGTCTGGTCCCCAAGCAAGGAGGGGGTTTGTTTCGGGAAGGGGCTGCTATCGTCTTTTTAAAAAAAAAAAAAAAATAGATTATAAACAAAATTTCTTCTATAGTTAGTTTGGCCTATGACCAGGAATGAACAAGGGCAGCTTGGAGGTTAGAAGCAAGATAGAGTTGATTAGGTCAGATTTCTTTCACTGTCACAGTTTTCCTAGGTCAGATTTTTCTCACTGTCATAATTTTTGCAAAGGTGGTTACAATAATACAAAGCACATTGATATCCCTTACATCGTATGGTCTGTGCCACAGCCCTGTGAGGCCAAGAGGGTAGGACTTACCGTTGCCATTTTACTAATGAGAACACTGAGGACTCAGAGAGGAGACTTGACTTGTCAGGGCCTGTCGCTAACAAGTGCCCAGACCTTTGCTCTTTACATGTTATTACTCAAGTGGTATAGCACAGGTAACTTGCAATGAATTCCTTAGGGCCTTAGGCTTTAGTCGAACACAGTTCACAGTTCTTTTACAGAGAAGATATAAGTAGACCATGATCACCAGTTAGGATGCAGGACTGGCAAGCTCATAGCCCATGAGTTTAATGTAAGGGCAATGGGGGCAAAAGGGCATTAAAAACAACAGCGAGATTAGGAGCAGTTCTCATGAAAGTAGGGAAAGTGGAAAAGCCAACAAATAGACAGTTCTCTTAGCAAGACTGCTGATGACTCAAAAAAAATCCCAAAGGTAAGAAAATATCTTAAAGATGCAGAAGGAATTTTAAAAACCAATTGTTAAAAAATGGCTCATAGCAAAATAATTATCTCTATTCAAAGTGGCTATTTTATCACTTGTTTCTCTCTTGGAGGCAGGGTTGGTTGGGTAATGTAAGCCCAAATAAAAGCCTTTCTATTAAAAACAAGAAAACTTTTTTGGCTATGAAACAGTAAGGCAGGGTTTTTTGTTTTTGTTTTCAATTTTTAGTTTTTGTGGGTACATAGTAGGTATATATATTTATGGGGTACATGAGATATTTTGATACAGGCATGCAACATGTAATAATCATATCAGGGTAAATGGGGTATTCATCACCTCAAGCATTTACCCTTTGTGTTGCAAACAATCCCATTACACTCTTTTAGCTGTTTTTTTATTATTATTATTATACTTTAAGTTCTAGGGTACATATGCACAACGTGCAGGTTTGTTACATATGTATACATGTGCCATGGTGGTGTGCTGCACCCATTAACTCATCATTCACATTAGGTATATCTCCTAATGCTATCCCTCCCCACCCCCCACCCACAATAGGACCTGGTGTGTGATGATCCCCTTCCTGTGTCCCAGTGATCTCATTGTTCAATTCCCACCTATGAGTGAGAACATGCCATATTTGGTTTTCTGTTCTTGCGATAGTTTGCTGAGAACAATGATTTCCAGCTGCATCCATGTCCTTACAAAGGACATAAACTCATCCTTTTTTATGTCTGCATAGTATTCCATGGTGTATATGTGCCACATTTGCTTAATCCAGGCTGTCACTGATGGACATTTGGGTTGATTCCAAGTCTTTGCTATTGTGAATAGTGCCACAAGAAACATACGTGTGCATGTGTCTTTATAGCAGCATGACTTATAATCCTTTGGGTATATCTCCAGTAATGGGATGGCTGGGTCAAATGGTATTTCTAGCTCTAGATCCTTGAGGAATTGCCACACTGCTTTCTACAGTGGTTGAACTACTTTATAGACCCACCAACAGTGTAAAAGTGTTCCTATTTCTCCACATCCTCTCCAGCACCTGTTGTTTCCTGAATTTTTAATGATCGCCATTCTAACTGGTATGAGATGGTATCTCATTGTGGTTTTGATTTGCATTTCTCTGATGGCAAGTGATGATGAGCATTTTTTCATGTGTCTGTTGGCTGTATGAACGTCTTTTGAGAAGTGTCTGTTCATATCCTTTGCCCACTTTTTGATGGGGTTGTTTGTTTTTTTCTTGTAAATTTGATTGAGTTCTTTATAGGTTCTGGATATTAGCCCTTTGTCAGATGAGTAGATTGCAAAAATTTTCTCCTATTCTGTAGGTTGCCTGTTCACTCTGATGGTAGTTTCTTTTGCTGTGCAGAAGCTCTTTAGTTTAATTAGATCCCATTTGTCAATTTTGGCTTTTGTTGCCGTTGCTTTTGGTGTTTTAGACATGAAGTCCTTGGCCATGCCTATGTCTGGAATGGTATTACTTAGGTTTTCTTCTAGGGTTTTTATGGTTTTAGGTCTAACATTTAAGTCTCTAATCCATCTTGAATTAATTTTTGTATAAGGAGTAAGGAAAGGATCCAGTTTCTGCTTTCTACTTATGGCTAGCCAATTTTCCCAAAAGCATTTATTAAATAGGGAATCCTTTCCCCATTTCTTGTTTTTGTCAGGTTTGTTAAAGATCAGATGGCTGTAGATGTGTGGTATTATTTCTGAGGACTCTGTTCTGTTCCATTGGTCTATATCTCTGTTTTGGTACCAGTACCATGCTGTTTTGATTACTGTAGCCTTATAGTATAGTTTGAAGTCAGGTAGCATGATGCCTCCAGCTTTGTTCTTTTGGCTTAGGATTGTCTTGGCAATGCAGGGTCTTTTTTGGTTCCATATGAACTTTAAAGCAGTTTTTTCCAATTCTGTGAAGAAAGTCATTGGTAGGTTAATGGGGATGGCATTGAATCTAGAAATTACCTTGGGCAGTATGGCCATTTTCACAATATTGATTCTTCCTATCCATGAGCATGGTATGTTCTTCCATTTGTTTGTGTCCTCTTTTATTTCATTGAGCAGTGGTTTGTAGTTCTCTTTGAAGAGGTCCTTCACATCCCTTGTAAGTTGGATTCCTAGGTATTTTATTCTGTTTGAAGCTATTGTGAATGGGAGTTCATTCATGATTTGGCTCTGTTTGTCTGTTACTGGTGTATAAGAATGGTTGTGATTTTTGCACATTGATTTTGTATCCTGAGACTTTGCTGAAGTTGCTTATCAGCTTAAGGAGATTTTGGGCTGAGACGATGGGATTTTCTAAATATACAATCATGTCATCTGCAAACAGGGACAATTTGACTTCTTCTTTTCCTAACTGAATACCCTTTATTTCTTTCTCCTGCCTGATTGCCCTGGCCAGAACTTCCAACACTATGTTGAATAGGAGTGGTGAGAGAGGGCATCCCTGTCTTGTGCCAGTTTTCAAAGGGAATGCTTCTGGTTTTTGCCCATTTGGTATGATATTGGCTGTGAGTTTGTCATAAATAGCTCTTATTATTTTGAGATACATTCCATCAATACCGAATTTATTGAGAGTTTTTAGCATGAAGGGCTGTTGAATTTTGTCAGAGGCCTTTTCTGCATCTATTGAGATAATCATGTGGTTTTTGTCTTTGGTTCTGTTTATATGCTGGATTACGTTTATTGATTTGCATATGTTGAACCAGCTTTGCATCCCAGGGATGAAGCCCACTTGATCATGGTGGATAAGCTATTTGATGTGCTGCTGGATTCAGTTTGCCAGTATTTTATTGAGGATTTTTGCATCGATGTTCATCAGGGATATTGGTCTAAAATTCTCTTTTTTTGTTGTATCTCTGTTCAGCTTTGGTATCAGGATGATGTTGGCCTGGTAAAATGAGGGAGGATTCCGTGTTTTTCAGAAGGAATAGTTTCAGAAGGAATGATACCAACTCCTCCTTGTGCCTCTGGTAGAATTCGGTTGTGAATCTGTCTGGTCCTGGACTTTTTTTGGTTGGTAGGCTATTAATTATTGCCTCAATTTCAGAGCCTGCTATTGGTCTATTCAGGGATTCAACTTCTTCCTGGTTTAGTCTTGGGAGAGTGTAAGTGTCCAGGAAATTATCCAATTCTTCTAGATTTTCTAGTTTATTTGCGTAGAGGTGTTTATAGTATTCTCTGATGGTAGTTTGTATTTCTGTGGGGTCAGTGGTGATATCCCCTTTATCATTTTTTATTGCGTCTATTTGATTCTTTTCTCTTTTCTTCTTTATTAGTCTTGCTAGCGGTCTATCAATTTGGTTGATCTTTTCAAAAAACCAGCTCCTGGATTCATTGATTTTTTGGAGGGCTTTTGTGTCTCTATCTCCTTCAGTTCTGCTCTAATCTTAGTTATTTCTTACCTTCTGCTAGCTTTTGAATGTGTTTTAGTTGTTTTTAAATGTATAATAAATTACTGTTGACTGTAGCCATCTTGTTGTACTATCAAATACTAGATCTTATTCATTCTACCTAGCATATATATATATATATATATATTTTTTTTTTTTTTTTTTTTTTTTTTTTTGAGACAGAGTCTCACTCTGTCACCCAGGCTGGAGTGCAGTGGTGAGATCTCTGCTCACTGCAACCTCTGCCTCCCACGTTCAAGTGTTTCTCCTGCCTCAGCCTCCCAAGTAGTTGGGATTACAGGCATCCACCACCACATCCAGCTAAGTTTTTGTGGTTTTTTTGGGTTTTTTTTGTTTTTTTTTTTTTGAGACAGAGTCTCGCTCTGTCGCCCAGGCTGGAGTGCAGTGGCCAGATCTCAGCTCACTGCAAGCTCCGCCTCCCGGGTTTACGCCATTCTCCTGCCTCAGCCTCCCGAGTAGCTGAGACTACAGACATCCGCCCCCTCGCCCGGCTAGTTTTTTGTATTTTTTAATAGAGACGGGGTTTCACCGTGTTAGCCAGAATGGTCTCGATCTCCTGACCTCGTGATCCGCCCGTCTCGGCCTCCCAAAGTGCTGGGATTACAGGCTTGAGCCACCGCGCCCGGCAATTTTTTGTATTTTTAGCAGAGACAGAGTTTCACCATGTTGGCCAGGCTGGTCTCAAACTCCTGACCTCAGCCTCCCAAAATTCTGAAATTACCTAATTATGTTTTTGTACCCATTAACCATCTCCACTGCTCACAGCACCTCACCCCTGGTTCCACTCCCCCGCTTCCCAGTCTTTGGTAACCATCATTCTACTCTCTGTCTCCATGAGTTCAAGGCAGCGGTTTTTTCAAAGCCTAGGGGAGGGACATGGGATTACTCATGCTACAGACTTTCCAGCTGATTGTACAACTACGCCCATGAAATTGACTTGATGATTTATTTAACATACTGCAAAAGTAAAAAATTATAAAATGACCATCATTTTGCCCTTTTTGATACATACTCAGATACTGAAAAGTTATGACAATAACCACTAGTGTCTATTGTGTGACTATTAACTGCTAGACACTGTGCTTGACATATATTATCTCTAATTCTCATGAAACTACTCTCAGGGAGTTATTATTTTCCCTACTTTACTTATGGGGACTAGGCTCAGAGGGATTGAGCAAACTTGCCCGATATCACACAGCCAGTATGCGGTTCAGCTGGTCTGACTCCATGGCTTGTGTTCTTTGTATTCAGTTCCTTTCTCATTCAGTAAACACGGAAAACATTACATACGGTGGATTTCATTAATCTTTTCCTTTCATTGCAAATACTAAAAATGTTATTAAAAAATAGAGAACTATAGTACACGATCTACATTGTATAGAATCTGGCTGGGCGCAGTGGCTTACACCTGTAATCCCAGCACTTTGGGAGGCTGAGGCGGGCGGATCATTTGAGGTCAGGAGTTCAAAACCAGCCTGACCAACATGGTGAAACCCTGTCTCTACTAAAATACAAAAAAAAAAATTAGCCGGGCGTGGTGGCACATGCCTGTAATCTCAGATACTCAGGAAGCTGAGGCAGGAGAATCACCTGAACCAAGGAAGTGGAGGTTGCAGTGAGCCAAGATCATGCCACTGCACTCCAGCCTGGGCAACAGAGCGAGACTCCCTCTCAAAAACTAAAAATAAAAAATGAATCTAGGCCGGGCGCGGTGGCTCAAGCCTGTAATCCCAGCACTTTGGGAGGCCGAGACGGGTGGATCACGAGGTCAGGATATCGAGATCATCCTGGCGAACACCGTGAAACCCCGTCTCTACTAAAAAATACAAAAAACTAGCCGGGCGAGGTGGCGGGCGCCTGTAGTCCCAGCTACTCGGGAGGCTGAGGCAGGAGAATGGCGTAAACCTGGGAGGCGGAGCTTGCAGTGAGCTGAGATCCGGCCACTGCACTCCAGCCCGGGCTACAGAGCGAGACTCTGTCTCAAAAAAAAAAAAAAAAAAAAAAAAAATGAATCTAAATTCTGCTTGCACTTCTTGTTGAAACTTTTCTTTTTCCTATGGTCTTTCAGTTTTTCTGATTAAGGAGAGAACCTTTTTTGTTGCCCAGGCTGGAGTGCAATGGTGCTATCTCAGCTCACCACAACCTCCAACTCCCTGGTTCAAGTGATTCTCCTGCCTCAGCCTCCCAAGTAACTGGGATTACAGGCATGCACCACCATGCCCAGCTAATTTTTGTAATTTTTAGTAGAGACAGGATTTCGCCATGTTGGCCAGGCTGGTCTCGAAATCCTGACCTCGTGATCCGCCCACCTCGGCCTCCCAAAGTTCTGGGATTACAGGCGTGAGCCACTGCGCCTGGCCAGCTTTTTAAAGGCGTCTCTATGTAAGTATCATCAGAAGTAGGCACTATCAATCTGAGCTGGGGCAAGAGCCAGTGGGCACCAATTTGGAGGCTAGCAGAGTGATAAAATTTACTTCACAACCTTTTAAAATAGTGTTCAGAGGCATAAGGAGCACAGAATCTTGGGAAACTAAATTAATTTTGTTCCAGAGCAGATCAGCTAGGGCAGTACAGGATTTTGGACCCTCTGTGTTATTAATAACCCTGTATTTCCTGAGTTATTAATAACAGTTAATTATTGATTATAACCTCTGGGCCAGTAGCCTGGGAATATGCATTTAGCAAGGGTCTCCGGGTGCTTTTTAAGCCCTTCGACATTTAGGTACCTAGTTTTAATAATCCTGTTGTTTTCACTTCAGCAGGTAAAACCGGGCAGCATCTTTAACAATTTCCTTCTTACAAATGAAGAGTTTGCTCAAAAAGTTGGAAATAAGACCCGGGGAATAAGAAAAGTAAGGTATTCCCCCACTCTGCATTCCAGATGTCTGACTCCTCAGTTGTTCACTGTTCTTTGCATTTCAAAAATCAGCCGCATAGTCTTTGTCTCATTTTTGGTCACTTGGCCCTGAGAGGTAGGAGAAGGAACTCATGTTCACTGGACATCTATAATTTTGTACTTGTGGCTCTGTCAGCACTTTCCAAATACTATCGCACTTAGCCCTAAAACAACCCAGCAAGACAGATATTATTACTTCCATTTTTCAGATGTAGGAACTGAAATTCAGAGTATAAAGTACCCAAAGTCATCCGCAGCCTTTGACTTGTTGAAGTTTTGCCTTCCCTTTTGATTCACAAACTATAAGAGTCTCTTATATTTTCTTTATAATTTTACTTTTCATGTTTATTATATTTTTAACCACCTAGAGTCTACTCTTGTATAGGATATAGAATTGTTGAAATATGGTAATTATACTATCCAAGCCTTAATGTATCAGTTTCTGAGAGGAGGATGTTCAAGTCTTCAGCTACAATTATGCATCTATTTTTCCCTGCAGTTTCTCTCTCTGTCTGCCTCTGTGTGTGTATATATAAGTATTTATATTTATATCTACATTTGTAAGAGACAGAGTCTTGCTCTGTCTGCACAGAGTGCAGTGGTGTGATTGTGACTCACTGCTGCTTCAAACTCCTGGGCTCAAGCAATCTTCCCACCTTAGCCTCTCGAGTAGCTAGGACTACAGAAGTGCAGAAGTGTGCCACCACACCCAGCTAACTTAAAAACAATTTTTTTTTTGGCCAGGCGCGGTGGCTCACGCCTGTAATCCCAACACTTTGGGAGGCCGAGGCGGGTGGATCACCTGAGGTCGGGAGTTTGAGACCAGCCTGAACAACAAGGAGAAATCCCCGTCTCTACTAAAAATACAAAATTAGCCAGGTGTGGTGGCAGATGCCTGTAATCCCAGCTACTCGGGAGGCTAAGGCAGCAGAATCACTTGAACCCAGGAGGCGGAGGTTGCAGTGAGCCAAGATGCGCCATTGCACTCCAGCCTGGGCAACAAGAGCGAAACTCTATCTCAAAAAAAAAAAATTTTTTTTTTAAGAGATGGGATCTTGCTCTGTTGCCCAGGCTGGTTTCAAACTCCTGGCCTCTCATGCTCCTTTTGTGTTTCAGACTACCTACTCTAGTGCATTGATCTAGAAGGGAGCTACTGAGCTCATTTTCTTTTTCTTTGTTGTTTTGGTTTTTGTTGTCGTTGAGACAGGGTCTTGCTTCTTGGCCCAGGCCGGGGTATAGTGGTGAGAATACAGCTCACTACAGACTCAATCCCCGGGGCTCAAGCGATCCTCCTGCCTCAGCCTCTCAAGTAGCTGGGACTACAGATGCACGCCACCATGCCGGGTTAATTTTTTTTTTAACGTTTTTGTAGAGACGGGATCTTGCCGTGTTGTCCAGGCTGATCTT
Organism: Macaca mulatta; assembly: GCF_049350105.2. Lineage (NCBI taxonomy): Eukaryota > Metazoa > Chordata > Mammalia > Primates > Cercopithecidae > Macaca > Macaca mulatta. Next base: position 189,113,842 of record NC_133406.1, read on the forward strand.
GAACTCCTGGGCTCAAGCAATCCACGTGCCCCAGCCTCCCAAAGTGTTGGGATTACAGAAAATAGGCCTAAGCTTATTTTCTGGTGGACGGCTACAAGAAAGAAGCAAGGTGATGAGTGCTGTTTACCGGCTTCCCCGGCCTCCTAGAACTATTTTATGGGTGGAGTGATACTTGGGGCAATGGCCTCATGACCCTGACAAGCTCTATCCAGATATCCTGGTTCTGCAGGAAGGTCCATTCAAAAGCAGGTTGTGGCCAATACTTGATTACTCAATAGGCGGATTAAGCTTATGCTTAGAGCACCCGCAAAAACACAGGCCCAAAAAAAATTTGCTTGTTTGTTTTTTAAAGAAATTTGATACTTAATATTTCCTTAAAAAAAAAAAAATAGAAAGACCAGGCGTGGTAGTCCACGACTATAATCCCAGCACTTTGGGAGGCTGAGGTGGGTGGATCATTTGAGGTCAGGAGTTCAAGACCAGCCTGGCCAACATGGTGAAATCCCATCTCTACTAAAAGTACAAAAATTAGCCAGGCACGGTGGCGGGCGCCTGTAATCCCAGCTACTCAGGAGACTGAGACAGGAGAATCACTTGAACCTGGGAGGTGGAGGTTGCAGTGAGCTGAGATGGGGCCACTGCACTCCAATCTGGGCTACAGCGTGAGCCACCGTCTAAAAAAAAATTGAAACAGTCATTCTGGGAAAAATTATTTGACCTTGTAATACTTTTTAGTCTGCTTTTGTCTTGTTTTACTTTAGGATTATATCTAAAATTGTTTTGTGAAGGTACTTTTTCGTATTGGTTAAGAGTTTGAATTTTGGAGCTAGACTGCTTGAGTTCAAATCCAGGCTGCATTATTTAGTAGCTGTATGAACTTAGGCAAGTTATTTAACCGCTCTTCATCTATAAATGGAGAATAATGATAGCCTCTATCTTATAAGTTCCTGGTATATAGTAAGTGCTCAATACATGGTAGTTATTATTATTAAACCATACATTCACTTGACAAGTACTTGAGTACCTGTTCAAAGCACTGTTTTAAATGCTGGGGTTATAGCAGTGAAATAAAACAGAGAAGTTTCTACCTTCATGGGGCTTACTTTCAGTTTGGGGAGATCGACAAGAAAAGTGTAAGGAAGTCTGAATCTCAGATCCCTCATCTAGAAAGTAGAACAAGTAACACACCTCATACTTTGCTGTGAGGAATGTAAATAACATGTGTAGATTGCCTATTATAGCACTGTGGTTAGCAATGCAGAAGGCATTCAATAAATGTTTGCTAAACTGGAACCAATTTTATTTATGAACAAACTACACACACACATACACATTTCTATTCACCCTACACATGCTGAAACTTTGTATATAAATAAACACTATCCCAGAAATCTTAACACTGTTGGAAGGCTGAGCACGGTGTCTCGTGCCTGTAATCCCAGCACTCTGGAAGGCTGAGGTGGGTGGATCTCCTGAGATTAGGAGTTCAAGACCAGCCTAGGCAACATAGCCAACCCCCATCCCTATGAAAAATACAAAAATAAAATTAGCCAGTTGTAGTGGCGTGTGCCTGTGGTCCCAGCTACTCAGGAGGCTGAGGTGGGAGGACCGTTTGAGCCCAGGACGTAGAGGTTGTAATGAACCAAGATGGCACCATTGCATTCCAGCTTGGATGACAGAGTGAGACCTCATCTCGAAAAATAAATAAATAAATAAATAAATAAATAAATAAATGATTATGGGAAGATGTCAGATATTTCTAAAGTTGGTTAACTTTGTTTATACTATCGGTAAATTATTTTGAAATTCCACATTCTAAACAGGACCTAAGAGAAGCAATGGAGAGAACTATATGAAGAAACTGGAAAAAGAAAGCAGGCAGAAGAGGCCAAGGAGAAAAAGGAAATGGAGGAAGAAGAGGAAGATGGCATTTGGGGAATTGAAGAAAAGGGAAATGAATTGGATCCCACTGCAGAGCCAGGAAATGACAGGCAGATGCAGGAACATGATGCTGACAGAGCATTTCTGGATAAAAATGAAAGAGTCCTTGTTGACCAGAAGGATGAACTGTAACTGGGATTATAGAGGCAAATGTTAGGAGGAGAAATATTCATGAGGTTGGTACAAATTGGGGAGCAAAATAACTTACTTTTTTGAAATAAACTTTGGATTTGTATTTCCATCCCACTCCCTTTGCTCTGTGAGACCTGGGGAAAGTCACACTGCCTCTTGGGGCTTCTATTTCCTTATTAGTGGAAAGGGAGTGATCATTTCTCTTTTATGAGGTTGTAGGGATTAAATGAACTAATGTATGTAAAGTGCCTGATACAAATATGTAGTCAAAAAATGGTTGCTATCACTACTATCATTATTATGGAGTTTATGAAATTAGTTATCAGTAAATAAACTTCTGTATAAACTTAATCCTCAATTTCAATTTATCCCAGGACACCCAAGGATTTTATTTTGTTTAAATGTATGGGGCCAGGCACAGTGGCTCACGCCTGTAATCCCAGCACTTTGGGAGGCTGAGGTGGGTGGATCTCCTGAGGTCAGGAGTTTGAGACCAGCCTGGCTAACATGGTGAAATCCCATCTCCACTAAAAATACAAAAAACTAGCTGGGGTTGGTGGTGGGCACCTGTAATTCCGCTACTTAGGAGGCTGAGGCAGGAGCATTGCTTGAACCTGGGAGGCGAGGTGAGCCGAGATTGCGCCATTGTGCTCCAGCCTGGGAAAAAAATAAAAATAAAATAAAAAATAAACAAACGTATGTATTAGTATTTACTGAGCAGTGCTGATGGTTATACTTGTGGACAGATGTTGTTTTCCTCTTGCAGATGTATCAAGCACTTAACAACTAGATTTCCTCCTAACATAAGAAAAAGTACTTTGTGAAAATCCATTTGCTTTTGTGCTGTTTTGTACCCTAACTTTTAAATAATTGTCACTTGTTTGCAAGTTTGCTAGTCTCATATTTATTTTTTTCTGTACTACCTGCTCACACATCATCACGCACATTCTTGTAGCTCTTTATAGATTAGAAAGCACTTTGCCTTAAATTCGTGGAGCTTCTACAATGTGCTCATCTAATCCTCATAGCAGCCATTGTAGAGGATACCATTCTTATCTTCATTTTACAGATGTGGAAACTGCTCAGTGTGGGTAAGTCACTTGCTCAAGGTTAAACAGCTAGTAAGGGACAGGACCAGTGTCTCGAGCTTCTCTGGTTTCGAAGCTTATACTTCCATAAAACAATAACTCAAAGCACTATAAAAGAAAACAGTTTATCCTTCCACTGCACCAGGCTGTGGAATGAGTGAGTGAATATCTATTACTATTGAATACATAAAGTAGGCAACATTCCATGTGGAAAAAAAATGTCTTTTTAAGTGCTTTTTGTTTTGTTTTGAGACAGAGTCTTGCTCTGTTGCCCAGGCTGGAGTTCAGTGGCACAATCTTGGCTTACTGCCACCTCTGCCTCCAGGGTTCAAGCCATCCTCTTGCCTCAACCTCCTGAGTAGCTTGGGACTACAGGCGTGTGCCACCACATCTGGCTAATTTTTGTATTTTTAGTAGAGACAGTGTTTCGTTATGTTGGCCAGGCTAGTCCCTAACTCCTGACCTCAAGTGATCTGCCCATCTCAGCCTCCCAAAGTGCTGGGATTACAGGTGTAGGCCAGTGCACCTGGCCTTCAAGTGTATTTTTAAATGACTGTATCCAACAGCCATGGAGTCAGACCCACAGACATGGCTGTCATACAGTTCAGTAAATGATAAGCCCGGGCTCTGGAACATAGTAGGTGCAGGATCTGGAACATAGTAGGTGCTCAGTAAAAATTAGTTGAATAAATGAACACATTTCTGCCTGGTGGTTTTGGTGGTTTGAGAAAAGACTTCATGAAGGAAGTGACTTTTGAGGCAGATCTTAACGAATGCATGAGTGTGCATCTTTTGGGGAAGGTTAAAAACAAAAAAGAGTGCACGAGTCTGCCCAAAGGAGAAGGGGATGTGTGGACCAGATTTCAGAGTCAAAGAGCAGAGCACCAGATGACAGGAAGTAGGGTGGTGAGGTCAGGGAGGAGCAGCAAGAACTTCTTCCTTCCTCCCTGTAGACTGGTGCCTGGTGTGGTTTCTAGACCTTACAATCTTTATTCTGGTTTGGAAAACTTGACTGTATACCTATTTCTACAGCCTAAGAATCTTCCTGTTGTGAAAAAGAGCTAAGCTTCAGGGGCTGAGTCTAAATATTTTGTTTTGGGGGCTGGAGGACCGGTGTGGCTGGTGATTTATATTTTAGGGATGCCAGTCTGATATTGGCATTGTTTACTATAAATGTCTGCTCTATTGCTCAGGTGTATGCTCTACCAATTGTTACATGTTTTCAGTATCACCGGATGAAGATATTTTTAGGCAGGATTTTGTAATCCTTGTTTACAGTAAGGATTCATTTGAATATTTTTTAAACCTACTGCTCTTACCTTTGATAAATTTTCTTTTGCCTTTTATTTTGATTGATTGTGCATACACTGTTTCAGACATTATGGTATGCCAGGCATGGTGGCCCACCCTTGTAATCCCAGGACTCAGGGAGGTCAAGGCAGGAGGATCACTTGAGTCTGGGAGTTCCAGACCAGCCTGGGCAACATAGTAGAACTCCATCTCCATGAAAAAATTAAAAATTACCTGGGCATCATGGTGCATGCTTGTAGTCCCAGCTACCCTGAGGTTAGAGGATTGCTTGAGTCCAGGAGATAGAGGCTTCAGTGAGCTGAGATGATGCCACTGCACTCCAGCCTGTGCAACAGAGCAAGACCTTGTCTCAAAAAAATAAAAATAAAAATAAAAACCAGGCCCAGTGTGTTGGCTCACAAATGTAATCTCAGCACTTTAAGAGGCCAAGGCAGGAGGACCACTTGAGCCCAGAAGTTCAAGATCATCTTGGGCAACACAGCAAGACTCTATCTCTATAAAAAATAAAAATTAAAAAAAAACCCAAATCAAACAAAAGAAAATGATAATTTTAACAAGAAGAAAATGCATGCATAATTCTATCCATTCTGCACATAGACTGAATTTTTTTGTGTTTCTTTCCAGGACACATCTTTTGAACACCACCATTCCACCACTGAACCATACTCCTCCAGATGATTTTTTAAAATTATGATTGTAAATTTATTTTTGCAAATTAATAGGTATTCAGCGTAGAAATCTGGAGTCAACATATGTATTAGGAAGAAAGTTAATATTATTATTGTATATTATACAATATTATTGTATTTCCTTCCAGTTTTGGGGATTTAATTAATCACACTACTTAGTACATAGTACTTTATCATCTTTGGTTGGTGACAATGTCACTTCTAAATTTCATTTTATTTTATGTATATATATATATATTTGAGATAGGATCTCACTCTGTCATCCCAGCTGGAGTGTAGTAGTGCAATCTTGGCTCACTGCAGCTTCGACCTCTTGGGTTCAAGGCGATCCTCCTACCTCAGACTCCCAAGTAGCTGGGACTACAGCTACAGCTGCACACCATGCCCAGCTAGTTTTTGTATTTTTAATAGAGATGGAGTTTCACCATGTTGCTCAGGCTGGTTTCAAACTCCTCGGCTCAAGTGGTCCACCTGCCTTGGCCTCCCAAAGTGCTGGGATTCGCAGGTGAACCACCGTGCCCAACCTATTTGTTAATTTTTTTCTCTTTCATTCCCTTTCTCTTCCCCACTTAGATAACTAAGTTTTATTTAAAGTGTCTCTTATTTTAATTTGTATCTGTTACTACAAGAAGTGAATTTTTGTTTTGTATTAACAGATTTTTAATTTCTGCAAATAACGTTTTAATCTCATTTTGTTTCTTCATATTTTTCACTGAGCACTGTTTTCAAATGCATTCATCTTGCTGTGTATGCATCTAATCCATTGCTTTTGATTGCTGCATAATATTTTACAATACAACATCTACCACACTGTAGCTATCTCCTCTCCATACGATAACCAGGTTGTCTTTGAATCCCTACCACCATAAATAGCACACAATAAATATTTTAATGCAGAACCCCTATATGCCTGCATAAGAATTTCTTTGGGATATATCCCAGGAGTCTAACTGCAAGCTCATAGAGTGTATGAGTTCTGAATTTGCATGCTTCATGTCAGATTGCGCTCCACAATGGCTGTACCAGTCCATACTCCCACCAGAGTTCCAGCATCCCCACAACTCCCCCAGCTGGCATTATCAAGCATTCTAATTTCTGTAGCTTAGTAGATGTAAAAGGATAGAACGTTGCTGATTTAATTAGCATTTCTGTGGTACTTTGGGCATCTCTTCATATGCCTTTTGATTTTTGGAATTCCTCTCTGTTTATGTTTTTTTCCTGCCTTTTTTTGGTGATAATGTTCATGCCAACTATTTGTATGTTTTGCTTTAATTTTTTCCTAAGGGTTGCTGCCCTCTTATTTATTTACCAGAGTTATGTGTGTTGCATATTTCGAACATATTCTTCCATTCTCTTATCTAGTTATGTTGTGCCTTTTTTTTTTTTTTTTTTTGAGACACAGTCTCGCTCTGTCACCCAGGCTGGAATGCAGTGGCGTGATCTCAGCTCACTGCAAGCTCTGCCTCGCGGGTTCCCACCATTCTCCTGCCTCAGCCTCCCTAGTAGCTGGAACTACAGGCGCCTGCCACCATGCCCGGCTAATTTTTTGTATTTTTAGTAGAGACAGGGTTTCACCGTGTTGGCCAGGATGGTCTCCAACTCCAGACCTCATGATCTGCCCGCCTCGGCCTCCCCAAGTGCTGGGATTACAGGCGTGAGCCACTGCGCCTGGCCACGTTGTCTCTTATCTAGTTATTTTGTTCAACAATGTTCTTTGTTGAACAGAAATTCTTAATCTTAATGTCATTATATTCATCAATATTTTTGTCTTACAGGCCTGATGTGGTGGCTCCCACCTGTAATCCTAGCACTTTTGGAGGCCAAGGCGGGCAGATCGCTTGAGTTTAGGAGTTTGAGACCAACCTGGGCAACACGCCGAAACCCCATAAACACAAAAAATTAGCCGAGCATGGTGGCTTATACCTGTAGTCCCAGCTACTTGGGGGGCTGAGGTGGGAGGATCGCTTGAGCCCAGGAGGTAGAGGCTGCAGTGAGCTGAGATTGCACCACTGCACTCCAGTCTGGGTGACAAAGTGAGACCCTGTCTCAAAAAATATTGTCTTACAGTTTGTGCATTTGAAGTTTTGCCTTTCCTTTTCAGTCACAAACTATAATTATCTCATATTTTTCTTTGTTAGCTTTTCAAATTTATTATGTTTTTAACCCTCCTAGAGTCTACTCTTTTGGATGTAGAATTGTTGACATATGGTACTTATACTATTCAAGCCTTGATATATCAGTTTCTGAGAGAGGGATGTTGAAGTCTTCAACTAGAATTATACATCTCTCAATCTTTCTCTGCAGTTGTTTTGTGTGTATGTGTTTGTGTGTGTGTAGCTGGAGTGCAGTGGCATGATCATGGCTCACTGTGGCCTCAAACTCCCAGGATCAAGCGATCCTTCCACCTCAGCCTCCTGAGTAGCTAGGACTACAGAATAGTGCCACCATGTGGGTTAATTTTTATTTTTATTTTTATAGAAATGTGGTCTTGCTGTGGTGCTTGTCTTGAACTCATGGCCTTAAGTTATCCTCTCACCTCGGCCTCCCAAAGCACTGGGATTATAGGTGTGAGCCACTGCACCTGGCTCAGTTCTGTATGTTTTTTATTTTTTGAAACAGCTGGGACTGTAGCTGGGACTATAAGGATATGCCACCAAGCCTGGACAAATTTTTCATTTTTTTTTTATTTTTTTATTTTTAGTAAGGATAGGGCTTCATCATGTTTGTCCAGGCTGAGTTCTGTATATTTTAAGACTGTATGATTAGGTGCATCTATGTGTTTTGCCTGTTGTATCTATGTATTTGTCTGTTGTTCCTTTTAAGAAAAAATAATGACTTTTCATCTCATGTTTTGAAACTAAAATTCCTCTTTGACTGATACTAAGATCGCAACCCAGTTCACATTTGCCTGGTTTATCTTTCATTTTATTTTTAATCTATCTCTTTAAATATGCCTCTGAGTTGGACGAGGTGGCTCACGCCTGTCATCCCAGCACATTGGGAGGCCAAGGTGGGCAGATCACTTGAGGTCAGGAGTTTGAGACAAGCCTGGCCAACATGGCAAAACCCTGTCTCTACACAAAATTAGCCGGGAGTGGTGGTGGGCACCTGTAATCCCAGCTACTTGGGAGGCTGAGGCAGGAGAATTGCTTGAGCCTGAGAGGTAGATGTTGCAGTGAGCCGAGATCAGGCCACTGCACTCCAGCCTGGGTGACAGAGTGAAACTCCATCTCAAAAAAAAAAAAAAAAAAAAAAGTATGTCTCTTAAAGTTAGTTTACTGTTGGATATAATTTTTAAAAATCCAATTGGTGAGATTCAGTTTTTTACATTTAATGTTATTATTATATACTAAGATTTAGTTCTATCCTCCATTTACTCTACATTCTTTTTTATTTTTAATCTCCATTTCTGCTTTCCATTAAATAGGCTGAAATATCTTCTGCTGGTTTAAAATTTATACGTAATTATTTTTTCTTATGGTGGTAGCCCTTAAATTCAGATTTACACCCATGGGCTTAAGAGAGCTTCTCCCTCTCAACAGTTTGAATGAAAGCCCACACAGAAGTTCCAAGCTTGATTCTCAAAGAGTCAAGTGTTATGTGTTCACGTTGATAGAATCAATGTTGCTGAAGCAAGGGGTATTTGATCTTCAAAGGAAACACAGAGTGCCAGTCCCAAAAGAAGGGGAAATGGAGGCTAAGAGATTGTAAAACGGTATATGTCCACATCGTTCTTTTTTTTCTTCAGAGATGTGGTGTTACTATGTTGCCCAGGCTGGACTCAAACTTTCGAACTGTCAAACTCCTGGCTCAAGTAATCTTTCTGCCTCAACCTCCCAAGTAGCTGGGATTACAGGTGTGTGCCACCACAGCTAGCTTCACGTCTTCTCTCATATGAAATAAACTCCTTTGAGCCTCAGTTTCTTCATCTGTGAAATGGCAATGATAACACCTATCTCCAACGGGTGATATGAAGAGCAAAGTGGGTAACAGATATGAATGCTCCTTGTGAATCATCAAGTGCTATGCAAAGTTTAGTCATTATTCTCACTCTTGCATTCATCACATGATATTACTGACATTTGTTTAGGTGTTGGTATTTATCTATAATGCTGCAAGGGAAGTTTTGTCCTAGCCAGCATTCTCCCTAAAGTGTGCTGATGCACGTAGGATTGATTTTCATTTATTGAGAATAATGAATAGGCAAGAAGTCAGCACTATGTTTGACCTAGGAGTCAGTTTCCATCCAAAGACGTCTACAGTCCTGAGGCAGCATAACTTACTAGTAGACTGGCCAGACTGCAACACAGCTGAAAGCTTTGCTCCAGTGTCTTCTCTGCTTTGAGTTAGATGTGTGACTTTTGTCAGGTCACTTAAACTCTCTGAGCCTCAAAGTTGAGGCTGGGCGCAGTGGCTCACGCCTGTAATCCCAGCACTTTGGGAGGCAGAGACGGGCAGATCACGTGGTCAGGAGATCGAGACCATCCTGGCTAACACGGTGAAACCCCATCTCTACTAAAAATACAAAAAATTTGCCAAGCGTGGTAGTGGGCACCTGTAGTTCCAGCTACCCTGGAGGCTGAGGCAGGAGAATCGATTGAACCTGGGAGGCGGAGGTTGTAGTGAGCTGAGATTGTGCCACTGCACTCCAGCCTGGGGACCACAGTGAGACTCAGTCTCAAAAAAACAAAACAAAACAAAAACCTCTCTGAGCCTCATAGTCCTTGCCTGAAAAATGAAGGTTGTAAGAAGACCTGCCTCTTAGAGTTGTGGTAGGATTAACAAGATTATATGTAAAAGACCTTGGCCTAGGAGAAGATCTCAAGTTTATCAGACACAAATTCAAATCTCTTTTTTTTTTTTTTTTTTTTTTGAGGCGGAGTCTTCACTCTGTCGCCCAGGCTGGAGTGCAGTGGCACCATCTCGGCTCACTGCAAGCTCCGCCTCCTGGGTTCGCGCCATTCTCCTGCCTCAGCCTCCCGAGTAGCTGGGACTACAGGCGCCCGCCACCGTGCCCGGCTAATTTTTTGTATTTTAGTAGAGACGGGGTTTCACCGTGTTAGCCAGGATGGTCTCGATCTCCTGACCTCGTGATCTGCCCGCCTCGGCCTCCCAAAGTGCAGGGATTACAGGCGTGAGCCACCGCGCCCGGCCAAATTCAAATCTCTTTATTGAGCATTTACTAATTTCCATTCTGATGCATTATGACTAGTTTAAATGCAGGTTCTTTCTCATCTCTGAGGTACACGAAATAGACCTGTTTCCTTGGAAAAACTATTATTTCTCTCCAGGCCTTATGTTTTCAGTATTTGGACCAGGAATCCTTGCCCCAGGATTACAGTCTCACAAGAAAAATCCTGTTTCCTATAGGCAACTGGAGTTGATAATTCTGCTTCTTTTCTCACATGAAGGATTTCGTTTCCGACTAAACTGAAAGATAGTGTGTATCTGCTCTGTTTACTGAAATAGGTTCTCCCTCTAGGTGATTGTGCGTAAACCTACAATAGTCCCATGAATTAGGCCCTGATATCCCCATTTTACTGATAAGGAAATGGAAGTTCACATAAATCAAGTGACAAAATCAAGCTGATCATGAAAAGGGAGGTGGGCTTTGGAGTCAGACAGACCTGAGTTAGGATTCCAGCACTGCATTTACTAGATTTTGAACTTTGGTCCAGTGACCTACTTCCTTAAGTTTCAGTGTCCTCATCTGTAAAGTGGGAATTATAATAACATATACCTTACATGCATGTTGTGAGGCTGGATTGAGAGAGTATACGTTAAGTAGAGTGCCTGGCACATGGTAATTACTCCATAAATTCTTGACACTTGATAATTATACTGGGAGCCCAGAGCCCATAGAACCTACCTATAGAGTGCTGCCTTATAGGAAACTTCAATTATCATCAAGCTGTTTTAGAACTTTTCGCTGGCCATTCAAATGGTTGCCCTTAAAAATCCTTGGGCTGTGATTCAAGATTAAAGTCCCAGGAAGGAAATGAGGGCAACAAGATATGTACAGTGAAAGGAGACCTTGAGTGGGAGTCTAGAGATCTGGGATGTAATGATGACTCTTATTTAGTGTGTGTAGGACCTTAGGCATAGCACTTTACCTTCCCAGCCTCAGTTTTATTATTTGTTAAATGGAAACTATTCTTTACCTCACTGAAGGTATAAATGCAGAGGGATAAAAATGCTCTTTTTGCAATTTTAGAAAGGTTGTATGTGCCAGGTGCAGTGGTTTAAGCCTGTAATCCCAGCACTTTGGGAGGCCAAGGTGGATGGACTGCTTTGAGCCCAGGAGTTCAATACCAGCCTGGGCAACATGGTGAAACCCCATCTCTACTAAAAATTCAAAAACTAGCTTGGCCTGGTGGCACATGCCTGTAGTCCCAGATACTCAAGAGGCTGAGGTGGGAAGATGTCTTGAGCCTGGGAGATGGAGGTTGCAGTGACCTGAGATCGTGCCACTGCACTTCAGCCTGGGTGACAGAGCCAGATCCTGTCTAAAAAAAAAAAAAAAATTCTGTGTAAATGTGAGTGGTTTCAATTTGTGTTTACTATTCTCCCCAGAGGGAGAGTAAACTGGACTCAACCATAACCTGAGACCTTCCTCCCAGAGAGCAGCTACTGGGAAGACCTTCCTCCCAGAGAGCCCAGCCTAAGTGAGGCCTGGTTAACTATTTGTTGCTTCTGCTGCAACAACTTGTGCTCAAATATCAGTCACCAAGCCTGCTGCATCCTCATCCTTGCAGAAAGACAGCACTGTGCTGACCGTCCCCACCCACACCCTTCTCTAACACAGCTGTCTGGACTAGGACTGGGAATATGACCCAAAGCCAAGCAACCCATGGGCTTGCCAATGACCTACAAATGTGTCTTGGCTCCCAAAATAGGAGTTGGACAAATCAATATTTCTCTCTCAGGAATCTGAATCAGGCAGCATGAGGTGATTGAGGCAATTAGCAGCAATAAAAACTATGACTAACAGGATGTAAAGAGAGAGGCCATGAGGTTGAGTAGGGGTATGTGTGGGAGGAGGAGTGTGGATGATGACAAGCCAAAGTGATAAAGAAGAAGAAATTATGAATGAACAGATCTATAAAGTAGAAAAGATAATATATGGATAGACAACAGATATTTCTACAGTTCCTTCTATGAACTGGAAACTGTTTGTCTCTGAACATAATGAAAGTGACTAAGACACGGCCTCTGCCTTCACAGCACTTAATTTTAGTGGGGAAGAGAGACAAACAAGCAAACAAACAAATAAATAATTATAATTTTTTTTTTTTTTGAGACAGAGTCTCACCTTGTTGCCCGGGCTGGAGTACAATAGCATGATCTCAGCTCACTGCAACCTCTGCCTCTCAGGTTCAAGCAATTCTCCTGCCTCAGCCTCCTGAGTAGCTGGGATTGCAGGTGCATGCCACCATGCCTGGGTAAATTTTTTTTGTATTTTTTTTGAGATGGAGTCTCATTCTGTTGCCTACACTGGAGTGCAGTGGCACTATCTTGGCTCACTGCAGCTTCCGCTTCCCGGGTTCAAGCAATTCTCCTGCCTCAGCCTTCCAAGTAGCTGGGATTACAGACGCCCGCCACCAAACCTGGCTAATTTTTGTATTTTTAGTAGAGACGGGGTTTCACCATGTTGGCCAGGCTAGTCTGGAATTCCTGACCTCAAGTGATTTGCCCACCTCGACCTCCCAAAGTGCTGGATTACAGGCATGAGCCACCACACCTGGCCAACAAATTTTGTTTTGTTTTGTTTTGAGACAGTCTTGTTCTGTCACCAGACTGGAGTGCAGTGGTGCTATCTTGGCTCACTGCAACCTCCGCCTCCTGGGTTCAAGCGATTCTCCTGCCTCAGCCTGCTGAATAGCTGGGACTACAGGCATGCACCACCACGCGAGCTAATTTTTTTTTTTTTTTTTTTTAAGTAGAGAAGGGGTTTCACAATGTTGGCCAGGATGGTCTTGCTCTCTTGACCTCGTGATCCGCCCACCTTGGCCTCCTAAAGTGCTGGGATTATAGGCACTTTAATCAGCTAACATATTGTTTCAAGGCTAAGAAGAAAACAAATATGGGGCCAAGATGGAACATATCAGGGAGGGACCTCCTTAAGAAATAGCATGATTCTAATTAATGGTGTCTAGCTTTAAAAAGAAACTTTTTTTAATTAAATGAAAATTAAAATGAGACCTGAAGAATGAGAAGGATCCAGCTGTGTGAAGATCAGAGAAAAGAGTATTTGATGTTTCTCAGAATAGGGGATTTAAAAGAAAAAAAGAAGAATACTTGAGATAGAAGATGTTTAAATACTTGAGATAGAAGATGCTGGCAGGAAAGAGTTTATCATGTTCAAGGAAGATGATGGGGGTTGGGGTGTGAAAGCCATGTGGATGGAGCAAAGGAAAAGAAAGGGAAGCATGAGATGAGTTTGGAGTTGTAGGAAGACGACATGTCACACAGACCTCTGCAGGCCTTGGTAAGGAGTTGGGAATTTAGTTCCAGTGTAGTGAGAAGTCATCAAATATTTGATGCTAGGTAGTGACATTATCTAGCATAGTGTGGCAGATAAGCTTGAAGGCTAAGAAGTCAACCTGGTTCAAACCTAAGTTCTACCATTTACTGGCTGTGTGCCCAAGCCCGTGTGACCTGGGGCAAATTTCTTAATCTCTCTGTGCCCTAGTTTCCTTATCTATAAAATTGAGGTAGATTTGGGTTTTACTTCATGGAGTTGTTGTATAGATTAGATATACGTAAAACAGTTCCTGGCACATAATAGACGTTAACAAATGTAAGCTCGTATTATTATTTTGTTTTTAGAAAAGTCATTGTAGCTGGTGTATGGAGAATGAATGTGGGGGCATAAAAGGAAGAGGGTAAAGAAAAGGTGAGGGGAGGCCAGTTATGAGGCTTACGAGTAGCCTGGGTAAGAGATGATGAGTGAAGTGATGGTGGTAGACACAGAGAGAAATTGACTAATTTGACATAATTTTGGAGGTAAAATTTTCATATTTTGCAGATGGATTAGACATGGGAGTTGAGGTACATGGAAGAATCAAGAATAACTTCTAGGTTTCTGGCTAGATTAACCAGGGGGATGGAAGGGACATTTGCAGATATTAGGAGCCAAGGTGAAGTAGGTTTGGCAGGGAAATTAGGAGTTCTATTTTAGACATGTTAAACCTGAGATGTCTTAAGACATCCAAGTGGACGTCTATTAGACAGTGGGTTATACATTTTGGACACCAGAAGAGAGGTCTGGGATAAAGATATAAATTTGGAAGTCATTAGCATGATCAGCATTTGAAGACACAGAAATAGTTGAGATCATCTAGGAAGAGAGTCTGCAGAGAGAAGTGAAGAGAGCTAAGAAGAGTCTGGAGGATTTTAGGATGGTGGAATAGACAAGGAGAGTGAGGAAAGACCTGAGAGGAGAGAGTAAACCAGAAGAATGTGGCATCACAAAAACCAAGAGAGGAGAGGGTTTCAAGAAAATTGGAGCGGTCAGTTGAGTGGAAAGGTCAAATAAGACTAAGGAAAATATTGCTCACTGATGATCTTGGCAGGAGTAGGGTCAGTGAAGTGGGTGGTCTAAGTAAGAATTAAATAAGTTGAAGAATGAATTAGAGGTATGCTTGCTTTGACAGCATATTTACAAAAACATGGAATACAGAGAAAATTGGCTTGACTCCTACATAAGGATGACACATCTGTGAAGCATTCTATATGCTTTTTGTATGGATTTTAATTTTGTGACAATGTTTACCTTTACATATTTAAAAACAGAATTAAACGAACAAGAATGGAAGGGATCCTAAAACTGAATATAAACAGAAACAAGTGAACCAAACTATATTTAAATAAATAATATAATCACTCTGAAGGAAAAAAAAAAAAACTAATCCAAATACTTTTGAACCTAGTACTTGAATATACACCTTTTGTCAAAAAACAAAACAAAACTGCAAACAAATCTTGAACCATTTAGTAGATTGTTGTATTAGCAGAATGGATGTAGCGATTCTATTCTGTGTATATCTTATTTATTTATTTATTTGTTTGTTTTTGAGATGGGGTCGTGCTCTGTTACCTAGGCTGGAGTGCAGTGGTGCGATCTTGGCTCGCTGCAACCTCTGCCTTCTGGGTTCAAGTGATTCTCCTGCCTCAGCCTTCCTAGTAACTGGGATTACAGGCATGCACCACCATGCCCGGCTAATTTTTGTATTTTTTAGTAGAGATGGGGTTTCACCATGTTGGCCAGGTGGTCTTGAACTCCTGACCTCAAGCAATTTGCCAGCCTTGGCCTCCCAAAGTGCTGGGATTACAGGCATGAGCCACCATGCCCTGCCTATATCATAATTTTAAACAAATGAATAAAGACATTGATGTTGTTGAGAGCCTGAGTTCTTACTGTGGGAAAAGGGAGATGCAAATAAGGAATAGGAGAAAGAATCTTGTGGTGTTATATTGGAATTAAAGTATCAGTAACGAATTCTTTTTTTTTTTTGAGACGGAGTCTCGCTCTGTCGCCCAGGCTGGAGTGCAGTGGCCGGATCTCAGCTCACTGCAAGCTCCGCCTCCCGGGTTTATGCCATTCTCCTGCCTCAGCCTCCCGAGTAGCTGGGACTACAGGTGCCCGCCACCTCGCCCAGCTAGTTTTTTGTATTTTTTAGTAGAGACAGGGTTTCACCATGTTAGCCAGGATGGTCTCGATCCCCTGACCTCATGATCCGCCCGTCTCAGCCTCCCAAAGTGCTGGGATTACAGGCTTGAGCCACTGCGCCCGGCCCAGTAACGAATTCTTAATTTAAAATGGTTGAACAGGGCTGGTCGCAGTGGCTCAAGCTTGTAATCCCAGCACTTTGGGAGGCCAAGGTAGGAGGATCACTTGAGGCCAGGAGATCAAGACCAGCCTGGGTAACATAGTGAGACCCCCTCTCTATAAAGAATTTAAAAATACTAGCTGAGCGTAGTGGCCTGTAGTCCTAGCCTATTCCAGAGGCTGAGGCATAAGGATCACTTGAGCCCAGGAGTTCAAATCTGCAGTGAGCTATGATAGCATGACTGCACTCCAGCCTGGGCAACAGAGTGAGACCCTGTCTCTGTTAAAAATAGTTATAATAATAATTAAACAAAATTAGGTTGTTATTTTTCCCCTTTGGCTCTGTTTACCAAAATGGCCTAGAAGCAATTACACTCCAGTAGGAATGAGCACATCTGATGCCCAGATCTTTGTTTCTAAATACCATTCCCCACTAAAGAGTAGCTCTTTGGAGAAATGGCTGATTTTCAGACTAGGCAGTGAAAGTAGAAGATAAGCCTGGAACATCTTATTATACCAGAAAGCAAGAAGGTGTTAAAAAAAAAATGATGAAGACATGTCAAAAGGACACAGGAGCTGGTTTGAAGAGGCTCTCATTGGCCAAACCTGGGACAAGTTGAACATTTAAAAAATAATAAGGGTAATGGTTTATAACTCATTAAATAAACTAAGAATACATTAGTTTATACTCATGATAATAATTAGAGAGAAGGAAACATTCTTGCTTATAGTAGAATGCCAACTAAAAAATGTAGATGGAATGATAGAAGTAGAAAATCACCAGTTTGCAACTATCACAGTAATTGATTAAGACAAGAATTATCAATGAGTGTTGAAACCACTGGGTAAAAGTTTGAAGAGGAATAGGATATTTACATAGTTTCAAAGTCCCTCTCTACAGATTACCATTACTTACATAGGAAAAAATACTCTACAGTGAAGAAATCTGGTAGATACCACCTTAATCCACTGATCAAAGTGAACACCATCAATAATGGGACCAAGTGACACCATGTTTCTCCCCATATGATGCACTGAGAAGGACACAGCATCACATCACTAGTGTTTCTGCCTGGAAAAAAATGTAAATCCCTTCACGAGAAAACATGAGTCAAAGCCAAACGGGGAGACACTACAGAACACCTGGCCAGTACTCTTTAAAAATGTGAATATCTTGAATAATAGTGATAGACTGGGGAACTATTCTAGATTAAAGGAGACTGAAGAGTTATAACAGGCTGGGTGTGGTGGCTCACACCTGAAATTCCAGCACTTTGGGATGCAGAGACAGGGGGATCGCTTTGAGGCTAGGAATTACAGACCAGTCTGGGCAACATAACGAGACCCCGCCTCTACAATAATAATTTTTTAAAAAATTAGCCGGGCATAGTGGTGCATGCCTGTGGTACTAGTTAGCTAGTCTGGAAGCAGGGGTGGGAGGATCGCTTGAGCCCAGGAATTCAAGGCTGTAAGTGAGCTGTGATTGAATCACTGCCCTCCAGCCTGGGTGGCAGAGAGTGATCCTGTTTCTAAAAAATAATAATTATAAAAAAAAAAACCTTTAAAAAAGGGATGACAGTTAAGTATAATGCATTACCTGTATCAGGCGCTGGATCAGAACCTGGGTGGGGGAAAATACTGTTGTATATTATAGGACATTATCAGGCCAATTAGTGAAAGTTGAATATGGACTGTATATAAGCACTATGTCAATTTAAAATTTCTGGATTTGGTCATTGTACTGAGTGAGTATGTAGGTATATAAGAGAATGTCCTTGTTCTCAGAAAATACACACTGAAATATTTAATACTGTAATATAAATGGCTCAGGAAAAAATATACATATCCATGTATATGCATGTAGGCATATGCCCACACATGAGAACTTCTGGGGCATCTGGGAATTCTTTGTAATATTTCTGCAGCTCTTCTGCAAGTTTGAGATTATTTCAAAGTAAAAAGTTAAAAAATAAAGTGTAAGGCCAGGCACGGTGGTTCATGCCTGTAATCCCAGCACTTTGGGAGACAAGGGCGGCGGCGGGGTGGTTAACATTTGAGGTCAGGAGTTCGAGACCAGCCTGGCCAACATGGTGAAACCCTGTCTCTACTAAAAATACAAAAATTAGCCGGGCTTGGTGGTGACCTCCTGTAGTCCCAGCTACTTGGGAGGCTGAGGCAGGAGAATCACTTGAACCCATAGGCAGAGGCTGAAATGAGCCAAGATCAGCCCGATGCACTCCAGCCTGGGTGACAGAGTGAGATTATTATTTTATTTTTAAAAAATAAATAAAAAGTAATGATAATACAGCATGGATGAGGAAATAGAAACAGTATGGAGATAACTCTTTAGAAAATTTGGCTGTGAATAGGAGCAGAGAAATGCAGCCAGAAATAGAGTCAGGGTCATAAAATAGCTCTTTAAAGATAGAAGAAACTAGGTTTGTTCACTGATCAGAGAACCAAGATGGGCTTCAGTCTCTCCCTTTCGAGACGAGGGACTTAGATCAGACATCCTGTAAGGGCCTTTCCACCTCAGGCCCTTTGTGACTCTGACTCTCCTACCCTCTCCTAGACGCCAAGAGCACTTCTGAAAACACGTTTTATTCCTTAAACTGCAACCAGGAAAAGACATTTGGGCCACGACCACTTGAGGGCAGTAGAAAATGATGCTGCAGGCGATCCTGGTGGTTTTATTGTTTTGGTTGCTGGAACAAAACAAAGGCCTTCACATGATTTTCTCTCAAATGTCTTAGGGCAAATAAAGGTCCTGTGAACACACCACTTTTTCCAAATGATTTAAACAAGAAAAGCCCAACAAGTCATAACAGGGGGTTGAGGAGAGGAGTAAGAAGGTGAGAGGGTCTCACATCTTGAAAAAAGCTGGCACATATTGTAAGGTGAATAAAGAATAACTGATAACAGAAAAATTAGAGCCTGTCAGAATTGAAAGGGATCCTAGAGGAGGATGAATAGAGCCCCTTCGTTTTATAGGCAGGACCCTGGGTCCAGAGGAGGGAAGGGGCTTGCCCAAAGCCACAATGACATGGTAGAGAAATTAATGGTTTCAATACTCATCTGGTTAGCCTGTGAAGACAGAGATTCTGATATTTTCAAATGACATAATAAACGTCACTTGCAAAAAGCTTGGCCCCATCATTGGTACTGGTACTGAGTTCTGAAAACACTGTGACAGCACAGTTGTGAGGCTGTGTCTCTTGTGGCTTCCTCTTCCTGGGAGGATCTGACTGGTCACCTTTAATTCTTATCCACTTCCCAACGAGTCTGAATGCCCTGGACAGCATAGTTCTGATCCTATCCGACCTACTTCTCACCCCTTTCTGAGAGGAGCTTCAGATTGCTGAGGGATCTTAGACTTTCCTACCAACATTAGGGGATGAAGTTGAAGGCCATTTGGAAAAAAAAAAAAAATGAATGACCATGTGACAGAACATTATTTAGAAAGAACCAACATTATCATTGCCATAGAGGGGAGATGATCTTAAAAGGACAATCAAAAAATCCAAAGCATAAAACTTCCCTAATATGACTTAGGGACATGATGGAGAATAAAATATACTAGACTGTTCAAAATTTAAAAACCAGTATGACTTCATAACATGACAAACAACTGGGATCAATTTTTTTTTTTTTTGAGATGGAGTGTCCCTCTATCGCCCAGGCAGGAGTGTAGTGGCACAATCTCAGCTCACTACAACCTCTTCCTCCCGGGTTCAAGCGATTCTTGTGCCTCAGCCTCCTGAGTAGCTGGGACTACAGCATGTGCCACCACTCCCCACTACTTTTTATATTTTTAGTAGAGATGGAGTTTCACCATGTCGGTCAGGCTAGTCTCAAACCCCTGACCTCATGATCCACCTGCCTCGGCCTCCCAAAGTGCTGGGATCACAAGTGTGAGCCACCGCGCCCAGATGAGATCAATTATTTAGAATAATAACCTCTAACCCCTAACCTCACTATTATCTATTCCTCTGCTAAAAAAAAAAAAAATTAAAAAATTAAAAAAAAAAAATAAAAAATAAAAAGAAAGAAAGAAAGAAAGAAAGAAAGAAAGAAAGAAAGAAAGAAAGAAAGAAAGAAAATGCCCAGGCATTAGCCTGACATTCAAAATCCCTTGCCTGTTCCAGATAATTTTCTAGTCTCATGTCCTGCCATAGTTCCCACCCTGCACTCCAACCTCTGTTTTCTGAGCACTCACTGCAATGGTATAACTGTGGACATTTATTCAGGCCATGTTCTGCATTTGCTCCATCTTGAGGCTTGATTCAAATGCCACCTGCTTTGGAGGCTTTCCTTGATCTGACCCTCATGTTTACTCACAGCTTCCTTTTGGCTCCCACAGCCATTTCATGTACTTCCTCGTTTTTCTTTTTCTTTTTCTTTTTTTCTTGAGACAGAGTCTCGCTCTGTTGCCCAGGCTGGAGTGTAGTGGTGTGATATCCACTCACCGCAACCTCCGCCTCCTGGGTTCAAGGGATTCTCCTGCCTCAGCCTCCAGAGTAGCTGGGACTACAGGCATGCACCACCATGACGAGCTAATTTTTTGTAATTTTTTTTAGTAGAGATGGGGTTTCACCATGTTGCCAGGCTAGTCTCGAACTCCTGAGCTCAGGCAATCCGTCCACCTCAGCCTTCCAAAGTATTGGATTACAGGCGTGAGCCACTGCACCCGGCAGCATGTACTTCTCTTTAATATTTATTTCATTCTGTCTTGTCTTTCCCATCACAGAGTGAGCACTTAGAGGGCATGAACTGGGTCTTAATACTGTGATTTTTTTTTGGAGGTTGCTTCCAGTGATTAATAATCTACCAATAATCTTACTTATCTTTCTAACTCTCCTGTTTTTTCAGCTCACTCCTTCCAATGCCCTGACTCCAACACTTCTCTGATCCCTCCCTGGGCCTTACAATCCAGTGATCCTAATGTCTCTTCACCGTTCCTCACCTATCTTGTGTCTCACTTCCCTTTTTACCCATCTAAACTCCAAGGTCCGATGTTAAAATCACTCCCTTGATAGGTCCTCTTTTCTCTTGCCTCCTCTTGCATTCTCATTTTGCTTCACAAGATCCCTACCCTGAACAATCTAACTCTACCTACTCTCTGCCTTTGGGAAAGGGGATGAAGAAAAACCCACAACTGTGTCAACTGGACTCTTAAAATTCATCGCCACTGACCTCAAGTGGGCTTTTAGTGCTACCTGGGAATCATACTACATTTTCAAGTGCATCCACTTTTCCTAAATGCTTATTTCATAACTTTTTTCAAGCTTTTCATATCCTCTCCTTTTTCCTCCTTCTCAGCAGATAACCCAACCACCTGCATGCATGCCCACATACTCAGCCCTCTTCAGTATTCTCAAAGCCAATTCTTTCCCCTGCACTCCAACAATTCCCTCTCTTGCTTGTATCATCAGTGTTTCTTCTTCTACCAGATCATTCCATTCACTTTTTAAAAAATGCTACGTTGTTGCTCACCTTAAGAAAAAGTGAGCAATACCACCTCTCACCACACTACTAACACCCTGCCCCAAGCCATTATCATATCTGCATTATTGCAATAATCTTATATATGTTTTACCAATTTCTGCCCTTGTTTATCTACAGTTTATTATCCCACACCAGTCCAAATAATATTTTTTCTTTAAATGTTTTTATTCTTTTTTTTTTTTTTTTTTTTTAGTCAGAGTCTCGCTCTCTCACCAGGCTAGAGTGCAGTGGCGTGATCTTGGCTTACTGCAACTTCTGCCTCCCAGGTTCCAGTGATTCTCCCGCCTCAGCCTCCTGAGTAGCTGGGATTACAGGCACATGCGCCACCACTCCCAGCTAGTTCTTTTGTATTTACAGTAGAGGCATGTTTTCACCATGTTGGTCAGGAGTTGGTCTCAAACTCCTGACCTCAGGTGATCTGCCTGTCTCGGCCTCCCAAAGTGCTGGGATTACAGGCATGAGCCACCATGCCTAGCCTTATTTTTTTTTCTTTTTTGCAATGGAGTCTCGCTCTGTTGCTGAGGCTGGAGTGCAGTGGCCTGATCTTGGCTCACTGCAGCCTCAGCCTCCC
This sequence comes from Macaca mulatta, assembly GCF_049350105.2. Lineage (NCBI taxonomy): Eukaryota > Metazoa > Chordata > Mammalia > Primates > Cercopithecidae > Macaca > Macaca mulatta. Next base: position 189,135,910 of record NC_133406.1, read on the forward strand.
GGGTTCAAGTGATTCTCCTGCCTCAGCCTCCCGAGCAGCTGGGATTCCAGGCATTTTGATATTTTTAGTAGAGGCAGGGTTTCACCATGTTGGCCAGGCTGGTCTCAAACTGACCTCAAGTGATCCACCTGCTTTGGCCTCCCAAAGTGCTGGGATTACAGGTGTCAGCCACTGCACCAGGCCATAATTTTAATTTTTTTTACAGGCAGGGTCTCAGTCTGTCACTCAGGTGGAGTGCAATGATGCAATCATAGCTCACTGCAGCCTCAAACTCTTGGGCTCACCACGCCTGGCTAATTTTTTTTTTTTTTTTTTTTTTTTTTAGAGACAGGGTCTTGATATGTTGTTCAGGCTGGTCTTGAACTCCTGGGTTTCAAGGAATCCTCCCACCTCAGCCTCCCAAAGTGCTGGGATTACAGGTGTGAGCCACCATGCCTGGTTTATTTGTCTTTTTATTGTTGAGTTGTAAGGGTTCTTTATATATTCTCGTTAGAATTCACTTGTCAGATATTTGATTTGTAAATATTTTCTCCCATTCTTTGGATTGTCTTTTCACTTTCTTGACAGTGTCCTTCAAAGTACAGAAGTTTTGATGACATCCATTTTATCTAATTTTTCTTTTGTTGCTTGTGCTTTAAGGTGTTATATCTAAGAAATCATTGCCTAATCTAATAAAGATGATTTACATCTATGCTTTCTTCTTAGAGTTTTTTTTTTTTTTTTGAGACGGAGTCTCGCTCTGTCGCCCAGTCTGGAGTACAGTGGCGTGATCTCGGCCCACTGAAAGCTCTGCCTCCCGGGTTCACGCCATTCTCCTGCATCAGCCTCCCGAGTAGCTGGGACTACAGGCACCCACCACCACGCCTGGCTAATTTTTTGTATTTTTGGCAGAGACGAGGTTTCACCATGTTAGCCAGGATGGTCACCATCTCCTGACCTCGTGATCCACCCACCTCAGCCTCCCAAAGTACTGGGATTACAGGCATGAGCTACCGCGCCTGGCCAATATTTTGCAGTTTTTATTTGCAAATCTTGTATTTCTATTAAATTTATTCTTAAGTATTTTTTCTTTTTGATGTTATTGTAAATGGAATTGATATTTTTTATTCTTTATTTTTGAGACAGTCTGGTTCTGTCACCCAGGCTGGAGTGCAGTGGCGTGATCTGGGGTCACTATAACCTCTGCCCGGGAGAGCTGAAGTGGTTGTCCCACCTCAGCCCCCTGAGGAACTGGGACCATGGGTGCACACCACCATGCCCGGCTAATTTTTGCATTTTTTTTTGTAGAGACAGGGTTTCACCATGTAGCCCAGGCTGGTCTCAAACTCCTGACCTCAAGCGATCCACCCACCTTGACCTCCCAAAGTGCTGGGGTTACAGAGGTGAGCCACTGTGCCAGGCCAGAACTGATTTTTTAATTTCATTTTCAGTTTTTTTCTCCCTCGAGATAGAGTCTCACTCTGTCACCCAGTCTTGAGCGCAGTGGCGGGATCTCAGCTCACTGCAACCTCTACCTCCTGGGCTCAAGCAATTCTCCTGCCTCAGACTCCCAAGTAGCTGGGACTTACAGGCATGAGCCACCATACCTGGCTATCATTTTCAGATTATTCATTGCTAGTGTATAAAAATATAATTGATTTTTCTATATTAATGTATCTTGCAACTTCGCTGAACTCATTTATTCCAATAGATTTTTCTTTCTTTAGGATTTTCTATATATACAAGATCATCTCATCTGCAAATATTGTTTTACTTCTTTTTCAATAAGGATGCTTTTTATTTTTTTCTTGCCTAATTGCCCTGGCTGGAAACTCCAGTGTAATGCTGAATAGAGTTACCTTTCTTGTTTTTGTTTTTGAGACAGAGTCTTGCTCTGTCACCCCCAGGCTAGAGTTCAGAGGCATGATCTTGGCTTACTGCAGCCTCTGCCTCGTAGGTTCAAGAGATTCTCGTGCCTCAGCCTCCCGAGTAGCTGGGCATACAGTCGTGCACCACAGCACCTGGCAAATTTTTTTTTTTTTTTTTTTTTTTTGTATTTTTAGTAGAAATGGAGTTTTGCCATGTTGACCAGGCTGGTCTCGAACTCCTCACCTCAAGTGATCTGCCCGCCTCAGTCTCCCAAAGTGCTAGAACTACAGGCATGAGCCACTGTGCCCGGCTGAGTTACCTTTCTATAACATGATTTTGGATTTTTATTTTCCTTCCTGGGAACCTTTCAATGACTCCACATTGCCCTCAGAATAGACTTCACTTTTTATTCGCTTACAAGGCCAATTTAAATCTCACCCTAGGCAGGCACCCAGGCACCCAGGCAGTGACTCATGTCTGTAATCCCAGCACTTTGGGAGGACTGAGACAGGAGGATTGCTTGAGCCCAGGAGTTCAAGACCAGCCTAGGTAACTTAGTGAGACCCAGTCTCTATAAAAAATAAAAATATTATCCAGGTATGGGAACATGTGTCTGTAGTCCCAGCTGCTTGGGATGCTGAGGTGGGAAATTACCTGAGCCCAGGAGTTTGAGTCTACAGTGAGCTATGATTGCACCACTGCACTCCATCCTGGGTGACAGAGTGACTCCCTGTATCTAAAAAAATTTTTTTTAAAAAGATAACCCAATTCTTAATCATCGTCATCATCCTCATCATCACCATCATCATTGGATAGTCCCCATTTGTTGAGCACTTACTCCCCATGTCTCAGATACTATGCAAAGTGCTTTATAATCATTGTCTATTTAATTCTTTTACTCATTCTGTATGGTAGTCTGCATGAAACTGAGGGTCAAAGAGTTTTAATAACTTGACCATGGTGTTGTAGCTTGTAAGTGGAGGACCTTGATTCAATGTCAAATTTGATTCCAAAGTCCATCTTAACCATTGTCCTGATGTTAGGGCTCTTAGTGTATAATTCTTACTTTTAAAAGGGTAAATAGGCCAGGTGTGGTGGCTCATGCCTGTAATCCCAGCACTTTGGGAGGCCGAGGTGGGCAGATCACGAGGTCAGGAGATCAAGACTATCCTGGCCAACTTGGCAAAACCCCGTCTCTACTAAAAATACAAAAATTAGCCAGGTGTGGTGGCGCGTGCTTCTAATCCCAGCTACTCAGGAGGCTGAGTAGGCAAGAGAATCGCTTGAACCTGAGAGGCAGAGGTTGCAGTGAGCTGAGATGGTGCCACTGCACTCCAGTCTGGTGACAGAGTGAGACTCAAAAATAAAAATAAAAGTAAAAATAAATAAATAAAAAAAAAGGATAAAATAGATTCCTGATTGGGTGCTTAAAAAAAAATCCAGGCCACTAGATTTTAAAATGCCATCAACAGAAAACAATAAGAATCTCCTTTGCTTCCAGTGGTGATTATGAATCTCTTGAGCTAGTTTTGGGAATCTCTTGAGCTACTTTCCCCAGTGACATAAACCAACATTACCACCACCTGCTAAATGACAGATGTTGAACTAGGCTCTCTCACACCAGTTGTATCATTTAACTTTCCCCAAAATCCTCAGAAGTAAGAATATCCTCATTTTACAAAAAAAAGAATCTCCAGAAAGAAACATTTCTCTCAACCTCTTATAGTCCAGTCATGAGTCCCTCTGGGTATTTTCTAACACCCCTTCCACCTTTCTCTGCTAGTTCCTCTCTCTCATCTCTACCATGCTCCATTTCACCAAACATCTTGCTCTTCTGGGCTTAGATGACACATATTTTACCCACGGTAGGCCATGTTCAGGTGCTTGATGAGAAGTCTCTGTAGGGTTTTAACCAGGAAAATAATAAGATCTGGTTTATGTTTTAGAAAGGTCATTCAGGCAGAGTGCAGTGGTTCACCCCTGTAATCCCAGCACTTTGGGAGGCCAAGACAAGTGGATTACGTAAGTCTAAGAGTTTAAGACCAGCCTGGGCAATGCGGCAAAACCCTGTCTCTACAAAAATACAAAAATTAGCTGGGTGTGGTGGTGTGAACCTGTAGTCCCAGTTACTCTGGAGGCTGAGGTAGGAGGATCAACTGAGCCTGGGAGATGGAGGCTGCTGTGAGCTGAAATTGAACCAGTGCACTCCAGTCTCGCTGACAGAGTGAGATGCTATCTCATAAAAAGAAAAAAAAGATCATTCAAGCTGAGGCAAGAGGATTGCTTAAGCCCAGGAGTTCAAAACTGCAGTGAGCCATGGTGATGTAAATAAAAATAGATTATTCAGTTTATGATATGGAGAATGAACATAGGCAAAATCATGGAAGTGGGGATATTGGTTAAGAAACTTGGCCGGGCGCGGTGGCTCAAGCCTGTAATCCTAGCACTTTGGGAGGCCGAGACGGGTGGATCACGAGGTCAGGAGATCGAGACCATCCTGGCTAACACGGTGAAACCCTGTCTCTACTAAGAAATACAAAAAACTAGCTGGGCGAGGTGGCGGGCGCCTGTAGTCCCACCTAATGTAGTCCCAGCTACTCGGGAGGCTGAGGCAGGAGAATGGCGTAAACCCGGCAGGCGGAGCTTGCAGTGAGCTGAGATCCAGCCACTGCACTCCAGCCTGGGCGACAGAGCGAGACTCCGTCTCAAAAAAAAAAAAAAGAAAAAAAAAAAAGAAACTTTAGCAGTGGTCCAAGAGAAAGGCCATGGTAGTGGAGATAGTAAAAAGTGGTCAGACCTGGAAATTAGGATTTTGGATATATATTGGAGATTGAGCCGACAGAACTTGCTGGTAGATTGGACTCGGGCTATGAGAGAAAGCACAGAATCAAGGAAGAAAAGTGATGAAGGCCTGAACAAGGCATCCTCTATTTGTGCTATAATGTGAGATGTCATGGGTTTAAACTGAGACACAACTGTGATTATGGCTTTGAAAATCTTTGACTGAAAGAGTTGTCTATTTGCTATTTTGTGTTTGTGGGGGAGATATATTAACTTTTCGCAATGACATAAACCAACATTATCAGCACCTGCTAAGTGACAGATACTGAACCAGGCTCTCTCACACTAGTTACATAATTTAACTTTCCCCGAAACCCTTAGAAGTAAGAATATTCTCATTTCACAAAAAGGGAAACTAGACTTAGTTTATGATTTGACAAAGGTCAGGCAGCCAGTCAAATGGGGCTGAGCTGAGATTTGAAACCAAATTTGACTCTGAAGCCCATGCTCTTGTTATTGCACTGATTCGGAATCAGAATTCCTCAAACCTTTTTCCTCGTCACTTGAAGTCTTCTGTTGCCTCTCATGTGCCCTACTTTAGAGCCCAAGTCTGGCAAACAGGACAGCTTTGTTCTGTCTGTAGCCCATCCTCTGACTTGCCTTGTGATTTAGGGCAAGCTTCTTAATTTGATGGTGTCTCAGCATTCACACATGGTAAGCAGGGCTAGTAATTACCTACGGAGAAAATGCTTTGAAACCTGTAGATGAAAGACCCTGCAGCCATGAGTGCAAGGTTTCTTTCCTGTGGTGTTCCTTTTGGTTTCTTAAGGCTTCCAGGACTCTTCATAAAGGACAGAGAGGAAAGGAAGGACATAGGGCAAGGGCAAAACAGTGTTTGCTTTCTCACTAGAAGCCAATGGCCTTTGGGGACATAAGTATAATAACCTCTCTTACTGTATAGTACTCAATAAATATTACAAATGGATTAAATAAATGGTATTTAAAAAACCATTAAGTGGGCTTTGGAAGGCCACTGGAAACCTTTAAAAATATTTTCTATTTTTATGCTCTGGTCACTTAAACCCTACATGTTCTCCAGTAGGAAGAAAAAGGAGCTAATGCTTATCTAGTTTCTGCTGTGTGCCAGGCTTTCACATGAACCTTCATTTAATCATTGTAATGGCATGAGCAGGTAGGTATTATTATTACTTTCAGTTTACAGGAGAGAAAACCACGACTTGGTATAGTTCCTGACTTCTGCAAAGTCACCAAACAAAGAACCTGCAGGACCAAAACCGGACCAACCTGGGCCTTCCCAGTCCTAAACTCAAGTTCTTCCCAGGGCATCCCATTGCCCTGAAAAGTTAGCAATGATGACAATTTTGAACTGTCCTATCACACCCTGCATGTGTGTGGCATTTACAAATCTCTTACTGCTTGTTATTTCCATGGCTCAGTCCCTGGCACAGGGATGGTTATTTGCGTAGCACAATTGTTGTTATTGTGCCGCCTCACATATTCTTTCTGCCCTGTGCAAACGCGAACAATGATGGACTATATTTATGAAACCAGCAGCTTAGAAGGATGAGCTTCAGATTACCATAAGAATTGTAGTAAGATTTTAAAATATAGTTTAGCACCATCTATATGGAAAGCCCATCTCTCAAAGTCTCATGCAAATCAACTGTCTCTTTGTGTATTTGGAGAGTTCCTCATTTTTTTTTTTTCATAGTCTCTATCACCTCACATTTCTGAACTTTCTAGATGCTGATATTACAGAAACACAGTGTTCATGAAGCATTGATATGACAGTTGCCTCTAAAAGCTGGAAAATAAGAAAAATAAACATAGTCTTCATTTCCTTTAAGGATGGATTGGGGAGGGGGGTTGGAGTTAGAGTAGGATAGAAAGATGGTTGGTGACAAAGCTGTTTATGATTTAAGGTCTCCTCTTTAGGCTCATCCTGGGTTTAGGTTTATCGTAAATCCAGAGCCTCATCTTCAGCTTCCCATGTTCAAGGCACCATTTTAACAAGTTTTCTTGGGTGGTGATTAATATCTGCAGGACACCAGCAACACACCCTAGGAAAAAGCGCATTTGAGTCAGAAGACCTGTGTATAATTCCCAGCGTTGTCATTATGAATTTGGACAAATTCCTCTTCTGTTAAAAAAAGATTAAAAATAACCCTTGTAGAGCTGTTTTGAGGAATAAATGAAATAATGCACATTAAAACAGCAATTTGCCTGGGTGCAGTGGCTCACACCTATAATCCCAGCACTTTGGGAGGCCAAGGCAGGAGGATGGCTTGAGCCCAGGAATTGAAGACCAGCCTGGGCAACACAGCAAGACACTGTCTCAAATTAAATAAATAAATAAATAAATAAATAAATAAATAAAAAGAAAACAGCAATTGTTGTCTATTAGTATTCAGATTTAAGTCATCAGATACAACTTTATTTACCTAGGGAACATCTACTTTTTCAATGACTGGGATATGTCAGTTGTTCAAAGCACCCCCATTCTTATTTATTTATTTATTTTTATTTGATTGGTAAAAAAAAAAAAAAAAAAAGAGAGACGAGGTCTCACTATGTTGCCCAGGCTGGTCTTGAACTCCTGGGCTCATGGAATCCTCCTGCCTCGGCCTTCCAGAGTGCTAGAATTACAGGTGTGAGCCACCTGGTCTGGTCTGGCACCCCTATTTATGTAACTAATATATCTGTCAAACCAACTTAATTGTTGGAGGGTTGCCTGAAGGGTGGAGAGTTAAATAGTGATCTTGAAGAATGGTATCTATAGCTACTACTTATTGAACATCTAGTCCAGGCCAGTCCCTTTGATAGGCCATTATACATGAGCTCTAATCCTTAAACCATCCATATAAAGTAGATATTACTACCTTCAATGTTATAATGAGGAAAATGAGGCTTAGTGACCCAGAGATGTTAAGTTGTCCTAGAAAAAAACAGATAAATTCTTCTTGTCTGCTCCATGCAGCTCATTCTTGTTATAATGAGTTAGATTATAACATATATTCGATTGCTACATTTTCCTCTCCTAAAATAGATTTGGGATATGACCCAGTGCTCTGATGAGATCTGGGACACACATTTGCAAATTGTCATTGGTTTGTCATTTAAAAAAAAAAAAACCTCTCTCAGAAGTTCTAGGCCTTTTTTGGGAGTTTGGCCTACTCTCTTCCCTATAGACATGCTCCCATCCCCCATTACATGTCATTAATTTAAACCAGAACCTACGAATGAGGAAAGAAGCCACTACAAATTATTGGTAGTCTGGAGGGGGATGTGGGGCAATACCCCTATAAAGATTTTAAGGGAGTTTTCCCTTGCTGGGGCATCTGATTCTTTCTATTTTTTGTTAATCAAGACCCACGCCTGCTGTCAACGCTCTTACTTATAGAAGTTATTTATAAAATAGTTGTTCCTTGATTTTCTTATGGGGATAAAGTGAAGATCCAAATAACAATTATATATGAGATTGTATTCAGTTCAATTCAACAAACTTTTATAATGTACTTACTGAACATTAGAAGTTGTGCTAGAGTCTATAAATAAAAACACCTGGCCGGGTGCGGTGGCTCACGCCTGTAATCCCAGTGCTTTGGGAAGCCGAGGCAGGCAGATCACTTGAGGTGAGGAGTTCGAGACCAGCCTGGCTAACATGGTGAAACCCCATCTCTACAAGGAAAAAAAAAAAAAAAAAATATATATATATATATATATATATGCTAGTGTAGTGGCGGGTGCCTGTAATCCCAGCTACTCATGAGGCTGAGGTACAAGAATCGCTTGAACCCAGGAGGCGGAGGTTGCAGTGAGCCGAGATTGCGCTGTTGCATTCCAGCCTGGGTGACAGAGTGAGACCTTGTCTCAAAAAAAAAAAAGAAATAAAAATAAAACATTTATAAACTGTGAAAAGTAATACTGTATACATACAAGGTATTATTTATTTGAGATGGGGTCTCTCTGTGTTGCCCAGGCTGAATTTGTGCTCTGTGCAACTGCCTCAGTCTCCTGTGTAGCTGGGACTATAGGCATGTGCCACCATGCCTGGATAAGGTGTGACTTTTGACTTAATATAAATCATATAAGAGTTATAACAGTAATAATTCCTTACATTTCCTATATGAGAAACTGAAGCTCATATATGAGAAACTGAAGCTCAGAGAGGTTAAATGGTTTGCCTGAGGTCACACTCTAAGTGATTCTTAATATTCTCTTCGCTACTCCCACTGCCTTTCCAGGAAATTATACAGCAGGGATTCCACCTTATTTATCTGAGAGGAATATCTTACATCTCACATGGTTTGGAGGAGTCTCCTTGAATAGCAAGTGAAATTATACTCCCCAAAGCAATTTGCTCCATGATTTTCAGATTTCATAATTTGTGTAGCTACAAGTTTAGGCACTTTCGTATACGTTATTTCATTCATCCTCACAACAACCCTAAGGGTACACAACTAGTGAATGGGAGAGCCAGGACTGGAACCTGGATATTCCTAATGTCTGAGCCCTATTTATTTAACTATACTATGTGTCTTTGGCTATTAGTTGTATAACCTTGCGCAAATCACTAAGCCTCTGTGACCCTGCATGACCTACTCATACTCATACTCACATTTGTAAAGTGAGTATGATGATTATTTCCTTTTAGAATTGTGAAGCTCAAATGTGCTAATATAAAGTAGAAAACACCAGTAGAAACATCGGTTGTGGTTATGGCTGATAAATGTACCAAAGTGAAGTAATGTAAAACAGTATCTCTTATTCTTTCTTCAGTTAAAGAGATTAACAGCAAAAAAGAAGCCAAGGAAGATGCTCTTGAATAAGTGGTTACTCACCAGACCTATACGGCTTGCTTTTGTTAGCTGGCCTTTGCCAGAAGGGGTCTGAGTATAATTAGGAGTTCCTGGGGAAATTTCTGGAATGGTTTGCTTGTGGCGCCAATAGTCTAAAAACTTAGGTGGGGCTAACTCCATCCTGGGTCTTGTTCAGTTGTCCCTCCTACTACGGGGACTGCTATGATAATGGTAATGGGCGTAGGCCTGATAGAGTTGTGGTTTGTTGTCATGGGAAGCCAACGTAACTAAGAAATTTAGACCAATTCGGGCAAATACATTTATTGAGGTCTCTGTGGTAGGCTCAACTATGAGGGAGAGATAGTAGTGAGTCAGCCCCTTGTCCTCAAGGATTTTACAGTGCAGTGAGGTGGAGACAAGCCCTCAACTAACGCTTACAAATAAGGCAGAGTATAAAAAAGGTTGCATCAGAACAACTTAGAGGTGGGGTGTGGAGTTCCTAGAAGGCGTCTTGAAGTAGGTGGTATATACTCTGAGCCTTTGAAGATGAATTTCAAGTAACTGGGTATTCCAACTGAAGACTGGCAGCATCAGAAGGTGTAGGATGTGTTATGTTTAATATAGGCAGGAACGAAGGCCTTTACTGAGCACGTACTGTAATGCTAGGGTCTGACGATATAGAAATACATTGAAAACAGTTCTTGCCATTGAGGAGCTCTTAATCTAGAGGGATAGATAGGTGTAAACTGTCATTAGGGTGATGACTTCACAAGGTAGAGAAGAAAGCTTATAAAGGAGAATGTGTAACTTTGACATGAGGAGGAGAAAAAGATACTTTGCAAAGGAAGTAATACTTGAATTATGCCCTGAGAAAGGAGGAGTTTGCCAAGTGGACAATGAGAGAAGCTAGGAGCGCTACAGGCACCAGCGTTCCCTTGTTAAACAATCTAAGTGTGACAGGCACCGGGCAAATACATTTTTGCTTCCCCTTTCCAAATGGATTTTGGCTGTGGGAAGGAATGACTTAATGTCTTTTTCAATATACTAGCAGATGGTTAAATAAAGGTTTTACAGTCAGATTTGGATCCTAATTCAGCTATATAATTAGCTATATGACCTTAGTAAGACACTTGTGTTTCAGTTCCTTCATTCATACAATTCAAAAAATAAGAGTCTAGTACAGAGCCTGGCATATATAAAGTGCCATTATTATTTTCTATCATTATCTCATTTAGTCCTTGTAACCAACTTGGCCTCTGGTTATAATTTCCCCCATTTTTCAGAAGCAGGAGCTCAGCGTAGGTAGGTGGCCTGTCTGAAGTTCACAGGCCAATCTGGAGTCGCCTCCGCAGCCCGTCCGCTTTAATTTTATGTCCGCCCCGGGTTTTCCCAGGCGACCCCGGGGCAGGCTCTGGTCCAGCAGCTGAAACTCCGGTGCCAGGGTTTGGGCGGCGCCGCGGCCTGCTCCGGCGGGCGGGCAGGCGGGCGGGGCCAGGCGGGGCGGGGCGGGCGTGAGGAGGGAAGTTGTGGAAGTTAGGGGAGACGCCCGCCCGCCCGCCCCGGCCTCGCCTACGGCCGCTCCCTCCGCCTCCTCCCCGCCCCGAGCCCCAGTCAGCCGGTCCTTCCTTCCCTTCCCTTGCATGATGGAAACACCATGGCTGCGGCGGCCCAGCTTTCTCTGACACAGGTAACGCCACACGCCCGTCCGCTGGGCTCGGCCGGCCGGTGCCCCCTCCCCCACCGCCCTCAGCTTCGTCGACCCGGGCAGCTTCTTGGCTTGTGGGCCGGGCGGCCGGTGTGTGTGAGGGAAAGCGGGTGCGACTGCGGGAGGCGCCCTCCGGAGCCGGAGCCCCGCTGCGGCCGCCGCGACCTCGCCCAGGGTCGTCGGGCGCCCCCTGCCCCGTCCCGCGCGGCCCTCGCCACCCTCTGCGCCGCCGCCCTCCGCGCCGCCGCCGAGTGGACTATGACCCGGCCGCGCTCTGCCGGTGCCGGGCTGGTTCGCGGGGGGCAGCTTTCACCCACCCAGGAAGTTTCCTCCCACCGGGCCGCACGCACCCCAGGTGAGCTCCTGTTGAGCTCGCGCGGGCCGGCCGCACCCCCGGGCCGCACGAGGCTTGCTCGCTGGGCCGGCTGCGCGCCGCCCCCAGTTGGAGTTGCCTTCCAGAGCCGGACGCCCAGGTCCCCCAAGCCAGTCTTTCCTCTCCAGACCTGCCTTTCCCCCAGAGTCCGACGGAAACCCTCCCCAGCAATTTAATGTAGTTAGCTTCGCCTCCAAAGAAGTCTCATCCTACTCAACTACCTACTTTGCCAGCCCCTTCCTCCGTTCAGCCTCTCTCCCTCCTCATCAGGTTTCCTTCTGGGTCAGACCCCCGATGCCGCCTTTCCTACCCACGTCTGCTTCCACTTCCACTTCCACTTCCCCTCGGGGGTTCCCGCCTGATCGCTGTCCCAGTGGATCCCTTTAATGGGTGTGGTGGCTCCGCCAGTCTTGGTGCCAGGAACGGCCGCCCGGGGAGCACTTCTCCTGGGGGAATCCTCAGCAAAACGTGTTGTCGAGCTTCCCTCTTGCCTCGTTGCTTCCTGTCAAAGTCCAGTCCTTGTGCTTCTCAGAAAACCTCTAAACATCACTCACGCTGGGAACCTGGTCCCTCCCTCTCTGTAAAGAAGCCAATTACAATGTAAACATGGTGTCCGGGATGATAAAGTGACAGACACCTGACAGCCCTTTCCTGCTGCTCTGACCCAAACTCGCCCCCACGTCTCCTTCTCAGAAGGTTCTCTCCAGGGCTGGTGGCGCGTGCTTCCCGATTGGGGCCCACCCCGTCTTTCTTGCCTGCATTGTGGTATCTCCCTGCCATCTTGTACTCTCCTTGGCCTAGATTCGTCGGTGCTTCTAAGGCTTTAGCGCTGGGATAGGGGCAAACATTTCGGCAGTGCAGTTTTCTGTGTTTAAAATCAAGAGGCTTTGGGGTGCTTTGCCTAGCACTAGGATAGAGAGAAAAAAATGTTTTCTCAAACCGAGAGTCACGTACATGCTTCATGTAAAATAACTAACTCGTGTTTGCAGAATTCTAGGTGTCATAAGGGAAGTCTGTTTCCCAGTTTATTTGGTGGTGGTGGTGTTTGTCCTGTCCTGCCAAGCAGATAACAAGGGGGGGAAGAACCCTTTAACATGGAATGTGGTGGTTTAATCTTGGTTATGTATGTTTGGAAGGGTCCTCCCAAAACTCCAATTTGAACAACAACAGCACTGACTTTTAGGTATTCACTTTCTGAGAGTGTAGTTAGTGACTTGCATTAAACAAGATCCCTGTTGGCAGGCTGTTGTTTTCTGGCTCTGTTGGCCAATTCTGGCAGGAGTTTTGCCTTCTTGAAGGTTTTGTGCTCTTGAAGACTTCCGTAAAATTGCATCTCAGTTGTGTACATACTTTATTCTCTCCCTGGGTAATACCATGTTTTTAGCTTCTATTTACTATCATTCATCTCTGGAGAATTGCTTCAGGCTCTGTCAGTTTTATAGCCATTTAAAAAATTTACATATGTTCTTGGGTTATATATTTAGGTATTAATGTGTACACAGTAAGAACGGAGTCAGTAGTAGCTATTATCCTTCAGTGCCTCACACATGAGAGAATATACATTGGTGGTTAATTTTTATTGATAATTCAAATAAGTAAATTCAGAATATTCTGATTTTAAAACATGAAGAGGCAATAAGAGGAATTACGAAGGCACAGGAAAAAAAAAAAACATTTCTAGTCGCTAGTATACCCCAGTGTGCCTCCTTATTATTTCAAAACTTTGCAGATTTGTGGTTTTTAAATTTAATTTTAATTTTTTATAACTGCCTGAGCCCAATACACTAAGTAACAATGCAGCTTGGTTTCACATTCATTATTGACCCGTTTGTCATCCTCTGTTCCCCCCCCACCCCGCCCACCCTCCCAGCACACACATTTAGACATAGGTATACTCAAGTGAGAGATCATTCAGGGCAGGGACATCTTTTAATCCATCTTCTCCCATAGTACCTAGCTGGAAGAAAGTAATTAATAACTGTTGTAGGAATGACTGAAAGCTCTAAAGGGTTCTGTAACAGTTATGGAGATTAAACATGCTCAAGTTAGTTTCTGCTTCTGTTCATATGATGGTGATTTTCATACAGCAAATATTTTTAAAGTACCTATTATGTACTAGACACTATACTGGGATTATCTTGTTTATAATTTCTTGCCTTAACCAATTAAGCAAAACTGAGTTTGGGGAAAAAATGTGAAAAATGTTTTAGCTTATGCCTTCCTTCCTTCCTTTTTCCAAGCTTGCCAACCAACCCTTCAACTCCCCAGCCACCAGAATAAATTACCTAAATTATTATATTCTTGCTTCTAGAGATGATAGAATACTAGAGTACCAAAATGTTAGTTCCAGTTCTGCTTTGGCAACAGCTAACTGTATGGGTTTGGGTTAAATATCCAGGCCTCAGTTTTCTTAACTTTAAAATAGACTCAACAAATATTTGCTGAGCATTTACTATGTGCTAGGAATTACTCTAGGTACTGAGGATATATATACTCATGAACAAAAGTAGTTAACAATTCTTTGACCTTGGAGACAAAACCTGGAACTTATTTCTACTAGAGTAGTTTGAATTAGTTGATCTAAGGACCTTTCCAACTCTTTACTTTTTTTTTTTTTTTTTTTGAGACGGAGTCTCGCTCTGTCGCCCAGGCTGGAGTGCAGTGGCGCGATCTCGGCTCACTGCAAGCTCCACCTCCCGGGTTCACGCCATTCTCCTGCCTCAGCCTCCCGAGTAGCTGGGACTACAGGCGCCCACAACCGCGCCCGGCTAATTTTTTTTGTATTTTTAGTAGAGACGGGGTTTCACCGTGGTCTCGATCTCCTGACCTTGTGATCCGCCCGCCTCGGCCTCCCAAAGTGCTGGGATTACAGGCGTGAGCCACCTCGCCCGGCAGGACCTTTCCAACTCTTAAGATCCCGTTTTATAGACAGTATTCTATGATTTATAGACCTAGTGGACTTTCTCTGGGTTCTTTAGTGCTTTACAGCCTTAATGTTTTCTAATTCAGTTGTCTTTTCTAGTTGTTCTGTTTACTTCTTGTCAGTGAGAAGTAAAACCTGAAGGAGAATGATCTTGATTTTTGCTTCTGTTGTTAGATTAGAAAAAAAGCATGTAATACTTCTAAAAAACATTTCCAATAGTCAATTTTACTCCCTAATGCCCGTATCCCTAGTAATAATAATACTGTTAACTTCCCTTTGGGTATTACTATATGCCAGGAATTTTACTACACTTAGAATCTAACAATATGTTTTACAAATTGGAGGAGCTAGTAAGTAAGCTAGTAAGTGGTGGATCTAAGATTTGAACCAAGGTCTATAGGACTTCAAAAGCTGTCTATTTCACTGTACTTCTCTATGTACTATATGCTTGGCATATCCAACGCTCCCTTGTATTTTTTATTCTTTTTTGTCAGCATATGCCATTGTCTTAAGTAGTAAGCCTCTTGAGGATATAAGACATGGTTTTTGCCCCTGAATCTCTAGTGCCTTTAATAGTATCTTGATGATACAATTGTGTGTTCAAAGTTAGTGCTATTGATGATAAAGGTTTTATTTTACTGAGATAGGATTTGAATATTTAAAATAGTCTTTTAGCTATTCAGCTTTATACTGGTTTTCTTGCTTTAGTTTAGCAAGGATTTTTTTTTTTTTTTTGAGACAGGATCACACTTTGTCACCCAGGCTGGAGTACAGTGGCATGATCTGGCTCACTGCATCCTGCAACCTGTGTTGAGGAGGCAGAATGAGGCTCAAGGGATCCTCCCATTTCAGCCTCCTGAGTAGCTGGGACTACAAACATACATCGCCATGCCCAGCTAATTTTTAAAATTTTTTTGTAGAGACAGGGACTCCCTATGTGGTCAGATTCTTTTTTTTTTTTTTTTAAGTAATAAAAAAGCCCTTAAGTAGGGACTTTATTTTAAAAATCCTGATATATAAATGGTATAAAAAGTTTTAATGCTTTTTTTGTTAAATTACAAGAGTGATATAACTATTACAGAAAACTTGGAAATTAAAGGAAAACATCTCCCATAATTTCACAGTTTGTAGTGTTTATTTTCAGTTTCATTTTTTAAACAAGTATACAGTGTGTGCTAATAAACATATCATCTTAGTAGTCTGATTTAACAATTATGACAGTAAATACAGGTTAGTTTGAAAATTACAACATGTTCTGGAAGCAGAAAAGTGATATTGTTCTCAACATGACAGATATTTGAGTTCCTACAATGGGAAAAGCATATTAATGATGTTTTTCTTTTTTGCCTATAATTATGGTTCCACATACTCAGGAAATCTGTTCTTCTTTGGGAGAGATATCTAACCCTTCTCAAGGATGGCTTGAAATGTTCAGCACTTGGGAGGGGTTGTCATAGTTAAAATTAATTAGGAGCGGTTAGGTTTATCCAATAGTGAGTCTCTCAGGAATAATCTAAGAGTGCATTCCTTTGTTTTCACTCTATTTGCAGAAAGAATTCTAGTAACAGACTAAGGTATGGTAGAAAAAGATTGAGTATCATTAGCAATGAATTGTAGTTCAGAATCTCTGCAATCTCTAATAGTGTGATTTTAAAGGCCCAATCTAAGGTATTTTACTTGTTCTTCAGGGAATTACAAAAAGCACTTTATACACTTGTTTGTGAGTTTGGGGCCTAATAAAATTGGAAGCAGAAAATATAACTGTTGGGTACTGGGCTTAATACCTGTGACACAAGTCCACTGATGTAACAAACCTTCACATGTACCCTTGAACCTAAAACGAAAGTTAAAAAAAAAAAAATCAGAACTCTGGAAACCAAAACCAAGTAAATGGCCTGAGAGAGGTCTGGTTAGTTGGAGAATTGATAGAAATAATAAATGAAAAGTTAATCCAGGCAGAGTTCATTAGGCAAACTCATATGCTGAAGTTTCATTTTTAAAGCAGTTGAATCAACAAGGTATGCCTTCATTAACAATTACATTTATTAGGCGTTTTTAATAATCTGAGGAATCTTGTAAATTGAATGCTTTATTACAGTAAAGTGAACATTTTCTTATTTCGACAAATGATCTAACCCAGTTAAGCATGCGTAGAAAAAAGACTGGAAGAAATAAAAAACAGTTTTATAGTAGCATGGTTGTAGTTTTTATCTACCTTGTTTTTAACAGTGAGAATGTATTCCTTCTGTAATCAACTGATTTAGCGTTTCTCTGCGTCATTTTTAAAAATTTATTCATTTAAATTGAATACACAATAACTATGTGTAAAGTAAAGCTTTGTGTTCTAAGATTACGTCTACACTTAGTTTTCATCCTAAACATTCTCATCTTTGGATTTAGAGAAATTGGTCAGAGGAATGATACTAATTAATGGATTTGGACAATTCAGTTAGAGGACTAATTTATAATTTTGTGTGCTGCTTTATAATTTACAAAGCATAACCTATGAACTAAGCTATTATTATCATTTCAGATTGGAGGATACTGAGGCTCAGAATTTATAGTTAGTAAATTAAAAAGCCAACATAAATTCATGTTTGAAAAAATTCATACAGTGCTAGTGAAGTCTCCCTTACTGCTTTAGGCCCTCATTTGCTTTCCCAGAGGCAGCCATTCTTGCCAGTTTCTTGTGTGAATTTCCAGTAATAGTCTGTGTATATGCAAATAAATATATATAATATATGCACTGTGTATGTATATTCTTTTGTATAAGCTGTTTATTGTTTCACAGTTTGTTGTTGTTATATTATTTTTAACTTAACTGATTTAGGAGATTGCTCTATATCATCACATGTAGATCTCCCTTATTATTTTCAAAACCTCAGGGTATTTCTATATGTAAACTTACTGTTATTTATTTTACTAGCCACCTAATACTGGACATTTATTTTGTTTTCAATCTTTTGTTACAACTATGCTGCAGTGGATACTCTTTTACATGTTTTTGTGCACATGTGTGAGCATATGGATTAATTTCTAGCAGGTGTAATTGTTGGGCCAAAGGATACTTTTAATCTACATAGATACTGCTAATTTGGGGTAGGCATAGTGGCTCAGGCCTATAATTCCAGTGCTTTGGAAGGCTGAGGTGGAAGGATTGATTGAAGCCAAGAGTTCAAGGCCCGGGTAACATAGTGAGAGCCATCTGGGACAAAAAAAAATTTTTTTTAATTAGCTGGGCATGGTAGTGTGCAGCTGTAGTCCTAACAGTCATTCGAGGTTACATTGAGCTATGATTGCACCACTGCACTCCAGCCTAGGTGACAGAGCTAAGACCCTGTCTCCAAAAAAAAAAAAAAAAAAAAAAAAAAAGATATTGCTCATTTGCATTCAGAAACACTGCTGTAGTAGCACCTATGTTTGAGAGTGTCGTTTCCTCCACAGCTTGCTCAACATGTATATTATTGTCAGTCCAGTGATCAGAAAGATTTCAAACAATTTCATTGTTTTAGTTTGTTATTTATTTATGGGTAAGGTTGAACTTTTTTTTTTCCTTTGAAACCATTTGTATTTCTTTTTTTTGTAAACTGCTTTAGTTTTTTACTTGTTCTCTTGATGGGCTGTTTGTCTTCTTACTGATTTGTAAGAACTCTTCTTATATTTAGGAAATTCGCCCTTCTTTGCAAAATTCTTTGCAAAATTTTTTTTCTCTGAAATTTTTTTGTTTTTGGCATTCTTTGATTATGTAGAAATATTTGTTTTATATGTTTAATTTGTCAGTCTTTTCTCTTAGAGCTTCTGCAAAATCTAGATTTTCAAATTTCAGGAGCAGAGGCAGAATAATATAACTGCAAGAGCACACCTGTTCTGCCCCTGAGTAGTTTTGTGATCTTGGGCAAATTACTTAACCTCTTAAGTGTACTCATTTGCATATTAGAAATAAACTACTGAGACTTCTTGGGTATTATTGAGACCTCTTAAGCATGTTGTGATTACAAAATGAACTGGTGACTTATTTTCTTTAGCCACTCCTATAGTTTTCCCAATTTGTTAAAAACTGGCCTTGTACCCCGCCTCATATACTGTGCTTTCCTATTATGTAAATGTGAACTTTTGAATATTTTGTGTAGAAGTAAGATAGAAATGAGGTAGAAGAAACTCACCTTTGTGATATAAATAATGCTATCAAATGAATCAGAGGTGCAATTGAAAAATAAAGGTTGGGCTCTTTTTAAAACTTGTTTTTTACGTGGTAAAAATATACAAAGAAAAGTAAAGTAAGCCTCACTTCCTCCCCCCTTTAAACTGGGGGTTATGATAATGGGAATATAATAGTACCAGGAGTTTTTCATCTGAAATAATCAAACTGCTTATTCCTTACTAAATCTGCAGTAAGAATACAAATTTGACCAAGAATGCTAGATAAGAACATATTTTTTGGAGGAAGATGTTTATATTACAGTACTTTATAGTTTTTTAGATCATGGTTTCTCAGCCTTGGCACTTTGAGATTTTGGGCTGGAGAATTTCTTGTGGGAGGCTGTTCTGTGCATTGTAGGGTGTTTTGCAGCATCCTTATCTATTCACCTTCACCAGTTGCAATAATCAGAAATATCTCCAGATATTGACAGATATTTCCTAGAGGATTAAGTTGCCTCTAGTTGAGAATCACTGGCTTATTTATTTATTTTTATTTTAAAGTTTTAGTACTTTCGCGAGAGAGTTTTGCTCTGTCGTCCAGGCTGGAGAACAGTGGTGCGATCTTGGCTCACTGCAACCTCCACCCCTGGGTTCAAGCAATTCTTGTGCCTCAGCCTCCTGAGTAGCTGGGATTACAGGCGTGCATCACCACGCCTGGCTAAATTTTTTTGTATTTTTAGTCCAGATGGATTTCACCAGGTTTGCCAGGCTGGTCTCCATCTCCTGACCTCAAGTGATCCTCCTGCCTTGGCCTCCCAAAGTGTTGGGATTACAGGTGTGAGCCACTGCGCCTGGCCAAATCACTGGTTTAGATATTTACTTATTTATTTATTATTATTTTTTGAGGTGGACTTCTGGCTCTGTTGTTCAGGCTGGAGTGCAGTGGCACGATCTCGGCTCCCTGTTACCCACGCCTCCCGAGTTCAAATGATTCTCCTGCCTCAGCCTCCCAAGTACCTGGGATTATAGGCGCCTGCCGCCACACCTGGCTAATTTTTGTATTTTAGTAGAGACAGGGTTTCATCATGTTGGCCAGGCTGGTCTCGAATTCCTGACCTCAGGTGATCCGCCCTCCTCGGCCTCCCAAATTGCTTGGGATTACACACGTGAGCCATTGTGCCCGGCCTAGCTATATACTTTTTGTGGTCCATCAGGACATATAAGATATACTTTCTGGGGGTGAGGACAGGGGAAAGAGTTTATCTTCATATTTTTATTCTTAAGCCTGCCATGAGCCATGATTGACTCCTTGTGCATAAATATTGAGCTTAAAAAACTTAAATGAGAAAGCAACCTGAAATTGTGAACTTAATTTTATGTGTGATTTCTCTCCCTTTTTTAGTGTGATCTCCCCCCTCCCCCGGCTCCACTGTAGTTTGGAAACTTAGCGTGGTCTTGTTTTAGTTGTGGAACAGTTCTATCTAGTGGGCTAAGTATCAATACAGAGATCCTGGAAGGAAAACATTCTCATGCCACTGTTGAGAAGGAAGAGGACTGATGCTTCTAAAACGCCTAATAAATACTAAATTTTTTTAGATGATCTACATACATTGTTTCACCTAATCTTTGTAGCCTTTCTACAAATAGGCATTAATCTGTATTACTTGCTTATGGTTGTATTTTAAGTGGGAGAGTTGAGATTTGAACCCAGGCACATCTGTTCTCCAAGACATTTGCTATGCTGCTTCCTATAGTCATTGATGGTATTTCAGTCAAATTTTGGGATGAAAATGAACATTCATGGGATCTTACATTCCTCTATTGTTAGGTAAAAGAAATTATTCAGTGATATATGTGTGTGTGTGTGTGTGTGTGTGTGTGTATGGGGGGGAGGTCAATAGTGGGATAATAACAATAATATTGAGCACACTTACGTGTCATGTGCTGCTTTCAATAATCTTTACAACCTGATGAACTTTCAGTATTCTTTACAACTTGGTAATCCTTATAGCCCTGTTTTACAAAAACAAAACAAAACAAAAAACTGGGACACAGAGATGAAGTAATTTGTTCAAGGTCAAACTGCTGCTAAGTGGTAGAGCCAGAATTGTAACCCAGTAGTCTAAACAACTCAGATATTAATTGAATGAGTCTGCATTTTTAAGGGCAAAATGGCTCTGACAGAGCTGACTAATTGTGGTACCATTCCTTGGTTATAGCTGAACATATGTTCTAGGCTACTACATCTTCCTATGTGAAAATCTACTTATCACTGCATACACCACATCTCTAGAAAGTGATTGTTGCACACAGTTATAGTGGAGAGTTTTTGTAGACATAGTAGAAGGTAGTTTTTCGTTTTGCAACCTCCAGATTTATTGCAAATGAAAATCTAAGCTTGTCCAGGTTAGTGTACATCATGCCAATATTTACTTTTAAGCTAATACTCTCTCAGACACAATTATTTGGACTTGGAGTTTCTACAGTATTGTATTACTAAAGATAAAATGTATCAGAGACTCCCTAAAAAACAAACTATTTTATTCAATAAAACCTGGAACCATTAGCTGTAATGATTTCTGATCCTCAGATGAACATTTTTGAGAACTAGCATAAAATAATGACAGAGATCTTGGGCTCTGAAGTCAGAATGTCTTAGGTCAGTTGATAGATTTTAGTTATATGAACTGTTAATTTTTATGATATGTTGCACTTAATTAGGATTTTGATGGATCATTTATACTAAGGATTATTGATAACTTCATTCCACCTTTTTTTGTTCTGTAGGTACAACATAGATATAACATTATACATATATTAAAATATGATATTATATGCATTAAAGGTGCTTCCAGTATTGATGGTTGATCCTCTGTTTCAGAAAACATTTACCAGATGCCTCCTGTGTGTCACTACTCTAGTAAGCCTTGGACATACAGCATAAGACCATGACATTTGCTCTGAAGATAGCTTTTAGTTTTTTAGGGAGATAAACACTGACTTTCTTGTGTGACAAGTACTGTGATAAAGGATGATAGAAGTAAGGCAAGCAGGTACCATGGGAGAATCCTGTGATTATGATGAAACTTTTGGTGGTAATGTAGTTTTTAATTACTTAATGGTTTTATAGGATCCAGGGTTGTTACTGTAGAGGATAAACTGTACTTGAAAGGATAATATAAATCTATAGGAACATTTGATTCAAGTTAAATTGTATTTTGGTACATAGGGTCCATATTGTGGGATATAACATCCATTTTCTTATGAGATTCCTTGTTTTATCTTTTCTTTGTAATAAAGGAAGAATTTTTAATTTTGACCATAGGCCATAGGAAGGGGACTCAAGAATAGACTTCAAAAGATCTGTGATCTACTCCAAAACAGTAGGTAAAATATTTTGTATATATATTTTAACAGAGTATCAAGATTCTCATCCTAGGGACACTGAGAGAAGTTTTATATAGTGGGAAGAACACTGGATATAGTACAAGACAAACCTGGATTGAATTGTAGCTCTGCCATTTGTGACATCTCTGAGTGATCATGGCAAATTACTTAAACTTTCATTTGCTTATGTATGATGTATACACATTGTTCAGATATAGGAGACATTTGGTAAACAGAATTGCTTGTGTTATTATTAATACTTAACCTGCAGAATTTATGTATTTGTTTAAATGTTTCTCCCCTTCCCCTTCCTTCCTTCCTTCTTTCCTTCCTTCCTTCCTTCCGTCTGTCCATCCGTCCTTGGCAGAGTCTTGCTCTGTCACCAGGCTGGAGTGCAGTGGTAGGATCTCAGCTCACTGCAGCCTCCACCTCTCGGGTTCAAGCGATTCTCCTACCTCAGCCTCCCGAGTAGCTGGGACTACAGGTGCGCGCCACCATGCCCAGCCAATTTTTGTATTTTTAGTAGAGACGGGTTGTGTAGTTTTAGTAGAGAGGGGTTTCACCATGTTGGCCAGGATGGTCTTGATCTTCTGACCTCATGATCCGCCTGCCTTAGCTTCCCAAAGTGCTGGAATTACAGGCGTGAGCCACCACGTCAGGCCTAAATGTTTTTTCATTTCCAGTATTCTTCACTCACTAAAGAAAACTTGGAACATACATGTCGAAAAATAGCTAGAAGGTAGATCACCATCCACACCATTCTTTAAATTTTAGTCTTTTACATTTTTTCTTTTTGTTTTCAAAATGTCGTTATTATCTCTCTTTCATACACACACACACATATATGTAAATCTATATGTATGTAACAATTTTTATTCTGTTCTCTTTTTTTTTCCTGAGATGGAGTCTAATCACCCAGACTGGAGTATAGTAATGTGATCTCGGCTCACTGCAACCTCCATCTCCTGGGTTCAAGCAGTTCTCCTGCCTCAGTATCCCAAGTAGCTGGAATTACAGGCGTGTGCCACCATACCTGTCCAATTTTTGTATTTTTAGTGGAGATGGGGTTTCACTATGTTGGCCAGGCTAGTCTTGAACTCCTGACCTTGTGATCTACCCACCTTAGCCTCCCAAAGTGTTGGGATTACAGGTGTGAGCCACTGCGCCTGGCCTCTTCTGTTTTCTTTAAGTGTTTTCATATGTGGTCTTCATAAGCATCAATTTAATGTCTTTCGAGCATATTAATTGTGTGCGTTATAGTTTAAGCCCTAATGTGTACAGACATTGTATGTATGTCCACTATAATTAATGCTGTTGCAGATAACCTTTGCTCTATCATTTGATAAATTTTTTTCTGTAGAGTTACATGTGGTACTTATATTATTGAATTATTTTTCTATGTATACATTTGAGTTTTGAAATCAAACAAGTGAATTTTTAGTTTATATTTTAAGATCTTGAATGGTAAAGCAGACAGCAGCAAGGGTTAACTCGAGCAATAATCTGAAAAATGCTATTCTGAAGGGATTAAACTAAGCATATTTAATTTGGTTGCAAGGGCTATTTATAGTTTGTCAGAGTTCACTTAGTGTAGGAAACTGGCATTAAAAGTTGTGAGCTTGAAGAAGATTGAAATATTTCAGTTTGTATACACAGTTTTCACCCTTCTCTGCAGTCTGTATTGCTTTCATTCTTAGTTTGTTTTCTACATTCTGTTCTGTTTTTTGTTTTTTTTTTCTGGCACACTTTTATGCAGGGCCTTTTAAGATCCGGGGGTGGATTCTGGACCATCTGGCACTTCAGAATAGCTCAAAAACTTCACTTGCTTGAACTGTCTTGGTTTGTGTCCCTGCTTGGCACGTTTTCTGCTTTATACCCTCAGAGCTTTTTGTTTTTTTTTTTTTGAAACCGAGTCTCCCTCCGTCACCCAGGCTGGAGTGCAGTGGCGCAGTCTCGGTTCACTGCAAGCTCCGCCTCCCGGATTCACACCATTCTCTTGCCTCAGCCTCCTAAGTAGCTGGGACTACAGGCGCCCGCCACCATGCCCGGCTACTTTCTTTGTATTTTTAGTAGAGACGGGGTTTCACTGTGTTAGCCAGGATGGTCTGGTCTCCTGACCTCGTGATCCGCCTGCCTCGGCCTCCCGAAGTGCTGGGATTACAGGCGTGAGCCACCGCACTCGGCCAACCTCAGAGCTTTTTATGACTAATTTTTTCCTTAGGACAGGAATTTTAAGAGTACCAGTGTTCATAAATTAAAGTGAACAAGACTCATTTCACTATAAAATTCACCAAAAAAACCCTCATAAACTTTGCAATCTGTTTTTAAATGTATAATTGACATGAACACTTATATCTGTTTGATAAATATTTAAAATATTCAAAAATGAAATAGTTTTTAGGTGCTGCTTATAGTTTTTCTTTGATTATGAGGCCAGGTAGAGAGGAAAGTGTAATTCTGCAAATTGTAAATTTACTAAGTTGATTTCTAGTCCTAGCTTTAAAATACTTCATATGTCCAAATTAATAATAACTCAAAAAGATATACCTGCATTTAAAAATATTAGCCATCTACCAATTCCAAAAAGCTGTGGAGGTACTTAATGTATAAAATATTTAAATATTATTGACTGGGCGTGGTGGCTCATGCCTATAATCCCAGCACTTTGGGAGGCCGAGGTGGGAGAATCACCTGAGGTCAGGAGTTCAAGACCAGCCTGGCCAACGCGGCAAAACTCTGCCTCTGCTAAAAATACAAAAATCAGCTGGGTATGGTGGCAGGCATCTGTAATTCTAGCTACTCAGGAGGCCAAGGCAGGAGACTCACTTGAACCTGAGAGGCGGAGGTTGTAGTGAGCCGAGATTGCACCATTGTACTCCAGCCTGGGTGATAGAGCAAGACTCCATCTCAAAACAAACAAACAAACAAATAAATAAATAAATTGTAGTGAGCCAAGATTGCGCCATTGCACTCCAGCCTGGGTGACAGAGTGAGACTCCATCTCAAAATAAATAAATAAAAAAAATAAATAAATAAAATATTTAAACATTGTTTACTTTTATTAAGATACTTTTTTTTTTTTTGAGACGGAGTCTCGCTCTGTCGCCCAGGCTGGAGTGCAGTGGCCAGATCTCAGCTCACTGCAAGCTCCGCCTCCTGGGTTTACTCCATTCTCCTGCCTCAGCCTCCCGAGTAGCTGGGACTACAGGCGCCCACCACCTCACCCGGCTAGATTTTTGTATTTTTTAGTAGAGATGGGGTTTCACTGTATTAGCCAGGATGGTCTGGATCTCCTGACCTCGTGATCCGCCCGTCTCGGCCTCCCAAAGTGCTGGGATTACAGGCTTGAGCCACCGCGCCCGGCCTATTAAGAGACTTTTTAGCTCTCTGCTCCATTGTTCTTTTCTAAAATTTTTATTTTTTAAACAGTTTAATTGAAATGTAATTCACATACCATACAACTTACCCTATAAAGTGTACAATTCAGTGGTTTTTAGTCTCTTCATAGATATGTACAAACATCAATTTTAGAACAATTTTATCACTTCAGAAAGAAACTTGCGCTCCTCAGCTGTCACCCTCCCGTATTGCATGCTTCCCCCGGCCTAAGCAACTATTCATCTACTTTCTGTCTCTATAGAGTTTCTTATTCTGGACTTTGTATGAACGGAATAATATAATACATATACTCTTTATGACTGCCTTCTATCACTTTTTGTGGTTTATCTATGTTGGAGCAAGTATCAGTAATTCGTTCCTTTTTTTGGTTGAAAAATATTCCATCATATGGTTATACCACATTTTGTTTATTCATTTGTTCATCGATGGATATTTGGGTTTTTTCCACCTTTTGGCTGTTAAGAATAATGCTGTTATAAGCGTTCATATACAAGGTTTTGTGTACATACATGTTTTCACTTCTCCTGGGCACGTATCTGGTCATATGGAAATTCTGTGTTTAATCATTTGAAGAACTGCTGATTTTTTTTTTTTTTTGAGACACAGTCTCACTCTGTCACCCAGGCTGGAGTGCAGTGGCGCAATCTCGGCTCACTGCACCCTCTACCTCCTGATTAAGCGATTCTCCTGCCTCACCCTCCTGAGTAGCTGGGACTACAGGTATGTACCACCACACCTGGCTAATTTTTGTGTTTTTAGTAGAGACGGGGTTTCACTATGTTGTACAGGCTGGTCTCAAACTCTTGGCCTCAAGTGATCCACCCGCTTCGGCCTCCCAAAGCACTGGGATTACAGGTGTGAGCCGCCATGCCCGGCTGCTGACTGTTTTAGAGCACCTCCACCATTTATGTTTGTACCAGCAGTGTACGGGGATGAGGATTTCTCCACATCCTCTCCAGTAATTGGTATTAGCTGACTTTTTGATTTTGGCCTACATTTTTTAGTATCTCATTGTGTTTTTGATTTTCATTTCTCTGATGATTAATGATGTCAAGTATCTTTATGTGCTTATTAGCCATTTCTAGATCTTCTTTAGAGAAATGTCTATTTATATTCTTTGCCCATTTTAAATAAAATTGAGTTGTCTTTTTATTATTGAGTTGTTAGAATTCTTTATGTATTCTAGATAGAAGCCCTTATTAGATACATGGTTTGCATATATTTTCTCCCATTCCATGGATTATTTTCTTGATGGTGTTCTTTGAAGTACTTTGAAGTTTTTTATTTAATTTTAATTTATTTTGTTTTCAGACAGGGTCTTGCTCTGTTGCCCAGGCTGGAGTGCAGTGGTATGATCACAGCTCATTGCAACCTTGACCTCCAGGGCTCAAGTGATCCTCAAGCTGGGACTACAAGTGCACGCCACCTTGCCCAGCTAATTGTTTTTATATTTTTTGTAGAGATAGGGTTTCACTGTGTTGCCCAGGCTGGTCTTGAACTCCTGGGCAACATGCTCTCTTTGGCCTCCCAAAGTGCTAGGATTGCAGGCTGACATAAGCCACCTTGCCTGGCCTGAAGTTTATAATTTTGATAAGGTCTAATTTATATATATTTTTCTTTTGTTGCTTGTGCTTTGGGTGACATAGCCGAGTCTTTTGGCAAATCTAAGGTCATGAAGATTTATCTGTTTTCTTTTAAGACTTTTATAGTTTTAGCTGTTATATCTAGGTCCTTGATCTATTTCAAGTTAATTTTTATATATGGTGTGAGTTAAGGGTCCAACTTCATATTTTCACTAGTGGATATCTTTTGCTTGTGACATGGTATTCCAGCACCACTTGTTGAAAAGACTATTCTTTCCACATTGAATGATCTTGGCACTCTTGTCAATAATCAGTTTACCATACATGTATGACTTAATTCTGACTTAATTCTGTTCCATTGATCTATATGTCCTGTGCAGTACAACACTGTCTTGAGTATTGTTGTTTTGTAATACGTTTTGAAATTGGGATGTGTTAGTCCTCTAACTTTGCTTTTTTATTTTTTTTGTTGTTGAGACAGAATTTCACTTCTGTTGCGCAGGCTGAAGTGCCGTGGTGCGAACTCGGCTCATTGCAGCCTCTACTGGGTTCAAGCGATTCTCCTGCCTCAGCCTCCTGAGTAGCTGAGATTACAGTCGTGTGCCACCACGCCCGGTTAATTTTTGTATTTTTAATAGAGATGGAGTTTCACCATATTGGCTAGGCTGGTCTCGAACTCCCAACCTTAGGTAGTCCGCCCACCTCAGCCTCCCAAAGTGCTGGGATTACAGGTGTGAGCCACCACACCCAGCCTACTTTGCTTTTTTCTTTCAAGATTGTTTCGGCTATTCCAAATTCTTTGCAATTCTGTCAGAATTTTAGAATCAGCTTGCCAGTTTCTGCAAAACAGTTGTAATTCTCATATAAATTGCATTGAATCTATAGATTAGTTTGGGGAGTATTACCTTAACAAGGTCTTCTGATCTATGAACGTGGGATGTTTTTCCATTTTATTTATAACTTTAATTTTGTTCAGTGTCTTATAGTTTTTAGAGTATAATAAGTCTTGTACTTTTGTTAAAGTTAAATAAATTGATAATAAAACCATTTGATGCTATTGTGAATGGAATTGATTTCTTACTTACTTTCTTTCTTTTTTTTTTGAGACAAAGTCTCACTCTGTTGCCCAGGCTGGAGTTCAGTGGTGCAATCTTGGCTCACTGCAACCTCCGCCTCCCAGATTCAAGCGATTCTGCTGCTTCAGCCTCCTGAGTAGTTGGAATTACAGGCAAGCCCCCATCATGCCCAGCTAATTTTTGTATTTTTTAGTAGGGGTGGGGTTTCACCGTGTTGGCCAGGATGCTCTCGAACTCCTGACCTCAGGCGATCCACCCAACTCGGCCTCCCAAAGTGCTGTGATTACAGGCGTGAGCCACTGTGCCCGGCCTGGAATTGATTTCTTAATTTCATTTACAGATTATTTGTTGGAAATGTATAAGAACAAATTTTTTTTCATACTCATGTTGTGTCCTGTAACCATCTGAACATATTTATTACCTTTAGTAGTTTTTAGTGGATTCCTTAGGATTTTCTATATATAAGTTCATATCATGCACAAATACAGATTTACTTCCTCCCCCAATCTAGATGCTGTTTATTCTTATTCTTGTCTGATTTCCCTGGCTAGAACCTCCAGTATAATATTGATTAGAAGTGGCAAGAGTGGACATCCTTTTCTTGTACCTGAAGCATACGTATGTATTATCAGGACCTCAAAAGTGCCTAGTTCAGCCATGAAATAAAACTTAGTGTTATTTGAAAGGGTTTTTTTTTTTTTTTAAGTATTTATTTATTTTTATTTGCCACTATACTAATGAGGAAGAAGGGGTTTCTAAATTTTGTTATTTGTTTATGTATTTGTTTGAGACAAGGTCTCTGTTGGTCAGGCTGGAGTGCAGTGGTGCGATGGTGGCTTACTGCAGCCTTGACGTCCTGGGCTGAAGTAATTCTGCCTCAGCCCCCCAATTAACTGGGGCAACAGGCATGCACCACCACATCTGGCTAATTTGTTTGCTTTTTGTGAAGATGGAGTCTCACTATGTTGCCCAGGGTGGTCGCAAAATCCTAAGGTGCAAGTGATTCTCACATCCTTCACCTCTCAAAGTGCTGAGAGTACAGGCATGAGCCACCTCACTTGGCCGGAGGGTTTTTTTAAATTCACATTTTAATTATGTTGCTTCAGAGGGGTTCTTGAGTTTGGTCCTTATACTATCAGCACCTGAAAGCTTGTTTGAAATATAAATTATTATTAGACTCTACCCTGCAACTCTGAAAAGAACCAGGGGCTGGGAAGTTCACTTAGCCTTTTGCATGGTTAATGTAGTTTGTCTTAAAATTAATAATGTGGCAGGGTGCAACTGCTCTCGCCTGTAATCCCAGCACTTTGGGAGGCCGAGGAGGGTGGATTACCTGAGGTCAGGAATTTGAGAGCAGCCTGGCCAATGAGGCGAAACCCCATCTCTACTCAAAATACAAAAAATTAGCTGGGCATGGTGATGGACGCCCATAATCCCAGCTACTCATGAGGCTGAGGCAGGGGAATCGCTTGAACCCGGGAGGCGAGGTTGCAGTGAGCTTAGGTCGCACTACTGCACTCCAGCCTAGGCGACAGAGCAAGACTCTTCTCAAGAAAACCACAAAAAAACCCCCCAAAACTAATAATACTACTAATGAGTAACACATACAGGATTTTTGTTTTGTTTTCGTTTTTGTTTTTGTTTTTGTTTGTTTGTTTGTAGAGTTGGAGTTTCACTCTTGTTGTCCAGGCTGGAGTGCAATGGTGTGATCTCAGCTCACTGCAGCCTCCACCTCCCTGGTTCAAGCAATTCTCCTGCCTCATCCTCCTGGGTAGCTGGGATTACAGGGGCCTGCCACCATGCCTGACTAATTTTTTGTATTTTTAGTGGAGACGGGGTTTTGCCATGTTGGCCAGGCTGGTCTCCAACTCCTGACCTCAGGTGATCTGCCTGCCTCTGGCTCTCAAAGTGCTGAGATTACAGCTGTGAACCACCACACCCAGCCAATACGGGGTTTTACATTTATGGAACATGTAATTTTCACAAAGACTATTTATAGTACGTTTTTTCTTTTGTGTTTTTTAATATGTGAGGAAACAACCCAGAGAGATTGTCAGTTTTTTTTATTTTTTTTTTGAGATGGAGTTTCACTCTTGTTGCCCAGGCTGGAGTGCAGTGGCTCGATCTTGGCTCACTGCAACCTCGCAACCTCTGCCTCCCGGGTTCAAGCGATTCTTCTCCCTCAACCTCCTGAGTAGCTGGGATTACAGGTGCGTGCCACCATGCCCGGCTAATGTTTGTGTTTTTAGTAGAGATGGAGTTTCACCATGTTGGTCAGGCTGGTTCTGAAACTCCTGACCTTGTGATCCTCCCACCTCGGCCTCCCAAAGTGCTGGGATTACAAGTGTGAGCCACTGCACCCGGCCTAAAGATTTTCTTTTAAAAATTAGCTGGGTGTGATGGTGAGCACCTTTAGTTGCAGCTACTTGGGAGGCTGAGGCAGGAGGATTGCTTGAGCTTGGGAGGTCGAGGCTGCCGTGAGCTGTGTTTATGCCACTGCTCTCTAGAGTTGGGTGACAGGGCAAGACCCTTTCTCAAAAAACAAACAAAAACCACAATGAAATACCACTTCATACCCATTAGGATGGCTATGAACAAAAAACCAGTAACTAGCAAATATTGATGAAGACGTGGAGAAATGTACTGCTGATGAGATTGTAAAATAGTGCAGCCACTGTGGAAAACAGTATGGCAGTTCCTCAAAATATTAAACATAGAATTACTGCATAATCACCATATAATCTAGCAATTTCATGTCTGAGTATATATCCAAAAGAATTGAAAGCAGTGACTTGAACACATTTGTATACCAGTGTTTATAACAGCATTATCCACAGTGGCCAAAAGGTGGAAATAACCCAAGTATCCATTGACAGATGAATGGGTAAACAAAATGTGGTATCACATGCAACGAAATATTTTTGACTGTTAAGAAGGGATGAAATTCTGATACATGCTGCAACAAGGAAAAAATCTTAAAGACATTGTGCTAAATGAAATAAGCCAAATGCAGAAAGACAAATATTGTATGTTTGCATGTATATGTGGTACCTAGAATAGTCAATTTCATAGAGATGGAAAGTAGTATAATTGGTATTGAGGGGTTGAAGGGGAGTTAAGTGTTTAACATGTACAGATTTCCAGTTTGGGATGATGAAAAAGTTGTGGAAATGGATAGTGGAAATAGTTGCACAACAATGTGAATGTACTTAGTGCCACTGAATTGTGTACTTGAAAATGTACAATTTTATGTACATGTATGTATTTTACCATAATAAAAAAGTAGAAAAAAAATGAGAAAAGGACTTGAATAGAGATTTCTCTGAAGAAAATATGCAAATTGCCAGTAAGCTCACAGAAAATTTTCAGCATCATTAGTCATTAGGGAAATGCAAATTATAGTCACAATGAGAAGCCATTTCATACCCATTAGGGTGGCTTTTATCAAAGAAAAAGAAGGAATTTGGAGATACTGGAACCCTTGTGCATGGCTGGTGGGAATGTAAAATGAGCTGATGGAAAACAGCATGGCAGTTTCTGAAAAAAATTCAAAATAAATGGTTCAGCAATTCCACTCCCAGCTGTCTACTCAGAAGAATTGAAAACAAGGATCCAAACACATACTTGTACAGTAATGTTTATAGCAGCATTGTTCACAATAATTAAAAGGTAGAAATAACCCAAGTGTCCATCAAGAGCTGAATTTTTTTTTTTTTTTTTTTGAGATGGAGTCTCACTCAGTCGCCCAGGCTGAAGTGCAGTGGCGCAATCTTGGCTCACTGCAAGCTCCGCCTCCCGGGTTCACACAATTCTCCTGCCTCAGCCTCCCAAGTAGCTGGGACTATAGGCGCCCGCCACCACACCTAGCTAATTTTTTGCATTTTTAGTAGAGACGGGGTTTCACTATGTTAGCCAGGATGGTCTCGATCTCGTGACCTCATGATCCACCCGCCTTGGCCTCCCAAAGTCCTGGGATTACAGGCGTCAGCCACCGTGCCCGGCCAAGAGCTGAATTTTTAAAAAAATGTGCATGCATAAAAGAAAAGGATTGAAATTATGATACATGCTACAACATGAAGAAACCTTGAAGACTTGAAATGAAATAAGTCAAACACAAAGAGACAAATATTATTTTCTTTTTATATGTGTCTTAGTCTGTTTTAGCTGCTATAACAAAATACCAAAAACCGGGCAATTTAGAAAGAACAGAAATTTATTTCTTCCAGTTCTGGA
This sequence comes from Macaca mulatta, assembly GCF_049350105.2. Taxonomy (NCBI): domain Eukaryota; kingdom Metazoa; phylum Chordata; class Mammalia; order Primates; family Cercopithecidae; genus Macaca; species Macaca mulatta. The sequence goes on from NC_133406.1 coordinate 189,168,178, forward strand.
GGCCAGGAAGTCTAGGATCAAGGTGCTAGCAGATTCAGTGTCTGATGTGGACTGCTTTCTCCTTCCAAGATGATGCTTCTTACTGCATCCTCATATGGTAGAAGGGCGAAAAAGGGATGAATGCTGTGTCCTCACATGGTAGAAGAGAAGGAAGGGCAAAAAAAGGCAAGTGCTGTGAGGACTCTTGTGATAAGTACCTAAACTGCATTGCCCTTATGACTTTATCACCCCTTAATGGCCCCACCTCTTAATACTATTGCATTGGAGATTAAGTTTCAACATGAATTTTTTGAGGACACAAACATTCAAACCGTAGCAATAAGGCATTCAAAACAGGCAAATTCATAAAGACAGAAGTAGAAATGTGTTTACCAGGTGAATGGGGGAGAGAGGAATGAGGAGCTTTTGTATAATGAGTACAAAGATGAAAAAAATCTGGAAATAAATACAGATGCTTCTCAACTTACCATAGGGTTGCATCTTGATAAACCCATAGTAAGTGGAAAAGTCAGAAATGCATTCAACATGCCTAACTTTCCAAACATAGCTTAGTCTAGCCTACCCTAAATGTGCTTAGAACACTTAAATTAGCCTATAATTGGGCAAAATCATCTAACACAAAGCCTGTTTTATAATAAAATTTTGAACATCTCATGTAATTTATTGAATACTGTACTGAAAGTGAAAAACAATGGTTGTATGGGTACTTGAAGTATGGTTTCTACTGAATGCTTATTGCTTTTGTACTGTCATAAAGTTAAAAAATCATTAAGTTGAACCATTGTAAATTGGGGACCAACTGGTGATGGTTACACAACATTGATACTACTGAGCACCCTACCTAAGATCATATCATCAATGAAAATTTATGAATCATTTGAAATATATGGGAATGTGGGTGTTTCTTTAGGTCTCTTTGTTCCATTGTATCTTTTATGAGTTGGATAAGTGAATTTATCAATGGTCAGGCAGAATATTTTGAGGATAAAAGCATAAAATCCAAATATAGAGAAGTGACATTGTTATCTTATTGACTAGTTGGAAAAGGGATTTAAGTTTTTTTTTCTTAATTATAAGTCTCTGTGTCATTATTTGAATCTCTATCACCTTTATACTTCACAATATACACTAATTTTTTTTTTTTTGAGACACGGTCTCGCTCTGTCACCAGGCTGGAGTACAGTGGCATGATCTCGGCTCACTGCAACCTCTGCCTCCTGTGTTCAGGCATTTCTCCTGTCTCAGCCTCCCAAGTAGCTAGGACTACAGGCACGCACCACCATGCCCAGCTAATTTTTGTATTTTTAGTAGAGATGGTGTTTCACCATGTTGGCCAGGATGGTCTCCATCTCTTGACCTCGTGATCCGCCCGCCTTGACCTCCCAAAGTGCTGGAATTACAGGCGTGAGCCACGGTGCCTCATACTAAAATTTTAAGTGGCTGATTTAAGTGATATTTTTCGCTGCTGCCAGAGGACCATTGCAAAGATATGTGTGATTTAATGAATATTTATATGTCATGATACTTCTAAGATGCATGAATTGGGTGTGGGCCTATTCAAGCTGCCTTGCTTGACTGGTTAATGAGTGCTTCTCACCCTTCATTGTATGCTCATAAATGAAATGTGCATCATATTCACCATATCCATATATCATTTCGAGGGCATTAGGTCATATTCAGTTTTTTCTTTGAGTTTGGTATGATTAACTTTTTTGTGACTTCGGACAAGTTATCTTTTTCCTTGTAAGTTTATCTCATCTGAAAAAGGGATTTTCCTCTCAATTTTAATATGACCCTGTTTTATTTTTCTGCCTCTTAAAATGGATGACAATGACAAAAGAAATTTGCTAGCTGACTGGTTAGAGGAGTTAGTTGTGATGGCAGTCATCATTGCTCTGCATGTAGGTACTTGGTAGTACATAGAAGTATTCATCAAATGATTACTTCAGTTGAGTTGCATTTGTAGAACTACATGAAGTTGAATTTTAACTTAAATTTGAACTCCTAAGTGTCTTCTAAAAAATATTCTATATGTAACATTGAGTAGCTTTTTTTCTGTATGCAGAATGCAGAAGATTTCTTGTTCTTCAGTTACTCATTTTATTCTTTCATTTTTGTTCACTTAACAAAATATGTATTATCTTCTATGTGTCAAGCACCATTCAGGGTACAGGGCACTGAAAAGAAATTCTAGAACTCAGAATTGAAGTGTTCACTGTCATATGTCACATAGTAGACATCAGATAGCAGTAATTGTTACACTCTTGGAGAATATTATAGAATTTTAAAAGCTAAATGAGAAGTTTATCATATGTTATCAAATGACTGTTACTCGAGTTCTGACTGTGATGGAGTGAATTTTTAAAATTAAGTTTAAACAAATAGAAAAAAGGAAATATAACAAAACTGCTGTATTTTAAAATATTTCTTTATGCTGAAGAGATCAGTGTTAGAAGTGAGGCCTAAATTATATGAAGCAGCAAGTCTGTCTGATTCTGGGCATAATTGCCAAAGCAGTTCAGAAGAATCTTCAGATTTTGAATGTGAAGAAAGCTTTGACTTAATATTTGATTATGATACTAGGGGAAAATGGTGAATAAATGTATGCAATTGTAAGTGAATAAAAAGTATTCTTTTAAATTATCTGTTCATTTTGGTAATATTTTTGTTAAATGGAAGGTGGCACTTACAACTAAAGGTTTCTCAGAATTGGGGGAATATGGTTTACTTCTTTGAGTGTTATCAAGTTCAAATGTTACAATTCATATGAAAGAGCTTAGTACGATAATGGGGAAAATAATAACATTGATTATAAAGGCAACAAACCTAATGATTAAGAGTGAAAGTCCTGGAATCAGACTTCTTGGATTTGAATCCTGTTACCAACACTTAACTAGGCGTGTAACTTTGAGTCAGTTACTCAGTTAATGTCTTACACATGTTTGTATAAATGTCTTATTTTCCTCATCTGTTAAATGGGTATAATAGTATGTGCCTCAGGTTAAATGGGCTTAGTGTGTAAGTGCTTAGACTAGTACTTGGAGTATAGGAAATGCATAATGAGATTCAATATATGCTATTTGTTATGAAACTGTGAAACACTGTGTGTATGATTTTAAAATGTGCTATTTAAATTCATGCTTTACAGTTTAACTTGCCATTTTAAAAAGCAACATTTGATTACTGATTGAAAAATTTTTTGGTCTAATTTGTGCAGAGCTTGTATTTTTCTCCTTGAATAAGCTGCTCTTCATTTGTTTGTATAAATATTGGCATGCTTATTTACCTTTGACTAGTCCATGTCACGTTTTACTAATCAAAGCTGTTTTTTCTGGGTTATTAATCATCCCACCCAGTTGGGTGGCAGCAGTAAACCCTGAGGACTTGCCATCTTTCCCACTTTTTAAGTTATTACTGTCATTACTGTTGTAGAACTGAGATGATTATAAAGCTTCAGGCTTACATGCTTTATAATTTCAAGTCCAGTGGAAAAGAGTACCTCCTTTCTAATAGGTCCTGCCCTGACATAGTTGCTGTGGAGAATGAGTTTAAAAGTAGGTTTGCCAGAAATAATTGAGGTTACTGATTGTTATGAGTTGAATTGTGTCCCTTGAAAATTCCCCAGTACTGGAGAATGTGACCTTACTTGGATATAACATTGTTGCAGATATAATTAGCTAAGGTTATGTGAAGTAGAGTGGGGCACAGATCCAGTATGACTGGCATTCTTATAAAAAGGGAAATTTGAATGCGGACATACACACAGGGATAATGGCATGGGAAGATTGGAGGTAGGCTGCCACAAGCCAAGGAACTAGCAAGAGTAGGAGAGAGGCCTGGAACAGATCCTTTCCTAATGCCTTCTGACTTCCAGATTGTGAGACAGTAAATTTCTGTTCTGAGCTATCTAGTTTGTGGTACTTTGTTATGGCCCTTGTGAACTGATACAGTGATCATGAATTTATAATAGTGGTCTACCTTGTTCAGTGACTTTCTCAGCTGCAGCATCAAAGAAAAGTTGTTAGATGGGTTTGTTCAGGTTTGGGATTTTGCTATATTGGTGTCACAAGACAAGAGGAGCAAGGGAATTTAGGTTATTGGCAGGAGGATTATTGAAATGATGAATCATAGAATCTAAACTGAATAAGGTGGAAGGGAAAGTAAAATAGAGAGGGCTTGAGGGATCAAAGTCTTTTGGGCCCATGGATAAGAGGTTTTATAGAGGTCAAAGGATGATAATCTGGAAGAAGAGGTTGTGGTTGGAGGAGAAGGTGCTTGAAATAGTGATTTAGGAGGTGGAGCACTTTTGAGTGAAGATAAAAGGGCAAGGAAGGATTTTACTATGGGATAAGGAGGGTGACTGGGACATAATATATGTGTACACTGTTGATCCTGTGTTTTGGAGAGGTTCTTGAAGTTAAAGAGGTCAAGGAAGTAAGAAGCCAGGCTGTGGATGGGTTGTGCAAATTGATAATTGAAATTACTAAATTTGATGTAGGGTTGGGGTAGAGAAGATGACAGTGAGCCATCAAAGTCTTAGATGAATGAGGTAGAGACCAGGAGGTTGAAAGTTAACATGAAAAGGAAGAGGAGAGAGTAATTTAGTTGAAAGTTAAGAGCCTTGGCTGGGCGCGGCGGTGGCTCATACCTGTAATCCCAGCACTTTGGGAGGCCGAGGCAGGTAGATCACCTGAGGTCAGGAGTTTGTGACCAGCCTCGCCAACATAGTAAAACCCCATCTCTACTAAAAAAAATACAAAAATTAGCTGCGTGGTGGCGCACGCCTGTAATGTGGCTACTCGGGAGGCTGAGGCAGGAGAATCGCTTGAACCCAGAAGGCAGAGGTTGCAGTGAGCCATTGCACTCCAGCCTGGGCGACAGAGCCAGACTCTGTCCCCCCACCTCCCCTCCCCCGGCAAAAAAAGAGAAAAGAGCCTCAAAAGAATAGAGCTTTATTTTTATTTATTTATTTATTTTGAGACGGAGTCTCGCTCTGCCGCCTAGGCTAGAGTGCAATGGCGAGATCTCAGCTCACTGCAAGCTCCGCCTCCTGGGTTCGCACCATTCTCCTGCCTCAGCCTCCTGAGTAGCTGGGACTACAGGCACCTGCCACCATGCCCGGCTACTTTTTTTTTTTTGTATTTTTAGTAGAGACGGGGTTTCACCGTGTTAGCCAGAATCTCCTGACCTCATGATCCACCCACCTCGGCCTTCCAAAGTGCTGGGATTACAGGCGTGAGCCTCCGCGCCGGCCAGTATCTGCTATTTAAATTGTTGCTGTCTGTCTCCCCTCACTACTGTATAAGGTCCGCAAGAGCAGGGCTTTTTCACTGCTTTCTCCCAAACACTGAGCAAAGAGCTTGGTATAGAGTAGGTGTTCAATAAATAGTTGTTAAATGAATGTTGAAACTACTTGAATCAAAGTGAGATGAAAACCTGGGTAAGGAAGGGACACTAATATTCACAAGCCATGTGGTAGAACAAGAGCCTATAAAAACAGAGTTCCATCAGCCAAAGGGAGAAAATCCAGGAGAGAATAATGTCACAGAAGCTACAAGAGGAGTTTTCTCTTTTTTTTTTTGAGATGGAGTCTCGCTCTGTCACCCAGGCTGGAGTGTAGTGGCCCGATCTCGGCTCACTGTAAGCTCCGCCTCCCGGATTCACGCCATTCTGCCTCAGCCTCCCGAGTTGCTGGGACTACAGGCGCCCGCCACCACGCCCGGTATTTTGTGTGTGTGTGTGTGTGTGTGTGTGTGTGTGTGTGTGTGTGTGTGTGTGTGTGTGTGTTTTTAGTAGAGACGGGATTTCACCGTGTTAGGCAGGATGGTTTCAAACTCCTGACCTTGTGATCCGCCGGCCTCGGCCTCCCAAAGTGCTGGGATTATAGGCGTGAGCCACCATGCCCGGCCGATTTACTACAACGACCGGCGGTGGCTCACGCCTGTAATCCCAGCACTTTGGGAGGCCACGTCGGGCGGATCACGAGGTCAGGAGATCGAGACCATCCTGGCTAACACGGTGAAACCCCGTCTCTACTGAAAATACAAAAAATTAGCCGGGCGTAGTGGCAGGCGCCTGTAATCCCAGCTACTCGGGAGGCTGAGGCAGGAGAATGGCATGAACCAGGGAGGCGGAGCTTGCAGTGAGCAGAGATCGCACCACTGCACTACAGCCTGGATGACAGAGCGATACTCCGTCTCAAAAATTAGAATAGAATAGAATAGAATAGAATAGAATAGAATAGAATAGAATAGAAAAGTTAAATAGTGTAACGTGGACAATCTGCTGGTGAGCAGAGAAGTTTATTCACATTTCTAAAACCTGAGATAGGCAGGTTGTTGAAACCTGACAGCTGCCATTTGAGGGGGCTACAAAGGAGGTGAGAGGATTTTTATAAATTTGTATATTAGTCATTCATGCCTAAAGATCATGCTTCTTCCACTGTTTTTTGTTTGTTTGTTTGTTTGTTTGTTTTTTTGGCCTACCTAGAATGAGATATATAGGGCTCACTAAGTCTTCTGATGAAAGACCAAAGCTATACTTTGTTTTCATTCTGTCTCTATGTCACCTAGATTTTTGATCAAATTGAATTGTATTCAGTTAAAAACTAGCCTATTACTGGTTTGAGTTGCTGGTATGGTCTTTACATCCTTTGTTTTTCAGTAGTATTTTCTGTACTATCTTTTTGAAATTCTTTTGTCTTTTCCAAAGTCCCTTCTTTCATTTTTGAAAGAAATGAATCTCCAAAGCAAATATATTTTTTTATTTGGACTTTGAAAACTTTCTTTAGAATACTGTAGTTACGGTATTTCTAGGTCTTTGCCTGCTGAGTCAATTTGTAATGTTTTGTTATGGAACAAACATGAGATGTTAGCATGTTTGCAGAATGTATAATTACAATTTTTACTAGAATTTAAGCTCTTGAAGGCAGGAGCCCTATCTGATTATTTTAACTCCATATACCTTAACCTATTGTCGTGTGCCTAGAAAGCATCCAGTTTATGTCTATTAAGTTATTAAATGAGAGTCAGGCACGGTGGCTCATGCCTGTAATCTCAGCACTTTGGGAGGCCGAGGCAGGTGGATCACTTGAATCCAGGAGTTTGAGACCAGCCTAGGCAATATGGTGAAAATCTGTCTCTACAAAAAATACAAAAATTAGCTGGGTGTAGTCCCAGCTACTTAGGAGGCTGGAGGAAGAATCACTTGAGCCCCAGAGGTGGAGGCTGCGGTGAGTGGAAATTGTGCCACCGTACTCCAAGCTGGGCAACAGAGCGACACAGAGTCTCAAAAAAAAAAAAATTAGTTGGGATTTACAGAGCTGAGGAATACTGTGCACTGTGCTTTCTGTAAGGGAACTGCTCAAATGGCTGCTTGTGTTTCCTTGACTCCCCACCCTCCCCAGCCCTAAAGGTGAGGACTGCCCAGGTGATTTGCCTTTCTCTGCCTCCCCACACCATCCATCCTAGCTTTAGAGTTGTTCTCCTTTCTCAGATTTCTCTTATTACTGGCTTTTTTCAAACAGCTTCTGGTTTCTATTTTCCTTGTCAGTTTGCATTACTGTTAATCACTATTGCTCCTTACTATTTTTCATTCTTCTGTTTACTCTTAGTTTTCATCCTGTTTTCTTTTACGTTGTAAAATATACAAGCCTTTTCTAGATGTTGATAGCCTGTCAGAAGCTTCTAAATATTCTCTCTTGCAAACTGTAAACTTACGTGTATAAAAACATAGACTCTTCTTGGTGTATTCATTTAGTACTTTGGCCTTAGGAGTTGCTATTCTACCCTTAAAGGGTGGTGGTGGTGGTTGAGGTGGGAGTTGAAAGGCTGTGGTGGCTAGTCACCATTCTGATTCCTCAGCCCTCTTGAAAATGGAGTAATAGAAGGTGGAATTCTAAGTAGTTGAATTTTTGTGTGTTAATATGTCAGAAATAATTTTATGGAAAATTACAGAAAATTGTGTGCATTAAGAGACTAATTTTTATTTTAACTATCACTGCACTGTTACTCATTTAAAAAAGAGTTTTAAATAGCAAAACTAAAAAGAGTGGTTTATTTGAAGGAATAAAATCTATTCCTTTGTCTTCCTTTTACTACCTAGCCCCGGTTTGCCATTGCACAGTGTTCTTACTGTCTGATTTGCCACCTTCTCTCTACTTGACATTGGTCTTCAATATTTCCTTTTCATGGGAAGTTGCAAAAAGTAGTACAGAGCGGCCCTATGTACCCTTCATCCAGTTTTCCCTAATTGTAACATCTTGTATAACTATAGCAATAGCAAAAACAGGAAATTGACATTGGTATAACCCACAGACTTCATTTAAATTTTGCCGGTTTTATAGATATTCATTAGTGTGTTTGCATGTGTAGTTCTATGCATATGCAGTTTTATTATGTGTGGATTCATGTAACTGTAAGCGTAATCAAAATAAAGACTTGCTGTGTCACAAAATCCTCTATGTTACCCCTTTATAATCATACCCACTCCCCTCTCCATTTTATTGATTTATTCACTGACAACTCCCTCGTATCTGACCTTGTGATTAACTGAGAAAAGATTGGCATTATGTTTTAGAGGTTGTCTCTTTATTTTATTTTCACTTCTTATTATTTTTTTTTGAGATGGAGTCTTGCACTGTTGCCCAGGCTGGAGTGCAATGGTGTGATCTTGGCTCACTGCAACCTCTGCCTCCCGGGTTCAAGCGATTCTTCTGCCTCAGCCTCCCAAGTAGCTGGGATTATAGGCACCCGCCACCACACCCTGCTACTTTTTTGTATTTTTAGTAGAGACAGAGTTTCACCGTGTTGGCCAGGCTGGTCTCGAACTCCTGAGCTCATGATTTGCCTGCTTTGGCCTCCCAAAGTGCTGGGATTACAGGCGTGAGCCACCATGCCTGGCCTTCCACATTGTACTGTAACCATTTATAACAAGAATAAATCATTTAAAATTTTGGGTCATTTTGTGTGTTACAGAATCTTGTACTCTCAAAGTCGTGTACTCTATCTAACATCTCCTCTCACATAAACCTCCCCTAAAAATGACACCAGAAATTCCATATGAGACAATTCTTGACGTTTAATTATTAACCTATAAATTTCCTTAGTAACTGGGGTCTTTTTTATTACTACTTGATACACTTTGGTTTTGATTTACTTATGTGTTAACATTTGCTAGATTATGCTGCACTAAGAAACAAGCCAAAATATGAGTAGCTTACAATAAGAAAGGTTTATATGTTGTTCACATTATAGGTTTCCTAGGAATCAGCTATGGTTCTGCTCTGTGATTCTTTCTCATTTGAGGATCCAGGCTGGAGGAGCAGTCCCTATTTGTGACATATTCTCTTGGTAGAGAGAAAACAGTAAGACCTGTCAGAAACACACAACAGCTGTTGAAGCTTCTACTTAACTGGAACTTTCTCCCGGATTCAATGGCCAAAACAAGTTATATGGCCAAACCCACCCCTGGAACACCCACAGAGAAACACTACAAGTCACATGGCAACAGGCAGGGATATTAATACTACTCTTAAAGAGAGAGACGCTATATACTCTGTGTATACAAGAGGGAAACAGATGACTGGGAATTATAATACCATCTAAACACCTTAAGATGCTGTACTAGTCATCTGAGGTCAGGAGTTTGAGACCAGCCTGGACAACATGGAGAAACCCTGTCTCTACTAAAAATAAAATAGTCGGGCGTGGTGGTGTGCATCTGTAGTCCCAGCTACCTAGGAGGCTAAGGCTGGAGAATTGCTTGAACCTGGGAGGCGGAGATTGCAGTGAGTCGAGATCACGCCATTGCACTCTAACCTGGGTGGCAGAGGGAGACTCTATCTCAAAAAAAAAAAAAAAAAAGATATCTATATGTAGATATATGGTATACTAGGCTATACTTTTGTAACAATTTTTTTCTTAGTAAAGTTTATTATATTTACATTTGTATAGCTATATATGTAATTATAATAACACATTTGTTTCCTTTACAAAAATAGCAGTTCCTTCGTTTTTTTACATTAGTTAGGATATTGGTTTAAACCAAAATCACAAATCTCAAGTAACAATCCAAGTGGGGTAAGTGGTGTAGAGTGCTGTAGGAGCTTCATGATGGTGTCAGGGACTCAGGGTTTTTTTCTCATGTTACTGTGTTTTTCTCAACATGTTTTCTGTCTCAATCCAAGATAGCTTCTCCAGATTCTGTCCCTATATCTGTATTCTAGCCACTTACAAGAAGGGTTAGGAGTCAGAAGTCATTTCCTTTCTCTTTAGATGCACATCCTCAGAGTTGGACACATTTCTTTTATCATTCCATTGATGAATAACTGAAATTGCAAGAGAGGTTGAGAAATGTAGATTTTAGCTAGGTGTCCATATGTAAAGCTTAGGGGTACTATTACTAAAGAAGGAAGAAGAAAGGCTGGGGGTACTGGCTCATGCCTGTAATTCCAGCTACATGGGAAGATTGCTCAAGCCCAGAAGTTTGAGGCAGCAGTGTGATTGTATCACTGCACTTCAGCCAGGACAGAGTGGGACCCTGTCTCAAAACCAACCAGATCAGGAAACAGGCTTTTCAAGGAGGTAAAATAAGCTATTAAAGATCGTATACCTAAGAAGTAGTAGAATGGGCTTTGAATATAGGCCTATCTGATACCAAAGTCTGAGTGTTTTTTGTTTTTTTTTTTACAAAACTTTATTGGCTTTCTAGCATCTCTTGTTTACAGGTACTTTAAATTTTTCAGACTAGTAAGAAATAGCAATGGACTCTTTCAAAAGAATTCTGACATTTATGAATATTTAACTTTGTGACAGCCGGTAAGAGTTTATGATACAGGTAATGAATAAATAATTGCTTTTAAATTGTAATAACAGAATTGTAAAAGGTCAGATTTTGATTTTGACAGTTGGAGTTAAAGTTTTCCTTTAGGAATTAACTTGATTGTTAAAAATTCACATGCAGTTTTGTATACTGATCAGATTTGGGGATTTTTATATTTTTCTCCAGATTGAAAATAGCCTTATTGTTTCATTCTTACTATATAATTAGGACATGTTTATTCTCAAAGAGTTTCCAGAGACTGCAAAGTAGTATGAAGAAGAACGTAAAAATCATTTATGATCTTGCTATCCAGAGATAATCATTGTTACCATTTAAGCTATGCCTTTCAATTTTTTTCCTCTGTTCATTCATTATATGTGATTTTTTTTTTTCCTGCCTAAAAAGTGATCATGTTCATAGTCCGACAATAACAACAAAAGCCAGTTTTACTGAAACATACCAGAAACACTCTTTGGTCATCTTGCTTGATGAGTGACTTGGCACTTTGGATGACTTTTTCCATTCTCACTTAGCTATATCACATTAGTGTAGTAATCAGCACAGGATGTACTTTGAAACACTTTGGTGAGCTAATATCTTCTCCTATGTGTTTAGGTAGTAACCAATGAACCTGTAATGTGAGGATTTTTAAGGCACAGTTTGAAGATCAGGATTTCTTACTGTGTGAGGTTTTTTTTTTTCCCTGTATTTGAAACATCCACTTAAAATTAACGTTTTGTTATCGAGGGAACATATTTAATTTGCTTTCTTTAGCAAAGTATTTATACTTTTGTCATAACTAAGTAGATTACTGTATAATTTTTCATTCAAACTGGTATATTTTTGAGAATGAAAGGGGGTACTACAAATATTTAAAATTTGATATATTTTTGGAATATTTACTTTTTCAACCATTAAAATAGTTTTTATTGCATTAGTAGATCAATAAAATAGCTCCATTTAAACTCTTTTTTCAAAAACAATTTATAAAACATTTTGTTGTACATTATAACAAAGTTTTTACATGGACTTCAGTTGAATATTTAAAAACAAAGTATTTTTGGTAATAACTATATTTTTATCAGTTTCTCGGTCAAATATGTCACTAATATTGTGTCACTGATACTTTTCTGAATCATATAATGATGTTCCATATGGTTTTACTAGTTTTAATTTTTTCATAAAACTGCAATATTTTACAGTTACATTTTATACTTTGTGGTTGTTAACTTCCACAGTTGATGCTTCTCTGTAAAATATTTTTAGTTGCCGGCCGGGCGCGGTGGCTCAAGCCTGTAATCCCAGCACTTTGGGAGGCCGAGACGGGCGGATCACGAGGTCAGGAGATCGAGACCATCCTGGCTAATGCGGTGAAACCCCGTCTCTACTAAAAAAAATACAAAAAACTAGCTGGGCGAGGTGGTGGGCGCCTGTAGTCCCAGCTACTCGGGAGGCTGAGGCAGGAGAATGGCGCAAACCCGGGAGGCGGAGCTTGCAGTGAGCTGAGATCCGGCCACTGCACTCCAGCCTGGGTGACAGAGCGAGACTCCGTCTCAAAAAAAAAAAAAAAAAAAATTTTTTTTAGTTGCCAATATACTTTATATATGTGCTGCTGTACCCAGTTAGCTCAGGAAAAATTTTGCTAGATGGAGAATATTCTTAATTCTAATTTTTTTCTTATTGAAAATTATAGACTGGGCACAGTGGCTCATACCTGTACTCCCAGCAGTTTTGGAGGCCGAGGCAGGTGGATCACCTGAGGTCAGGAGTTCGAGACTAGCCTAGCCAACATGATGAAGCTCCTGTCTCTACTAAAAATACAAAAAAAAAAAAAAAATTAGCCAGGTGTAGTGGTGGGCACTTATAATCCCAGCTACTCGGGAGGCTGAGGGAGGAGAATCACTTGAACCCGGGAGGTAGAGATTGCAGTGAGTGGAGATCATGCCACTGTACTCCAGCCTGGATAACAATAGCAAAACTGTCTCAAAAAAGAAAAGAAAATTATAAATATATCAGTCCCAGTATTTTCACAGGCAATGTCCTTTTGCCTGTATTAAAGGTACTCTCTCTTTTTACTTTTCAATTTTTATAGAGACAGGATCTTGCTGTATTGTCCAATCTAGTCACAAGGTACTCTCTTTGATACAAATAAGTTGTCCCTATTTATTTTACATGTTCCACCAGATTTAAGTGTTTCAAAATTGTAGGCCTTCTCTAATTTTCTTTCTTTCTTTCTTTTTTTGAGATGCAGTCTCGCTCTTGTCACCTAGCCTCGAGTACAGTGGTGTAATCTCAGCTCGCTGCAACCTCTGCCTCCTGGTTTCAAGCAATTCTTCTGCCTCAGCTTCCCTAGTAACTGGGATTACAGGTGCCCGCCACCATGTCCAGCTTTTTTTTTTTTTTTTTTGTATTTTTAGTAGTGACGAGGTGTCCCCATGTTGGCCAGGCTGGTCTTGAATTCCTGACCTCAGGTGATTCACCCGCCTCAGCCTCCCAAAGTGTTGAGATTACAGGCGTGAGCCATTGTGCCTGGCCTGTAATTTTCTTTCATCTACTTAAAAATAGAAAGACTTGGCTGCATACAAAGGCTCATACCTGTAATCCTAGCACTTTGGGAGACTGAGGTGGGTGGATCACCTGAGGTCAGTAGTTCGAGGCCAGCCTGGCCAACATGGCGAAACCCTGTCTCTACTAAAAATACAAAAATTTCAAAATGAAATCTTGTGTACCATTTGAACTCTCATTTAATTTGTTAGGTTCTTCCTTGTTTGAAGGATATATTTCAGTATCCTGGCAGACTTTGTTGATGATAATTGGTATTTGCCAAAAGCTTCAAAAGCTGAAGGTTTTCTGGAGCTTTATTCATTAAACTTGTTTTTGTTTGTTTGTTTGTTTGTTTTTTTAAAGAGATGATGTCTCAGTATGTTGCCCAGGTTGGTCATGAATTCCTGGGCTCAAGTGATCCTCCCATTCCAGCCTCCCAAATAGCTGGGACTACAGGTGTGCGCCACCATGCCCAGCTCACTAAACTTTAATTTCAATCAAAGGTTTTCAACTGATTTTGAACGGGATGCAACCAATTTCTGGAGGACTTATTTTTAAAAAGACTCACTATTGAGACATTGATTGAATTTATAAAGTAGGTTTTAAAAAGTACTAGCCTCGAAAGTCCAATGACAGGTTGCAAGGAGAACACACATATTGCTCTGTTGCACTGTTTTGTTGTATTCAATATCAGTCTTATCCTTAAAAATGTAACTCTGGGAATATGAAAACATTTATAAATGTTGATGTTTGAATCTTACTTGTTAATAGTGATGTCACTAGAGCTCCCATGATAAATGGAAACTACTTCAGTGGTTTTATGCAAATTGTCTGCCCATCCATTTTCCGGAGAAATGAAAATTTAGAACTCAGTTTTTATTGGATACAGTGATGGCTTTATAGCCCATTGCTCCTGAAAAGGCTTATGAGATAATAAAATGGTTACCAAACAACAAAATAAACAAACAGTTGTAGACTTACACAATATAATAAATGATAAAACCATCTAAAAGTTTTCAGACTACTGACTTTGCACATACTTCATTTGCACCCAGCCTGCGATTTCCCACTGACTTAGCCAGCTGGTGGCCTAGCGTGTCTTGTGGTCACTGTACATGCCACTGCACTGCCTGGCATACCAGATAACCAACAGGAGCACCAGTGTCAAATATTTCTCCTAATATTTTGGAAGACCATAGAGAGTTAATTACCCATGGTTGCTTAAGTCTGAGGATACTTTTCAGTAAGTCTATATGCTTCCGTTGCAAAGAAGAAGTTTTGTTGAATCTGTAAAGAATCAGAACAAGAAAGATGGAATTATCACTACTTACTTCTCTTTCAAATGTCATCACTTGTTCATGTGGTGAAAGCACTTACACACTACTAGCTGATAACTTGGCCAGAAACTAGATATATACAGTAGAGATACAAAATCCATTCTGGTTTTAGTGTATTTTGATATAATGATTGTTAATAGTTTCTTTAAAATTTAAAATGTTATTTAATTTTTTATTTAAAAAATTTTTTAAATGGAGACAGGGTCTCGCTGTGTTGCCTAGATTGGTTTCAAACTCCTGGTTTCAAGCAATCCTCCTGCCTCGGCCTCCCAAAGTGCTGAGATTACAGGTGCGAGCGACTACACCTGGCCCAATAAAAAGTTTCTTTTTAAAAATGGTAAATCAGAGACACATGGTAAGCTGAATGGGATGCTGGGACAATGATTGTAAATCAAGATTTTCCTGGGCATACCAGGGCATATGGGAAGCAGCACAGAGCTAGGAGTGGGACACATAAGTCCTGACTCTGACTTTTTTGTTAAGAGACAGGGTCTCACTCTGTTGCCCAGGCTAGAGTGCAGCAGCACAATCACAGCTCACTATAGCTTTGACCTCCGTGGCTCAAGCAGTCCTCCTGCCTCAACCTCCTGAGTAGCTGGGACTATATACGTGTGCCACCATGCCCGACTAGTTTTTGCATTTTTGGTGGAGATGGTGTTTCTCTACATTGCCCAGGCTGATCTCAAACTCCTAGATTGAAGCAATCCTCCTGGCATAGCTTCCCACATCCCCTGCTGGGATTACAGGCGTGAACCACCGCGTCCGTCTGACTCTGCTTTTTCTTTTCTCTTTCCTTTTTTTTTTTTTTTTTGATGGAGTCTTGCTCTTTTGCTAGGCTGGAGTGCAATGGCGTGGTCTCAGCTCACTGCAGCCTCCACCTCCAGGGTTCAGGCAGTTCCCCTGCCTCAGCTTTCCACGTAGCTGGGATTATAGGCATGCGCCACCATGCCCAGCTAATTTTTTGTATTTTTAGTAGAGACGGGGTTTCACCATGTTGGCCAAGATGGTCTCGATCTCCTCACGTCATGATCTGCCTGCCTCAGCCTCCCAAAGTACTGGGATTACAGGCACGCGCCACCATGCCTGGCTGACTCTGCCTTTTAAAAGCCTGAACAGGTAACCTCTCTGAGACTGGATGTATTAGGGTTCTTCAGAAAAACTGAACCAGTAGGACACACACACACACATACACACACACACACACACACACACACGTTGCAGTCTTGAGTTCGAGTATATATCTGTCTCTGTGTGTATGTCATGCCTGTGATAAAGTTTAATTTATAAGTTAGGCACAGTAAGATTAACAACAACAACTAATAGTGAAATAGAACAATTATAACAATATGCTGTAATAAAAGTTATGTGAAGGTGGTTTCTGTCTCTCTCAACATATCTTATTGTACCATACTCATCCTTTTTGTGATCTGTCAGCCTGATAACTGAGTCGGCTACGAAGTGACTAATGGGCAGATACCGTATACAGAGTAGATGCCCTGGACAAAGGAATTCATGTCCTGGGTGGGATGGCATGAGATTTCATCATGCTACTTGGAATGGTGTACAATTTAAAAGTTATGAAATGTTTATTTCTGGAATTTTTCATTTAATATTTTCTGACGGCAATTGACTGAGGGTAACTAAAACTGTGGAAAGGGAAACTCTGTGTGTGTGTGTACATATTTTATATATTTTTAAAATTATGCTTTCCTTCCCCCTCATCCACTTAATAAGTCCTGTCAAATCTATGTTACAAACTTTTTTTCAAGTCATACCCTTCTTTTCTGCCATTGTCAGTGTTCAGCTCCTCAACCAGACCATTAAAATTACTTCCTAAGGCTGGTTGTGGTGGCTGATGCTTGTAATCCCAGCACTTTGGGAAGCCAAGGCGGGTGGATCACTTGAGGTCAGGAGTTTGAGACCAGCCTAGACAACATGGTGAACCCCCATCTCTACTAAAAATACAAAATTAGCCAGGCGTGGTGGTGCACGCCTGTAATGCCAGCTATTTGGGAGGCTGAGGCAGGAGAATCGCTTGAACCTAGGAGGCAGAGGTTGCAGTGAGCCTAGATGGTGCCATGCCACTGTACTCCAGCCTGGGCGACTTCATTTTTTTTTTACTCAACGATGGCAGATGAAACCCTTCATAAGTTGTCTTCTACAAAACTTTATAATCTTATCTCCCTATCCCTCTTATCATTCGGAACTTCTTGCTGTTCTTTTTAGACGTAACTGAGTTTTCTGTTGATCTCATGCCTTTGTGCGTGCTGCTGTCTCTGTGTAGAATCACCCTCTCCCCATCTTCCCCATACCTCAAGTTCCTGCTCTGATGTCACCCCATGAAGCCTTCCTGGATTCCCATCCTGATCCCAGAACACTCTTACACATTCATGTGGAGGCAAACTTGATCCTTCAAACTCTTTTTTCTTTTTTGAAACAGGGTCTCAGTCTGTCACCCAGGCTGGAGTACAGTGGTGTAGTCACAGCTCACTGCAGCCTCAGCTGCCTGGGCTCAGGCAATTCTCCCACCTCAGCCTCCCAAGTAGATGGGACCATAGACATGTGCAACAAC
The DNA here is from genome assembly GCF_049350105.2 of Macaca mulatta. Lineage (NCBI taxonomy): Eukaryota > Metazoa > Chordata > Mammalia > Primates > Cercopithecidae > Macaca > Macaca mulatta. The sequence continues at coordinate 189,185,452 of NC_133406.1, forward strand.
ACCTGGCCAGTTTTTAAATTATTTGTAAAGGCGAGGTCTCACTGTGATGCTCAGGCTGGTCTCAAACTCTTAGGTTCAAGCAGTCCTCCTGCCTCAGCCTCCCAAAGTGCTGGGATTACTGGTGTGAGCCACTGCGCCCAATCGGTCCTTCAAACATTGAATTTCAGATGAGTTTGTTCCTAAACTGACCAAGGAACTCTTTGAACTGTAGTGTGAATTTAATGGAACTGCCTTTCTGCAAGCAGTTCATATCTGATAACATCACTTATCATCTTTCTGTACGTCAGTTTGTATATTCATTTAATTGTTTTATTGAAGTGGTTTTTGAAATGTCTTCATAGGTACTTGGGTAGAGGCTGAATTCTTGGGGATTTGGGCCTCTCACAACTGGCTTTAGCGAAAGCATTTCATTCTTAATTTGTTACGTATTGGGTTTCTGGGTAAAATTTTAGATGAAGAGAAGTATTGATATCAAAAACAAAATTTAAGATTCTTGTTTCATTTCTTGTCTACCTGATTTTTAGTAACCCATGTGACTATCTTTATCTGTTTTCTCTCTCACGCCCCCCAAGAAGAAACAAAACCTAACCCCTGAAATCAAGGATATTTTATCTTATTCACCTTTGTTTCTTATCTGTTGAATGAATGCAAAATATGTTAATAGAAGTTAATGAATAGCATCTAATTTTTATTAATTTGTTTATTTCAGTTATCAAGTGGGAATCCTGTATATGAAAAATACTATAGACAGGTAAGATTTTTGTTTCATTGTTTGCCTAGATTGAACATCAGGTATACTGTCAACTCTTGATTGTATGCCTGTAGATTACCAGCTAGCTCGATAAATTTGGCATGTCTTGTTTTCAACTTCTTGTTTACAGCCTCCTACTTTGAGTACTTAATGCATTTGACAAGCTCCCAGAGAAATGAAGGAAAGATAATTAAGTCCAGGTACTTAGTTGTCTTAAATATCTATGTTGAAAATTTATGTATTTGATAGATTTATTCAGATATAAATATTCCAAATTCTTAAGACAAATACAAATAACTTCTATGTTGTTTTTAAGACTTATTAAAGTATAATTTTCACAAAGTGAAAAACATGACTTTTATACAAATATATAATGAGCATGTATCACAGATTTTATTCAACTCATTAATTACTGGTTAATTAGCACAGATATACAGCCTCTGGTCAGATATAAAAATGGGAATATGGCTGGGCACGGTGGCTCACACCTGTAATCCCAGCAATTTGGGAGGCCGAGGCGGGTGGATTACCTGAGTTCAGGAGTTCAAGACCGGGCTGGCCAACATGGTGAAACCCTGTCTCTACTAAAATACAAAATTAGCTGGGTTTGGTGGTGCATGCCTATAATCCCAGCTACTCGGGAGGCTAAGGCAGGAGAATTACTTGAACCTGGGAGGCGAAGTTTCAGTGAGCTGAGATTGCGCCATTGCACTCCAGCCTGTGCAAAAAGAGTGAAACACCATCTCAGAAAAAAAAAAAAATGGGAATATGAGTTATAGAGATTTACATACTTCACCAGACAGTATTCATTTGTGTTGGTACAGATTAGTATGGCCGGGAGTCACTTGCATTGCTATCAGTTTCTATTAACCTCTACCTCTACAGAGTATAAAGCAGTCTAGACAGTAGAAAGTCATCAAGGGTGCATACCATAGATCAGATGATAATTTCTTGAAGGTGTAGGCAATCTTATTTGCCCAATTTCAAGTATCAGATTATTTTTTCTAACAGTCTCCCTACCTTATGATTATGATCACAGAAAAGGCTGGTTTCATTATATTTGGCCTGACTATTTACACAGTTTCAGCAAGTATTAATTAAACATTATAGGCCTCTTTGGTTTTGACTTGCAAATCAAGAGCTATAAACTATTTAGCACCTTCTAAGGTCAGAGAATAATTTCTGCCTGAAAAATATCAAGGATCTCAGACTGTACTTTTTAACGCCCCTGTTATATTTGTTCTTCTATTTTAAGGCTATGCTCCAAACCTTAGAAATTCTCTCTACCATATTTCACCTTCAGTACATATAAATATGAGTGAATTTATTTCATCTTGTGGTTTCCCAGATTTGCTAAGGTTCCTAGCCTGTTGGTAAGTGACCTTACTTTACTACCTGTGAGGCTGGGATCTTGTAAACCAGGTAGCAGCCCAGTTTTCTTGGGAGATCTTTATGATATTGGTGTCACATAAAGTCAGTACTTGTTCTTTAATCTTTGTTTTGTTTGAGTAAAAGAAGTCATTCTCAAATAATGGCCTTGTTTTACACAGTTGACTTATCCAATTACATCCTGATAAGAAGAAAAACAAATTGTTGTTGAGCCCATGTAATAACTATGTTGCTATAAAGCGTAGACACATTCCATGCAAGTATTTGTCTTTGAATTCTGAGGGGTCAGTGAGAATCAGATACTATTGATGGGGAGAAACCAGAGCAGAAAAATTGAAAATTCTAAAAATCAGAGTACCTCTCTGCTTCTCCAGAGGAACACAGCACCTTGCCAACAATGGAACAAAGCTGGATGGAGAATGACTTTGACAAGTTGACAGAAGTAGGCTTCAGACGATCGGTAATAACAAACTTCTCCGAGCTAAAGGAGGATGTTCGAACCCATCGCAAAGAAGCTAAAAACCTTGAAAAAAGATTAGACGAATGGCTAATTAGAATAAACAGCGTAGAGAAGACCTTAAATGACTGATGGAACTGAAAACCATGGCACAAGAACTACGTGATGCATGCGCAAGCTTCAGTAGCCAATTTGATCAAGTGGAAGAAAGGGAATCAGTGATTGAAGATCAAGTGAAATAAAGGGAATCAGTGATTGAAGATCAAATGAATGAAATGAAGCAAGAAGAGAAGTTTAGAGGAAAAAGAGTAAAAAGAAATGAACAAAGCCTCCAAGAAATATGGGACCATGTGAAAAGACCAATCTACGTCTGATTGGTCTACCTGAAAGTGAAGGGGAGAATGAAACCAAGTTTGAAAACACTCTTCAGGATGTTATCCAGGAGAACTTCCCTAACCTAGCAAGGCAGGCCAACATTCAAATTAAGGAAATACAGAGAATTCCACAAAGATACTCCTCGAGAAGAGCAACTCCAAGACACATAATTGTCAGATTCATCAAAGTTGAAATGAAGGAAAAAATGTTAAGGGCAGCCAGAGAGAAAGGTCGGGTTACCCACAAAGGGAAGCCCATCATACTAAAAGCGGATCTCTTGGCAGAAACTCAACAAGCCAGAAGAGAGTGGGGGCCAATATTCAACGTTCTTAAAGAAATGAATTTTCAACCCAGAATTTCATATCCAGCCAAACTAAGTTTCATAAGTAAAGGAGAAATAAAATCCTTTACAGACAAGCAAATGCTGAGAGATTTTGTCACCACCAGGCCTGTCTTACAAGAGCTCCTGAAGAAGCACTAAACATGGAAAGGAATAACCGGTAACAGCCACTGCAAAAACATGCCAAATTGTAAAGAGCATTGATGCTAGGAAGAAACTGCATCAACTGATGAGCAAAATAACCAGCAAACATCATAATGACAGGATCAAATTTATATATAACAATATTAACCTTAAATGTAAATGGACTAAATGCTCCAATTAAAAGACACAGGCTGACAAATTGGATAAAGAGTCAAGACCCATCAATGTGCTATATTCAGGAGACCCATGTCATGTGCAGAGACACACATAGGCTCAAAATAAAGGGATGGAGAAAGATCTACCAAGCAAATGGAAGCAAAAAATAAAAAGTGGGGGATGCAATCCTAATCTCTAATAAAGCAGACTTTAAACCAACAAAGATCAGAAGAGATAAAGAAGGCCATTACATGATGGTAAAGGGATGAATTCAACAAGAAGAGCTAACTATCCTAAATATATATGCACCAATACAGGAGCACCCAGATTCATAAAGCAAGTCCTTAGAGACCTACAAAGAGACTGAGACTTCCACACAATAATAATTGGAGACTTTAACACCCCACTGTCTACGTTAGATAGATCAACGAGACAGAAAGTTAACAAAGATACCCAGGAATTGAACTCAGCTCTGCACCAAGCAGACCTGATAGACATCTACAGAACTCTCCACCCCAAATCAACATAATATACGTTCTTCTCAGCACCACATCACACTCATTCCAAAACTGTCCCCATAGTTGGAAGTAAAGCACTCCTCAGCAAATGTAAAAGAACAGAAATTATAACAAACTGTCTCTCAGACCACAGTGCAATCAAATTAGAACTCAGGATTAAGAAATTCACTCAAAACCGCTCAACTACATGGAAACTGAACAACCTGCTTCTGAATGACTACTGGGTACATAACGAAATGAAGGCAGAAATAAAGATGTTCTTTGAAACCAGTGAGAACAAAGACACAACATACCAGAATCTCTGGGACACATTTAAAGCAGTGTGTAGAGGGAAATTTATAGCACTAAATGCCCACAAGAGAAAGCAGGAAAGATCTAAAATTGACAACCTAGCATCACAATTAAAAGAACTAGAGAAGCAAGAGCAAACACATTCAAAAGCTAGCAGAAGGCAAGAAATAACTAAGATCAGAGCAGAACTGAAGGAGATATAAAAAAACCCTTCAAAAAAATCAATGAATCCAGGAGCTGGTTTTTTTAAAAGATCAACAAAATTGATAGACCGCTAGCAAGACTAATAAAGAAGAAAAGAGAGAAGAATCAAATAGACGCAATAAAAAATGATAAAGGGGATATCACCGCCTTTCCCACAGAAATACAAACTACCATCAGAGAATACTATAAACACCTCTATGCAAATAAACTAGAAGATCTAGAAGAAATGGACACATACACCCTCCCAAGACTAAACCAGGAAGAAGTTGAAACCCTGAATAGACCAATAACAGGCTCTGAAATTGAGGCAATAATTAATAACCTACTAACCAAAAATAGTGCAGGATCAGATGGATTCACAGCGAATTCTACCAGAGGTACAAAGAGGAGCTGGTACCATTCCTTCTGAAACTATTCCAATCAATAGAAAAAGAGAGAATCCTTCCTAACTCATTTTATGAGGCCAGCATCATCCTGATACCAAAGCCTGGCAGAGACACAACAAAAAAAGAGAATTTTAGACCAATATCCCTGATAAACATCAATGCAAAAATCCTCAATAAAATACTGGCAAACCAAATTCAGCAGCGCATCAAAAAGCTTATCCACCACGAACAAGTTGGCTTCATGCCTGGGATGCAAGGCTGGTTCAACATACGCAAATCAATAAACATAATCCATCACATAAACAGAACCAAAGACAAAAACCACATGATTATCTCAATAGATGCAGAAAAGGCCTTTGACAAAATTCAACAGCCCTTCATGCTAAAAACTCTTAATAAACTAGGTATTGATGGGATGTATCTCAAAATAATAAGAGCTATTTATGACAAACCCACAGCCAATATCATACCGAATGGGCAAAAACTGGAAGCATTCCCTTGAAAACTGGCACAAGACAGGGATGCCCTCTCTCACCACTCCTATTCAACATAGTGTTGGAAGTTCTGGCCAGGGCAGTCAGGCAGGAGAAAGAAATAAAGGGTATTCAATTAGGAAAAGAGGAAGTCAAATTGTCCCTGTTTGCAGATGACATGATTATATATTTAGAAAACCCCATCGTCTCAGCCCAAAATCTCCTTAAGTTGATGAGCAACTTCAGCAAAGTCTCAGGATATAAAATCAGTGTGCAAAAATCACAACCATTCTTATACACCAATAACAGACAAACAGAGAGCCAAATCATGAGTGAACTCCCATTCACAATTGCTTCAAAGAGAATAAAATACCTAGGAATCCAACTTACAAGGGTTGTGAAGGACCTCTTGAAGGAGAACTACAAACCACTGCTCAATGAAATAAAAGAGGACACAAACAAATGGAAGAACATTCCATATTCATGGATAGGAAGAATCAATATCATGAAAATGGCCATACTGCCCAAGGTAATTTATAGATTCAATGTCATCCCCATTAAGCTACCAATGACTTTCCTCACAGAATTGGAAAAAACTACTTTAAAGTTCATATGGAACCAAAAAAGAGCCCGCATTGCCAGGACAGTCCTAAGCCAAAAGAACAAAGCTGGAGGCATCATGCTACCTGACTTCAAACTATACTGCAAGGCTACAGTAACCAAAACAGAGAGATAGACCAATGGAACAGAACAGAGCCCTCAGAAATAATATCACACATCTACAACCATCTGATCTTTGACAAATGTGACAAAAAGAAATGGGGAAAGGATTCCCTATTTAATAAATGGTGCTGGGAAAACTGGCTAGCCATATGCAGAAAGCTGAAACTGGATCCCTTCCTTACACCTTATACAAAAATTAATTCAACGTGGATTAAAGACTTAAATGTTAGACCTAAAACCATAAAAACCCTAGAAGAAAACATAGGCAATACCATTCAGGACATAGGCAAGGGCAAGAACTTCATGACTAAAACACCAAAAGCAATGGCAACAAAAGCCAAAATAAACAAATGGGATCTAATTAAACTAAAGAGCTTCTGCACAGCAAAAGAAACTACCGTCAGCGTGAACAGGCAACCTACAGAATGGGAGAAAATTTTTACAATCTTATCCATCTGACAAAGGGCTAATATCCAGAACCTACAAAGAACTCAAACAAATTTACAAGAAAAAAAAAACCCATCAAAAAGTGGTTGAAGGATATGAACAGACACTTTTCAAAAGAAGATATTTATGCAGCCAACAGACACGTGAAAAAATGCTCATCATCACTCACCATCAGAGAAATGCAAATCAAAACTACAATGAGCTACCATCTCACACCAGTTAGAATGGTGATCATTAAAAAGTCAGGAAACAACAGGTGCTGGAGAGGATGTGGAGAAATATGAACACTTTTACACTGTTGATGGGAGTGTAAACTAGTTCAACCATTGAGGAAGACAGTGTGGCGATTCCTCAAGGATCTAGAACTAGAAATACCATTTGACCCAGCCATCCCATTACTTGGTATATACCCAAAGGATTATATATCATGCTGCTGTAAAGACACATGAACACGTATGTTTATTATGGCACTATTTGCAGTAGCAGAGAGTTGGAACTAACCCCAATGTCCATTAATGATAGACTGGATTAAGAAAATGTGGCACATATACACCATGGAATACCATGCAGCCATAAAAAGGGATGAGTTCATGTCCTTTGTAGGGATGTGGATGAAGCTGGAAACCATCATTCTGAGCAAACTATTCCAAGAACAGAAAACCCAACACCGCATGTTCTCACTCATAGGTGGGAATTGAGCAAGAGAACACTTGGACACAGGGTGGGGAATATCACACACTGGGGCCTGTTGTGGGGTGGAGGCAGGGGGAGGGATAGCATTAGGAGATATACCTAATGTAAAGGACGAGTTAATGGGTGCAGCACACCAGCATGGCACATGTATACATACGTAACAAACCTGCACGTTGTTCACATGTACCCTAGAACTTAAAGTATAAGAGAAAAAAAAAAAAGAAAACTATTTCATTCGGTTTACAGAAGCAGAGGCTACTAAGTTGAGCGTCTCAGAAAGGGCTTATGTACATAGCTACTAAAAAATAGAACATTATAATAATACCAACAGTATTCCAAGTAAATAACCATAATTAAATTTTCCTCAACAGTTCATTCAGTCCTGTGTAATTCTTGTTCAGCTGAATCTTGGATTGGAAGTCTGCTTTTCTGAAGTACATCTTCTTCCAGACTGAAAAGAGTCCTGGAAATCCGGACTTCATCTACCAATATGGTCTGAAAGTCGTGTGATGTCAGCTGAGAAGTCTTTATCCAAAAATCCACTTTTTGAAATGCTAATAATTCAGACTATATCAAAAGTATAGTCGTTTTCATGAGGCTCTGAGACTCTTTGTTGAAGATATATCAGCTTCTGGCCTATAGCTTCTGGCCTTGCCTATGGCAGAGCCTTTAGGCAAGCATCAGAATACCTCAGAAACTGCCTATAGATGACAAAGACTAAATGTTTATATTATTAGGATAACCAAAAGAATGGAATATAGTAAAATTCTTTATTGGGATACGATACGTAATTATTTCATAGAGTTTGAACGATGTTTCCCCTGAATGCTTCTATATTTAATAGGTTATGTTGGGTATGGATATTTGTTTTCCATGCTGATCAAGAAGCAGGCAAAGAAAAGGAGTTCTGGAGAATTCTACAGGCAGGTTTCCCAACCCTTCTGCTTCCCCTGATTCCAGATTTGAAGGATTAGGCCATGTTTTTCTTCTTTGCCGAGTGCTTGATTTTTCCTATGTTCTACCACTTGAAAGAAAGGTTTTCCATTTTGCTTCTTTGCTAGGATTGGACTGTCCAGAATGCTTTGTACAATATATGTTTACAGTAAACTTAACCTTTTAACTGAACTGGAAAAACATATCTCACAAGTATACTAGTATCTTGTTACCTTTCCCATGACTTTTTAAAATGTACTTTTTATTTTTACAAATGGAACTTTAGGAAATCTTTACAAAAATGAGGTTTTGTTTTTTTTTTTTTTCCCTGTTTTTTGTTTTTTGTTTTTTTCTGTTCTTGTGACCTCATTCTGTCTTAAAGGAAAGTCCCCGGTTAGTTAAAATGATATGTTCCCTAATATGTTTTAGGAACTTAACAGCTTTAAAAATGTTTCTTCAAGTTTGTTATGGAATCACTGCTGGTTTTAGAGCTGCTGTTGCTTTGATTTGTTTTAAAGTGCTGCAGTTCCTAAGAGTAGGTATAAAAGTGAAAGTTGATTATTGAAAGATGTTTGAAGAGGCACGTGTAACATGTGCAACTATTCCTATTTGTCAAAAGACCTCTGTAGGAAGTGCTTGCCTTTTCTTCCTAGTGCCATTTAATTGGAATTTAAATGACAGCTATAGAAGATATGTGTTGATGTTACAACTCCACAAATTTGCTTTGACATCCTCTGAGCTTCACTTTTCTCATTTGTATAGTAGGGCATGATTAAAAAAAAACACTTTGTAAATTTCTAGTGCTGTCTATATAGTACTCTACTCATATGTCTCTCCACATACTCTTTGACCCATGGTAGTCAAAGGATTCTCGTTCCTTTCTTGCAAAAGCCAGGTCCCAAATCACAGGGATGGAAGGCAGGTAAATGGTGATAATTTTGCCTTTGTATTTTGTTGTCAACTTATGGATTTGTATCTTTTCAGGTTGATACAGGCAATACTGGAAGGGTGTTTGCTTCTGATGCTGCTGCTTTCCTGAAAAAATCAGGGCTTCCAGACTTGATACTTGGAAAGGTAGTGTTTGTTCATTATAACTAGATTATGAGTTTGTAAGGAATATGTAGTATAGATGAACTGGATTCAAATTTAGAAAGACACCATCAAGAAATTTAGAAGTTAGAACCCAGTCATAGAAACCATTTTAATAATAGGATGAAGGGAATTTGTAGCATAGTGATTTACCCTCTTGAAAAGTAAGGTGTTTTTCAGATTTTTAGAAACAAACTACTTTTTAATAGGATAAAATGAGGAAGTAATAAGGACATTTGGTGGGGAGAAACAGTGAAGACTGGGAATCTTGCCACACACTCAAACTTGGCTCTATCCCTACTTCCTCTGTTATAACTGTCTCTGTTTAATGTGTGGTGAATAGAGTGGGGGATGAGAGGCTTTAAAAAGAGCACAAAGAGATGGAAAGCCCCTCCCCTGTCTACTCCTTATACATGATATTGATATATATTCAAAATCCTGAAAAATAATCACTATTAATAATTTAATTATTCACAAATAAACATTAATCATCTCAACTTGCACATAGAAAAGAATATCTTAAGGATCCAAAATCAAGAATAGTATGTACATTCTAGTAGAAAGAGCATTGGTGTCAGAGTTAGAACTTGGATTAGTGAAAAAGGCATGTGACTGGAAGTTAGAACTTAGGTTTCACTTCTTTCCCTGGTGACTTAAATGTTCTTGAGCCAAGTCACTTACTCTTATTGGGCCGTAGTATCTTTGTGAAGGGTTGCACTAAATCAGGGGTGCCCAATCTTTTGGCTTCCCTGGGCCACATTGAAAGAAGAATTGTCTTGGGCCACACATAAAATACATTAACACTAATAATAGCTGATGAGCAACAACAACAACAACAAATCGTTTAAAAACCCTCTTAATTTATTAAAGAAAGTTTATGAATTTGTGTTGGGCCACGTTCAAAGCTATCTTGGGCTGCATGTGGCCTGTGGGCTGCAAGTTGGACAAGCTTGCACTAAATAATCTTTAAGATTTCTTTCTACTCTTAATTCTATGATTCTTGTATCTGATTACCAGAGAGCATGAGGTTGTAAATAGCAGAGATTTCATTTATCATTCAGATGACTTTTAAAATATACATTGATATTTTCCCCCTAAATTTCAGATTTGGGATTTAGCCGACACAGATGGCAAAGGTATCCTGAACAAACAAGTAAGTTTCAGATATTCATATGATTTTTTTTTTTTGAGTGATTCAAAATAAAAAATAGCCAGCAGGGGTTTTTTGTATTTTGAAGCTAAGAATTGGTTTTTACCAGCATTAGGGTTTTGCCTAGGGCAAGTGTGTAACAATGAAAGTATTTCCAGTCACTAGATGTTAATAGAAGTCTTAATAGTTAGTGTTAGTTTGGTGACATTGTTCTCCTGGAGTTTATTTTTCTGTCTTTCAGAGAGACTTTGCTCTTTAATTAATTTTCCTAGTTATATAGTGTTATAAGTAAAAGTAAATGTTATTAAGTAAGTGTTAAGATGGTATTGTCTAGTAGATTTGAAGATTTGAAAGGAAGTTCTTGGTTAGTCACATGTGAGATGTGAGTATTCTTGTCTAGGTCTTACCCCTGATATATAAACCAAAAAATGGTTTATAAACCAGAAGTAAATTCTTGACCAGAATACATAAAAGTGGTTATGTCCAAGGGTGTTGAATACCATCAGTGTACTCTGAAGTTCTGATTGTTGGGGATGGATTTCAGAGTTGTATAAGGATTGAATTCCAAGTTTGCTCAGTGCCACTACTCAAAGTTAGGCCTCCTCCCCACCCCCAGCATAGCTGAAGCAGGATCAAAGCCAGATATTGGAGAAATTTGATGAGAGGGTCAGAATATCCAGTCTTTTAATTAAGATTTCAGGGCTAGATTGTAGTCCCCATTCGCGTCTCTGTGTAGAAGGGATACTTGGTATATTGGAGGCATAGGAAAACAAAATTCGTATGGGCCCACCTAGGTGCCATGTACTCAGTCAGCAAATATTTGTTGAGTACCTATGATGAACCAGGCTTTAGAAATATAGAGGTTAGCATGATAGATGTGGTCACTGTCTTAAGGTTTTACAGTAAAATAAATTTTTTACTTATAATTCTTGGAGTTTGGATATTGAGTTTGAGTTGCCTTATTACTTCCAGGTGGCTGGATTTATGAGTCTGCAGTTAAACTTTGAATTTCCATTGGAGGCATAGTTTTTTGTTTTGTTTTGTTTTGTTTTGAGACAGAGCCTTGCTCTGTCACCCAGGCTGGAGTACAGTGGCGTGATCTTGGCTCACTGCAACCTCTGCCTCCAGGATTCAAGTGATTCTCCCATCTCAGCCTCCTGAGTAGCTGGGATTACAGGCATATGCCTCCGCACCCGGCTAATTTTTTTGTATTTTTAGTAGAGATGGGGTTTCACTATATTGGCCAGGCAGGTCTTAAACTCCTGACCTCGAGTGATCCACCTACCTTGGCCTCCCAAAGTGCTGGGATTGCAGGTATAAGCCACCTGCCTGGCACAGATTTTTAAGTTAGCATATGAATGAAAGAAAAGAAACCAATACTTAATGAATTTCCATGTGACAAAAATGACACTAGGCACTTTCCTCCTGCAGCATGGTTTTTATTTTGTTGCTCATAATACATTGCAAGGTAAGTATTAGCCCCCCTTTTATGGAAGGGTTTTAGCTTGCCCATGGCCTCACAACTATAAGTAGCAGAACTAGAATTTAATGGAAAATTATTTCACTTCATAGCCCATCCATACTGTGGTAATAGACTTGATTACTTAAGAGTAATTGAATCTCAAATAGAGTGAGAAAAGAAAGAGGGTCGTGTTAGAATACTTAGAATACCAGCAGTTAGAGAAGACATTGACTCCAACAGAAGAGACTTGAAAGGTCAGAAGAGACCTGGGAGGGATTTGTGAAGCTGTTTGGTGGAGGAGAGCTTCCAGGAGGATACTTTCCCAGGCTGCAGAGAGAATAATCAGGATGAGGCTTTTGTTTGTTTGTTTGTTTTAGGGCTGTTTGGTAGCTGGGAAATTATTTGTGACATAGGCGGTAGTTTTTCTAGCTAATCATAGGAGTTGAAGTCAGATTGTGCAGAAGGTTGTGGAATGAATGAGAAGAAAAGGGGATATCTTGAAATAGCATTTTTTCAAGAATTGAGTGAAGGCAAGGGATTGTAAAAAGCAGACAATCTGCAAGGTGGTAAGAATGGGTTATGAATTGGGTATGAAGGGTGTAGGGGAGAGTACGGGATTTGAGAAAAGTAGGAAGGGTTGATTACATCAGCAACTATACTAGGGTACTGACAGGTTGGACAAATTGTAACTGGAGTAAAGACTTTTGTTATCATGTCTATTCCCAGACACTAACTCAGAACAGCTGAAAACCAGCTGCTTCAGCTTCTTTGCATTTATTTATTAAGTTTTGGACTAAGACTTCAACTGCTAAAAATCCAAGGACTTTTGGGAGAGATTTATAAGTATTTTGAAGTTAAACTGTTACATAATTTTTTTTGATGTTGCACAGTTATTTTCTGTAGTTTTTCTGGAATCACAGTGATTAAGTCATTTGAATTACTATCCCAGTTTCAAAATTTATAATCTCACAATCCAGAGATGACTTTTCATAACATTTTAGGTATTATTTTCTTCTGGGCTTTTTCTCTAATTCTTTTTTTCTCAATTAAATGATAAAATACATCTCTTAATATCATTAAATATTATTTGTATTTTTTTGGTTTGTCTGTTTTTTTTGAAACAGAGTCTCGCTCTGTCACCCAGGCTGGAGTGCAGTGGTGCGATCTCGGCTCACCGCAACCTCTGCCTTCCAGGTTCAAGTGATTCTCCTGCCTCAGCCTCCTGAGTAGCTGGGTCTACCGGTGCATGCCACCACACCTGGCTAATTTTTGTGTTTTTAGTAGAGACGGGGTTTCTCCGGGTTGGCCAGGCTGGTCTCGTACTCCTGACCTCAAGTGATCTGCCCACCTCGGCCTCCCAAAGTGCTGAGCTTACTACAGGTGTGAGCCACTGTGCCTGGCCCTAAGTATTATTTAAAACATTAGTATTCTGTATGGTTTCCACTATCTGTATGTATTTTCCCATTTATATTATTAATAATGATTCATAAATATTAGGAACATCTTTGTAATGGGATTTTTCTGCAAGATATTTTTGAAGCAAATATGCTACTTGTTGCTACATAAGACCTCTGTAGTAATTAAGAATTGTTTTATATTTTTAGATTGTAAGTATGTGTGCAGGTAGGTAGGTAGGTAGAGGGAGAATGCTCTTAACATTCATACTTTTCTTTCTTAGGAATTCTTTGTTGCTTTGCGTCTTGTAGCATGTGCCCAGAATGGATTGGAAGTTTCGCTAAGTAGTTTGAACCTGGCTGTTCCTCCACCAAGATTTGTAAGAAATGCTTTTAGATTTAAATTGTATTTAATTTTTATGACACCACGTTATTTGAGAATTAAAAGTAATATATTAAAAGGAATTTTACCTTAGGCCATTTTACTCAGCTACTTGACTTTTTTTCCCCTATTGGCTACTGCTGTTTTTAGTTAATTTCTTGTGTATCCTTCCAGAGTTATTATATGTATATGTAAAAAAACATAGGCTGGGTGAGGTGGCTCACGCCTGTAATCCCAACACTTTGGGAGGTAGAAGTGGGAGGATCACTTGAGCCCAGGAGTTCAAGACTAGCTGGGAAACAAAGTGAGACCCCATCTCTACAAAAAAATCTAAAATTTATCCGAGTGTGTTGGTGTGCACGTCTGGTCCCAGCTACTTGGGAGGCTGAGATGGGAGGGTCATTTGAGCCTGGGAGTTCAAGGCTGCAGTGAGCCATGATCACACTGTCGCTCTCCAGCTTGGTTGATGGCTCAAGACACTGTCTTAAAAAAAAAAAAAGAAAAGAAACATAAATACTTATTTTCTTATTTTACGTTAATTGTAGCATGCTATATATTAATGGTCCCCAACCTTTTTTGCACCAGGGACCTGTTTCATGGAAGACAATTTTTCCATGGACCTCGGAGGGATGGATGGTTTCAGAATGAAACTGTTCCACATCATCAGCCATTAGATTCTTATAAGTAGCGTGCGACCTAGATCCCTCACATGCGCAGTTCACAATAGGGTTCGTGCTCCTATGAGAATCTAATGCTGCTGCTGATCTGACAGGAGTTGGAGCTCAGGCCATAATGCTTGCCCGCCAGCTGCTCACTTGCTGCTGTACAGCTCAGTTCCTAACAGGCCGTGGACGGGTACCAGTTTGTGGCCCGGGGATTTGGGGACTCCTGCTATACACATAATTCTATACCTTTTATAAATAGCTTATTAAGTTTTAGAGGTATTTATATATAATTACATAGAAGCTTCCACTTTGTTTTTTATAGCTGTGTAGTATTTCTTTGCTTGTGTTTATGATTAACTTTCTATTGATAGACGTTTAGGTTATTTTGAATCTTTCATTATAAAAAAAATGCTGCAGTGAATAATAACCTTGGACATACATTATTTTGCATGTGCAGGAATGTATTTATATGTGTTAATTCCCAAAAGTAGAAATGCTGTTCAAAAGTTTTTGCCTTTGTAATTTCTATGTATTTTGTCAACTTGCTTTCAGTAGTTCACCCTCCCTCCAGCAATTGTTTGAGTGCCTATTGCTGTACACTTTGGCTGGCATACTTTGGTTAAACTTTTAGATCTTTGTCAGTTTGATAAGTGACAGTATGTAATTTTAAATTTATCCTTTTGGTTTTATGGAGTGAGGTTGAATAGCTTTTCTTGTGCTAATAATAGCTTTCTTATAAGCTTTTCTTATGTTTACATTGCCTTTATGTGAATGTCTGTTTATACCTTTTGCCCATTTTTCTTGGTTGTTGCTCTTTTACTTATTGAATTCTAGGGCCTGTTTAATTATTAGGACATTAACTCTTTGTCTGTATGAGTTGCAAGTCTTTTTTTCCTATTATGTCATTTGTCTTTTTTTTTTTTTTTTTTTTTAAGAAACAGGATCTTGCTATGTTGCCCAAGCTAACCTTGAATTCCTGGGCACAAGTGGTACTTCTGCCTTAGCCTCCCAAATAGCTGGGACAATTGGCATGTACTACTGAGCCTGGCTTATTATTGTCTTTTGTGTACAGGTTAAAAATTTTTATTTTTTATTTTTTACATTTAAGTTAGTATTGATGTAGGATGTGAGTGCATATTCTATTTGTTTTTGTTTTGTTTTGTTTTTTGAGACAGTTTCACTCTTGTCACCCAGGCTGGAGTGTAATAGTGCAATCTTGGCTCTCTGCAATCTCCACCTCCTGGGTTCAAGCGATTCTCCTGCCTTAGCCTCCTGAGTAGCTGGGTTTACAAGCACCCACCACCACATCTGGCTAATTTTTTTTTTTTGGTAGAGACGGTGTTTCACCATGTTGGTCAGGCTGGTCTTGAACTCCTGACCTCAGGTGATCTGCCCACCTTGGCCTCCCAAAGTTCTGGGATTACAGACGTGAGCCACCACGTCTAGCCTAGATTCAATTTTATATTTTTTCAGGATGGCTACCCTACAGAAAGTATAGTCAATACAGTTTATTAAACAATCCATCCTTCACTTCCTGTCTCTTCATTCCCTTTGAAATGCCACCTCAATTGTGTGCTAAATTCTCATATGTATTTTGATTGCTTACTGGATATTTTTTGTTCTTACCTGTTATCTATTTATCCGTACCATATGCTGATGTTACATTGTTTTAATTATCACATTTGGTGACATGTTTTTTAAATCTAGTATGCCTAGTTCTCCCCACCTCACTCTTTTTTTTCCCCAGGTATTTTATGGCTCCTCTTGCTTGTTTTTTGTTTTTTTAAATTTTAAGAGATGGACTCATTCTGTTGCCCAGGCTGGAATATGGTGCTGCGATCATAGCTCACTGTTACCTTGAACTCCTGGGCTCAAGTGATCCTCCCAGTAACTAGTTGCTTGTTTTTAAACTCAACATTTTAGAAGTTTTTGGTCTGCATACTAAGAATTTAATTCTACTAAGGTTAGAGAATTTCTCCACTTTTATGTTTAGGCATGTAGTCAGAAGGTTAATTTAGGGATTTGTTGCCTACCTGCATTATAGTCATACATGGCTTAACAACAGGGATACATTCTGAGAAATGCATCATTAGGCAGTTTCATCATTGTGCAAACATCAGAGTGTACAAACCTAGATAGTATAGCCTACAGCATACCTGGGCTACATGATATATAGCCTGCTGCTCCTAGCCTAGGAACTAACACAGCACTGAATACCACACTGTACTGAATACTGTAGGCAATTGTAACATGATGGTATTTATGTATTTAAACAGAAAAGGGGCTGGGCACGGTGGCTCACACCTGTAATCTCAGCATTTTGGGAGGCTGAGGCAGGTGGATCACCTGAGGTCAGGAGTTCAAGACCAGCCTGGCCAACATGGTGAAACCCCATCTCAACTAAAAATACAAAAATTAGCCGGGTGTGGTGGTGCATTCCTGTAATCCCAGCTACTCGGAGGCTGAGGCAGGAGAATTGCTTGAACGCGGGAGACGGAGGTTGCAGTGAGCCGAAATCGCGCCACTGCACTCCAGCCTGGGTGACAGCAAGACTCCATCTCAAAAACAAAACAAAAGGAACACCAGAAAAGGTACAGTAAAAATACGGTATTATAATCACTTTGTTTCATTGTTACTTAGATGGTCTGGTAAATGTAAAATAGTGTCCTATGTGCATTGAGATCTAGCATTTTGTATGAATATATTTAAATCCAAAAACCATTTTTTATTCATTGCTTCTTGATGTGAGAATTTCAGTTCTTCTTGTGCTTTGCTTTCCTCTGTAGCATGATACCAGTAGTCCTTTGCTAATCAGTGGAACCTCTGCAGCTGAGCTCCCATGGGCTGTAAAAGTAAGTAAACTTTGTAACTGTTCTCTTACCCCTTCACTGCTTCCTATCTACTCTCTCTCTACCTCTGAAATATATTGCTATCTGCATTAGACTTACATATATATGTTTAAGGAAAGGTAGGGGAGATGATGTTACTGGTGTTTCTGAGGAATCTTTCGGCTCTGTCAGTTGTTTTGTGACAGTATTGATCTAATCGTGTATCTGTTATAATGTAAAGAAAAATGGTGATGTCATAATCCTATAACTAAAATATTTGATTAAAAGATAGTTTACCCCACTGGTATTATTTCTTACTTGAAAATTCTGGTTAACTATGTATTTTCTATATGACTCTAAAACAAACAATTCTTTTTTTTTTTTTAGGCATTTTTTCTTTTTTATTTCTGTACAATTAAAATAAAATAAGCATTAGTATGATTTTTACAAATATTGTTTATTTTAATGAAGCTGGTACAGACAATGTCCATTTAAAACCCATATCCCAGGCCAAAAAGTACAAATAAAATCAAAAAGAGCAGTGTTCTGTTGTATTCATTTCTGCATGTATAGGTTTATTAATTGCTAATGAAAATTAGAACTTTTCTGGGATCTTCTGACAAGATTTTAAAAAAATCTTAAAATGCCTTTTCTTCAGTGAAGCCATCTTTGGAGTTAGTCATTACTCTCACCTTGTCTGTCATCTTGACTTCAACCTGATATTCCTCTTCTTTGGTCCAGACCCTCAAATTTTAAAAGTAGCTTCAAGTTAAGGAAAGATCATTTTTCCACAGTTCAGTTCTCTGAAAAACTTCCATCTCCCACTGGAAGTCACAGTCCAGGAGTGAAGCAATCACATGCTAGAACATCAGGGCCAATTGGAAAGTCGTTATGAACACTTGCATTGGTCAATCTTATTTATCACCACAAGCCTGAAAATGCAATGTCCTGAAAAAGGTGGCCTCTCTGTGCACACGTAATTTTTAAAAAGGAGAGGGTAATATGAAGGGGACTGAGGCTTGACCACCCAAAATCAGCACAATGGAAACAAACAAAAATGAATAATGAGCACTATAATTCAAATTACCAGATGTTTCAAAGAGATGGGGTGCCAGTTTTCAATTCCGTTTTGAACACCATGTTACAAAAGAACTATTTTTAAAAATAAAAAAGGATTGAGGGAAAAGAAAAAAAATAAAAAGAATATCTAAACTGTTGAATGACCCCCCGTTTGTTCCTGATAAACTTCAATCACATCTTCTTCCTCCATTCCCAGTTCTTTTGGAGTATGATTATCAGCAATTCTCTGACCCTCAAAGAGATACCTGATTGAATTCATTGGAACGCCCTGTCTTTGACAATATGATTCTAAGAGTTTCTTGAGATGTGTTGTCATTTTCACTTTGAAGTGAATCTCACTGCTATCCTGTCCAATGACTTTGAGTTTAATATATTCACCTTCCTTCTTATCTCCCAAGTCCTCAGTTGAAGGTTTTGCCTCCTGGTCAGACATGATGACGGTAGCTTCACCCGGGGGTCTCCGCACAGCAGCGGCCTTGGGTAGGCAGAACCTCGCTCTGGGGTTTACAAATCCGTCTCCCCTCCCCACAGCACAACACCGTGAACAAACAATTCTTTATGAAATCTTTTTAGAAATAGGTATTTTGCATTATAATTTTTCAGAGCCAAATCATATCGTACTAGATTTTTAAAACTTGTAATCTGAAAATGCTTATACTATAGCAGATCAAATGAGCTTTGATAAATGTGTACAGTTTTTTTGAAAACCATTTTTATTTGTATGTCTTTGTATGCTGTGGACTGTGCACTAAGTTTCAAAAGTGTGGGAATATGGCCTTGACTGGGCAAATAATGAAGAATAGTTATTCATGTTATTCAAATAACTTAAAATTTTAGGAGATATCTTGTTATTGACAAGAAAAAGAAATATTGCTTTGGGAAAAATGGAGAAATCTTGATGTTTATTCCTGTAGTAATTATTTTATTTTTAAAAATTTATTTGTGGCTCACGCCTGTAATCCCAGCACTTTGGGAGACTGAGGTGGGCAGATCATGAGGTCAGGAGTTCAAGACTAGCCTGGCCAATGTAGTGAAACCCCGTCTCTGCTAAAAGTACAAGAAAATTAGCTGGGCATGGTGGCAGGCGCCTGTAATCCCAGCTTCTCGGTAGCCTGAGGCAGGAGAATCGCTTGAACCTGGGAGGTGGAGGCTACAGTGAGCCGAGATAGCGCCACTGCGCTCCAGCCTGGGTAACAGTAGGAGACTCCATCTCAAAAAAAAAATTTTTTTTTATTTATTTGAACTGTACCTCATATCATCTTTAGAGAGTCATGGAATGTCACTAATTAGCTGTGTGTTCGTATAAAAGTTACTTTTTTGCTGTTGGTCTATTTAAGTGAGAGGGTTGGACTAGATGTTCTTCAAAGCCCTTCTACCTCTGAAATATTTTGATTCTAACCCAGTAGTTGGAAAATAAAGATGGTGTTCCAGCTACAAAAACAATGGGCAACACTAGACTCTTGGGTAAAGTCACTTTGAAATTATTGTTTCCTATGTATTTTTTTCTTGCATATCTTTACAATGAATATTGTATTTTGATGAAAGTGAAAAATGTTTTCTGAAAGATAGTTTAAAAACATATGTAGTCTATTCTTTAAGGACTTGATTTTTATAACTGTAGTTAAATCCTTTTCTCTATTATTTAACTTGTGATTTTGTTTTTTATTGTAGCATGAAGATAAGGCCAAATATGATGCAATTTTTGATAGTTTAAGCCCAGTGAATGGATTTTTATCTGGTGATAAAGTGAAACCAGTGTTGCTCAACTCTAAGTTACCTGTGGATATCCTTGGAAGAGTAAGATATTATTTACTCCTAAATTTAATTTTTATGTGTTTTAATTTTATATCTATAATACTAGGAGCATGTATAGCTCTTTGTTAAAAATGTACAAATCTTATTTTAAAGTTGTATCATTACAGGATTTTTTGTTTTCTGACTTAATGTATAAAATTATTGCCAGCTTATTTCTGTATTTGGTTATTCCCTGTAAAAATGAGTGGTTGAAATTAATTACATACATAAGCCCCTTAAGTAGGTCCTTTTTTAGTTTGTGCTGTATACTCTTGCCCTTCTATTTGCTTGAGTTAATTTCTAGAGACCATCAGTATTTTATGTCTGCCATTTACTCTGTGGCTGTATCATGGTGTCTTGTTGTAAGGAATAGTTTTATCTCTGAAACCGTAAATTCCACTCTGTAACTTGTACTTCCGTCTTTATAGAGCTCTTTTCCAGAAACTTGCAAGACTTAATTCTTTGACTGGTTTTACTAAGACCTTTAAATCTGACTTCTTGGCTGGGCACGGTGGCTCACGTCTGTAATCCCAGCACTTTGGGAGGCTGAAGTGAGCAGATCATGAGGTCAGGAGTTCGAGACCAACCTGGCCAATATGGAGAAACCCCGTCTCTACTAAAAATACAAAAATTAGCCGAGCATGGTGGCGCGCAGTCTATAGTCCCAGCTACTCAGGAGGCTGAGGCAGAAGAATCACGTGAACCCAGGAGGTGGCGGTTGCAGTGAACTGAGATCACACCACTGTACTCCAGCCTGGCGACAAGCGAGACTCTGTCTCAAAAAAAAAAAAGAAAAAAATCTGACTTTTTTACTTTTCCCGTTTTTTCAATTTTTTTACTGTGATAAATATACATATCATGAAATTTAATATCTTAACCAATTTTAAGTGTACAATTCAGTGGTATTAACTACATTTCCATTATTATGCAACTATCCCCAATATCCCTCGCCATGAATTATTTTCCTCCTGTAAAAGTAAAAGTTTATTCCCCTGTCTTTTGGTCTACAGCTTCATGTCTATCCTTAGCCCCCTTTGCCATGTTATTTTTCTGTCTCTCCTGCCTGATGAAAAAGCGTGAAGTAAGTTATCTGCCTTCTCTGGTGCATGTGGACTACTGAGCAGGTGTAGTAAGATTGGTGTTGCTGTAAATTTATCTTTACCAGCTTCAGCTGGGCTTCTCTGTACCGCCAGTCACTCTTGTACTGTTTCCACAGTGATTTCTCCATAATCCTCTGCATATTTCAAACCTTATCTACTCTCTTTATATCTCTTGCCCTTTCTTTATTTTTTATTTTTTTAAATTTTTTTTGAGACAGAGTTTAGCATTTGTTGCCCAGGTTGGAGTGCAGTGGAGTGATCTTGGCTCACCACAACCTCCGCCTCCTGGGTTCAAGCAATTCTCCTGCCTCAGCCTCCTGAGTAGCTGGGATTACAGGCATGTGCCACCACACCTAGCTAATTTTTATGTTTGTAGTAGAGGTGGAGTTTCTCCATGTTATTCAGGCTGGTCTTGAACTCCCGACCTCAGGTGATCCACCCGCCTCAGCCTCCCAAAACGTTGAGATTACAGGTGTGAGCCACCGCACCCGGCTGCCCTTTCTTTAATTCCCTGCTTCAGCAGGTTACATAGGGTCAAATCCTGGCTGCACCACTTCTTAGCTGTGTGACCTTGGGCAAGTCATTAGAAAGCCATGTCTAAGTTTTCTAATCTTTAAAAGGGACATAATTCTCAGCTTATAGAATTGTAGGGATTGAATGTGATAATGTATGTTAAGTCCTACTTTTTACCATGATTGCTACATACTCTTTGAATGCTAGCTGCTATGATGATGACAACCACCATATCACCATATTAGTACTACTACTGGATCAATGTTATATAGATTTTAGGTGCTCAATAAATACTGATTTAAACGCCATTTTTTAGTATTGTTTCCCACTATTTCTCCCCTGTGTGATTAGTGTGGAATTTCTAAACTATAAATACACTGTTGTTATTACTTAAACATAACTTTTTAGTACTTTCCATTGCACTTAGAATAAAGCCCAAACTCCTTTCAAGGCAATTATAACCAGACACTTGCTTATCTCTAGCTCTACTTTTAACAACAGTATCCTTTTTTTTTTTTTTTTTTTTTTTTTTTTTTTTAAGAAACAGGGTCTAGCTCTGTTGCCCAGGCTGGAGTGCAGTGGCATATCATAGTTCACTGCAGTCTTGATCTCCTGGGCTTAAGGGATCCTCCTACTTCAGCCTCCTGAGTAGCTTGGACTACAGGTTCACGCCACCATGCCCAGCTAATTTTTTATTTTTATCTTTTGTAAAGACAGGATCTCTTTATGTTTCCTAGGCTGTTTCACACTCCTGGGCTCAAGTGATCCTCCTGCCTTGGCCTCCCAAAGTGCTAGGAGGCCATATGGGCATAAGCCACCATGCCTAACTAGTATACTTTCTTTCCTTGCCCTCAAGTAGCACATGAACTGAAAGAACATTAATCTTTTTCAATTCTCCTCTTTTTAAGGTTTGGGAGTTGAGTGATATTGACCATGATGGAATGCTTGACAGAGATGAGTTTGCAGTTGTAAGTAATCTAATGCTCTCAACATCTTCACTATCTTAATGATTTTCTCACGTGCAAATTTCCTCTTTTAGTTCATCCTTAGAGGAAAACTGTATTCCCATCAGGGTCTCGAACTCCTGACCTCAAGTGATCTGCCCACCTCAGCCTCCCAGAGTGCTGGGATTACAGGCATGAAACCACTGTGCCCGACTGGTTGAACATTCTTACATAGAATTTATTTTCTAAACAAATGGATAACAGAAAATGTGTGGTTTGCCATCTTCATTTTATTTGGCTTTAAGGTACACAGGAACATATACTTTGTATAATTACTGTAAAGTAATCTTTTGTATCACAACCTGACCAGGTATCTTAGCACCTGCTTCTATTATGGAATAATTTTGCTTCAAATGTATCCCCCATATTTCACATTTCCTTTTATTTCATTAAAAAGAAACATGAATAACACTTGAGTTTCACTTCATTTGTGAAAGCAGAAAAGTTTTGACATTTTATCTGAAGACATGTCATCTTAGTAATTGAATAGTTAATTCCAAATAGGATTGTATTCACCTCTTCCTTAAAGGTTTGATAAAACTTTGCTGTGAATTCATCAGTGGTAAATTTCTAATTTCCCTTTTACTCTCAAATTTTCTTTTTATTTTGGTAAGGAATTGTCAATTTCTTTTACTTTCAAACTTGTTGCTACAAATTTGCGATATTCTCTTTTGTGGTTGTTCTCTTTATTCATGCCAAGTCTTGAGAATACTCTCACTTTTTTTTTTTTTTACTTAATCTGATTTTGTCTAGTTTCTTGATCTGTTAGAAAAAACATCTTTTGAATTTACTTTTCCTTTCTATTATGTTTTAACTTTTAAGTTAATGATGTTTAACTTTTAATTCCCTGTTATATTTTCTTATTCTTTTTATTTTAAATTTCTTGGAGATGAGTATTATGTTTCTTCAGTTCTCATTATCTATAATACTGAAATCATTTAAAGGATATATTTACCCTTGAATACAGGTTTAGCGAGATTCCATAGATATTGGTACAAAGTTTTCTCCTTTATACAGCTTTTTAGATAGTTTTTAGTTTTCTTTTGTTATCTGGTTAGGAATATGTTTCCTAATTTCAAAGTGGTTAAGTTTGGTTGGTTTTTGTTACTTTGATGTGTACTTTCAACTTGATTGGATTATAACTAGAAAAATGTAGTCTATAAAATGTCTAATTAAAAAAAATTAGTTAAGGCTTTCTTTGTTGCCAAGTTTATGACCTATTTTTACATATAGTCCATGGATATGGCAGTATTTCTGTTTGGAGGATATTAGAGTTTTATAAATTCATTATATCAAATTAATTTAATTTAATTTAATTTTTATTTTTTGAGATGGAGTCTTGCTCTGTCGCCCAGGATGGCGTATAGTGGCATAATCTTGGCTCACTGCAACCTCCACCTCCCAGGTTCAAGCGATTCTCCCGCCTTAACCTCCCAAGTAGCTGGGATTACAGAAGTGCACCACCACATCTGGCTAATTTTTGTATTTTTAGTAGTGACAGAGTTTCACCACATTGGCCAGGCTGGTCTTGAACTCCTGACCTCAGGTGATCCGCCCGCCTCAGCCTCCCAAAGTGCTGGGATTACAGACGTGAGCCACCACACTCAGCTTCAAATGTATTGATTATTTAGTTTCTCTTTGTCCTTCCTTTTCTTTTGTTTTTGGCCCTTCCTTAAATTTTCCTCATTTTCCACAAGAGCCAAATGAAATAGGCAGGATACATATTACATTTAAAAAATGCAGAAACAGAAACTTAAAGTGACTTGAATTCGTGGTCACAGGTCCCTAGTCTTTTTAATTTTAATTTGTGTAGTAGTTGGGAAATGGTAAAAGATACTCCCTTGCAGTGGTGACAGAAGTTATCTCAGCCGCATTTCAGGGTTTGAGCCATTGTTTGTGGGATGCTTTTGGGAATGGGGCCATATTGAAGAGATTTCTGTGATGATATACTTTGAAACATTGTCAAACCGTACACATAAACTTCTCATAAATTGTTTTTGTGGTAAGAATATTGTTGTAAAATCTTTGCAGTGGTATGATGTAATGAGGGAATTTTTTTCTCATAAAGACAATTTTTTTTTTTTTTTTTTAAGACAGAGTCTCACTCTGTCACTCAGGCTGGAATGCAGTGGTGGCATTTCGGCTCACTGCAGCCTCTGCCTCCTGGGTTCAAGCGATTCTTCCACCTTAGCCTCCTGAGGAGCCGGGATTACAGCCATGCACCACCACCCCCGGCTAATTTTTTGTATTTTTAGTGGAGACAGGGTTTCGCCATGTTTGCCTGACTGGTCTCAAACTCCTGATATTAGGTGATCCACTTGCCTCGGCCTCACAAAGTGCTGGGATTACAGGCATGAGCCACCTCTTCTGGCCTAAGACGAAAATAGAATAGATGGAGAATAGTACTGTCATCATTTGATAAATAGTAGTGTATGCTAAGGTAAATGAATAAACACAATTTATCTTATATGCCTGGAGCCTTTTCCCAGGCAACTGGCCTTTTTGAAAAAAAAAAAGAAAAAAAACTTTATTAAAAGAATAATTTTTGAATAATAAATACATTTGAATAATAAATTACTACCTTGAATTTTGTTTTAAATAGTAGACACCCCTTTATCTTCTCCTAGATTTGCTTGTTAACCATTTTGCACATTTGCTTTCTCCCTGTATCCATATTCTTCAGAATTTTTTCCTAGTTTTAAACTCTAGCTTGTGTGATTTTAATATTGCTTCTCCTGTTCCCTCTTTGTTTGAATTACCTGATATTTCTTATGTTTGTTGTGTATGTCTCTTGAAAATGGCAGATTTCTACATTTTAATGCTTTGCCTAATTAGTTTTTACAGTAACAGCACTTAATATTGATTTGATTTTCCTTCCTTACGTATTTATTTTACATATTTATTTTCTCTGTTTCTTACTGTTGCTTATTATCAAGTTGTGATTCATTCCCTTACCCCGCCTCCCAGTTAATGTGGAAATTTTGTTATAATGTCTTGTTTCATTAATAGTTAATACAGATTGAGCATCCCTAATCTGAAAATCCAAAATTCGAAATGCTACAAAATCTGAAACTTTTGAGTACTGACATGACCCACAAAGTGGAAAATTCCACTCCTGGTCTCATGTGGTAAGTTGCAGTCAAAACTTTTGTTTCATGCACAAAATTGTTAAAAAGATTATATAAAATTATCTTAGGTTATATATATAAAGTTTATATGAAACATAAATGAATTTCATGTTTAGACTTGGGTCCTATCCCCAAGATAGGATAATATTCCAAAATCTGAAAAAAAAAAAAAAAAAGATAATATTCCAAAATCCGAAAAAATCCAAAACACTTTTGGTCTCAAGCATTTTGGATAGGGGATTCTCACCCTGTGCCCCTTTTCCTGTACTTGAACTTATTTCTCCTATATTGAAAACAAAATTTTCAATCCTTACTCTAGCAAAATGAGTCCTTTAGATTATCTTTACTAATTTTCTTTCCCCCTCATGTTCTTTTCTTTTCTTCTTCTTTTTTCTTTTTTTGGGACAGAGTCTCGCTCTGTTGCCCAGGCTGGAGTGTAGTGCGCGATTGATCTCGGCTCACTGCAAGCTCCGCCTCCGGGGTTCACGCCATTCTCCTGCCTCAACCTCCCCAGTAGCAGGCACTGCCACCACGCCCTGCTTTTTTTTTTTTTTTTTTTTTTTTTTTTTGTATTTTTAGTAGAGACCAGGTTTCACCGTGTTTGCCCGGGTGGTCTCGATCTCCTGACCTCGTGATCTGCCCGCCTCGGCTTCCCAAAGTGCTGCGATTACAGGCGTGAGCCACCGCGCCTGGCCCCGCCTCATGTTCTAATTCCAGAAGACCTTAGAACATTTTATGTGACTCAAATTCTAGATTTTGCTCAGTTAATTTCGTTCTTTTGGTTTTGGTATTTTTCTTCCAGTTTTGTTCAATATTAATAACTAGTATTCTTTTGGTTAGAATTCTTCTGATAAATCTTTTTTTATCCCTGTACTTTAATAAATAGAGCAACACAATTTGTACTCTTATTTAAAATTATAATTACTGCAAGATAGCCCGTGTAACTACAACTGCAAGTCATTGATTTGTTTTTATTTATTTATAAGCATCAATATTTTACAAAACTGAATTTTGAGAGCTGGTATCATTCTTCCTTGAAAATTGAAGTAACTAAAAAAATACTTTTGCAGTAGTGATAATGTACTTATTTATATGATCAGTCCTTTTGGCCTATGGCACTTTATAGTCTGCCAGGATTTTGGTTTGTTGCAGTATAATACAAGTTTAGGTCTTATTTTACTAAATAATCAAAACTGAGTTGAACATAGGAATCTTTTTGTTCAAGACTTACCTGTAAGATTCTTGCCCATTCCCTCTTGGGTTAAATGCTTTTTGTTTGTTTGTTTTAAAGACCCCGTGTCTGCTTTGTGTTTAATTTTTTGAATGGGAAGAAATAAAAATGAAGTTAAAGAGAGACTCTAACTTGGTGGGTTGAATTTCAGTACAGATTTTTTTAAGAGTAACTTATTTCAGTAACCAAAACTTGATTGAACTTGAGTCTATGTTTAGACTTACTTTTAAAATTCTTAACCCGTTTCTTTTATTTTATAGTGTAAATGGGATTTTTGGTTTATCTTTTTATTTTATTTATTTATTATTATACTTTAAGTTCTAGGGTACATGTGCACAGCATGCAGGTTTGTTACATATGTATACATGTGCCATGTTGGTGTGCTTGCGCCCATTAACTCGTCGTTTACATTAGGTATATCTCCTAATGCTATCCCTCCCCCTACCCTCACCCCACAACAGGCCCTGGTGTGTGATGTTCCCCACCCTGTGTCCAAGTGTTCTCATTATTCAGTTCCCACATATGAGTAAGAACATGCGGTGTTTGGTTTTCTGTTTTGTGATAGTTTGCCGAGAATGATGGTTTCCAGCTGCATCGATGTCCCTACAAAGGACACGAACTCATCCTTTTTTATGACTGCATAGTATTCCATGGTGTATATATACCACATTTTCTTAATCCAGTCTGTCATTGATGGACATTGGGGTTGGTTCCAACTCTTTGCTATTGTGAATAGTGCTGCAGTAAACATACATGTGCATGTGTCTTTATAGCAGCATGATATATAATCCTTTGGGTATATACCAAGTAATGGGATGGCTGGGTCAAATGGTGTTTCTAGTTCTAGATCCTTGAGGAATCGCCACACTGTCTTCCTCAATGGTTGAACTAGTTTACACTCCCACCAACAGTGTAGAAGTGTTCCTATTTCTCCACATCCTCTCCAGCACCTGTTGTTTCCTGACTTTTTAATGATCACCATTCTAACTGGTGTGAGATGGTAGCTCATTGTAGTTTTGATTTGCATTTCTCTGATGGCGAGTGATGATGAGCATTTTTTCACGTGTCTGTTGGCTGCATAAATATCTTCTTTTGAGAAGTGTCTGTTCATATCCTTCAACCACTTTTTGATGGTTTTTTTTTTTTTCTTGTAAATTTGTTTGAGTTCTTTGTAGGTTCTGGATATTAGCCCTTTGTCAGATGAGTAGATTGTAAAAATTTTCTCCCATCCTGTAGGTTGCCTGTTCACTCTGATGGTAGTTTCTTTTGCTGTGCAGAAGCTCTTTAGTTTAATTAGATCCCATTTGTTTATTTTGGCTTTTGTTGCCGTTGCTTTTGGTGTTTTAGTCATGAAGTTCTTGCCCATGCCTATGTCCTGAATGGTATTGCCTATGTTTTCTTCTAGGGTTTTTATGGTTTTAGGTCTAACATTTAAGTCTCTAATCCATCTTGAATTAATTTTTGTATAAGGTGTAAGGAAGGGATCCAGTTTCAGCCTTCTACATATGGCTAGCCAGTTTTCCCAGCACCATTTATTAAATAGGGAATCCTTTCCTCATTTCTTGTTTTTGTCACGTTTATCAAAGATCAGATGGTTGTAGATGTGTGGTATTATTTCTGAGGGCTCTGTTCTGTTCCATTGGTCTATATCTCTGTTTTGGTACCAGTACCATGCTGTTTTGGTTACTGTAGCCTTGTAGTATAGTTTGAAGTCAGGTAGCGTGATGCCTCCAGCTTTGTTCTTTTGGCTTAGGATTGCCTTGGCAATGCCGGCTGTTTTTTGGTTCCATATGAACTTTAAAGTAGTTTTTTCCAATTCTGTGAGGAAAGTCATTGGTAGCTTAATGGGGATGACATTGAATCTATAAGTTACCTTAGGCAGTATGGCCATTTTAATGATACTGATTCTTCCTATCCATGAGTATGGAATGTTCTTCCATTTGTTTGTGTCCTCTTTTATTTCATTGAGCAGTGGTTTGTAGTTCTCTTTGAAGTGGTCCTTCACATCCCTTGTAAGTTGGATTCCTAGGTATTTTATTCTCTTTGAAGCAACTGTGAATGGGAGTTCACTCATGATTTGGCTCTCTGTTTGTCTGTTATTGGTGTATAGAAATGCTTGTGATTTTTGCACATTGATTTTGTATCTTGAGACTTTGCTGAAGTTGCTTATCAGTTTAAGGAGATTTTGGGCTAAGACGATGGAGTTTTCTAAATATACAATCATGTCATCTGCAAACAGGGACAATTTGACTTCCTCTTTTCCTAATTGAATATCCTTTATTTCTTTCTCCTGCCTGACTGCCCTGGCCAGAACTTCCAACACTATGTTGAATAGGAGTGGTGAGAGAGGGCATCCCTGTCTTGTGCCAGTTTTCAAAGGGAATGCTTCCAGTGTTTGCCCATTCGGTATGACATTGGCTGTGTGTTTGTCATAAATAGCTCTTATTATTTTGAGATACGTTCCATCAATGCCGAATTTATTGAGAGTTTTTAGCATGAAGGGCTGTTGAATTTTGTCAAAAGCCTTTTCTGCATCTATTGAGATAATCATGTGGTTTTTGTCTTTGGTTCTGTTTATATGCTGGATTATGTTTATTGACTTGCGTATATTGAACCAGCCTTGCATCCCAGACACGAAGCCCACTTGATCATGGTGGATAAGCTTTTTGATGTGCTGCTGGATTCAGTTTGCCAGTGTTTTATTGAGGATTTTTGCATCGATGTTCATCAGAGATACTGGTCTAAAATTCTCTCTTTTTTTTTTGTTGTGTCTCTGCCAGGCTTTGGTATCAGAATGATGTTGGCCTCATAAAATGAGTTAGGGAGGATTCCCTCTTTTTCTATTGATTGGATAGTTTCAGAAGGAATGGTACCAGCTCCTCCTTGTACCTCTGGTAGAATTCGGCTGTGAATCCATCTGATCCTGGACTTTTTTTGGTTAGTAGGCTGTTAATTATTGCCTCAATTTCAGAGCCTATTTTTGATCTATTCAAGGATTCAGCTTCTTCCTGGTTTAGTCTTGGCCGCCAGAGAGAAGGGTCAGGTTACCCACAAAGGGAAGCCCATCAGACTAACAGTGGATCTCTCGGCAGAAACTCTACAAGAGAGAAGAGAGTGGGGGCCAGTATTCAGCATTCTTAAAGAAAAGAATTTTCAACCCAGAATTTCATATCCAGCCAAACTAAGTTTCATAAGTGAAGGAGAAATAAAATCCTTTATAGACAAGCAAATGCTGAGAGATTTTGTCATCACCACGCCTGCCCTACAAGAGCTCCTGAAGGAAGCAGTAAACATGGAAAGGAACAGCTGGTGCCAGCCACTGCAAAAACATGCCAAAATGTAAAGACCATCAATACTAGGAAGAAACTGCATCAACTGATGAGTAAAATAACCAGCTAACATCATAATGACAGGATCAAATTCACACATAACAATATTACCCTTAAATGTAAATGGGCTAAATGCTCCTATTAAAAGACACAGATTGGATAAATTGGCAAATTGGATAAAGAGTCAAGACCCATCAGTGTGCTGTATTCAGGAGACCCATCTCACATACAGAGACACACATAGGCTCAAAATAAAGGGATGGAGGAAGATCTACCAAGCAAATAGAAAACAAAAAAAAAGGCAGGGGTTGCAATCCTAGTCTCTGATGAAACAGACTTTAAACCAACAAAAATCAAAAGAGACAAAGAAGGCCATTACATAATGGTAAAGGGATCAATTCAACAAGAAGAGCTAACCTAAATATATGTGCACCCAATACAGGAGCACCCAGATTCATAAAGCAAGTCCTTAGAGACTTACAAAGAGACTTAGACTCTCACACAATAATAATGGGAGACTTTAACACCCCACTGTCAACATTAGACAGATCGAGACAGAAAGTTAACAAGGATATCCAGTAATTGAGCTCAGCTCTGCCTCAAGCGGACCTAATAGACATCTACAGAACTCTCCACACTAAATCAATAGACTATACATTCTTCTCAGCATCACATCACACTCATTCCAAAACTGACCCCATAGTTGGAGGTAAAGCACCCTTCAGGAAATGTAAAAGAACAGAAATTATAACAAACTGTCTCTCAGACCACAGTGCAATCAAATTAGAACTCAGGATTGAGAAACTCACTCAAAACCACTCAACTACATGGAAACTGAACAACCTGCTCCTGAATGACTACTGGATACATAACGAAATGAAAGCAGAAATAAAGATGTTCTTTGAAACCAATGAGAAATAGATACAACATACCAGAATCTGTGGGACACATTTAAAGCAGTGTGTGAAGGGAAATGTATAGCTCTAAATGCCCACAAGAGAAAGCAGGAAAGATCTAAAATTGACAACCTAATATCACAATTAAAAGAACTAGAGAAGCAAGAGCAAACACATTCAAAAGCTAGCAGAAGGCAAGAAATAACTAAGAGCGTAACTGAAGGAGTTACAGACACAATAAACCCTTCAAAAAAAAATCAATGAATCCAGGAGCTGGTTTTTTGAAAAGATCAACAAAATTGATAGACCGCTAGCAAGACTAATAAAGAAGAAAAGAGAGAAGAATCAAATAGATGCAGTAAAAAATGATAAAGGGGATATCACCACTGACCCCACAGAAATACAAACTATCATCAGAGAATACTATAAACACCTCTACGCAAATAAACTAGAAAACCTGGAAGAAATGGATAAATTCCTGGACACACACATTCTCCCAAAGTTTATCTTTTTAATAAATGAAGTTAAAGATTCTAAACTGTATACAAACTTCTGTTGCCATGTGAACCTTTGATGAATGGCCGTTGTTTTTTTTCAAATGTAAATGCTTGTTCATATTCTCAGAAACCCAGTAGTTTAATTAAAAATCCAGAATCTAGAATATCTTTTAGTTTTTTTGTTCCGTTTTGTTTTGTTTTAAAAAAGTAAATTTGTAAAAGTTAGGCCTTGGCATGGCCATAGGTATTCTGGCCACAAGTGAAATGACTTCAGAGAGTTTTGTGTATGTGGAATGTATATGTGTATGTACATACACAAAAAGATTTAAAAAATCATATCTACCCACTTGAATCTGGATTTTTAAAATATCTGTGATTATATATCAGTATTCTGTTTACTCATTGATGAATTACCTGACTAGATTGTAAGGATATTGGAAATGTATTTCCCTGAGTTTAACTTCTGGCCCATTTGGCTTTGTAGAAAGTCTCTGATGGAGCACTAAGGTGACATTTTGTAAAAGGAGCAAATTTTTCTTTTTCTTTTCTTTTCTTTTCTTTCTTTCTTTCTTTCTTTCTTTCTTTCTTTCTTTCTTTCTTTCTTTCTTTCTCTTTCTTTCTTTCTCTCTCTCTCTCTTCCTCTCTCTCTCCCTCCCTCCCTCCCTTCCTCCCTCCCTCCCTCCCTCCCTTCCTCCCTCCCTCCCTCCCTCCCTCCTTCCCTCCCTCCTTCCTTCCTCCCTCCCTCCCTCCCTCCTTCCTTCCTCCCTCCCTCCCTCCCTCTCTCCTTCCCTTCCCTCCCTCCTTCCTCCCTCCCTCCCTCCCTTCCCTCCCTCCCTCCCTCCCTCCCTCCTTCCTCCCTCCCTCCCTCCCTCCCTTCCCTCCCTCCTTCCCTCCTTCCCCCTACTTCCCTCCTTCCTTCCTTCCTTCCTTCCTTCCTTCCTTCCTTCCTTCCTTCCTCCCTCCCTCCCTCCCTCCCTCTCTCCCTCCCTCCCTCTCCCTCCCTCCCCTCCCCCCAGGCTGCAGTATGGTGGTATGATTTCGGCTCACTGCAACTTCCACCTCCCAGGTTCAATCTGTTCTTGTGCCTCAGCCTCCTGAGTAGCTGGGATTACAGGTGCCCACCACCATGCCTGGCTAATTTTTGTATTTTTTGTAGAGATGGGGTTTCACCATGTTGGCCAGGCTAGTCTCAAACTCCTGACCTCAGGTAATCCACCCGCCTTGGCCTCCCAAAATGCTGGGATTACAGGCCTGAGCCACGAGCCACCATGTCCAGCCAAAGGGCCAAATTTTTCTGTTATGGTTTGAAAACTAGAAATGTATCTAAAATTATGCTACTTCCCGTGAACCAAGGGAAGTGACTGATAATTATGTTAAAGTTTATTCTCTTTGTGGGGTTAGTTCTACAAGTGTATAGTCCTATTCTGTAAAATAGTTCTTTGTTTTATTAGGGCTGAAACTACTGCTTTTAATTTTAAAGAGAAGGCCCGTAAATCTAGGAATTTAGTGTTTGGTGAATGAGCCTATGCTCATGCTTTTTTGTAGATATTTAGAGTTTGACAAGATCCTATAATTTAGCTTCTCTAAGCACAGCAGTTACTGGCTTACAACCCAGGCTAACCTGAGCCTTCTAGAGTCATGTTCTTTTTTTTTTTTTTTTTCCTAATGAACTTTAAATTTTGGAGTGATTTTAGATTTATAGAAAAGTTGCAGAGAACAGTTTTCCATTCCCCTTCACTGTTTCCCTTATTAACATATTACATTACCATGGTACATCTGTCAAAACTGAAAAACAACATTGGTGCATTATTAATTCCAGACTTTATTTGGGTTTCACCAGTTTTTCCTTTCTGTCACAAGATCCAGTCTAGGGTATCACGTTGCCTTTAGTTGTCATGTTTTCAGTCTCTCTGGTATATGAGTTTGTCAGTCTTGCCTTGCTTTTTATGACCTTGACATTTTTGAGGAATACTGGCTAGATATCCCGCAGAATGTCTCCCAACTTAGGTTTGTCTGATGCTATTCTCATGACTAGACTGGGCAAATGAGTTTTTGCAAAGAATAACGTGGAGGCGTAATGCTTTCATCATCACATTATATTAGGGGTATATGATATCCATGTGACATCACTGTTGATGTTAACCTTCACTTATTTAAGATAGTGTTTGCCAGATTTCATCACCATGAAGTTACTTTTTCCCTTTTCCTGCTCTATTCTCTGGAAGCGTGTATTCATGGCCTTTTTATTTTGCCATTTGTCTGCATATCTATTGGTTTTTACATTCTTACTAAGCCTTAAATTTTTCTGTGAGGTAAGTTCTTAGACTGAAAGTGGCTTAAGCTTTTGTCAGTACCATTTGTTTGGGTCTTCATTATGTGAGGAGTTTTTGGCACTTAGAGATGTATAGAGGAGCTGTTTCTGTGTGTATTAGCATGTATCACATTGTATTAAAATTAACTTTTGCATATCTCTTCCTCCTGTTGGGTTGTAAAAGTGAGAGATCTTTTCACTTTTTTTTTTTTTTTTGAAACAAAGTATCACTCTGTCGCCCTGACTGGAGTGCGGTGGCAAGACCTTGACTCACTGCAGCCTCCACCTACTAGGTTCAAGCAATTCTCCTGCCTCAGCCTCCAGAGTAGCTGGGATTATAGGCGCCTGCCACCATGCCCAGCTAATTTTTGTATTTTTAGTAGAGATGGGGTTTCACCAAAGTCTTGGGCTTTGCCCAAGAATTAAAAGCCCTCCAGGTGATTCTGATGGTGACTAAAATTTCAGAAATACTGCCTAAAAGCATGGAAAATGAAAAAATATCAGAGTAAGTGGGCAGCTGTTAGTAACTGATTACGACAGTAAAATTAAATCTCCTCTTTCCCTGCTGTCTCAGGAATTTGATACTTTTATTATTATTATTAATAAAATTTTTTATACTTTTACTCTGAAATGAAAAGACATTCTAAATGCTTCTTCCTTAAGTGTCTCTTTCTGTATAAATGCACCTGCTAGTATGTTTCAGTTTGACAACTAGTTACTAGCCAGATTTTTTTGGTGTGTGTGTGAATATGGTGCATTTGATTTAGTTGCTTTTGTTTCAGTGGCATACTTTTGATAGGAATAAGTACAATATAATAAGAAAAACAAGTAACCCAGCAGTATTAAAAGCATTCTGTTCACTTTTGCTCTTTTATTTGGCGGTATAATTTTTGGCTTTAGTTTTGCCAGGGAATCTATTTTCAAGTCAACGTGAAATTAATAATATATATTTTTAACTTTCATAAAAATGTGTTGTCTGTTGGCAACAGATGGCTAACGTTGCTTTTTTGCTTCTAGTGTCCACTTTTCCAGGAAATGACTCCATCTGCAGCAAGAGAAGTGCTGACTGTTAGAGTGTACACTAGGCACTTCTCTTAGTGCCATTCTGACAATTTCACAGTACATATATTGTGAATTTGGTTGGAAGTGTGTGTTAGCCAGATTGTTTTCTTTCTGGAGTTTCAGTCTTTTGGAAATAGAAAGTTTGTGTGTTTCTAAAACTGAAATTGAATTCTTCCAGGCTGGTTAGTGAAAAGGGAGAGGAGAAGTCATGGTTAAGTGTGGTTCCTGGACAAACAGCATCAGCTTCACTTGAGAACTTGTTTCAAATGCAAATTCTCAGGCCCAACCTTACTGGTTAGAAAATTCTGAGTGCGGGGGCCAGAAATCTGTGCTTTATCATGCTGTCCAAGTAATTCTGATGCCTGCTAAAATTTGGGTACCAGTGGGTTAAGGTTTAGTTTTATTAGTTGTAAAGGACAGCATGGTATTGGAATATTAACATATATGCTGCTAATAAAGCTGATCAAATTTGGAAAAAAGCAAGAACTCTGTAGCCAGAAGATCTTGGTTTGAACCCCACTGTATCACTTATTAAAAATATTATATTGGGCAATTTACTTAGCATCTTAGCTTCAGTGTCTTGATTTGTAAAATGACATTAGTAATCCTGGAAATCAGTGATCAGTGTTGTTGCATTGAGTGCTCAATAAATACTGATTTGAGAGGCTGGATGTGGTGGCTTACTTGATCCCAGAGTTGCTTGATACCAACCTGAGCAACATAGTGAGACCCTCATCTCTGCAAAACATAAAAAAATTAGCCAGGCATGGTGACATACGCATGTAGTCACAGCTACTTGGGAAACTGAGGTGAGAGACTCACTTGAGCCTGGGAGGTTGAGGCCACAGCAAGCTGTGTTCTTGCCACTGCATTCCAGCTTGGGCAACAGACTGAGCCTTTGTCAATAAATTAATAAACAAAATAAACAAATTAAATAAATATATAAATAGACGTGAAAGCCCCACAAAACTTAATATATGATTATATGTAAATTTTCTCTTGGGAAAAATTGTAATTTTCACTGGAAGAAAAAAAATTAAGAGGCTAGGTGCAGTGGCTCACACCTGTAATCCCAGCATTTTGGGAGGCTGGGGTGGGTAGATCGCTTGAGCTCAGAAGTTGGAGACCAGCCTGGGCAACATGGCTAATTCTTTTCTCTTTAAAAAAAAAAAAAAATTAGCTGGATTTGGTAGCATGTGCCTGTAGACCCAGCTACTTGGGAGGCTGAGGTGGGAGGAAGGCTTGAGCCCAGGAGACGGAGGTTGTAGTGAGCAAAGATCGTGTCACTGCACTGGGCGAAAAAAAAAACAACCAAAAAGAAAAGAAAAGAAAAATTTAAGAAACACGCAAGCTTTCTTCTCGTAGTTGCTGGACTCTTTCTAGAGGTTCCAGGTTAGTTTGAGTAATTTCATATGCTCAAAGATAGTTATGGAGAACTTTCATGCTCTGAAAGTCTTGAAGGTACCTTGAATGCTTTAAAATGAAGAGGATATATTCTGGGACAGTCTGTATGCAAATTTTTCCCATTTTGTGCAAGTGCTTTATGTATTAAAAATATTTGTCATGGTTCAAGAATCAATATAAGAAGAGATGCAGTGAAAAAAATGTCAGTTCTACCTCACTCTCAATTGCTCCATTTATCCCTGCTCTCTGACCAATTTTCTTAATTTCTTATTTATCTTAGAATTTCTTTCTTTTTATCTTTTTTTTTTTTTTTTTTTGAGATGGAGTCTCTCTATTGCCCAGGCTGGAGTGCAGTGGCACCATCTCAGGTCACTGCAGTCTCCACCTCCCAAGTTCAAGCAGTTCTCCTGCCGCAGCCTCCCAAGTGGCTGGGATTACAGGCATGTGCGCCACGCCTGGCTAATTTTTTTGCATTTTTAGTAGAGATGGAGTTTTACTATGTTGGCCAGGCTGGTTTCAAACTCCTGACCTCAAGTGATCCACCCACCTCAGCCTCCTAAAGTGCCAGGATTACAGGCATGAGCCACTGCGCCCAGCCTATCTTAGAATTTCTTAATGCGAATATAAACAAATATAACTAATTATTTCCTCCTTACCACAAAAGATAACCCACTAAACACACTGTTCAACACTATACTTTTTCATAGTTAACAGTTTATCTTGGATACCTTTTCACTACGAGAGCCCCATGATTCTTTTTTTCCTGGTTAACATTATTCAAGGCTACCGACAACAAACTGCATCCAATTTAAGTATATAATTTGATGAGTTTTGGCAATTATATGCCTGAAGGCACCACCACAGTTAAGACACACAATGTTCTTTATGATTTTTTTAATGCTTTGTAGTATTTCATTATATGGATATACCATTTTTTAAAATAATTTTTTTACCTTAACTTCCCAGTGTAAAGTATACCATAATTCTTTAAACCAGGTTTTGTAGATGGGCATTTGGGTGCTAATACAAACAGTGCTGCAATTAATAATCTTTTTCATACAGCATTTCATATGGATAGATTCCCATATGTGGGATTGCAGAGCCAAAGGGGAAATACATTTGCAATATGGTAGATGTTGCCAGTTTGCCCTTCAAAGGGGTGGTACCAACTTGAGCATGTTAGGGGAAGAAAAATAATTTTTCCTATACGCTTTTAAGTTATTGACTGAGAACCCTGTAACAAAAGATAAGAGAAAAACAAGTTTATTAACATATATATTTCATATATACATGGAAGAAACTCAGGAAAAGAGTTAACTGTCTAATAGGTGTCTTACAACTCGGGCTTGCTCTTGCTCTTGCTCTTGCCATGTGACACGTCTGCACCGCCTTTGCCTTCTGCCATGATTGGATGCTCCCTGAGGCCTCACCAGAGGTAGATACTGGAGCCATGCTTAGTACATCCTGCAGAACTGTGAGCCAGTTAAGCTTGTTTTCCTTATAAATGACCCAGCCTTGGGTATTTATTTATAGCAATACGAAAACGGACTAAAGTGCAGCACCCCAACGTGGCCTTTCCATTCTAGGAGCTGCCCAGGAGTGCCCTGGCTCCTGCAGGGCAGCAGTTGGGAGCCTTATGTCCCACGTTGTGCCCAATCCTCCCACCACCACAGCTAGCTGAAGCCCAAAACGACCAGGACACATTCTCTCCAAACTCTGAGCTATTAGGAATACCTCCTTGACCATCTCTCGAGTGATCCAGTGAGAAAGAGAAAAAGAGCAGCTTCTGACATCCAGCCACAGCCAGGCACTCACAGCGAGGCCATGTAATTTTCCTACTGAATCTTCAGTGGAGCCTCCCTTACGCCTTTTCTACACCCTGGAATCAAGACAAGCTGCCCTGCACTTGGAGTTTTTTGCATGTCTAACCATGGCTCTCTCCTGGACTTGTTCCTGTGGTCCCACCCAGAAGCCATTCTATGCACAGGAGGACCATTTCCCATACCCCCATGACTGCACCCTCAACCAGTCAGCAGCAAGCACCCATTGCCTAGCCATCCCCACCCCTTCCCCAAACTGTCTGAAAAACCCTAGCTCCCAAATTCTTGGGGAGATTGATTTGAGTAATAACTCTATCTTCTGTGTGGTGTGACCAGTTTTGCATCAATTAAACTCTTTACTGCAAAAGAAAAGAACTTAGCCTAATACAGCATCTTTAACAAAGAACAATGAATTTTTTTTAACTCTTAGGTTCAGGGGTACATGTAGAGGTTTGTTATATAGGTAAATTGCATGTCACAGGGGTTTGGTGTATAGATTATTTTGTCATTCAGTTAATAAATGATAGGTAGTTTTTTGAACCTCTTCCTCCCTCCACCCTCACATTGGCCCCAGTGTCTGTCGTTCCCTTCTTTGTGACTACATTTACTCCATGTTTAGCTCCCACTTAGAAGCAAGAACATGTATTTGTTTTTCTGTTCCTGTGTTAGTTTGCTTAGGATAATGGCCTCCAGCTGTATCTGTTTTGCTACAAAGGACATGATCTTGTTGTTTTTATGGCTGTGTAGTATTCCGTGATGTGTATGTAACACATTTTTTAAATCCAATCTACCATTGATGGGCATTTAGGTTGACTCCATGTCTTTGCTATTGTGAATAGTGCTGTGATGAACATATGTGTGCATATGGCTTTATGATAAACAATTTATATTCCTTTCGGTATATACCCAATAATAGGATTGCTGAGTCATTGGTGATTCTGCCTTGAGTTTTTTGAGAAATTGCCACACTGTTTTCTACAATGGCTGAACTACTTTACATTCCCACCAGCAGCGTAAAGTTTGTTATATAATTCTTCTGGCGACACCTCTAGGCTGATAAGGGTCTGAAGTCATTTTGGGCAGGAACTGTTATCCTTCCTTGTAGAGAGGGCAAGAGGGACACCTTTGTAAATTTATATCCTGCTTTTAGGCATAGAGAGGGAGGGCAGAGAACTTTTTTTTTTTTTTTTTGATACTACTACTTCTCAGTTGCTTTCAGTTCAAAATAATCCTTATGCCAAAGTGGAATGTTTTGGGGTAGCATAGTCTGCTACCCCTCAGCTCCCATCAGCAGTGTAAGAAAATTTCCCCACAGTTTAGCTAAAAAAGTATGTTTTGAAACTTGGAGTTTTTGCCAATTAGGTGGAAAATGGTATTTCAATATAGTTTTAACTTACAGTTTTCATCTAAGATTGGGCATATTTTTGTATGTTAAAGAATGGACCATTTAAGGGATTTGCTTGTCTGTAAAATATCTCTTCAAACTCTTTTTCCATTTTTCTGTTGGACTTTTTTTTTCTGTTAATTTTTAGGAGCTCTTTATATATTAGGGAGAGTACTTCTTTCTTTGCAGATGTTGTCTTCTCAAATTATTGTTTGCCTTTGACATTGCAAAAACTTTAGTTGAAGGGTGCATCTCTAAATTTTTACTAAGGATATCTTCCTAAATATTTCTTACTTTTTATTTTTTTTCTTTTTCTCCCTCCTTTCTTTCATCCCTCCCTCATTTTTCTCTTCTTTCCCTCCCAGCCCAATTTCTTAAAAAAGGATTTGAGAGCCTAAAGATGATTTATCATTGAACAATAATCAATTCAGTGGGTGAATATTAAGTGCTTTTAATATATATGACCCTGGTTCATTTATTTTGAAGGCCATGTTTTTGGTATACTGTGCACTGGAGAAAGAACCTGTGCCAATGTCCTTGCCTCCAGCCTTGGTGCCACCATCTAAGAGAAAAACGGTCAGTATATCAGGCTCTGTGCGGTTGATCCCCTCTTCAGCATCAACCAAGGAATCTTACCACTCCTTACCATCTGTAGGCATTTTACCTACCAAAGCACCATTAAGACAGGTATAGATTTATCAGTGTTAAAGGATTTTTTTTAACAAAGTGCATGGCGTTTAATAGTTTACTATTTGACAAAGATAGAGCAATTAAAGGGATAAAAATTTTAGAGCACCATCTGGTTGAACCTACATAATGTGATACTCCAGAGAAGACATATTCTTTCTACATTTGGCCTTGAGTCATATGAATGTTTTATTGGCTTTATCTTGATCTCCCTGGAATTAAAGTTAGAGATGGAAGATGCTCCATGCTAACATGGCATGTTTGCCCTGGCATAATTAATAGTTGTTTTTATTTTTGTTTGATCTCAGTTAACTCTTGATTCTTTGGGATCAAATTACCGAATTCTGGGTTGTCCAAGGCTTTTTTTTTCTGCCCCCAGCCTGCCTCTTGTCAGATTGAGTAAAGGAAGATTAATGACAGGATAGGCAAATCAGCCAGTTTGGCTGTGGTTAACACTGCTGGGTCAAACTATAAAAAATAAAGATTGAGAATTATCTGAGTATTTTGTTTATACAGACTTTGAGTTACCTATATTAATGTGGGCATAAGTCAAGAGTTAACTATGTTTGAATTTACTCATTTCTTAATAAAAAGTGGAAATGTGCACCTATAGATAAGTCCTAATTGGCCTGTATTTTCTTCTGTTATTTCGTCTTCACCACAGCGTTTTGATTGAGATGTCATATGGAAGTGATACATTGTTGCTCTGAGTTAGTAGGGTAGAATTGTTCAGAATTTGTGATGGATACTGTAATGGATTGAAAGAGTGACACTTCAAAGTTTGTTTCATTTTGGCAGAAATACTGTTTTTCTCCCCCCCCCCCCCCCCCCCCCCGTAGTGGGTTGTATCCCCTGCAGAAAAAGCTAAATATGATGAAATCTTCCTGAAAACTGATAAAGATATGGACGGATTTGTGTCTGGACTGGAGGTCCGTGAAATCTTCTTGAAAACAGGTTTACCTTCTACCTTACTAGCCCATATATGGTAAGACTTTATTTGATTTGATTTTTTTTTAAATATGGTTTTGTATCAATTCCAGTTTCTGCATTTTGATTTTTAGTCATTTGTAAATAGGACAGTTTTTGTTTCAGAATTTTTATAGAGAAAATCAGAATCTGAAGAATTCTGGCTAATGGACAAAAGCTTGAGAATGGGTTACCTGAAGCTTTATAAGATTGACAGCATCGGCTGGGCGCGGTGGCTAACGCCTGTAATCCCAGCACTTTGGGAGGCCAAGGCAGGTGGATCACCTGAGGTCAGGAGTTTGAGACCAGCCTGGCCAACATGGTGAAACGCTGTCTCTACTAAA
This sequence comes from Macaca mulatta, assembly GCF_049350105.2. NCBI lineage: Eukaryota > Metazoa > Chordata > Mammalia > Primates > Cercopithecidae > Macaca > Macaca mulatta. Next base: position 189,227,252 of record NC_133406.1, read on the forward strand.
AATAAAAGAAATTAGCCAGACGTGGTGGTGCGCACCTGTAGTTGCCACTAGGGACGGTGAGGCAGGAGAATTGCTTGGACCTGGGAGGTGGAGGTTGCAGTGAGCCAAGATCACGCCATTGCACTCCAGCCTGGGCAACAAGAGTGAAACTCCATCTCAAAAATAAAATAAAATAAAATAAAATGACAGTGTCAGTTAATTGTTACTAGAATGTTAAAATCCAGCTTCTGTTTATATCAATTAAACTTAAAATTTTCAGAGAATCCAGATATATGAAATTTAAACAATGTAAAAAACAGTATCTTCAAGGCATACCTGCATAATTTTATAGTGTATATGTATACTTTCATACTTTCACATAGGAATAACATACTTGGTCCTTGAAAAAGACAAACCCTAGTGTCTTTAATGAATTTCACAGAAAATGAGATAATGTATATGAAAATGCTTTATAATGTGTCTGCTGCCAGTCCACCTAACGATACCAGAGGTTATCTTCAGGTTTTCAAGAGGCAGAAACCTCAAAAGTTGAACTACATAGTTGTAAAGAGAAACTTAGAAAAGAACGGAGGCAGACAGTAAGTAGATCTGCCTTAAAAGAAACAAGAACCCAAGACTGGGAAAGATTAAATATGCATAATTAGTAGTAGCTGCCACTATTGAGTGCCTAGGGTAGGCACTATACTCAATAAATGGCAGCCGTCACTGGCTTGATGTTGTGCCCATACTTTTTATATATCCTGTCTTTAATTCTGATAGTAATTTTACAAGATGAGTGTTACCATCTCCACTTTATAGATGAGGAAACTAAGGTTTGGAGAGGTTAAAAAAATTTAGCCAAGGTTACAAGAAGAAATAAGTAGAAAAGCTGGAATTTAAGATCTATGTGACGCATAGTCTTTTTAAGTATGTAGTCTTTTCATCAGACCCTACTGGCCTTCAATGAGTTAAACAGATCAGGATTTCAGAAAGCTGAACTTCTTTTTTTTTACTTACAGAAAAAGAAAATAGAGTAAAACGTTTGCTGTTTCTCTTCAAGTGATTGTATAAGCTTTCCAGATTGCTGCCTTTTCCTCACATGTGATTTCCATTTGCAGCTGTTCATTCTGCTTTGGCTTGGTGATCCTTGTATCCTCCTACTCCAAGAGTTGCAGGAGGCATAGCAACATGAAAATTGTGCTTGTTTTAGAATCCTTCTAATGCCACCAGTGAATCAAATTTGTTGAGACTTAGGTTTTATCTTTAATATCTTTTAATGTTAAAAATGTGTTGGGAGTAAGGAATGTTAGAATTATTTGGCCCACCACAACTTTTACTGTATAGTGGTTCTGAAAATTGGTAAGAAAACACAAAGTATAAACCCAGATTAGAGGCTCTTGCTCAGCACCAGGGTGAACATTCTCTTTTTACCATCTTAGCTGATCTACCTCTTCGAACAGTTGAGTGAGTTTTTAATAACTTGCAAGTTGGTGTGACTGTCTTTTTAAATTCACCACATTATTTTTAAAAAGCAGCATAGCGGTACTTTCTCTCTGGACTTTTTGCAGTTGTGGCACTTATATACCGTTTATTTTGTTTATTTGTGCAGGTCATTATGCGACACAAAGGACTGTGGGAAGCTTTCAAAGGATCAATTTGCCTTGGCTTTTCACTTAATCAGTCAGAAGTTAATCAAGGGCATTGATCCTCCTCACGTTCTTACTCCTGAAATGATTCCACCATCAGACAGGGCCAGTTTACAAAAGGTAAGAAAGCTTAAAAGAAAACCTGAATGCATTAATTTCAAAGGAACAAATACTATGTCAAATTACAGATTCAATTTGGATGGAATAGAAGAGAAAATGTATCTGGCTAAGAGCAGAACAGTATACTGTTTGTGGTTTAGTTTGTGCCTATAAATATGTTGGAGTGCCTTGTATAACATCCTTGGCCAGTAGCTTGTTTACGCCATTCATTAAACATGACAACTATATTTCCAATCTTAAAATTGGAAAAATGTGGACTTATTTTTCCTTTGCTGGATTTGTGAATTAAGTTTTATGAATAGATTATAAAAGGAAAGCTATAAAAATTAAATTATTGTGTTTTACTTGATGATTCACTCTTACATAAAATGATACAGATTTGAAAACAGAATCTTGCATATAATGGTTGTTTGGTGTCAATTTTACATCAAAAAAGCCTCCAAGGAAAACATTATGTTGAGGATATATCTGTGTGATTTTTGCCATAGATGACCTTTTATTCCTGAGTGTACTGCTGAATTTCATATTTGAACAGCTAGAAGTGGGTTTTACCTAGTTTTGGTTTCTGGACAGCAGTGAGAATTTTCAAAACTTCATTGTTTTAGTCATGCCTTGATTTTTCTCTCATGTAGAAACCCTTCCTAGTATGATGCATTTACAATATCTTGGCCTTTAGTAGACCTTTGAAAGGACTTGCATACCATAGTGGCTATTTGCCTTTAAAAATAAATACTTTGTATTTTTAAATTTCTTATGGCCTGTAAAGTAACCATGGCTATGGCGATTTTTCAGGGTTGTTACACAGTAATAAGAGTTGTCAAATGTGTGGTATGAGGAGGGCTCTTTAAAATATCATAGAATATTTTGGGTTTTGGATTAATTTTGTCACATGGTTCTTAAAAATCCCATTTTAAAAAGCTTAACAAAAATCAAATTGGGACTGAGCACAGTGGCTGACACCTGTAATTCCAATATTTTGTGAGTCCAAGGTGGGAGGATCACTTGAGGCCAGGAGTTCCAGAACAGCATGGGCAACATAGCAAGACCCTGTTTCTACAAAAACAAAAAAATTAGCCAAGTGCATTGGCACGTACCTGTAGTTCTAGCTACTTGGGAGGCTAAGGCAGGAGGATCACTTGAACCCAGGGTCTTGCAACAGAGCAAGACCCTATCTCTTAAAGAAAGAAAGAAAGAAAATTGGATTTTTTAAGTAAACTGAATGGAATTTATAACTCAGGTATGGAGAGTTACTTACAGTAGTTTTTGTCCTTATTTGTAATAAAATAAATATTATCTGCTTTGTGAGTTATTGGGGGGGCATTTTGTGAATTTTTTGATTCCTTATGGACATGGGTCCCTTAAGTTGTGGAAAAGTGATGCCACCCAGAAAGATAAAGGTTACTGAATTTGCATTTTTGCTCTTTGCTGTATAACTGTACCTCAGTTATGGAATACTGTGTTGTTTCATGCTTTCTTTCACCTATGCAGACTGTTTTTTTATTTCGCCTTCTTCATTTTATAACCTATTCAGTTGCCTACCAACACAAATTACAGATACGACAGAAATTTCTGGAGCAAATTAAGTTTGTTCATTGAAGTCTCTATGTTAGTAGATGCTTGAAGTTGCATGAGGTATACAGTTGTCTGAAGTTCATTCACTAGATCATAGATACATTTGTCTATTTATGTCAGACACCAGCATTATTCATGGAAATGGGAATTTATCACTGCTGTCTTATCTATTAACCCAAAATTTTAACTTTAAAAATGAAAACTTGCATTGTTTTGTCTTTCAAATAACCTCTTTTCTCTTTAATCTGTTTTTTTTTAGTACTGCATTTTTTGCAGCTTTGACTAATCCTTTTTTGAATGTTGCTTTCCTTTCTGTGTTTTTTCTAGTTTGGACTATTTTTTCCATTCTGCAGCACTCTGCTTTTCGCCTTTCTTGTACTGTCAGTTTCTTAACTCTACTCTCTCTCAAGGTTAGAGCTTTATTTTATGCCTTTTTTAGCTTTGTAGTTTTTGGTTTACAAGATACATTTTGAAATGAGAGGTTTTTTATTCAGCAAAAAGGAGAAAATTCCTAAACAGCATGCTTTTGTCACATGTCACTTGGTCCTTGTGTGCATTTTAGCCTACCTTCCCTAGGCTCTCTGATCCACTTAACATCACCAAAGTGGAATTTTTGTGTAATATACAAGATAGAGTGAGAGGAAACATTTTGAAAGAAGGGGACATGCTATATATTTTTCTTCATATACCCTTCAAATGCTACATAAAATATTAGCTAAACTTTTTTCAGTATCTGGGATGTCACTTTCTAGCTTGTTTGAGGTTAAACTAATTTGTCTCACTCTGTCTTCTTATTTGATGATAATTTTACGGGGAAGACTATAAAATGTGAGTCACCTTTTTTTGAGTTAAAGTGACAGAAGAGGTGTGGTAGTCACAAGTTCTTTGGTACATTTGCACCTCTGATAGCAAATTTTTCATAGCATTTAAGTGAAGTAAGTTACTCTTGCTGATAAAAGTGAGACCAAATGCTAATGTTTCATTTTGTTTAGCTGTCTGGCCAGGCCTAGCTCATAGGTCAGGTTTAGACAGAGTTAAAATACTAGTGAATAGTTGTCGCATTCAGAAATCCACTTTAAAATACCTAATTTAATTTAACATTGATACGTTTTTGTATATCAGTGGAACACAGAAAATAAGAGATGTATTTCATACAAAGCTATAATTAATATAAAATTGAGATTAGTATTAAACCTTCTCAGATGAATTTTAGTACTGATAGTCAAAACAGCTTAGTACTAAAAGTGCAGTGTGGCATAAAGAAATATAAAAGGAATTACTTGCTAAATTTTATTGATGTACCTGTTTTATCAAATTTACTTTTAGAGTAATAATTTTATTTACCTAAATGATCTTGATATGCAAGTGCCACTGGGGGCATTGCATGAAATAGCACTTTAATCAGAAGACTCTTGATTAAACTGCGTACTGGCTGGCTGGGTTCAACTTTGAGCAAGTCATTTAATCTGTTTCCTCAGTTCTAAAATAGGGTTAATAATAATATCTGCCCTACCTACTGCCCACTTTACAGATTAGTGTTGAGAATTAACTAGTGGAATTTAAAGTGCTTAGTGAATTGTAAATGAGTATATAAATGTGAGGAGATGAGATATTGTGTGCTTTTAGGTTTCTTCTGTTGTGCAAGTTGTTGACGTAAATTAACTATACAACAACATAAGTATTAACACTAAGTCTTATGTTCTGTTATATTATATAAAGTCAGCAGTATATCTTAGTTTTTACATGTTCAGGCCTCAGTTTTAACATTTCCAGATGGTAATTATCCTGTTATTTGTTAATCTGGTTGTAGCATTGGGTGTAGATGAAATGTCTGAGGAAGGATTTATCTTTTCGCTCTGACTTCAGCCAGCTCTCTGGGGCATCAATGATAGTTTACAAAGGACATAGAGCCAAGGTAGAAACAACTCAATGGGAGGCCACATATTTTAAGAACATATTCTATTGAAGAGTTAATTATAACAATAGCTTACATTTATAAAAGGTCACAGTTTGTAGAATGATGATTTACTTTAAATAAAATAGACACAGTATGTAAAAAAAGTGTAAATTCCTTGAATTAAATAAAATCAACAACTACTATAGTTCTGAGATTCAACAAATACGAATACAAATAAATCACCATCAATTTTTCTAAGAATTTATACTTCAGTGGAGGAATTAGTTTATGAATCTGGCATCTCTTTTACTGCAAGGTTCTGAACAGGCTAGGATCAAGTGACAAAGACATTCAGATCGGAGGTGGGGATGGGGTACATAGTATAGAATAACAGTTTTCAGAGAATTTAAGGGAAATGTAAATGTCTTACTATATAATTAAGTATAAAATTATGTATAATTGCACTGGATATGATTTTTTTCAGTGGAAAGTGTCAGTAATAGAGTAAAATATGCAATACCTTGTATCTGGGTAGAGCTTTAATATTTTTAGTGTCTTGTTATATATTGCATAATTTTATAGTAATGTATAATTGTGAACTTTTTGTTTTTAGAACATCATAGGATCAAGTCCTGTTGCAGATTTCTCTGCTATTAAGGAACTAGATACTCTTAACAATGAAATAGTTGACCTACAGAGGTATGTAAAGCAAAATTACAGCCTACTCATACACACACACACACACACACAGACACACACACATACACAAAGTACATACATGTATATATGTATACAACCTCCTCCCCACACACACCTTTCTGTTTCTAATGTACATTTTGATAAATGCTACCTTATTTGGTTAAGTACCACAGTTCTGTTTGAATGGAGTCAGGGTACTTCATCATATATGAGGCAGCCTTTAATTGCAGGATACACTATATACTTACGTACCACTGAAAAGTCACTGCCAAATAAACAATGACATGCCATTAACTATAAGGTACTGTTTGATTTCATTTAGAGAAAAATGTGAAAAAATGTATATCCTAGAATGACTGAAAAATAGTTTTTCTCCGACCTTAGATATTTGAATAATATATTAGAAAAACATTATCATTTAATACATTTAATAGATGGAATGTTAAATTCAGACACCATGCCAAGAGCTTTCATAATTGTTATTTGACCCTCACACAAACCTTGTAATTTGAAATAGGTGGTGGTGTTTCTATTTTACAGGTAAGAAACTTAAGATGCTTAGATTATTTTGCCCAAAATGATACAAGCTTGTCAGCTGTAGAGCTAATACCTGATCCCAGGACTACTTTATTCTAAGTTGAATCTTCTTTCTTATACATAGGTACTATGTAGGACAGACTCAAATACAATTAGATTTGAATCTGAGTATAGCAGATAGTATTGGTACTTCCTTAATTTCTGTGTTCCCTGGAAACTTTGTAGTAATACTGATTGTAAAAATGACTATAAAATTACTTTTTAAAAATAAGACAATTTTTCTGTCTACAGGGCACTGTATCTAAATATTCACACCAATCTTTTTCTTTTTTTAACCCTCACAACACTTTGAAGCAGATAATGGCTGATATACTTCATTTTACTGACAATATTGAGACATAAGGAGATTAAATGAGTTAACTGCCTTATATGGCAAGAATTTGGCAATGATCTTAACCTTATCTGTGAGACTATATTGAGATTTCTGTAGAAAAACTGGTTGTTAGAATTTTTCAGTTGTAAGAAAGAACTAAACCCAAACTAACTTAAGAGTGAAATTTATTGACATGTGAAACTGAAACCTTTCAAAGGTAGGGTTGGCTTAAAGCATTCCTTGATATTGAGGCTCAGATGATATAATCAGTTCTCTTGCTCTCCATTTCTTGTTTCCATTTCCGCTGGGTTAATTCCATTCTCAGATAGACTTTCTCCCTATTTTGGCAAGAGGGCTATAGTACATCTAGCTACATGTACTTATAATTTCAAGTTTGGTGAAGAGCGCCTCTCTTCTGGCATTTCCTGGAAAAGACCTGAAATTCAGTCTAATTGGATTGGCTTATTGGCCTTTTCCTATGACATAAAACTTCTAATATGGAAATCCGACCAGGACAAAAAACCCTTCATGGTGATTGTATAGTTTAATTTTGTCCTTACTAATGGGAAAAAAAAATCAAATCCAGAGTCACACATCACGTTAAGAGACAGTACTGGTATCAAAACCAGGTTGTATAAGTTCAGCATTCTTTCTGTTGTACAATTCTGCCACTCATTAGGATTTTTAAGTTTTTGACTTTGGTTCAAAATAGAAGTAGTAAACACTTAATTACTGAATCTATAATGGTGTTTAGACTTTTCATTTTCATGTGGTCCATAAACATTTTTGCTTCTCTATATATGTTATATACATGTTATAGTAGGTACATTTGAAAATACTTATCTTCTGGGCCTCTTAAGCCTATGAAAATGGATACATACACCAATGTTCTAGGACTTGCTTGATTTGACTTCGAGTGTACTTGTTTAATGTATAAAATATTTCTATAATGAATTTTAATGGGAATTAGAGCATCATAGATAAAATGCTCTTACTGTTGAAAACATTATTTGTTACACTTTGGTCAACTAATCTTTCAATAACTTTTAGTAACTATAATGTTAAGTTGTACCAGTGGCAGTCTTATATAGTAAATGACAGCTAGCAACATGAAAATAACGTACCTAATATTTTGTGACTGTCTTATTATGAAAATCAGAGAATTTCAAAACCTTGCTAGTTTTTAGGGTATACCCATTTTATAAATGTGTGATGTATTTATACATGATTTGACATTTGTGAAAATATTTTTGCTAGACTTATTTTAGGTGAGCTCTACAGTGTAGGCAACTTACATAATCTGTCAACTCCATTAGTGTCATAGTCAGACTCATCCCCATGCTAAAATTATAGTTGTTAAAATATGCTTTTGTAAGTAGTTGTATTAGGTCATTATCACCAAATCTTCAAGGTATTACATTATAAAAACCTTGGTTTTTATTCTTGTGAAGGACTGTTTTTTCCGTGCCAAGTTAAAATTCTTCAGCCTTTAATTTTTTTTTTTTTTTTTTTTTTTGAGACGGAGTCTGGCTCTGTTGCCCAGGCTGGAGTGCAGTGGCCAGATCTCAGCTCACTGCAAGCTCCACCTCCTGGGTTTACGCCATTTTCCTGCCTCAGCCTCCCGAGTAGCTGGGACTACAGGTGCCCACCATCATGCCCGGCTAGTTTTTTGTATTTTTTTAGTAGAGACGGGGTTTCACCGTGTTAGCCAGGATGGTCTCAATCTCCTGACCTCGTGATCCGCCCGTCTCGGCCTCCCAAAGTGCTGGGATTATAGGCTTGAGCCACCGCGCCCGGCCTAATTTTTTTATTAATATATAATAAGGATGTGATGAGTATGACTACAAAACAAGAAAAAATAATTTAAACAGATTTTGTTTGTGTCTTTTACTAAATTGTTACCTGATAAAATGTTAGCCAGCTCTTTGGTTTTGAGATGAAGATACTTAGTTTTAGTCCAGGGGCTGGGCACGGTAGCTCATGTCTGTAATCCCAGCAGTTTGCGGGGCTGAGGCAGGTGTATCACTTGAGAGTTCGAGACCAGCCTGCCCAAGATGGTCAAACCCCATTCTCTACTAAAAATACAAAAATTAGACAGGCATGATGGCGCACATCTGCAATTCCAGCTACTCAGGAGGCTGAGACAGGAGAATCACTTGAGCCTGGGAGGCAGAGGTTGCAGTGAGCCGTTGCACTCCAGCCTGGGCAACAGAGTAAGACTTGTCTCAAAAAAAAAAAAAAAAAAAAATATATATATATATATTTAGTCCAGGGATCAAACCTCTAAGTAAACAGCATGTATGATGTGAAATTGTAATTACTGTATAATGAATATAGTGCTTTACAATACTTTTGTATTAATGATGGTTATAATACATATTCATTGTAAAATTCGGGAAATGCATAATGAAAAAAGGAATATGTTTCTTAGAATCATATTTTGTTTTAAGCATTGCACACCAGTGGAAATATTGAAAGCAGTATATAAACTTGAGTTAGTTGGGTAAAGAATGTTCTTTGTTATTGGTCAGAAAATGAGATTTCATTGTCTTTGTTTTCATCTTTAATTCACCAAATTGTTTCTAGTAGAAAATATAAGACATTGGGAGCTTGAGGCGAGATACCTTTTGGTATATTTCACAAATTTTTCTGTGATTTCTTCAACATTTGCTATTAATTAAATGATTTAATTATGCCAATTAGATTAAATTAGTATGATATTTTTAACTTAAGGAAAAGCAATAACAGGTAGTTGTCATATAACACTCATCAAATACCCGAATCTCTTACTTGAGCTCAAGACCTGTATTTTTCATTGCCTACTAGTGTTTTCATCTGAATATCTAGTAGGATATGACTTCCCTAATTGTCCCCTCACCTCTGTTTTGTATCTCCCTTGTCAATTACATCACCATTCACCTAGTCACTCAAGCTAGAAACCTGAGATTTTTCTTCTTCTCATCTTTAGTCTTCTACCTTTGCAGTGTCTCTTGAATTCATTCCTATCTTCCCTTTTGTCTGATCAACTTCTCACTCTTCAAATCTCACCTTAGACATCATTTCCTCTGGGAGATGAAGCCTTCCTTGACTTTACCTCCCAACCTCTCTTCTCTCTTCAAGTCTTATTTAAGAGCCTATTTTATGTAGTCTTTATATTTACAACTGTTATAACATTTATCATACGTTGTTATAATTCTGTGTTTTTTTAATCTCCAACTAGATTATGTGCTTCTTAAGCACAGGGGCTGCTTGTATCCCTAGTGTTTAGCTTATAATAGATGAGAAAATAATCTTTTCAATATTGTTGAAATCTGTCTTAAAGTTGTCATAAAATACAACTCAGATCCCTCAGTGACTTCCCATCTCCAACTGAATCCAATTCACTTCTTTGAACATGGCGTAAAGGCTCTTCTTCCTTCATGGTGTTCACTTGGCATCCTGACCATTCTTCTGTCTTAGCCACCTCTCACAGTGTGCTCCCTTATGGTACTGTAAAGCTATTTGAGAACAGATACAGTGTGTTTGCTCTTTGTACTCTGAGGGCTCAGTACAGTACTCGAATCTACTATTTCAGCTTTATCCCCTTTCTCCAGTTGTATGATAGATGGGTTTATTACCTCTTACTTCAACATACCACCACTTTTATTCCTCTGTGCCTCTGATCCTACTGTTCCCCTTTGCCTGAAGCACACCTTTTACCTTATAAAGTTTTTTTCATGTTCAAGACCCATCTTAAATATTGTCTGTTCTGTCAAGCCTTCCATGAAATCTTCAGATTACTAGTTATTCTTTTCTCTTCTTCCAGAGGCTTTATTCCTTTATTGTAGTATTTTCTACTGTTTATAGTAATTTATATCGCTTTTTTGGTCAATTTTTAATTCCTAAGGGCAAGAGCTATGTCTTGTTCATTTTGGTAGGCCTAGAAATTAACACACACATTACTTGACCCCGTGGAATGAGTATAACCTAGTTGGTTGAATGAATGACTCAAAGTATGTTATAAATATTGGAATATTTCCAAGACTTACTTTCTGCAAAATTTATGGCAGAATAGAAGCCATGTGTTAAATGTTGAACTAAGGCAAAGACTTTCTGAATAATTGCTTATTTTGAAGACTATAGGAAAGGATTTTAGGCTGGACACAGTGGCTCACACCTGTAATCCCAGCACTTTGGGAGGCTGCAGCGTGTGGATCACCTGAGGCCAGGAGTTTGAGACCAGCCTGGCCAACATGGCAAAACCCCATCTGTACTAAAAATACAACAATTAGCCGGGCATGGTGGCGCATGCCTATAATCCCAGCTACTCAGGAGGCTGAGACATGAGAATCGCTTGAACCTGGAAGGCAGAGGTTGCAGTGAGCTGAGGTCATGCCACTGTGCTTCAGCTTAGGCAACAGAGTGAGACTCAGTCTCAAAAAAAAAAAAAAAAAAAAAAAGAGAAAAAGAAAAGAATTTTATATATAAAAGGTTTTTAAATCCTCACAGGAGCATTAAGGTTAGTGGGCTGATTTTTTTTTTTTTTTTTTTTTAATATTCTGCAGACTTAGTGGTTTTTTTTCCCACTTTAAAAAATTGTGGTAAAATACACATAACATAGTAATTTATCATCTTAACCATTTTTAGATAAACAATTCAGTGGTGTGAAATATATTCACATGGCCAGGCGAAGTGGCTCATGCCTGTAATCCCAGCACTTAGGGAGGCCGAGACGGGCGAATCATCTGAGATCAGGAGTTCAAGACCAGCCTGGCCAACATGACAAAACCTGTCTCTACTAAAAATACAAAAACTAGCTGGGCGTGGTGGCAGGCGCCTGGAATCCCAGTTACTCATGAGGCTGAGACAGGAGAATCGCTTGAACCCTGGAGGTGGAGGTTATGGTGAGCCAAGATTACACCACTGCACTCCAGCCTGGGCGACAAGAGCGAGACTCCGTCTCAAAAAAAGAAAAAGAAATATATTCACAGTGTTGTGCAACCATCATCACCATTCATTTCCAAGACTCTTTTCATCTTATAAAACTGAAACCCCATACCAATTAAACAATAACTCCCCATACTCTACTCCCTCCCATTTTCCTTGCCGTTCCCTAGAGCAACCACCATTCTATTTTCTGTCTCTCTGATTTTGAATACTGTAACTATCTCATATAAGCAGAATGACGAGATATTTGTCTTTTTATGACTATCTTATTTCGTATAACGTCCTCAGGGTTCATCTGTGTTGTGGCATATGTCAGAATTTCCTTCCTTTTTCAGGCTGAATAATAATTCCATTGTACTTACATACCACATTTTGTTTACCTGTTCATCTATTGATGGACATTTGGGTTGCTTCCACATTTTAGCTATTATGAATAATGCTGCTATGAACATGAACGTACAAATACCTTTTCAAGACCCTGCTGTCAGTTCTTTGTAGTATATTTGCAAAAGTGGAATTGCTTAATCATATGGTAGTTGCAGACCTGTTTTTGTGTCAAGGATTTCCTTTGAAAATCTGATGAAGACTGTTACACCCTGCCCACAGAAAAAAAAATAACATGTATATCTGTGATACTATTTTGTATTTATTTCAGGAGTTCCCAGACACTTAAAAACTATCTGTGGACCCATTCTTGAGAGCTGTTGCTATGAAAGTAAAATGCCTCAGTTAGAGAAGTTCTTGGCAGTGGAAAAGATGAAACATACTAAGAGATTGCTTCAGTCACTTGGATAATGTGGTGGTAAATTATGCTGAGGCAGGAGTTAATATTTTGTCATCTACTAGCTTCCATTTCCTTCCTGTCTCTGTCCTTTTAGCAAGAACATCAGGAAGTTAAAGCCACATCCTGTCAGGCCTGTTGGTTATCCTGGTCTTGGGCCAGTAAACAGGATAGATAATTAGAATAATAGTTACCAGGCATTGTACTATGCCTTCTTTATATAAGTTCACTTGTTGAGCTCTTGTAACATCCCTGAAGGGTAAATAACTTTATTTCAGTTTTTCAGATGAAGAAATGAACAAGTCTTCATTTCCAAGAAGCTTTCTCTGATTATCTGCCTCAGCTCAGAGAGCACACAGTTTCCTTCTCTCCCAGTAGACTCTCGACTGTGTGATGACACAGGCCAACTCTTACTTCTAATGAGGCAATATAGTATAGTATTTCAGAGCATGGGCTTTTTAACCAGATTTCCAGATTGCCTGACATGACCTGGATATACTTAACTATCTGTACCTCAGTTTTTTAATCTATAAAGTGGAAATATGAATAACCATGCACAATGCTTAACGCAATGCTTGGAACATAGTAAGTTCTCAATACATATTAGTATCTATCATCATCATCCCAACACCGAGTTCAGCACTTAGAGTACAGGATTTACTCAATAGCTGTTCACTAAATATTGGTTGGAGTAGCTGAATGAACTTTCTTTCTCTAGTTGAAGAGTAAATGGAACTATGTAGCCAGGTAGCCAGATTCTGTGTTACTAAATATATAGACCTCTACTTCCATCATATTCAATAACTGATTTTTTAAAATTTCTAAATCCTAGCATATGGTTTGAATTTTTAAAAATTCTGCGTTTTTGTTTTAGTTCAGTTCAAATATCATTAGAAACCATTATGTCTGGAGCATTCATTGCTTATATCATCAAATCTGGAGCTCTTTTACTTATATGGTCCAACTTGATGTGTTTTTGACCCTCTAAAGATCTGTGATACTGACGCTAAAAGGTCTCTTTTGTGACTCTGCCTTAAGAATGGTATTACTGGTTAAATAACTGAAGCTCTAGGTTGTGGTGTGCATTTCTTTGATAGTAAGGAGGCAGCCTAATTCATTTTCACATAAAGTGTATAGATCATCATTAAAACCTCGGTTTTGGGAGACTCTCCTTATTTGAAAACCTCCTTGCCGAAGTCTGAACCTGTGCTGTCCAGTATAGTAGCCACTACCTGTGTGGTGATTGAGCACTTGAAATATGGCTAGTCCAATTTAAGATGTGTTGTTAGTATAAAATATACTGGATTTCAAAGATTTAGAATGAAAAAGAAGAATGTAAAATATCTTAATATTTTTCACCTTTATTACATTTTGAAATATTACATTAAAATAAACTTCACTCATTTCTTTTTACTTTTTCATGTGTGCCTGTTAGATCATTCAAAAATCACATAGGCCAGGCATGGTGGCTCACGCCTGTAATCCCAGCACTTTGGGAGGCCAAGGCAAGAGAATTGCTGAGGCCAGGAGTTGAGATCACCCTGGGCAACAAAGCAAGACCCAGTCTCTATTAAATAAATAAATACATACATGCATGCATGCATGCATACATACATACATAATCTATGTATCTTCTGTTGGACCTGTTCTGTTCTGAGTTAGAATTATTATACATTTCATTTGCTTGTATTGTTTTGTGGCTCTGGTAGCTTACTAAGGGGCACTTACCTCTTTTAATACAGCAATAATTATTGAGATATATTGTAGTCTGTCTTTGGAAAGCAAAAACATCTACCAAGAAATTTCAGCTCCTGGAGAATTTAAGAGTCACAGTCTCCACCAACATACGGGAGGCCTGATTGCCATCACTCCAGGTGCTTTATTACAGCTTTCAAAAAGCCAGTAAATGTATTTTTATACTAGTAAACAATGTAATGGTAATAATAATATTAGCTGAAATTTATTTAGCACTTACTACATGCCAGGCATTGCCCTGGAGTGTTTCTAGATGTAACATAAATTAATCCTGCCCATTAACTTTATTATCCCTATTTTGTAATTCAGAAAATTAAGGTTTTGTTTTACATATCTTTTCTGTTGGTTTCTTTTAATCTCGTTTTGTCCTGCTAGATAAGTAGAATAAATTATTATGGATTTGCAAAATAAATTTGTATTTCTGGCCAGGCGCAGTAGCTCATGCCTGTAATCCCAGCACTTTGGGAGGCCGAGGCGGGAGGATCACCTGAGGGTCAGGAGTTTGAGACCAGCCTGGCCAATAAGGTGAAACCCTGTCTCTACTAAAAATACAAAAATTAGCTGGGCGTGCTGGTGCACACCTGTAATCCCAGCTTCTCTGGAGGCTGAGACAGGAGAATTGCTTGAACCCTGGAGTCAGAGGTTATAGTGAGTCGAGATTGCCCCACTGCATTCTCGCCTGTGCGACAGAGCGAGACTCTGTCTCCAGAGATATGTGTGTGTGTATGTGTGTATATATATATATATAATTTCCCCTTTGAAAAATGAACCATCTAATTTTGGGACCTGCCACTAAGGGGGTGTGCTTTGTCATATAAGCCACACCCCAAAGTTTGTGTTTTTTCTGATTCTAGTTAGGCTCTCTTTTCAATGACTTATACCCATAAATATATTCTCTTATTTTTAAAAATAAAACCCATTAAAAACAGCCAGTCTCTCAGAACTAAGTAAGAACATTAGTTATTCCCATAGTACCATCACACTTTCACAGTATTTATCTTAAATTTTTATAATTAATGGCTATTAGTTTTCCCCAGCAAACTATAAATAGAGGCCCAACTACAATCTTGTTTGGAATGTAGTAGACATTTAATAAATATTTGTTGAAAAAATGAAATAATATCTCATGAAGATTATATAATTAAGGCAAGTTTTATTTATGCATGTGTTTGTGTGTATGTGTGTGTGTATGTATGTATGTATGTATATATTTTTGAGATAGGGTCAGGCTCTGTTGCCCAGGCTGGAGAGCAGTGGTGTGATTATGGGTCACTTTAGCCTTGACTTCCCAGGCTTAAGCAATCCTCCCACCTTAGCCTCCTAAGTAGCTGGGACTACAGGCATGTGCCACCATGCCCAGCTAATTTTTTAAAAAATTTTTTATAGAGACATGGGTGTCACTGTGTTGCCCCGCATGGTCTCAAACTCTTGGCTCAAGTGGTCCTCCCACTTCAGCCTCCCAAAGTGTTGGGATTACAGTTGTGAACCACTGTGCCTGACAAAGGCAACTTTTAGAGTAGTTTAAAACTTATGGTAAGAATAAATGTCTTTGTCCTCGAACTTTAAGCTTTTATGAACTACGAATTCTTGTTTTTTTGTTTTTTTGGGTTTTTTTGAAATGAGGTCTTGCTCTGTCACCCAGGCAGGAGTACAGTGACATGATCTTGGCTCACTATAACTTCCGCCTCTCAGGTTCAAGTGATTCTCCTGCCTCAGGCTCTCGAGTAGCTGGGATTAGAGGCATGCACCACCACGCACGGCTAATTTTTGTATTTTTAGTAGAGACAGGATTTCACCGTGTTGGCCAGGCTTGTCTCAAACTTCTGACCTCAAGTGATCTGCCCACCTTGGCCTCCCAAAGTGCTGGGATTAAAAACATGAGCCACCGCACTCGGCCATGAACTGTGAATTCTTAGAATGAAAGGTCGTGTAACTTTCAAATGGTTTAAATTTAAAACGAAGACTTTCTCATCAGCTTTCTATAGTTATTACTGTAATCTAGCTCAAGGCTTCTGACAGTTCCTAAGATAAGCAGAGTCAGGGTGTTTTATTGCCTTTCTAGCAATTGTCATCAGCTTTCTGAGCAGTAAGTGCCTCTGCTTCCTCTCTTCCTCCACAAGCCAGACAGGAAAGAAGAGCTGTGTTGCTAAATAATGCCGTTTGGCGTTCAAAGAAGCATGTCTCAGAAACCTCTAAGGGACTCACCATTTCCTGTATATTAAAAGTCTGTCTTGGCTGGGCACGATGGCTCATGCCTGTAATTCCAGCACTTTGGGAGGCTGAGGTGGGTGGATCACCTGAGGTCAGGAGTTCAAGACCAGCCTATCCAGCAAGGTGAAACCCCATCTCTACTAAAAATACAAAAATTAGCCGGGCGTGGTGGCGGATGCCTGTAATCCCAGCTACTCGGAAGACTGAGGCAGGAGAATCACTTGAACCCGGGAGGCAGAGGTTGCAGTGAGCCGAGATCCCGCCACTGCACTCCATCCTGGGCTTCAGAGTGAGACTTTGTCTCAGAATAAAGAAAACAACAACAACAACAACAGTAAAAGCCTGTTTTTACCTAGTACAGAAGTTCTTTATAATCTTATTCTGATTTACCATTTCAGCTTTATTTAACCACACATGAACCTTCCATTCTAGGTAAGTTAGTCTGTCTAGAATTTTCTCATCTCTCTACTTTCTTTTTCATTAATTTTGTATTATCATAAAATATACATAAGATAAAATTTACTACTTTAAATTTTTAACCACCTAAAGTGTACCATTCAGTGTCATTAATTGTACACTTAAAATGGTTAAAGTTTTAAAGTAATTTTTTTTTGAGATGGAGTTTCACTCTTTTGTTGTCATTTTTAAATGTACTTAATATCATTAAATACATTCACAGTAATTGTGCAATTATCACCACCATGAATCTCTGAAACTTTATCATCCCAAACTGAACAATCTATTTGGAATTGATATAAACTAACTTCAGTCCCATACAAAACTGTGCTCCTGGCCAGGCGTGGTGGCTCATGCCTGTAATCCCAGGAATTTGGGAAGCCAAGATGGGAGGATAGCTTGAGGTCAGGCCAATATAGTGAGACCTTGTCTCTACAGAAAATAAAATTAGTTGGCTGTGGTGGTGCTAGCTACTCAAGAGGCTCAAGGTGCTAGCTAGGTGTTAGCTGTAGTCCTAGCTACTCAAGAGGCTGAGGCAGGAGGACTGCCTGAGGCCAGGAGTTCGAGACTACAGTGAGCTGTGATCACACCAATGCACTCCAGCCTGGGAAACAGAGAGACTCTGTCTTTAAAGACACAAATAAAACTCTGGTCGTATACAGCTCCATTTTCTCCTCTGCCCTTAACCCCACTTTTTTTTTTTTTTTTTTTTTTTTAGATAGAGTCTTGCTCTGTTGTCCAAGCTGGAGTGCAGCAGTGCAATCAGTGCAATCTCGGCTCACTGCAACCTCTGCCTCCTGGGTTCAAGTGATTCTCCTGCCTCAGCCTCCCAAGTAGCTGGGGCTACAGGCACCTGCCATCACACCCAGCTAATTTTTGTATTTTTAGAAGAGATGGGGTTTCACTATGTTGGCCAGGCTGGTCTCGAACTCCTGACCTCAGGTGATCCATCTGCCTGAGCCTCCCGAAGTGCTGGGATTACAGGAGTGAGCCACCGCACCTAGCCCGTTCTCACCCTGTTATGTTATTGATGTCACAAACGGTATCAAAACTCCCCCACCGGGCACGGTGTCTCATGCCTGTAATCCCAGCACTTTGGGAGGCTGAGGCGGGTGGATCACAAGGTCAGGAGATTGAGACCATCCTGGCTAACACGGTGAAACCCCATGTCTACTAAAAATACAAAAAAAAAAATTAGCCAGGCCTGTAGTCCCAGTTACTTGGGAGGCTGAGGCAGGAGAATGGTGTGAACCTGGGAGGTGGAACTTGCAGTGAGCCGAGATCACGCCACTACACTCCAGCCTGCGCGACAGAGCAAGACTCTATCTCAAAAAGAAAAAAACAAAACTCCCCCGTTACGTTATTATGTCACAAACTGTATCTTTATACATTGTGTATCTACTAACATTCACAAATTCTTTTTTATGCATTTGTCTCTTAAATTCTATAGAAAGTATAAAGTGGAGTTGTAAACAAAAATTACAGTTATACTGGTTTTTATATTTACCCATGTATTTACCTTTACTGGAGATCTTTTTATCTTCATATGACTTTCAATTACTATCTAGCATCCTTTCATTTTAACCTCAAGGTCTCCCTTTAGCATTTCTCGTAGGGCAGATCTAGAAGTAATGAACTCCCTCAGCCTTTGTTTGTCTAGGAGTATTTTGATTTCTCCCTCATTCTTTTGAAGCACAGTTTTGTCAGGTATAGAATTCTCAGTTGACAGGTTTTTTTCTTCCAACACTTTAAATATATCATTTCGTTGCCTTCTGACCTTCAAGTTTCTGCTGAGAAATCCATTGATAATCTTATTAAGGATTGATTATATGTCACAAATTGACAAGTTGCTTTTCTTCTTGCTTGCTATTTTCAAGATTCTTTCAACAGTTTGATTATAATGAGTCTCTTTGTGTTTATGCTACTTGGAGTTCATTGAGGTTTTTAGATTTGTAGATGTAGATCTTTTATCAAATTTGAGGAGTTTTCTTCTTAGTCTGCTTCTTACTGCTGTTTTGCCAACATCGTCTGTGCTTTCTTGTATAAGCTTTATCTCTGGCTGAAATACCATTTTCTTACCTGACATTTACTCTTTCCTTCAAGGCTTAGCTGAAGTCTCTCACCTCCTTCACGCAGTATTCTCAGACCGGAGTAATTTATATTGATAAACATGACATTATTGTCTGCACAGCTCACTTGGGAATTAATCATCCTACCTTCAGTGATACCAAGGAGACCTTTTCTGACCTTCTTCAGGGGGAGTCAAGTTCCCATTCTTTGTGTTCTCGTAGAACCTTTCCTATCCCACAGTGCTTACGTGTTGTAGCACCTAGTACAGTGCATTGTAATTATCTCTTTATATTCTTATCCCCAACCCCTCACACCAGGTGTGTGTTCACATGCTCTGAATTAAGGGCTTCTTAATGGCAGGTGCCTTCTGGTTTTATGTATCCCTTAAGTATAGCATAGTGACAAGTATGTAATAGGATTCAATATGTGTTACTGAGTCAGTAGATAAGTTGCATAGTGGTATATTAGGTTTTATTGCGTATTTTCTCTATCACTCTTCATAGCAATCCCATATATGGTTTGTAAAGTAGATACTCATTTTATAGCTGCAGAAACTAGAGCTTATAAAGAGTTTGTTGGTGTTTAACATTTTATTTAGTATCTGCTATGTAAACCGGGTATGCTGGCATAAATTTTGTAATCCTATATGCAATTGTGAGATAAAGATTTTATTATCCCTCTTTGAAGAGAAGAAAACGGAGGCTTAAAAAAGATGAAATGACCTACCTAACTGGAGCTGGTTTAGGCAAAAAGAAGAATTTGATGACCCCATATAAGTGGAAGAGTAAAGGTATAGGTGGGCGGGAAGGAGGGTTAGAAAGAGAACAAATAGGATGTGTGCATATATGTGTGTGTGTGTGTATATATATGTGTATATATGTGTGTGTGTGTGTATATATGTAGAGAGAGAGGGAGACAGAGATTTATTTTAAGAAATTTTTAAGGTTGTGGGAGCTGGCAAGTCTGAAATCTATAGGACAGGCTGGCAGGCTGGAGGCCCAGTGAAGAGTTGATGTTGCATCTCAAGTTTAAAGGTAATCTGAGATAGAATTCCTTATTCCTTGGGGGACCTCATCTATCTCTTAATGCCTTCAAGTGATTGGATGTGGTCTACTTACATTATTAAGGGTAAGCTGCTTTACTCAAGTCTACTGATTTAAATGTTCATCTCACCTAAAAAATACCTTCACAGTAACATCTAGGGTTGTGTTTGTCCAAATATCTGGGCACTGTGGCCTAGCCAAATTAGCCCATAAAATTAAGTATGACAGGAGGTGACAGGAGCCAGGGCTTGCTACCTAGAATGCTAGCTTTTTATCAGTTCCAAATAAAGGCATCCTAGATAAAGATTCTGACTGCTTTGGCATCAGTTACAGGCTCATTCTTTTTTTTTTTTTTTTTTGAGACGGAGTCTCGCTCTGTCGCCCAGGCTTGAGTGCAGTGGCGCGATCTCGGCTCACTGCAAGCTCCGCCTCCCGGGTTCACGCCATTCTCCTGCCTCAGCCTCCCGAGTAGCTGGGACTACAGGCGCCCACAACCGCGCCCGGCTAATTTTTTGTATTTTTAGTAGAGACGGGGTTTCACCGTGGTCTCGATCTCCTGACCTTGTGATCCGCCCACCTCGGCCTCCCAAAGCGCTGGGATTACAGGCGTGAGCCACCGCGCCCGGCCACAGGCTCATTCTTGAATTAATCTCTGTGATTGTGTGGTGGGGTACTTTGACTGGCTAAACTTCGACCAGGAGCCAATTTCTGGCCAGTCACTGCCCAGAGAGATGGCATCTTCTGTTTCAACTATATGAGTAGAAAGACGTTAGAAGAGGCAGAAAGAGGAGCAATCTCCTAAAAGGATTGCTGAACCCTAGAAGGAGAGAGGGTCGGCCAGAACAAATAGCTGTTACTACAGTGATGTAAGGTGACTTGTGATAGAGCTTGTATTTTGGAGCCTGTTTTTCTCCAAATCTTATGGTTTCAAAACCATATAATGAGTTTCTAAAAGTAGAGAGCAGATAGGTTATTTTGAATGATATTCAGATAAGATTTTGGGGGTAGAAATTTTAGTGTTTACATTATTTATTCTATAACTATATTAGATCAGTGTTTTCTAACCTTTTTTATAACTCATAATTCCTTTTGACAAATTAAAAAACTACTTCATTATTGTTTAAAATTCTAAGTAATGTTAATATTTAGGCTCAATATTAGTTACTTGACATCTTACATATTTTGCCTTGCAAATCCTAAGATGATAGAGATATTAGCATCCACATACGAAAAATGAGACTAGGGCTCTGACAGGTTAAGTGACCTGATCAGAGTGAGAAAAACAATTTCTCAGAAGAGCTAGATTTTTCTCTGTTTGCTTGTGAGAGAGATTGGCAGTTAAGCTACTTAATGATACCATTTTTATGGCTAAATGTACTCCAAGAGAATTTTTATAAATAAGTTTCAGGATTGAAAAATACAGCTTTGTGAGTTTTCACAACTTTCTAGTTTCTAATAGTTTCTAGTTTTTAATGTTTTCTGGTTACAGAACAGTGGATGCTGATGTTTAGAAAAAAAGATATAAAACTGTGTATCTGGGAAGGACTTTGAAGATGATTTTATCTTGTCTTTGATAATATTGGAATTGCATCAAAAACTAAGACAGATGGCTCACGCCCTCCTTGCACATAGAGTCTAGGAAAATGGAAGTGGATTGCATAGACTCAAGGTCCCTCAGCCTAACTGTCCTTGTGCATAACTTGACCATTTCTTACTAGATTTATGTGTTTGTCAACTTTAGGCTTCTGAAAGCCTAGCTTGAGATTTGCTTTCCTTGATGGTTCAAATTCACCGCTCCATGGAATCAGTACTGTGAGCCTTTGGAATACCAGGGAGCTTTATTCCTGACTTGTTCTTTATAGCTTTGGTACTTGTGGATTCCTCAGGATGTGCAAGCATCTTGAGAATGAAAAGAACCAGAAAGATAGTCTAAAATAGAGGATGAGTAGGATCATTTCATTTTCCTTTTCTGGAAATTACTAAGGTGAAGGTAATAGCTTTTCCTGTCATGACATCCAAGATGAGTGGTGGTTCGGGCAAAATGCTCACACACCGGTTTTTTTGTGTGTGTGTGTGACAGGGTCTAACTCTGTTGCCCAGGCTGGAATGCAGTGGCCCGATATCTGCTCACTGCAGCCTCTGCCTTCTGAGTTCAAGTGATCCTCCTGCCTCAGCCTCCTTAGTAGCAGGGACTGCAGGTGTGCGAGACCATACCCAGCTAATTATTGTATTTTTAGTAGAGACAGGGTTTTACCACATTGGCCAGGCTGGTCTCGAACTCCTGACCTCAAGTGATCCACCCACCTCGGCTTCCCAAACTGCTGGAATTACGGGTATGAGCCACCACACCCAGCCTCACACACCTCTTTTTGAAATAATGTCTTATATCTGCCTTATCTACCTATATTGGTGGGCTCCTTGAGAAGTTGCATGTTAATATTACTTTCTACTGTGGCACAGATCCTTAAAGAGAATTGTTTTAAAATTACTAGTGTTAAAAATAATGCTTGTATTGATTATGTGTCCATCAACTGTAGAAAAGTATACATGTTGTTCAAAGTAGGGAGAAGGTAAGAAATATGGTCAAGTATCCTAAGTGCACCTAAATATATGTTTAGATATTTTTATTTGCCTGAAATGAGAAGAATAGTTATAAAGGTTAAGAGTCATTGCAAGACAACAGAATAACATTTGAGCATCTCTGAAACTGTAAACTAGGTTGAGAAAATTACTTGATTTTCAGTCTGATTTACAGGACAGGTTTTCAGTTATAATTTTTTAAATAGAAAGTGATATAATGGAACATTTAATTCTTTTTAAGTTTTCTATTTAGCAATATATGTTATACTACTTGGTTGTGCTAATAAAAGGAATATTATAAGACCAGAATTTTATTAGATAAACACGAATCAAAAGTTAAATTTAATTGATCTTCGTACTAAGAGGAATTAATGCCTAAAGATCTCCATATTTTTTTTGTTGTTGGGAATGGTCTTCAGAGTATGTTTAGAAATAACACCATCCTTTCCTCCTCTTCCCCTTCCTCCCCAATAGACCCCAAATTACGAAGTTTGTACTCCTCAGGCTTCCTCCATTTTACCTAAACATAGACTGTGTTTGCTTTTCAGAGCTGAGTCCTTTGTAATCTGTTTTGGATTTTCACCAAGTGAGCTTCCTTCCTTTGCTCTCCCATCCTTCTGCCTTGGCTACTTTGAGTCAGCTCACTGCCTTCTTGTAGCCCTGTTTTCCTCCGTGCACACTTGATCTGAGCAGACACTGTCAGTGACAGCAGTTAGCAGCAGAGCAGAAAGAATTCAGTACAAGCGTGTACACTGCTGATCTCTGACACTGTAATGTTTTCTATTTTTGTTACTATCTACTTTCAGAAACTGGGAGCTGAGTTGATACTGACCTTGTGTGGAATGCCTCTGAGGATTTGGGATGGGGGGAGGGTGCTAGATTTTCATATGACTTATCTCTAACATGCTGCAGCAAGACTGAAAACATTCATCTGCTCACATAAGGAGGAAAGAAAATTTCCAAGATTGAGCTTGCAGAATTTGTTGGGTATTTTCAGAAAATTTTCCCCCTGTGTTTTTCTATTTCTTGAATTTGCCTTATTTATATAAGGGTTGGAGGTGGGGGATGGCCTTTGCATAATAAATAGGTTGAGGTATGGAAGGATCGGACTGCAACAATGATTCGCATAGTAAGGGACTGTTTAAAATCTCCACGACATCGCGACCCATCTGACAAACGGTTATTGAGCTCCTTGGCCATCTCAAACGTTTAAAAGTACAATGTACAAATAGCTTTATTTGTATAGTTTCTTCCATACACATCTTAAGAACATTGTGCCTACATATCCAAAACAGTTTATTTTTTTCTACATTTAAAATCTCACCTCAAGAAGGTGAGAAATATAAATGAAGGATGCAGTTGTCCCTTAAGTATCTGCTTTGGTATAATTTTCTCACTTTCCTTTATGCTGGAACTAAATGGAGCCTGAGCTTACATTTTGGGTTATGTCTGAGATGGAAACTGAAATGTAGTCTTGAAGCTCGAAGAAGAAACTTGGCTATACTAACATGAAGGACTTGTTAAATGCTGTCTTCCCTTCTCCATGTTTTCGCCTTTTACCTTTCCCCACAACCCCAGAAATGTACCGCTGCAGAATTCTTTGGGCTTTTTCTCTCATTTTGCAGAAAAGAAAGTGAAGGGAGGTGCGTGTGTTTGTGTGTGCGTGTGCAGGCATGATTTCAGTACAACTACAAATGGGCAGTTAAATTGTTAAATCAAAAGAAACAGCTTTATTTTGCAATTCTGAATCTAAGGTTGCTTGGGATTCATTCATAGCAACCCAGGCCTGATTAAAGCGTGTAAGAATTTAGGTAACCATGTTTCAAAGTAAAAGTGGAGCCCAGCATGTTTGATTTGAAGAGTAGAAGAGGTAAATGCTGCTGTGGTTCTTTTTTTACTTTATATATACTGTGTGTATATTTGATCAATTTGATTTGATATATGGTCCTAAAATAGCTTTTTTTGAGATGTAATTTTTGATAGAGCACATTGCCTGTGTATTAACAATCTTTCCCATTTTCTCTGTTGTTTCATTCTAAAATTGATGCATACCAGTGATTTAAAGGGAAATTAACACTTCAGTAAATGTCTTTTTCCTTAATATTGTTGACTGTTTCTATTAGCCATTTTCATTTAATTTGACAGTGGTACCTAAGGGTTAACCTTACAGAGCTGATGCAACCCCTCCTTTTCTTTACCAGCAATTTTCATTGGACACTATTTCCATAGCAACAGTGACATCAGTGAAACCTGAGTGTTTCATTGATTATTTTTCTCCTCTTCCTTTTTTAATCTATCCTTTTTTCACCACATTTTAGTGAGAAAGCAATTTTTTTTTACAAACGGAGCTTATATTGATTTTTATTCCATGAATAATTAAAAGAGGGTGGAAAAATCTGCCCTTCATTTAAAAATTGAATGTTTCACTATGTATTTAAAAAACGATTCAGGATTAGGAGGATGGATAACCATACCAGCTGTAGCTGATGTTCTAAAATATTCTTGCATTGTTTGCTGGTCTTCTAGGGAAAAGAATAATGTGGAACAGGACCTTAAGGAGAAAGAAGATACTATTAAACAAAGGACAAGCGAGGTTCAAGTAAGTGACCATAAAATTTAGTGTTCCACTTCTGATTTAGGACTATTCATTTTAAATGTATATGGTTATTTAGTATTTGCTGGATGTTGTATTAGGTCAAAGGAATGCTTAACGTGTTTATATTATATAAATGTTTATCTTTTCCAAGATGATTGTTCTGGCTTGGAATTCTGGCCTGCAAAGATTATACTGCAATGAGAAAGCAGTATTTTTCAGCATAGATTTCTGGTTTTGAAAGTATTTTTTAAATGGTACTTACCTGCATATTATATCATTAAAGGTGTAAGTTTGCATGACTTACAATGTTAATATTTTTGCACCAGTAAAATTAGAGTGAGACCATCATCTCCTCCTCCTCCTCCTCCTCCTCATCATCATCAAAAACCAAAATGCTTTTTCATGCATGTGAAATTTTTGTTAGCTAGGAGATCTAGTGTGTTAAAGAACTGTTTCTCATAATACTGGTAGGGTGGGAGATGATATAGAACAATTTAAAGTAGTATTTTATGAGTAGCTTAGTAACCAGCATATCTTAAACTTTGGCATAAAGAGCTTTAATTCATTTTCATTAGGTGTTGTGTTAAATAGTTTCATTTTACAAAGAGAAAGGATGATAAAACCTCCGTTTTTGTTTGGGAAATGATAAAAATAAGGGGGTAGCAGTGTTTCTAACCTTAGAAATAGAGAAAACTGGGCAGTGCCTTACTTAGAGCAGTAAGCAGTGCATGTGGCCATGTTATTGGGGTACTGTTTCCTGAATGCTGAACTGGCACATAGAGGAGATTGGATATAGAAGCACTGGTAGCAGTTGCTAGTAAGAACTCTTGGGTGGGCATTTCTTAATGTGTTGCTTGTATGTTGGATTTTCCTGCTTTTCCTAATAGTTTTAAGTAGGGAAAAACTCTAAATTGTTAGGTCCATTGTTTTGTTTTGATGCAGGACATTCATTAGAGATTGTCTGTCTGGTGGACTGTGCTAGGGCGGGGAGAATGATTTACTGAAGAGTTGAGGAAGAAACCAGAGGGACTTGTTGTCGGAAGTTGATTCTCTGATTAGGTGACTACATTTATTATATTTACTTGAATTTTCCTAAAGGCAGTGCAAGTTAAGAGTTCATCTTCAATGTAATTCTCTTTCTGGTAGTGAGGTTAGGTGGGCGTAAGAGGGTAAGTTATCTGAATTACATTACTTTGTGCAGTTTTTGAGCTTCTTAGGAAATGCAAAAGAGCCACACATTTTAAGCAGTTATTACTAAAAATAGTGTAAAATGGAAGATAAAATAATCTATTCAAGTTTTCATAATTCGAAGAAATAGATGTAGCTATTGATACAATGTTGGACAGCTTCTAAATTTAGCCAGTTACTGCTGTAAAGTACACAGGTTCTTGTAATAGACAGCATTTTGTTGAGTATGTCTACCTGTTGGTTTTTCCCTACTGCGTTTTTTGAGGATGTGAATTTAAATATCCAGTTTAGAAGACTGCTGAAATTTACATTGTTTCCTTCAGTTTAAATAGGCTATCCTTGAATATTTGGTTTTTTATAATTATAGAAGTTTTGTTGTCCATCAGAATTTCTCCATGATTTGCTTGCCCTTCTTACTTAGTGGCAGTGGTAAGGTGTATGTCTAACCTTAAGCTTTGCAAAATCCAGA
This sequence comes from Macaca mulatta, assembly GCF_049350105.2. NCBI lineage: Eukaryota > Metazoa > Chordata > Mammalia > Primates > Cercopithecidae > Macaca > Macaca mulatta. The sequence continues at coordinate 189,254,150 of NC_133406.1, forward strand.
ATGTGTGCTTGGCACAAGAAGATGAAATGGTTGAATTTTTCCACATAGAGTGCTCTAAGTATAAGTAAGGCATCTTGGGCCATGGGAAGTAAAGACCAACTAGTAATCATTGAAAACAAATTCATTGAAAAATATAGTGGATTAATTAAAGATTGGGGTTAGCAGATTCATTATTTATTCCATCCCACTACAGGTATCTATGTTATGCATGGTAATGAGGCACTAGACTAAGAGTGATGTGGATAATTGACATCTACAAGTAATTAAAACTCTTCATAGTAGTGATCATTTTCAATTTTCTGAAGCAAAACTTATCGTAGGTGGTAACAAGTAGATTCATTACCTTTTTTGAGGTAACTGATTTACCCATTGGTACTGAGGTGTAGACTGGAAACTATATGGATAATTAAAGTCTGTAAATAACTCCAGCTCTCAAAACTTACTTTCTAATTTCCCTGGCAAAAGGCAACTCACTGGAGCTGTTAATAAATGGCAGAATCAAAGAGAGTGTATTTCACTGCTTCTTTCTGACCCTACTTTCTAATGGCGGTGCTAATGAGAAATGTCAAAATGAAGACATCAGGAAGGAGAAGTAAGGGAATTTTGACTTATCAGTACCTGCCACACTTGGGTTTTTGAGTGTTCTTGCTTTTCTCCATATTAATAAAGTCACAGTGATAATATGAGCTCATATCTCAAACACAGAAATCAAACTTTTGAAGCCAAAAGTTTTAACTTTTTTTTGTTTTGTGTTTATGTAGTCTCTCTAATTCAGTTAGAGTAGAAAGTCTGCTGTGTAATTAATTTCTGAATTTTTGTTTCCTGTCTGTATTTCTGTTAATTACTGCCTTGAAAACTTTCAGTTCAGGATTTTTTTCTTGAAGATGACTTCACATTTTATTTCATGAGATGATCACTGTTAGCTTTTATGAGATATACTACCAGTTTACCAAGTTCTGTGGACAAATTAGGCCCAAAGTGATCCAATTCCAAGGGGGAAACATTGTGAAAAGCCATTTTATCCCAAATGTCTAAGGTTTGGGTGTGTATTTTTTGTTTTGTTTTTCGTAAGGGGAGAAGGTAGACTCACATTCTTCCTACCTTAAAGAATTGCCTACATATGATCTTATTAAAAAGATTTTTCTTCTGGCTAGTCAACAAATATTTTAGAGATTCACTCTCATATGCCTGGTTTCTTCAGTTTTGAATAGAACTTTATAGCAACAATTTGATGTCAAACAAACTTGAATTCAGTTCCTAGCTCTGCCACTTCCTAGGTTTGTGATCTTAAGTAATTTAACCATTCTACACTTTGGTTTCCTCATCTGTAACATGGGATAATAAAAATAACAAACACTAAGAGCTGATGTAAGAATAAAATGAGATAGTGCAGTAAAGTGCCTCACAGAGTGATTGGCACCTGGAAAGTGTTCAGTAAATGTTCTTAGTAGCTGTATTATTCCGTACCCTACAATCATCTCTTTATTACCTTCTCTTCATCTTTAAGCTCTTTCTTCTCTGATATCCATCTTCACATAGGCCTCTTGGACATAGGATTCTTCAATTTGAAAATACCCCTTTCATGGCTATTGCTGCCACCTTAACTACCAACTTATTTTTCTCTACTTTTATTGCTTTGTGTGGCCATTTTCCCCACCTTCCTATCTTTGTAGCGACCCTGTACAGTCTGCTGCTTGCCCATACCACACTGTGCATTTTCTCCCCAGGGCCTAGAGTAATGTTAAGGCCAAATCTGTTGGTCCTTGTATTAGTTACTGCTTTCTTGGGTTGTATTCTTCTAGATATCCTCCTACCTCTGAACCTTTGCTTCCATTGACTTTGCCAGAGACAGATGGACAGACAGACTCTGTGTGTGTTTATGTGTGTCCTTGCTTTCCTTCTCCATAACCCCTGTCATCTGTATACTGATAACACCCAAATGTTTATCAAGCTCTCAACTCTCCTGAGTGCCAGTCCCACATCTCCAGTTAACCATTTTGATATTTATCATTTGAAAATTAGTATGTCTAAAATGAATCTTATTGAAAAAACTTGGCTTCTGGTTTGAACTTACTTATTTTTCTTTCTCACTACTGCCACCTGTATCACCTAATATCTAAAATCTTAAAGTCATATCAGAAGTGCTCACTCCATTCGCTCTTGCTTTTCCTCCTAAAACAATTTAGTATGATGACTTTCAGATGTGGGAATCTTTACTGTTGCCCACTGCCACTGTTAATGATGGGAGGATGTCATGTCTCAGGAGTTATTGGAGACAGAGAAAAAAATGAAATGCAAACCCTCCTCTTTTTTTGACTGACTGACTCTGTACTCTGTGCCTTATATATTCTTCTTATTCCCACTTTTATGCCTTTTGTTGTTATAGTCTGGAATGTTCTCTACTTCCCTGCTTATATGAATTCCACCCATGCCTTAAAGCCCAGCTCATATCCCACCACTTGTTTTAAACTTTCCCTTCTCTGTCTCTTGGTCCACACCAGTCTTTCCTGTGTTAGAACTCCCAGAGGAATATGTATCCACTTATATATGACATGAACCATATGTTACCTGGTAGTGTTAGCTTGATGTGATGTGTATAGATTCCAATATCTTCCTTCCTATATATTGTGAGCTCCTTGAGCTTAGAAATTGTACCTTGGATCATATTTTTCATTATATTTGGCAATATATTGTTAGATGGAGGTAAATTTGAGGAAGCTGTTCACGATAGAAGTGAATAAACTTTGATTTTATGCATACAATTTAAAACAAGACAATACAACTAGAACCCATAGGTAGAAAAGATTGAGAGCACAGTAGTTATCATGAAAAGTCAGACTTCTTCATATTGTTCATACTACCCTCATGTAAAAGAAGCTCCTTATTATTTATATTTCATCATAAGTAAAGATTCAGTAAGTCAGAGTACTTGTCCATGTTTTTTTATTTTAATTCACTTAGTTTTTTTCTTAGATGAAGAGGGATAACTTATCTTAGATAGAAATAAAATTAGATACATGATCTCAGCATTCTTTTTCTGGCCATAATGCTCTTTAGAACATACTGGGAAGCATATGATTGAGAAATAAAGGCGTCTGTTAATGGGGTTTTCTAACACCCACCCTACTTTATTAGGCTTCCTTTCTGTTCGTTGACTTAAACATCTTGTTCTACAGTCGATACATTTTTAATATTAAGAATAGTCCTAAAACTTCCATCAGATAAAATAGTATGTCTGATTATTTCTAGTTGTAGGTTAGTTTATAGAAGTTTTCTTTTAAAAAAATAAATAATTATATAATTATGTATAATATATAAAATATATTACTGATATTGATATGAACTATTAATATATGTTTGTGTCTGTTTCATATAAAATAGAGTTAAAAGGTTTAACTTTTCAAATAGCTTTTAAAGTAACTTCATCAGTTGTACTTCTGACTTGAGTTGCTAAAATGAAAGTTTTATTTTTTCATATGTCTAAAATTCTTAGGTACTTGCTTAAATTTTATTTCCACTACCCCATAGCACTTCATGGGGCATAGAGGGATAGCAGATAATTTGCCATTTTCAGTAACTTCAGTGATTTCTAGAAAACAGGACATTTTCCTTGAAATTTCTTTTTAAGTAAAGCCAAGATTGCCAGCTCAAATATCCTTTAATTTCTGGATGAGTAACCTCAGATATGGCTTGCTTTGGTATTTTTCTTTCTTTTTTTTTTTTTTTTTTTTTGAGACGGAGTCTTGCTCTGTCGCCCAGGCCGGAGTGCAGTGGCCAGATCTCGGCTCACTGCAAGCTCCGCCTCCCGGGTTCACACCCTTCTCCTGCCTCAGCCTCCCGAGTAGCTGGGACTACAGGCGTCCGCCACATCGCCCGGCTAGTTTTTTGTATTTATTAGTAGAGACGAGGTTTCACCGTGTTAGCCAGGATGGTCTCGATCTCCTGACCTCGTGATCCACACGTCTCGGCCTCCCAAAGTGCTGGGATTACAGGCTTGAGCCACCGCGCCCGGCCTGGTATTTTTCTAAAATAAACCTTGGCACTATATTGCTCTAGTCTTGTTCACTTCATCCTTGCCATGCTCCAACTGCTGCTATCTTCCTTTCTTTTGCCATTGATGGCACTAGTAGGCAAGTAGACCATGATCAGAGGAATAGAGCAGAACTAGGAAAGCTTCTGCAAATGTCTTCTGTCATTCACTAGAGGGAATGGCATTCGATAGTGCTGAGCCTGTGCACAGACCCAGGAAAGGATGTTCCTAAGGGCCACATTTGGGAAAGAGAAAATTACCCAAGTTCAGCAGAAGACACTGTTTGTTAGGAGCACCTTCCACTGCTCTAGTTAAGGGCATGGCGGGGGAGGAGGGAGCAGGAAGAGAGAGAGAGAGAGGTACATCTGTTGCCTTAATTTAGTCTCAGGATAAGCTATCTGTACCAAAATAAAGTAGCTAAGTATATCTAGATGCTGATATTGATATTGAAATTGCATTGCAATGGTGGTAGCCTTACAAATAATTTTCCAGTGAAACTTGTTTGTTATTAGCATGTATATTTGCATGAGTTCATTTTGATTTTGTGCAGTTTAATAATTTTAATTCTGTATACTGGAAAGGAAGACCTTTTTGTATGTAGTTTAGTGTTGGAATTTTTTTTTTTTTTTTTTGAGGCAGAGTTTCGCTCTCGTTGCCCAGGCTGGAGTGCAATGGCACAATCTCGACTCACCGCAACCTCTGCCTCCCAAGTTCAAGCGATTCTCCTGCCTCAGCCTTCCAAGTAGCTGGGATTACAGGCATCTGCCACCATGCCTAGCTAATTTTGTATTTATAGTAGAGACGGGGTTTTTCCATTTGGCCAGGCTGGTCTCAAACTTCTGACCTCAGATGATCTTCCCGCCTCAGCCTCCCAAAGTGCTGGGTTTGCAGGAGTGAGCCACCATGCCTGGCCTGGAATTTTTATAGACCTTTTTTCATATTTAGAAATAGACATAGAGAGACATTAATTATAATGAATTTTAATATGGACATCTATCCAGCTTGAAGTTTCTCACTAATGTTAGTTATTTCCTCAGGAGCCTTTCCTTTAAGTCCTATAGTTTTGTATTACTATGTAGATTTTTACTGCAGCTAAGAAATAAGGGAGTGGGACTGGGAAATTTGAATGAATGTGTTTGCTCTTTGGGAGAGAAAGGGCAGGAAGAAGTAAATATTATATTGGTTTGTTTATTTGCCTTCCTCTTCCATAAGCCTGTCTTTTGAGGTTGTGTTTAAGTGGCTCACTAAAAATATTAAAGGAAACCAGCATTGATTCTATTATTGGTAGTTCTTACATAAAAATTTAGTCACATCAGAATATTTTTATATTGGTATTTTTATATTTTATATTGGTAGCAATGTGATACTTAAAAAACAGCAAACTTGACATTTTCTGATTATAAAAGTAACATGGATTCATGGTAAATTTGTAAAATGAAGAAAAGTATGAAAAAGATGTAAAAGGCCTTTCTAGAGAGAGCTAGAAAAATGGTAACATTTTGCTGTATTTTCTACAAATATGTATAAATTTCTTTGTATTAATTTGTGATCATATTGTATATGCCTTTGTATTCAGCTTTTAAAGCTTAGTATCATGTCCTAGACATTTTCTTATATTATGTGACCCTTTTAAGATAAATTGCATTTTTTGTCCCTGGATTTACAATAAAAGACATCAAAATTACATCTGGCTTTAAAGATATTATTAGAGACATGAAGTAGATAAAGATTTTTCTTTGGTGTATGAGGGAGGGTGGGGAATATGACTACAGTATTTACTGATGGGGATAGATAACATATTTTTCCTAATCCCACTCTTGAACATATTTAGTTAAAGGGAAAGAAAAAAACTTTTTTCCCTCTAGGATTTAAAACATGATTTTGGGACCAGCATATTGTTATATAAACCTGTATAATAACTTTATGAACAAAGTAAGGAATTTATAATAGATTGTATTTTCCTTCCTTCCTTCCTTCCGTCCGTCCGTCCGTCCGTCCGTCCGTCCGTCCGTCCTTCCTTTTATGGAGTTTTAATCTTGCTTCCCAGGCTGGTGTGCAATGGCGCCATCTCAGCTCACTGCTGCAACTTCTGCCTCCCGGGTTCAAGTGATTCTCCTGCCTCAGTCTCCCTAGTAGCGGGAGTTACAGGCGGCCACAACCACGCCCAGCTGATTTTTTGTGTTTTTAGTAGAGATGGGGTTTCGCTGTGTTGGCCAGGCTGGTCTCGAACTCCTGACCTCAGGTCATCTACCCACTTCAGCCTCCCAAAGTGCTGGGATTACAGGCATGAGCCACTTTGCCCGGCTCAATAGATTATATTTTCAAACTAACAAAATTACTTTAGATCTGCAGGTAACATTCTTTTAAAATATTTTATAGCTGAACTAGACCAAGCACAGTGGCTTATGCTTGTAATCCCAGCATCTTGGGAGGCCGAGGCGAACAGATCATTTGAGCCTAGGAGTTTGAGACCACCCTGGGCAACATGGTAGAACCCCATCTCTACAAAAAAATTTAAAATTAGCCAGGTGTGGGTGCAGCCCCAGCTGCTTGGGAGGCTGAGGTGGGAAGATTACTTGAGCCCAGGAGGTTGAAGCTACAGTGAGCCATGATTATACCACTGCATTCTAGCCTGGGTGACAGAGCAAGACCCTGTCTCAAAAAAATAAAGGTATGTGCCATAGTGACATGTTAAAGCAGTAATGATTATTTCCAAATAATGAAAGTCTTAAATATCAGATCAGCCTTGGTCTATAGATTATAAAAATAATGAATCCATTTAGAAGTGTAGATATTATTTTAAAAATTTTTAAAAAGCATTTGTCATAGGTCAGTTTGGGTTATTAATGAATAGCTATAGTTTAAATACATAGTGAAGTGTTTCATATTATGTAAAAAGAATGTAAGTCTTTTCTTTCTGTCAGTCGCATGTATGTTTCCCATTAGTTTCTCCCACATACTAAAATCCTATGATAGTTACAGTCATTGCTTAATCCCCTGGAATGTGCCAGGCATTGTACAAGATTTTGGATAATCAAAGAAAGATGAAGCATGGACACTGTCCTTTAGAAGTTTGTAATTTAGAGGTAGCCATGATTACAGTATATTAAGTGTGACAGCAGAGGTTAGGAACAAACAGTAGAGTTTGAGCACAGGTGAAGGAAGCCCAAGATGAGTCGGAGGAGAGTAAATTTGGCTGGATTCTGAAGAATCAGTAGTGGGTTTCCAGGTACCTATGGTGTGGAAGGACATTGAAGACAGAGGTTATGGCTTGTGGAAAGGCATAAGGTCATTGAAATATGTTGTCTGTTGGAGAAAGAATAGGGTCTTCTGAGGCTGGGTCACAGGTGAATATGAGAGGAAAAGAAGGTAGAACCCAGAACTGAAAGTTTTAATATGTCTTGCAGCAAGTTTTACTTAATCCTGTAGATAAGAGGGAATATCACATGTTTTTAAAGTAACAGTGACTAGAGAAAACTCCTTTGCAGTGAGGTGTTTTTTGTTGTTGTTGTTGTTTTTTGTTTTTTGTTTTTTTTGAGACAGAGTCTTGCTCTGTCGCCCAGGCTGGAGTGCAGTGGTGCAATCTCAGCTCACTGCAAGCTCCACCTCCCGGGTTCTCGTGCCTCAGCCTCCCAAGTAGCTGGGACTACAGGCGCCCACCACCACGCCCGGCTAATTTTTTGTATTTTTAGTAGAGATGGGGTTTCACCATGTTAGCCAGGATGGTCTCGATCTCCTGACCTCGTGATCTGCCTGCCTCGGCCTCCCAAAGTGCTGGGATTATAGGCAGTGAGTTACTTTTTAAGCAAGTTGGACATCAGGAATAGGAAGAAACAAAGGGAGAAAACCCAGTTTTGTATATCAAGGAAGGAACAATGAAAGCTAAACTAATTTGGTAAACAGCTTAAACAGAGATTTTAAGGTAGAATCTATAGGACATGTATGAATGGAGAAAATCAAAGATGAATCTGAAGTTACTAGACTGGGTGATAGAGAAATTGAAGTCATTTTTCTCTTTTGGCATGGGTTTATTCAGAGCCAATGCCATGTGCATATCTAAAGCCATATCTCTATATGGTATGGATTACTTAACAGTGTAGGCAAGGTTAAAAATTTAGACATGAAAAAAATTAGGTATGCTGGTAAATTAATGATAAAGTACTAAAGGAGTTCACCAGTTTGAAACTATGATCACACAGACTCACGGAATGTTAGCATTGGAAAGTCTTTCATGATCATCTATTGTGTTGGCATTTTCAAAGGAATTTTAAAAATAAATTATAGTAAATAATCTATAAACATTTTTGTCAAAGGAATCAGAAAGAGAACATCTAATTCTTTTTTAATATTATTATACTTTAAGTTCTGGGGTACATGTGTGGAACATACAGGTTTGTTACATAGGTATACATGTGCCATGGTGGTTGGCTACACCCATCAACCCGTCATCTAGGTTTTAAGCCCTGCATGCATTAGGTATTTGTCCTAATGCTCTGCCTCCCCTTGTCCCCCACCTCCCAACAGGCCCTGGTGTGTGATGTTCCCCTCCCTGTGTCCATTAGTTCTCATAGTTCAACTCCCACTTATGAGTGAGAACATGTGGTGTTTGGTTTTCTTTTCATGTGTTAGTTTGCTGAGAATGATGGTTTCCAGCTTCATCCATGTCCCTGCAAAGGACATGAACTCATTATTTTTTATGGCTGCGTAGTATTCCATGGTATATATGTGCCACATTTCCTTTATCTAGTCTATCATTGATGGGCATTTGGGTTGGTTCCAAGTCTTTGCTATTGTAAATAGTGCTGCAGTAAACATACGTGTGCATGTGTCTTTATAGTAGAATGATTTATAATCCTTTGGGTATATACCCAGTAATGGGATAGCTGGGTCAAATGATATTTCTAGTTCTAGATCCTTGAGGAATCGCCACACTGTCTTTCACAATGGTTGAACTAATTTACACTCCCACTAATAGTGTAAAAGCGTCCCTATTTGTCCACATCCTCTCCAGAATCTGTTGTTTCCTGACGGGTTAATGAGAGAACATCTGATTCTTAAGAAACCTAGGCAAATCAAAAATCTGTATAATACAGTAAAGAAAAATTCAATTTAGAAGGGGCATAAGCAGATTTAACTAAGATTTCAAATGTACTTATTTCCTCATTTAAAATTTCTTCTCCTTCAATATTATAATTTCAGGTATCTTAAAATAAGGACTGAATTAAAATACAGAAATTGTGTTTTCTTTCAGAAATCAAGTGTCCCTGCATCTTAAATTTTCTGTACAGTTCCATTTATCAGTCCTTTGTGCAAGAGTTAGCAATTCATGACACAAGGGTCACTTTCTGCCTTTCTTTGCAGAGTTGATGACACTTACCAAACATCATCTGAATTCCTCAAGTATCATCCATTCAGCTGCTGCCTTTGAGTTTCCCTTCTTGTCTGCCTGCTCTGCCTGGGCTCTAAAGGAATTTTTTAAAGAAAGCAACATATTTTTAGACTAACCAGTTGGTTAAGAAAATATAAGATAAAAAGCAATTATTGAAAGCATTGTTCAGTGTTCTATTTAATCACAGAAACATATGCATATATTTGAAAAATAGTGACACACATGTGAGACATTTAGTCTGCAGATAGTATATCACATGATGGTTAAGAGCTCAGGCTGTAGAGTCAGAACCCAGTTTGAATCCATAGCTTACTATTTTTAACTTTGGACAAGTTACCTACATATCAGTGCTTCAGTTTTCTCATCTGTAAAATATGAATGATATTAGTACCTAATTGATAGATCTGTCATATAGACTATAAATAAGTTAGTATATTTGAAGAGCCTAGAACAGAACCTAGCACATTGTAAGTAACATTTAAAGTGTTGGCTATTATCATGATGGTGCTATCTTGTGTAACCTATGCAGTAAATCAGAGACCTTTTACTTTTAAGTTTCTCTTCTGTTCTTAGATTCTTATTCTGGTGAATGACTGTTGGGACTTTTGAATAGATACTACTTTTAGAAATTTGTGTTCAGTTTTACCTCACCCTCTTTGAGATTTTTGCCCACCTCCTGCTGACACATACTTTGGAGATACTAATCCCTGAGCCACTGCGCCTGGCTTTTTAAAAATTTCTGTAGTTCTTGTTATTAAACACGAGGTCTGGTATGTACATGGATGAATAAATAATATAACATTTTCAAAATGTTTCATCCTTTTTTGTTTTGTTTTAAGAAATCTTTTCCTACACTGAGATCTGCATTTCTTCTACACATTTTAAAGTTAGCCTTTTATATTCAGGTCCATAATTTACCTGGAATTAATTTTTCCTTTTTTTTTTTTTTTTTGAGACGGTGTCTCACTCTGTTGCCCAGTCTGGGCATGCTGTGGCATGATCACAGCTTACTGCAGCCTTGACCTCCTGGGCTCAAGAGATCCTCCCACCTCAGCCTCCCGAGTAGCTGGGACCACCGGCACGTGCTACCACGTCCAGCTAATTTTTTTTTTTTTTTGAGATGGAGTTTTGCTCTTGTTGCCCAGCCTGGAGTGCAATGCATGATCTCGGCTCACTGCAACGTCTGCCTCCTGGGTTCAAGCGATTCTCCTGCCTCAAGCCTCCCAAGTAGCTGGGATTACAGGCATGTGCCACCACGCCTGGACGCCAGGCTAATTTTTTTTTTTTTTTTTTTTTTTTTTTGCATTTTTAGTAGAGATGAGGTTTCTCCATGTTGGTCAGGCTGGTCTTGAACTCCTGACCTCACGTGATCCGCCTGCCTCGGCCTCCCAAAGTGCTGGGATTACAGATGTGAGCCACTGCATCTAGCCCATGTCTGGCTAATTTTTAAATATTTGTAGAGACAGATCTCATTATGTTGCCCAGGCTGATCTCAAACTCCTGGGCTCAAGCAATCCTCCTGCCTCAGCCTCCCGAAGTGCTGAGATTACAAGCGTGAACCATCCCACTTGACCTATAATTAAATTTTCTGTTTGCTGTCATTTAGAAATTCACTTGAAATTTTTTTTGCCATATGGGTATGCCTGGCATCATTTGCTGAATATTATTTTTTTTAGAGATGGGATCTTGCTCTGTTGACTAAGCTAGAGTGCAGTGGCATGATCAGAATTCACTGCAGCCTCGAACTCCTGAACTCAGGCAATCCTCACACCTCTGCCTTCCAAGTAGCTGGGACTACAGGCATATGCCACTGCACCCAGCTACAATTCAGGGTTTTGAGTAGAGGAGTGACATGATCTGATACAGGTTTTTAACAGTAGCTGATGTGCTGAAATTCACTGAAAGGTAGCATGAGTGAAAGTAGGAATACCAATTAGAAGGCAAGAGAGAGATAAGAATGACTTGGACCAAGTTTGGAAAAGGTGGTCAGTTTCTGGATATATTTTAAAGAAGGTTGCAACAGGATTTGCTGACAGATTAGAGATGAGAGGTGAAAGAAAGAGTCCAAGAAGATGCCTTGTGGGGTTTTTTTGACCAGAGAATCTGAGAGGGGAAAGATTGAGCTTAAAACAGATTTGTGGGGAAATTCCAGGAGTTCTATTTTCAACCTGTTAGCAAAGCCCATCACACGTCCAAGGACAGATTTGAGTTAGCAAATTGAATATCTAAATTTGGATTCTAAGAAAGATGTCCTCAAGTAAAGATTGTATTTAAAGCTGTTAAGTACCCTAGTCTCATCAACACGATATACTCAATAAGACTTTATTCTTTCTTAAGGCAGATTTAAAATTACTAACTTAACCCTCCCCTACCCACAAAGAAAATAAATATATTAATTTTCTTGGATTTTAGGATCTTCAAGATGAAGTTCAAAGGGAGAATACTAATCTGCAAAAACTACAGGCCCAGAAACAGCAGGTACAGGAACTCCTTGATGAACTAGATGAGCAGAAAGCCCAGCTGGAGGAGCAACTCAAGGAAGTCAGAAAGAAATGTGCTGAGGAGGCCCAACTGGTAATGTCTGGCTATTTCCTGCTGCCTGCATCTATACATTAGTTGCTTTTCCTGGCTTAAGATGAAAACATTCTCTACTTTTTGTTATTGGTGGTGGTAGTTGGCAATCTAGTCAGCATTTGGGTTCATGGGGGCGATGGAGCAAGGTTCATAAAAAAAATTACAGGCCTTCTTTAGAGGAAATAGGGCAGTTAATGAACTGGTTTTCCAAATTTTTGTTAGAAAATACATACCTATACCTTCAACTCTCCTCTATCCCTCCACCAGTTAGCCTTCTCTATGAAAACCATACATCAAAAAACATCATAATTGGCCGGGCACAGTGGCTCACACCTGTAATCCCAGCAGTTTGGGAGTCTGGGGCGGGGGAAATTGCTGGAGCCCAGGAGTTGGAGACCAGCCTGGGAAACATGGAGAAATCCTATCTCTACAAAAAATATGAAAGGTGGCTGGGCGCAGTGGCTCATGCCTGTAATCCCAGCACCTTGGGAGGCCGAGGCAGGCAGATCATGAGGTTAGGAGATCGAGACCACGGTGAAACCCGTCTCTACTAAAATTACAAAAAATTAGCCGGGCGCGGTGGCAGGCGCCTGTAGTCCCAGCTACTCAGGAGGCTGAGCCAGGAGAATGGCTTGAACCCGGGAGGTGGAGCTTGCAGTGAGCTGAGATCACACCACTGCACTCCAGCCTGGGCAACAGAGCAAGACTCCGTCTCAAAAAAAAAAAAATTTTTTTTTTGAAAGCCAGGTGTGGTGGCCCACATCTGTAATCCCACTTACTTGAGAGGCTAAGGTGAGAGGATCACCTGAGCCTGGGAAAGTTGAGCCTGAAGTGAACTGTGATCGTGCCACTGCACTCCAGCCTGGGTGACAGAGTGAGACTGTCTCAAAGAAATAAAACAACAACAACAATAAAACACCATAATAGGCCTACGTATGGCTGGGCATGCTACTATAGTCCCACCTACTCAGGAGAATCACTTGAGCCCAGGAGTTTGAATCCAGCCTGGGCAACATAGCAAGACTCTCTCTCTCTCAAAAATTAAATAAATTGTTTGCTATTGCTGTCAAAAACAAACAAACAAACAAAAACCCCACCAAAATAGTAAAGTAAACTAAACAAATAAATGTATTGCATTTTGGAACATTTCAGTGACATCTCTTCTTTTAATCCCCGTTTCTTCTCATTCACTTTCACATTATAGATCTCTTCTCTGAAAGCTGAATTAACTAGTCAGGAATCACAGATCTCCACTTATGAAGAAGAATTGGCAAAAGCTAGAGAAGAGCTGAGCCGTCTACAGCAGGAAACAGCAGAATTGGAGGAGAGTGTAGAGTCAGGGAAGGCTCAACTGGAACCTCTTCAGCAGCACCTACAAGATTCACAACAGGAAATTAGTTCAGTAAGTCTTTGTAAAGCAGGAAATATACTCAAATGGATCCTCTGTATCCTTTAGTCAGTTATACTTTCCAACTTCTGCTCCTTCAACCTCTTGCCTAGTTTACTGTTCATTTTTCAGTCATTTTATACAATAGGTTTTTGTTGTTGTTGTTACCTGTTGTATATTGAAACTATCATACATCTTGTATGTCTATCTGATGATTATCATTGGAGTAGTGATTAAGAGTGTGGACTTTGTGGCTGGATGGTCTAGGTTTAAGTACTCTTCTGCCACTTACTAGCTAAATCACCTTAGTATCAGAGTCTTCATCTTCAAAATTGGAGGATTAATAAATACCCTACCCCTTAAGGCCACTATGAGGATTAATGAGGCAAAGCCTGTAAGACATTTTAGCATGGTGCTTGGTATATAAATGCTCAATAAGTGTTGCTTATTTTATAAACAATAACCTAGTTTCTTCTGTTTTGTGATTCTAATTTTGAATTCACATTTACTAATTTGGAAACTTGTTTCTTAAGGAAATTGTTCCTTCTGTAGATAAGTGTGCAGTGTTATAGTTGGTCTTATGTATAGATCCTTTGCTTTTTTATTTCCAGGTTTCCCTACATGAAGACTAATGTTTTAGTGAATGATGAGATAGTTAGGGCTGGGCATTGTGGCCCATGCCTGTAATCCCAGCACTTTGGGAGGGTGAGGCAGCGGATCACTTGAGGCCGGGATTTTGAGACCATCCCTGCCAACATGACCAAACTCTGTTTCTACCTGGATAAAAATGACCACTTTTAGGTCAGAAAGTGCCAGAAAGTGAGAAATTTAGATTCATCTTAAAGCTTTGGGGGATTTATCCTACTACAGTGAACAGCCATTGAAGAATTTTTGTATCAGCTAAGATACAAAAATTAGCTGGACATGGTGGTACCTGCCTGTAATCCCAGCTGCTTGGGAGGCTGAGGCACGAGAATCGCTTGAGCCTGGGAGGCCGAGGTTGCATTGAGCTCAGATCACACCACTGCACTCCACCCTGGGCAACAGAGTGAGAATCTGTCTCAAAAAATAAAAACTAAAAAAAAAAAAAAAAAGGATGATTAGACAGAAACACAGAGATCATGGAGTCCATTTCTTTCATTATGAATTTGAAAAAATTAAAGCCAAGGAAGTTCAAGTAACTTTCTCATGGTTACATATCCTTGAAAAGGGCTACATCTGAAATCCAGTTCTTCTAAAATCCAGTCCAGTGTGCTCAGTTATTACAGAATGAAGTCCTTCACTTTTGTGCTTCCTTACCCCCTGTTATCTGGCAGCTGAGTACCTACCTACTCATTCATCATGCAAGATATACCTTAAATTCTTATTTCTTTATGGTATTTTCTGCATTCTGCTTTTGTTGGACTTTGTATTTTATTATAGCAGTAATAAGATTTTTCCCTGCATATTTGCTTATATGTCTTTCTCTCCTAGCAGACTGATGGTTTTGGTCCAGGAACTTACACATTTTAAAAAATCCCTATCATTTAGCACAGTTCTTGTCCTAATGTAGGTACTCAATAAACAGGTAACCTGAAAGAGTTGTAGTGAGAATGCTGCCAGATGAATGGGTATTCTTTAAACCGTTTCCTTTTTTTGAATTTCTTTAAAAAAAGGAATACTTATTGTCAGAAATTACTGAATCCTTCCTCTAAGTCATGTAGCATTCCCAGAGGATTCTTCTTAAAGGAAACAAATGTATCCTAGACCAAGTCTATGGGTATAACCATTTTTATTTAATTTATTTTTTTGAGGCAGGGTCTCATTCTGTCACTCTGGAGTGTAGTGGTGTGATCATGGCTCACTGCAGCCTTGACCTCTGGGCTCAAGTGATCCTCCCTTCTCAGCCTCCTGAGTAACTGGGACTACAGGTGCACTCCACCATGCCCAGCTAATTTTTATATTTCTTGTAGAAATGAGGTTTCACCGTGTTGCTCAGGCTGGTCTTGAACTCCTGGGCTGAAGCAGTCCTCCTGCCTCAGTTTCCCAAAGTGTTGAGATTATAGGCAAGAGCTGCCACACCTAGCCCATCTGGAAATGGAGGAGGGCATTTTTATGTTACATGTCTTTTGAGTAATAAATTCTGTTCTCTATTCCCGCTTTGTGTTGGCAGATGCAAATGAAACTGATGGAAATGAAAGATTTGGAAAATCATAATAATACGTTAAATTGGTGCAGTAGCCCACACAGCATTCTTGTAAATGGAGCTACAGATTATTGCAGCCTCAGCACCAGCAGCAGTGAAACAGCCAACCTTAATGAACATGCTGAAGGCCAGAGCAACCTAGAGTCTGAGCCCATACACCAGGAATCTCCAGTGAGTCTAATACTTTGGTAACTTTCATAATCAACTTCCTTGTGCAGATCCAAGTTTCATTGGCATTATATCTAATATAAATACATGGCCTTGCCTCATGTGAGAACAATTGAGATTTCCTTTTTAGAGGCAGAGAGTGAGTCCTAATCCAAACAATTGTACATTTTAACTAGTATAGTATAAAAAGATAACTTCAGCTGTTTTTTTTTTTTTTTGGAGACGGAGTTTTGCTCTTGTTGCCCAGGCTGGAGTGCAGTGGCGTGATCTTGGCTTACTGCAACCTCCGCCTCTCAGGTTCAAGTGATTCTCCTGCCTCAGCCTCCTGAGTAGCTGGGATTACAGTCTTATGCCACCACACCCAGCTAATGTTTTGTATTTTTAGTAGAGATGGGGTTTCATCATGTTGGCCAGCCTGGTTTTGAATTCCTGACCTCAAGTGACCCACCTGCCTTGGCCTCCCAAAGTGCAGGGATTACAGGCGTGAGCCACCATGCCCAGCCAGCTAATTTATTTTTTATAGAGCCTGTTTTTAAAACACTTGTTCCGTAGAGTAAAACTTTTTTTTAAGTACCTCACCCAAAACTATAATAATTTTTATTACATAGTGTTAAGGACATTCATTTACCAATTATTTGGAGAGTACCAACTATGTGCAAGAGTGCTGTATTACATAAGAGCTACAGAGACAAGAGACCTCAATCTTTCCTCCAAGCAGCGTATAGTGTAGTAGTGTAACACTGTGTTAGAGGGCTGTGCTAAAGGAAGCACAGAATTTTTAGATCGGACAGTTTGGAGGGGGTTCATAAAGATTTTGTTGGAAAAAGCTTTGCAAGTGAGCTTTGACAAGTGAGAAAGGGTTAAGCAAAGAAGAGGAGGATACATTCCTGCCAGAGAAAACAGTATTATATAGGTACAAGGTGGAAGAATACATGCAGCACAGAATCTTGAGAAGTTCTGAAGGATATCTTGTGATGATGGAGAGGGTATTGGTAAGAGATGAGGTGCTCCTAGTAGGCATCTGCATTACCTCTGGTGCTTATCAAAGTATAGGTGATTCCCCAAACTTGCTGAACTAGTTTCTGGGATAGAGCCAGATACATGTATTTTAAAAACACATTCTATGGGTGATTGTCATGTGTACCTGGATAAAAATGACCACTTTTAGGTCAGAAAGTGCCAGAAAGTGAGAAATTTAGATTCATCTTAAAGCTTTGGGGGATTTATCCTACTACAGTGAACAGCCATTGAAGAATTTTGAGCAAGAAGTGATGTGATTAACTTTTAGAAATGTGGAAAACGAATTAGAGAGTAAGACTGTAGAAGGGATAATAAGAAGAATAGAAGTTTGAGAGGTATTAAAAGTGAAAAGTTAACAGACTCGATTTTATCTACACAGTACAGTCACGTATGGATTATCCAGTATTCTTTCAATTGCAAAAGGCAGATTACTAGGTTATCCTTCAAATAGATAAGGGTGGTATAAAATAGATATTGCCCCTGCTATTTTTTTTTTTTTTTTTTTTTTGAGACTGAGTCTCGCTCTGTGGGCCAGGCTGGAGTGCAGTGACGCGGTCTCGGCTCACTGCAACCTCTGCCTCCCAAGTTCAAGCTATTCTTCTGCCTCAGCCTCCTGAGTAGCTGGGAATACAGACGCGTGCCACCACACCTGGCTAATTTTTTGCATTTTTAGTAGAGACGGGGTTTCACCGTGTTAGCCAGGATGGTCTCGATCTCCTGACCTCGTGATCTGCCTGCCTCGGCCTCCCATAGCATTGGGATTACAGGTGTGAGCCACTGCACCCAGTCTGCCCCTACTGCTTCTTAAGTCTTTCACCCACTCGTCTAAATGAAGAAGACAATGGGAAGCCATTGAAGAATTTTAACCAGAAGGGTCATGATCACATCCAAATCTTAGAGCTATTAGTTTGGCTACAATAAGGAGAAGAGATTGGAAATGCACGTATTGCAGGCAGGAAAGCAGTTGGAAGGAAGACTGCTATAGTAATTGGAACCAAAGATAATAATACTGTAAGTGACTGACAGTGACAGTGAGGATGGAGAAGAAGGCAAGGATTTGAAAAAGAGGTAAGAGGTAGACTGAGCAAGACTTGGAGTCTTATTCTAACTGAGGATTAAAGATGACCTGAAGGTTTCTGACATGAATGACTTTGATGCTTGATGACACCATTTCCCTAAAAAAGATTATAGGAGAAATTATTTGATGAATATGTTCTACTTGTCTTTTTATTTTTAAATAATTTTTGGTTATCTTTAGTCAGTTGTCTCTGCCAAGTCAAAAAGTATATTGTTAATCTACTTGCATTAATATTTTGTAGGCAAGAAGTAGTCCTGAACTACTGCCTTCTGGTGTGACTGATGAAAATGAAGTGACTACAGCTGTTACTGAAAAAGTTTGTTCTGAACTCGATAATAACAGACATTCAAAAGAGGTAAAAATAATTCTATATTAACATTGGAGACTCATAAGGGTGGAAGGACAGGAGGAGGTGAATTATCAGACATTACTTAATGGGTACAATATACATTATTCAGATGACAGATACATCAAAAGCCCCGACTTTACCATTAGGCAATATAGTGATGTAACAGAATTCCACTTGGACCCCTTGAATTTATACATATAAAATAAATAAATAATAAATAAATGTTCTTAATAGCTGGATGTGGTGGCAAGTGCCTGTAGTCCCAACTACTCAGGAGGCTGAAGTAGGTGGATTGCTTGAGCCTGAGCTGGTGGCACTAGGCAACATAGAGAGACCTTATCTCTAAAAATTAAATGATATATTTTAAAAATGTCCTTATACTGTTTTCCTTAGATGAATTATACACTATTTTAGGTGAAGGAAAGAGAAACGTGTTAAATGTACTTTATGACTAGAGAAATATTTTGTTACATTACCATCAGTTGATTTTTCTTTTGTTTTCGAGACTTAAGTTTCACTTTGTCGCCCAGGCTTGAGTGCAGTGGCGCGATCTCGGCTCACTGCAACCTCCACCTCCCAGGTTCAAGCGATTCTCCTGCCTCAGCCTCCCAAGTAGCTGGGACTACAGGCATGTGCCACCACGCCCAGCTAATTTTTGTATTTTTGGTAGAGACGGGGTTTCACCATGTTGGCCAGGATGGTCTCTCTCTCTTGACCTTGTGATCCACCCACATCAGCCTCCCAAAGTGCTGGGATTACACGTGTGAGCCACTGTGCCCGGCCCATCAGTTGATTTTGCAAAGCATGTGTATGACCTGAATATATGTTATTTTATTTTAAAATGTTACCTTTTAAAACTTTGGTTTCTAAAAAAAAATTTTAATTAAAAATTATTTTTAGGAAGATCCATTTAATGTAGACTCAAGTTCGCTGACAGATCCAGTTGCAGATACAAACTTGGATTTTTTCCAGTCTGACCCTTTTGTTGGCAGTAAGTACTCTTTTTTTTTTCTATTATAGTTTTACCCAAAAAAAAGGCTTTGTAATATATAAACTAAGGATTAAGGCTTTGGTTTCAATAGCCTACCAACTCAGTCTGTCACCCAGGCTGGAGTGCAGTGGCACAATCTCGGCTCACTGCAACCTCCACCTCCTGGGTTCAAGCAATTCTCCTGTCTCAGCCTCTTGAGTACCTGGGGCTACAGGCGCCCACCACCACACCCGGCTAACTTTATGTATGTATGTATGTATGTATGTATGTATGTATGTATGTATGTATTTAGAGATGGAGTCTCGCTCTTTTGCCAGGCTGGAGTGCAGTGGCACAATCTTGACTCACTGCAACCTCTGCCTCCCAGATTCAAGTGATTCTCCTGCCTCAGCCTCCCGAGTAGTTGGGATTACGGGCGCCTGCCACCACACCCAGCTAATTTTTGTATTTTTAGTAGAGGTGGGGTTTCACCATGTTGGCCAGGATGGTCTCCATCTCTTGACCTCATGATCTGCCTACTTTGGCCTCCCAAAGTGCTGGGATTACAGGCGTGAGCCACCACGTCCGGCCTAATTTTTGTATTTTAGTAGAGACTGGGTTTCACCATTTTGACCAGGCTGGTCTTGAACTCCTGACCTCAGGTGATCCACCTGCGTCAGCCTTCTAAAGTGCTGGGATTACAGGCGTGAGCCACTGCGCCTGGCCTGCTTTGTATTTTCCTGCTGACTAATGTTGAACATCTTTCTAGATGCTTATTGGCCATTTGTATGTCTTCTTTGGAAAAGTGTTTATTCAATTTTGGTGAAGTCCAATTATCTATTTTTTCTTCTATCACTTGTGCTTTTGGTGTCATCTACGAAACTATTACCTTAGTCACAAAGATTTAATGCTCTCTTTGTCTAAGAGTTTTATAGTTTTGCTGTTAACAGTTAGATCTTTGATCCATTTTGAGTTTATTTTTGTATGTGATGTGAGATAGGGGTCAAGCTTCATTCTTTTGCATGTGGATATCCAGTTGTCCTAACACCTTTTGTTGAAAAGACTGTCCTTTGTCCATTTTGTGTTCTTGATACTCTTTTCAAAAATCAAATGACCATAAATGTAAGGATTTATTTCTGGACTCTTCAGTCCTGTAAGAATTTTTTTTTTTTCCCCGCTTCAGTAAAGCTCAGTATCTTTATTTCTGAACTGGTGATAATAACACCCTCCCAGTACTCTTGTGAAGAGTAGAGGTTTTGTTAGTAAAATTTTGGGTGTAACATCTTCCCCTCCATCTGTAACCTCAACTTGTGATCAAGGTAAGTATAGTTGGCTGTACATTTAATAAGGTCAATGACATTCCTTATTTTATCTACTTTGAAGTGAAGTTATTGAAATAAACTTTGCTTTGCTTTTGTTTTAAAGTTACCCTTTAAGTAACGGTGTCATCACAGTAAATACTGTTATTTGGATTTCTTTCTGTTTATTTTATCACAGGTGATCCTTTCAAGGATGATCCTTTTGGAAAAATCGGTCAGTATCTTACTGAGTTTCATCTTAGCTTTCATTCATTTCCGGTTAATAATAAACTTACGTTATTTGGGTCTGAAACTGAAGCCCCAGTAAGATACTCTATGTGCCTGGCATTTTCAGAAAGAAAGTAGTAAATTCTTGAGATTTTGCTTAATAAATTGTTGCTTTACTTTTACTTCTCTTTTTTTTTTTTTTTTTTTTTTCCTGGTGTTTTTTGTTTCTGAGACAGGGTCTTATTCTGTCACCCAGGCTGCAATTCAGTGGTGTGATCATGGCTCACTGCAGCCTTGACTTCCTGGGCTCAACTAGTCCTCCTGCCTCAGCCTCCTGAGTACCTAGGTCTACAGGCTCATGCCAGCACACCTGACTGATTTTTTTAAAAATTTTTTGTGGAGACAGGGTCTCACTGTGTTGCCCAGGTTGATCTTAAACTCCTGGGCTCAAGCAGTCCTCCTACCTCAGCCTCCCAAAGTGCTGGGATTACAGACAGGCATGAGCCACTATGCCCAGTAGCTTTACCTTTTTAAAAATGACATTAGTGTTTACACTTTGGTGCTTTTAATATTTATTCTGATTCCTCCTTACTAACTAAAGGTTTGGTGAACATAATGATCTATACTACTTCGGGATTTAGAATGTAATTTTGTTTTCCTATGATTATAGCCCACACATGTGATTAGAGGAAGAGGATCTTGAAGAATTACTAAAACACCAGGCTTTTTAAGATACTCTTTTTCTGGGAATTTTCATTAGAATAATGCAAATCTTGTTTACCGTTTAGTTTTTGCATCCCAAACCTGTTCTAAACTATTGGCTGTTAGCTTTGAGCTCAGAGAGAAAAATACATTTAGAAGTTTTTATTGTGTTTTCTTTAGTTATGATAGCGTAGAATAAGGAAACTTAAAATTGGATCCCTTGAAATTATATGTTAATTTTAAAAAATAAGTTTATTAGGTGAAAGGTTCTATATCTTTTATCAAAATTGCAAAGGAGTCTGTGAAATAAAAAATAGTCAGCTTAGATTCTACAGCATTTCAAACTGTCTTTTTGGGGTTTTTTTTGAGACAGTCTTGCTCTGTTGCCCAGGCTAGAGTACAAGTAGTGTGATCTTAACTCACTGCAACCTCCACCTCCCATGCTGAAGTAATTATTCTCATGCCTCAGCCTCCTGAATAGCCGGGATTACAGGCGCGCACCACCATGCCTGGCTAATTTTTGTGTTTTTAGTAGAGGCAGGGTTTCACCATGTTAGCCAGGCTGGTGTTAAACTCCTGAGCTCAAGTGATCCGTCCACCTCAACCTATCAAAGTGCTGGAATTACAGGTGTAAGCCACTGCACCCAGCCCAAACTGTCTTTTTGTTTGTTGATTTTTGTTGGTTTGTTTTTGAGACAGGGTCTCACTGTCACCCAGGCTGGAGTGGAGTGGCAGGTCTTTGCTCACTGCAGCCTCTGCCTCCCATGTTCAAGTGATTCTCCCACCTCAGCCTCCCGAGTAGCTGGGACTGTAGGTGCGCACCACCACTCCTGGCTAATTTTTGTATTTTTTAGTAGAGAGGAGGTTTTGCCATGTTGGCCAGGCTGGTCTTGAACTCCTGATCTCAAGTGATCTGCCTGCCTCAGCCTCCCAAAGTGGTGGGATTACAGGTGTGAGCCATTGCACCTGGCCCCAAACTATCTTTTAATTAAGGCACTGATCATACCTTCAAGTGATGGGAAATTTAGTACAATAATTTTTTTTTGTCTCTTATATTCATGCCTTATTTTTTTAGATCCATTTGGTGGTGATCCTTTCAAAGGTTCAGATCCATTTGCATCAGACTGTTTCTTCAGGCAATCTACTGATCCTTTTGCCACTTCAAGCACTGACCCTTTCAGTGCAGCCAACAATAGCAATATTACATCGGTAAGTGGGAGAATTAAAAACTGTTAAGTTAAATGGATAAGTGTCCTAAGCAAGTTTCTTGAAATACATAGTGATGAAAGAACCCTCATTTAGATTACTTCTAATGGGCCATATAAGAATTTCAGTCGCATCCCAATTCATTTAGTTTTTGGTTCAGACTGGTATTTCATAGTTTGGTTACCCACTGGAATTAACTGGAATGACTGAACAGGGTCCAAAAGTGATGTTCATCTTTCAAGAGACTAAATCTTATCCTATTGAGGATACTAACAATGATTGGAAATTTATAAGCCAATCTTATATAAAACTTTTCTGAAATGTTTGGTATATTATTGAAATAATGAAAATTACTTTAAAAGAACTTTAGAAAAATAAAATCATTTATGTTATTTCATAGACACATCTGGAATGTTAATTCTGCAAAGTACAAATTCTTATTAAATGTCAAGCTGTCTTGAGAACATACATACCTACACAATCACTATTTAATAACCACATGCCTGATCCAGGTACTGGTGTGTGCTTTACATTCGTTGTTTCTAATATTTACATCAATTTTGCAAAGTAGGTGTTGATATCCCTATTTTAAAAATAAGGACACTGGGATTAGAAAAATTAACATGTTTAAGGTCCTATAGCTAGTTGCTCTTTTATCTGGAGGCTTTAAAAAAATCTTCATATTGTGGATATTTAGAAATACTTAAACGAGAATAATGTAATGAAATATTTTAACAAGCTTTCATGCATCCATTACCCAATGTCAATAATTAGGAATGGTTTTGCTGGTTTTTGGTTTTGCTTTTTAATTTGTTTTAAGACTTCGTTTTTGAGACGGGTGGTTTCACGTGTGTAGGTAAACTGAACCTATAAAGGACCAGTTAATTGAGAGGCATTTGAAGCAAAAATTTTATCTTCTACTACTCTTAGATTAAGAATTTTTCCTTTAAAATGTAATTGATTATTTTAAAGATAATAGATTTTGTATTATTGAAAGTTGCATCTTTTCTATATTCAGTAAAGAGCTGCCTGGCTAAGAACTGGTATTTTCCATTGAATGAAAACTGGACAGATACCTTCGTAACTGAATATTTTTGGTTTCCCCGGGCTACCGGATACTCTGTTTTCCTATAGCGCTTAGTTTGCAGTGTGGACCCATTTGCCAAATTCTTCTAAAGTTGCTGCTACTGGAATTCTTCTCTTCTTAACCTTCTTATTCTAGCCTCTCATTCTCCTATGATCTAAAGAGCAAGAAAGCTAAATCAGCTCTTCTAATTTAAAAATGAATACATTCCTCTTGTCCTGTCCCCCATGAGATTTTTCTACCATTTGTTTTACTGACTTTTTGTTCCCAGTTTTCTACAGGTATATTGTCCTTGCTTACAGCTTGTAATTTCACCATTCAAAACAAAACAAAAAACCAAATTGGCAATATTATAATAGCTGCAGCTTATCTAATTTCCTCTATGTGCCAGGGATGGTGCCAAGCTCTTTATATGCATTGTCTCGTTTAATTTTCACAGCAATCGTATGAGGTTTACATATGTTAAGTTGAGGCCAGGTGTGGTGGCTCCCACCTCTAATTCCAGCACTTTAGGAGGCCAAGGCAGGAGGATCACTTGAGGCAAGTAGTTCACAATCAGCCTGGACAACAAAGCGAGACACTGTCTCTACAAAAAAATTAAAATATTAGTCAGGTGTGATAGCATGCACCTATAATCCCAGCTACTTGAGAGACTGAGGTGGGAGGATTGTGTGAGCTAAGGAAGTCAAGGCAACAGTGAGCCATGATTGCACTACAGCACTCCAGCTTGGGTGACAGAGTGAGATCTTGTCTCAATTTAAAAAAAAAAAAAAAAAAAAGATGGTAGTAAGTTAATTAGTGGTAGAACTAGACTCAAACTCTGTTCTGTGTAACCAAAATCTAAGATTTTCACCAATACAATCTAGAAATTTTTAAAAAATTGGCCCTGCTAAACTCCCCAATTATCAAACTGACATAGAGTTTTGTGGCCCCTTGTTCCTTCATGGGCTGCACAATCTGTCCTGCTCCCCTTGCTATCCTGACGGCCTTTTAGGGTGGTTGCACAGTGTATGATGAAGGACTAGAAACTAAATCTGACGCACATGTAGACATGCCCTTTCCCTTTCTCCTTGTGATGGCAAATCAAATCTGTAAGCTGTTGTTTAAAACACAGCCTGTTAGTTTTTCTTTCTCTCAAAGAGAGGAAGTAATAATACAGGTTGAGCACCCCAAATCCGAAATGCGCCAGTAAACATTTCCTGAGTATCATGTCAGCACTCAAAAGGTTTCAGACTTTGGAGCCTTTCACATTTTCAAATTATGGATGTTGACTTGGTAAATAGAACACAAATATTCCAAAATCTGAAAAAACCCAACATCCAAAATACTTTTTGTCCCAAGCATTTCGGATAAGGGATGCTCAGCCTGTCCTTGGTGACTTGTTATGTCAGTGACCTTCTCTTACACTGGTGTTATGACTATTATATTAGGAAACATGGAAAGTTATCTCGCTATATAGAGCAGTATAAGTTTTTCTTTAATTGCTGTTTATTCCGCAGATATCTAAGTTAGTGTGCTAGTTGTATAATATAATTGGCATCAGTTAATACTGTCATTACTTTTTATCATTCATAGTTTTCATTTCTAAAAACTTCATTAGTATTCTTTCTGCTAGTAGTTTTAATGGATTCTTTTGTAAAGAGAGAAGGTTAGTCCCAATTAACATTACCTTTCTCTACAATTAAATTTTTTTATTTATTTTATTTTATTTCATTTTTTGAGACGGAGTCTCGCTCTGTCGCCCAGGCTGGAGTGCAGTGGCTGGATCTCAGCTCACTGCAAGCTCCGCCTGCCGGGTTTACGCCATTCTCCTGCCTCAGCCTCCCGAGTAGCTGGGACTACATTAGGTGGGACTACAGGCGCCCGCCACCTCGCCCGGCTAGTTTTTTGTATTTTTTAGTAGAGATGGGGTTTCACCGTGTTAGCCAGGATGGTCTTGATCTCCTGACCTCGTGATCCACCCGTCTCAGCCTCCGAAAGTGCTGGGATTACAGGCTTGAGCCACCGTGCCCGGCCTACATTTTTTTTTAACTTGGAAATTTATACATTAAGCTCTGGCAGTATTATTTGACATTTTTTTGTAATATCCAACTTCTTGATAATTGGAAATAGAGTCTGTAATACAAATGACATTGATAATCATGCATCAGAGTTGCATATAAATGTTCAAAAACTCTTTTCACACTCTTTTCACCTGTTTGCCAAGTCTTTCAGCTAGCCCCTTAAAAAGAGCCCGGTGCCAGAAAGAGGAAATTCAGTTATCTTCCTAAATATACAATTTGTTTGACTATGATTAAAAACTAAAGTATAAAGTAGGAAGACAGTTAAAAGCCAGAATCTCTGGCATCTGGTAACATCCTCACCTTTAGCAAGATCAGTTGCTCTTGATCCCAGACTTTTACATAGCTTATTATTGAAAGCAGCAGGATCTTTTTAGCAAAAAGCTATCTTTGTGTATGTGTGCGTGTGTGTGTGTGTGTGTGTGTGTGTGTGTGTGTGTATGTATGTGTGTACATGTGTTTTCTCTCTGAGGGTCAGAATGCAGAATTATTTTTAGATAACAATTAGAAAATAGAAATTAACATTTTATGATATTAAGTACTAGGATATGTGAGAATTAAAATAGTGTGTGCATTCTAAATGTAAAATGATACTCTGGAATCTGGTGAAATCTAATAAAATCTATGGTTTATAGTTTTGTACCAGTGTTCTTCGTTTGAATAGATGTACTATAATTATGTGAGATATTAACATTAGGGGAAACTGGGTGAAGAGTGTATGGGAACTCTGTACTACCTTTACAGCTCTTACGTAAATCTAAATTATTCTAAGATAAAAGGTTAGTGGTGGCTCTCACCTGAAATCCCAGTGCTTTCGGAGGCCAAGGTGGGAGGATTTCTTGAGGCCAGGAGTTTGCGTGAAACATAGCAAGACCCTGTCTCTACAAATAATAACAAAAATTACCCAGGTGTGGTGGCATACACTTGTAGTCCCAGCTATTCGGGAGGCTAAGGCAGGGGAGAGGCAGGAGGATCACTTGAGCCCAGGAGTTTGAGGTTACAGTGAGCTGTGATCACACCACTGTATTCCAGCTGGGGTGACAGAGTGAGACCCTGTCTCTAAAAAATGAAATAAGTAAAAAGTTAAAACAATGTACATCTATACAACTAGCAAGATTATGAAGAAAAAAATAAACGAGTATCACCAAAATCAGGATTGTGATTATAGAGGGGCACATGAAGACTTCCGAGGTATAGTCAGTTTCCTGGGAGATAACTACACAAGTGTTCACTTGATACATACTTGTTAAACCATAGATCTGTTTCATGTACTTTTCTGAATGGATGTTATATTTCACAGTTAAGATTAGAAAATAATACGTATTATTTCCAGTTAGTAAGATTGCAGATCACTATGGGGAAACATTTGTTCCTAATGTCTATATTCCTTAATTAAGAATTTGTAGATAGTATATTCTTTGGAGTGGTGATGAGGTTTCAGCTATGGTATTGCCTCTCTCATTCATCGTTTTATATGCTTTGTTTAGGTGGAAACATTGAAGCACAATGATCCTTTTGCTCCTGGTGGAACAGTTGTTGCAGCAAGCGATTCAGGTAAATAAATAATTTATCAACTTCATTGAACGTTAAACATTACACTTTTTTTTAAGATTTTTTCTTTGCCTCTAAATATATTTGTCCTGTTATTTATAGCTTTAAAATTATTGCGTAATTATATCCAATTGTAATTTACCAATAATAACAAGCATTTGTGTGTCACTTTCTACTTATCTTTCATTATTTCATTTATTGTTCATGTTGAATATTATACTAGAATATGAACTCTACCCAGTATCAGTAAACCAATAAAAATGTTTTGCTTTATAAAATGCTGTGTTGCTTGGCAGCTTTAAAGTCAGCATTGACTGTTATGGATCTTGGTCTAAGTTAAAAGATTAGTGGCTTCCAATAGAAAATGAAAATTGCTTTACAAATACAAATGGGTTCTGTTAACAATACAGAGAAAAGCTAAGTGTTATTTTAGCATCCAGTCTTCATACTTCATTTATGGTATATAATTTTTTATTTATTCTCTTAATAACCTTTTTAAATAGTAATCTCATTTTAATCATAAACTAAGGACCAGAATATTAAGCAGTGTTCATCAAGATTGTACAGTTTAATAGATTTGAACCAGGTAAAGCCACGATTCAACGTTAGGTCTGACAAAATCAAAAAGCTTTTTCAACAAAGTAACTCTGCTTCTTTTCCACTGTTCATTTAAAACAAAAACAGACCAGCTATCATTTGGGAAAGCAGAAAATTTGAGGAAAGTAAAGTCAAATGTCTAAATACTCTAATATGCTGAAAATAGATTGCTTTATTTTTCCAGGTGAATATAGAGTGAGTTGTTCAGTATACAAATGTATTAATTGTGACTAATTAAGGATTATGAACATAGAAAAAGAATAGTAGAAATGCCTTTACAGAAGTCTGGGTGCAGTGGCTCACGGCTGTAATCCCAGCATTTTGGGAGGCTGAGGCAGGTACATCACTTGAGGTCAGGAGTTCGAGACCAGCCTGGCCAACATGGTGAAAACCCGTCTCCACTAAAAATACAAAAATTAGCCGGGCATGGTGGTGGGTGCCTGTAATTCCAGCTACTTGGGAGGCAGAGGCAGGAGAATTGCTTAAACCCAGAAGGCGGAGGTTGCAGTGAGCCGAGATTGTGCCATTGCACGCCAGCCTGGGCAACAGAGTGAGACTGTCTCCAAAAAAAAGTCTGGCTCCAAAAAACAGGTTGGGTTTCTTATAATGAACAAATTGTAACAAGATGAGATTTAGCAGAGTGCATTGTTTTCAGGTTGGAAATTAACTCCCAACATGAGTAGCAAGAGTGAGGAATACAAAAAGTAGGTATGTAGAAAACAAGATTTAATGTAGGCTGAATATTGATTTAAACAGAAACTTAGAATGAGAGCAAATGAGACTTCTAAAAGGTTTATTGTATTAACAGTGGTTAAATTACATATTTTTAAGTACATGTGCTCTTTTTATACCCTCATTATTAAACTGATTATATTGCTAGGGGTATTATAGAATTAAAAAGGATAACCTAAGGAAATGGTAGGTGCCATAGAGTTAATTAAACCAACAAAGATTAAAGGAAGGGGAGACCACATTAAGGATAAATCAATAATGATATCAAAGTGGAATGTGGCTTTTGTGGTATGCCTTAAAAGCATGAGCTAGTATTTTAGCAGGTAAATATGGAAAGAGATTATGTGGAGCAAAAAGAACAATGTGAACAGGAAGTGGAGGCAGAACATATAGGGCATATTCAAGGAAAAACTAACACATTTTTTGCAAGAGCTATTTCTCTATTTTTGCAAGATAGAGGAATAGTCAAGTTAAGGCTGAAGTGGTAGGTTACAGTGTTACATTAAAGGTTTCTAATACCTCTGTTGATCTTCTGCTTAAATTCCAGTTCCTAATTCATTTCCTGTAAAGTGGTAGAATAAATGACGATAATAGTCTAGGAGGAGGCTAAGATTTATCATTAATTATAGTAATAATGGCTACTATTCATTGAACACTTGCAGAGTTCCAACAGTCAACATGCTAATCATTTTTCTCTACTTGGTCCCATTTAATTCTCACAACAGCTACGTTAGATAATTTGTATTATGTTTATTGTACAGACAAGGAAAATCCAGGCGTGGAGAGACGAAACAGTTTTCAGAAGGTTAAAGTTGTAGTATTAGATGTACCCAATTCAAATGAGGTCTCTGGTTTTCCACCTGCCTCTTTGGTCATTCTTTCTTAATCTCCTTTGTTGATATTTCCTCTTTTTCTCAACCTCTTAATATTGTGTTGTCCCAAGTCTTAGTCCTTGGACCTCTTTTCTTTTTTATCTGTATTCCCTTGGGGGAAATCATCTGTGGCTTCAAATACTATTGATACACTGATCTGTATCTCTAGTCACATCTCTTTCCTGAACTCCAGGCTCATTTTTCCAGCTAATTTATTTGGAATCTCCATGTGAATGTCTGATAGATACATCTAATGCATAAATCTAACACAAAGCAGCTATTTTTCCTTCCTAGACCTGCTTTTCTTGGCACCTTCCACATCTTAGTTCATGGTTCATCTTTAATGTAGTCTAAGATGATTCTAAAATCTTAGAATCATCCTTCGTTCTTCTTTTGCTCTTCCTCTATCTCTAATCTGTCAAGAAATCTTATTGACTCTACCTTCAAATTATATCCAGTAAAAGCCTTACAGTGGCCTGCACTTTTCTAACAATATCTCATCATTATTCCCATTACTCACTCTGCTCCAGCCACACTGGTCTTCTTGCTGCTGCACAAACAACAGAGCCATGTTCTTTGGCCCTTTGCACTAGCTGTTCCCTCTTCCTGGTATGATCCTTCTCCATATGTTCATATGATAATCTCTGTTACCTCTGACAAATCTTAATTCAGATGTCACCTTCTCAGTGAAGCTTATTCTGGCCACTCTATCTAACGTTTACAAGTACCACTACCCAGCTCAGTGCTCCCACATTACTATTCTCTACTTTTCTTCTTTCATTATAACTTACTACTTTCCATCTTATTATTATATAAATTACTTCATTTTTCTCTTATCTGTTTCCTTTTCATCCTATTAGAAATTAGGCTCCAGAAGGAATTGAGATCCTTGTTTTCACTGATATAACCCAAGAACCTGAAAATGTGCCTGGGCGTATATTATTGAATGAACAAATGAGCCAGCTGCTCTTCTCAGAGAACATGTAATGGGAGTCCAGTGGGTAGATATTACTTATTTTGTTATGATAAGTAGTTTTTTTAAATTGTGGTAAAATATACGTAACATAAACTTTGGCATTTTAACCTTTTTTAAATGTACAGTTCAAGGGCATTAAGTACATTCACATTGTTGTGCAATCATCACCACCATCCATCTCAAAAACTTTTTTCATATTCCAGAACTGAAATTCTCTATCCATTAGATAATTCCCTATTCTCCCTCTCACCAAACCCTAACAACCATCATTACTACTCTGTATACTTATATAAGTGGAATCATAAAGTATTTGTCTTTTGATGATTGACTTATTTCATTTACCCTAATATTCTCAAGGTTCATCCACATAGTAGAATGTATCTGAATTTTTTACCTTTTTTAGGCTTAATAATAGTCTATTGTATGTATATACTGCATTTTGTTTATTTGTTCATTCATTAATGGACACTTAGTTGCCCACATTTTGTCTATGTGCATAATGTTGCTGTGAATGTGTGGGTACAGATATCTGTTTGAGTCCCTGCTTTCAATTCTTTTGGGTATAATTCTAAAAGTAGAATTGCTGGATCACAGGGTAATGCTGTTTTTAGTTTTTTGAGAAACGATCGTACTATTCTCCACAACAGCCATACTATTTTATACTCCAACCAACAGTTCACAGTGGTTCCAGTGTCTCCACATCTTTGCCAACCCTTACTATTTTCTGTTTTATTATAATAGGCATCCTAATGGGTGTGAAGTGGTATTTATTGCTTTGATTTGTATTTCCCTAATGATTAGTATGTTGTGCATTTTTTAATATGCTTATTGGCTATTTGTATATCTTCTGTGGAGAAATATCTATTCAAGTCCTCTGCCCATTTCTAAATCAGGTTGTTTTTTGTTGATTTTTTTATATATCCTAGGTATTAACCCCTTATCAGATAAATGATTTGCAAATATTTTCTCCCATCCCATGGGTTACCTTTTCATTCTGTTAATACTGTCCACTGGTGAACAAATGTTTTTAATTTTGATGTAGCTCTTTTTATCTATTGTGTTGTTGTTGCCTTTGCTTTTAGTGTTATAACCAAGAAAGCATTGCTAAATCCAGTGTCAGGAAGCATTTCCCCTATAAGTTTTATAGTTTTAGCTCTTAAATTTAGGTATTTAATCCATTTTGAGTTAATTTTTGTATATGGTATGAGGTAAGAGTCCAACTTCATTAATTTGCATATGGATATTCAGTTTTCCCATCACCTTTTCTTGTAAAGACCGTCCTTTTTCCATTGTTTGTTCTTGGCACATTTGTTGAAAATCATTTGACCATATATGTGAGGGTTTGTTTCTGGATTCTGGATTCTGTTCCATTGATCTATATGGTCTGTATTTATGCAGTTCCTCACTGTTTTAATTACTGTAGCTTTGAAATAAAATTTGAAATCAGAAAGTTTGACTACCAACTTCGTTGTTCCTTTTTAAGACTGCTTTGGGCCAGGCACAGTGGCTCATGCATGTAATTCCCAGTACTTTGGGAGGTCAAGGTGGGTGGATCACCTGAGCTCAGGAGTTCAAGACCAGCCTGGCCAATGTCTGAGTTCAGGAGTTAAAGACTAGCCTGCGCAACATAGTGAGACTCCGTTTCTACAAAAAATGCAAAAATCAGCTAGTCATAGTGGGATGCACCTGTACTCCCAGCTACTTGGGAAGCTGAGGTGGAAGGATCACTTGAGCCAAGAGGCAGAGGTTGCAGTGAGCCAAGATCATGCCACTGTGCTCTAGCCTGGGTGACTGAGCCAGACCCTATCTCAAAAAAAAAAAAAAAAAAAGAAAGAAAAGAAAAGGACTGCTTTGGCTATTCGGGTTCCTTGAGATTCCATATGAATTTTAGGATGAATTTTTCTATTTCTGCCAAAAAAAAAAGTAATTGGGATTTTTGATAGGGATTGCATTGAATCTGTAGATCACTTTGGGTAATATTACTATCTTAACAATATTAAATCTTCTAATCTGTGAACATGGGATATCTTTCCATTTGTTTGTGTCTTTAATTTCTTTCA
Organism: Macaca mulatta; assembly: GCF_049350105.2. Taxonomy (NCBI): domain Eukaryota; kingdom Metazoa; phylum Chordata; class Mammalia; order Primates; family Cercopithecidae; genus Macaca; species Macaca mulatta. The sequence continues at coordinate 189,286,666 of NC_133406.1, forward strand.
GAATGTGTTGTAGTTGTCAGTATACGAGTTCTCCTTGGTTAATTCCTAAGTATTTCATTATTTTTGTTGCTGTTGTAAATGGAATTGTTTTCTTTATTTCCTTTCCAGATTGTTCATTGTTAGTATATAGAAATATGACTGATTTTTATATGTTGATTTTTGTATCCTGCTACTGTACCAAATTCAACTATTAGTTCTAATGGTTTTTTGGTGGAATCTTTAGGGTTTTCTACATATAAGATCATGTCATTTGCAAACAGATTTTATTTCTTTATTTTGAATCTGGATGCCTTTTGTTTCTTTTTCTTGCCTAAATGCTTTGGCTAGGACTTCCACTACTATATTGCAGGGGTCCCCAAACCCTGGGCCACAGACCAGTACTAGTCTGTGGCCAGTTAGGAACCAGGTCGCACAGCAGGAGGTGAGTGATGGGCGAGTGAGCAGTACCTAATGCCTGAGCTCCGCCTCCTGTCAGATCAGCAGCAGCATTAGATTCTCATAGGAGCTTGACCCTTATTGTGAACTACACATGTGAGGGATCTAGGTTGTATACTCCTTATGAGAATCTAATACCTGATGATCTGAAGTGGAACAGTTTCATCCCGAAATCATTCCCCTCATCCCACCCACAAGTCCATGAAAAAATTGTCTTCCACAAAACCGGTCCCTGGTGCCAAAAAGGTTGGGAACTGCTGCTCTACTGAATAGAAGTGGTAGAAATGGTAAAAGCAGGCATCCTTGTCTTGTTCCTTATTGTAGAGAAATGGTTTCAGCCTCTCAAGATTGAGTGTGATATTTGCTGTTGGCTTTTCATATATGGCCTTTATTAAGTTGAGGTAGTTTCCTTCTATTCTTAGCTTTTTGAGTGTTTTTATCATGAAAGGGTTTTGAATTCTGTCAAATACTTTTGTTGCATCCATTGAAATGATTGGTGTTGTGTTTTTCCCCTCATTCTGTTAATGTGTATTACATTGAATGATTTTTGTATGTTGAACCATTCTTATATTCCAGGAATAAATCCCACTTGAACATGGTGTATAATCCTTTTAATGTGCTGTTGAATTCTGTTGAGGATTTTTACATCAATCTTCATAAAGGATATTGATCTGTGGTTTTCTTTTCTCATTTGTATGTCTTCATCTGGCTTTGATATCAGAGTAATACTGGCTTCACAGAATGAGTATGGAATTGTTCCTTCCTCTTCAATTTTTTGGAAGAGTTTGAGGGAGATTGGTTTTGATTATACTTTAAATGTCTGGTAGAATTCACCCGTGAAGTCATGTTATCGTGGACTTTTCTTTGTTGGGAGGTGTTTTGTTTTGTTAATTTTAAAAATAATGGTGGCCAGGCACGGTGGCTCACGTCTGTAATCCCAGCACTTTGGGAGACCGAGGCAGGTGGATCACTTGAGGTCAAGAGTTCGAGGCCAGCCTGGCCAACATGGTGAAACCCCATCTCTACTAAAAATACAAAAATGTGCCGGGTGTGGTGGTGGGCGCCTGTCATCCCAGCTACTCAGGAGACTGAGGTAGGAGAATCGCTTGAACCCAGGGTGTGGGGGTTTCAGTAAGCCGAGATTACACCACTGCACTCCAGCCTGGGCAACAAAGCAAGACTCCGTCTCAAAAAAAATTAAAAATATGGAATGCCACACAAATTTGCATGTTATCCTAGGACAGGGGCCATGCTAAACCTCTCTGTATCCTTCCAGTGTTAGTATATGTGCTGCTGAAGTGAGCACTGTTGGAAGGTTTTTGATTACAGATTTGATCTCTTTATTAGTTATGAGTCAATTCAGATTTTCTGTGTTTTTGTGACTCGTTCTCCATAAGTTGTGCTTCTCGGAATTTGTTCTCATTTATACTATTCAGTTTGTTGATGTATAATTGTTCATAGCACTGTCTTAACAATCCTTTTTATTTCTGTGAAATTATTGGTAATGTCCCCTCTTTCATTTCTGATTTTAGTTATTGAGTCTTGTTTTCTTAGTCCATCTAGCTATAGGAATGTCAATTTTGTTGATCTTTTCAAAGAACAAACGTGGTTCTGTTGATTTTCTCTATTTTTCTCGTCTGTGTTGTCTCTGCTCCAATTTTTATTGTTCATTTCTTTCTGCTTTGAGTTTAGCTTGCTTTTCTTTTTTTAGATCTTTACAGTGTAAAGTTAGGTTGTTGATTTGAACTCTTCTTTTTTTAAGTATTTATAGTTAGAAGTTTATCTCAGCACAGCTTTTGCTGCTACATCCCATTAGTTTTGGTAATGCTGTGTTTTCATTTTCATTTGTTTCAAGATATTTTCTAATTTTCCTTGTGATTTTTCTTTGACCAGTTGGTTGAATGTGATATTTAATTTCCACCTATTTGTAGGTCATCTAGTTTTGCTTCTGCTATTAATTTTTAGTTTTATTCTGTTTTAATTGGAAGAGATACATTTATTTATTATTTTTATTTTGAGATAGAGTCTCATTCTGTCACCCATACTGGAGTGCAGTGGTGTAATCTCAGCTCACTGCGACCTCCATCTCCTGGGTTCAGGTGATTCTCCTGCCTCAGCTTCCCAAGTAGCTGAGATTACAGGTATGTACCACCACGCCCAGCTAATTTTTGTATTTTTAGTAGAGACAGGGTTTCACCATGTTGGCCAGGCTGGTCTCAAACTCCTGACCTCAAGCCATTTAATTGTGTCTTTGAAGGTAAATAATATATGGAGCTGGATCCCAAATCCTGAGAATGCCAGAAGTACAGGTCTAAAACATGGTGCGCTATTCTCAGCAGAGTTCAGAAGGGTCAAAACTCAAGGTGGTATGAGGCAGAGAACATATGAAATTCGTGCATTCCATTTAGCAGCCCCCATGAGACCAGAAACAGACCCCACGAGTCTTTGAAGATGGGGAACATTCAACTCCTGGTTTTATAGATAAAAGAATGAGGAGTGCCAAAAATGTTACATTGAAATCTCTTCATTTTTCTCATACAATCTGAAGCCTGAGCTATCTTATCCTAAACTCATAGCAGCTGATGCTGCAGTTTAGGTTTGAGATCAGTCCCTCTATCCATTCAAGAGTGACCCGAGGCGTAGAGCTCTAATCAGGACAGCTTTTTAACAAGAACCTTCTAGTGACATACTGATTTAGTTTATAAGATTTTAATTTACAAATTTAAAAAGCTACATCTTTAACTTTTTCTCCTTTTTCTTTTCTTTCTTCACATCACTCTTTTCCTTATCTATATCTTACTCTTTGTCATCTTTTCTGTCCTTTTTGCTTCCTTCTGTTTCCTGCCCTTCTTTCTTCTCTACATCCTGATTGGCAATCTTGTTGTTGATAAAGTGGTGCAGGGCAACTACGGAATGTGTCAGGGAGGCAAAGTACCCCACCATCATTTGGTCGTTGGTCTTCAGATAAAAGGCCTTGACAGACTGCTGCAGGCTGATGTCTGGCAGCAGATTGAAGACTTCCTGCAGCTAATGATCTGGTGGTTGATTGGCAGCTTGCCTGTGGCTGTTTTTTCCAGGTAGCTCCTGATACCCAAAAGCTTGGAGTTCAGTCTCCTCAAACCATGGACTTCTTTGTGATCAGCTGGGAAAGACTGTCTACTGTAGCCTCTTTGATGTCTTGTAACAAGTGTTCAGCTCCAGCTGCTTCAGCTTCCTCTGCTCCAGTTTTGCTAGTCGCATACTCAAATGTTTTTGAGGTTGGAGTGCCATCATCATGGACTTCTCTCACTGAAATATATGCTTCTGTGGGCAGCCCCAGATCCTTTAGTTTCAGTCAGTAATACCAATACTGAGTTAGGGTAGTGTCTTTTCATGAGTTCATTGATGGCAATGTCATTCTTGTGTAGTTTAGGGCCTGTGTGGTACCACCGAACTATTCTTTGGCATTAATTTTCTCAAACATTCCATACGTTTTCCAAATAATCATGGTCTAAAAACCAGACAGAATTATCTTTGTCATCTTCATCAAAAGGGATTCCAGAACTGTTGGATACATCAAGTACTTTTGTCTGCCATGACCCCAAAAGCACACCAACAGTGCACTTCTGGTTTCCAACCTTGCTGATTCAGTTGAAACGATCCACCACACTGAGCAGCACCGGAAGGTGGACCACTGCCTTCTGCACTGCCAGCTCTGACATCTTGACACACGCCGCCCACTAGGCCTAGCTCCCTGCAACCCACAAACTCCAGCAATAGCAGCAACTCCTGTGAAGACTACTTAATTTTTTGATGAAAAAAATGTGTGTGCATGGGCAGGTATGAATTTATGTATACTCATGCATTGCTTAATGATGGGAAAATGTGTTGTTAGGGGAACATCAGAACGTATACTGACATAAACCTAGATGGTGTAGCTTACTGCATACCTAGGCTATTTGTCATATAGCCTATTGCTCCTAGGCTACAAACTTATACAGCTTTGAATACTATACTGAATACTGTAGGCAGTTGTAACACAATGGTACGTATTTATGTATCTAAACATAGAAAACATAGAGTAAAAATTCCGTATAGAAAATAGAAATGGTACACCTGTATAGGGCACTTAACAATGAACGGAGCTTGCAGGGCTGGAAGTTGCTCTGGGTGAGTCAGTCGAGTAATCAGTGAATGTGAAGGCCTAAGACATCAGTGTACACTGTTGTAAACCTTATTAACACTGTACACTTACACTACGCTAAATTTATGAAAATATTTTTCTTCGATAATAAATTAACCTTATCTTACTGTAACTTTTTTACTTTGTAAAACTTCAAAAATTTTTTGAACTTTTTGACTCCTGTAAGAAACCCTTAGCTTAAAACACTATACAGTTGTACAAAAATATTTTCTTCCTCTATATCTAAACTTTGCCTACTTTTAAATTTTTTTTTCTTTTTTTTTTTTTTTTAACTTTTAAACTTTTTCTTAAAAGTAAGATGCAAAAGAGAAAAAAAGAAGGAAAAAAAAATTAAGACACAAACACACATGAGCCTGGGCCTACACGGGGTCAGGACCATCAATATCACTGTCTTCCACCTCCACATCTTGTCCCACTGGAAAGTCTTTGAGGGCAATCAAACACATGAAGCTGTCATCTCTTATGATAACAATGCCTTCTTCTGGTACATCTCCTGAAGGACCTGCCTGAGGCTGTTTTACAGTTAACTTACTTTTTGTATAAGTAGAAGACATACACTCTTAAAATAATGATTGGCCGGGCATAGTGGCTTACACCTGTAATCCCAGCACTTTGAGAGGCCATGGTGGATGGATCACCTGAGGTCAGGAGTTCAAGACCAGCCCGGCCAACATGGTGAAACTCCATCTCTACTAAAAAATACAAAAAAAAAATTAGCTGGGTGTGTTGGCACACACCTGTAATGCCAGCTACTCGGGAGGCTGAGGCACAAGAATCCCTTGAATCTGGGAGGCGGAGGTTGCAGTGAGACAAGATCACACCACTGCACTCCAGCCTGGGCAACGGAGTGAGAGTCCATTTCAAAAAAAAACAAAATAGGCTGGGCGTGGTGGCTTATGCCTGTTATCCCAGCACTTTGGGAGGCCGGGGTGGGTGGATCACCTGAGATCAGGAGTTTGAGACCAGCCTGGCCAACATGGCGAAACCCTGTCTCTACTAAAAGTGCAAAAATTAGCCAGGCATGGTGGCACGTGCCTATAATCCTAGCTACTCAGGAGGCTAAGGCAGGAGAATCGCTTGAACCCAGGAGGCGGAGGTTTCAGTGAGCCAAGATCATGCCGCTGCACTCCAGCCTGGGCTACAGAGTGAGACTACGTCTTTAAAAAAAAATAAAATAAAATAATAATAATAATAATAAAATAACAATTAAAAAGTATAGTATAGTAAATATGTAAACCAGTAACATAGTTGTTTATTATCATTATCAAATATGGGTTGAGTATCCGAGGTCTGAAAAGTCTAAAATTTGAAAATCTAAACCTTTTTGAGCACTAATATGATGCTCCAAGGAAATGCTCGTTGGAGCATTTTGGGTTTCAGGATTTTTGGATTTGGGATACTGAACTTATAAGCATATATAGTACAAATATTCCAAAATCTGCAAAAATCTGAAATCCAAAACACTCCTTCTCCCAAGCATTTCAGATAAGGGATACTAAACCTGCATTGTGTACTCCACATAATTGTGTGTGCTATACCTGGATACGACTGGCAACACAGGTTTGTTTACATCAACATCACCACAAACGCATGAGTAAGGACTATGGATATTATGATGGCTATGAAGTCATTAGGTGATATGAATTTTTTAGCCCAATTATAATCTTATTGGGCCACCATGAGTAAGGACTATGGATATTATGATGGCTATGAAGTCATTAGGTGATATGAATTTTTTAGCCCAATTATAATCTTATTGGGCCACCATGAGTAAGGACTATGGATATTATGATGGCTATGAAGTCATTAGGTGATATGAATTTTTTAGCCCAATTATAATCTTATTGGGCCACCATCATATATGTAGTCTGTTGTTGACCAAACATTGTTATGTGACACATGTCAAGATTTCTGGTAGTTAGCTGTTTTTCAGGGAATTATTTGTGAGCCTTAAAATTGGTTTCCCTTATTCCTTGTTATTCAGCTGGTTGTGCTAAGAAATGTTATATTTGTTTGGAGGATTCTTAATAGACAGTTTTGTCCCTTTTTTCTTTGCATATTTTCAACAAATATGAGCATCTCCTATTTTCCAGACCTTGTGCTATGCCTTGAGGATACAACTGTGAACAAAACAAAGTTCCTGTCTTCATAGAGTTTGTATAAGAAAGATAGGCAATAAACAAATATATGTCAAATACTGATGAGTACTGTGATTAAATCAGGGTAAAGGATAAAAAGTGATATACCTAAAATGTGGCTTTATCATGTACACCTTCACAAAAAACCATATAAGCATAGCATGATCTCAGATATGTAAGAAAAAAATACCAGGAATACAGGCTGTTAAAGAAGTATGCTGAAATATTCATAAGGGTTATTTCTGATAGTGAGATTCAGGGATGATTTTTTAATTATACTTTTATATATTTTTCCAAAGCATTCATTACCTTTATTCTTGGGGGAGAGGTGGTACTAATGAGGTCATGTGTGCACCTAAAGCCCGGTTCTGCTGGCTCATAGCTCCTGTGTGCACCAAGAGGAAGAAAGTCACCTGCATGGTTTCTCTTTAGTGTTTCTGGAACTCCCCCCAGCAGGTGTCTTGCATGTGATCTGAACAAGTTCAACTCAGTGAGTCCTTCTGCTTTCTGAACAAGCCTTTGCCTCCTGAACAGGCCTCTCTGCCTCATATCAACCATGATCAGTATCTGAAAAGGTTGTTTGTCGTTCATCTAAGATTTGTCTTTCCGCAGTGTTTAGTGCTAAATAGGTCATTTATGAGGAAAGTGTAGAAAAACTCTTTAGTAAGGTACTATATATTCTTCATATAGAAGAGTAATTTTTTAAATTAATTTTGTTCACAATATATGCTTCACAATATTCCAGTCAAATCTGACCTAACTCAGGCTATTGCACACATGTTGTGACTTGTAAAGGCTGTGGGACAGGACAGAGAAAAGGCATGAAGCACATTTTCAGTCCCACAAGTGAAATGAGCCCAACTCTTTCCCTTGTCAGCAGTCAGGGAGAGCATCTTCACCCCACTCAGGCTGTGCCTCAGCTACCTCAGCATCAGAAATAACAGGAGCCGGGCAGGCGGCCTATAATCCCAGCACTTTGGGAGGCCGGCACTTAGGCCGGCAGATCGCTGGAGGTCAGAAGTTTGAGACCAGCCTGGCCAACGTGGTGAAATCCTGTCTCTACTAAAAATACAAAGAATTAACCAGGTGTGGTGGCACACACCTGTATTCCCAGCTACTTGGGAGGCTGAGGCACGAGAATCACTTGAATCTGGGAGGCAGAGGTTGCAGTGAGCCGAGATATAACAGGAAAAGGAGAGAAAGAAGGGAAACCCTGAAACAGTACCTACGATGAGGCTGGGCCCCAGGCTGAGGACTTGGCACATATGTATCAATGAAAAGGCCGTCTTTTATAGCTAGAATTGTAGGATTTCCTATAACCCTGAACTTCCCAACATCCTCTTCAGGATCAGAGTTGCTGGTATATCCTTAAAGGCCTGATTTTTCTGTGCTTCTACCCAGTCCTTTTTCCCACTCGGGCTCCCCCTCGTCTGCGGCTGTCTTGGTAACGAAATGTTTGGTGACAAAGCAAACAAAAATAGTGTATCTTCTTTGCTCCTCTTATTATGTCCAAGATATACTCATTTTTAGAGATATGGGCACACTTTACACATTCAAATAGGTGGGTAGGCACACTTTTGTTCTAAGCATAGTTTGAGGAGAACTCTTCCTTTTTTTTTTTTTTTTTGTTGTTGAGACAGAGTTTCACTCTGTCGCCCAGGCTGGAGTGCAGTGGCGCAATCTCAGCTCACTGCAGCCCCCACTTTCCAGGTTCAAGTGATTCTCCTGTCTCAGCCTCCCGAGTAGCTGAGATTACAGGCGTGTACCACCACGCCCGTCTAATTTTTGTATTTTTAGTAGAGACAGGGTTTCACCGTGTTGGCCAGGCTGGTCTCGAACTCCTGACCTCAGGTGATCTGCCCGCCTCGGCCTCCCAAAGTGCTGGGATTACAGGCATGAGCCACTGTGCCCGGCCTGAGGAGAACTTTTCTATGCCTCTTTGTCTTGCCTTCTCTTTTGCAGTTCTTTGCTTGCCTTCCTTTCCAACTGTTTGCTTTGTTTCTTTCCATCTTCCTGTATCAGGCAACAATTCCTATAAACATTATTTGATGTTATTGGTAGTCCTTGCACCTGAATAGGTGAAACCTATCTCAGAGTAGATCATGCATTCCAGCTGAAAATGTTAGTCTACTTGGTAAGTGCAATGTGATGGAAGAAACAACTTCTCAGGCCTGTGAAACATTGATTAAATATACTTTTTTGTTTCTTTGTTTGTTGGAGACAGACATGCTCTGTCACCCGGGCTGGAGTGCAGTGTCATGATCTCGGCTCACTGCAACCTCCGCCTCCTGGGTTCAAGCAATTCTCCTGCCTCAGCCTCCCAAGCAGCTGGTATTACAGGCATGTGCCACCATGCGCAGCTAATTGTTTGTATTTTTAGTAGAGACAGGGTTTCTCTATGTTGGCCAGGCTGGTCTTGAAATCCTGGCCTCAAATGATCTACCCACCTATGTTTCCCAAAGTCCTGGGATTACAGGTATGAGCCACTGCACCTGGCCCATTAAATATACTTTTGTAGTTACTGTTCCTTCTGCCTGGTAGCCTGGTTTCTTTTCCCCATGTTTATCTATTTGGTAAACTCCATTTCTTATTCGAAAGATTTTATTTAAAAGCCAAATGTAGTGGCTTCTTTGCTCCTTTTCCAGATTCACCCAGGCAGTTAGTGTCTCCCACTACAAGTTTTTCGTACCTCTCTCATGACCCATATAAGACTGTTTTATTATTATTTGTTTACATATCTTTTACTAGACTGTGAACTTTTTCTTTTTTTTTTTTTTGAGACGGAGTCTCGCTCTGTCGCCCAGGCTGGAGTGCAGTGGCCGGATCTCAGCTCACTGCAAGCTCCGCCTCCCGGGTTCACGCCGTTCTCCTGCCTCAGCCTCCCGAGTAGCTGGGACTACAGGCGCCCGCCACCTCGCCTGGCTAGTTTTTTTTTTGTATTTTTTTAGTAGAGACGGGGTTTCACCGTGTTAGCCAGGATGGTCTCGATCTCCCGACCTCGTGATCCGCCCGTCTCGGCCTCCCAAAGTGCTGGGATCACAGGCTTGAGCCACCGCGCCCAGCCGACTGTGAACTTTTTCAAGGGTAGGAATTGTATCATTTTATTTTCTCAGACTTGGTATATGGTCAACAAATGTTTGTTGACTGTCCGTTCTTCTTTGGAGAGGACTTATTCCCTGTTTTCAAGGACCTTACCATCTAATAAGGGTGATCAGTTACAGGTAACCATGGTACAAACTAGAATGCAATTAGTGCCACAGAGAAGGAAAAAATTACTTCTTGCTGTGGGAAGTAGTGACACCTAAGTTACTCCAGGGTTTGTTGATGAGGTAGCATTTGAAATGGGCCTTGAAGGATGAGTATGAAATGTGGCATTAGTGGCATTATATTAGCTTTTTGTACTTCTTGATGTCTTTATTAGCAGTAATTTAAGTTCATAGAATATTATTTGACATGGGTTCCAAAGCCTTACCTATAAATCATCTAGTTATTACTTTACCTATACTTTACCTATAAATCATTACTTTATTTGCTATTACTTTACCTATAAATCATTCATCAGTTGATTTATACAAAGGAATACATCTTGTGGGGTTATCAGTATACACTCTGTCTTTGTGGGTATCAGTCATAAATTCAGGAATTAATATTTGAGATTGTATGTTTTCAACTGTCTGAATGTTATTAACCAAAAGAAAACATGAAATTTGATGCCTTGGCTGGATTTGGTGGCTCATGCCTGTAATTCCAGCACTCTGGGAGGCTGAGGCAGGAGGATCACTTGAACCCAGGAGTTTGAGATCAGCCTGGGCAACATGGCAAAACCCCATCCCCACAAAAAATACAAAAATTAGGCACAGTGGCACATACACATAGTCCCAGCTACTCAGGAGGCTGAGGTGGGAGGATCACTTGAGCCTAGGAGATTGAGGCTGCAGTGAGCCATGAGTGTACCACTGCTCTCCAGGCTGGGTGACAGAGTAAGACTCTGTCTCACAAAAAAAAAAAAAAAAAAAGAATGTCCTACTGTCCTGTTTCATTTATTTTCTTTATTCATTTTAGCCACAGACCCCTTTGCTTCTGTTTTTGGGAATGAATCATTTGGAGATGGATTCGCCGACTTCAGCACATTGTCAAAGGTAATTTACAGTAATTAATGGGAAGGGAAAATATACTGTGTTTCCACCAAAAGAGCAATCCTCCTTTGAATTACATAGTCCTTTCACAAAGTTGCAACTTGATTTCAGTAAATCACAGCAAATGTTGATTTCAGATAGAAATGAAAGATAACATTATAGTTAGACACATTTCTTTATATAACTAGACTGTATTGATGGTATAGGTAATTATAATTTTCTATTGGCATGTTTGCTCAGCAACTTCATATTTAGTCTTCTGTCTTTTTAAACATGTTTCTCTCAGTTGAACCACATTTTCCCCCTGTTGACTGTCTGGGTCAATAGGTGTAAAATCTGGGTTTTTATTTTGTCCTCTCTGTGTTGGTTACTTGATTTTATGTTCTGAGGTTGTTAGGGTCAGTATTAAGGTAATTAATACACAAAGTCCAGTACTAAATGTCCACTACTTATTTTCCACTGTGGCTGTGATATTGATTCGGGCTAAGAGAAAAGGAGGATTAGATTGTTGGTTCCTTGGTTCTCAACTGAGGGTTATTTTGCCACGAGAGGAACATTTGGCAATGTCTAGAGACCTTTTTGGTTTTCACAGTTGAGTAGGAGATGCTACTCATATCTAGAAGATAGAGATGGGGGATGCTATTTAATACAGTCCACTCTCTAGTCCCCCACAATATGCAGTTATGTCCAGCCCAAAATGTCACTGTTGAGCATTGCCTAAATAAATGTAAAATTGTGAAGTATATGATTCATTATAGAAAAGTTAATCTTTTGTTACATATTCGAAAGGCAGGGTCTTCAGACACACATTAAGATTTATCATTCCAGCCAGGCGCGGTGGCTCATGCCTGTTATCCCAGCACTTTGAGAGGCCAAGGCAGGTGGATTGTCTGGGCTCAGGAGTTTAAGACCAGCCTGGGCAACATGGCGAAACCTCGTCTTGACCAAAAAATACAAAAAGTTGGCCAGGCATGGTGGCGCGCACCTGTAGTCCCAGCTGCTTGGAAGGCTGAGATGGGCGGATCACATGAGCCCAAGAGGCAGAGGTCGCAGTTGAGCCTAGATTGTGCCACTATACTCCAACCTTAGAGTGAGACCTCGTCTCAAAAAAAAAAAAAATTATTTCGTGGGATCAGTTTGCTTTAAAAAATTGACTTTCAGGCTTACTTTGCAGTAACTCAAGCCTGTAATCCCAGCATCTTAGGTGGCTGAGATGAGAGGATTGCTTGAGCCCAGGAGTTCAAGACCAGACTGGGCAGCATAACAAAACCCCATCTCTACAAAATAAAAAAATAGCTAGGCATGTTGGTACATGCCTGTAGTCCTAGCTATTCAAGAGGCTAACTGAGGCAGGAGGATCCCTAGAGCCCAGGGGTTCAAGACTGCAGTGAGCTATGATTGTGCCACTGCACTCCAGCTTAGGATACTTAGGAGACTCCTGCCTCTTAAAAAAAAAAAAAAAAAAAAAAACCATTGACTTTCAGGTTGTCTTTATAGTTTGTCAAGATGTCATTTTCTTTGCATTAGTATTAAATCTCATATTTAAGTTCATTAGGAAGTATGGAATCTGTTTTTTTTTTCCTTTCATTACCATTTAGATCAGATATTCTTTGTGGAAAGGCATTCAATCCCTTTAAAATGGGCCTCAGGTGGTTTTGCATTGAATATTTCCTGAAGCTTGACAAACTTTTAATCTAGATTGAACTTTTTTTGGTTTGATCTGTTACTCTTAATAAGTAATGATGTTAGAATCACTACTCATATAGAATAACTTTTTTTCAAAAATTTCTCCCATTGGACTCTGAATGCAAAGGTTAAAATGACAGTGGTCTCAGAATTAAATAAAACTGTATAATACTTCAGTCATTATTCTAAATGCTACATGACTACCACAGTTTGCTTGGTGTAGCCATGTATAACCATTTCTTTTTAAACAAAGGTCAACAATGAAGATCCTTTTAGTTCAGCCACATCGAGCTCTGTAAGCAATGCAATGATTACAAAAAATGTATTTGAGGAAACATCGGTGAAAAGTGAAGATGAACCCCCAGCGCTGCCACCAAAGGTCGGAACTCCAACAAGACCCTGCCCACCACCACCTGGTATGAGATTTGGTACTTTTCTTCAGTCAACTACATGGCTTTTCTCTTTCTGAAAAGTATTGTGTGGAGCTTACTTATATAGAGGGCTTTAAATGAAACAAGTCAAACATATGTCAGAAGCTTCCTGCTGTCATTCATTCTGACCTAACTGCCGAATTACAGACATGCACCTAAGAGATCAGCATGTGTACATTTCATGAGCTGTCTTTCTGCTAAAACCTGTTTTTCTTTTCTTTTTTTTTTTTAACTTAATCATTTCAGAGAGGCAGTAAATGGAAAAGGGAAAGTGTCAAGAAAATCTCTTTGCCTTTTAGAAACTCATTGATTATCCATTTGAATAGCAGTTTCCTGTACTTTGGTGTTTTAATTATAATTTATTTAAGAGAAGATTGTTTCAAAGTCCTTTTCCCGTAACATATAAAGTCTTCCTTAAGTCCTTTAATGTAAGAATATATGGCCTCTTTAGTATCCAGAATTCAGCAATATAGTGATTTGAAACAAAGTATTGGTTTTCTTGAAGGAAAATGGTAATTTAGCTAACTTAAAAGATTCCTTTTTTTTTTTTTTTTTTGAGATGGAAACTTGCTCTGTCTCCCAGGCTGGAGTGCAGTGGCACAGTCTCAGCTCACTGCAGCCTCAGCCTCCCGGGTTCAAGGGATTCTCCTGCCTCAGCCTCCTGAGTAGCTGGGATTACAGGCATGATCCACCATGCCTACCTAATTTTTATATTTTTAGTAGAGATTGGGTTTCACCATGTTGGCCAGACTGGTCTCTATCTCCTGACCTCAGGTGATCTGCCCACCTCGGCCTCCTAAAGTGCTGGGATTATAGGTGTGAGCCACCACGCCTGGCCAAGACTCTTTTCTAATAGTGATTTTTCTCTTATTTTTGTTTGTATGATTAGTATGTGTGTGTATGTATATGTTTAGCACTATACAAAGGAAAGTTTGTTTTGTTTTTAGGTCATAATAAGTGGGTAAAAGGATAATTCCTTGAGTAGTTGTAGTGCTGTTGGGCTATTATGTGAGAAGACACATTTTAGTACATTTTTTAAAAAATCATACCTCATTCCTTGGGAAATTTTCAGTCTAAGTAGTTACAGATTAATACTGCCTTTTCATCATAACCTTTCCATGGTCTTGAGCAGGTAAGTTTTTTTTCTTTGACTGAAAGGATTGCATGTACAATTGTTAATACCTGATAATCTGTTGAAAAATCAGGTAAATGAGTTAAGTGATTCCTTCTAAGGAAAAGTAGCTTATGTCATATATTTCTAGAAGTGAGGTTGCCAGAATATATTTAAAAATAAATAATGGTTAATTTGCACATTTAACTTTTTACACTTGCATGATGCTAATAGTGAGGTTGTTTTTTTAAATCTTAAGTAAAATAATATGCTAGTGCTTTTGTTAAATCTCAGAATCTTCAACCAAGTGATTGTATATCATTGTAAAAAGATTAAGGAAAAGACTGGTTTGTTGGAAAGAGCACTGAACTGGGAGTCTAAAAATCTAGGTTCTGTTTCTGGATGTTCCCTAACTGTGATCTTAAGTGTATAATTTCATATATCTGACCGTTGGCTGTTAAATATTGGCAGCAATTCTAATTTTGCCTACTTTCACAGGATTATTGGAAGGATCCATTGAGATATGAGCATCTTTTCTAAGCAGCTACAGTGATGGAATCTGTTGTGTTATGATTGCTATTACCAGCTTATGCATTTTAGGAAAAAAATATATTTAGAGATATTTTGATCCCTAATTTTATTATCTTTTCTTCAAGAAGTACTAAGTTTAAGTAAGACTTAGAGAACTTGTTTGAAAATGGTAATGAATTAGTGAGTGACTAATAGGATAAAATACTATTGTTGGGTCAGAGATTATTTGATCAGCAACCACAAAGATTTAGGCCCTGGGCTTCAAAACATTTTTTCTTCATTTTGAAATACAGTAAATAACAAAAAATTGGCAGGGTTTTACTACAGTAATTTTAAAATTTTATGCTCCTAGGTATTGTATCTAGAACTAGAGAAAAATCAGAAGAATTTTCCCATTTTTCAGAGGTCATTTGCTCTTACTGCCACTAGTGGATAACTGTTATCAGGCTGAGGTTTATAACAGCAGAGGCAGGCCATTTCTGTCTTTATTCTTTATTATTCTCCTTCTGTTTAATCCATTCGTCTCTCTTTTTGGGAACATGCTGCTTGGTTGTGGCTGGGGGATGGTGGTATTCAATCTCTGGACAAAAATATGATTCCTGGCCCATCCTTGCTTTGCTATTTGTTTCATTAGCTGCACATAGCTGGAATCTATTTGAGAGATCATGTGTGAAGAATTTGAGGACAGATAGTTGGTGTTGCCATTTAAGACAAGAATGTGTTTTAGGTACTCAGTCATCCTCTACCCACGGTACTTTAATGCTATCTGTGTACATGTTCTTGTGTGCTTGTATTTGCTGTATTTACTGGTTGAATTAATTGTGATGATTTTGATCCAGGGAAAAGATCCATCAACAAACTGGATTCTCCTGATCCCTTTAAACTGAATGATCCATTTCAGCCATTCCCAGGCAATGATAGCCCCAAAGAAAAAGATCCTGAAATGTTTTGTGATCCATTCACTTCTTCTGCTACTACCACTACCAATAGAGAGGCTGATCCAAGCAATTTTGCCAACTTCAGTGCTGTAAGTACTGTGAATGAGTTTTTTGGGGGAAAAATCTTTGAAGAATTTTCAAAGATTATTTTGGAGTCTGCCAAGTTTGCATCATTTTAACTAAATTTACCAAGATACTAAAAATAATCTTTCGTTCTTCCCCCAAGAAAAACCTCTGTTTGATCCTGTTTTGACAGTTCTGTGGTTGTTCCATTGCACAAATGATTTTAGTAGTCTTAGTTCTTGTCATATATACAAGTTGTTTTGTAAATATTTCTCTTAGTCTTGGTAATATAAGTAAAATCCTAACAGTTGTTACTTTGTGAATGGTTATGGGTGATGATGACTTAATGAACAATTACAGAGTCATTGGTGTCTGCCCACTAGATGAACAATGCCAGTAATAAGTTTGTGCATTTGCGGCTGTGTATGTGTGGTTGTGTATAAAGTTTTAATGATTTCTGAGACCAGTCAGCAAATATTATATCAGAGGATAGGGCCAGAGATTATTTGAATAGAAAGTAAAACTATTAAACTTATATAGTCACTTTTAAAAAATGTAAATGCCAGTTTTATGAAATAAATAAATAAATGGTTGTCAGGATTTAAACAATCTTTAATTATTCGGAGAGATCTAATTCACTAACTTCTCATGTTTACTCTGCATTCTTTCAGAGATGTCTAAAATAGGAAGATCATTAGAAACAGTGGAAGGGTGCCATGATAACAGCATAAGCAGGGCGTATAAAATCACAGAAATGGGGCCACCAACCATGGAGTTATCAGTCTAGAGGGACATAAAGCAATGTCATATATTCCATCATTATTCAGTAAAAACAAGTTATTTTTAAATAAAATTCTTAGACTGGGTAACAAAGTTTCAGTTTCCCAGTTTTTTCAGGCAAAATAACCTTCGTTATCACTGCCTGTTCTATAAAACAGGAATTTTCTTCTGTTTATCACCTTATGCCCTTGAGATGATTTTGGAAACAGGAGATCTAGTGGCCAGGTAATTCTGCCTAATATTTCCCTCCTCAATGTAGCATTGGGACATTCAACCAGTTGCTTTATCCCTGCAGCTATTTCTAGTTAGAAAGGAGGTAGTCAAGAATCTGCATGCAGGCTGGGCATGGTGGCTCATGCCTGTAATCCCAGCATTTTAAGAGACCAAAGTTCTTTAAGCACCTGTAGTCCCAGCTACTTGGGGGGCTAAGGTGGTGGAGGTTGCAGTGAGCCATGATCATGCCACTGCACTCCAGCCTGGGTGACAGAGCCAGACCCTGTCTCCGAAAAAGAATCTGCATGCAACTAAGACGACTGAGCTCCCAGCTTTTGAATCTGTACTCTAAGTTCTGGTGGCTTCTCTTGAATATGAAGGAGCAAAACAGGAATCAATATTTTGAATATTGTAAAAATGGAGTGTCAGAATTATACAGACTTTTTTTTTTGAGATGGAGTTTTGCTCTTATTGCCCAGGCTGGAGTGCAGTCGCATGATCTCAGCTCACCACAACCTCCACCTCCCGGGTTCAAGCGATTCTCCCGCCTCAGCCTCCCAAGTAGCTGGGATTACAGGCATGTGCCACCACACCTGGCTTAATTTTGTATTTTTAGTAGAGACGGGGTTTCTCCATGTTGGTCAGGCTGGTCTTGAACTCCTGACCTCAGGTGGTCCATCCGCCTCAGCCTCTCAAAATGTTGGGGATTACAGGTGTGAGCCGTCGTCGTGCCCAGCCTGACTTTCCTTTTTTCTTTTTTTTTTTTTTTTTTTTTTGAGACAGAGTCTTGCTCTGTTGCCAGACTGGAGTGCGGTGGCGTAATGTCAGCTCACTGCAATCTACGCCTTCCAGGTTCAAGTGATTCTCCTGCCTCAGCCTCCCAAGTAGCTGGGACTACAGGCATGCGCCACCACACCTAGCTAATTTTTGTGTTTTTAGTAGAGACAGGATTTCACCATGTTGGCCAGGATGGTCTCGATCTCTTGACCTCGCAATGCACCTGCCTTGGCCTCCCGAAGTGCTGGGATTACAGTTGTGAACAACCGTGCCTGGCCCAATTTACCTTTCATTAGATGGAATTTGATTTGTTTCAAGCAGAGAATCAAAAATTAGCCTTTTTAGGGGGTTATAATTCTCTTTGTGTAAAATAACCCTGTGGTAGTTTGTGGCATTTAATATCTTAAGTATGGTTTTAGCAAGTCAAAATCTGGTTGGGGCCAGACAGGGTAGCTCATACCTGTAATCCCAGCACTTTGGAAGGCTGAGGCAGGTGGGTCACTTGAGGTCAGGAGTGTGAGACCAGCCTGGCCAACATAGTGAAACCCCATCTCTACTGAAAATACAAAATTAGCCAGGCGTGGTGGCGCAGGCCTGTAATCCCAGCTAGGGAGGCTGAGGTGGGAGGATCACTTAAGCCCCAGGCGGAGGTTGCAGGATCTGAGATAGTGCCGCTGTCCTCAAACTGGGTTACAGAGTGAGACTCCGTCTCAAAACAACAACAACAAATCTGGTTGGAAGGAGGCTGAACAACAGCTGAGGCATTTTGCTCCAAACTCTCAGTATAGTGTAATAAAAAACAGCTTCTTTTTTCATTGTAAAACGTGTTAAGTGTTACACATTTCAAAGTTTTGCTTAATTCCCTAGGGGGAAAAAACTACCATTTCAAAAGCCTGACAAGGTATTTTATTTCATCCTTTCATGAAGGATTTTCTGTGTGACAAGACTTGAAACCAATTTGAATTTTTTAATTTAGTATTTGCCAAGGTTGCTGTTTGGGGTAGATAAAAATGTTTCCCCAACATAATAATTATGAGTGTTAAGATTTTATTTAGACTGGTCTAAAAGTTGCCAAAGCCTGGAGAAATCTTCATAATGCTTTTTTTTTCTTTTTTTTTTTTTTTTTTTTGGCTCACTCCGTCCATCTGGCTGGAGAGCGGTGATATGATCACAGCTCACTGCAGCCTCAACTTCCCAGGCTCAGGTGATCCTCCCAAGTAGCTGGGACTATAGATGTGCATCACCATACCTGGCTAATCTTTTTGTAAAGACAGGGTTTTGCCATGTTGCCAAGATGAACTTCTTGAATGTCTGAGCTCAAGCAATTGGCCCACCTTGGCCTCCCAAAGTACTAGGATTACAGATGTCAGCCACTATGCCTGGCTCAAAATGCTTTTTATAAAATATGATTAGGTTCTTGGGAGGCCAAGGTGGGCGGATCATCTGAGGTCAGGAGTTCGAGATCAGCCTAACCAACATGAAGAAACCCTATCTCTACTAAAAATACAAAATTAGCCGGGCGTGGTGGTACATGCCTGTAATCCCAGCTACTCGGGAGGCTGAGGCAGGAGAATCGCTTGAACCCGGGAGGCAGAGGTTGTGGTGATCCAAGATTGTGCCATAGCATCCAGCCTGGGCAACAAGAGCAAAACTCCGTCTCCAAAAAAAAAAAAAAAGATTAGGTTTACATCATATCTTGCTTAGCATACCCAATACTTTAATATGATGTATAGCAAAATCAGCTTTTGTTTGTTTGTTTGTTTGTTTTGCTTCTTAGCTTTTCTATACATTAAGGGTTAGGAAACTACCAGTGGGATTAAGTTAAAAATGATTTATCATGTGAGGGTCTCAGTAAAGTTGAAGTAGTAAATGTTTTACATTACATTAGATCAAAAAGGCTAGCCCTCTCCTGTTTTTAAATCTTCTAATCTACTATAAGCATTTCTACTTTTTTTAGTGATTATATATAACATTTTATATATATATATATGTATTTTTTAGATGGAATCTCACTTTGTCACCCAGGCTGGAGTGCAGTGGTGCAGTTGCAGCTCACTGCAAACTCTGCCACCTGGGTTCAAGTGATTCTTGTGCCTCAGCCTCCCAAGTAGCTGGGATTACAGGCATCGCCACCATGCCCGGCTAATTTTTGTATTTTTAGCTGAGAAGGCGTTTTGCCATGTTGGCCAAGCTGGTCTCAAACTCCTGACCTCAGGTGATCCACCTGCCTTGGCCTCCAAAGTGCTGGGATTATAGGCATGAGCCATCACATCTAGCCTAGTGATATTTTTAACATTTAGTTTTATATTCTGTCTATAGATTGAATTAATTTTTTAAATTAAACTATGGTTTAATAATATTAAACATGTTTTCAGGAAAAAAAAAAAAAAAGAATTAACAAGTAACCAGACTATTTCCAGAGTCCTTCAGGTGAAACAAGTTAATGTCCTTTTGTAAAAACTATTTCCTTCTTTTTATTTGCTTTACTCATTTATTTATTCATTTGTTCATCGATCTTTTAAATGGCAGTATCCCTCTGAGGAAGATATGATCGAATGGGCCAAAAGGGAAAGTGAGAGAGAAGAAGAGCAGAGGCTTGCCCGACTAAATCAGCAAGAACAAGAAGACTTAGAACTGGCTATTGCACTCAGCAAATCTGAGATATCAGAAGCATGAAGAATTCTCTTGTTCTTTGGCAACAATATAGTACTCTTCTTCCTGAATACTGAAACTATTTACAATGTGTATCAAAACTACCTGTGAGCATGGGAATACAAAAGGTTTGAGATTCCTGTAAATGTGACAAAATTTTAAGATTTTTTTTTTCTTCATTACAGATTCGTCTTTTTTTTTCTTATAAAAGCCGTAACCCAGTCAGACAAATTCACCTTCACTTAGGCCCCTGGCCCCTGTTCTGGTATACATTTACTGTGAGCTTTTGCCTGCCTGTGCTATTTTACTTGTAAAGCTAGAGCACCCAAGCTTCTGCTTTCTGGAATATAGAGAAATAGTTTCACCCTGCACTACGCTGTTCTGTAGTTATTCTGATGATAGCCAGTGAGGTTCTTAAAGTTTGCAGTATTCTCCCCTGATTGGAATGGTTGAGTGAGGATAAGGGAAAGAATATCTTACTTCTTTTATGATTGGTGCAAATTGGCTAAAGTACATTTTTAAATTTCCTTATAGTAAAAATACTACTTAATTTGTTTTTTAGAGACAAGGAAAAATATTTTGCACAGATTTACTCCAGTATGGAAAAGGGACACTTTAGGTTGAACCATTATAGCCTCAGATTCGATCTTTTCCTAACTAAAAATATTAAAGCCTCATGTGTGAAATAAATTTTTTTAAAGATTTATCTGGATTTAGAGAATTTTAGATCAACAGATACCTCTCGGTGTGTTTGCTAATTAATAAAAATTAGTTTCTTACAAATAAAGTTTGTAAGAAAATGTTCATTTTAAGTGCTAGATAGTGGAGAATATTTATCACCTAAAATATACCCATCAGTATAAGGCAAGCAAGTCTTAACATGGCAGCCATTCTGCCTTTGCCGTGGCCCTGTCCTGTTTAGTTCTTAGTGGGTTTATTTTTGTACTTTTGCAGAAGAAACTTCAGCAAGCTAGAACTGGAAGGTACTTTAATTTTTCATATATACTTGTTTTTTTTTTTTTTTTTAAATGAAGGCTCATTTACTTGAAGTGTAAAAACTTTCACTCAATACAAATAGGAAAAAAAGTGATATGTTTTATATCATATTGCTTTTTGTCCATCTTTGTGGTTTAGTTTATTTACTCACTTCGTGTTTTTCACCTATAAAATTGTCAAGCTAGCAACAAAACTCTTGTTTGTTTAATTGGTAGAGAAGAGACCTGCCAGATTATCAAAACTCTTCATGTGTTAAAAGACCACTCCTGTAAAACCAACCTAGTGGACAAGCTGAATTTGAAATAGACTGTGAAGTAAGCTGTAACTTGTCATTTTAATTTTGTTTAACATGGTTACTGACTTAGATGATGTATTGAATACCAAGATAAAGAAAAATGCACCTAAAATCTAATTAGAATTATCTGGGTCACCAAGTCAAGGTGGTATTGATCTGTGTTAATCTGAGTAACTTATTGCCTAGCCTATAAATAAATTTCAAAGTATCCAATTCATTTCTTCTTCAAATGGTGCTTGTTTTCTTTCCATTACACAATTGGACTCCTACAGTTTAAAACAAACTTTAAACCAGTGTCTTGCACTGCTAATAACTTTTTTCTACCTTTGTAAATAGAAACATTTCTGCATAAAAGTCATACATATGAAGCAAGGGCTGAATCATAATCACAAGGCTTTAATTTTGATAAACGAATCCAGTGACCTAAGGATTTTCTGCAAAATTTGACTGAGAAGTTAAGTATTGGGAGTTGCGATAGGTGGTATTTTTGTTTGTTTTCTTCCTCTTAAACTCCTTAGGATAAAGGTAAGTTGACTTGAACAACTTTCTTTTGCACTGGGAAAATGAGCAAATGTTGGAAATGCTTCAAAAATTTTTTTAATTAAAAAAACACCCGAGGCCGGGCGCGGTGGCTCAAGCCTGTAATCCCAGCACTTTGGGAGGCCGAGACGGGTGGATCACGAGGTCAGGAGATCGAGACCATCCTGGCTAACATGGTGAAACCCCATCTCTACTAAAAAATACAAAAAACTAGCCGGACGAGGTGGCGGGCGCCTGTAGTCCCAGCTACTCGGGAGGCTGAGGCAGGAGAATGGCGTAAACCCGGGAGGCGGAGCTTGCAGTGAGCTGAGATCCGGCCACTGCACCCCAGCCTCGGCGACAGAGCAAGACTCGTCTCAAAAAAAAAAAAAAAAAACTCGAAAATAATAAATATCTATAACTTATAAACACCCACTTTCAATGTAATAAATGTATCCTAATCTTACATATGTTTAACTGGATTACATAGATTTTTATCTTTTGTTAAAATGTGTATACTCCATGGACCAATATAATGTTAAAGTATGTATATATTATATAAATATATATGTATATCTATGTGCTCGCTTGTGTAGGATGAATGTCTTAGAGTCGTTTGTGGTATTTTATGTTGCTGACTCTGGCTCCAGGGCCTGTGCTTGAAAAGGACAGATAAGTATTGCCCAGAGCTAAGTGGCACTACTTACAAAGTTTTAAACATCTTCTACATACTGATTCATGTTTATTTGAGCTCTCTTTATTATAGAATTTTCTCTTAAAGTTTCAAACCTCTAAGTTGTAGCCTGTAATTATGAGAACAGTAAAATTTAAGTAATAATAAAGAATCCTATCCATATATCTAATTTGCAGTGGAGTTTTGCATGGTCCTCTGATTATGTCCATGCTGTGTCCAAGGAGGAGTAGCTATATACAATCAGCACAGATTAATACGTGTAAAGGGTTTGGGACAGCACCTGGTATAGAATAAATAATAAATGTAAACTATTATTTTTGGTTATCATGTCCTTTTGCCTGCCTGTGCTATTTTACTTGTAAAGCTAGAGCACCCAAGCTTCTGCCTTCTGGAATATAGAAGTCTTTCATGTCTTTTGTGAAAGAAATGAAATGTATATGCATAAAGACAGTGCCTAAAACATATGTGGCTTTGTATATATGTGTTGAATAAGAATTTGTAGGCCCGACGCAGTGGCTCGCGCCTGTAATCCCAGCACTTCGGGAGGCTGAGGTGGGCAGATCACCTGAGGTCAGGAGTTCGAGAACAACCTGGCGAACATGGGGAAACTCTGTCTCTACTAAAAATGCGAAAAAATTAGATGAGCATAGTGGCTTGCACCTATAGTCCTAGCTACTCGGGAGGCTGACACAGGAGAATTGCTTGAATCCGGGAGGCAGAGGTTGCAGTGAGCGGAGATCACACCACTGGACTCCAGCCTGGGTGACAGAGTGAGACTCCGTCTCAAAAAGAAAAAAGAATTTGTCACTGGGGACAGTGGCTCATGCCTGTAATCCCAGCACTTTGGGAGGCTGAGGTGGGAGGGTCACTTGAGCCCAGGAGTTTGAGACCAGCCTGGGGCAACATGGTGAGACCCCATCTCTACAAAAAAAAAAAAAAAAAGCCAGGTGTGGTCGTGCATGCCTGTAGTCCCAGCTACTGGAGGCTGAGGTGGGAGGATCAATTGAGCCCAGTGAGGCTGCAAGAAGCTGGGGTTGTGCTGCTGTGCTCCAGCCTAGGCAACAGAGCAAGACCCTGTCTCAAAAAAAAAAAAAAAAAAAACTAATCCCAGCACTTTGGGAGGACAAGGTGGGTGGATCTCCTGAGGTCAGGAGTTCAAGACCAGCCTGGCCAACACGGTGAAACCCCTGTCTCTAATAAAAAATACAAAAATTAGCCAGGCATGGTGGCAGGTGCCTGTAATCCCAGCTACTTGGGAGGCTGAGGCAGGAGAATCGCTTGAGCCTGGGAGGCGGAGGTTGCAGTGAGCCGAGACTCTGCCACTGCACCCCAGCCTGGGCAACAGAGCAAGACTCCATATCAAAAAAAAAAAAATGTGACATGGACTTTTGGAAGGCTCTGTGTTCTAATAAACTCACAGTACTGGGACGGAATCTGTTTCTGCCATTTTTGAGGATGTAATGTAAAGATGATTTTGAGAAAGTTATTTAGCCTCCCTCAACCTCATTTTTCTCATCTAATGTACATCACAGTACTTAATTCACGGGATTGTTTTAAAGGATTTAGCTTTGATAGCTCTTTATTATTTATTTTAAATAAATTTAACCACAATATTACTAATAGCTAAAAGAGCCATTGGCTGTTGAATGTACATTATATATGAAGCACTCCACTAGGCATTTTATGTGTGTTTTCTCTTTTCTTGTTTAATCTTCACAATACCTCTAAGTAGTAGATATTGTTATCCCCTGTTTTAGAAATGGAGAAACTGAGGCTCAAAAATGTTAAAATAATGTGCTTCAGATCATCCAGCTGATGAGAAGATGAGCCAGGAACTGAACCCTGGTCGGTCTGATCCTAAGCATGATACTCTTTTCAGTTTACCATGCTTTGTTTTATTTTGTGTGGAAGAAAAAAAAAAATTTACTTATAGGAAGTGGTAGGAACAGGACATGATAAATAATAATAAATAACATTTACTAAGCTCCAGGCATGATCCTAGATGCTTTACTATTAATTTATTTAATCCTCACAATAGTAACCATGAAAGGTATAGGTACTATTATCTTCGCCATTTTACAGAAGAGGAACCCAAACTAGGCCACAGTTATGCAGCTAGTAAGTGGCAGAGCTGGAATTTGAACCTAGGAGATGGGCTCCAGAGTTTTAACCACTACTCTATATTCCTGTTAATGATGAGTAGTCAGAGGAGCAGTGTCACAAATGAAATAATCCATGTAATCGCTGTTCTTGAGGATTAATGTAATAAACATATACATGGCATCTTATAAAACATTTTCCCATTCATTCTTGTATTTAACTCGTATGAGGGTTTAGAACAGTTTCTGACACATGAAAGCACTTAATGATTATTAGTGTTATCATAAGTGATAAGTATATGGGGGGAGTAGCCAGCCTTGCTTTTAGTTTTTCTTTTTTTGTAGAGACAGAGTCTCACTCTGTTGCCCAGGCTGGAGTGCAGTAGCACAGTCATAGCTCATTGTAACCATGAACTCCTGGGCTCAAGAGATCCTCCCGCCTCAGCCTCCCAAGTAGCTAGGACTCTAAATGCATGCCACTGGACCTAGTTAGTTAGTTATTTAGTAGAGATAGAGGTCTCACTTTGTTGCCCAGGCTGGTCTTGAACTCAAGTGATCCTCCCTCCTCAACCACCCAAAGTGCTGGGATTATAGGCTCAGCCCAACCTTGTTTTAAATACAACATTTAAAACCAAAAGGCTAGAAAAAATGAAAAGTAATTTATCAGTACTGACAAGGCTCTGGAAAGAGTACATAAAAAGGGAAAGGCAGAGTAAGTTTTGAAGAGTTCGAAGTAGCTCAGTGTGACTAGAGTGTAGGTTTGTGGGCAAAAGACTGAGGTGTTTGTGTTCATAAGATTTCATTGGTGGTGATTTGGGGAATTGCCTTAGAAGAAAATCAGGTAAGGCAGGGAGAGCAGGTGGAAGATTGTTGCAGTCATGCAGGTGAAATGATAAGAACTTAAAATGTGGTTGTGGCTGGAGACTAAGAGAAGGGGACCAATTTGAGAAAGATTTAGGAGAATTAACAGGTCTTGAGGTCTGATTAGATGTAGGTGGTAAGGGGAAAGGAGTACTCAAAATTTAGCAAGCAATAGGATCACCTGGAGGACGTGTCAAACTACGGATTGCTGGACTCCAGCCCCAGAGTTTTTGATTCAGTAGGTTGTAGAGTTGGACCCCCGAATTTACATTTCTAACAGGTTCCCAGATGATGGTGATGTTGACTCAGGGGCCTCAGTTTGAGAACCACTAGAGTAGATGATAACTTCTAAGTCTCTTTTGTTTGCCGGTTTTATTAAATCCATTCATTTACTCTGCAGTGCTGTTGCATCTTGTCATTCTACACTTGACCTGTGGATTCTGCTTCTTGGTAACCTCTAATCTTTCTTATGGATAGACAGTTTTTGAAAATAATAATTGCAGGCTGGGCACGGTGGCTCACGACTGTAATCCCAGGACTTTGGGAGGCCAAGGTGGGCAGATCACTTGAGGTCAGGAATTTGAGACCAGCCTGGCCAACATGGTGAAACCCCGGCTCTACTAAAAATACAAAAATTAGCTGGGCATGGTGACGCACGCCTGTAGTCCCAGCTACACTCGTGAGGCTGAGGCAGGAGAATTGCTTGAACCGTGGAGATGGAGGCTGCAGTGAGCCAAGACCATGCCACCGTACTCCAAGCCTGGGTGACAGTGAGACTCTGTCTCCAAAAAAATACATAAAAATAATAATTGCAAGTTAGCACTTATACAGCACTTAGTGCCCCGTACTATTTAAAGTACTTTATATATACTGATTAATTTAACCTCCATATCCCCAGTTTACAGATGAGAAGACTGAGAGGTACAAAGAGGTTAAATAATTTGTCCAAGACCACTGAGCTAAAAAGCGCCAGAGCTAGGATTCAAACCCAGGCCCAGGCAGTTGGCTGAGCGCAGTGGCTCACGCCTGTAATTCTAGCACTTCGGAAGGCCAAGGCAGGTGGATCATCTGAGGTCAGGAGTTCCAGACCAGCCTGGCCAACGTGGCGAAACTCCGTCTCTACTAAAACTACAAAAAAAATTAACTGGGCGTGGTGGCGGGCGCCTATAATCCCAGCTACCTGGGAGGCTGAGGCAGGACAATTGCTTGAACCAGATGCAGGGGGTGGGTGAGGTGGGGGATGCAGTGAGCCAAGATCATGCCACTTCACACCAGCCTGGGCAAAAGAGTGAAACTCCGTCTCAAAACCCAAAAAAACCCAAGCAGTCTGACTCAAAAATCCGTTTTCAATTACTCTGTTCTGCTGAAGAAAAAAAAAGATACATTAAGTTACTTTTTTTCTTCTATGCATGGATCTATAATGTACCTTTTACTTCCAGAAAGGTCTCTATTGTCTTAGTTTTGAAAATGCACAGTGAGAAAGTCATTATTCTATTGACCTTTGCTAAGATCTGTTGTGTGCTGGGCCAGGGACAGAGAAGACTCATATGAGGGCCTTGCCATTAGTGGTATAGTAGGAAAGATAGGCATCTACTCACATAATTTCACAGCATTGGGTACTGAGGATACCGTAGGAGTGCTGAGATCCCCAGAGAAGGGAGATAATAGTTCTAGCTGAGAGGATTGGGGAAGGTGTCCCCAGAACATAGTATTCTGTTCCTTACTAGCATTACTAAAAACATACATGGTGACTGTTGGGATTTTTTGTTAGAAGCAGAGCTCCCACAAGGCCGCATCATTTGATGTTACGGCTGTGTTCACTGGAAAAGGCCAGCAGTCTCCTAGGAGGCCTCATTTAAGTAGCATTCATTACTTGAGTGAATTAAGCCTGGTCCAAGGTCTGACCTTCAAGTTTAGAAACCTGATTTTCATCAATAAAATGGAGACAGATCTCTATTAAGAAATTTCACAGGGACTGATATAAAGACCCGAATGTCACTTTCCAGTAAAAATAAAGTTGCCACAGGACTTGGAGTGCCCACAATTGGTTGAACATGACTCCTCCCTTGCTGGTGGTTGGATACCTCTGCCTCTGAGGCACCGCTTGATCTCTGCAGCCAGGGGTGCCTGGGCCCCTCTCATGGACGCATTTTTCAGATTAATATCTTTAATCAGGTTACAGTCTGGTTTGACTAGTTGGGTAACTATAATGCCTCTTTAGGGTGACTTTGCATATCTTTGCTTTGATCCATTATATGTAAATTTTTCAGTATGTTAATGAGCATCATTTTTAAAATCATGAAATAGAATTCATTATTGAATATGTACTGGGTCACAAGATAAAATGTTTGAAAGCCATTTATTTTTTACAATCTCTCCAAAGGAGTGTAAGTCCTAAAGTTATGTATCCAGGTGAATGACATAAAAGATTATCTCATGGGAGTGGGGAAAACTACAGAAAGACCTCACCCATTTTTCTCTCCTCACTGCACTAAGTGTATGGAATGTGTGCAGCTGCCCAAGACCTAAGGGCTTAGTTACAGCCTCTCCATCCTGTTTCCTCTGGAGTCAGAACTTGATTGAGTTAGTTTGTGGGAAGGGAAAGAAATGGGAAAAAGCTGACACTTACTGGGGACCTTCTCTGAGCCTGGCACTAAGGTTCTTAATAAATGTATACTTTATTCCTTATGACACTTAAATAGAAAATATAAGGTATAGAGAGATGGAAGCAATTTGGCCAAGAAACCCCAACCTAGGAAAGGTTCACAGCTGGACAAGCCAGGTTCCAACCCAGATGACTCAGCTGTGAGACTTACTCTTCTACCACACTGGACTGCCTTTTGCTCTCTGCGGCTACGTATGCTCAAAGGACTGCTCTTAAGAGCAGGTGTGCAAGACTCAGCAACCCAGGCCCTCATTGAGCACAGAGGAGACCCCACACCCCTCCGAGGCTCTGTAAGACACACAGGAGAGACTGAACTGAATTGCTTGCTCAGCCTGTGGGCCTTTTAATGATGATTGGACTTGTCAGGACTGAGACAACCCTGATTTGTTCTCCAAATTGTGGGCCTCTACATGAGTTAAAGATCCTTCTAGGCACTGTGACATACAGAGACCTGGATGGGGTAGAGGCTGTACTTAATTGAATCAAAACTCTGGACCTAGAATGGGTAGAAGCAGGTAAGGAACCCTCCACCCTTGCTCCCTTGTAGCATGCTACCTTAACCACATACAAGCAAAAGAAAACCCTGATGCATCTCAGCTTCCTGAGCAAGTTCCTGGCCTTGTAGAGGGAATCCAGACCTTGGAGTTTTATGAACATGGGCCTAAATTCTGGTCTTACCATTTCCTAGCTGTGTGTTTTTGGGTAAATCTGTTAACCTCTGTGGTCCTCAGGGATAACAGTTCCCTTACAGGGTTGTTGCCAGGATTAAAGATGATAGATACAGGTTGGGTGTGGTGGCTCATGCCTGTAATCCCAGAATTTTGGGAGGCCCAGGCAGGAGGATTGCTTGATTCCAGGAGTTCCAGACCAGCCTCGACAACATAGCAACACTCTGTCTCTACAAAAAAGTATATATATATTTAAAAATTAGCCAGGCATGGTGACGTGCACCTGAAGTCCTAGCTACTCAGGAGACTGAGGTGGGAGGATCACTTGAAGCCAGGAGTTCGAGGCTGCAGTGAGCTGTGATCACACCACTGCACTCCAGACTGGGCAACAGATCGAGACACTCTGAAAAAAAAGATGATGGATACAAAGTCATGGTTTCTGTTACATGGCAGATACTCACTAAGAGCTGCCATGCCCATGTTTAAAAAGAAGAGGTAACAACACATTTTCGGAAAATGTGAATCTGAATAAAGAGGATAAACTTCAGTTATCTTGGAAGTTCATTTATATAGAACCCTTCATTGCCCTCTGATTCTGGATAAAACTATCACTATAGGAGGTGCAGGTAACACACACTATGTGTCCAGCACTGTTCTGTTGTGCTTGCATTAACTTAATCCTTACAACAACCGTTGTAATAGGTGCTATTATCCTCATTTTACTGATAAGAAAACAGACACAAAGAGGTGGAGTAACTTACCTGGTTGTGTGGATACCTAGTGGTGGGGCCAAGATTTTAACCTAAGCAGTGTGGCTCCAGTGGAAGGGAGGATGGGAAGAATAAAACCTGTTCTACCTTGGGTTTATTACATGATTCAAAGTAAGCTTGAAAAAGTGGCTCGTAAATGCTTTGTGCACCTAATAACTTGCGTGGCAGGAAAGCTAGGGCTGGGGTTAAGATACAGACCCTCAAGTCGGGCTGTGTGTGTTGAGTTCTAGCTCTGCCACTTAACTAGTTTGTGTGATCTTGAGCAA
The DNA here is from genome assembly GCF_049350105.2 of Macaca mulatta. Classification (NCBI taxonomy): domain Eukaryota; kingdom Metazoa; phylum Chordata; class Mammalia; order Primates; family Cercopithecidae; genus Macaca; species Macaca mulatta. The sequence continues at coordinate 189,316,573 of NC_133406.1, forward strand.
ATTAATTCCTCTCTGCCTCACTTTTTCAACTATAAAATTGGGATTGTAAAAGAACATACATGTTAGGATTATTTTGAGGATTAAATGCGTTGGCACATGTGAAGAGTTTAAAATAGTGCCCAAGTAACATAATTCTAAACAGATGAGGAAGAAGAAGAAAGAAGCCTTGAAGATTAAGAACCCCGGGATTGAATCCCAGCTCCTGATTTGATCTTAGGAACATTTCTAAACTTCTGACCCAGATATTCTTAAAACAGTTGTCTAGATTAGAGATAGACATGTAAAGGCTCTCTGCATAGTGCCTGTCACTGGGTAGAAACTTAATAGATATTAGTTCCTTCTTTATTTACTCACCATTGAGTACCTACTATGTACAGCAATAGTGCTGGGCTCTGTAGAAGACACGAGATACTGTCTCCACCTTCAGAGAGAAATCTGAAATACCATTGTAAATAACGTATACAAGGATTTAAAAATACATAATACTAAATGCTGTGAGGGAGACAGATTAAAATGTAACCTCTGAAAAGGGAGAGACTGCTCCAATGGGGAGATCCTGGATGGCTTCCTGGTGGAAGTGGTGCTGGCTGTGGGCTGAGAGGCTCGGTGAGATTAATCCTTTTAACAGTAAACTGGGCTCTGGACCCATAGGAGGTCAGGCTTCTAAGGTCCTGTGCCTCTTCTTGCCTGTGAACCCAGGAGAAAGTTGGCTATTATCTAAGTGCCTAGTGCTGGCCAAGCTGGACAAGGCTCTGGACTAAGGGGTTTGGCTCCCTGGGCATACTGTAACTGGAATTTCCAGATTTAGAAGCTCTAGCTTTGTGATAAGATAAGCAGCATTCTCGGGCCCTTGTTGATCTGCAAAAACCATGATATGACTGAAAGAGTGAAAGATCGTATGTTCTCTGCTGCCTACCAGGGAAGAGTGAGAGAAATTGCCCAAATGGTCCTTGGAGCCTCTGCCCTCTGGGCAGCTTTGCCCAGGGCCTCCCGCTCCGTGCTCAGCCCACCCATGGTTCATAGGCAGGGTGGGAGGAAAACACCAGATTGGGCAGAGAAGCCTGGGTGTAAGACCTGATTTCACAAATTGGTTTCAGGAAAGGTTGTTCACCCCTCTGAACCTGTTTCATCAACTGTAAAATGGGGATAAGTGAATATGTAATAAGATGTAGATAAATAAGAATTGGTGTAAACTGCCTGGCTCAGGGCTTGACACATGAGAGAACACCTGACATGTGAGAACCAGTCACCACTTACTGGACACAAGATTTGTGTTGCACAAGCACCTAGGATACAGACCCAGCTCAGAAGGAAACAAAAATGGGCCTTAACCACCCTGCCCCTGCCCTGTGTTCCGCCCCCCACCTTCTCTGATGAGCTAAGTCTCCAGGGGTCCCTGAATCCATTCTTCACACCAGAGCTGGAGCAGGCCTTCTCAAATGCCTCCTCAGATGCCTCCTCACGGTGCTCCCCTACTCTGTGTCCTTAGTTGGGCCTCCCATAAAAGCCCCTGGACTGCATGCCGGGGATCCCCTTGCTCCAGAGCTGATTCTGCTTGGTGGTGGTAATTTTTTTTTTTTTTTTTTGAGACGGAGTCTTGCTCTGCCGCCCAGGCTGGAGCGCAGTGGCCGGATCTCAGCTCACTGCAAGCTCCGCCTCCCGGGTTCACGCCATTCTCCTGCCTCAGCCTCCCGAGTAGCTGGGACTACAGGCGCCCACCACCTCGCCCGGCTAGTTTTTTGTATATTTTAGTAGAGACGGGGTTTCACCATGTTAGCCAGGATGGTCTCGATCTCCTGACCTCGTGATCCGCCCCTCTCGGCCTCCCAAAGTGCTGGGATTACAGGCTTGAGCCACCGCGCCCGGCCTGTGGTGGTAATTTAAAACAAAAACCAAAAATGTACACGGCCTAAGAGAAAATATGGAGATGCAGCTGTGGCTCATTCTCCTCTGTCCCCCATCCTGTCACGGGGGACTGGACTCAGAAGTCGGTGAAGTGGGTCACTCCAGGGCCTGGCCTGGCCTGCAGCCTCCATCCTCAGGCCCAGACAGCTGCTCTCCACTTCCCTGCCTATCAGTCCCCTGCGGCTGGTGCTCTGTGCCCAGCATTTGACTCAGTCCCAAGCCTCTGACCCCTTTCAGGCGAGGCCCTAGAAAAACTGGCTCTGCATGTAGGGGAGGAGGGAACAGGGTCGGTGGTGCTGCTATGTCCCGCAGGGACCCTGGTAAGGCCATCGTGCGGCCCCTTCAGTTTGGAGGCTGGGATCTGGACAGAGTGGGAGACCGGCGGCTGGCCCCCCTGTGACCTTGGACAAAGCCTGGAGCTCGGTTTCTCCCGGTGCCCAGTGAGGGGTTTCGGAGTGTTCGGAGTCCTTTCTAGTCCTGGGTGGGAGTGGGCTTGCCTAGGGACCTCAGGCCCGCTCCAGGGACACCTACGCCCTTCCACTTTGGGGCAGGGAGGCGCCGGTCCAGGGCGGGGAGGAGCCACGGGTTCTGCCCTGCCCGCCCCGTCCAGGTGCTGCCACCGTAGCCGCCACTGCCGCCGCCGCAGCCGCGGGGGGCCGCCCGCGCCCGCGTCCGAGCCCATGGCCTTTCTGACCACCTGGAAGGAGGCGGCCTCCCGGAAAAGCGACCGCAGGTACCGGGCAGGGGCGGGGACTCGGCGGAAGGCGCGGACGGGACCAAGGGACCGCCGGAGGACCCAACCGAGGTCGGGGAAACAGCTGAGGGGCACAGCTGGGGAAAGGGTTTGCGGCTGCTGGGCGTGGGGGTCGGCCGGAGGCCCGGGAGGGGCAGCGCCGTGCGCCCCCTCCTCTCTGTCCTCGCCCCCAGCAGGGCGGGGACTGGGGAGGGTAGACGCGGTCCCACCTGAGCACCGCTCAGTGTCGCAAAACGCGGGCCACCTGCGAAGGCCACTCGGTGAGCGGTACCTCAGGCGGGGCTGGCGGTCAGGTTTGGGCAGCTGTGTCTGCGCTCAGGCCTCCATCCTCTCACCTGGTTCTCCCCAGGTCTGCATGAGCCAAGTGTGGGCACGCTGTGTGCCCGGACAGATGAAGCCAGGGCGCTGTGTCCCTGAGGGGTTGTCCACATCCGAGGAGCAGGTGGGGCAACTCCTGGGTTCCAGTCCCAGTCCAGGGTGAGTTATGTGCACCCCAGCTCCTCCAAGACGAGCCCTGCAGGGTGTGTCAGCCATCTCCCTAGCTGGCCCTGCCTCCGGGATAAGTTAGTGGGCCCCAGTTGTGTTCCTGTGAGAGGAGACGACAGGCCTGACCTCTCTTCTGAGGTTCAGCCCTCCCCTTCATACTTACATCTTTAAAGTTCACCCTGGCCGGGCGCGGTGGCTCAAGCCTGTAATCCCAGCACTTTGGGAGGCCGAGACGGGCGGATCACAAGGTCAGGAGATCGAGACCATCCTGGCTAACACGGTGAAACCCCGTCTCTACTAAAAAATACAAAAAACTAGCCGGGCGAGGTGGCGGGCGCCTGTAGTCCCAGCTACTGGGGAGGCTGAGGCAGGAGAATGGCGTAAACCCGGGAGGTGGAGCTTGCAGTGAGCTGAGATCCGGCCACTGCACTCCAGCCTGGGCGACAGAGCGAGACTCCGTCTCAAAAAAAAAAAAAAAAAAAAAAGTTCACCCTGCTGTGCCAGGGAGAGGGGAATGCAACTGTCCTCCCAACACCTCCATCTGACTGTCCTGTGAACACCTCAAACTTGGCAAGCCCCAAACGTGTTCCTCCTCCGGTGTCCCCGTGTCAGTGAATGGTTGCCCAAGCCCAAAACCAGGGCGTCATCCCTGACACCTCCCTACCTTACTCCCACCCCCGTCTACAAGTCCTGTTGATTTTACCTCCCAGTGTCTCTCAAAGCTGTTTATTCTCCTTGGACTATTGCATCAGGCCCCCTTCCCCAGCTCCTCCAGGCTCTCCCTTTCTACACATCCTTTCTAAAGCACAAACCAGACCAAGCCATTTTCTACTTTAAAACCCTTCCATGGGCCAGGCATAGTGGCTCATGCCTGTAATCCAACACTTTGGGAGGCCAAGCGGGAGGATCGCTTGAGCCCAGGAATTTGAGAGCAGCCTAGGACACATAGCAAGACCCTATCTCTATATAAATAAAGGAAAAAACATTAAAGAAAATAAAACCCTTCCATGGCTCTCCACCACCCTTTGGCGGCTGTCATTCAGCCTTTCAGCCACATTGTTGAGCACTGGTGTGCTGGGCCAGCACTGCACTAGGCACTGCAGGTGTGGTGTTACTTCAGACATACAGGTCCTGCTCTGAGCGACCAGGTTCTAGTGGGAGAGAGACATAAACAAGTAGACAAACAAGTAAACATCAGAAATGGATGCTGGGCAAGGAGTACAATAAGATAATGTGATGCACAGTAAAATTGGCGGTGCTGAAGCATTGCAGGCAGGTTAGCTCACATCAAAGCCTGAGCTGTGTCTGAGAAGAAAGGAGGGCGAGTGATGGAAGATCACTGAGACCCAGGAAGCAGGCTAGCCAGAACAAACAGAACCAGGAATTTAGGTTTCACTGTGTGGTGGGAAAACACTAGAGAGCTTTAGCAGGGCATTTACTTATTTAAAGATGACCATGCTGTCCTATGGAGAAAAGATTTTTGTGGACAGACCATTTTAATGCTGGATCACTGTCACCTCTTCCTTTTCTGTTTCTTCACTACTTATGGAAAGGGGACAGGGCTCATTTGTCCCCATGTTCCCAGAGCACAGCACATAATAGGGCTCAGAGTGCATTTCGGTTTTGATGAGGACATGAGGGGATGATTTCTGAGGAGCACGAGATCCCTGGGCCACATGGCTTTCTTGCCTTCCAAGACCTGCCCTGCCTGGGAGAATCCAGCTGTGCATCGTCCTGTGGGCACCTGGGAGCTTTCGGGGTCTCCCATGTGTGTATGTTACTCACCTCTCAGTGTGCAGGGAGAGCAGAGGGGAGGCTGGCCTGATGGTCCAGGAGAGAGATGCTGAGGTGTGGGTTAGGAGAATGGAGGGAATGGGAGACAGAATTTAAGAAGGAAGAATTGAGAAGCAGTGAATGGACAGGCTGAGGAGAAGGTGTGGGGGTGGTCTCTGGTCAAGCAGAGGCCTCCACATCCCCCAGTGGGCCTGTGTGAGGAAGTGCACTGTGAGCCTGCGCACATGCGCCTTTGTACTTCAGCTGGAACTTGCTGGGCACAAATACCCAGAGAATTTGTGTGGGCAACTCCCGGTGGCCCACACAAGGTCTCACACCCGAGGCTCAAACCTGGGACTCCATTCTCCCAGCTCAGGACCTGTGACCTCTCCACCCTCACCCCTCACCCACCACACCACCCTGTGTCCCATAGCATAGCCAAGGGCAAAGAACTTGGCAGGGGGATGGGGATGTGGAGGGGTGCTCAACCACTGCTCTGCTACTTACTGGCTCTTTGACATTGATTCATTGTCTGATCTGTGTGAGCCTCAGTTTCCTCAGCTGTAAAATAATAGCCACTCTCTGAGCTGTGGAAAGATCTATTGAAGTCATTTGTAAAGGACCTAACAGTCACCGGGGCATATTCGGTGTTCCCTTCCTTCTCAGTACTGGTATGAGGTAATCTTCCTTCCAGGGTATTTCCATTGAGCAGAGAGGATTCTGAAAGGTTTGGGAGTCAATTGTGGGATTCCAGGCACCAAAATTGGGTAGCTGGGAACTGCTGGGAAAAGGGGACCATTCCTAACGCCAATGCATGTTACAGCGGGGACCACCCCCTACTCAGCCTACAAACCAGGCCCTTCTTAGCCATACCATAGCTAAGTCGTGGTAGAAGCGCCCACTCGTGGTAGGAGACAGCACCAAAAATAAAAGGGAGTGTACAGACAGGCAGATTGCTTTGGAGAGAGTAATTGAGTGGCAGATCTGCTGTGGGAGGGAGGGGCCTCCTCAAGAATGGAGGGGCCCAGCCTAGGAGGCTGGAGGCCTGCTAGGACTGCTTTAGTCAGAATTCCTGCTCTTGAGCCTGAGTTCTCCTGAGCTTGAGCTGGAGGAGCTCTCAGATGCTTCTAGGTTGGGAGTTTCTAATTTGGTGGCTGGAATCCTTGGGTGGCTTTGGGGTCTCTTCCTTGGGAATTAATTTGGACTTGAGGCCAGTGCTGAGTTTTGACCTCTATGATTCTCAGATCCTGCAAGTTGAAGCATTTGTGATTCCCAGACTTGTGATTTAAAATTCCAAGTTTTACAGTGTTGAAGCTTTTAATCCCAGGACTCTCCTCTGCCCCCTGTTGCTGAGGATGACTGTAAGGGGTAGGAGAGGGCTCTAGTGTGAGAGGCACATTGTGGTCCCTCAGATCCTCAATCCCTGATGACAAGACCTTGAAAGACATTCAAGCAACCTTTGTCCCACTATCAGTTATGGAGGGGTTTAAACTTGGAACATTTAGGTCCTTTTGGGTGTCATTGAGAAACAGATTTGGGTTGCAACTTCAGTTCTGCCAGCATGCCACATTTCCTGTAACCTCTTCAAATCTGTGATCTGAGGTGCTTGATTTGCTTTGTCCTTTCCTGAAGATTTCTGCCTCTCAACGCAGTTTCTCTCTGTGGCCAGCTCCATTCTCTCCTAACACTCACCTGCTTCTCCACTCAGTAGGAGGCATGGCTGCCAGCAACTTCCAAGCTCAAGTCCTGGGATGGTAAATCAAAGCAGTGAGAAGTACTCTGGAGCCACATAAGCTGGTTTTGTTTTTTCAGTGTGTGTGTATTGGGGGGTGGGGGGTGTTATTTTTTGTGAGACAGAGTTTCACTCTTGTCGCCCAGGCTGGACTGCAATGGTGCGATCTCGGCTCACTGCAACCTCCACCTTCCGGGTTCTCCTGCCTCGGCCTCCGGAGTAGCTGGGATTACAGTCATGCGCCACCTCGCCCAGCTAATTTTGTATTTTTAGTAGAGACAGGGTTTCACCATGTTGGCCAGGCTGGTCTCAAACTCCTGACCTCAAGTGATCTGCCCGCCTCAGCCTCCCAAAGTGTTGGGATTACAGGCGTGAGCCACTGTGCCTGGCCTTAGGCTGGTTTTGAAGCCTGACTCTGAGACTTTCTAGCAGTATGACTTTTGACAGGCTGTTTAGCTTCTCGTGCCTCAGTTTCCTCATCTGTAAAATGTGGGTAATGTTAGGACTCGCCTCCCAGGATTGTTTTGAGGATCGGATGAGTTAGTTTATGTAAAGCACTGCCTGGCACACTGCTATATCAGCGCACGTGACGATTATAAGAGGAAGGGCTAGGCCGGGCGCGGTGGCTCACGCCTGTAATCCCAGCACTTTGGGAGGCCGAGGTGGGCAGATGACGAGGTCAGCAGATTGAGACCATCCTGGCTAACACGGTGAAACCCTGTCTGTACAAAAAATACAAAAAATTAGCCGGGCGTGGTGGCGGGCGCCTGTAGTCCCAGCTACTCGGGAGGCTGAGGCAGGAGAATGGCGTGAACCCGGGAGGCGGAGCTTGCAGTGATCCTCGAGCCACTGCACTCCAGCCTGGGAGACAGCAAGACTCCGTTTCAAAAAAAAAGAAGAAGAAGAAGGGCTTCACCAGTTTTAGTCTGAAAAAGCTCAGGAGACTACTCTGACTGGTGCTTCCTTCAACCAATCACTGTTCCCTGAGAGGTGGGGTCAAGTAGGAGGCGGCTCCTCACTCAGCCAATGGGCTGTAGGAGAGGGGAGGAGAAAGGGGGCGTGATGCGGGAGGAGGGCAGCATTTAGCAAATGTGACCACAGAGCAGACCTTAAAGCTGTAGTTTCATGACATACCCAAATTATGATATATTTGGAGCACCCTGCCCATTCCTCTGAGTCCCTCTGCTCTTTTTGATGCTCTGAGATCTGAAAACCGAAAGGTCCCTCGTGGCCCCTCTGGGGGCCTGTGCCACCCACCACTCTTCTCTGTTGTAGCCTTGCCAAACACAGCCATTCTCTCCCTGACTGCCACCACCACCCTGTCCTAGTGGGGGAATGGTCGCTGAGGCACTTTGCTAGATCACCTTTCTTAATTCATTCCCATTCAGGCTGCTATAATGAAACAACATAAACTGGGTAGCTCATAAACAGCAGAAATGTATTTCTCACAGTTCTGGAGGATGGGAAGTCCAAGATCAAGGCAGATTCAGTATCTGATGAGGGCCTGCTTTCTGGCTTGTAGATGGTGCTTTCTTGCTGCGTCTTCACATGGAAGAAGGAGCGAGGAGTCTCTCTTGAACTTCTTTTATAAGGGCACCAATCCTGTTCATGAGGGCTAATCACCTCCCAAAGGGCCCACCTCCTAATACCATCATCTTAGGCATTAGGATTTCCACATATGAATGTTGAGGGGATGCAAACTGTCACTCTACAGCAATCACCCCATGCCACTGGTGGGACAGACCCTTCCCTTAATTCCCCAGCAGCTCGACTGTGGCCAGGCTATACCTTATCTATTTATTTATTAATTTATTTTGGTAGAGATGGGGTTTCACCATGTTGCCCAGTCTGGTCGTGAACTCCCGGCCTCAAGTGATCCTCCCATCTCAGCCTCCCAAAGTGCTGGGATTATAGGCATGAGCCACCATGCCTGTTCAGGCTTTAATTTTTAAAAACACCTTAGGAAGCAAGGAGTGAGGGACAGATGATTTTACGATGTTATGGCCCTCTCCCCTCAGCCATCCTGGAAGGAGCCTTCCTGTAGAACATCCACATCTGGGAGGGCCCAATGTGTCTTCCAACATCTTTCCCTGGAGAAAAGAGGAATTTTTCTCTTAGCCCAAGATCCCCGAGCCTTCCTTTCTTATGCTAAGATTGGCTATAAAATAATAGATCAGTCTTTCCCAGGTGAACAGCAGTGCAGAAATCTACCACTTTCAAGTAAAATCCTTTCCTGCCCTATAAATGGCTGGTCCTTTGCACCATGACCCCCCTGCGAAAAGGACAATTATATTAGGACTAGGTAGGACATCAGAGACCCCATCCACGTGGAACTGGGCTAAGACACTCCATTCCTTTTGGCTCCTTTTCCTCCCATGGGAGTGAAATTTGTTTTGCCTCCTGCAGCCTCAGGTGTTACTCCTTAGCTTCCCTCTTACAGGGTCTGCTCTGACCAGCACCCACACCCTGCAAGAAGCAGCACTGCTGCCACTCAATTAATTTCAAGCTAAGAAACATCCTTCCTCAGATACGTACAGTAGCTAAATCTCAGATTGAAAGAAACTGCTAAGTAAATGAGTATGTGAGCAATTGCTTTACATCTGGGTGGTTGAAAGGCATACCAAAGGGCTGTCCCTGAGCACAGGACAGGCCACTCAAAGGAGGATAAATCAGGTCGGGCATGGTGGCTCACACCTGTAATCCCAGCACTTTGGGAGGCCAAGGTGGGTGGATCACTTGAGGTCAGCAGTTCAAGACCAGCCTGGCCAACATGTTGAAACCTTGTCTCTACTAAAAATGCAAAAATTAGCCAGGCATGGTGGTGCATGCCCATAATCTCAGCTACTTGGGAGGCTGAGGTGGGAGGATCACTTGAAACCAGGAGTTGGAGGTTGCAGTGAGCCAAGATCGCACCACTACACTACAGCTTGGACAACAGAGTAAGACTCTGTCTCAAAAAAAAAAAAAAAAAAAAGGAAGATAAATCTCCACTTGACAGTGCTGCACTCGGGTGGGCACCCTTCTCCCCTTCTCTCCTCCTTTGCTTGCCACTGCTCCCTCCAAACCCCAGCTCCTCTCCCCTGGACACCTTCTGAACTTGCCTGCTGCCTCCAGAATGTTCTCTTCCCCTTTCTCTGTGATCTGTAAAGAAAGAGACCTGCCTTTGACTGTGCCCCAACAGCCAGCATGTGACATGCAGCATCATCTGTAATCCACACAACTCTGACCAGGGAAGCCTTGTTTTCTCCACTTTAATAGATGAGGAAAGTTAGGCACAAGGAGGTGAAGAGTGTTGCCCTGGATTATAGTGAAGAAGCCAAAACTCAGATTCAAATATCCTATTCCCTGCACTATATTGTACTACCTCCCCCAGAAATGGCTTCAGTACCTCTTCATGCTTCCTAAAATGCATAGATGTCAGGATTTTCCTTTTAATATTAGGTGGATAATTTTGTGTTCTGCTTTCTTCATATTTTTCCATATTCTAGCAAATTTCTTTATGCAGCAAGCCTTTTTATTGAGTCAGGCACTGTTCTAGGCACTGGAAATATATTACAGAACAAAATAGTAATGCAAAAACAAAAAAATTCCTGAAGCTGGGCACAACCACATGTCCCTAGAGTCTCAGCTACTCAGGAGGCTGAGGTGGGAGGATCACTTGAACCCAGGAGTTCAAGACCAGCCTGGGCGATAAAGTGAGACCCCACTCAAAACAAACAAACAAAAACCCTACCTGTGGAACTTAGTTTCATGGGGAGAGGGAGAATAAATGAACAAGCAAAATAAAAAGCTGTCACATGACAACAAGCACTGTGGAAAAATAATGCAGGGCAGAAGAACTGGGAGGATGGGGGCAGGGGTTCAACTTTAAATAGAATGGGGCCGGGCGCCATGGCTCACACCTGTAATCTCAGCACTTTGGGAGGCTGAGGCGGGCAGATCATTTGAGGTCAGGAGTTTGGGACCAGCCTGGCCGACATGGTGAAATCCAGTCTCTATTAAAAATACAAAAATTAGCCAGGCATGGTTGGGGGCACCTATAGTCTCAGCTACTCGGGAGGCTGAGGCAGGAGAATCACTTGAACTCGGGAGGCGGAGGTTACAATGAGCTATGACTGCGCCACTGCACTCCAGCCTGGGCGACAGAGTGAGACTCGGTCTCAAAACAAAAATGTATTAAACAGAATGGTCAGGGAAGGCCTCACAGAGACGGTGATATCTGAGCTGAGACCTGAAGAAGGTGAAGTAGTGAATCGTGTGAGAAGAGCATTCCAGGCAGAGGGAATAGCGAGTCCAAAGGGCCTGAAGTAGGAATGTGCCTGGCATATTTGCAGGTGAGCAAGGAGGCCAGTGTGGCTGAAATAAGAGAGGGAATAAAGGGAAATGATGTCGGGAGATGATGGCAGCATACAGATTGTGCAGGGCCTCATGAGCCATAGACAGACTAGTTTTTGCACTGAGGAACATGGGGAGCCTTTACAGGGCTTTGAGCAGAGTTGTGATGTGATCTGGCCTAAGTGTCAAATGGGCCTGGTGCTGTGTGGATAATAGACAGTAGCAGACTACAGTTGTGTGCCACCATGCCCAGCTAAGTTTTTATTTTTTGTAGAGACAGGGGTTTCACTATGTTGCCAAGGCTGGTCTCCAACTTCTGGCCTCAAGCAATCCTCCTGCTTTGGCCTCTCAAAGTCCTGGGATTACAGGCAGATGGAGCCAATTTCTATTCCCACCTGCAGTGTGTCAGGTAGCTCATCTGCCCTAAAGATATGTAGCTCATTTAATCCTTGCAACAACCTAATGAGGTTGGTGCCATCATCATCCCCATTTCAGAAACGAGGTTGTTGGCCCAGGGTGCCAGGTGCAAGCCCTGGCTTTCAAACCTGCTCTCTGAACTACTGTCTAACTGGATGAGTTCCTTGGGACTGCTCAGCTAGGACACAGGGGGCCAGGAGTCCATCCAGATCTTCTTGGCTCTGCATCCCAAGTTCTGACCCCTGAAAGGATGCCACTCAATGCTGGAAACCCCTCATTAGAGCTCTGACCTTTTTTCAGTTAGAGCTGTTCTTGGTCCCTTATGCTAACCCAGGCTCCTTCCTTAGACCTACCCTCAGCAGCTCCTCGAGACCAGACTTGGGTAGAAGAGCCCAGATCCTAGAACACAGACCCTCAGAGCAGGGAGAGCCCTTGAATTCTTGGCCCAAATTTCTCTCCCCTTTATATCTGGTGGGAAGAGGAACTGCCCCAGAATGAGGCAGTGACTTGCAAAAGGTCACATAGCTAATGGGGGGCAGAGCCCATGCCTGCCCAAGGAGCAGGAATAAATCCTTCCTTAAAGGCCCTTGCCAGAAAATATTTAAGATCTGTCCCTGTCACAGCCCTCCGAAGGCCCTTTGTTGATGGGCCTGTTCACTTGAGAATTGCTAACGAGCCCAAGCCTGTAACCTGCGAGGGTGGGGCTCACTAGCTTTAAGAAAATCTACTTTATAGTCACTAGTTCAGTGGGAGAGGAAGGGTTCTAGAGTCTGAAGAGGGGGGATCTGGGCTGGCAGAGGCTGCAGGTGTTGGGGAGGGGCACTTCATGCCAGGGAAAGGCCTGGAGGAAGGGGCTGGGATGGATGCTGGGAAGGGGGAAGGAGTCACCCAAATAATGCCCAGTAATCCGCACAGCATCCCTGAGAGTTTGGGATTATTATCCCAGATTTACAGATGGGAAAACTGAGGTTCTGAGAGGTACAGGCAGAGCTGACTTCATGGCTTAAGCTCTTTCTGCAACAATGGCATCATGTGTCACCACTTGCATCCCTCATTTCGATGACCTCTCTCACTTAAAACACCCCTCTTTTCTTCTCTTCTTCCCCTTTTCCCTAGAGAATAAGAAATCAAGACCTGGGTTCAAGCTATGGCTAGATGTTTGTCCAAGCCTCTATTTTCTCATCTGTAGGATGGGAGGTGATGCTATTACAAACTTTCTAGGGCATTCTGAGGTCTCATTTAATAGGTATTTATTAAGGGCCTTCTTCTTTGTTTTTTTTAGACAAGAGTTTCTCTCTGTCACCCAGGCTGGAGTGCAATGGTGTGATCTTGGCTCACTGCAAGCTCCACCTCCTGGGTTCAAGCCTCAGCCTCCCGAGTAGCTGGGATTACAGGTGTCCACCACCACCACTGGCTAATTTTTTTTGTATTTTTAGTAGAGACGGGGTTTCACCATGTTGGCCAGGCTGTTCTTGAACTCTTGACCTCAAGTGATCTGCCCGCCTCAGCCTCCCAAAGTGCTGGGATTACAGGCGTGAGCCACTGCGCCTGGCCATATTAAGGGCCTTCTTAAGTTGACAATGGCACAGGTGAAAGCAGTCTGTGAAGGTTCTCAGGGCCATTGAGAGGTGTGGTGACGCTGGTGATTTGTTCTTGCATGTTGGGGAGGAAAGGAGGGAGAAAAGCAGGCCTGGTATCTCCCAGGTGTAACACACCAGGAAACAGGTCTCCTGACAGGAGGAAGGCACCCAGGACTCAGGATGCTCTCCCATCACCTCAAGGTGGGGACACACAGGTGATCCAAGTAAGGTCACCTGAGTTGGGGAGGCAGAAATGATGATGGTGACTCACAGACCCCACCCTGCGCTGGGGCTGAGCCAGAGCTCCTGGGGGCCGGGAATGGCCTGGGTGGGGCCCTCCTGAGGGGTGGGCCACTCTGATATGCTGACTCACCAGGTGAGTGGCTCCAGCATCACTGTCCCTGTGGTGGTGCAGGGAGAGTTCCAGCTCTAAAGGCAGCTCTTCTGCTTCCCTTACTGAGCTCATTTTTCATCTGTGAAATGGGGAGGAAAGTAGTGTCTAGTGGTACACCACAACCATCACCAGGGCATTTATATAGCACTCTGCTATTTTCTTTATTTTTTTTTTGAGACAGAGTCTTGCTCTGTTACGCAGGCTGGAGTGCGGTGGCACCATCACGGCTCACTGCAGCCTCAACCTCCTGTGCTCAATTGATCCTCCTGCCTCAGACTCTGGAGTAGCCGGGACTACGTACCCCATGCTGAGCTTTTTTTTTTTTTTTTTTTCTGAGACGGAATTTCGCTCTTGTTGCCCAGGCTGGAGTGCAATAGTACGATCTTGACTCACTGCAACCTCCACCTCCCGGGTTCAAGCGATTCTTCTACCTCAGCCTCCGAAGTAGCTGGGATTATAGGCATGCACCACCACACCTGGCTAATTTTGTATTTTTATTAGAGACAGGGTTTCTCCATGTTGGTCAGGCTGGTCTCGAACTCCTGACCTCAGGTGATCCACCCACCTCAGCCTCCCAAACTGCTGGGATTACAGGCATGAGCCACCACACCTGGCCTGGCTTTTTTTTTTTTTTTTTTTTTTTGTAGAGACACGGTGTCACCATGTTGCCCAGGCTGTTCTCAAACTCCTGGGCTCATGCAGTCCGCCTGCTTTGGCCTCCTAAAGTGCTGGGATTACAGGTGTGAGCCACCGTGCTCAGCTTATATATGAATTCTTTTTTTTTTTTTTTTTTTTTTTTTTTTTTGAGACGGAGTCTCGCTCTGTCGCCCAGGCTGGAGTGCAGTGGCGCGATCTCGGCTCACTGCAAGCTCCGCCTCCCGGGTTCACGCCATTCTCCTGCCTCAGCCTCCCGAGTAGCTGGGACTACAGGCGCCCACAACCGCGCCCGGCTAATTTTTTGTATTTTTAGTAGAGGCGGGGTTTCACCGTGGTCTCGATCTCCTGACCTTGTGATCTGCCCGCCTCGGCCTCCCAAAGTGCTGGGATTACAGGCGTGAGCCACCGCGCCCGGCATATATGAATTCTTAATACTCAGAGCAACCTTGGAAGTCGGCAATATTATTTCCATTTTACTGATGAGGAAACTGAGGCTCAGAGAGGTGGTAAAGTGAAAATTAAATAAGATGATCCATGTTAACCCTGAACACCATATGTAGCATGTAAAAAGCCTTTGATATGTGTCAGTCATTGTTATAATAACCTCAGAGGAAAACTGTAAAGTGCTAGGCCCCGCATTAGTGTCTGGTGACTAGTCAGGTACCTGATGTCAGGCCCTGAGACACAGAGATGAATCAGACCAGGCCCTACCCTCCAGAAGCAGACAGTCACATACAAACCTCACTCCTTGCTCCCCACCACCCCAAACACACATACCACACACAGACAGTGACAGCCCAGGGTGATTAAGGTAGGTCAGAGGGGGTTAGGGCGGTGGGTGCACAGGCAGTCCCTGACCCGTCTATGGAGGGAGGGCTTCCTGGAAGAGGTGACATCTGAACTGAAACCTGCAGGATAAGGAGGAGTTTTGGCATATGGCAAAATGTCAACAAGTGTTGGTCAAATACAGTAAAGGTTTACCTTAGAGCTAATACAGCTTATAGCTTCAGGATTCCTCATTTACCTGGCCCCTTCCAAGGCTCTGGGGGAACCCTGGCAATTTTATACAGGCTGACTATCCCTAACCCAAAATGCTCTGGACCAGAAGTGTTTCAATTTTTGGATTTTTGTGGATTTTGGAATTTTTTTTTTTTTTTGAGACGGAGTCCGCTCTGTCGCCCAGGCTGGAGTGCAGTGGCCGGATCTCAGCTCACTGCAAGCTCTGCCTCCCGGGTTTACGCCATTCTCCTGCCTCAGCCTCCCGAGTAGCTGGGACTACAGGCGCCCGCCACCTCGCCCGGCTACTTTTTTGTATTTTTTTAGTAGAGACGGGGTTTCACCATGTTAGGCAGGAGGGTCTCGATCTCCTGACCTCGTGATCCGCCCGTCTCGGCCTCCCAAAGTGCTAGGATTACAGGCTTGAGCCACCGTGCCCGGCCTGAAGATTTTGGAATATTTGCACATGCATAATGAATTATCTTGGGGATGAGATCCAAGCCTAAACATGAAATTCATTTGTTTCATATACACCTTACACACATAACTAATGGTAATTTTTTTTTTGGCGGGGCGGGGGGGACAGAGTTTTGCTCTTGTTGCCCAGGCAGGAGTACAATGGCGTGATCTCGGCTCACTGTAACCTGCGCATTCTGGGTTCAAGCGATTCTCCTGCCTCAGCTTCCCGAGTAGCTGGGATCAGAGGCATGTGCCACCACACCTGGCTAATTTTGTATTTTTAGTAGAGATGGGTTTCTCCATGTTGGTCAGGCTGGTCTCAAACTCCTGACCTCAGGCGATCCGCCCGTCTCAGCCTCCCAAAGTGCTGGGATTACAGGCGTGAGCCACCGTGTCCGGCCGCCTAAAGGTAATTTTATACAATATTTTTAGTAATTTTGTGCATGAAACAAAGTTTGTGTACACTGAACCATCAGAAAGCAGAAGTGTCACTCTCTCAGCCACCCATGTGGACAACCTGTGATTATTTGGCATCACCATCATTTTTGACTCTGAATTTATGTGCTCCCAATAAGCATTTTTTTTACCCTTATTCAGACATAAGTACTTAACAATAAAAATATAACATGCCATTAATGCAGTGAAAAAATAAAGTGTTCAGGGTAACTCAGCAGCACATGAGCATCAGTAGAATGGCTGTGGCCGCTGTAACAACAGCACAGCAAACATGGCAGGCCTGCAGTCTCCAACTACAGTGCTGAAAAAGCTTCAAGTTTCAGCCTGGGCGCGGTGGTTTACACCTGTAATTCCACTGTGGGAGGCCAAGGTAGGCGGATCACTTGAGGTCCAGAGTTTGAGACCAGCCTGGCCAACATGGCAAAACCCTGTCTGTCTCTACTAAAAATACAAATATCAGCTGGGCATGGTGGCACATCCCTGTAATCTCAGCTACTCGGGAGGCTGTGGGATGAGAATCCCTTGAACCCTGGAGATGGAGGTTGTGGTGAGCCAAGATCAAGAGATCGTGCCACTGCATTCCAGCCTGGGCAACAGAGTGAGACACTGTCTCAAAAAAAAGAGAAAAAAAAAAAAAAAGCTTCAAATTTTGGAGCATTCTGGATTTCAGTTTTTCAAATTAGGAATGCTCAACCTGTATTGGTAAATTTGTATTTTTTTTTTTTGAACAGTGGCCTCCCCATTGTAAGCTTCTGGATCCACTCCTGGTTACACAAACGACTAACAAGTGACAAGGGAGGAAGGTGTGTTCCACACAGAGGGAACAGCATGTTTGAATGCCTAGAGATTTGAAAGCGCATGGCATGCGATAGGGGCCCCAGCCTCATCACCCTCTTTACACATACTGCTGGTGGCCTCACCATCCTTACCCTTTCCCACCTCCATGCCTTCATCCATGCTGCTCCCGGATCTGGTACACCCTCTCCACGACTTCAGTTTGTTTAAATAATATAAACTTCAAG
The DNA here is from genome assembly GCF_049350105.2 of Macaca mulatta. Classification (NCBI taxonomy): domain Eukaryota; kingdom Metazoa; phylum Chordata; class Mammalia; order Primates; family Cercopithecidae; genus Macaca; species Macaca mulatta. Next base: position 189,333,539 of record NC_133406.1, read on the forward strand.
GCTCAGTTCTGTCACCACCTCCTCCAGGAAGCTCCCCAGGCTCTCCCCTTGTCTGAATTCTTTATAGTTGCTGGTGGATGTCATCATAGCTTGTTTCTAGTAGTTAATTATCTTTTTTGTGCCTGTATATGAGACTCCCAGAGATGGGATGATTCTGGCAAATGAGCACCTGGCCGCTGCTCACAAATGGGCAGGATGGGACTTCACTGCCTTTCCAGGCAGTCTGCTTAGATTTAAGCAGCTACCACCAAGCCCAAACTGCCTGGCTCCCCTGGGATCTGGTGCAAGTCCTGTCCCCACCATGGTTGCTGCTGCAGGCTGTCCCCTTCTGCTTCTTCTGGCGTCCTGGAGGTCATGGTTGCTCCAGGGGAGCTACAGTCCTTCCTTACTTCTGTCTCTTCCTTTGTGAAGGGACAGCTCTAATGGCAGCCACATGCTCTGATGAGTCATGGTTAAGAGCAGCATCTGGGGCCAGGAGGTGGTGGCTGGTTAACTCTTCATGGGCCAGTGGCTCTCTCTGCCAGAAGATCAGGTCAGGTGGAGACACTCGCCTCAGGGCTCGGTGCACAGTGGACATTTGGGGAGTGTTGTGGGTGACCCCCACACAAGCGCTGGGAATGCTGGGGAGAGGGGGCCAAGAGGGGAAGTGGCCAGAGTGTTGGCTTTGGATTCAGGAGGGATGGATTCCAGTCCTAGCTTGCCATTTACTAGGTGAGTGACCATGTGTGAATCAAATGAACCGCATGCCTCAGTTTTCCCATCTATAAAATAGCAATTATAGGGATCATTTGAGAAGGCAGTGTGAACTGCCAGCTAGCAGTGACTGCTAAACCGCGTTTTTCCCGCCTTCTGGTCTCCTGCAGTCACTCAGTGGGCAAGATGGTGGGATTAAAATCCAGGCCTGGCTCTGGGGGCTGTCTTTGTCTGCACGAATGCCCTAATTAATGCGGGAGCATGGTGACGGCTCAGGTGGGGGCCGCTTCGGAGCGGGAGCCGTGGGGAGGGGAAGTGACAGTAAAGTGGACCTCAGGTCCCAGAGAACTTCTAGCACCAAATAGGTGGGGACGTGTGAGGAGGGCGCCAGCTCCCGGCCCGGGCGGTGTCTGCGCAGAGGGCGCCGGGCTCTCACCTGTCGGAGCGGGGGTGGGGGCCGCCCGAACCCCCTGGCGGTGCAGGAGCGCGGGTCGCCGCGGGCGGCCATGGCCCCACGGTGCGGGTGGGGAGACCGAGGCCCGGCCCGGCCCCGCCGCCTTCCCCGCCCCCGCCGCGCCCCTCCCCGGCCGCCGCGTCCGCTACCGCACAGCGCCCGGCTCGGGGTTCCGGCGGCAGCACCTGGGCCGCTGCTGGCGTCCGGCTGGGGCAGCGCAGCCCGCGCCCCTCGGCGATGACCTCGGCTGGCGCCCCGGGAGCCCTGCCCGCGGGGTAAGTGCGCGGCTGGGAGGCCCGGGGGCGCGGGCGGCGCCGGCTGGGGCCGGGGCGGGTGGCGGGCGCCACGCCAGGCCTCCCCCGCGCACCAGCCTGGGGCCGCACTGCGGCTTCCAGCCCCCACCCCGCCAGGCCCCTGGGAGCCGCCGCCGCCGCCAGGAGTGGGGGCGGGGGGCTGCGAGGAGGCGGAGGCGCGGAGACCCCGGGTCGGTCACTCCCCTTCTGGGTCCCAACTTTCTCGCGGAGCTATAGTCACAGACACATTCAGAGCAGCCTTCCCCACCTGCCTCGTGGCGTTCACTCCTGTGGGGTGGGCCCTGTTACTCTCATCCCCGTTACAGATGAGGAAACTGAGGCACAGCACTTAAGTGACTTGTCATCGGTCACCCAGGAGGTAAGAGTTGGGGGTGGGATTTGAACTCAGTTCCGTCTGTTGTCAGATCCCCCTACCCCATCATCTTCAGGGACATTAGGGGAATTTAAACGGCTAAGGTATGGGCCAGCCAGGCCCATTGGGTGCAGCAGGAACCTGGATAGTAAAAAGTGAGTGTTGTCACCTTCAGCGTGGCTCTCCTGCCCAACCCTACCCACATCCCACTGAGAAACCCCTGTGGGACCCCTACGTAGATCACCCCCGCCAGTGGCAGACACTACGGTTGGGAGACCTTCAGCAACTCTCTGCTTTTCCTGGGCCCCAGTGGGCAGGGAAGGGGGCAGCTGCTAGGAGCCCTGACTGCTGGGAGGTTGCTGGGCAGAGAGCCGGCCCAGGTGAGCTGGGAGGAGGGCTCACCCTGCCTGGAGCCTCACCACCAGTGACAATATTTGCTAAGGGCCGGAGGCGTGACACGTGAACAGGGAGGTGACGAGGCTGGTGCCAGCTGGCAGCTAGAAGCCTCCACAGGGCTTGCGTGAGTGTGGCTGTATCAGGGCTTGGAAGCTGGGTTGCTGGGGGACACCCTGGCCTGGGAGAGGGTTGCGTGGCGAGTTTCAGCTTGATCATCTTTGTTGTATGACTTTGGCCAGTCCTTTACACTTCCTAGACTTCTGGTCCCTCCTTTGGAAAACACAGAGAAGTGGGACTGGCTGCTCCTTTCCTGCTCTGGGCCCAAGTCTTTGTAAAGCTGGAGGTTGGGTAGGTTCCTTCTGCGCAGCCCTGACTGAGCACCACCACCCTGCTGGGTCCAGAAGAGTGGTTTCCAGGAGAGAAGGAGGGCATGGAGCAAGGTATCTATCAAAGAAGTCTAGACTCCAGGGCTGAAAACCACATTCATCCCACTTCCTTATATGCTTACATCCCTGCCTAAGTGCCCTCTACAACCCTGGGCTCCTCTGGCCCTGCTGCAGGCCTCAGGACAGCAAGCTTGCTCTTCTCACGGGGGTGGGTCTTCCTTATGCGCAACCGTACCTGCCTCTCTGCATGCCTGCCCACTCTTCTTTGAAGCCACCTGTCCATCTGTCACCACCCCTGGTTAGGGTCATCCTAGTGGGGTCTGAGCAGAGGAGGGCCGCACGCAGCAGGACCATTCTCACCTTCACTACAGAGACGCTCACTCAACAGACACTCAGCAAGGCCTGCTCTGGGGCCAGATGGTCATTGGTGAACAAATCAAGCCTTAAATCCCTACCTCTTTAAAAATTATGAAATATTTTAAGTCTTCAGAAAAATATAGCAAATAGTAAGATGAACTCACATACCCTTGCCACCCAACTTTGTCAGATATTAACATTGTGCCCCATTTATTTTATATTCTTTTTAAGAATATAAACCATAGTAGAGACCCTTGAAAGTCTTGTGGAAACCTCTTCCCTCCTTCCCTCTCCAGAATTGATTGCCATCCTGAATTTAGGTTTTATCATTTCCCTGTTTTTATTCTTTTGCTCAATGTGTGTAAATCTTAAAAATATGTAGTTTGTTCTTACTTCAAAGTTTTCTGTGAATGGAGTCCTATAGCATGTGTCATGCTGCAGCTTGTGTTTTCATACTCAACTTCAGGTCTCAGATTTAGCCTTGATCCTGCAGCTGTTGTCCCACTTGCCCTAACGTGTGATACAGCACCCTATGTAGACACCTCCTTATCCTTCTTGATGGATGTCGAGATGTTCCTAGTGTCTTGACAGTGAATATTCTTGTACGATTGTCCTTTGCACATGTGTTTCACGAGGGTGGCCCCTAGTAGTGGAATTACTAGGTTGTTGGATATGTGCACTCGATCTGAAATGAAAGGAAAGGAAATGAAATTAAATGAAATGAAATAGAGACAGAATCTCACTTTGTTGCCCAGGCTGGTCTCAAACTACTGGGTTAAAGCGATCCTCCTGCCTTGGCCTCCTGAAGTGCTGGGATTACAGGTGTAAGCCACCGTGCCTGGCCCACTCAATCTTTTAAAGTTATTTAGTTTCTTTATAAAGTCAGTGCTACTTGATCAAGAAATGATGGTAAGGCTGCGTGCAGTGGCTCACGCCTATAATCCCAGCACTGTGGGAGGCCCAGGCAGGCGGATCACCTGAGGTCAGGAGTTTGAGACAGCCTGGCCAACATGGTGAAACCCCGTCTCTACTAAAAATACAAAAATTAACTGGGCATGGTGGCACACACCTGTAATCCCAGCTACTCGGGAGGCTGAGGCAAGAAAATCTCTTGAACCCGGGAGGCAGAGGTTGCAGTGAGCCTCTCTCAAAAAAAAAAAAAAAAAAAGATGGCAATACATAATTTTAGAAAAAATAATAATTACTCACATTTTCTGAGTACTCTTGTGCTTTCCATAGTTTTAGTTGTTCTTCACAAAAACCGTGGGAGGTAAGTACTGTCATTCCCATTTCCTTGATGAGGAAACAGAGGCTCATAGAGGGCATGGAACATTCCCAAAGTTATCCAGCAAGTAATAGCTGCAGCTTGGGTCTAGGGTTGTCTGCTTTCAGAACTCTTGCAGGCCACACTGCATTAGGTCATGCTACATCACTCCGTGACACATTTATGTGCAGCTAAGGGAGACTTTTTGGAAGGAGAGTCACAATCATTTTTGCCATTTAGAAAGATCGCTTCGGAAGCAACAGATCCCCATGGACAGATTATTTTACTCATTGAGCCAAAGTTCCCCTCGGTGCTGGAGCAGGGATTAAAATCCAGCTCTGACTGCAGTTGGTTCCTGAGCGACTGCTGCGCCGCCTCACCCACCCCACACCTACCTCACCCTGACTGGGATGGAGGTAGGAGGATTTTCTGTTCTCAGTGGGAACTGAGGGTCTCCCAGCTCTACCCAGATCTGCCCATTGGCACAGAAGAAGTAGTACAAGCCAACTATAGTAGAGAAGTGGGAGGGGAGGGGAGAGTGGGGGTGGCTCTGGGCTACCTGACACCCCCTCCCACCCCCTAGCTCCCTTCTCATTCGGGCCTCAAGTGTGGGTGGGATCTGAATGAGAGAGCTGCCACCACTGTGCCAGAGCTCTTGGCATTGGTCACCAGTTCTGCTCCATCCAGCCCAGCACCTCTTCTCCCCATCCCTCTCCTCGGTTCCCCAACACACAGTGGAGAGGCCACCATCAGTGCAGGAATAGATAGATGTTACCTGGGCCAGGCAAGGTGTCCTGGGGAAAGAAAGGTCTTGGAGACGAAGGGGCAGCCTGTGGAGAAATGGGGGCCTCAGTCTCAGTCAGGTGAGGGGAAAGGTTTGGCGCTGTAGCTTCCACAGAATGCATTTTTGTCTTCTCCCAGGCTCCTGAGAGGAGCCTGACTGCGTACCTGTCTTCACTGCCTGTCCCTGCCTTATCTGTGAGAGGCAGATAAGGGTGCCTGCTGACAGGACTGAGTGAAATAATGCAGTCATCAATTTAGATAACTTGAAGTGGTCATCTCTTTGTGGCAATGGTGGTTGTTAATGCTATTATTAAGTCAAATGGGGCGTGTGTCTCCAGCCTTCCTGAGCTCTCTAGCCTCCTCAGCCTCACCCCTCCATTTAGCTGGCCTTCCAGAGCCTCTGTCTTCTAAGTCCTTCCAGAACGCTTGTACCTCCTAACTGATGTCATGCCTCCAACCCTGTGTGTGTGCTGTTTCCCCTTCTTAGACTTCTTTCTCCATCTTGTTCTCAGTTTGATGGCATTTTCTTTGATGCCATCCTCCTTCCATGATGCCATCCTCCTTCCACTCAGCCTCCTCAGTGCCCCAGGCTGAGTTAGAGGTATCTTCTGGGCCCCTTTGGCCCCCAGTGATTCCCATTATTACAGCCCTGAGCACTGTGGCGGTCGCTGCCCTGTCTGCATGTCTCCTGTAGGCTGTGAGCTCCTGAAGAGGCAGCCCTAGATCTGTGTCCACTCTGTGTCCCCAGAGCCCAGTCCTATGCATAGCCTAGAGCATGAGATTCATGGGTGCTTGTGATAGGGAAGGAGGGAGGAAATCAGCCCAGGGCTCAGCTTACCCCTAGTCTGGGGGAGGTCACCGCAGACAGCCTCATCCCAGTTAAGCAGAAGAGGTGCCGGGGCTGCCGAGGGAAGGACTGTGCCCCTCTGCACTGACTGTCCATCCGGCCTGGATCTTTCTCTCCAGGTAGACCAAGCAGATGGGACCTCTCCCTCGGTGGGGGATGGAGGTGATAAGGGGTGCGTGTGTGTGCAGAAATGGGAGGCAGGCTCTTGGCTCTGAAATTGTTTAGCGGTTGCCATAAACCACAACAACAGGCTTGACTCCCTGGGGCTGAGCTGATGGGCACTGGCTCAGGCAGAAACTTGGGTTAGAACGCATGCTTGGATGTGTGACCTTAGCGAAGTTACCGGTCCTCTGTGCCTCAGTTTCCCCATCTGCAATGGTATGTAGGTGTGGGGGGTAATAATCCCATTTCACAGGGCATTTTGAGAGCAATTAGAGAGAATGCCAGTTAAACACCCGGGCAGTAGATGCTCACTGCTGCTTCGTCGATTCATCCAACAGAGATGAATGGCTATGCCCTGGGCACACAGACAGACCCCGTCCCAGCCTCTGAAGAGAGGGGCAGGGGCAGCATCAGGTGGGGCCTTTTAGGCCATGGAAAGGAACTTGGCCTTTACCCTAAGAGCAATGGGAAGCCAGGGAAGGATTTTAAGTCCAGAAGTGACATGGTTAGATTTGTTTTTTGTTTTTTTTTTTAGATGGAATTTTGCTCTTGCCGGGGCTAGAGTGCAATGGCGCGATCTCTGCTCACCGCAACCTCCACCTCCCAGGTTCAAGCGATTCTCCTGCCTCAGCCTCCTGAGTAGCTGGGATTACAGGCATGTGCCACTACGCCCGGCTAATATTGTATTTTTAGTAGAGACGGGGTTTCTCCGTGTTGGTCAGGCTGGTCTCGAACTCCCGACCTCAGGTGATCCACCTGCCTCGACCTCCAAAAGTGCTGGGATTATAGGTGTGAACCACCGCACCCAGCCAGATTTTGGTTTTAAAGACGTATCTTTGGTGATTATGGGAGAGACAGGTTAGGGGAAATAATGCTCCCAATGTTCTCTCTCAAAGAAACTACCTAGAGGCTGGGATGAGTTACAACAAACATCCTTTAAAGTACATTCCTGGCCAGGTGCAGTGGCTCACGCCTGTGATCCCAGCTCTTTGGGAGGCCAAGGCAGGTGAATTACCCGAGGTCAGGAGTTTGATACCAGCCTGGCCAACATGGTGAAACCTTGTCTCTACTGAAAATACAAAAAATTAGTTGGGCGTGGTCGTGGGTGCCTGTCATCCCAGCTACTTGGGAGGCTGAGGCAGGAGAATAGCTTGAACCTGGGAGGAGGAGATTGCTGTGAGCTGAGATCACACCACTGCTCTCCAGTCTGGGCAACAGAGCGACACCCTGTCCTCAAAAAATAAATAAGTAAAAATAATAATTAAGTACATTCTTGAGCTCTCACAGAAGTAACAGAAACACCCTCCAGCCAAGAGTGAAGAGAGAACTGAAGTCAGGCTGGCAAACAAGATGAAGCCACGGCAACCTTAGGCTGTTTACACATTTCAGAAATCTAAAGCCAGGAGTTTCAATGGCCACTCAACAGATGGGAAAGAAGGTCTCGGGCCTACACAGTTACAGTTTGAGGAGTTGGAACTTGGCATCCCCCGACTCAACACATAAATCTGGGACCCTCCGAGGGCTGCAGCCTCAGTGAATAGGAAGATTGGCTAGAAGAAAGGTCCGCCCCCACCAGCAAAGGGAGACAGCATTTCCGATGGGAAAAAAAGACTCCCTAAAAAATTATAAATACTGGTCTGCCATCACACAAACTTTGGGTTTGATGGCACACCACTACCTTTGTGGTCCTGGAAACCATAAACTTAAAAAAGTAACTTAAATGGTCTCAGGGTGGTAGTTCCCCCGGGAACCTGGCCAAAGTAAATGAAAAATCCTTCCTGGAGCAATCCCACAGTCACTTTGGATCTCTCAAACGTGAATTTGTAATATGATTGCAAAACACACAGGAAAATAAGCCAGTGTGAGCAGCAGGCTCCAGAAACAAAAAAGAGCAGAATTAGTTTCCCTGGTAGTCTAAAATGCTGGAATTATGAGATATAGAATAAATAATTATGTTTAAAATGTATAAACGAATTGAAGATGGACTTGAGGCAGGGAACATAATACTACCCCAAATAACTAAGATTTGAAAAAGAACCAACTGGAATTTCACAAAATGAAAAATACAATCATTGAAATGAAAAATTCAGTAGACAGGATAAGTAGCAGGGCAGACACACCTAATGATTGAGAGAGCTGGTGAAATGAAAGAAATTACTCAGGATCTAACAGAGGGTCCAAGAGATAGTATGGAAGTTAGTTAAGAGAGGTGAAATATGGAATATAAAGGTCTAACAGAGAAGAGAGAAGAAGGTGGAAAGAATGGAATGGAGAGTGTTCCGACAGACTTGGGTAAAGATGGTGCTGGCCTGGACCAGAAGGTATTGGGCATAGAAGGGGTTGATTGAGAGATGTTAGGAAGTAGTCTGTGGCTTATACCTGTAATCCCAGCACTTTGGGAGGATGAGGTGGGAGGATCACTTGAACCCAGGAGTTGGAGACCAGCCTGGGCAACATATGAGACCCCATCTCTGTAAAAATTCTTAAAAGAAAAAAAAAAAAGTTAAGAAGTAGAATTGATGGGGTTTAGTGATGGAGGGGATGCAGAGGCCAGAGAAGGGATGTGGCAAAGATGATTATCAGATTTTTGGCTTGAGGAATTGGGTAGAGGAGTGTTGCTTATTAAAATGGCAGACAGGCATGGTGTCTCACGCATGTAATCCTAACACTTTGGGAGGCTGAGGCAAGAGGATCACTTGAACCCAGGAGTTCATTGAGACTAGCCTGGGCAACATGGTGAGATCCCATATCTACCAAAAAAAAAAAAAAAAGAAAGAAAGGCAAAGACTGGGGGAGAACAGATTTGGGAGAATGAACAGGAGTTCAGTTTTGAAAAAGGCATGTTTCAGTTTGCCTGGGAAGATCTGCTGATGCATCTCAGAGCAGGAGACTTTAGAGCTAGGCCTTAAGGTATATGTAGGAGTTACCTGGTGGAAAGGGAATTTCTTCTAACTAACTTTTGGGAAATAGGACTTCCCTTCAGGGAGAGCATCAGGCCCCTTTCTGGAACATTCTTTCACTCAAAGGAGGCCCCTTGAGAAAAGGCATTATCAAAACATCAAATAGACAGGGTTCTGGGATCTCTTAGTTCCATCTCTCATTTTTGTATGGGAAAGCTGAGACCCAGAAAAGTCAGGGGTTTGCTTTCCTAGCCTTAGACTCTTCATTCATTCATTCATTCATTCATTCACTTAACAGATATTTATTAAAAGCCATTTTGTCCCGGATACTAGGTGCTGGGGATACAGCAGTTAAAGATTCTTGCTTCCTGGAAGCTTATAGTTTAGTGGAGGGAGACAGACAATAAACACGAAAATAAGAAAAACATATCATGTCAGAGGGCGGTAAAAGCTACAGAGAAACGTAAGGACTGGAAAGGGTTCAGGTATTCTGGAGGAGCCACTGGCAAAGTGAATTTGAAAGTCCCTGGGCCTCTCGTATGGGGCTGCTGACCCTCGAAGCCCATTGTGACAACGTCTGGGATTCTAGAGTCCAGGCCTGGGGGAGGGAGGAGGCCTGGAGAAGGAGGAGGGAAAAAGGGGCTGTGGGATTTAGTGGGTGGGCTGCACCCCCCCGGGGGGCAGCAGAGCCCAATGGGTCAGAAGGGCCACAAAGACTCCCTGTACCCTTGTGGAGGGTAAGATCATTTATTCCTGAGGCGTCTTGGCTCCTTGCCCTTGGCCCCTCTCCCACCTCCATCAGATCTCAGATGACATTCCCTTCTGCTCCCCCTCCCACCCTTGGGAACACCAAGAGGTGGGTCCGAATTGTTCCTGCGTCTCACTACAGAGTGGCAGCCTGGAGGAGCTCGTGACAGGCACCCAAGGCTGGCCAGGGAGACCGAGTAGGCCCTGTGAGGCTCTGTCCCAGTCAGGAGAGGCTGGAGGGCTGGCGGGCCCCTGTGTCATGCCCCGCATCTCTTCCCCCAGGACTCCTGAGAGCAGCCTCCACGAGGCCCTGGACCAGTGCATGACCGCCCTGGACCTTTTCCTCACCAACCAGTTCTCAGAAGCACTCAGCTACCTCAAACCCAGGTGAGGCTCAAGCCCCGGTTGGGGTAGGGGGTGTGCTTGACGGTCAGGGAGAACCAGAGGTCTTGTATGAGAGGAACTCTGTGTAACTAAATGCCTTCGGCTTTCTGGGTCACCAGGACCTCTGACAAGTCCCATAAAAATGGCTCAGGCTCCATTCCACAGCCTGCGTGTATCCAGGCCCTCTCCAAGGTCACTGTGACTTGCTTGTCCTTAGGCTCTTGAGGGTTCTTCACACTTCCTTACGTGTTCCCGCATAAGGATAAGGAGTTTCTTCCTCGCCAGCTCTCACACGACCCTTTGTTTATTTTTCCCCAAAGCACTAAAGACTAGGTTGCCTGCTTTCCTGGGTGTTTTAGGGCAATAAAGAGGGCTGCTCCCTTGACCATTTCCTTGAATGCTCACAGCCATGTTTCTGTAAATACAAATCAATAATGTGCATATACTCCTTTTTCTTTACTTATCACTTTTTCTCAGTTTTAAAAATTGAGATATTATTCAGATACCATAAAACTCACCCTTTCTTACCACTTTAAAACATTTATTGGGCTGGGCGTGGTGGCTCACGCCTATAATCCCAGCAGTTTGGGAGGCCAAGGCGGGCAAATCACTTGAGGTCAGGAGTTGAAGACCAGCCTGGCTAACATGGTGAAACCCCATCTCTACCAAAAATATAAAAAATTAGCTGGGTGTGGTGGTGTGTGTCTGTAGTCCCAGCTACTCAGGAGGCTGAGGCAGGAGAATGGCATGAACCCAGGAGGTGGAGCTTGCAGTGAGCCGAGATCGCGCCACTGCACTCCAGCCTGGACGACAGAGCCAGACTCTGTCTCAAAAAAAAAAAAAAAAAAAAGAAAAAAGAAAAGAAAGAAATAAGCAATGTTTACCTTACTATACCTTTTTGATTAATGCTCCTTGCAAAGAAAATCATGTGTGAGACTGTTTCCTTCTAGAGTTAATAATTTTCTTGCTTTTCCCATTTTCCTAATTTGCTAAACATTTATCCTTAAGTCTTTGTAACCACTCCTATCAGATCATCCTATGGTGAGTTTTTCCCAAAATGCTGAAATCTATCAAGTAAGCACTCAGTACCCCCCTCATTTTCCTGGAAACCTATCCTTGGGAGGACAGACATGTCTTCTGGCTCCTCCTGGCTGTTTCCTAGAGCTCCTTTGCGTTTCTCCTGCTTCTTTGATTCCAGGTCTTTTCTCTTGTGTCCCCCTCGTTTGCCAGGGAATGTCCCATAGAAATTTCCTAAGAAAGGCTGGGCGCAGTGGCTCATGCCTGTAATCCCAGCACTTTGGGAGGCTGAAGTGGGTGGATCATTTGAAGTCAGAAGTTCAAGACCAGCCTGGCCAACGTGGTGAAACCTCGTTGCTACTAAAAATACAAAGATTAGCTGGGCATGGCGGTGAGTGCCTGTAATGCCAGCTACTTGGGAGGCTGAGGCAGGAGGATCGCTTGAATTCAGGAGGTGGAGGTTGCAGTGAGCAGAGATTGCTCCATTGCGCTCCAGCCTAGGTGACAGAGTGAGACTCTGTCTGGGGAAAAAAAAAAAAAAGAAATTTCCTAAGAAAGGCTGGGTGCAGTGGCTCATGCCTGTAATCCCAGCACTTTGGGAGGCTGAGGTGGGTGGATCATTTGAAGTCAGAAGTTCAAGACCAGCCTGGCCAACGTGGTGAAACCTCGTCGCTACTAAAAATACAAAGATTAGCTGGGCATGGCGGTGAGTGCCTGTAATACCAGCTAATTGGGAGGCTGAGGCAGGAGGATTGCTTGAATTCAGGAGGTGGAGGTTGCAGTGAGCAGAGATTGCTCCATTGTACTCCAGCCTAGGTGACAGAGTGAGACTCTGTCTGGGGGGGGAAAAAAAAAAGAAATTTCCTAAGAAAGACTTGTATAAATATATTTTTTTCCCTAAGAATTTTGAATACCTTGCTTCAGTGTTCTAGCATTTACTGTAGCTGTGAGAACCCTAATTCTTCTCACTTACTCTTTCTCCAGAAAGGTTTAGGATTGGCTCTTGTATTTCTGAAAATCTGGAATTTTACCGCGATGTGTGGCAATGAAGTCTTTTTTATTCTGGATTGTTATGCAGGCTCTCAGTTCTGGGCAATGCTCTTGTACGATAGTTCCATCTTATTTCCCTTTCCTGGGCTTTCTTTAACGTGCCTTTTGGACCTCCTAGGTCAGTCCTCTTCTGAGCCTCTTCTCTCTCCCTCTTGTTTTTCCCATTGCTTTATCTTTTTTTTCCGTCTGATTTTTGGAAGATTTCCTCACCCTTCTCATTAATTCCTGCTGTTGACTTCTTTATCTCTGTAATCATATGATTAATTTCCTGGCATTCTTTATTTTCTGAATGTTCTTTTTTCTTCTTGGTTTATGGTGTACTAACTTCTTTATATCTATATTTGGAATATGAGGCCCTTAGGACAGTGCCTGGCATGTATTAAGTATCTAATAAAGTATTTATTGTTATTGTCACAGAATATTATTTCTGTTTAAAATATTTCATTCTTTTCCTGCATAACTTGGCGCTCTCTGTGTTCCTGGAGTCTGTTTAATGGGGGAATTCTCTTCTCATGGGGTGCTTTCTTCAAAAACCCAGCCATCCCCGGCTGTCTGTCTAGTCCTGTTTAAGAATGAGCCCATGCGAAGGCCAGCCGGGAGGTCTGTGCCAAGCTGCCTTGTAGTTGGTGGAGTTGGCTTTGGATGACCTGGCCACCAGATGTCAGCAGCCGGGATGGCTTGGCTTCTCCAGTGAGGAATCCTCCATTTCTCAGCCTGGACAGAGAGCCTTAGCCGCCTAAATTGGGAGACTAGGGGCTGAGGTCTAATCATCTCTGCCACCTACTCCCCCTAGTCCGCCTCTTTTCAGCTCCAACTTGTCCCCTGCACCCAAGCCCCAAGGAAAAGTGAATGCTGAGGCCAGGGGACTGGTTTCCACAAGTCCCCAGGCCTGACCTGTTCAGTTTCTGTAGACATGATGGACCCATCTTTCTCCCTCTAGGGTCAGTGGCCCAGCTTTTGGGGTGGGGTGAGTGTTCCATGGCATGGGGCAGTGTCCACACCTCACTCCCACCCTCTGAGGGAACCTGGCTTGAGGGGGTCAGGCTGGGTGGGTCAGGGCCTGCAGCAAGAGTGTGGCCATGGCCTGAGGCAGGCGCAGCTGCAGCTTGCTCTGTCTTAGAATGTCCAGGTTCCCCTCTCAGTTTTCTTGGAAGGCTCCCCAGCTCCTGCTTCTCCCCTAGTCATTTCCTGTTGCTCACTCAAGCCTGGACCCCAGACCATAGCCACCCTCCTGCACTGGAAACCAGCTGCCCAGGACACAGCTGCTCAGCCTGTCCCATACCCCAAGCACGGACACTGGCCCTTCTCCTCACCCACTGAACCCCCGATAAGGTCATGCCTCAGCCTACTCTAAACTGTCCTGTAGACTTGGGGCCAACAGAAGGGAGTCAAAACACTGGAGAAAATATTAAAACCAAAGGCTGTGGCTGCGCCTGGGTCCTCGAACTGTCTCTGCCACAAGGTCCCTGAAAGGGCTTTTCCCTCTATGGCCCCCTCACCTCAGGAGGGCATTCTAACAGGAGTCCTGTAGCTCTCAGGACCCCCAGAGGAAACCCTCGTCCTAACAGAGACACTCCAGGAATCCAGTCTTCCCATGGAGCCACCTGTTACCTCACGTGGGAAGCAGTGCAGCATCTGTTTCTTAGCCCCTGCCTTATTCCAGAAAAGGATCCTTTCTTTCTTTTTTCTTTCTTTTCTTTCCTTCTCTCTCTTTCCTTCTTTCCTTCTCTCTCTTTCCTTCTTTCCTTCTCTCTCTTTCCTTCTTTCCTTCTCTCTCTTTCCTTCTTTCCTTCTCTCTCTTTCCTTCTTTCCTTCTCTCTCTTTCTTTGTTTCTCTCTCTCTCTCTTTCTTTCTTTCTTTCTTTCTTTCTTTCTTTCTTTCTTTCTTTCTTTCTTTCTTTCTTGTTTGTTTTTGAGACAGAGTGTCGCTGTGTCACTCAGGCTGGAGTGCAGTGGTATGATCTCAGCTCACTGCAACCTCCACCTCCTGGGTTCAAGCGATTCTCCTGCTTCAGCCTCCCTAGTAGCTGGGATTGCAGGTGCATGCCACCATGCCCGGCTAATTTTTTATATTTTTAGTAGAGATGGGGTTTCACAATTTTGGCCAGGCTGGCCTTGAACTCCCGACCTCAGGTGATCCCCCCACCTTGGCCTTCCACAGTGCTGGGATTACAGGCATCAGCCACCACACCAGGCCCTTTATTTCTTTTTGAGTTTAACAGTTTTCCTCCAGATAGTAGTGTCAGTAGCACACTACCCCCATACCACCTGTGACAACCCAAAATATCTCCAGAAATTGCCACGTGTCCTCACGTTGGGAGTGGGGATACCCTGGCACTTCCAGTGAGAACCACGGGTCTAGAAAAAATAATTCTTGCTGGAAAACAGCCTCCCTTCCTCACTGATGGCCACCGAAGCTTCAGAAGATGTTGGGCCCAGTGTCATTTGCTGTTCTTCACTGAACACACATTGTCTCGTTTAATTGTCCTGGTCCCGTGCAGTGGGGGACGGTGCTCCTCTTTCGCTCTGAGTGGGGCATCTGGGCTTTCCTAGCTCCCTTCCCCGTCTCGCCTCTGCTTTCCATAAGTCATGCCTTTGAGTAGCGTTGTCCCTGCTTCTAGCATATTTCACTTAGCACTGAGTGTGACCTGACGCACTGTCTCTGGGACGTGGAGGCTACTGCTCTTGGCTTTCTTGAATTATATGATCGTGGTTAATAAACCGCAGAGTGGGATTCGGATCCAGGTCCTCCAGCTGCACAAACCACACACCGACTGCTATGTGTGTGGTTTGCCCTCCCCCTTGGGTTGGCGGCATTTACCTTGGGCAGGGCCTCACATCTGCCTCCCCCAAACCACGAGGAGTGAAGGAGGTGGAAAGGGTGCATCGGGGGCATGTGTGGGGGTGCAACAAGTTCAGGGTATGCCCTTGAGCGTTCTGGAGTTTCTCTGAGGGAAGAGGTAAGGTCACCTGCCAAAACCAGGGGCCAGGTGGTGGTGCAGGGATAACGAGGAGAGGGGAAAAGGTGTTTCTGGACAGGATGCTGGGCCTGGCTGAGGCTGTCTGTGTAGGGGGCAGCTTTCTCCAGCATTGCTCAGTGGCAGTGTGGAGAAAGTGGGCCGTTGTGTGGCTCCTGAGCTGGGCTCCTAGCTGGGTTCAGCAGGTTGGCAGACTTGGCATTGAGTATGTTGACAAGAGAGAGAGACTGGTATGAGGACACTAGGCTAAGCAGTCAGGAAGAGGGGACAGACTGGAGGAGGGAGGATGGGCAGTGGGAGTGATGGGCCAGTACAGGCAGGTCAGGAGGCTTAGAGCTGGGAGGGTGGCGGCATCCTTTAAGACTCCAGAAGCAGAGCCATTCTGTGTGATGAAGACAAGGTCACACTGCAACTCAAAGGATGGAGATGGTTGGGCAACTATCACTGGTTCATTCAGCAACAGCCTTTGAGCGCCCTCCTGGGCCCGGCAGTGAGCTGGGTGCTGGTGCTCCATTACTGAGCAAGATGTGGGCTGTTCTCAGGGTCCAGCAGGGAAATGGCGAAACAAGCAATAAGGGGTGCCGAGAACTACCCAGGGACCCCACTTCATGTGGGAAAGGAGCTGGTCGGGAGGACTGCATCATTCCCTGGGGCTCATTGCCAAATAGAAATTCAGGGTCATTTGTTCAAATATTATTAAAATTTAAAGACAGTGACAGCAGAGAATTAAACCAAACATGGGCCCTTTTTAGGCACCGGCCCTGTGCAACGGCATAGACCACACACCCATGAAGCTGCCCTGGAAGGCTTCCTGGAAAAAGTGACATTTACGCTGAGATGGACTGGATGAGAAGGAGTCAGCCAGATAGAGGGGGCATTTCTAGGTGTAAGGAACTGCCTTTGCAAAGACTGGGTGGTGAATGAGGGTCTGGTGTATCTGAGAGATGGAGACACTCACCCTGGAGTGGGAGGAACTGAGGCAGATCCCAGAAGGAAGAGGGCAGGGTGATGGGCAGCGGACTGGGGATGGGGAGTCCATAGAAGCAACTTGGGCTGGAGAGGAAGTAGAGTCTGAAAGGACCAGAAAGTGGAGTAGGGGGAGCTTCAGTGAGCATGAAGGGGCAGAGACTTGGAGAGGTCAAGGGGCTGCCTCTGCCTCCCAGTGCCCTCCCTATCCTGACAGCTGGTCTGGGACCAAGAAGGTGGGACCCCAGTAGACATGTCCCAGAGTGAGGGGACAGCTCAGGAATGAGCCGACTAATGGCCTGGATGATACATATGCAAATAAGAACTTGGGTACAAGCTAAACTTGGAGTGCCTGAGGTTCGAGGGTTGTCATACCTCTGTACCCCATTTCCCAGTTCAGACTAGAGTTGGGGACTTCCAGGAGGCAGGCTGGGGAGGGGCTAGTATTCTTAGCCACAGACGCCTGTTGGGGCCTTGGGCCTCAGACTAGAAATTCCACTTTGTCTGCCAGCTGCCCGGGGGGAGCTGTCCCTCCTTCTGGGCCCAGCACCAGACAAGGTTCCACAGGTGGGGCTGGGCAGGTGGTGCTGAGTCCCAGGCCTCTGACTGGCAGTGGGAGAGGAAGAGAGAGACAAGGGCTTGAGAGATGGAGAGGCCTGGGGGCTGGGGTGTTATCTGGGGGATGGGTCTGTGTGCTGCCAGGGAAGCCCCTCCTCAAGGAGAAGGTTTTTATGCAGGGAAGTGGCACAGGACACGGAGGGACTCATATTTACTGAGCTTTGGTGCAGTGGCCCCTGGCCTGGGTATTATTCTGTTTAAGCCATGCAAAAGCCCGTGGGGGAGAAGAGTTACGGTTTTCCTTCTGCAGGGAAAAACCTGAGGCTGAGGGAGGCTGTGAGACATGAGACATGCCAGGTCACACAGCTGGTAGCTGGCAAAGCTGAGACTCCAACCTGTGTCTGAGGGGCTCTGAAGCCTGGTTCTGGCCCCAGCTCTGGGCAGCCTGCTCCTCTCCACAAGCCACTGCCTGCAGATGAAGCAGTCCTGGCAAAGGCCTGGGAGCATCCAGAGAGTGCCCCTGGCTGGCAAGCGGTGGAGCAGCCTTGGTTTCCTGCCTTTGACCCTCAGGGATCACAGGAGTGTCACCCAGAAGTAGCTTAATTTACGAGTGTTTTATGAACAGGAAAAGGGGTGAAGTCACATGATTTCACAACCAAACAGCCTGTAAACCTTAGTCATCTCTCTTTCCTCTGAAGTTCCCAGCATAAACCTGGCACTGAGGAGCTTTATAAATAATTTACAAGGAGACCTGGGGAAGGGAGTAAAGGCGCTCCCAGTCAGTCCCACAGGCTTACAGGGACCCGGGCAGGCTAGCATTATCGTCCCCATTTTGCAGAAGCAGAAATCTAGGCCCAGACATGTTAAGTGGCTCCCTCCACATACAGAGAGGACCTGGCGTTGTTCGCATCCCTCCTTGCCTGTTGCCCTCTCCATGTGATGGACTAAATGCTACCCTCTGCCCCCAACGCACCCTTCAGCTGAGGAGCCTGGGGCGGTGGAGGAGCAGGGAGCCCAGAGACTCCTGAGGCCACCTTGGCTCAGCCCTGACATCAGTACTGAGGACAGAGATGAGTCACACACAAACTCTGTCCTCGAGGTGCCCACAGTCTGCAGAGAGCTGAGCCTATGCCGGTCAGTTCAGCATGACCCGTACCTCAGTTACAGATGGAGTCCCTGAGGAGGAGGCCTGGATTCCCAGGGCTCTGGGAGGCATTTGAGGGCCTTGACAGATATGTCAGGAGATGTAGAGGAAGGGTATTTCTTTCTTTTAAAAAAAAATTATTATTACTTTTTAGAGACAGGGTCTCACTATGTTACTCAGCCTAGTCTCAAACTCCTGGGCTCAAACAATCCTCCCGCCTTGCCCTCCTAGAGTCCTGGGATTACAGGCATGTGCCACCACACCTGGCCGAGGAAGGGCATTGCAATCTGAGGGAACAGCCTGGGCAAAGGCCTGGGGGAGGGAAATGTGGGATTTTCTAACGGAAGGTCTTTGTGGTTCAGTGTGGCTGGGGGTGCAGTCTTGAATGTGACCAGATAGGGGTGGGTGGGGAACAGAAGCATCAAGAGGGCTGGAGAGGTGGGCAGGGCTGACATCTTGTGGAGCTTCAGCCCCGGCAGGATCTCCTAGGATGTGGGAGCCATGGGAAGGTGTAACTATTGGGCACCATGATCAGATGAGGGGAGGGAGTGGGAAGAGGCAGCAGGTGACTAGCGAGGAGGTCCAGGGAAGTGGGGTTGAGGGCGGCCCAGGGGTGGGGTTTGGGCTAAACAGGATCTCACAGACAGGACTTGGGCTCAGCCTACAGGAGGTGGGGGCAGAAGGCAAGAGGGTGGCACTGGGGGCAGGGAAGGGCAGCCTCGGGCCGACATGCACTAAAGCCTTTCTCAGTGCTCATGGCAGCTATGCTGCTGCCACCCCTACTGAGCCGATGAGGAACTGAGGCTCAAATCTGGTAGATCACTTAGGGCCACTCAGCAGGAAGAGGGCAAGCTGGAAACCGAATCTGAGGTCTTTTGAGTAGCAGTGAGCAGATCAGACCTGGCCAAGGACCTCCCCGTGCCTGGACCCCCGGTCCCCTTGCCTCACTGCAGAATGGAGGAGGACGGAGATGAGCTGCCCAGGGCCAGCTGCCTCTGGGGCTCTGTGAGGTGGTGCTCTCAATGTCCCTTCTCTTCGGCAGAACCAAGGAAAGCATGTACCACTCACTGACGTATGCCACCATCCTGGAGATGCAGGCCATGATGACCTTTGACCCTCAGGACATCCTGCTCGCCGGCAACATGATGAAGGAGGCACAGATGCTGTGTCAGAGGTTGGGGGTGTTGGGGGCAGGGATCAGAGGTTGGGAGGCCCACCCTTCTCTCACCTTGGCCCATCCCAGTGCCTAACATGCCACTATTCGCACTGCTGCTTTTGGCTAAGACGTTGTGTCTGCAGGTGCTAAGAGCCGTCCCTGTTGTTCCTGCCTCAGGAGCTATGTTGTCTGAGCCAGTCACTGGGCAGCTTTCAGGGACCAGGGTGACAGAGTAGAGGAGGAGGCACCACGACTTGAGTGGGCAGGAGGGTAGGCCAGGCTGGGCACGAAGAGACATTAAGGAGAGGAACCCAAATGTGGCACAGGTTGGGAGCTGCCAGGAGCAGCGTCACCTGGCCTGGACGCGGGTTGACCAGGGGCTGCTGTTTAGCCTCAGCCCCAGGACTGATCAGGTGGTAACTGTCCCATTTTATCAGTGAAGACACTGAGCCTCAGAGAAGTTAAGTGACGGTTTTTACCAGAATATCAAACCTCTTCTGCCTGACCCCAAAGTCTGTGTTCTTTCTGTTAGCTCTGTCTCTCTAGGAATGTTCTAGAGTGTAGCAGAGAGGGACAGAGACAAGTGTGGCCTCTCTCTAATCCTCACCTGAGGCCCCTCTTTTTCCTTCTCAGGCACCGGAGGAAGTCTTCTGTAACAGATTCCTTCAGCAGCCTGGTGAACCGCCCCACGCTGGGCCAATTCACTGAAGGTGTGGCATCCAGGACGTCCTCTCAACCATGCTAAGCCCAGGCGGCCAGCTCCAGGCCCAGGAAGGGGCAGTTATCCTCCCTGTCATCGCCTAGGGGGCCAGGCCCTGGGGTCCATGCCAGGACACACATGGGTCAGACCTGGGGCCTTTTGAGGCCTGGCTCTCTAGTGAGGGTGTGGGGGGCAGGTGAGACCCACTTATGTGATAGCACTACTGGCTGAGAACCTGCAAGTCAAGAAAAGGGAAAGCTGTCCAAGGCCAGGGCTCTGCTCCTCAGGCCCACAGTTGTATGTGCAGTTGAGTTTACTGATTTAATTATCCTGGTGATCACATGGGCCCCAGAGGAGAATGTGGTGTCAGCAGCTGAGTCACTGGGACAACATGAGAAGAGATGGTGTGGGCTGTCATGGTCCATCCAGGTCTTTGTGCCATGACCACATGCAGCTGTCCTGGAGGCAGCAGTGGCTGACCACAAGCAGTGAGGGGCTCTGCAGCATAGGAGAAAGTGGCCTTACCCTCCTCAAGAGCCCTGGAAGGTTCTAGCGCCCCACAATGCATCTGATGTTGCTGGGTGCACAGCACCTACAGTGGTGCTTGGAGAACAAGACTAGGCGACCTTCTTGGGGAGGGTGTGAGCTAGCTTCTAGGGACAGTGACGAACACTCTGAAGCACTGGGTGACGAGGTAGGGGACAGGAGAGGTGCTGACACAGGTTCCCTTTGCTTTTGGGAAAGTGGGGGTGTGAGGATTCATCCCAGGCCTCCTGATTAGAGTCCCAGGAGGCCACAGGGCTTTGGTTTTTTCCCCACAGAGGAAATCCACGCTGAGGTCTGCTATGCAGAGTGCCTGCTGCAGCGAGCAGCCCTGACCTTCCTGCAGGTAGGGACCCCCACTTGTACAAGGAGGCTGGGATTTCAGAAGATCAATTTCCACATCCAACCACAGCCCTTCCCCTAGAGCAACTGTGACCCATCCCCCATAGCAACCACGACCCATCCCCTGTAGCAATCGTGACCCATCCCCTGTAGCAATCGTGACCCATCCTTCACACTCCTGCCCCTGGCAGGGCTCAAAGGGAAGTGATGGGCATCACGCCCTCACACCCCTAGCACATGCGCTCCCACCGTTACCGGGATGCTGTTTCCACTGTGTGGCTGCTGCATTTCCTGTTAAGGGTCCTGTGGGGGTGATAGGCATTGTCTCAAAGCCTGCTTTCCATGTGATTCATTCAACAAGCTCTGTAGCACCTGTGATGTACCAGACTTTTTGCACACGGTACAGGTATGTAGTTTCTATATACACACATTACAGTTTGCTTTTGCTAATACTTACATTTATTATTTAATCTTCACCACAGAGGCTGTGAAGGGGAGACTTAGAGGAGAGGGGTCACTTTCCCAAGGTCACATGATTAGCAAATGATGAGCAGGGATTTGAACCTAGGTCTGATGAAGTTGGAGCCCAGGTCTCCTCACCACACAGTGGGAATGATGAGAATGATCACTACATGCTTTTGCCTGAAAGCCTGGGTTATAATGAGAACATATCAGCATCATTATATATGTCTGTTTAGCAGAAGAGGGACATTTTAGTGTTGGGGTGCTGGTTAATTTCATAGCTTTTTTTTTCTCTTTTTGACCTGGGGAGATTAGAATTGGATTAATCCTAATCCTTGCTTTAGGATTCACTGTAATGATTGCACCATAAACGACATTTTGTTTTGTTTGTTTATTACATTTTTACAAATAATGAACACCCATCAACACCACAGCCAACTGGAAGACAGAACACGGGCAATAACTCTCCCCACCCTGGGACTCCTCCTCGCCCTGTCCATGCACCCAGCAGGGGAATCACTACTAGAGTGTTATGTTTATTGTCCCCTACCCTTTCCTTTTTTTTTTTTTTTTTTTTTTTGAGACGGAGTCTCGCTCTGTCGCCCAGGCTGGAGTGCAGTGCTGTGATCTCAGCTCACTGTAACCTCCGCCTCCTGGGTTCAAGCGATTCTCCTGCCTCAGCCTCTGGCTAATTTTTGTATTTTTGTATTTTTAGTAGAGATGGAGTTTCACCACGTTGGCCAGGCTGGTCTCGAACTCCTGACCTCAAGTGATGCGCCCACCTCGGCCCTACCCTATTTTTTTTTTTAAAAATCGCTTTCTCAGCTTTGTACTCATGCCTGAACAGCATATGGTGATGTTTCATTTGCTTTTGAGCTTCCTAAGTGGTGTGGGTCTTGCTTTCTTCCCTCGGCCTTATGTGACTGTGTGTTATTCTCTTGCCTGAACACACCGCAGTTTGTTTATCTGTCCTTCTGCTGGTGGCCATTTGGGCTGTTTCTGTTTCTTGGCTATCATGAACTTGCACAACCCTTGTCCATCCATTTTCCATTGGGTGTAAACAGTGAATAGAGCTGCTGGCGGCTATAGGCAACGGAAGTTTTACATTTAAAAATGTGATAAATACCTGCTTGTTGTAAAAACCACAAACAATCCAAAAACAAGCATCCCCTCTCCTTTCTTGCAGTCCCTCCACCTAGAGGGAGATACTGTTAATCATTGGGCGTGGCCCCTCCAGGCCTCTCTCCAAGCACAGAGTAGTGTACCTGTGAGGCTGGTCCAACCCTGGGCATTTTAGAGGTTTTGTTGAGCCAAAGAGCAGGGAGGCCTGGTTTGGCTGATCTCTGACCTCATCCCCCAAGGGTTCCTCACAGGGAGGGGCAGTCAGGCCCAGAGCCTTGCATGATCCCTCTCAGCCTACGGCTGCCCACCTGGGCCAGGCGGTCAGCATCTTTTCCTCCTGCAGGACGAGAACATGGTGAGCTTCATCAAAGGTGGCATCAAAGTTCGAAACAGCTACCAGACTTACAAGTGAGTGGGGCTGGCCATCCGCTTGTGGAGACTCTGGGTCACAGCCTCTGCTGTGCTGTTCCCCTCAGGCGGCTTTGTGGGAGGAGAAGAGTACTAACCAGGGCCAGAACCTAGGCTGTTGATGCAAGCCAATTTCCATGCCCTCAGGCCCTCAGTCTCCTGAAATCATATTCCCCTGGCTTTCTGGCTGTGTCTCTTCCCTTTGGTCCCTTGAGTGCTTGCTCCCTGCCTGACCCTCTGCTGGGGAAAATAAGACACAGATTCTGCACAGGCTGGTCTGGCGGGGGCAGGGAGATAGCCACACGAACAGCCATTTTGGGAACAGCAGCAGAACTCCCACAGATCTGTTAAGGCCCAGTCCAAATGCCACCTTCCCCATGAAGGCTTCTTTAACTCTAGTACACAGGAAAGGTATACACACACACACATGCATACACACACACACACACACACATGTGGACACACTCTCTGCAGGCCAAAATCACTTTCGTGCTATCTCTGGATCCCTGACATTCAAACTAGCCCAGGCCCAGGCCATGTTTATGAATGAAAATTCAGTCCGGAGCGTTTTTACCCAACGTGGCTCCAAAATCCCTTATCTATGGTTCCCACAGCAACAAAAGCTCTGAAAATCCAGTCCCCCACTCACCAAGTGTTGCATTAAAACTTATTTCCATTAAAAGTTGATTTGAGGCCGGACGCGGTGGCTCAGGCCTGTAATCCCAGCACTTTGGGAGGCTGAGGCAGGCGGATCACCTGAGGTCAGGAGTTCGAGACCAGCCTGTCCAACCTGGTGAAACCCTGTCTCTACTAAAAATACAAAAATTAGGTGGGCGTGGTGGCAGGTGCCTGTAATCCCAGCTACTCGGGAGGCTGAGGCAGGAGAATCACTTGAACCCGGGACGCAGAGGTTGCAGTGAACTGATATCATGCCACTGCACTCCAGCCTGGGTCAAAAACAAAAACAAGGGGGGTGGGGGCAAGAGTTTTAAAGAGAGTAGATAAGGTTTGAAATATGCAGAGGATTATGCAGAAATCACTATGGAAACAGCACAAGAGTGACTGGCAGTACGGAGAAGCCCAGCTGAAGCTGGTGATGATAAATTTACGGTGACACCAATCTTACTACACCTGCTCAGTAGTCCACATGCACCACAGAGAAGGCAGATAATTTACTTCATGCTTTTTCCATCAGGCAAGAGAGACAGAAAAATAATATTGCAAAGGGGGCTAAGGATAGACATGAAGCTATAGACCAAAAGACAGGGGAATAAAGTTTTACTTTTACAGGAGGAAAATAATTCATGGTGGTGGATATTGGGGATAGTTGCATAATAATGGAAATGTAGTTAATACCACTGAATTGTACACTTAAAATTGGTTAAGATATTAAATTTCATGATATGTATATTTATCACAGTAAAAAAAAATTGAAAAAAAGAGGAAAAGTAAAAAAGTCTTTTTTTTTTTTTTTTTTTTTTTGGAGATGGAGTCTTGCTCTGTTGCCCAGACTGGAGTGCAGTGGCACAGTCTCAGCTCACGGCAACCTCTGCCTCCCGGGTTCAAGCGATTCTTCTGCCTCAGCCTCTCGAATAGCTGGGACTACAGATGTGCGCCACCCCGCCTGGCTAATTTTTTGTATTTTTAGTAGAGATGAACTTTCACCACATTGGCCAGGCTGGTCTCGAACTCCTGACCTCAGGTGATCCGCCTGCCTCGGCCTCCCAAAGTGCTGGGATTACAGGTGTGAGCCACCGCGCCTGGCCTATTTATCATCTTTATCTCCCCCATTTAATGTAGGTGCTTCCCTGCAGGGATATTGTGAACTTGTTACAAGGTATTGCTAGGGTATAATGTACCATATAGCATGTGGACATCACGTTACCTTGGGGGCCTATGCTAGAAGTTTTCTAGGAAAACCAGACAAGTGCTCTGGCCCCAGCCTCCCTACCAGCTGCCAGAATGATGTCGCCAAAGCACACACCTTGTCAGGCCACCCCTTGCCAGCTCCCAAGGCTCCTCTTGCTCTTAAAAGAAGTCCTGGGTTATTGCTGAGTCCTTCCTGGGAGTTCGCCCCTGCCCTGCTTGCCACATCTCCCACTTCACTCTGCCTTAGGTCCTTGAGACTTCCCCCAGTTCTTCAAATATGCCAAGGTGGTTCCTACCTTAGGGCCTTTGGACGTGCTGTTCTCTCTGTCAGAAACACTTTCTGCACTGAGCTTTCTGTACCAGATTTCAGCTCAAATGTCACCTCCTCAGAGAAGCCTTTCCTATCCCCAGACTAGGTCAGGTCCAAGGATTCTTCTCCTTGGAGCCTGCCATCACCCTCATAGTGATTTAATGGGGGGAGGGAGGGTCTGTCCCTTAAAGTGAGAATGCTGTGGGGGCAATGGCTTGGTGACTTTGGTCCCTGCTGTCTTCCAGTGCCTGGCACAGAGAAGCCTCAAGCTTGCTAATTGAAAGCCTTCAAAATGCTGTCAGCCCAGGAAGGAGGCAGACACATCGTTAAAGCCTCTGTCCTGCCTCAGGTGGCTGGGCTAGGGGCTCTGTGCAGTTGGTAACCAGGAGAAATAGAGTTGAATTCCAACCAGGAGACTCCAGGAAGACTTCCTGAAGGAGGAGGTGTTTGGGCTAGCCCAGTGGTTTTCAGCTAGGGGTGACGTCCCCCTCTGAGACATTTGGCGGTGTCTGGAGACATTCTGGGTGTCCAGCTGGGGAGAGGATGCTACTGGCATCTGGTGCTCAGGGGCCATGGATGCTGCTAAACATCCTAAGATGCCCAGAACAACTCCCCTGCCACCCCCAACAACAAAGAATTATCCATCCCCAAATGTCAGCAATGCGGAGGCTGAGAAAACCTCTTTTAGACAGGATGTGGAGTACCAACAAATGTCCAGAAGCTGCCCATGGCAGAGTGTGCCAGGGCCCATACGGCTGAAATTCAGGGGTGAGGAGTGTGTTATCATGGTGGGAGATGGGATTCGAAATTCCTCAAATATCAGTTCTCAGGATCACCAGAACTGTATGAATCCACCACCAGGGAGTTTACCTGAGGCCCAGCTGGAAGGGGTCCCCGCCCCTAACCCCCACCCCCAGCAGTGGCTGAAACAGGACTTGGCATCTCTCTGCAGGGAGCTGGACAGCCTTGTCCAGTCCTCACAGTACTGCAAGGGTGAGAACCACCCGCACTTTGAAGGAGGAGTGAAGCTCGGTGTGGGGGCCTTCAACCTGGTGAGTGCTCCTCCCCCATTTCCACAGCGCCTGGCTCGAGCTCAGTCTCCCCTTCTGTCCCTGACTCGTCTGGTCACTGCCAAGTGCCCCTGCACCTGACTGTGTGCTGGGCACCGGGATCCAGAGATGACCAGATGTGTGGCCAGCCTTCAGGGACTCACAGCTGGGGTGGGGGTGGAGTGGGCGCTGCAGCCAGCTCCAGAGTCCATCAGTGCATTTCTTCCCAAGTCCGGCCAGTAGCTTGAAATCCACTGTGGTAGAGCCTTCACAGCACCTGACCATGGCACACATAATAAATCAGGGCATTCTCTGCCCTAGAGAGCTGCTGGCTACACATTTACCAGTGGCAGGGAAGGAGACAGTCCTGAAACCAGCTGATGACTTAGAGGGGACAGAGAACTAAGTCTTCCTCCTGCATGGAGTGGGGGAAGGTTTCCTGCGGGAGGGAGTGAGCATCTGTGCTGGCTCCTGAAGGATTCCTAGGAGTTTCCCAGCTGAGGAGGGGCTTTCAGGCAGAGGGATCAGGAAGTCTGGGAAAACTGCCTGATCAAGGGAGGAGGAGCTTCCCAGGGAAGATTTTAGCCTCGGGAACCTAGGTGGCCAGGGGCCTTTCCAAAGTTAGAGGGGTGGCCCTCTCCTCTCCAGGTAAAGCCTGTTAAAGAGCAGGCCTTGGGACAGTGGGGGTGGCCCCTGCCCCCTCTGGGTACCTTCACATGCTTGATTACCTCCTTTCTTGCAGACATTGTCCATGCTTCCTACTAGGATCCTGAGGCTGCTGGAGTTCGTGGGCTTTTCAGGAAACAAGGTAACCACCTGCTTCCTAGCACCCCTGACCTGCTCAGCCCCAAAACTGGGGCTGGGCTGGACAGGGTGGGGCTGACAGGCCGCAGGGCCTAGGTGCCCGTCCTGGCTCAGCCCCTCTCATTGTATGACCCCGGACAATGCCCAGACCTCCCTGGGCCTCAGTCTTCTCTCCAGGCGAATGGGGCTAGTGATCCCTGCCTGGCCCTCCCAGGGTGCAGAGGCTCTGGGTGGGTGGGGGTGGCTATGAAGGGCAGCTCCATCAGTGGCCCAGGATCACACATTCTCTGAGCCTGACAGGTGTCAGGAGCTGGTCCCTCTTTCTATAGATACTGCCTCACTTCAAGACTTTGAGCAAGTCCTTCCCCAAAGGACCATTTTCTGGTGCTACCACTTCATCCAGCAGATGCCCGAAGGAGGCCCTACTGGGCATCAGACCTTGAGGAGGAACCAGAGAACTCAAGCACCCAGAGACTTTACTGAGGGCAAGAACCTGAGTACCAACCCCAGGTTGAAGGCAGCAGATCAGGGAGGGCTTCCTGGTGGAGGAGGCTTCGTGTGGTAGAAGGAGCATTGGCCTGGAAGTTAGGATCTCTGGGTCAGTCCAGCCTCATCCCCTTTTCTCTGTGACTCTGAGCAAGTCCCTACCTTCTCTGAGCCTCTTTTTAGTAAAATAAGGACCTTGTTATGGACCAGATAAGTGTTTCTCAAATGTGCACTGACCCTTACTGATATTTGCCACAAGCACGGACCTCTCTTTTATAATGTATATATTACTTTTCTCAAAAGTGACTCATGACTTTTACTGAAATTGATTCAAAGGAAACATGTCTACACAAACCTCCATATTATTTGGCATGATAAGAACATAATCATAAAAATAAATACCACAAGGGCCCAGCCACCTTTTGGAAAGCCCAGCTAGACTATGTGGTGGGCCCGGGTTCAGCCAGGGCTGCCTCTTTCTGAGAAAGGGGGCTCAGGGTGAGAGAGTTCAAACCCCGCGAGCAAAGGACTGGGGATTTCTCCTGGGCACCACCAAAGGATAGAAAGATAACTGAGAAGGGAAAACGCTCACGGTGACTCAGTGTTTCCTGGCGCCTGCCCACGGACCCCTGAAATCTTGGCTGCCCTCTGCTGTCTGAGCTTTGGAAAACATTGGCTAGAGGCTGTGAAGGTCTCTTTCAGTTTTGTTTCCTTAAGAAAGCACATGGGTCATGAGTAGGACTTCAGGATGATGAAGGGAGGGCCCAGAGGTGAGGCAGTGTGGCCGGGCCAGGCGGGTTGCGGGACCTACTATGCCAGCCTGGGCTTCCTCTTTATCTCGAAGGCAGGGGAGCCATGGAGGGTTTGAGGCAGGAGTGAGGCAGGTCAGATTTGTGTTTTAGAAAGAACGAGAATGCTCTCGAGGACAGACCAGGGCAGAGACTGCAGGCAGGGAAACAAGGTGGGGGGTCTGCCCCCAGCCCCTCCCCAGCCAGGCTCTGGAGGCTTCTCCCCCAGGAAGCCTTCCCAGACCCCACCTGTGCCCTGAGCCCGTGGCTGGGATCATCCACCTCCGTGTCTCTCGTGCTCCCAGCCAGA
Source organism: Macaca mulatta (assembly GCF_049350105.2). Taxonomy (NCBI): domain Eukaryota; kingdom Metazoa; phylum Chordata; class Mammalia; order Primates; family Cercopithecidae; genus Macaca; species Macaca mulatta. The sequence goes on from NC_133406.1 coordinate 189,361,639, forward strand.
CCTGGGTTGCTAGAGCCCTCAATACCCATTGCAGGGCAGCTGAGCCGGTGACTATAGGGAGGGTGGGGAAGGGGCTGTGGAGAAGGTGGGGGACACCTGAGACCCGCCAGGCCTTTGTCCTGGCCTTGGCAGCCATGTCCCCTTCCCCCAGGAATGTGCTGGGGCACTGAGGGGCAGCCCCTTGCTCAGGGCCACGCAGCTGACCCGGCCTCCAGGGTTCCAGCGCTCTTCCGCCCCTTTGCTGGCAGCACTGCCCACACAGCTGTCCAGCTGCCTCCCAGGCCCCTGCCCTCTCTGGGAGCCTCACCCACCCTCCCGTCCCCTCAGGACTATGGGCTGCTGCAGCTGGAGGAGGGCGCGTCAGGACACAGCTTCCGCGCTGTGCTGTGTGTCATGCTCCTGCTGTGCTACCACACCTTCCTCACCTTCGTGCTCGGTAGGTGCCCCTGTACAGGGGGACCTGGGGCCCTGGGGTTTGGTCGTCTCCAAGGGGGCAGGAGAATGAGGGACTACAGACCCTGCTCATGCCCCTGCGGCTAGGGATAGGGGTACTGAAACCAGAAACAGAGCCACATCCACTGTCCTGGGGACTGGCCTGCTGACGCCCACTGCCTCACAGTGTGACTAGGTTCCAGCCTCAGTTTTCTCATCTGTGAAATGGGGGGGTGGTGCCTACCCTGTGGAGGGTGTGAAGACACTGTGTACAGCACCTTATGGTTCTGGGCACAGCCTTGGTGGACACAGGCTCCTGGTTATCGAGCCCTGTGAAGTGCTTGGGGCGATATCTGCACTGCCTTATATAATCCTCATGTCACCCTAGGGACAGGGAGAATTATCATCCCCATTTCACAGAGGGGTAAGGGGAGACCCCGGGAAGCCCCTACTGGGTTGCTGGCAGGATCACAGGAGCCAGGAGTGCTGACATGTTCTGTGTCTCCCCCACCACCTCCTCCAGGTACTGGGAACGTCAACATCGAGGAGGCCGAGAAGCTCTTGAAGCCCTACCTGAACCGGTACCCTAAGGTGAGCCCCATGCGCTGCCCGGTACCTCCAGCCCACAGACACCCACAGACCCCCACGGACCCACACGGACTTGCATATGTGTCATTGCAGGGTGCCATCTTCCTGTTCTTCGCAGGGCGGATTGAAGTCATTAAAGGCAACATTGATGCAGTGAGTGATGGGGGTCTGGGCCGGGGCTGGGGATCCCTCGGGCTCTCCCAGGCCAGCAGTAAGTCAGGCCCATGTGACATACTCAGGGACAGGACAGACTGGGAGGGGGTCCCCAAGAGAGAACCAACCAGAGAGCAGGAGAGGGAGAGGCCCTTTGGACAGAGCAGCCTGGGAAGATGGAGGAGGAGGCATTTGTGGTGCCTGGGATTTTGACTGGGAGATATAGGACTGCAGCATTGCAGTGGAAGGAGGTGCGGGGAGGTGCTTGAGGGAGGCAGAGGTTAGGAAAGCCCATCTGTTTAGGGCATGGCCATTAGGCTGGAGTCTGGTACCTCCCCTCCATTATAGCTCTGTCCTGTTCTTTCAATTTGTTACAAAAAACCAGAGTCCCAGGCGGGGACTGTATTTGGGCCCAAGGTCATGTAAGACTTAGGAGGTAAAACCAGAACTGGAGGCCAGATCTCCTGGCTCCTGGGGCCCCACCTGAGCCTAGCACAGGGTTGGACCACCATGACCTGGAGAGGCCTGGTCTGCTGTGGTGTTGGGAGGTGCAGAGGATGCAGAGGGGTTGGGGCTGGGTGGGCACCCATCAGGCTGACCAGAAGGTGCCTGCAGGCCATCCGGCGTTTCGAGGAGTGCTGTGAGGCCCAGCAGCACTGGAAGCAGTTCCACCACATGTGCTACTGGGAGCTGATGTGGTGCTTCACCTACAAGGGCCAGTGGAAGATGTCCTACTTCTACGCCGACCTGCTCAGCAAGGAGAACTGCTGGTCCAAGGTGGGCTGATGCCACGTGTTAGGAGCATTGGGTGAACAGGGCTGACTGTGTGCCTCCAGACCAGGGGCCAAATCCCTAACTAAACACAGATGTCTCAGCTGAAATCTAACATAACCGTAAATTCTAATAGGACTCAGGCTTGGAAGGAACTAAAGACCACAAGAGAAACTTCTGAACCACAGTGTGTAACAAAGAGACTTCTAGTCACAAAGGACAGAAACATGGCTCCCTCTGTCCAACAGAACTGTCTCTATGGTAGAAATGTTCTACTTCTGCACTGCCCACATATGGTAGTCACCAGTCACATGTACACAGTGAGCACATGAAATGTGCCTAGTGCAGCTGGGAAACTGATTGCTTTCAGTTTTACTTAATTCAATTAACTAAATGTTAAATTTAAATAGCCTGTAGGGCTAGTGGCCACTATATTGGACTTATGCAATTCCAAAACACAAAAGGCTCATATAACTGAACATTCTTGGCACTTCCGACTTCAGGTAGGGCTGGATCCAGGAATTCAAATGAAATGTCTGGCTTGGTCTTTCCATCTGTGACTGTGCTCTATCCTGTGACATCTTTGTTTCTGCGACATCTTTGCAGGAAGCTTCTCTCCATGTGACAGGCAAGGTGGCCATGGGCTGCTTCTACTCACATCCTCCCCTTGGTTTCAACCAGAGTCCCACAATTCAGCCTCACTGGTCTGACTTGTCACGTGCCAATGCCTGGAACAGAGGGGTGGGAAGATTCTTCATGGGCTGAGAGTAGGAGAGGAGTGGTTCCACAGAAGAAAATGATGCACCCAGAAATAGTGGAGGGATTACAAGATGCCATATAGGCAAAACAAAGCCAAACAGATGCTTGCCTACCAAAGATGAAATTTATCATGGTAAGTATTGAAATAAGTGTTAGCTTGTACCATCATAGTAATGATAGTGCAGAAATTGGAACCAAGAGTCTTAGAACCACCTAGCTCAGCAAACGTCTAATCTGTTATTTGTAAATACACAGGACATGTGTCTTCATGGCTTCATCCCCTGCCCATAGCAGACATTGCTAATCAATCCTCTGCCATGAGCCTGGCTGTGACCTTAGATGCTTTCCCTGCAAAGCTCCAGGCAGCTGTTAGAACTGACCCGCATTGGCACCTGTTAGGAGACCTGTCATCTGCATCTGGTCCCTCCCCCTCCTCCACATGGAGGTCTCTTTTCAGTAGCCCTGCCTGGGGACCAAGCTGGAGGGGAATTCTCTGGGTCTGGGGCAGGTGGGGCTAGGGAAGGGAACAGGCTTCTACTGAGCTCTCAACGTGTCTGGCTCCTGTCCTGTCCTCCACACCACACCCAGTGAGGAGAAGTTATTATCTCCATTGGGCACATGAGGGCCACTGACACTAAGCGAGGACTGTGACTTTCCCACCCACATGGCTGTTGGTGACAGACACTGGATTTGAGGACAGTCCTGTGTGACTCAGAGGCCTCTGCTTCTCTCTTGCTCCTAGAGTCCTCCCGAGGAGTCGGGGCTTGCCCTGAGCCCACCCTGCTACTGAAGGTGCTTCCTCAGGCCCAGCTCCCATGGCCCCCACACCCCCTCCTACTCCCAACAAGGACAAAGCCTCAGGGAACCTTTTTTCTTTTTTGAGAGATAGGGTCTTGCTATGTTGGTCAGGCTGGTCTTGAACTCCTGGGCCCAAGCAATCTTCCCATCCCTGCCTCCTAAAGTGCTGGGACTCCAGGCCTTAGGGAACCTTTTTGAACTGAAAGTGACTCTTGAAGCCTTCCTGTAGAGTGAGGTGGGTGGCTGGGGCTAACCACATGGGGAAAGGGAGACCTGGTGGGGGCACACAGCTGCTATATAGAGGAACAGAAGGTGGGCCAGGCCTCCCAGCTGTCAGCAAGTCTGGCTCAGTTCCTAGCCCGCTGGGGTGGCCAGTCCCGCTCTCTCTGCAACACTCTCCTCCTGAGGACTTCCTGTGAAAAACGGGGGTTGTAACACTCTTGAGTTCTGGGGCCCCACCCATTTCTAATCTCCAGAACTTGGCCATCGCAGACTCCACCAACTTATAGTCCTGGGGCCTGGGCCTCTGGCCATTGCCATAGGCACCACCCGCTCTGTGCAGGCAGTGCCCCTCTCTGCCAGGATCCTCCGAGGTCAGCTGCTGGGTCTGACCCGCAGACCCTGACTGAGTGATGGATGAACAGAGTACGCAGACACAGGCTTGCCTGTCAGCAGATAGGGGACCCTTGCCAGAGTTAGCAGCAGCCCCCATAAGCCGGCCATGCTTGCATTTATTTAGTACAGATGTAATGACAAAGGCCTAAAGCAAACTCCATTTCTGGGTAATTAACATTGTGCCCCCCGCCCCACCCCCGGAGAGAGCAGTCCTCTGCTCCGATGATTAAAGGCCAGGTTCTGAGGCCTAAGTAAACTAACTTATCTAGATCAATTCCCTTCTTGTTATCTACTCTGAGAGAACTCAGCTGTCTTCAGCCACATCCTTTCCCAAAGCTTTTGCAAAACCTCCCAGCCTTCCAAGAAGGTTTGCTGCTTTATATAATTTTTCCCACCCTGACCTATCTCCTACAGTCAGCCCTGTGGAGGCCTTTGTGTTTCCCCCAGTGCTGGCAGCCTGGAGGCTTAGATGGCCAGAAACAAGGCGGTGACAGTGGCCTGCTCAGGGCTTGGGAAACCCAAGGAGCTAAAGGCATCCTCGGGCAACCCAAGAGGACAGGAAGGCTTCTGAGGAGAGACCTCTGAGGTGGGTCTTGGAGAGGAAGGATTTAGGGAGGCAGAGTGGAGGAAGTGAGAGGACACCCCAAGCCGAGAGGGCGGCAGGACCAAAGGCTCAGAAGCCAGAGCGTTGCGGAGGGGCTCTGTGCCATGGGGTGAAGAGTCTGCACAGCAGAAGAGCAGGGGGCCTGTATCAGGGGAGACAGCTGCTCTTTCCCCCCCGTGTGGCTGCCATACTTCTCTGGAGGGCTGGGGCATCCACAACTCTCAGTCACAGCCTCCATCCTAACCCTGCTGGTGCTGTGAGGGTGAGCTGTCTGTGGGCAGGAGGGAAGGCTCTTGGAGGTGAGCCTGGTGGAGAAGGGATAATGGCATCCCAGGCCGAGGAACAGCACAGGCAGAGGCCCGAGGAGAGTTTAAGGAGTGTAGGGGAGGAAATGGCAGAAGATGAGCCAGAAAAAGAAAGGTTAGGGCAGGCCATGGAGGACGTGAGTGGCTGTTTGGGCTTTATCTAGCAGTAGGGGAGCCCTGGCAGGCTTGTGGCTTAGATAGGTGCTTTAGGAAGCCCACCAGCAGTTGCTGGGCCATCCCCAGCAGGACTTGCCAGGTCCTGTTCTAGGCCAGGAAATACAAGAGTGAGCAGGAAAAGACCCCCTCTGAAGGCTCACATCCTAGTGGGGAGAGAGACAAGAAACACAGATATGCAATATAACATGATGTCTGGTTCCAGTAAGAGAAGTGAAGAACAAGCGAGGCCGGGCGCAGGGAGTGACGGGAGGGGCTCCTTTGTAAGGGGAGGTCAGGGGAGGCCTGTCTCAGAGGACACCAGAATGGAGCGCAGGAGCAGCGCATGGCAGTCACAAAGCAGGCCATTTGGGCAGAGGGAGCTGTATAGGGCAGGGCAGGAGTGTGTTCGATGTGTCCTGGGAGCAGCCCGGAGGCCGTCGTATGGCTAGAGTGTGGCAGGTGTCGGGGAAACAGTAGATGTCTCCTGAGTGTGATGGGATACAACCAGATTTCCAGAAGGGACTGACGTGAGCTGACTTAAAAAGGTCAGCGTGCGAAATGGCTTGCAGGGGACAGGAGTGGGAGCAGGGAGACAGGAGACAATGTGTACCAGGACAGCAGAAAGACATCCCGGGTAGCCTGGAACAGGGAGACGGTGTGGAGATGGTGGCAGTGCGATAATGAGAGCGTAGGGCAAGGCCAGCAGGATCCTAGAGTGAGACGGGAGGTAAAGTCACTGGGACTTGGTGCCTCCACGTCAGGGGCAGGGGAAAGGGAGAGGACAAGGGCAACCCGGGAGGTTAAAGATGGGACCGGGGCCAGGCGCAGTGGCTCATGCCTGTAATCCCAGCACTTTGGGAGGCTGAGGCGGGCGGATAGCTTGAGGTCAGGAGTTTGAAACCAGCCTGGCCAACATGGTGAAACCCCGTCTCTACTAAAAAATACAAAAATTGCCAGACGTGGTGGTGCATGCTTGTAGTCTCAGCTACAAGCCGGGAGGCGGAGGTTGCAGTGAGCCGAGATCGCGCCATTGCACTCCAGCCTCAGTCTGGGAGACAGAGCAAGACCATCTCAAAAAAAAAAAAAAAGGTGGGACCGGGAACAGGTTTCAGGGAGGGAGACTCTTCCCACAAAGACCAGCTTTTCCTCATGCTGTAAAGGGCGGGTTGAGGCCCGGGCATGGGTGGGGCTGCCAGGTGGAGGCCGCTTTCCGCCTGCTCTAGGCAGGACTCCCGGATGTCCGGCGCCCTTTCCTCTCCACCCTTTCTTAGCCAAGAGGCAAGAGCTATGGTTCGGAACATGGCCACCTGAGGGCAGCACAGAGCCAGGCTCCTGTCTCAGGACTTCTGAGGAAGGGGCGTGGCGTGCAGGGAGAACTGGGTGGGGTAGGGGGTTCTCCCGCAGGGCCACGGTTTCACTGTCAGGGCTGGCTGTGCATCTAGTGGGCAAGGCCGTAGGGTCGACTCCCGGCTCTGCCCCAGTAGCTCTGGGGTCCCAGGAAGCAGAGGTAGGGTACGGACTCCTTTCTGGCATTGGCTTTGGGATCAAGCGAGGTGCCGGATTTGATGTGCCTGGCACACAGCAAGGCAGATAGTTCTACCAGAGTGGCCCGAGCTGAGCCGACCCAGGCCCTGCTCACGTTTCTGGCTCAAGCCTCTTTTTTTTTACAGCCCGTGCTTCATCGTCTATTGATAATCCACACACATCCTGTCGCCTCCTGGCTTTGCTCAGCCCCTTCCCCTTGGCTGTAAGGCCCTGTCTGGGGCCTCAGGGAATTTCCCCATTGCCCTTCAGGGGCCCACTCTGAAGGTGTTGCTTCCCGGAAACCCCGATTGAGCCCCTGTCCTTGTGTGTCTGCCGCAGCCTCAGCCTGTCCTACCCATTACTAGTTGCATGGGTTCTTCTTGCCACTGCTTCAAGTGGAGAAGAAGGTGGCTGCTTTGACATGGGTTGTCCTGGATTCCGGTCTTCAAGTTGCTTCAACTTCTTACCTTCGTTTTTCCCCTGGGGCTTGGAGACAATGCGAGCTCCTATGCTGGGCCACGTGAGGTCCGTCTGCAGATTCCAGCCGGGCTGGGGCTGGAGGAGGGCTGCTCACACCTGGCTGTTGCTCTGTCTCACACAGGCCACCTACATTTACATGAAGGCCGCCTACCTCAGCATGTTTGGTAAGGAGGAGTACAAGCCATTCGGGGACGACGAAGTGGAATTATTTAGGTGGGTCTCACCATCGTGCTCCCACTGTGTAGGCCGCTATGGACAGACCAGCCAGGCTATCCTGAGCTGTGGGCACTGCGGAGGGAGGAGTAGGGTGACTCCCTGCCCTCACCCCAGGACTGACCCACCTGCGTGTCCTCCCCTCCCATTGCCACCCCATGCTGCTGCTACTGGTGGTTGGAGCCCTTTGAATTTCTTCAGAAGCTTTCTTTCACAGAAATGGTTTTGTCAATATCATCTCCCTCCAAGTCTCTTTCATGTGGGCAGTAGGACAGATATGGCCACCAAGGTCCGGGGAGGGAAGGTCTTTCACTCTGCTGAGTTAACCTGAGACACTCAGAGAAGCACAGTGGAGAGCTGAGAGTCGAAATCGAACAAACAGGAGTAAACCCAGCCTCTGCTTGTTCTTAGCTGTGTCACCTGGGACAACTTCGGCATCTGTAAAATGGGAATAACAACCTCCACCTCGCAGCACTGTTTTGCAAATCAACTAGATAATAAATGTAAAGAGCCTGGCATAGAACTAGGAGCCTAGAAGCTGCCCGCTAAGTGGTGGCTGTTTTCATTCTTCCTGTACCACCGTATTTGCTTCCTGTGAAGCATCTTTAGAGCAGAGCTCAGCCGTGGCAGGTGGAGGATGGAGCTTGGAGCCTTCCTCCAGTCTTGGTGAGGTTGACCCCAATTTGCAGACCTGGAAGTGGGTATAATATGGGCCTCCTAGGCTACTGCTGTCACAATAATAGGGCATTCATCACTTCCAGAGTGTCAGCTGCTACAGCAGGTTCCATGTCCCCTCTCAGATGACTCTTCCAGAAAGCCTAGGCGGCCAGGTGTCATTACCTTCATTTTAGAGATGAGGAAATTAAGGCCAAGAGAGGTTCTACAGTGAATAAGCAAACGAAGAGTTTGGGGGGACCTCACACCCACATCCAGCTGTTTCCTGTGCCTAAATGGCTCAGGCCTGAGGTCACAACCACACCCAGTGACTGTGGCAGAAATAGGAGGAGGGTGGGATGGAGCTGGGTGGGTGAGGCCCCAGATGTGGAGGCGTGCCTGGTGGCATACCGCATTTTGCTCTGTCCCTGGAAACAGCTGAGAAGGTGAAAACTCTAGAGTCAAGAGTTAATTAAGGGTTTGAGCTGTTTGGTGTTGGGTAGGTCGCACCCTTTCTCTGAGTGTTGGTCTCTCCTGTGAAATCGGGATTAAACTTCTCTTGAGTCCTCCCCGGAAATGGGGCCTGGGAGTGGAGGCGATAACTAGGAGGCAGGACTGGCCCAGGGGTGTTTGGCACACTGGCACCTCTGCCAGCTGGCGGGGAGGAACCCCTTGCCCAGCCATAGGAAGTGGCCAGGTCTTGGGGCAGGGTCTCTAAAATAAGACCATAGCCGCAGGCTATTTCAGACCTAAAAGGCTCTTTAGAGTCCAACACTGTCATTGTACGGATGGGGAAACTGAGGCCCAGAGAGGGGCCAAGCATGGCTAGGTAGGCTGGGGACCCTCCGCCCTCTCCTACTCTTTTTCATCCTCTCCCACCCTCCCCATCTCTTTTGCAGAGCTGTGCCAGGCCTGAAGCTCAAGATTGCTGGGAAATCTCTACCCACAGAGAAGTTTGCCATCCGGAAGTCCCGGCGCTACCTCTCCTCCAAACCTATCTCGCTGCCAGTGCCTGCTCTGGTGGGTAGGAGGTCTGGACTGGCACTGCCCTCCGGGTATAGGATTGTGAGGATTCACTGAGAGCCACAGCCAGGGGGAAGTGGATGAGGAGAAAGACCTTCATGCCTCAGGGACCTGGGGAGGGTTTCGCAATTCACCTGCGAGTCTGACCCAGCCTCTACCCCTTAGAAAGAGATGGTCCACTGGGGCTGGGAGTGGAGAGACAGGCAGGCTGCAGATAAGAGGCAGAGAGGGTCGCCCTCCTGGACAGATAGCCCCATGTCGCTGTGCCGAGGCAGAGGCATCACCCGGCTGCCTGTGATCCCAGCCTGACTGCTCCAGTCTTGTCACAATGATTTTCATTGTTTTCACGGTCCCCCTCACTGGGCCAGCGTCTTCACGTTATATTCAACTCTGAACTCACATAATAGCCAACATTGTTATTGAGCACTTGCTCTGTTCAAGGCTGCCCACACCCATTGCCTGTTGCCTCATTTGAGCCTCACATCAACCCTGTGAGTAGGCGCTGCTGGTATCTCCATTTTACAGATGGGGGTAACAAGACCTAACAGATCAGTAGAAAGATCAAATAACTTGCCCAGGTCACACAGCTGGTGAGTTGGAGTCAGAATTTGAACTCAGCAGTCTCGGCCCACAGCCTATATTCTGAGCCATGGTTGTGATGCTAATTCTATGCATGATTTGAGTAGGCATCCGATAAAGTTCCAGCTTGCTAAGAGTCCTTGTTATTCAAGTAGTAAGGGAGCCGGAAAAGTAGAAGGAAGCCTGCTTGAGAGACCTTTTTTTGGTCCTGGCTGTACTGTTCATTAACTGAATAGCCTTAGGTCGGTTCCCTCTTCCCCTTATGTAAAATGGCTATAATAATAGATTCCTTTCCCATTTCACAGAGCAGTTATGAGCATGAATAAGAAAAATGTGTTAAATACTTTATCAGTTGAAAAGGTCAATATTTGGCAGGGCGCGGTGGCTCATGCCTGTAATCCAAGCACTTTGGGAGGCCGAGGCGGGCGGATCATGAGGTCAGGAGATCGAGATCATCCTGGCTAACTTGGTGAAACCCTGTCTCTACTAAAAACACAAAAAATTAGCCAGGTGTGGTGGCAGGCGCCTGTAGTCCCAGCTTCTTGGGAGGCTGAGGCAGGAGAATGGTGTGAACCCAGGATGTGGAGCTTGCAGTGAGCCGAGATCACGCCACTGCACTCCAGCCTGGGCGACAGAGTAAGACTCTGTCTCAAAAAAAAGGTCAATATTTCTATAGTTTGATTCAGCATTTACAACCTGAGTATTTCTAAAGTTTTAAAATATTTTATGGTTTAAAATATACAATAGGCCAGTCATGGTGGCTCACGCCTGTAATCCCAGCACTTTGGGAGGCAGAGGCGGGCGGATCACCTGAGATCGGGTGTTTGAGACCAGCCTGACCAACATGGAGAAACCCCGTCTCTACTACAAATACAAAATTAGCCGGGTGTGGTGGTGCATGCCTGTAATCCCAGCTACTCGGGAGGCTGAGGCAGGAGACTCTCTTGAACCCAAGAGGTGGAGGTTGCCGAGATTGTGCCATTGCACTCCAGCCTGGGCAACAAGAGTGAAACTCCGTCTAAAAAAAAAAAAAAAAAAAAATCCAGTAAAGCTATTGTTATCAAGTGGAACAGGAGGATATTGTAGGAAGGGCAAGGGAAGCAACTATACCAAAAACTTAGGGGAGAATTTCCCAAACTGTAATCTGCAAAATACTATTTATGCATTAAATGATTTCATTTGGGAAAGACTGGCCTAAACACAGTTTATATACTATAGACTTTCTTGGAGTCTTATATATTAATCTAAGAAGAAGCTTAAAGATATGTTTTTTCTCTAACTTATTTGGCCACAGAATCATTTTTAATTTTAATTTTTATTTATTTGTGGGGAAGGGAAGAATCCTTTTTTAAAAAATGAAACATTTGCTGGCCGGGTGTGGTGGTTCATGCCTGTAATCCCAGAACTTTGGGAGGCCAAGGTAGGTGGATCATTTGAGAGCAGGAGTTCAAGACCAGCCTGGCCAACATGGTGAAGTCCCATCTTTACAAAAAATTCAAAAATTAGTGGGGCATGGTGTCATGCATCTGTAGTCCCTGTTCCTCAGGAGGCTGAGGTGGGAGGATAGCTTGAGCCCAGGAGGTCAAGGCTGCTGTGAGCTCTGATAGTGCCATTGCGCTCCAGCCTGGGTGACAGAGTGAGACCCTGTCTCTAAAATAAAATAAAATTAAACATTTGCTAACTTGGAACCAGAGAACAATTTGAGAAATACTGGTCTAAACTGAAATTCCCTTCCTAGAACATAATAACAAGAACCACAACAATAATGTCTTTCTAGAACTTTATGGCTACAAAGCGTTTTCACATCCATTACCTGGTTTGACAGTTTAGGAAATGCGCATTTAAGCAAACACAGTTACTATGAATGAAAGTTTAATTTAGTATTATTATTTTATTTTATTTATTTTTAAATATTTATTTTAGAGGTGGGGGTCTCACTGTGTCATACAGGCTGGAGTGTAGTGGTGATATCATAGCTCACTGCAGCCTCAAACTCCTGGGCTCAAAGGATCTTCTCATGTCAGCCTCCTAACTACAGGCGAGCACCCATGCTTAGCTACTATTTTTATTTTTTTGTAGAGACAGTATTTTACTGTGTTGCCCAAGGTGGTGGTGAACTCCAGGGCTCAAGAGATCCTCTCACCTCAGCCTCCCAAAGTGCTGGGATTACAGGCATGAGCCACCATGTTCAGCCTAATTTAGTATTCTGAGCTTCCTGGCAGTCAAGGCAAAAACAAACAAAGAAAAGGAACCAGTAACCTAACAAAGACAAGGTGGAAATAAATTTTTTTTTTTTTTTTTTTTTTTTTTTTTTTTTGAGACAAGAGTCTCACTCTGTCACCCAGGCTAGAATGCAGTGGGGTGATCATAGCTCACTGCAGCTTAGATTTCTTGGGCTCCAGCAATCCTCCCACCTAAGCCTCCCAAGTAGCTGGGACCCCAGGCTTGCACCACCATGCCTGGCTAATTTTTTTTTTTTTTTTTGGTGGAGATGGGGTTTTGCCATGTTGTCCAGGCTGGTCTCGAACTCCTGAGCTCAAGTGATCGTGATCCACCTGCCTAAGCCTCCCAAAGTGCTGGGATTACAGGTGTGAGCCACCATATCTGGCCCCAAGATTTTTTTTTTTTTTGACGGTGTCTCTGTCACCCAGGCTGGACTGCAATGGCGCCATCTTGGCTCACTGCAACCTCCGCCTCCTGGATTCAAGCAATTCTCCTGTCTCAGCCTCCTGAGTAGCTGGGATTACAGGCACGTGCCACCACACCCGGCTAGTTTTTGTATTTTTAGTAGAGATGGGGTTTCACCATGTTGGCCAGGCTGGTCTCGAACTCCTGACCTCAGGTGATCCACTCACCTTGGCCTCCCAAAGTGCTGGGATTACAGGCGTGAGCCACTGTGCCTGGCCCCCCAAAATTTTTTTAATTAAAAAAAAAAATCTAAGAAAAAGAAAAAAAGGAATCAGATGTGTTTTAAGAGTCTCAATGATGGTAACTTCATTCTAAAGGAAATGGAATATGAGTGTCATTATTTAGCCTGTTGCTTTGGGAGAATAGGAGTAGGAGAGAAGGTGACATAGCCTTAAATTCTGTTGTCCTGAAATGTGTGTATGGAGCATGGCCTGGTCCTCAAAGGACAGAAAGTGGCCCCAGAGAGGTTGGGAGAAAGGACGTAATAGCACTCAGGGAGGGCATGAGCAGAAAAATAGCTGGAAAACTTCGGCAGCTATGAGCAGTACAGTACGGACACTGGTCCATCTTACATCTGCACTGGGGTAAGGTGAGAGCTCAGTACGAAATCAACGATAAGGCTCCCATGATCCCCTCAGGCCCACAGCTTCACAGGCTGACTGAGACCTGTTATGGATGATTAGAGCTAGAAGGGCCTTTAGGGAACCTCTGATCTGAACTGCCCATTTTGTAGATGGGAAAACTGAGGCCCCATTAGGAAAGAAGCCTGGGACTAACTTGCCCTCCTGCCTTCAGGAAATGATGTACATCTGGAATGGCTACGCTGTGATTGGGAAGCAGCCGACACTCACAGATGGGATGCTTGAGATCATCACCAAGGCGGAAGAGATGCTGGAGAAAGGCCCAGGTGACTTCCCTCAGGCCCTTGAGCCTGCCAGGCTAGGTCAGGTCTTTACAGCTGAAGGTTCCCTTTGCCAAAAATGTCCTTCCCCCGTTCCCTACCCTGGCAATTCTCCTTTCCCTCTCTAGACTGAGCTCCTCCAAGCAGCTGTTCCTTGTCCCCTTGGTAGGGTCAAAGCCTCTGGGCTCCCACAGCCATGGGGCTTCCTTCAGTCCTGACCTCACTGTATTGTCATTGTCTCAGTATTTGCCTTTCCTTCTCAGATGTGACCCCCCCTGAGGACAGGGACCATGTCTGATTTACCTGTGTCCCTTTGACCTAGCACAGAGTAGGGGGCTCTATAAGTAACTGCTGGAGAAATGAACAAGTCTGTCTTTTTCCCTCACATCCCTATTTGCAGAGAACGAGTACTCAGTGGATGACGAGTGCTTGGTGAAATTGTTGAAAGGCCTGTGTCTGAAATACCTGGGCCGTGCCCGGGAGGCCGAGGAGAATTTTAGGAGCATCTCTGCCAAGTAAGTGCCTCTGCAGCTGCTCCTGCTGGGTCTGAGTCTCCTGGGTAGAATATTCAGGGCTTCTCCATCCTCATGCCCACTGCAGTGGCTGACCCTAGCCAACCCCCGCTCACCACACAGGTACTAAACTAGTGTCCACTCTTGCCAGGACTTGTGCCGGGACCTGTACAGATAATTCAGACCTAGCCTCCCAGTGCCACCAAATTGCGTGACTACAGGAGCACATACACGTTGTTTCGAGTGAACAGTGTGCCCTGGAGTTTGTAATTCAGCAACTCTGTCCTTGCCCTCGGGGAGGGCAATATGACAGATGGCAAGCTGTAGGCAGCCCAACCAAGGCTCATCAGGACCATGCTAGAGGAAAGCAGAGAGGACAGCAGGTGCCCGAGGAGGGACCTGAACTTCATGGGAGGTACTAGGAAAGGCTTTCCAAGGCTGACGTTGAAAGTGGGAAGTTCATCAGGCGGAGAAAGCAAGGGAGGACAGGTTTGAGGTGGAGTAGGGACAGCATGCACCACTGCATGGACACAGGAAAGACACCTGAGGCGGGGTGACGGCGATGGGGTCTTTGCCTGCCTGGGTGAAGTCATAGAGAGAAAAGATTGAAGATGAAATAAGGAGGGATAGAATGAGAAGGGCCTGGATGTTTTGTTCACAAGGCTAAATTGTATTCCAAAGAAGAGAGCTAGAAAGGGCACCGGGCAAGGAAGATATCTCCAGGGCAGCATGGAGGTCGGGTCAGAGGGGACAGGTCAGAGACAGGAGACTTTACAGTTCAATAAATCATTCAACCTGGAGAAAGGGAGGTTGGGACTTAGGTGGCGGTGGATTAAGGACATGACAGGAGCCATAAGTTGTCAGGGAGCTGGAGCCCAAGGTTACACACAGGATGGGAAGGCTTTGCTGTGGATCCCAGCCTTTCTATAGCTTGGTAGTGGGAACCTCCCAAAATTGCAGTTCAGGTTAGGAAATCCTCACGTGCAGTTTGGGAAAGGCTCAGGAGGAGGAACCTGAGCCATGTCTTCTGTTCTGCAGTGAAAAGAAGATTAAATATGACCACTACTTGATCCCAAACGCCCTGCTGGAGCTAGCCCTGCTGTTTATGGAGCAAGGCAGAAATGAAGAGGCCATCAAACTCTTGGAATCTGCCAAGTAAGCCTTGGATAACCTATCTGTCCTTTGCTCCCTCTGAACTCAGCTCAGGAACTGGCTGGGGACAGAGTTGCCCAGACAGCAGTGAGTGGAGTTGCTAGCAAGGCCAGTCTGGCAGTCTAGAGGGCGGACCTGTGTCCCTCGGAATCCAGCTGTCACCTGTCATAGGAAGACTTCCTTCTTAATGTATGAATGGGCAGTTAGACCCCCAGAGGCAGGAAGTAAGTTCCCAAGGTCACATCAGAAGCCAGCTGCACGGCTGTGTGAGGACCCATGACTCCTGCCTTCCAGGCTAGAGGTCTATTCCCTACAACCACCCCTTCAAGCTTAGGAACCCAGGAGGACCAGGAGTGGTTCCAGTGGGCATGATACCAGGGGTGAGGGGCCACAAACCCTCCTGGTTAACTCTCCCACTGGGCAGGGCTCAATGCTCTCGGGACCCAGGAATTTCTCTACAGTCCTTCCTTGGCTGGCGGGGCTCACACAGCTCCAACAGGAGGAAAAGCATCTCTGGGAGCAAGCAGGCTCATGTGTCTGATTCTCTGCTCAATTCCAGGCAAAACTACAAGAATTACTCCATGGAGTCAAGGACACACTTTCGAATCCAGGCAGCCACACTCCAAGCCAAGTCTTCCCTAGAGAACAGCAGCAGATCCATGGTCTCATCAGTGTCCTTGTAGCTTTGTGCAGCAGTTCTGGGCTGGAAGACAAACAGACAGCTGGACAGAGCTCCTGGAAACATTTCAAAAGATCCCCTCCCCCTGCCCTGCCCTGCCTTTGGGGTCCACCGGCGCTCCAGTTGGATGGCACGACATGGGTATCTGTGCAGAAGCCAAGCTTTTCACCAGTGTGGCCAAGGGCCTTTGCCACGGGCAGAGCAGGTGGAGCCCTCTGCCTGCCTATCACACATACGGGTACTTGCTTTTCACTGTGATGTTTAAGAGAATGTATGAACAGTTTACATTTTCCTTAGAAATACATTGATGGGATCACAGTTGGCTTTAAAAACCAACAACCACCAACCACCTGTAAGTCTTTGTCTTCACCTATTATCATCTGGAGGTAAATCTCTTTATATGATGATGCCAAAGGGCAAATTGCTTTTCAAATTCAGCAAGTTCTTAGCTTGTGTGACTGAAGGGCCTTCAGAGGACCTGAGGAGTGCCTGGGAGAGGCTGAGCCTCAGGCTTCAATGCTTCTGGGGTTGGGCACGAGGATGCACACAGACATCCACTACCTTACTACTCACACTTCATTTCACTCCTTTTGTAAATTTCCAATTTAAAAATCAAGCACGTCTTTTTAGTGAGAGAAAATCTGAGCTCTTGTGTAGAAAAATCCATCTCCACCAGTAGGAAATGCCAAGGCTTGATGGAAGAGCCGTGTGGCCCTTTCTGTGCCAAAGCCAGGAATTTTGGGGGGCAGGAGGAGGTTCTCAGAATCCAGTCTGTATCTTTGCTGTATGCCAAACTGAAACCACTGGGAATAATTTATGAAAGATAAAAATCTTCTGTACTTCACTCCAAGGTACATTTACTTACTGACAGCATTTTTCTTAGAACTGTTATTCTTGACCTGTTGTGTATGTGTTAGATTCTTCAATTAAGAGACAAGAGACATTTAAGTGATAAAATTTATGCCCTTAAGGGATCGTGCATCATATATTTCAATAAAATATGTGTTGCAGGCATCCTTAGGCCGGGCAGAAAGTCTTAATCAGAAGCCACACGGCCTATGTATGTTTTATTTAGACCACACAATGTTTTAAACTTTTTGAATAAGTTACCAGCATTCACAAATGGGGAGATTTCACAAATGAATCTGGTTCCTGGCCTGTAATTTAAAAAAATAAAAAATAAAAAAAGATCTGGCAACATTGAGCCGCATTCCCATGAGGCAACAATCAGCTAGAGCTAAGTCGAGGCTACTTTAAACACTTCTGTTACCTTTCTGGCCCCTCAAAGCATCTGAATTTGCAACCTCTGGGATTGTTAAAGTGAGAACTCAGGTTCAATGACCAACACCAGGTTTTACCCTTCACTTTCTAATGTCAGCACACTTCAACCTAACCATTTCCCTTTAGGGAAAATCATGTACCCAGTAAAAATATTCATCTGTGAAACGTTACTCCCCAAATGCATGAATGCAATTTCTATAAGAGAAAAACCAGTTAAACTTTCCAATCTTCCAGCATTGCTGTATTTAGCAAACACAGTATCTGCCAAGGGGCTGGGTTAATATATAAAGATTCAGTTGGTCGGTCATGATGGCTCACTCCTGTAATCCCAGCGCTTTGGGAGGCTGAGGTGGGTAGATCACGATGTCAGGAGATCGAAACCATCCTGGCCAATATGGTGAAACCCTGTCTCTACTAAAAATTACAAAAAAAATCAGCTGGGCGTGGTGGTGCATGCCTGTAGTCACAGCTACTTGGGAGGCTGAGGCAGGAGAATCGTTTGAACCCGGTAGGCAGAGGTTGCAGTGAGCCAAGATCACGTCACTGCACTCCAGCCTGGCAACAGAGGGAGAATAGAGTTTTGTTAGAATGAAACAAAAGAATATCCTCCACAGAGGGTAATCCCTTTGCAAGCTATCTCTTCTCCAAAGCCTGGATGCTGGGAGACCAACCTGTTTCTAGGCTCCTGGACAGGACAGGGTAGGGTGGTAGAGACAGGCTGCAGGAGGACAGGCCTCCATGGCTTCCCCACATGTTGGAATGCTGCCTGGTGCTGTATCAAAGCAGCACTACTCACAGGACACCAAACATATACTTTGGAAAATTGCAGTTTACAAAAAAAAACTTTATCTCAACGTTAATTTCAGGTGCGTTTTTTTGTTTTGTTTTGTTTTTGTTTTTGTTTTTGTTTTTGTTTTTGTTTTTTGAGACAGAGTCTCACTATGTCACCAGGCTGGAGTGCAGTGGCACGATCTCAGCTCACTGCAACCTCTGCCTCCCAGGTTCAAGCAATTCTCCTGCCTCAGCCTCCTGCGTAGCTGGGAGTACAGGCACATGCCACCATGCCCAGCTAATTTTTGTATTTTTAGTAGAGGTGGGGTTTCACCATGTTGGCCAGGATGGTCTCGATCTCCTGACCTCGTGATCCACCTGCCTCGGCCTCCCAAAGTGCTGGGATTATACAGGCGTGAGCTGCCGCGCCCCGCCACGGGTACTTTCATTTCAAAATTTTGTCAAGATGATTTCCTTGTCAACATTTGCTGTTGATTTCCTGCTGGGCTTCATTAATTAACCCTATTTCACTTTTACCCTGCTGCCCTGATAAGATAAATCAGTGGGTTTTGCCTCCTATATCCCACCTGCAAATTCTGAGATAATCTATCAAAAAAAAAAAAAAAAAAAAAAAAAAATATATATATATATATATATATGTGTGTGTGTGTGTGTGTGTGTGAAGGACAATGAAAACACTGGGTTTCTAACATCACCATATCCTTCTTATGCAAGGGCCTTAGGAAGTGAAAATTCTGTCATAGGCTCTCAGTGAGTCATCTGTGGTCACTGCTTCTCTAATAGTGCAGACCTTCTCAGCACATCTGCCGTGGAAAGGCCGCAGATCAGGTGGAAGGTTTGAGCCTGGAAATAAGGAGATCTGAATTCCGGTCCTGACTTTGCTACTGATTTTCAGCGTAACCTTGGGAAAGTCACAGATACTCTAAAAATGAGCAATTTGGACAAGATTAAGGCTCTTTCCTGCCTTCTACAGTTTATGTTGCAAAATGAGGCAACAGATACACTTCCCTACCTTTCTGCTAAAGCCTTGCGTCCCTAAGCAATTCAACCTGAAATAATAGACTTCCTGAGGGGCTGTACAGTAGCTAGAACACCCAGAGAGCAAGTAATCCTCATTTAGAGAAAGTCTAAATCCTGTGCCCCACAGATGAATTCAGTTGTTAGGGAAGTAGCAACCATGTAACATGATCTGCACAGGTCCTTGGCAACAGAAAGTCTACCTCAGCCTCTCTCTGGTCACAGGCAGAGTGGCTTCTAGCAGTGTGCTGGGCCCTCAGCTCTCCTGTGGGTGGGCAGGTTGCCCTATTATCTCTTGAGCCAGAATGGGAGTGTTTCCAAGACAGTTATCATCATTCACAGCAGAGAGCCACAACCTGACATCAAAGCCAGGATCCTAAAAGGCCAACACCAACTCAAGATTTGGCTGAGGTCCAGGTGGGAGAGTCCCAAGTGAAGAACGGCATCAAGAGGTTTTAAGAAAGCTCCAGTGCACTGAGTACTAGAACCATTCAAGGGAATCATCCAGACCCTTTCCTCTGGAGTTACTCCCAAGTTCATTTCTTCTAAGATGATGGGAGTCGATAGTCTTTTCCTTGTTTACTTCAAATTTAAAGCCTAACAGTGCCTTCTCAACATCCTTAGCATCATCACATTAATTCAGTCATACATGAGAGGTGTCTGGATTCTGAAATCCAAGTAGCAAATGGGAACTTCTCATGCCCACCCTCAGATGCAGCTTTCCAAGGTCAGAAAGTGCCTTCTGCTCGGGTTAGCATGGCTTGTTTGAATTCCAGTGCAAAGTTCATTACTGATCAATAGGCTAGGTCCACAAACAACCTCATTTGGGGGCTCGAAAAATCCATTTCTAAATGAGTAATCTATGACTGCTTCCACTGTATAAAGTCAACTGTTAAGTGACAAAATAAGAATAGAGCTCTTTGGGAAGACAGAATTAACTATTGAAGGTCTCTATGGACTGTTAAAAGTTGATGTTTGGCTGGGCACAGTGGCTCACATCTGTAATCCCAGCACTTTGAGAGGCTGAGGCAGGTGGATCAAAAGGTCAGGAGATTGAGACCATCCTGGCCAACATGGTGAAACTCCATCTCTACTAAAAATACAAAAATTAGCCGGGCGTGGTGGTGGGCACCTGTAGTCCCAGCTACTCAGGAGGCTGAGGCAGGAGAATTGCTTGAACCCAGGAGGTGGAGGTTGCAGTGAGTCGAGATCGTGCCTCTGCACTCCAGCCTGGTGACAGAGCAAGACTCTGTCTCAAAAAAAAAAAAAAAAAAAAAAAAAAAAAAGTGGATGTTTAAGTTTAATCAGAGACATCACAGCTAATGTCTCACAAATGACTAGATCAGGTTTGTTTTTCTTCCTCCACATTAACAAACACTTCAGAACATCAGACACCATATGCTCTGGGGAAAAGAATAAAAGCTAATATTTATTAAATACTCATTATGTGCCAGTTGCTATTCTAAGTACTTTACATTTATATAATCCTCATAATATTTATGTAATCCTTTGGAGTGGGGCCATTGTCATTTTGCAGATGGCAAAACTGAGGCACGGGTAAATAAGTTGCCTCAGATCACACGATTATGCAGCAGAAAGATTTGAAGACAGGCTGCTGAACTCTAAAGCCCGTACTTTGCTACACTGTTGGTCAAGCTGTAAAATCCTGTGTAAAGTTAGACCCAGCTTACACTGACTCATGGGCCACTGTGAAAATGGAAGAACTACTGGCTAATAGCTCAGCCGTTGGCGATGCTCGGCTGCAAACACATGGAGCATGTCTGTGTGGCATGGTTCCCTTTGGCACTTGGCATCATGAAGTAGGGAGAGGGCCTAACTTGGAAAAAGCCAAAAGAAAAGCAATCCTTAAACAACAGTATCTGCTCAGAAAATCATTGAGGGATGATGGAGGAAAAGGCATGATCCAGTCCCCACTTGGATAGGTAGAGTTCCAGTCAACTACTCCACAGATGGGAAGTGAAGCCTGCACTGAGGCTTGATGCATAGCAAGTCACGTGCTAGGAGGAGCTTGGTATAAGACAATAAGAAAGAGGACCACTGGCAAACTGGGAAGCATATGATGCCAAAGGCACTAAAAGCTATTTTATAGTTTAAGCACTTAGGAGTGCTTGGCTAAGCACATCACATTTGTGGGTCAAAGTGACCCATGGGCCACAGCTTTGTCCTCCTGGTACTGAGATGACTTCCTACAGTTCTCTGGAAAAGAGGTTGTGAGCAAATTCACAGTATGAGAAAGCCCGGTTTACTAAAAATATCCAGCTTTTTTTTTTTTGAGACGGAGTTTCGCTCTTGTTGCCCAGGCTGGAGTGCAATGGAATGATCTCGGCTCACCGCAACCTCTGCCTCCAGGGTTCAGGTGATGTTCCTGCCTCAGCCTCCCGAGTAGATGGGATTACAGGCATGTGCCACCATCCCTGGCTACTTTTGTATTTTTAGCAGAGATGGGGTTTCTCCATGTTGGTCAGGCTGATCTCAAACTCCCGACCTCAGGTGATCTTCCCATCTTGGCCTCTCAAAGTGCTGGGATTACAGGTGTGAGCCACTGTGCCCGGCCTACCCAACTTTTAAGTTCAATTAATTACATGGGGTAGTGGATAAAAGCACAACTTAGTCAAACTACTTCACTCCATTTAGAGAATCAGTTTACTCTTAGGCAAAGTGGGGTTTAATGCCAACTGCTTCCCAAGGGTTGTTGAGGATAAAGAGCAAGCATGTAAATGAATAGGCTAGCATGGCCCCAAGTATACAACATTACAGTAAATTTATTGGCTTACTTCTACTGTGCGAAGGCAATGGTGGATTTGGCCTAACGGATGACTGAATCGGGGGCACTAGTGCCACAATTAAGCTTTCTTTACCTCTTGGCTTTTGCTCCTGTGTTAGATTCTTTTGATCTGACTTCTCTGCATGGCAGGAGTACATGGCACTTTAGGTCTCATGTCCTTAGAGCATATGGCCAGTGAAGCGAAGGGCTGCTTTCCCTAATTCCAGTATGAACAATACCAGATAAGGACAATTAGTCTGGCTTGGCTCAAATGTTCATCCCTTAGCAAGTGCTTCTCAAAGTATGGTCCCCGATCAGCATTAGCATCCCCTGAGAACTTGTTAGACATACAAATTCTCAGATCCCACCTTGACCTAAAAACTGTAGGTTTGAGGCCCTGCAATCTGAGGTGTTTTTTGTTTTTTTGTATTTTTGTTTTTTGAGATAGTCTCCCTTTGTTGTACAGGCTGGAGTGCAGTGGTGTGATCTCGGCTCACTTCAACCTCTGCCTCCCGGGTTCAAGCAATTCTCCTGGCACAGCCTCCCGAGTAGTTGGGATTACAGGCATGCGCCACCACGCCTGGCTGATTAGTAGAGATGGGGTTTCACCATGTTGGTCAGGGTGGTCTCGATCTCCTGACCTCAGGTGATCCTGAGGTGACATGAGTCACCGTGCCTGGCCACAGTCTGAGTTTTAAAAGACCTGTAGATGGCCGGGTGCAGTGGCTCATGCCTGTAATCCCAGCACTTTGGGAGGCCGAGGCAGCCAGATCACTTGCGGTCGGAAGTTTGAGACTAGCCTAGCCAACATGGTGAAACCCATTTCTAATAAAAATACAAAAATTAGCTGAATGTGGTGGTGCATGCCTGTAATCCCAGCTACTTGGGAGGCTGAGGCAGGAGAATTGCTTGAGCCTGAGAGGGCGGAGGTTGCAGTGAGCCCAGATCGCACCACTGCACTCCAGCCTGGACAACAGAGGGAGATTGTGTCTCAGAAAAAAAAAAAAAAAAAAGACCTGCCGATGAATTTGATGCATACTAAAGTTTGAGACCCATTGCCCTAGAATGGCAGTGAGGTACCACAATTGGCATACCTTCAGACATATGCTCAGTGGGTGTATTACCAAAAGGGAAGACAGTGTATTGGACAAACAAAAACATCATAAATCCACTATTATGTCCTTTCTTTCAAAAGTTGATATACAGGAAGTATGATTTACCCTATTCCCAAGAACAGGGGAGGATGAGGACAGTGGGTGTACTGGTTAGAGACAAGGCTTATCGAAAGCTGCATGTTCAGGCCAGGTGCAGTGGCTCACACCTGCAATCCCAGCATTTTGGGAGGCTGAGACTGGTGGATAGCTTGAGCCCAGTTTGAGACCAGCCTGGGCAATACGGCAAAACTCCATCCCTACCAAAAAACAAACACATACAAAATCAACCAGTACATGCGCCTGTGGTCCCAGCTACTTGGCAGGCTGAGGTAGGATTGCATGAGCTTGGGAAGTGGAGGTTGCAGTGAGCCAAGATTGCACCACTGCACTCCAACCTGGGTGACAGAATGAGTCTGTCTCAAAAATGAGAGAGAGAGAATTAAACAAAGAGAAAGAAGAAAATAAGAGAAAGAAAGAAAAAGGAAGAAGAAAGAGAAAGAAAGAAGAAAGAAAAGAAAGAAGAAAGAGAAGAAAGGAAGGAAGGGAAGGGAAGGAAGGGAAGGAAGGGAAGGAAGGGAGGGAAGGGAAGGAAAAGAAGGAAGGAAGAAAGAAAGAGAAAGAAAAAGCAAGCTGCACCTTCAAGGAGAGCTTTGCCTTTGTTGCCCTTCTCCTGGCCACCCTCCAAACTCTTCTTCATAAGATCCCTATTTGCAATGGGAAACTCCTTGAGATGTTAGTTAGCTCAGATTTCTAAGGACCTCTTTTTCCCCATTTTCTCCTTCCCTTCATTTATTACATATCTTTTGAACACCTACTGTCCTGCTCTCATGGAGCTTGTTCTGAAAGTGAAGTCATAGGAGTTAACAAAGAATTTGAACCATGGAGTAAATACAGTCATCTGCCACATAACGATGTTTCAATCAGTCACAGACCGTATATATGACGGTGGGTTCATAAGATGATGATGGAGTTGAAAAAGTCCTGCCAGGTGCGGTGGCTCACGCCTGTAATCCCAGCATTTTGGGAGGCCGAGGTGGGCGGATCACCTGAGGTCGGAAGTTCGAGACCAGCCTGACCAACATGCAGAAAACCCGTCTCTACTAAAAATACAATATTAGCCAGATGCATGGCACATGCCTGTAATCCCAGCTACTCGGAAGGCTGAGGCAGGAGAATTGCTTGAACCCAGGAGGCAGGGGTTGCCGTGAGCGGAGATCGCGCCATTGCACTCCAGCTTGGATAAGAGCGAAAGTCCGTCTCAAAAAAAAAAAGAAAGAAAAGGAAAGAAAAATTCCTATGCCCTAGTGATATAGCCATGGTAAATTTGTAGGGCAACACATTACTCATGTTTGTGATGATGTTGGTGTAAACACACCTACTGCACTGCCAATCGTCAAAATTTTTTTTTTTTTTTTTTTTTTTGAGACGGACTTCCGCTCGTTGTCCAGGCTGGAGCGCAGTGGCATGATCTTGGCACTCCAGATCATTGCAACCTCCGCCTCTTGTGTTCAAGTGATTCTCCTGCCTCTGCTTCCTGAGTAGCTAATATTACAGGCGTGCGCCACCATGCCCAGCTAATTTTTGTATTTTTAGTAGAGACGGGGTTTCACCATGTTGGCCATGCTGGTCTTGAACTCCCAACCTCAGGTGATCCACCTGCCTTGGCCTCCTAAAGTGCTGGGATTACAGGCATGAGCCACCACGCCCGGCCCAGTCATATAAAATTATAGCACATACAATTATATATGGTGCATATTACAAAGGTTTAAAAGTTAAAAAAATTAGAAAGTTTATAAAAGTACAGTAAGCTGTTAATTATTGAAAAAAGAATATTTTAAATAATAAACAATGTAGCCCAAGTGTGGTGTTTATAAAGTCTGCAGTAGTGTACATTCATGCACCACTCACTCACTGATTCACCCAGAGCAACCTCCAGTCCTGCAAGCTCCCTTCATGGTAACTACAGGTATACTGTTTTTATCTTTTACACTGTTTTCTGTGTTTAGATGCACAAATACAAGCACTGTGTTACAATTGCCCAGGATATTCAACACAGTAACATGCTGTCCAGGTCTGTAGCCTAGAAGCAACAATACCATCTAGGTTTGTGCAATTACATTCTGTGATATTCCATGAGGATGAAATTCCCAATTCATGCTTGTAAGTGGGATGTATCTGGTCTAGAGGATAAGAAGTCAGCTATCTGAACAAAGTGGAGAAGAGAGCTGCAGGGCAGAAATAATAGCACAGAAAGACTTGAGACAGGAAATAACTTGGCATTTTAGAAGGCACGAAGACGGCCCATGAGGCTAAACGGTTGATTCAAATGAAAAGGCAGAAAGCCAACTCATCCCTGTTAAGGAGTCTGGGTTTTATGCTCTGCATTATAGGAAGCTATTAAAGTTTTAAGTAGGGAAATGACATCAATTTATTTATTCACCTAATTTAACTGCTGTGTGAAGAATGGATTATATAGGGTTAAACATGGAAGTTAGTCTCCAGCACCAATTGCTTTTGGTTTGTCTAAATCATAAAAATGCTGCATCTTGGCCGGGCGCTGTGGCTCACGCCTGTAATCTTAGCACTTTGGGAGGCTGAGACAGGCGATTGCCTGAGTTCAGGAGTTCGAAACCAGCCTGGGCAGCATGGTGAAACTCTGTCTCTACTAAAAATACAAAATTTAAATGAGCATGGGGATGTGCCCCTGTCGTCCCAGCTACTCAGGAGGCTGAGGCAGGAGAATCACTAGAACCCGGGAGGCGGAGGTTACAGTGAGCCAAGATTGCACCACTGCACTCCAGCCCGGGCAACAGAGCAAGACTGTGTCAAAAAAAAAAAAAAAAAAGCTGTCAATATGCTAAGTTGTAATTAGGTGCTAAGACTCAATGAGTAGGTATTTCATGTTCTTTGCTCTTCACAAAAAATCAGAAATCCAATTCATTAAAATCTATGCCCAGGACCAGGATTTCTTACTTCAAGTATATCTTCAAAGCCATTAACTCAAAGTTTAAGAAAGAGTCCTGAGAGCAGGACTTGCAAAAAACAGCCCATCTGAAAATGCCTTACTAGAATAGCACCTGTCTCACAACCAGAAATAAGAATGCCGGCTGGGCGCGGTGGCTCACGCCTGTAATCCCAGCACTTTGGGAGGCCGAGGCAGGCGGATCACCTGGAGGTCAGGAGTTCGAGACCAGCTTCAACATGGCGAAATCCCATCTCTACTAAAAATACAAAATTAGCCGGGCATGGTGGTGCATGCCTGCAATCCCAGCTACTTGGGAGGCTGAGGCAGGAGAATTGCTTGAACCTGGGAGTCGGAGGTTGCTGTGAACTGAGATCGTGCCATTGTACTCCAGCCTGGGCAACAAGAGTGAAACTCCGTCTCAAAAAAAAAAAAAAAAAAAAAAAAAAAAGAATGCCTATGAATTATTCTTCCTTGTGTCAAGATAACACTACAGATAGTGATGAGTGCAAGCAAGACCAAACCTCTTCCCTTCCCTACACCTTGCACACTGTAAAGTTGTAGCTATTAATTTATAATGTGTTTACCAAGTTCAATTAAGCTTTGCATAGGGGATCATCATTCTGCATTGTTTCAAAGCTGAAGGCCTGGCTCTAATTCTGGGGTTGGCAGAATGCAGCCTATTCCTGCACCTCATTTGGGTAATGCTGGAAGCCAATCTCAATGTCTTTCTGATAGCACAGTCCAGGCTTCTCAATTCACACACAACGCTTAAAACTTGCTTTTGGGTCCTAGCTGACCAGATCAGCTACTGTGGTGGTCGCCAGTGAGAAGTTGAACTTTTTTTGCATAGCCAACAAATCTTCTCACAGGCATTCAGAGTACACAGTGCCATGACAAGACTCTTAGGGAGGCCCCTTAGTTATGTTCCTCAACTTCTTTTTCTCAGTGCTAACAGATGTGGAGCCCACAAGCACAAATTAAATTAGAGAAGGGGTTCAAAGCAAATAGGTGCTGCTCCTTCATCGCCATCAGTTTTAGATGCCTAAAACATGTGCCTATTGCGAACACTCCTTCATTCAAAGAGAAAACAAACTTTCTATGGGAAGCACCTGAAGATGACTAAATGTGCCAGTGAACAGTAATTTTTCTCAAGAAACAGAAATGTAACGTAAAGGTAATCTCGACCATACTTTTATTAAAAAACTGTATGTGAAGAAATGATAAATGGCTTTAGTCAGTTAGTAACATTAATCAGATGCACCCAGCTATTGTCCTAAGGCAGTGCCAGACTGGGAGCAGCAACTCAGGCCTATAATCCCAGCACTTTGGAAGGCTGAGGCAGGAGAATCTCGAGGCCAGGAGTTTCAGGCCAACCTGGGCAACATAGTGAGACTCCGTCTCTACAAAAAAACAAAACATTAGCTGGACGTGGTTGAGCGCACCTGCAGTCAATCCCAGCTACTCCGGAGGCTGAGGTGGGAAAAATCACTTGAGCACAGGAGCCAGCCCGGGTGACACAGCCAGACCCTGTCTCTAAAACAAAAGCTTGTGCCTAACTGCTCAGTGTGACAAAGCAAACAAAAACAATGTGGACAATTAAAATGTGCAACCTCAAACCCTTTTTGTAATTCACTGGTGCCTCTGATGGAAGAAGGTTGTAAAATCAGGAAATAGGTTGTAAAGGGACTTATCTGGATGCTCTGTATCTATGCTAAAGAGCAAGGAAATAGCAAAAGGACAAATGAGCAGAAAGTCTAGAAAATTGTGCCTGGACAATCCATCTCTGAATAACCAGCAAGTGCCCAATACGGCTTCTAATTTCTCAGGAAACAAAAATGTACCAAACTTGTATTTCACAAGTTCGGGAAGGGATCATCTACCAATGCTTCCAAAACCTGCTAGTGCATCAGAATCACTTGGAGAACCTGTCACAAATTATAGATGGCCAGGTATGGTGACCCACACCTGTAACCCCAGCACTTTGGGAGGCCGAGGTGGGAGGATCATTTGAACCCAGTTTGAGACCAGCCTGGGCAACATGCCAAAAACCCATGTCTCCAAAAAAAAAAAAAAAAAAAAAATTAGCCAGATATGGTGGCGTGTGCCTGTAGTCTCAGCTCCTTGGGAGGACTGCTTGAGCCTGGGAGGTGGAGGTTGCAGTGAGCCGTCATTGCACCACCGCCCTCCAGTCTGGCAGATAGAGTGAGACCCTGTCTCAAAAATGTGTTTCTCCTCTCCCACTCTGATACGATAAGGGTCTCCATTACTAATAAACATCCAGAGCCCTAGGTAATTGTGCTCTGGTTGTCCTGGCCTTTGAGAACTACTGATCCACCAACACTCCCATGGTGGGGAAAATGGGGATTAGAAGAGAGAAAATGAGTGAGCAGAGTGAGCCATGATCACACCACTGCACTACAGCCTGGGAGACAGAGAAAGACCGTCTCAAAAAAAAAAAAGAGTACAGAAGGATGGGTCAAATTGTCCTCTGTCTCTTCCCGCCCAGTAAAACAGCTGTTGATATTTAAAAGAAAAAATTTTAAAAATAAAAATATAATAAAAATTTAAAAACCGAAGAGTGGTTAAATTCACCGGTAAATTTAACATTACTTGAAGGATATTAACCTAAAATCCAACTTTTCTTGTGTCCACAAATTTTAAAATTAAGGCTTAAAAAATTAGTTGAGATTACACCAAGATGCATTTACATGCGTTTCATCAGTTGACTCCATGACTGCTACCCACTGCTTTTGTAAGCAGAGATAGCCACCAACTATTTTTGTGACTTATGCTGAAGAAACGTACTCTCTCTCGTTTACCACTTCCAGTCTCAAGACCTTAGGCAGCTCTCCTTTTCACTACAGTATCACCCACTTGATCTGTGGGATATACTCTCCAAGAAGCCCACTGCATATCTCAAACTGTGGATAGTACCACATGTACCTACACATACGATAAAGTTTATGGATCAGGCACAGTAAGAAATTAGGAACAATATTGGTAACAGTTTTTGTCTTTTTTTTTGAGACACAGTCTCACTCTGTTGCCCAGGCTGGAGTGCGGTGGTACGATCTCAGCTCACTGCAACCTCTGCCTTCCGGGTTCAAGCAATTCTCCAGCCTCACACTCCCAAGTAGTTGGGATTACAAGTGTGCATCACCATACCTGGCTAATCTTTGTCTTTTTAGTAGAGACGGGGGTTCACCATGTTGGCCAGACTGGTCTCAAACTCCTGACCTCCAGTGATCCACCTGCCTTGGCCTCCTGAAGTGCTGGGATTACAGGTGTGAGCCACCATTCCCGTTGTAACAATAGATTCTAATAAAAGTTATGCGAGGCCGGGCACAGTGGCTCACGCCTGTAATCCCAGCACTTGGGGAGGCCAGGACAGGCAGATCACCTGAGGCTGGGAGTTCAAGACCAGCCTGACCAACATGGAGAAACCCCGTCTCTACTAAAAATACAAAATTAGCCAGGCATGGTGGCACATGCCTGTAATCCCAGCTACTCAGGAGGCTAAGGCGGGATAATTGCTTGAACCCAGGAGGCAGAGGTTGCAGTGAGCCGAGAATGCACCATTGCACTCTAGCCTGGGTAACAAGAGCGAAACTCCATCTCAAAAAAAAAAAAAAAAAAAAAAAAGAAAGAAAAAAATTATGTTAATGTGGTATCTCTCTCTCAAAATACCTTCTTGTACCATAGTGTGTGGGTATGTGACATGGCAGAAATGGTGGATAAGGGGGATTACTGTACTTTAGTTAAGTGTTGCTCCTTTTTAAAAATCAATGCTTCTTTATGAAGATTTGTATGCAAGGGATCTGTGACCTCAATGCTTACTATTCTGTGAAATCATAGTTTTATATCACATGATAAACACCAATAGTAGGGAGCGAGTCTTCTAGTACTGAAGAGATTCCCCTATAAAGAACACTCACAGAAAGTTTGTGTTAGCTAAACTACAAATATCTGAAAGTATTTCAACTTGTTGGGTTTTGCATTCAAAAGGATAAGATTCTTTTGTTTCTTCCTGGTTAAGCTTTTCAGAAATTTCAAATCCCACAGCCAAGCTTGAACATATCTAGCCCATATCTAAATCAAGAGATTACAGCTATTGTTTGGTTTTAGAAACTTTGGTGCTATCAAGCCTAAGTACATGATTAAATGATATTAAATGCCAAACAATAAAAAATACTTCCCACAGGTGTGTGTGTATATATATATAGAGAGAGAGAGAAAGAGAGAGAGAGAGAGGTATTTTAAAATAATTATACACAACTCTTTTAAAAGATATGGGGAATACTTACGTAATCAACTCTAACTTTAGCCCTTCACAGCTGTATTATAACTTTATTTAACAACTTAGTAAAAGTCAAAATTGATGGTTCTTAACATTGCATGTTGAGAATACAAAGTGCCTAAAAATGACACATTCTGCCCAATGCTAGTTCCTTCAGTATTACCTCCAAACTTCTGTGAAAGACTTGTATTGAAAAGAAAGACTAACTGCAACATGGAAGATGATTTTAAAAAAAGTTCATTTACCAATTTTAACAATCTAGAAAAAAAGAAAGTCTGACTATAATACTTGATGACAGACATCATGTTTAAGTAGAAAACACAAGAATAAAAAAGCAATTATCACAGAAAATATTGCACAACCTCAGTTGTTTCCTCCAAATCTGCTTTATGTAATTGGGTGGATATAAATTAATAAACAGAAATTTAAGCAAGATACATGTAACAATTTAACAGAACCTGATCATCTAATTTCTTCAATTTTTCTCAAATTCATCTTTAAGTCTTTCCATCATGGGGCTCATAAAGAAATTTAAGCAACATATGGATACTACAGTTGAATGTCAAATCTTTACAAAGTACTTATGACATACTACATTCCTCTATAATGCAATTATGCATAACCTTCATGACAGTGTTTTGTATGTAGAAAAGTGTTAGAGTTCAATATTCAACCCAATATAAAATAATAATAAGAAACACTTCTGATGTTAGGTTGAGACCACTTTTCCTTTTGCTAATGAATGATTTTTTTTAGCTGTATGTAATATCACTGAGGTGAACCAATAAGTCACCTTTGAGTACATATGAAAAAATAAACACATGCTAAATGGATAAAACATTACTACTACATCTTTACTAGACCATCTCTACCTCTAACACTTCAGAAGCTTAGAGATTTAAAGTATTCTTACATTAACTGCAAGAAACAAAGGAGAAATTCCTTCTTTTTTGAGATCACAACTATGAAGTCATATGGTTATACAAATTCTGTGTTTGTGTGCAAAACATAAAATACAATTATCTTTATTCTCCCTGCTTAGTTTTGTCAGTCAGCTAGCAGGATGTAATAGATACCTTTCCAAGAAACAGAGACTGAGATGTGTTTTATATAACTTCAATAACCTCAGCACTACAGTAATGAGAGATGCAGTATCCTTTTGCTATGGTTCAAGACAAGAGGGAAGGAGGTCAGAAGAAAGAAAATAAATCAAAATTGTTACAACTGAGTAATTATTTCTCATTAGGTCTCACCAAGGTGCCACCTTCATTTTTACATAAACGTGGTGGCATAATTCAATCTCAATAAATCAGAATTCTTAATATTTAAAATTTAACTTGACTTTCCATTATCACCATATTAACAACCAAAATAATTAGATAAAACACATAGGAAAGGGCAATATTAAACCCCACTTTAATAGAGTTGGTTTCTTGACACATTAACTTATTTTTTATAGAAAAGGGATAGTGCATCTCAGTTTGCTTACAAGCTAGGAGATCACTTTGAATTCTGCATTTCCTAACTGCAAACAGAATATAGCACTTATAACAGGTTATAAATAAACTGGTTTTCAAGCATAGAGCCAGCCCCAACGATAATAATACACTATTTAAAAAGACCTAAGGCAATGAATTCCATTTCCAATGGAAAAAAAGAACTGTGCAAACAAGCTTAAAACTACTTTTTTGTGTGTGCCAGTGTTATAAAATGTAGCTTTTAATAAAACCTTGACCCAAATGTCAGCAACTTCAGAAAAGAATTTGGGTGGGGAAGGGGAAGAGAAGAAAGTTATTTCATTTAGGAAAAATAACTACTATCTTTTTCCTAATCTTCAATACACACAATTTAAACAAATACAGCTGCTGTAACACTTTACACAATTCCTATGTACTGGAGCAATAACAAGATCTAAATACAATTATATTTTTAAACATTGGGTCAAGGCTTTACATAAAAATACCATCCTACTTTTCCCACTAAGTTTCTAAAATATCACGTACTTTTCCCCCAACATCTGCAGCCATCCAGGAATTTTAAGGAAACTTTTGTGCATGATCTTAATTCCTAATCCCTGGCTCTTTGGGCTCAGTGACAAAAGATCAAAACCACCAAAATGGTGGTTCACTTGAAGTCAGATGAGAGACCCTGGCTCAATTAGTCTCATAGGATGAAAGCAGTGCTGCATCAACTGGCTCCATGCAGGAGGGGCACGTGAAGGATCTCATCAACCAGTCATCTATACAGTCCAGGTGATAGATGTGCATGCACGGCAGAAATCGAATTGGGTCCCCATAAACAAAGTCCATCATACAGATCACACACCTGTTGGGAGCAATGGAGAGAAATCAGAAGGCATTTTCGGAAGTGTCCTATTCAGAAAACTGTTTAAATCCCATTAAAGACAGTGTTAATCTGAGTAACACATCAGAATGCTTTGCCTGTCATCTTATCACCAAAGCATGCAAACTGAATTTTTTCCTAATGTTGATCTATACACAATTTCTTATTTAAATCCCCCGAGAATTTGCAGGACTTAGGAGCAATCAACAGAGCAAAGAGAAATGGATTACATATGGATCAAGTTTACTGCTGTGCTTGTAAACAGCTACATACTATAGCAGATACCTTAAGGAGAATGGGATTATTTTAGGTAGAAAAGCATCAGTTAGATCAACTTTGTTTTTTTGCACTATTTAGTGTAATCCTGGACTAAGACAATTTTCATTTTAATAACTGTAAAACAGAAACACTAACTTCAGCCTACTTACTGGGTTGCTGAAAGTTAAAGCTCTCTTCACTAACTTTCTCTTTATTTATTAATTTAATTTAATTTTATTTTTTGAGACAGAGTTTCAAGTGATTCTCCCACCTCAGCCTCCCGAGTAGCTGGGATTACAGGCACGTGCCACCATGCCTGGCAAATTTTCGTATTTTTACTAGAGATGAGGTTTCACCATGTTGGCCAGGTTGGTCTTGAACTCCTGGTCTCAAGTGATCTGCCCACCTCAGCCTCCAAACATGCTGGGATTACAGGTGTGAGGCACTGTGCCCAGCCTGTGAAAATTTGTAATTACTATATAACATTCTCTTGCTAGTAGCCAGTAATAGAGCTATGAAAAAAAATTAAACATTCTCTTGCATTAAGCAAAGTGTTTCAACATATTAAATGTCTGACTTTCTAAAGTGCAGGAGAAAAGGCAAAATTTTCAAAAGCAACCTGAAAATAAAATTTTGAAATGTACAAATTAATTAAAACTTACTCCCGGATCTTTTTTTCTGATCCATCTCTTCCAGGGTCATAAACTCCTTTAGGCAGATGTTGTATAAGGCCTATTCTTTGAGCTATCCTAATTTGTTCCTCTTCAGTCAGCTGAGTTGCTAGCCGAGTCTGGCTAGGTGTTGGGTGGTAGACTGGAACTGGAACTTGTTCCTAAAATATTAAAATATGGAGGAAAAAGATTATTTTTTCAAAACCTTTTGAGGGCTTATTTTTTAGTCAGAGATAGAAGGGAAAGGGAGCCCTGGGAGGGCAGGAAGCTGGGCTAGTGTGTGGCTGTATTGACTGTGTGTTTCACCCTGCCTCAACTTCAGCTATTGGAACAAAACATACAACAAAACATTCTCATTCTGCCTAAAGGATATAAACACAAACATCACTGAAGAGCTGGCATGCAATGTTAAATGAACTATTTCCATGTGATAAGAGACTAGCCTGGACAACATAGCAAGACCCTATCTCTAAAAATAATTTGAAAAAAATTTTTTAATGGATTGGACTATGGCAAAAATAAATCTGAAAGTCATCTAAGACTCACTTTCCCATTTCATAGGACCAAGCTTGCCTACAGTCACATAATTGACAATACTGAAATTAGAATTCTACTGCTCCTAATCCAATGGATTTTTTACACAATTCATTCAAAGGAGTCATATGTATAACCCCCACCTTTTATTTGAGACAGGGTCTCCCTCTGTTGCCCAGGCTTAAATGCAGTGGCACAAACACAACTTACTATAAACTCAACCTCTCGGGCTCAAGCAATCCTCCAACCTCAGCCTCCTGAGTAGTGGGACCATAGGGGTAAGCCATGGTGCCTGGCCTATAATAATAATATTTAAAACTGAGCAACTCTGATGGAATGAAGCTGGGATGGAGTGTGGCCTAGGAGGGATGAGGCTCCCCATCCGCAAGCCCTCACCTTGGTTACCTTTGCAGAATCCTCAGAATCAACAGTCTGAAAAACACTACTATCTCAGAAGATGAGATTTTCAGTCTGAAGAATTAAATTATGAGATTTCAGTCTCCGCTCAGCTACTTACTGTGATTGCTTGGACCAAGTCCCTTAATGTATTTGAATAATGTATTTGAATAAAGCAGATAACAGCACCCACTTCAGAGAGCTGATACAGTCATGAGGTAACTAAGAGCTTTGTAAATGCCAATATTTGTAAATTATTCTATCTAACATCTCCCCATCGTCATGATTCTACTCATCATGATTCTCCGCTTTGCAGACTTTAAGCTAAGTGCTACTGTCCTTGGCTTTGGTCCTAACTTTCTGGCTTCTCTTTGAATACTACAAACTCTTAGCCTCTGTTGTGATCTCTGCCAGCTCTGAGTTCTTCGACCCTTGAATTACTATTTCCAGTCTAGACTACCTTCCTGAATCTTAGTCTCAGTCCTAGTTGACCAGTTTTGATGAACTGTCATCCACATGCAAACTGGGAACAAACTGGTTTAAGACTTTGGATGATATAAAGGGTCTCTTAAATCCTTGAATCTAACAAACAAAAATAACTAAATTGTTTTAGAGCAAATAAACGCCAACTATGGGTTTTTCAGAGGCTAGATTTCTTCAGTCTTGTGTCTCAGTCTCTTCACATATGTGTAGAGAATACAGAAAGCAGAACAGAAAAGGAAAGTTCTACTTTATGATGAAACATTAATAAACATTAAAGAAGAAAATAAAAACTATATTTTAATTCATGTTATGAGTGTATTTTCTCCTTTGGTATTTTTTTGTTAAAACAAAGGAACCCTCTATGTATCTTTTAGATATTTAAAATGATTCAACAATCTAATTTCAGTTTACATGCAAATTTTCAGAAAACCATAGAAGAAAGGAAATGACTAAGACCTCCTGATATTTTAAAGATGAATGTGGCCTCACCCTTCTTACCACACATGCCTAATTTAAAATTTTAATTCCCATGATACTTGTTTAAAAATGGCTTGATATCTGAGTTATCAATTGTTTTTGTAACTAGAGAGCCTCTGATTTTCTAGGTAGCAAAATGGAATCTTGATTCAATTGTTGGCTAACAGACACTGAGTGAGTAGAAGATTAGACAGGGGTATAAAAACAATTTTAAAAGATGTGATGGCCAGGTGCAGTGGCTCACGCTTGTAATCCCAGAACTTTGGAAGGCCGAGGCAGGCGATCACCTGAGGTCAGGAGTTCGAGACCAGCCTGGCCAACAAGGTGAAACCCCATCTCTACTAAAAATACTAAAATTAGCTGGGTGTGGTGGTGCATGCCCGTAATCCCAGCTACTTAGGAGGCTGAGGCAAGAAAATTGCTTGAACCCAGGAGGCAGAGGTTGCAGTGAGCCGAGATCTTGCCACTGCACTGCAGCCTGGGTGACAGAGTGAGACTCCATCTCAACAACAACAAAAAGATGTGGATTTGGGGGTGGTTCCCACCATTCCCTGCTGATTCTCTATATAAACAAATACTATATGGTTTATGTTCAACACCCGCTTTCCCTCTGAGAATCTGGAATTTTGTCGTATGTCAGGCAGTGGGTGCCTAATCAGTACCTGGGGCACTGAGTCCGCAAATGAGCTTCTCTGGCAGAAAACCTTTCATATATGTTGAAGGAATTAAGCACGTCCTGTGTGATTCCACTAGGAGATAACTCTGGGAAGCTTGCGCTTAGTTCCCTTTGGACCAAAGCACCTTTCCCCTTAGCTGATTTTGCTTTGATTCTTTGCCGTAACAAATCATAGCTGTGAATAAGATTATATACTAAGTCCTATGAGTCCTCCTGTTGAATCACCAAACCTGGGGACTGTTTTGAGGACCTCCAATGCCAGTGCTAGGTTGTGCTTCCACTTTATATTTGCAAAGCTACTGTGTTTCGTTCCCAGCTGAAAACAAATGAAAAAAACAAAAAACAAACAAAAAAAACCCCTAAATATTTTGATTAGCCTGTTTCAGGGCCTAAATATGGATCTAATGATAAAAGGTATACAAACACAACTCACTGCAGCCTCCAACTTCTAGGCTGAAGTAATCCTCCCACTGCAGCCTCCCCAGTAGGTGGGATTACAGGTGGGCATCACCATGCCCAGCAATTTTTTTGTTTTGGTAGAAACAGTGTCTCGCTGACCAGGCTGGTCTCAAACTCCTGGCCTCAAGCGATCTTCCAGCCTTGGCCTCCCAAAGTGCTGAGATTACAGGTGAGAGCCACTGTGCCTGGGCTATCTGGGTAGTTTGATAAGGGCAGGGGCTATGTCTGTTTTGCTTACCAATGTTTACTACCTACTCAGCACGGTATCTGGCACACAGTTGGGACTCAACATAATTACATAACTGAAAAACATAAATCAAAGCACGTATGTTCTTGCAATATACATTATATACATATTATAACTTTGTAGATATGCTATGAAAAATTGCTAATGGGCCTGGCACAGTGGCTCACGCCTGTAATCCTTGCAGTTTGGAAGGCCAAGACAGGCGGATAGCTTGAGCTCAGGAGTTTGAGACCAGCCTGGGCAACATGGTGAAACCCAGTCTCTATAAAAGATACAAAAATTAGCCAGAAGTGGTGATGTACACCTGTAGTTCCAGCTACCTGGGGGACTGAGGGAGCAGGATCACTTGAGCCCAGGAGGTTGAGCTACAGTGGGATGAGATCGCGCCACTACACTCCAGGCTGGGTGACAAAGTGAAAGAAAAAGAAAAGAGAAAAACTGTTAATGATTTGGATTAAATAACAATAACAAAAAGAAAAAAAAATTGCTATCTCAAAAAGAAAAAAGAAAAATTGCTAATGATTTGGATTAAATAACAATAAAACAAAAAAGGAAAACTTGATCTAAATTACACCCAACATTTTCCCAAGTGAAAATACCTGGGTTGTTGCCTCTTCCAAAGTTCCACCTACCCATCCCACAGGAACTTCAATAGGTCCAAAACTAAACCAGATATACTTGTATAGGCATTTCCTGGAATTTCTGCTCTGGCATTTAATTATGTATGTGGCCTTACACAAGCTTCTTAATATCTCTGAGTATTAAGGTTCCTCATCAGCATAACAGACAAAATACCTATCTTAATAAAGCGTTGGAGGTCAGGTGCAGTCATTCACCCCTGTAATCCCAGCTACTCAGGAGGCTGCAACATGAGAATTGCTTGAACCTGGGAGGCGGAGGTTGCAGTGAGCTGAGATCACGCCCCTGCACTCCAGCCTGGAGCTAGACTCCGTTTAAAAAAAAAAAAAAGTGTTGTAAGGAATAAGCAGATAAGTAAGGCACTTACCAAGATAAGGGCTTAATATATGAACTGTTCTCTAATGACACCAGTCACTTGAGATAGACATCTCATCCTTCCTGATTCCTCTGACTTCCTCTCTTCCTTTTTCCACTATCATCTACTTAAATGTCTTATACAGTCTTATCTAACAACCATCTCCACATTGTTGATTAGGAGACACACATGGGCTTGCCCTATGAGTTTAAATTTTAAGATGGAATTCACAGAGAAGCAAATTTCAAATAAATTTAAACAACCTTTTCCTTAATACTTTTAGTTCTCCATATGTCTGCACGCAAAAGAGAGAAAGAGCAAGAATCCAAAAGAAATCATCTGCCTTTAAGGAGAAAAGGAATAATTTAAAATTAAAATATGCACTGTGGAAAAATGCAGCAGCATGGAAGGGGATAGAATAGAAATGGAAGACAGGGTTATAAAATATGCTGAAGCAGGACAGAAGATAGGGTCTTTTTTTTTTTTTTTGGAGACAGGGTCTCACTTTGTCCACCCAGGCTGGAATGCAGTGGCGCAATCTTGGCTCACTACAACCTCCACCTCCCAGGTTCAAGCAATTCTCCTACATCAACCTCGAGTAGCTGGGAGTACAGGCACACGCCACCATGCCCGGCTAATTTTTTTATTTTTAGTAGAGACAGGGTTTCACCACGTTGGCCAGGCTGGTCTCGAATTCCTGGCCTTACGTGATCCACCCGCCTTGGCCTCCCAAAGTGTTGGGATTACAGGCGCGACACAGGTGTGAGCCACCGCACCTGGCCAGAAGATAGGGTCAAACACCAAAAACAGCAAGGTCTGATTTGATGAGAAAAATCTCCGAAGCATTCCGGTTGTCTGTTTATATATAAATGAAGCATCTATAAAATGATGGATGTTGTCAAGAATGTATTGGGCCCTAATCTTAGATAGTTTAAGCCAAGAAAGACACAAAACAGGTGAATGTAAAACGACGTGTTTTTCTGAAGGGCACTACATTAAAAGTTGGATTCAATTGAGGGAATGTGATACAATTTCAGAAACTAAAACAATGCAGTGGGGAAGTGCCTAAATAATGTGCTGAGGCTGGAAATAGTACAAGTCTGGTTTGTGGTGAAGGAAAAATAAAGTCACTGCTAAAGAATGCAGCTTGTCACCAAAAGCTGTATCTTTTCCTCCAGTAGGAAATAAGAGCCAGCTCTTCTGATCTTTCTCTTTATATCCTTACAAGCTGCTGCTGGCACCACCTTCTTCCCAGCTGCAGTCTCCTACTGGGAAATGTTTTCTCTGAATTTTGCCAGACTGACACTTAAGATTATAAAATGGAGGATTTAGAATAGTTGGTCTCAACATATATTCTAGTTCTGATGTTCAATGAAATCCTGACCAAAACAAAAACCCCAGATTAGCATTGATGCAGTTCCTGAACAATTACACACAGATTTAAAAGCTAGCATCACATCTATCTTCCTGATAAATATTTTTTTTTTTTGAGAGAGGGTCTCATTCTGTTACCTGGGCTGGAGTGCAGTGGCACAATCTTGGCTCACTGCAGCCTCGACTACCGCCCAGGCTCAGGTGATCTTCCCACTTCAGCCTCCTGAGTAGCTGGGACTACAGTCCCATGCCACTATGCCCCGCTAATTAAAAAAATAAATTTTGGGCCGGGCGCGGTGGCTCAAGCCTGTAATCCCAGCACTTTGGGAGGCCGAGACGGGCGGATCACGAGGTCAGGAGATCGAGACCATCCTGGCTGACACGGTGAAACCCCGTCTCTACTAAAAAATACAAAAAACTAGCTGGGCGAGGTGGCGGGCGCCTGTAGTCCCAGCTACTCGGGAGGCTGAGGCAGGAGAATGGCGTGAACCCGGGAGGCGGAGCTTGCAGTGAGCTGAGATCCGGCCACTGCACTCCAGCCTGGGCGGCAGAGCGAGACTCCGTCTCAAAAAAAAAAATAAATAAATAAATAAAATAAATAAATAAATAAATAAATAAATAAATAAATTTTGTGGAGACAGTGAAAACTTGTTGCCCAGGCTGGTCTCCAACTCCTGGGCTCAAGCA
The DNA here is from genome assembly GCF_049350105.2 of Macaca mulatta. Classification (NCBI taxonomy): domain Eukaryota; kingdom Metazoa; phylum Chordata; class Mammalia; order Primates; family Cercopithecidae; genus Macaca; species Macaca mulatta. The sequence goes on from NC_133406.1 coordinate 189,401,115, forward strand.
ATCCCCCTGCCTTGGCCTCCCAAAGTGCTGGGATCCCAGGAGTGAGCAGTCAAGTCCAGCCTTAAAAAGTACATCTCGGCATTGAGGAAATACAGTATTACGATAAGGCGAAGGCCTCTATTAACTTTAACACCTTAGAGATAAATTCACATTCTATTTCCCTATTTAAAATACACAGTTCAATGGTTTCCAGTGTGTTCAGAGCTATGCAACCATCATTTATCAGTTTTAGAGCATTTTCATTACCCCCAAAAGAAAGTGTACTCATTAACAGTCACTCCCCCAAACTCCCCGGCCCTAGGCTACTACTAACTAATTTGGTTTTTGTCTCTATAGATGTGCCCTATTCTGGGCATTTCATAGATAAGCATTACTCAGATGTGTGGGTTTCATTCCAGACCACCCTAATAAAACTGATCACAGATCACCATAAAAGATATAATAATGGAAGGGTTTGAAAGCACAAGAATTACCAAATGTGGCAGAGAAATGAAGTGAGCTGCTGGAAAAATGGTGCCAAAAGAATTGTTTATTGCAGAGCTGCCACAAACCTTCAAGTTGTATAAACACACACACACACACACCCCTGTCAAGTGCAATAAAACAAGGTATTCCTGTGTATGGCATCATACTAATATGTGGTCTTCTGTGGCTAGCCTTTCACTTAGCATGTTTTCAAAGTTCACCCATGATGCAGCATTTATCAGAATTGTAATCCTTTTTATCGCTGAATATTCCACCACCATTTTCTTTAGTCAGTGATGGACATGGGTTGTTTCTACTTGTTGGCTGCTGTGAATAACAGTGTTATGAAAATTAATGTATAAGGTTTTGTACATGTTTTCATTTTATGGGCTATATATACCAATGACTGCAACTCTGCAAAACCTTTTGTAGAACTGCCAAACTTTTCCAAAGCACCTGCACCATCTTACAATCCCATCAAAAGCTGTATTGGTAAGTGATGGTTGCATAACTCTGAACACACTGGAAACCAATGAAGTGTGTATTTTAAAAAGCGAAACAGAATATTCCAGTTTCTCTACATCATTGCTTAAACTTATCTTTTTTTTATTATAACCATTCAAGTGGATAAGATGTATCTCATTGTGACTTTGATGTGCCCTCTCTGACAGCAAGTTACCTTTTTGTTATCTCCTGGACATGAGTCCCTTATCAGACCAATGATTTACAAATATTTTCTTTGAGAGGCTGAGGCAGGCAGATCACCTGAGGTCAGGAGTTCAAGACCAGCCTGGCCAACATGGTGAAATCCTGTCTCTACTAAAAAAATTAGCAGGGGGTGGTAGCGCATACCTGTAATCCCAACTACTTGGGAGGCTGAGGCACAAGAATTGCTTGAACCTGGGAGGCAGGGTTGCACTGAGCCAAGATTGTGCTGCTGCACTCCAGTCTGGAAGACAGAGGGAGACTCTGTCTCAAAACAAAAACAAAACAAAACAAAAAAATCCCAAATATTTTCTTGCATCCTATGGGTTATCTTTTCACCTTCTTGATGTTCGCTTTGAAGAACAAATTTTAAATTTTAATGAAATTCGACTCTGGTTACTTTTACTTTCAGTATCCTAAGAAGTCTGTCAAACCCAAGGTCATGAGCACTTGCTCCTATATTTTCTGAGAGGTTTATAAAGTTTTAGCTCTTACATTTAGGTGTATGAACCATTCTGAGTTAATTTTTGCATATAGTAAGAAAGGGGTCCAACTTCACTTAACTATGTGGTTATATGTAGGTGTCTCAGCATCATCCGTTAAAAATTGTTCTGGGGCCAAGTGCATTGGCTCACACCCGTAATCCCAGCCTGGGCAACATGGCGAAACCCCGGACCTACAGAAATTAGCCAGGAGTGGTGATACATGCCTGTAGCCTCAGCTACTCGGGAGGCCAAGGCAGGTGGATCACCTGAGGCCGGAAGTTCGAGACCAGCCTGGCCAACATAGTGAAACTCCCTATCTACTAAAAATAGAAAAACTTAGCTGGGGGTGGTGATACGTGCCTGAAATCCCAGCTACTCAGGAGTCTGAGGCAGGAGAATTGCTTGAATCGGAGAGACGGAGGCTGCAGTGAGCCGAGACTGCAGGGATTACAGGCGTGAGCCACAGCGACAAGCTGTGAAATTTTTATTTAAAAATCTTATCACAGGCTGGGCGTGGTGGCTCATGCCTGGAATCCCAGCACTTTGGGAGGCCAAGGCAGGCGGATCATGAGCTCAGGGGTTCGAGACCGTCCTGGCGAAAATGGTGAAACCCCGTCTCTACTAAAAATACAAAAAATTAGCTGGGCGTGGTGGTAGGCACCTGTAGTCCCAGCTACTCGGGAGGCTGAGGCAGGAGAATGGCGTGAACCCAGGAAGCAGAGCTTGCAGTAAGCCGAAATCATGCCACTGCACTCCAGCCTGGGCAACAGAGCAAGACTCTATCTCAAAAAAAAAAAAAAAAATCTTATCACAGACAGGGCATGGTGGGAGGCTGAGGGAGGAGAATCGCTTGAACCCAGGAGGTGGAGTTTGCAGTGAGCTGAGATCGTGCCACTGCACTCCATCCCGGGCAACAGAGTAACACTCCCATATATATATGGGCCCATTTCGTGCTGCAAATCTTAATGATGTCTGACAAATTTACCTAAATGTTGCAACAGCAAAATTCAACTGAATTACAATACCACATACCTATCAGAACTCTGTGACTCAGAGTTCAGAACTCTCAAAACGCTTTGTGGTTTCTGGCAGCAATGATAGGAGCTCACTCTGGGATTGCCTCTCATGATTCTTAAAACTTTTTTTTTTTTTTTCCCCCATGGAAACCTTATGCAGTCCAATGAGAGCTATTTGAGATAACATTTTTGGATAAAACACATAAGATTACTAAGGAAATCAATCACACTGAAAGCGGTTCTATCCCTGACCTTAAAGGGTCTGTGGACCTCAATTTTAGTACTCCTCTCAATCTCAAGATTACTTTGAGATTAAGAACTTAGATCTTACAAAGAGTTCATTAAATCATGTTTTAAGGGAGAAGCATTTTTGAGAAACAAAATCTAGGGATGAGAAAAAAGTCCAGATAATTAAACACAGAGGAGGTGGTGAGGTATATGTGAAAAAGGAAACACTGATAAGCTTACATCAACATTAAAGGTTCCTTCTTTCAATTCTCATGTGCATGTGAATTTCCCGCTAAAACTGACTTCATTAAGCAAATTTGTTCCAAACTTTAAAAAAATTTTTAACATTAAAAAAAATAAGGTACCTATGTATCTAAACCCCAGAATAGTTTATTCACAAGTGAAAATGCGACTTTACTCAACTGCCACTGCCTCTGGGATCTCTCTATTGGGAGTTGCTAGAAAATACTGTGATGAGCTTGGGCATCTGGTTTTCCAACATGCCAAATTATTAGAAGTAGGAAGAGGTACTTCAAGGGCAGGCACACTAACAGCAGATGAAGAACTGACGATGAGAAAAAAAAAAAAACCAATAAAAAGTAGGTGCAGGAATGCAAAAGCATAACAGATTTCACCCACTAACACAAATTGTCCTACATAATTCAAGATTCTGGATGCACTATTCTGTTACCTCCAGGGTATAATAAACTTACCTAATAATAATTTTGAATCAGTAAGATAAAATGACAATGTGCTCAGAAGTCATTTCACTGATTTCAGGGGAAGGGAGTGAAGATGAAAAGGGAGAAGCTGTGAAAGTTTACAAGAGGGCCAGGTTGAGAATCAGCCTCAGAATGAAAACACCCAAATTGAATATTAACACTTTACAAAAACACACTCTAAAAATTTTTAAAGAGAGACAACCAGATATAAGCCTATTTAGAAAATACCAAGAACTCTAACCAAAATCTCCTAAAATGAATTCAGCAAGGTTGCAGATTAAAATAACACACATAAATCAATTGTATTTGTAAATACCAGCAATGAACTAGAAGCCAAAATAAAAAGTTAAAACACCATTTACAATACCAAAAAATTAAAATGTTTAAAGGTATAAATTTATATTGTGCAGGATCTATATGCTAAAAACTAATTCACAAAAAAATTAACACATCAACAACGGGCCTCAGCCAATTAACTAAACTTACAAACTCCTAATTCATAGCACCTAACACCACCTTGCAAACAGGAGTACATCATAAAATCTAAACAAACCACAAATCTTTCAAGTATGGTTTACTAGTTCTTGACAGTAATATCATTTCTGCTTTTAGGGGCTTTTAAGACTACAACTATTGATGGCCTTGAATTGCTACATAAAATTAAAAGCACAAAGAGAATGGGATAAGCTTAGTGTTTCTGAAATCCTTCTAACGTCTTCTCCTACATATGCTATTTGATCATGAACTTATTAAGTCTTTGACAACAGAAAATATTTAATTACTGATTGACTTAAACTTTGACCTACACTCCTCACCAATCTTTAATTCACTGAAGTGCTTCAGAAAAGAACAGGAAAAGGTATTTCTTACTTAGAGATATCTTTTTGATATCTTTGCAACCATTTGAAAAAGTTAAAATAACCTCCACCTTTCAGTTGAAGAAATAAACTCAATTAAGGACCTAACTGAGGTTAGAGAGGAAAAGGGGTTTGCTTAGTGAAGGGTTTCTCAACCTGGGCAATACTGACATTTTAGTAAGACAATTCTTGGTTGTAGGGGGCTGTACTGTACATCACAGGGTGTTTGGCAGTTCTCTCCATCCACTAGATGCCAGCAGCACCCTCTTCCCTGCCACGTTGTGACAACCAAAAATGTCTCTAGACTTTGCCAAATGTTTCCTGGAGAGCAAATTCATCCTGGTTGAGAACCACTGGCTTAGGATCTTAGAGTACACAGGACAAAACAAGACTGGATAGTTTCTGGTGTTATAAGAAAGCCATAAAGGATGGGATACACGTCCTTTTTCTAGTAGTTTTTTAAACAAGGCCTCCAGTTGTCACACGAAAATGGGGTGGGGAGTGGTGCAAACGGTAAATATACAAAGGCCTAGTGGACATAATACTAAATAAAACACATCCACATTACACTGAAATGAGCCTTAATTGATAGGAATTGGTGCCTTAGTAATAACTACACTATAAATTCAAGAGAGAAAGGTTAGACAGAAAGCACAGATTGTCTATCAGGGAGAATGGCAAAAGAAAGGAAATCACCAACTAAGAATAGAAAAGAAGACATGGGGACACTTTGCTGAGGCAGGGCTGTTTACTTCCAAATGAAAAAACAGATGTTGTACATATGGGTATTTCTGATAGTTTATGTGCCATATGTTGTGCCTACCGTTAGGATTTATGAAACATTTTTAGAAGACCCATTTCATTTTAAAGAAGTCTCATTACTTCAAGTATCACTGTACAACCTACTTAATTCCAATATCCCATTCCTCTCCTGGACTCTACTGGAAATGAACTCCTAGAGGCTCCTGTGACTGCCTTTGAAAAAATCTAGTGTATTATTTTCTGCCTCACTGTGCAGTTATCCGTATTGTCTAAATGCATTTCTCCTAGTTGCCCTGCTGTACTGCCCAACCTATTTCTTCATCTTTAAAATGAAGAGGATCTCCAGTAGTCCCCACTTATTGCAAGGTTTCAGTTAACTGTCAACCATGGTCTGAAAATTATGGAAAATTCCAGAAACAACTGATGTTGTAAATTGCGTGCCATTCTGATTATCACTGATCACTAAAGAAATGCAAATCGCCTGGGTGCAGTGGCTCGCACCCGTAATCCCAGTAATCCCAGCATTCTGGGAGGCCGAGGCAGGAGAACTGCTTGACTCCGGGAGGTGGAGGTTGCAGTGAGCCAAGATTGCACCACTATACTCCAGCCTGAGCAACAGAGACTTTGTTTCAAAAAAAAAAAAGAAAAGAAAAGAAATGCAAATCAAAACCACAATGAGATACCATCTCACCAGTCAGAATGACTATTATTAAAAAGTCAAGGCTGGGCACAGTAGCTCACACCTGTAATCCCAGCACTTTAGGAGGCTAAGACAGGCGGATCACTTGAGGCTAGGATCTTGAGACCAGCCTGGGCAATATGGCAAAACCCCATCCTACAAAAAACACAAAAATTAGTCGGGCATGGTGGTGTACACCTGTAATCCCAACTGCTCGAGAGAGGCTGACGCCCAAGAATGGCTTGAATCGGAGCGGGGAGAGGTTGCAGTGAGCTGAGATCGTGCCACTGTATTCCATCCTGGGCCGCAGAGCGAGACTATCTCCAAAACAAAAAAGGTAAATAAAAAATAAAGAAAATTAAAATAAAAACTCCAAGTGGACCCAATCATATGGGGCCCCCACACTTTTGTGAATTTTACCTCCAAAACCTCTACCAGGTCCTCACATGAGTGCTTCCAGGAGGCGGAGGGGAAAATAAGCCATTTTAAATATGCCAGAGCATTCTGCTCCTAATAAGCCTTATCCTCAAGCGAAACTTTTAATTCAATATAAAGTTCTGGGAGAAACTTTTACCAGAGCTTAACCTACCTGGGGAAAGGGAACTACCCAACTCCAGCCCCTCCAGCCATCCTGTCCCAGTTAAGGTGTGTGGGAGGTACTGAGAAGCACTGAGAACTGCAAATTAAAACAAAAAAATACAACTATATACCTATCAGAATGGTGAAAATCCAAAACACTGACGTTAAGTCCTGGCAAGGATGTGTGGTAACAGAAACTCTCATTTACTGCTGGTGGGAATGCAAAATGGTATGCTTTGCGACCATGTGCGGTGGCTCACGTCAGTAACCCCAGCTTTGGAAAGCCAAGGCGGGAGGATTACCTGAGGTCAGGAGTTTGAAACCAGCCTGTCCAAAATGGTAAAACCCCGTCTCTACCAAAAATGCAAAAATTAGCTGGGCATGGTGGCACATGCCTGTAATCCAAGCTACTCCGGAGGCTAAGGCACGAGAATCGCTTGAACAAGGGAGGTGGAGGTTGTGGTGAGCTGAGAGCATGCCACACTGCACTCCAACCTGGGTGACAGCTAGACTCCGTCTCAAAAAACAGTAACAACAACAATACAACAAAAAAAATGGTAGGCTTTGGATGACAGTTTGATAATTCTCACACAACTAAACATACTATTACCATTTGATCCAGCAATTGCACCCTTTGGTATTTACCCAAAGGAGTTGAAAAATTACATCCAACCAAAACCCAGAAACAAATGTTTACAGGAGCTTTATTCATGACTATCAAAATGCGGAAGCAACTATGGTGTCCTTCGGAAGGTAAAAACTACAGTATATCAATGCAAATGGAGTATTATTCAGCACTAAAAAATAAATGAGCTACCAAGCCATGAAAAACATGGAGGAACTTTAAATACATATTACTACATGAAAGAAGCCAATCTGAAAAGGCTACATACTGTATGATTCCAAATATACAACATTCTGCAAATGGCAAAACTATGGAGACAATAAAACCATCAGTGGTTGTCAGAAGTTGAGGGGAGGGATGAACAGATGGAACACAGAGAATTTTTAGAGCAGTAAAATTATATGTATGATACTATAATGGTGGATGCATGTCACTATACATGGCAAATCCATGTACAACACGAAGAATGAACTCTAAGGTAAACAATGGGTTTCGGGTGATAATGTTTGGGCAATCGTTGAATATTTCAATGTAGGTTCATTAAAAAAAAATGTAGCTCTATCAAAATTCTAGCTGGCTCATTTGCAGAAATTGACAGTTGATTCTAAATTTCACATGGAAATACAAGGGACTAAGAATAGCCATAACCATCTTGAAAAGGGAAAACAAAACAAAAGGCTCACACTTTCTGATTTCAAACCTTACTTACAAAGCTACAATACAGTACTAGCCTAAGGACAGACATATAGACCAACGGAACAGAAGAGTCCAGAAATGTACTCTCACATTTATAGACAATGGATCTTTGGCAAGAATACCAAGATAATTCAATGAGAAAAGAAAACTATGTTCAACAAATGGTGCTGGAACATCAGGCTAGTCACATGCAAAAGAATGAAGTTTGACCTCCTCCTTGAAAATACCAAAAGCTCCCCAAAGAAAAAAAATAGACGATTGGCTTTTTTTTTTTTTTTTTTTTTTGAGACAGAGTCTCGCTCTGTCGCCCAGGCTGGAGTGCAGTGGCGTGATCTCGGCTCACTGCAAGCTCCGCCTCCCGGGTTCACGCCATTCTCCTGCCTCAGCCTCCCGAGTAGCTGGGACTACAGGCGCCCACAACCGTGCCCGGCTAATTTTTTGTATTTTTAGTAGAGACGGGGTTTCACCGTGGTCTCGATCTCCTGACCTTGTGATCCGCCCGCCTCGGCCTCCCAAAGTGCTGGGATTACAGGCGTGAGCCACCGCGCCCGGCCTGACGATTGGCTTTTATCAGGATTAATCACTTTTGTGCTTCAAAGAACACCAGCAAGAAAGTGAAACACAGCTGGGTGCAGTCGCCCACGCCTGTAATCCCAACACTTTGGGAAGCCAAGGTAGAATTGCTTAAGCCCAGGAATTCAAAGTCAGCCTGGGAAACAGAGCGAGACCTAGTCTCTACCAAAAAGACAAAAATTAGCCAGGTGTGGTGGTGTGCACCTCTAGTCCCAGCTACTCAGGAGGCTGAGGCAGGTGGATTGCTGAGCCCAGGGTTTGAGGCTGCAATGAGCTATGATTGTGCCACTGCACTCAAGCATGGGTAACAGTGTGAGACCCTGTCATTAAAAAGAAAAATTAAAAATTAAATGTAACAAATTTATCCAGAGTACAAACTGCTTGGTCTCTATGTCAGCTATAATGTACATATTATACATGATATATAAATAGTAGAAACATATATCATATATACATATTACATAGCATATAAATAGTATTAAAAATAATATAGTTCCTCTTTACAGATACTATGTGATAATTAAATAAAATAATGTATGTTATGCATTAAATAGTATGTTGGAGGCAATGTAAACACTCCCCTCACCAATGTATAAGCTATTGTTATTCTATGCAAGTATTCTATTCAAGAAAGAGCCTACACAATGAAAAGAAAATTGGAGCTATGTTTTTTTCTCCCAGAGTAAAGTTAGTAAGAGCCAACATATACTTACGTACTATTCATTTGAAAAAGGAACTAGGCTGGGTGTGGTGGCTCATGCCTGTAATCCCAGCACTTTGAGGGGCCAGGGAAACCTGAAGTCAGGAGTTTCAGACCAGCCTGGCCAACGTGGTGAAACCCTGCCTTTACAAAAATACAGAAAAATGGCCAGGTGCAGTGGCTCATACCTGTAATCCCAGCACTTTGGGAGGACGAAGTGGGCGGATTACTTGAGTTTGGGAGTTTGAGACCTGCCTGGCCAACATAATGAAATCCCCTTTCTACTAAAAATACAAAAATTAGCCGGGAGTGGTAGCATGCACCTGTAATCCTAGCTACTTGGGAGGCGGCTAAGACAGGAGAATCGCTTGAACCCAGGGGATGGAGCTTGCCGTGAGCCGAGATCCTGCCACTGCACTCCAACCTGGGTGACAGAGCAAGACTCCATCTCAAAATAAATAAATAAATAAATAAAAATTACAATTAAAAATACAAAAAAATTAGCTGAGTGTGGTGGCATGCACCTGCAGTTCCAGCTACTCAGGAGGCTGAGGCAGGAGAACTGCTTGAACCCAGGAGGCAGAGGCTGCAGTAAGCAGAGATTGTGCCAACGTACTACAGGCCTGGGCAACAGAGCAAGACTCCATCTCAAAAACAGAAAAAGAAAAAGGAATTCATCCAAGGAGCTAGCAAGAGATATCTAACTCTAATCAAGGAGACCATGTTTTATTCTTTGATTAAAAAAACCAACAACAACCATAACTTAGTCAACAGAATTATCTCATGAATGTGTCAACACAAAGGGGGTTAAAGTTTTAGGCAGAACCCCCAATATCCATCAATGCCACATTTTGGTCACCAAAGAGGTATGCTTTGTTGTGGAACATACTTTTCATGGTTTCAATAAATTATTTAGGATGATCTGATTGTTTTATTGTGTAGAGCTTTCAAATCCTCACATCCTTTGATTTAGCAATTCCTTCCCTTTTTTTTTTCAGAAATGGGACCTCACTATGTTGTCCAGGCTAGTCTCCAATTCCTAGGCTCAAGCAATCCTCCCGCCTCCACATCCCAAAGTGCTAGGAATACAGGCATGAGTCATGGTGCCTGGCCAGATCCAGCAAGTTCTAAAAAAATTTATACTAATAAAATATTCTAAAACAAGAAGTATTTTATTGATTAAACATTCATAGTATTATTTAAAATATCAAGAAAGCAAAAAATGAAGTGTTGAGCAAATTATAGCACCCTAAACATTCTTCATAAAATTTATGGCAGTGTATTTTATATCCATTTATCTACATCCCCCTCTAGAATGCGGGTACAGAGAACATGGAGATCATTGAATTTACCTTTGCATTCTAGGATCTAACACAATCTCTACTTTCCTTCTATTCTTTATTTCCTTTTTTTTTTTTTTAAGAGACAAGATCTTGCTGTTGCCTAGGCTGCAGTGTAATGGTGTGATCATATCTCACTGTAACCTTGAGCTCCTGGGCTCAAGTGATCCTCCTGCCTCAACATTCCAAGTAGCTGGGACTACAGGTGCATGCCGCCACACTTGACTTTTTAATATTATTTGTAGAGATGGGGTCTCGGTATGCTGCCCAGGCTGGTCTCAACCTCCTTGCCTTAAGGGATCCTCTCACCTTGGCATCCCAAAGCACTGAGATTACAGGCTTGAACCACTGTGCCCGGCCTTATTTTCTAAATATTATGCAGAGAACAACTACCATTCTTTTTTATTAGTAATATATAATATACTTTAAACTCCTAAAAATCAAGTTTTTAACAGACAGGCAACCCAATTAAAAACTGGACAAGGTCGGGCACGGTGGTTTGCATCTGTAAACCCAGAACATTGGGAGGCAGAGGCGGGCGGATCACGAGGTCAGGAGTTTGAGACCAGCCTGGCCAGCATGCTGAAACCCCATCTCTACTAAAAATACAAAAATATTAGTTTTTTTGAAACCCTGTCTCAAACACACACACACACACACAAAAACTGGACAAAAAACTTCACAAAAGACAATACCCAAAAGGCCAACAAGCACTTGAAAACATTCTTAACTCTAGTACTCATTGGGAAAATGCAAATTAAAACCACAATGAAATACAGTTGACCCTTAAAGATGGGGGTTAGGGGTCCCGACCCCCAGTGCAATCGCAAACCTTCATATAATTTTTTTTTTTTTTTGAGACAGGATTTCACTCCCGTTACCCAGACTGGAGTGCAATGACACAATCTTGGCTTACTGCAACCTCCGCCTCCCAGGTTCAAGCAATTTTCCTGCTTCAGCCTTTCAAGTAGCTGGGACTACAGGCGACTGCCACCACATACGGCTAACTTTTGTATTTTTTGTAGAAACGGGGTTTTGCTGTGTTGCCCAGGCTGGTCTTGAATTCCTGAGCTCAAATGATCTGCTGTCTTGGCTTCCCAAGACATATACCTGGGATTACAGGTATATGCCCCACGCCTGGCCTAAATGTTGACTTCCCAAAAACTTAACTACTAATAAGCTACTTTTGACCAAAGAAGCCTTACAGATAACACAAACTTGATTAACCCATATTTCGTATGTTACATGTATAACATATTGCATTCTTATGAATTAAGCCAGAGAAAAGAATATTAGGAAAATCATAAGAGGAAATACATTTACAGAGCTATACTGTATTTTCTTTTTCTGTTTCTTTTTTTTGCTTTGAGATGGAGTCTTGCTCTGTCACCCTGGCTGGAGTGCAGTGGAACAATCTTGGCTCACTGCAACCTCTGTCTCCTGGATCAAGCAATTCTCTTGCCTCAGCCTCCTGAGTAGCTGGGATTACAGGCACGTGCTACCACACCCAGCTAATTTTTGTATTTTTAGTAGAGTCAGGGTTTCGCCATATTGGCCAGGCTCATCTCGAACTCCTGATCTCAAGTGATCCCCCCACCTAGACCTCCCAAAGTGCTGAGATTACAGGCATGAGCCACCTCACCTGGCTCCAGCTAATTCTTTTGATTTTTTGTAAAGATGAGGTCTTGCTATGCTGCCCAGGCTGCCTCAGTGAGTTCAAGTGATCCTCCTGCCTCGGCCTCCCAAAGGTGTGGAATGACAGGTATTAGCCACCATGCCCAGCCCAAATTTTAATTTTTTATAATAGATGTGAATGTTTTATGGTGGTAAATGATAAAACGGACTAGTATCTACATATTTTATGCATCCATCGTGACACACCTTAATTTTTTGATATTTCAAAAAATGAGAATCACCTAAGTTGATTCAAATTGTCACAAATCTCAAACAAAAATTCCAACATACTTGTCTAAACAAATTAGCACTGTAAATGGACCCCCGCTGTTCAACTCTATGTTGTTCAAGGGTCAATTGCATTTCTATACTTCCACACACCTATTAAAATGTCTAAAATAAAACAGATCTACAATTCTGGAGATCTGTTGTATAACATAGTGACTACAGCTTAGCACAATGTATTGTGTATACTTGAAAACTGTTATGAAAATACATCTTAAATATCCTCACAATAACAAATCATAACTGTGAGGTGAAGGATCTGTAAATTAGCTTGTCTGTGGTATTCATTTCACGATGTATACATATATTAAAACACCATGTTGTACATCATAAGTATATATAATTATATCAATTATACTTCAAAGCTGAAAAAAGTTTCAAAGATAAAGATTGACAACATCAGGTTCTGGTGAAGATGTGGCACAAATGAAACTCTTATACTGTCAGTACAAGCAGAAAATTAGGGCAATCACTTGGAAAACTATTTGGAAACTTTTTTTGAAACACATCAACCTGATAGATTGACAGGAAAATGATAAATAGGTACGTGTGAAAGCAAATACAGCAAAATGTTTACTGCAGAATCTAGGTGGTAGGAATGAATATGGGTATTCAAACAATTCTGTAAACTCTTATTAAAATTTCTGTAATAAAATGCTGCAGGAAAAACTATACACATGGCTCCATTATCCAGTAACTCTATCCCTGGATATATACTCAAAATAGGTGCTCAGGTATAACATTCACAGCATCTTTCTTTATATGGCCAAAAATTGATACTACCCAAATACACACAATAGAATGAATAAATAAAATGTGGTATATTTACACAATTTTGAATACTGCATAGCAATGAAAAAGAATGTGAACTACTGCCATTATGTAAGAACACAAATTTCACAAAAAATGCTAGAATGTTATTCAGTTTGAAATTCAGGACCACACAAAACAAATATGGGTGATAGGAGGTTATAACAACCAACAATTACCTTTGGAAAAAAACTGTTGGAGGGGGCAGGAGGGAGCCTTTTGGGGGCTTGGAAATAGACTATATTATAGTTGTGGCTGTATTTTGCAAGTGCACCAGGCTATGTAATTAAGAAACCTGCTGTGTGCAGTGGCTCACACCTGTAATCCCAGAGCTTTGGGAGGCTGAGACAGGAAGATCACTTGAGCCCATTTTCATCCTGGGCAACACAGCGAGAGCCCTATCTCAACCAATCGAGCAATCAATCAATCAATCAAAAGAAACTTAAGATATTCTGTTAAAGATACACTAGTTTCTGTATATTATTTTAATTAAAATTTACACACACATACTTTTACTGTACAAAATTACACAATTCAATGACCTCCAAATTCATGTCTACCATCTAATGATTAGTTCCACCCAATTGACTCCAAAATCCTTGAACACAAAAATCCTAAGGTGCCCAAGTCCCTTATAAAATGGCATATTTGCATATAACCTGTATACCCTCCCATATACTTTAATCATCACTAGATTACTTATAATACCTAATACAATGCTACATAATAGTGACACTATATTTTTTATTTGCATTATCTCTTGTATTATTTTTTATTGTTTTCTTTCCCAAATATTTTCTGTGATTGGATGGATCAGAGGACGTGGAACCTGTGAATACAGAAGGCTATCTTTTTGGCTCCAAGCTCCACCACTCAATTTAATCAGGGCAGTTCTGTTGTTTTTATTCATTTTTTATACTTAAGTTCCAAGTAAGATTATCCCAAGGATTCAGAAGCTAAAAAGTACATTTGTGATTCACTGCCCTATCACAAACTGATCACACGACTTCAAAACTATATACCAAACAACCTAATACTTGATTACATGCTATTTCATGCTGACCTCATAACTGCTTCATGTCTTGTCCCTTAACTGTAGGCTCCTAGGGGTAAGAGACTCATCATTTCTCCTTTCCCTGTGGAGCTTATAACATACTTGCTAACTGATAGAAGAAACTAGAGGCCGGGCGCGGTGGCTCAAGCCAGTAATCCCAACACTTTGGGAGGCCGAGGTGAGCGGATCACCTGAGATCGGGAGTTCGAGACCAGCCTGACATGGAGAAACCCTGTCTCTACTAAAAATACAAAATTAGCCAGGCATGGTGGCACATGCCTCTAATCCCAGCTACCCGGGAGGCTGAGGCAGGAGAATCACTTGAACCCAGGAGGCGGAGGTTGCAGTGAGCCAAGATGGTGCCACTGCACTCCAGCCAGGGTGACAGAGCAAGATTCCATCTCAAAGCAAAAAAAAAGAGAAAAGAAACAGAAAAAGAAAACACAGTATAGCACTGTAAATGTATTTTCTCGAGACACTGCACTCCAACCTGGGCAACAAGAGCGAAACTTCGTCTCAAAAAAAAAAAAAAAAAAAAAGGAAACTAGGTATCAAGCATACTATTTCTTACCCTTAAGGCCTCGCTACTCAGTTATGGTAAACTGCTTATTTTTCTTCCACAAAAGGAAGGTTTAAACTGTTATACAAAATTACATGTAACTTTAACTAACTGGGTCAGTCATAAAGTCTCCCTCTTCTTAAAGTCATTCAACTTTATGAGTGTTCAGAAAATTTTAAGAATTTTAGAAGCAGATATATTTGGAGGATTGCTTTCTTTATTCCTACACTTTCATATCCTTTAGTTACCTTGCAGTATGTTTTCTAGATCTACGCTGGCAATTTAATTAAAAGACAGGGACACACGCATTCATATGAAATTTTAAGTATCCATTGTCAAAACAAGGAACTCAACTAAGAGTTCAAAAGGCCAATTTGAATATAAAAAGCAATAGGTCAATTTAAATATAAAAATCAATTGGTCAAGCAAATTCTCCCAAAGGATAAAATATATTTACTTCTCCCTTATCACTTTACTTTTCAACTTTGGCCAGGCCTAGTGGCTCATGCCTGTTATTCCAGCACTCTGGGAGGGTGAGGCGGGAGGACCGCTTGGGGCCAGGAGTTCAAGACCAGCCTGGCCAACACAATGAGCCACTGTCTCTACAAAACAAAACAAACACATACTTCCATTTAACCTGAGGAACCTAACTGAAAACAAAAAAACCCACACACTTTGACTGGATGTGGTGGCATAAGTCTGTGGTCCCAGCTACTTGGGAGGCTGAACCAGGAGGATGGCTTGAGTTCAAGAGTTTGAGGCTGTAGTGTGCTATGATCACACCTGTGAAGAGCCACTGCACTCCAGCCTGGGCAACAAGGTGAAATCCCGTCTCTAAAAAAAACAACTAAACACTGCGGCTATCTAAGCCAGCTTTTCCTCAGCCTTTCACTCACATTCCCACCCAGACTTCTCTCACCACCTCACTCTCACTTTCATTTAGATCACAGGTGAAAAAAGCCTGAACTCTGAGCATGTTAAAAATACCACACGGCCGGGCGCGGTGGCTCACGCCTGTAATCCCAGCACTTTGGGAGGCCGAGGCGGGCGGATCACAAGGTCAGGAGATCGAGACCACGGTGAAACCCCGTCTCTACTAAAAATACCAAAAATTAGCTGGGCACGGTGGTGGGCGCCTGTAGTCCCAGCTACTCAGGAGGCTGAGGCAGGAGAATGGCGTGAACCCGGGAGGCAGAGCTTGCAGTGAGCCGAGATCACGCCACTGCACTCCAGCCTGGGCAACAGAGCGAGACTCTGTCTCAAAAAAAAAAAAAAAAAAAAAAAATACCACACAATATTTGTTAATTCAGTATTGAAAGTTACTGGTAAGGAATCAACTTTTCACAGCCTATTATTTATTTATTTATTTTTAAGAGATAAAGTCTCATTCTGCTGCCTAGGCTGGAATGCAGTGGCTCAATCATATCTCACTGCAGCCTCGAACTCCTGGACTCAGGTAACCCTCCTGCCTCAGCTTCCTGGTTAGCTGGGACCACAGGCACAAGCCACCATGCCCGGCTCCAATTTTTTACTGTATAGTTCAGTGGTATTACATATATTCATAAAGTTATGTAGCCATTACCACCATCCATCTCCAGAACTTTTCATCTTATATAACAGAAAACTTTACCCACTAAACAATAACTCTCCACTTACAGACTAAATTTTTTCTTGTAGAAATGGGAGTCTCACTGTGTTGCCTAGGCTGGTTTCAAATTCCTGGACACAAGCAATCCTCCTGCCTCAGCCTCCCAAAGCACTGAGATTACAGATGTGAGCCACCACACCTGGCCTTCCCCACGCCCCCATTCACTCAGTTGCCCAGGCTGGAGTACAACGGTGCCATCACAGCTCATCACAGCTCAACGTACCTTCCAACTCCTGAGCTCAAGCATTCCTTCTGCCTCAGCCTCCTGAGTTGCTGGGACTACAGGCATGTGCCAACACACCTGACTAATTTTTTTTTTTTGTAGAGACAAGATCTCGCTATGTTGCCCAGGCTGGTTTCGAACTCCTGGGCTCAAGCAATCCTCCCCACTTGGCCTTCCAAAGTGCTGGTAGCACAGGTATGAGCCACGCACGCAGCCTGTCTTCTTTTTTTTTTTTGAGATGGAGTTCACTCTTGTTGCCCAGGCTGGAGTGCAATAGCACAACCTAGCCTCAACGCAACCTCCACCTCTGGGTTCAAGAGATTCTCCTGCCTCAGCCTCCCAAGTAACTGGGATTACAGGCATGTGCCACCACACCCAGTTAATTTTGTATTTTTAGTAGAGACGGGGTTTCTCTACGTTGGTCAGGCTGGTCTCAAACTCCAAACCTCCACCCACCTTGGCCTCCCAAAGTACTAAGATTACAGGCGTGAGCCACTGTGCCTGGCCGCCTGTCTTCTTTCTTGACTGTGTCTCAGCCAAGGCAAATTCTGCAAATGAAGAGGGAAGTGATAAGAGGTTGACTGTAGATACAATCAGAATTAGAGATGTGTTTTATTTCTTTTCTTGCATTTGCGAATATGTCTTTTATGTATTACCTTACTTCAGGTACAGAGTTAGGGATATATTTCTGTCTGCATTCATATAGGTTATTGAAAATAGGCTGTTGGTGGCTGGCCCAGTGGCTCACGCCTGTAATCTGAGCACTCTAGGAGGCCTAGGTGGGTGGATCACGAGGTCAGGAGTTCAAGACCAGCCTGGCCAACATGGTGAAACCCCATCTCTACTAAAAATAAAAAAATTAGCCAGGCATGATGGCAGGTGCCTGTAATTCCAGCTACTCAGGAGGCCGAGACAGAAGAATCATTTGAACCCAGGTGGCAGAAGTTGCAGTGGGCTGAGACTGCACCACTGTACTCCAGCCTGGGCAACAGAGCAAGACTCCAACTCCAAAAAAAAAAAAAAAAAAAAAAGGCTGTTGGCTGGGCATGGTGGCTCATACTTATAATCCTAGCACTTTGGGAGGCCGAGGTGGGAGGACTGCTCGAGCTCAGGAGTTTGTGACCAGCCTGGGCAATATAGTGAGACCCTGTCTCTACTAAAACTACAAAAAATAGCTGGGTATGGTGGTATGCACCTGTAGCCCCAGCTACTTAGGAGACTAAGGTGGGAGGATTGCTTGATCCCTGTCTCTACAAAAATTAAAATTAGCCAGGCAAGGTGGTGCACACCTGTAGTCCCAGCTACTCAGGAGGCTGATGTGGGAGGATGGCTTGAGCCCGTGAGGTTGAGACTGCAGTCAGCCATGATCATGCCACTACACTCAGCCTAGGCAACAGAGTAAGATTTTGTCTCAAAGAAAGAAAAAGAATCCCAATCCACCTAAGTATTTATATTAAAACTTTTGAAGATCAAAATTCTGCAACAAAGGTTTCTACTAAGTATTACCTAAAAAATATTTTAAGAAAATCAAGTGCTCAGATCTTATGTACCAAGTAACTCACCATCCCATCTTCTCAAGTTACCCTATAATTAGCTCTAGAATTAAACTCTGAACACAGACTGTCTTACTCCTAATGATGCATACAATCTTAAAGCCAAAAAAATCAGCCTTTATTAAAGTGCATTCAGATTGAGAGATCAGGCAGAAACAAAGAAAAAACCCACAACAATGCGGTCACACAAATAACAAATAACTGGTTACTTATTTATAAGTCACCTAGGCAAGCTGAACTTCATAGAACACAAAACCAAATTCAAAAAATATATAATGAAATTAACTTTCCCAAAGCTCAACATACTTTGTAAATTAGAAGTGATAGGCCAAACACTAAAGCACAGGATTCTAGGAATGTTTAATAGACACTAACAACCATACAATCACACACTCTTACAGCAAAATGCTGATCATGACATTCACTAAAGTGTAAGTGCCTGCTATGTGAAAACTGTAGTTCTAGCAATGCGAAAATGAACCAGACTTGAATTTTTTTTTTTTTTTTTTTTTTTTTTTGAGACAGAGTCTGGCTCTGTCGCCCAGGCTGGAGTGCAGTGGCCAGATCTCAGCTCACTGCAAGCTCCGCCTCCCGGGTTTACGCCATTCTCCTACCTCAGCCTCCAGAGTAGCTAGGACTACAGGCGCCCGCCACGTCGCCCGGCTAGTTTTTGTATTTTTTTTTTTTTAGTAGAGACGGGGTTTCAACGTGTTAGCCAGGATGGTCTCGATCTCCTGACCTCATGATCCGCCCATCTCGGCCTCCCAAAGTGCTGGGATTACAGGCTTGAGCCACCGCGCCCGGCCCAGACTTGAATTTTAAGAGTAGATGTGACACTATCACAAATAATTAAAATTAAAAAGGGTAAAATGTCCTAAGAATGGTGCACAAAGTAATAAAGGAGTTCAGATTAAGAAAAGTATATGTAGGAGAAATCAGAATTCGTGGATTCTTGGCATTTGAACTGGGCCCTGAATATTAGAAATGAGACTGGGAAGGATTAAGGAAGAACATTCTGGGCAATGGGTATAGAATGGGCAAAAGCAGGAAAGCAGAAGACATATATGGAATACAGCAAACTGTTCTGCATGACTGGAGTATACAGGTTGTATAAAAGAAAGCACAAGGCTATGAAGAGCTGAAAAAGTATACATAGAGCCAAATCCTGACTTTGAATGCTAAGTCATATATCTTCAGTGGTTAGTTATAGTAAAGAATCATTAAGGGCCAGGCATAGTGGCTCACGCCTGTAATCCCAGCACTTTGGGAGGCCAAGGAGGGTGGATTACCTGAGGTTAGGAGTTGCACAGAAGCCTGACCAATACGGTGAAACCCCATCTCTATTAAAAATACAAAAATTAGCTGGGTGTGGTGGCGCATGCCTGTAATCCCAGCTACTCGGGAGGCTGAGACAGGAGAATTGCTTGGACCTGGGAGGCGGAGGTTGCAGTGAGCTGAGGTGACACCACTGTACTCCAACCTGGGCAACAGAGTGAGACTGTGTTTCAAAAAAAAAAGAACCATTAAGGATTAGGAGGCAAGCAATCTGATCAGGGATGAAATTTATCTGGCAACATGGAATGAAATGAATGAGGAGGGGACATCAATTATGTTGCTGTAAGAACTGATGAGGACCTCAATTATGATGGTGACCTTACAAGGTGAAGAAGGCATAGTTCTAAGTTAGTCTATCATCAAATATTCATTGGGTGTCTACAATATGGAAGGTAACATTCTACTCCACTAAGATATCTTACAAGTTTAATGTATCATTCTCATTCTTGAGGAAATCGTGATGTGGAAAAACAACTGTTAAAGCAACAAAAGCTAATAAGGCAATATTTGATTTCCAGATAAATGTTACAAACACAAAAAAAACCGTACATGACAAATCAGCAGTGAGAGGAAAAAAATGGTCAGTGAAGGCTTTATTAACAAAGGTGGAGTTAGTTGATCTGCCCCTCAATAAGAAGGCTGAACTTCTTGAACATAAAGGGGATGGATAAAACTTCACAAAAGTAAATTGTTAAAAGCCGAATAATTTGTATAACAAGGCCAAGATATGTGAAATAAATTTGGGGATTTTTCCACCAAAATGGTAAACAAAATGCTAATAAGAAAAAAACAACCCTTTATCTAAATTTAATTTTGTAAGTTCAGGAAAATGAGGCATTGATATACCATTACAGGCAGGGCACAGTGACTCACATACGTAATCCCAACACTGGGAGGCACGGTGGGAGGATCAGTTGAGCCCAGGGGTTCGAAACTAGCCTGGGCAAAGTGAGGCTCCATCTCTAAAAACAAGCCCATTCCCCACAAAACATTATAGCTTTGCATGTAAAAATAAGCATTACATTCTAGATTTTTTTATAAGGAAGGGGGTTATTTTTAGTGCATTCTACAGGATAAACCAATCCTTTTAACAAAAAAAGAGGGTTTTTGTTTTTGTTTGGTATTTTAATAGAGATGGGGTCTCACTTTGTTGCCCAGACTGTTCTCGAATTCCTGGGATGAGCCACTGTCCCCGGCCAAAAAAAAAAAAAAAGGTATCTTGAAGAAAGCTTTATGCAGGTTCAATTTGAAATATCCAAAATGTTACATTTTCTTATTTGTCAAAAAAGCTCCCCAAAACAATCTGATAAATCTTTTCCTTTTTCATATTTTACATGTAAGCGGCAGAGTCAGAATTTGAACACAGGACCATCTGACGCTAAAAGCAGAGCTACACTTGCATTCAATGCTATACAAACTTAGGATTTTAAAATTTCAAATGTATTAATCAAAAAGTATAGGTCGGGGAAAAAGACTGGCGAATCTCAAACTATATAATTACTGCAAAATTGAGAGATATCTACCCTTCTTTTTACATATTCAGATTAGAAAGTGTAACATGGTTTGTTGTTCAATGAATATTATGCTCTTTTAACAGTGCCTCCCTCAAATGAGCACATAACAAAGCTCACAGTGACAGAGGGGAACCTCAAGCTGTTTTACATATGTCTTTCTGGACTGGGCTGCCTACCTGGCCTCCCCCTCTCATGGACCTCCCTTCTTCAGCCTTTCCTGACTTATCCTCCCACTCACTGTCATTCCAAGACTGCCTTGGCTGGGCAGATTTCCTCTGTATTCTTTTTAAACATTTACGAATACAGGAGTTGGGTGGAGGGTGCGACAAATTTGTTTCTACTTTCTAATTCGACAAACACCCTAAATCTCTTCCCATCCAATACTTCAAGGATAGAGATTCAAGTACTTCCTTTTTCTCCCCCAAGTACTTTACCATTACATAAATATCTTGTGGTGATATACATACAGGGCAAAACCCCCTAAATCACTAAATACATTAGTTTAAATCAATTACTGTATTTAATTATTACTGGAATTTGACTTTTTGGATTCCTTAAAACTGATCTACCCCTATAGTCCCAGCTACTCAGGAGACTGAAGCCACAGGATCCTTTTGAGACCTGGAGGTGGAGGCTGCAATGCACTATAATTGCACCTGCACTCCAGCCTGGGCAACACAGCAAGACTTCATCTCTAAAGGAAATAATTTTTTTAAAAAACCTAAGCCAGGCAGAGTAGAAGCGCACCTGTAACCCTAGTTACTCAAGAGGCTGAGGCATGAGTATCCCTTGAGCCCAGGAGTTTGAGACTAGCAACATAATGAGACCCTGTCTCTATCTAAATTTAAAAAACATAAAGGGCAGGTGCAGGGGCTCATGCCTGTAATCCCAGTACTTTGGGAGGCCAAGGCAGGCAGATCACCTGAAGTCAGGAGTTTGAGACCAGCCTGGTCAACATGGCAAACCTCCATTTCTACTAAAAGTACAAAAATTAGCTGGCCTTGGTGGCGCATGCCTGTAGTCCCAACTACTTGAGAGACTGAGGCAGGAGAATCACTTGAACCCAGGAGGTGGAGCCAAGATTGCACCACTGCACTCTAGCTGGGCAACAGGGCGAGACTTGGTCTCAAAAAAGAGAAAACAAAAAAAACCCAAACATATATATACAGAGAGAGACCAGCCTGGGTAACACAGGGAGGCCCAGTCACAAAACAAAAAAACAAAACAAAAAACAATAACAAAAAACTGATCGACAATATAGAAGCAAAAATGGCACTAGGAAAACGCAGAGTTCTTACAAGCAGTTCAAGTATACCTGCCTCAAATACATTAGTTCATTTAAAAGAAATCTATTCATTCATTACCAAATTACTGAATGCCTAATATGTGCCAGGCGCTGTTATAAGTACTTAGGAAACACCAATTAAAAAAAAAAATCGGCCGGGCACGGTGGCTCACGCCTGAAATCCCAGCACTTTGGGAGGCAAAGGCAGATGGATCACGAGGTCAGGAGATCAACACCATCCTCGCTAACACGGTGATACCCCCGTCTCTATAAAAATACAAAAAATTAGCTGGGCGTGGTGGCGGGCGCCTGTAGTCCCAGCTACTCAGGAAGCTGACGTAGGAGAATGGCGTGAACCTGGGAGGCAGAGCTTGCAGTAAGCTGAGATCACACCACTGCACTCCAGCCTGGGCAACACAGCCAGACTCCTCAAAATAAATAAATAAATAAATAAATCCCCTTTTCTCTTTTCTATCTAGTGGGAGAAGACAGATGATAGACAATGTAACTTTCTAACTTGTGTTAGAAAGTAACAAATGGTATTGGGAGGGAAAAACAGAATAGGGTGAGAGGGACTTCCAGGGTATTAGGGCAGGTTGCACTTTCAAATAGGGTGGTCAGAGAAGGTTTAAGGTGGCATTTGAGAAAAGACTTGAAGGAGGTGAGGGAGTCAGTCAGCCATGAAATCTGGGAAAGAGTACTCCAGACATAATAAGGAGAACAAAGGTCCTAGAATAGCAATGAGGCCAGGGAAGCTGGAGGGAAGCCAACAAAGGGGTTAGCTGTAGGTGTCAAGGGACATGTGTGGAAACAAGGGGTACAGATTATGTACGGTTTATGGGATACTATAAGGAATCTGATTTTTACTTTGAATGAGACAAGGATCCACAGAGGGTTGGGCAGACTGTAGAGTTCAGTTTTAAAAAAATATGGCTGTTGTGTTGAGGACAGGCCTTAGCAAGTACAAGAGTGAAAGCAGGGAGACCAGTTAGGAGGCTACAAAAGAAACCATGGAAAGAAATATGCACTTCCTACAAACTTGGATCATAATGGTGCAAGGGGTTTACTTTTAGGCAAAAATAAATAAAAACAAATTTGTCAGATGTTAATAGGAAATAAATGGAACTGGCTCTTGTCATTATATGTACATGGTACATATAAAGCAGCAAACAATGACATCTTTTAACTTCTCACCTCAAGAGAACATGTTCCTTTACAATCAGCTATTCACTGTTAATTACATACAATTTATTGAAAAGGTTACTTTTATCAACTGAAAGTACTATAAATCTGCTGTGTGAGGTAGCTCATGCCTGTAATTCCAGTCTTTGGGAGGCTAAGGGAGGAGGATCACCTGAAGCCAGGAGTTTGAGGCTGCCAAGTGACCAATCCACTCTAACCTGGATGACAGAGGGAGATTCCCAACTCAAATAAATGAATAAATAACTTTGGATTGCTGTTTCTCAGATCATCTAAAATAACCATTCCTAAAACAGATCTTATTTCTTTGGGGGTGGGGGACAATACTTTTCCTCCAAAAGTTTCTTTTTATGCTTCCATCTTTTAAAGTAATTTTCTTCCAATTGATACTGAATTTGTGTATTAGTCTGCGTCATTCACTTCAGGAAAGCGCAACCATAAAAAACTCCCACTGTCAAAAATATAACATTTCCAAAAAAAGTTCCTTCATGACACCAAAAACCCCTCATCCCTCATCATCACCTAGTTCTTCTGGAAAAGGCAAACACACTTTCCATAAACTCTAGTACCTTTAATAGTACAATTATCGTAAGGATAGGAGAAACAGAACAAGTCAAAGATATTCAATTTGCCTGGAAAGAAAGGGGATAGGAGGCAGGAGAATTGCTTGAGGCCAGGAGTTCAAGACCAGCCTAGGCAACATAGGAGCCCCTGTCTCTATTTTTTTAAAAAAGAAGGGGGTGAGGGTAGGGAGCATAAGAGATTTTAAAATAAAAACTTCAGGCCAGATGCGGTGGCTCACATCTATAATCCCAGCACTTTGGGAGACCAAGGTGGGTGAATTGCTTGAGGTCAGGAGTTCAAGACCAGCCTGACCAACATGGTGAAACCCTGTCTCTACTAAAAGTACAAAAATTAGCTAGGCGTGGTGGCACGTGCCTGTAATCCCAGCTACTCAGGAGGCTGAAGCAGCAGAATCACTAGAATCCGGCAGGCAGAGGTTGCAGTGAGCAGTGAGATCATGCCACTGCACTCCAGCAAGGGCGACAGAGCGAGACTCTGTCTCATTTAAAAAAAAAAAAAAAAAAAAAGTGAAATAAGCACTCTTGTTGTATAGTAAATATAGAGGGGAAAGAGAGTGAAGGATAAACATAGCTTGCTTGCTTCACTCAAAGGTACTTATAAAGACACCCAGATTCAGCTTTGATTTTTAAGAGACTACCCTTGTGACAACTTACTTTGGAAAAAATAGTCGTGTAAATACAGAAAATACTAAATTCAACTTCATTAATTAATTCAACATTTAGGTGCTTATGTGCCAGAAACTGAGCGAGGGCAGAGTCCTTGTTCTCAAGGGCTTTTACATGTAATCTATCTCCCAGTTACTGAGTACCTACTGAGGCAGATGCGAGGGATACAACAGCAAACCGGAAACACAGATTCTCTACCTTCATGCAGCTTGTACTGAAGGAGGCGAATGCAAGGATGAGACACACATTTAACAAAGATACAACACTAAAGTGTTATAGATATCGCTTATGGAAGTGTAGAGGTTTCAGTGGGGACGCAAGGGATTCAGGCTGGGAGGAAAGGGAATGCTGGGACTTCAAATACGAAAACTGAGTTCTCAAAGAGGATTAGATGTCCACCTGGCTGACCTGGGGGAAGGGCTCCAAGCAGACAGGAACTGGAGCAAAACAAAGGTGTGAACAGCGTGTTGTATTTGGTAGGCC
The DNA here is from genome assembly GCF_049350105.2 of Macaca mulatta. Classification (NCBI taxonomy): domain Eukaryota; kingdom Metazoa; phylum Chordata; class Mammalia; order Primates; family Cercopithecidae; genus Macaca; species Macaca mulatta. The sequence goes on from NC_133406.1 coordinate 189,426,420, forward strand.
TGGAATACAGAATGTAAGAGAGAGAAGTTACGGAGGCTTCTGTATACCACAATCAAGACTGGACCTTACTGGTATATACGAAATGCCCCAGAAAAGTTTTATTCAGACAACCAGCATATATGATCAGGTTTTTCTGGTGTGATGAGACATTGGTTTACACAGGAATGAGAAAAGAAAATACTAGATAATGATGTCATCACATGAAACAACAAAGGAGCCTGCCCAGCCAGAAAACTAAACTCTTTAGGAAAAAATTAAGTACTACTACTATTGAAGCCCTCTGGAAAAGGTTGTATTCAGTATCATCTAAAATGGAAAAAGTATAGGAAAGGTTTTCAAACATATATTGTGGATTATGACATCCACATACCTATTTAGAGTTTAAGAGGTCTTCACTCGAATTCTGCAACACATCTGGGACTACTGATTGTTGTACAAAAAGCAGTAAAACATATTCAGGAGAGTCTTTGATACAAAGGGCGAACACGCGTAACCGAAGGAATTTCCCAAGCTAGGTTTAAAGGTTTCCAAAGTTGAAGCTAATCAAGTTTTCTTAAGTCAGCACGTTTAAAAGGTGTGTCATAAGGGTGGAGCAAAAGGAGGAGGGATTAAAATTAATATATATATATATAAACAAGTAACTCGATGTCGCTAGGGTTAAAATCACCACTTGGAGATCCGTCTCCCAAGCAGAGGCAGAAATGAAGACCTGCCAGATCCAATTAACAAAAAGACGAGGGAGGGGGTAAGAGGATGACCACACATGAAAACATAAATGGGGCGGGGGGGGGGTGCTTGGCAACCACCTATCCAGAACCCATAATCCAGTTGGCGGTGCGATGAGGAAATCATACGATTCAGACATAAAGGCAGGAAAATGTCACTCCCAAACTCCACAAGCGAACCACCAGACACTGGCCAAGGGGATGTGATCACATACTCTGATCCCAGAACTCAAGGGCAGAGAGTATCATCCCCACACGGTGCCCGAGGGGAGGCGAAGAATCAACCCTATTCTGAGATCAGAGAGCAAATGCCCTCAGATCCAGCCCTAAGGGGGTCAATGCCGCCCAGGCCAGGCCTTGCCGAAGCCAGGGGCAGAGATGGCCCCGAAGCCCCCTCAACCTCCACCAGAGCTGCCTCTACTTGCTCCCCCCAACACACACCCTCCCCTACCTGATATGGCGGCGGCGGCTCCTGATCCGGCTCCGTCCCCTCGCCAAAGCTAGCCCGGTCAGACTGAGACTCGTGAAGCAGGGAGATGTCATCCGAGGTGGGGGATTTGAGGCAGTTCCCCATCTTCCGGAGCTGGGGTGCGTGATCTGGGGGAGGAGAAAGCAGCGATGGGGTCGTTCGCACGCTCAGCGGTCCGCCTCGGTTGGCAAGGTGGGGTCGGGCGGCAGGCCGGGGATCAGGCGGAGGCGACTCCACCGCCCCACGGTGCCGCCAAGGGGCCGCTCATGCCAGCCCCCGGGGGTGGGGGCTCAAGGCTGGGCCGCGGGCTCCGCTGGGGTCGCGGCGTTTGCCTCCTGCGAGGCAGCGATGGGGGGGGGGGGCGGGGAGACGAAGCACTTCCCCACCCCGCCCCCCCGCGGGGCGGCGGCGGCCACGGAGCTGCTGGGCCTAATCCAGGTCAGCAGGGGGGGGCGCGGCCGTCGCGGCTGCCTCAGCTGCTGCCTCAGCTGCTGCTGCCCCCGCCGACGCCGGAGCCACGGCCGCGGGCCTCATCCTACTCCGCCTCAGCGCGGCAGTGGCGGCCAGAACGAGGCCGGCTCGGGCCCTGCGTCATCGCGCCGTGCGTGCTCTGGTTCCGCCCCCGGCGGCAGGAGGCGAGGGCGGCTCCGGCGGCTCCGGCGGCTACCATCCCCCTCTCCACCAGCAGCTGTTCCCCGTCCTGCGTCAATTTTTGCTTGTCTCTGACTGCTTGGCTCCGTACCTGACTCCGAAACCAATCTCCCGTCTCCCGCGCCAACCCACATTCGTTGCTCCCGCCCCGTCTAAGGCTCAGTTCTTACCTGTGCACTGCCTGACAATCTTCTCACCACCCTCCACGAGGCAGTCTATTTATATAAACCCATATCGGAATGGATTAGGCCCATGATTAAAATGTTAAAAGGCTTCCCCTTTATCGCATCAGAATAAGGTCCTAGCTCGTTAGTGAACCCTCCCTACCTCTCCAGTCATGTCCTTATCCTCCCACATCACAGCTGGAGAGATTCTTCTTCCAGTTGTGTATCAGATTGTTCATTTCTTTCCAGTCCCAGTACCAAAGTCCAAGCCACCATCATCTCTCACCTTGACTTCTGCAATAGACTCTCAGCTGTTCCTGAGTTCATCATTGCCCACATCCAATTCACTGTTGGCACAGTTGACAGAATTATCTTTTTAAAATTTGAATCGGATCGTGTCATTCTCCTGTTAAAACCTTCAATGTCTCCTCAAGGCTGTCCTTAAAACAATCCCTAAATGGTTTACAAATCTGACTTCCTTTCAATCTCATTATCAGCATTGTCACCTCTTTCTCAAATTCTAAACTAGGCTCTCAAATGCTTTTGGTTATCTGGAATACTATTGCCTCTGCCTGGGGCCTATGTCCATATTGTTTCTCTCACAGAAACCCGCTTCTCTCCACTCCCAACCTTTCTGCTTCTTATCAGGCTAATCATTATTCTCAGGAATCCTTCTGGATGCAACTTCATTTCCCCTGGGGAGACTCTCCTGACCCTCCAGTCTGGGTTAGTCGCTTCCTCTGTGCTCTCACACAGCCCGATCAAGCTGAATCATCTGTCCCTCTGTGCAAGGCTGGCACACTGCCCAAGGTAGAGTATGCTCTCTCCTTGGTTCAATGAACAGCTCAAACAACATATGCAAAAGAAGGAAGCAAGGATGACAGTGCTCCTGATAGACGTTCATTCAACAGGTGGTCTTGACTGCCTTTCGTTTTATTCATCATTTACTGAATTTGTGTGTGCGTGTATATACCAGAATCCACGCTAAGGACTGGGGAAAAGGATGATCACACCTGGCTTGTTGCTGATAGAGCCCAGAGACCACCTGGGAAGACAAGTAATCAGATGAGTCCTAAGCCCACACCCTGCCACGGACCCCAAGGTTTTTAGAGGAACCAGAAGACAGCAATTAGTTCATTTGAGGAACAGAAAGGATTCTTAGAGGTAGGGCTATATTAAACTTGAATGGGTCTGAACACTCTTACTCTGCAGTCCCTATTCTACGAAGTCACTATCTTATTTAAATGCACTCAAATTTTTGATATAAAATTTTTGAAAAGACTCATAATTTTGGGCCGGGTGTGGTGGCTTAAGTCTGTAATCCCAGCACTTTGGGAGGTTGAGGCGGGTGGGTCACTTGAGGTCAGGGATTCGAGACCAGCCTGGCCAACACGGTGAAACCCCATCTCTACTAAAAATACAAAAACTAGCCAGATGTGGTGGTGCACACCTGTAGTCCCAGCTACTCTGGAGGCTGAGGCAGGAAAACTGCTTGAACCTGGGAGGTGGAGGTTGCAGTGCAGTGAGCGGAGATTGTACCACTGCACTCTAGCCTGGGTGAGGGAGTGAGTAAGACTCAGTCACCCCCCAAAAAAAGGAAGGAGAAAGAGAAACACAGAGAGAGAGAAGGGAGGAGGGAGGGAGGAAGGAAGGAAAGAAGGAAGGGAGAGAAAGAGGAAAGAAAGAAAAGAAGAAGGAAGGAAGGAGGGAAAGGAAGGAAGGAAGAGAAAGAAGGAAGAAAAGGAAAGAAAGAATGAGTTGACTCATGATTTTGGTTTTGGAATTGTTGAGCTTCCAGGAACTCATTTAATTTATGACTGGCTAAATTTACCAGAAATCAGAGGTACTCTGGAATTTTTACAAAGTCAGAAAATTTATCCCACAAATTATTATCACACCTAAAGAAATTTTTATTAATAATAATTTATAAAATTATTTGACATAATATTTACACAGTGCTAGAATTTGTAGACATTGTTTGTTTGTTTTTGGAGACAGGGTCTCACTCTGTCACCCAGGCTGACTTGATCGATGCTCACTGCAGCTTCAACCTCCTGGGCTCAGGTGATCCTCCAGGCCTCTTCAGTAACTAGAACTACAGGTGCATGCCACCATGCTTTGCATTTGTTTTTGTTTTTGTTCTTGGTAGAGATGAGGTCTTGCCATGTTGCCCAGGCTGGTCTCGAACTCCTGGGGTCAAGCAGTCCTCCTGCCTCAGCCTCCCAAAGTACTGGAATTACAGGTGTGAGCCACTGTATGCCTGGCCAGACATAGATTTGTTTATTTAGTTTTAATTTTTTTTTTTTTTAACTTTTGAGACAGAGTTTCACTCATGTTGCCCAGGCTAGAGTGCAATGGTGCAATCTTGGCTCACCGCAACATCTACCTCCCTGGTTCAAGCGATTCTCCTGCCTCAGCCTCCGAATAGCTGGGATTACAGGCATGCACCACCACACTCGACTAATTTTTTCTATTTTTAGTAGAGATGGGGTTTCACTATGTTGGCCAGGCTGGTCTCGAATTCCTGACCTCAGGTGATCCACCCACCTTGGCCTCCCAAAGTGCTGGGATTATAGGCGTGAGCCACCTCGCCAGGCCAGATTTATTTTAAGTTTTGTTTTTCATACTTTTTTTCCACAGGTGGATAACACTGACACAAGCTCTTGAAAAGTTCTATAGTGCCTTGTGAAAAGAAGTGATATTGCTAAGTCTAAAACTAGCTTGGGCTGGGCGCGGTGGCTCACACCTGTAATCCCAGCACAGGCAGGTGGATCACAAGGTCAGGAGTTCTAAACCAGCCTGGCCAATATGGTGAAACCCCATCTCTACTAAAAATACAAAAGTTAGCTGGGCATGGTGGCATGCACCTGTAATCCCAGCTCCTCGGGAGGCTAAGGCAGGAGAATCGCTTGAACCCGAGAGGCGGAGGTTGCAGTGAGCTGAGATGGCGCCATCGCACTCCAGACAGAGTGAGACTCCGTCTCAATAAATAAACGAACAAACAAACAAGTTTGGTTGTTTGCCAGAAGATGGGAGGAGCATTTGAAGCCCATTAATGGCTTGGACATGGTCCCTGCCTTCAAATAGCTCAAACTCAAGTAGATGAGACAAGTAGGTGAACAGTTAGCAGGGCTACATTCAGATCTTTATTCTACTTTTATTTTTAACTTTTGCTTCCATGAGCATGTATATATCACTAACTCACAAAGGTACAGCTTTAGACCTCTGCGTCTGGTGAGAGAATAACTGTTGTATATTCCCTTGAGTTCAGGGGAAATGACATTTTAGAAAAGGTGAATGGTTATTGACCATTATTTTCTTGTGGATGAGTAAAATACCAGCTACAATTTTAACATAGCTTAAAAAAATGATAGAAATGGTCTTTTTTTTTTTTTGAGATGAAGTCTCACTTTGTCACACAGGCTGGAGTGCGGTGGCACAATCTCGGCTCACTGCAACCTCCGCCTCCTGGGTTCAAGTGATTCTCATGTCTCAGCCTCCTGAGTAGCTGGAATTATAGGCGGGGGCCATCATGCCCAGCTAATTTTTTGTATTTTTAGTCAAGATGGTGTTTCACCATGTTGGTCAGGCTGATCTCGAGCTCCTGACCTCAAATGATCCACCTGCCTTGGCCTCCCAAAGTTCAGGGATTTCAGGCATGAGCCACCATGCCCAGCCATGTGGTCTTGATAATAATGAATAAAACTACCAGAATAAAATTGTGTCTATCACTTATGTAGTGCTTCCTATGTGTAAGGCATTGTCCTAACTGTTTTACTTCTGTTCAATTAATGCTAATTAAGTGATCTGCAGAGTGACTAGGACCTAACACAATCATGGCTCTTTTGGATACTCACAAGCTAATCAGATGTGAAAATAATAGGCCCAAGTTGAATAATAGCCATCATAGCAAACACTTATAAAACACTCTCTGTATGACAGCATGTGTTTTATTTGCCCTTTCTGGTAATTCATTCAACCCTCAAAACTCTATGAAATGGACACTACTGATATCCCCATATTACAAATGATGTAAGATATAAACATGTGCTAGAGTTGGTTCATACTAGCTCATACGAGCCAATTGTTAGAATTTCGGGAATTGTGTGACCTAGTTGTTAAACATAGTCATTATTAAAAATTAAATTATATAAACTTACAGTTAAATAGGTATATTAAAAACAAACAATAAATACCCAAAACTAATGGCTAACTACTTTACTGTATTTCACTATTGTCTGTGTTATTGAGGTTATTTCCTTCTAGTGTATCTCTGTGGTAGAAATACTTTATAATGACAAGCCGCTGAACATCTCTCCCTAATTCTGTGTTTAGTGATGCCAGATTGGTAGCTTGAAATTGCCCATGGTGAGAGTATTTATACCTTGGAAATCAGCAAATGTAACAGGACTTGATTGTTTTGTTGATTGTCTACACTTAACCAAGTGACTCCAAGTCCAACCTGGCATCCTACATTCTAGCCGCATCACAGTGCTTTCCATAGCCTTGACTTTCAGTATGCCTTTCCACCTCTATCCTCTAACTTTTGCCATGCTGTTACCTTCTGTTGAAATCAAGCATCTTTTAAGATTTTGAGATTCTTTTGTAATTCATAAGCGTGATGACTGGGTATTCACGTGCATGTGTGAGATGTGCCACCCTGGAACCTTGTTACGACGTCAGCACATTATGGGTCTGACATGAAAAAAAAATTATCCTGAAATACCACCTTCTTCATGAGGCTGTCTCTGATTTCATTCAGTTGGAATATATGCAATGATTAAAAAAAATGGGATCTATTATTATATTATGTATGTCTACTGCTAATCGTACATGAATATTTTAACACAATTATTTATTTATTTATTTATTTATTTATTTATTTTTAGAGACAGGGTCTCCCTCCATCACCCAGGCTGGAGTGCAGTGGAAAGATCATAGCTCACTGCAACATTGAACTCCTGGGCTCAAGCTATCCTCCCACATCTGCCTCCCAGGTGGCTGGGACCACAGGTGTGCACCACCACACCTGGCTAATTTTTAAAATTTGTGTAGAGCCAGGTGTGGTGGCTCGCACCTGCAATCCCAGCCTCCCAAAGTGCTGGGATTACAGGCGTGAGCTACCTCACCCAGCCACAGTTGTTAGTGTGTATAATCATAACTGACCTTTATTAGACAGAACTGGACAAATAAAGAGACCTGGAAGGTACAGTGATAGTCATCTTTTACAGAAATACAAATATGGCTTCAAAGAGATTAAGTAACTTGCCTGATGTCACAAGGCTATTCACAGGTAAAGGGAATGGGAGATGGCTTATCTTGAATGCCTTTGGCATAAATGTGTATTCACATATAAGGAAGTAGCTATTCAGTGATCTTCTTCCTAACCTGGTTTTGGAAAGGAGCCTTTCGGAAGTGTCCTTAGACCAAAGAGTGTGACTTAATTATAAAATATAATTTGTTTATTATTATTATTTTTGCAGTTGCAAGATTTAACAGAGTGAAAACAGCTCCCATACAATGGGAAGGGACCCAAAGGGGGTTGCCACTCCCTGCTCGAAAGACTGGGTTTATATCCCAATCATTGTCCCTCCCCCGTGCTCTCAGGCGATATATGATTTGACTATTTCTTTACCTCCTGCTTTAGCCTAATTTGTATTCTAGTGAGCCCTCTTTACTACCTGATTGGTTGAGTGTGAGCTGAGTTACAAGCCCCGTGTTTAAAGGTAGGTGCAATCACCTTTCCCAGCTAGGCTTAGGAATTCCTAGTCGGCCTAGGAAATTCAGCTAGTCCCGTCTCTCAGTCCCCCCTCTCAACAGGAAAACCCAAGTGCTGTTGGGGAGGTTGGCCGACGACTGCTCTAACTGCTTCCTGCTGAACTGGGTGTAGTATGGGTCATGCAGTTGAGATTTCCTTGGTAGGGGTGCCTTCGATGTCATTAACACTGGAGTACGGGCTAGCAGGCTGGTCCAGGGGTCCGCAGTAGAATCTTAGTCATGGACTGCATTTGGGGCTCCATTTGAAGAACCAGTTGTAGTTTTACAGCTTTGATTCTAGAAGAGACAAACTTAACAAGGAGGTTAAAGATATAGGGATTGAAATGTATGGCCTGAAGTGCAGGGGATTATTTCTTTGGCACATTCACAGGCCCTGACTATCTGCTTGATAGTTTTGAAAAGGCTTGGTCCAGTAAATAATAATTTGGACATCTGATGGGTGCTATCAATGCAAAAGTGAACGGTTTGGTGAAGGATTTTAAGTAATTTCCGTTGGTTAGCTGCAGGCAAAAGTATTTTTCCTTCTTCGGTGGCTAGCCATCCTGAGGGGAGGAAACTATGTCCTCGTGAGGTTCCCCATTCTATTTCTCCTGCTGAGTACTGGGGCTTGTTGCCTGGAGGGGATTACCCCATACTAGGGGTTCTTCTATAAGCATTTCTAATTGAGGGTCCCGCCTTGCGGCTCTTTCGGCTTCAATATCCATTTGGCGGTTCCCTTCTATTTCCCTTTCCTTTCCTTTCTGATGACCCGGCAGTGTAAGACTGCCACCCCTTTAGGTTTCTGTACTGCCAATAATAATCTCCTAATGGCTTCCTGATGTTTGATAGGTGTTCCCTCGGAAGTTAGGAATTCCCTTTCTCTCCATATTGCTGCGTGGGCATGGAGAACTAGGTAAGCAGACTTAGAGTCTGTATATATATTTATCCTTTTTCCTTCTCCTAATTCTAGTGTATAATGGCCCCTGCTTTTGCTAGGCTGTCTCTCCCTAACAAAGGAATGGGGCTTTCAGGCATAATTAGAAAGGCATGTGAAAAGAGTAAAGTTCCCCAGTCACAACTTAGTGGCTGGGAGAAGTATCTAGTGACTGGCTGTCCTAGGACCCCTCAGATAGTGACAGATCTGGAGGACAGTTGTCCGGGACAGGAGAGTAAGACTGAGAAGGCTGCATCAGTGTCCAGGAGACAGTTAACCTCCTGGCCCTCAATGGTCAAGCATACCTGGGGCTCTGTGAGGGTGATGGCATGGGCTGGTGCTTGCCCCGGGCACCCTCAGTCCTGCTGCTGGATCATCTGGTTAGTGGCTTCTGACTCAGAGGACCTTCATCCCCTGGGGCGGTGGGCCTTCCAGTGATTCCCTTGACATAAGGGGCATGGATGGGGGGGAGCTTATTTCTATTCAGACAGTCTTTTTTAAAGTGTCCTTGTAGACTGCATTGGAAGCAAGCCCTATTAGGCATTCGATTTGCCCAGACTTTCCCTGTTCCAGAGCCTCCAAAGTCCACTTTCCTGAGCACCATGACTAAAGCGGTAGCCTTTTTTTAATCCCGTTTGTCCCGTTCCACCTGCTCCTCCTGATCTCTATTATAAAACACCGAGGTTGCCAAGTTCAACAGGGTTTCTAAGTTTTGCTCCGGGCCTAAGGCGGACTTTTGACTTTTTTTTTCCTAATATCTGTAGCTGACTGAGTGATAAACTTATTGTTTAAGATTAGTTGGCCATCAGTGGAGTCAGGTGACAGGGAGGTATGCTTCCTCAATGCCTCCCTTAGTCTCTCCAGAAAGGCAGTAGGATTTTCTTCCTTTCCCTGTGTTATAGTGGACATCATTGAATAATTTAGAGGCTTCTTCCTAGTTTTCCTTAGTCCTTCTAGCATACAAGTTAGCAAATGTCTGCGGCACCAATTTCCATGTTCTGATTCTGTGTCTCAATGAGGGTCTACACTGGGAACTGCCTGCTAGCCTGTGGGGAATTGTTCTTTTTCCTCTGTTGTCATCCTATCATTGACCTGACTGAGATACCAGAAATCGCCAAACTCTCAGGCTGCAGTTATGGTGGCACTTCTCTCATTTGGGGTTAGTGTCTGATCTAGCAGTAACATTGTATCTCTCCATGTCAGATCAACTTCCCTTGGAAGTTAGGAATTCCTTTTCTCTCCATATTGCTGCATGGGCATGGAGGACTAGGTAAGCATACTTAAGAGTCTGTATATATATTTATATATTTATATACATACAGTTCTGAACAGTTGAGGTGTGCTCACAATGAGGTTTCCTCTAAAGGTTATTTTTCTACTTTCAGCAAAGCAGTTGCCGCTACTAGTTGAATGCATTTGGCCCATCCGAGGGTACCTGGGTTAAGGATTTTTGATAGGAAGGCTACTGGTTGTCAGCGGCTTCAGTGTTTTCGGGCTACGCCCTTGTTTACACTGTCAACAAGGTAGTATTGGCGTCACGGAGAAGACCTTCAATTATCAATTATAGGTTTTAAATTTACCCTGGCTTTTAAAGGAATAGGGCACACTGTTTTTTTCTTTACTACTTCTATCTTTCTATCTCTCTCTGCCTCTCTTTCTTTGTAGATGGATTTTGGGAACAGAGGGGAAGGATGTTCGCTTATTGCTCCCATTTGCCACTATAGGAATATGCGCCTCCCTTTAATTTACTCAATTTGCTTTCATCCTGATCTATTATGTTGTTGTAGACCCAGTTCCAGTGGTTAAAGTACTGGGTTATCAGTTCTAAGGCCCTCGCAAGGGTATTGGGGAATGGGTCCGACATAGCCCGTGTAGAGAGCTGTATACCTAAATTGGCAGGGACACCACTGACAAGACTCCCTGGGTTCATAGCCTAGAGGCCTAAGGACATAGCGTAAAGCTTCCTTAGATCCCTTTGGAGCCAGAACCTGCTCTAATACTTGGGAGAGGAAGTGAAAGTCTGAAGCATTAGTGCCTAGGAGGCAGGGATCGGAGGAAGTAGATTCAGAGGTAAGGAGAATTTTGGGGCTACACTTTCAAGAAAGTCATGGTTGGGACCCAGGAGGTATGGGTCAGAAGGAAAGGTAGGAGTGCATGCATGGGCGACTATTGAGTAGCGACTTCCGGCTGCACCATGATCTCAACCGGCTAATGCCAGGAATTCAGGATGACAGCTTTCTGCCTCTAGTCAACCCTTGGCTTCCCCAGGAAAATTGAGAAAGTGGAGGCTGGTTCCAGGCAGACCAATGCTCCCAACCCAGAAGGATTGGGGGTTGTTAGAAAGCCTTTTCCCAGGAAGCCTCACACCTGAGTCTTAAGTCCGGCAGCCACGCTAATCATTTTTAACTGACCGACAGGTGCCCGGTATTTTCCTCCAATTCTAAGGAAGGATAGGACAGAATAGCAAGTGAAAGTGGTCCGACATTACTCACTGCTTTGGAGAATCCCCATTCGGGCCACCAGATGTTACCGGCAGGTCTTTGTTCTTAGAGCTCCCAAGATGTGGCGGGCCGCTCCCAAGATGGGGGCAGGCCTTTTGTTCTCTGACCTGGGGTTCTTGGCCTCACGGATCCAAGGAATGGAACCTTGGGCCATGCAGTGAGTGTTATAGTTCTGTTGGAAGCTGGGGGTCATGGAAGAGAACCTTGGAACCCAGCAACTAGTGTTCAGCTCAATTAGGATGAAGCCGGGACTTAGCCGTGCAGGAACAATGGCGAGCCTTTAGCCGGATTGGGAGTGGCAGTGGGTGCCCTGCTGGATCAGAAATGCAGCGGACACCCTGCCAGATCCAGAGGGGTGGAAGTCAACGGTGGGTCTGGGATGGTGGGGAATAGCAGTGGTGAACGGCGAGTGAAAGCTCAGCTCGAGCAGTAACAAACATGGACCAGAAAAGTATGCAGTTGCAAGATTTAACAGAGTGAAAACAGAGGTACCATACAATGGGAGGGGACCCAAAGGGGGTTGCCTAATTATAAAATATAATTTAAAATGGAATATTGGGGCCGGGCGTGGTGGCTCACACCTGTAATCCCAGCACTTTGGGAGGCCGAGGCAGGTAGATTGCCTGAGCTCAGGAGTTCGACACCAGCCTGGGCAACATGATGAAATCCCGTCTCTACTAAAATACAATAAATTAGCAGGGTGTAGTGGTGGGCGCCTGTAATCCCAGATACTCGGGAGGCTGAGGCAGCAGAATTGCTTGAATCTGGGAGGCAGAGGTTGCAGTGAGCCAAGATTGTGCCATTGCACTCCAGCCTGGGTGACAGAGCGAAACTCGTCTCAAATAATAATAATAATAATCATAATAATAATAAAATGGAATATTCTACCCAAGACTATTGCAGGAGATTATAATGCAGAAACAGATTATGAGAATCCAGTATCTTCTTTTGAGCCAGATATTGTATAAACATGTATATTTTCTTTTCTTTTCTTTTGCTTTCTTTTTTTTTTTTTCTGAGACAGGGTCTTGCTCTGTTGCCCAGGCTGGAGTGCAGGGTGCAATCTTGGCTCACTGCAACCTCTGCCTCCAGGGTTCAAGCAATTCTTCTGCCTCACCCCCCTAAATAGCTGGGATTACAGGCGTGCGCCACCACGCCTGGCTAATTCTAATTTTTGTATTTTTAGTAGAGACGGGGTTTCATCATGTTGGCCAGGCTGGTCTCGAACTCCTGACCTCAAGTGATCTGCCCACCTTGGTCTCCCAAAGTGCTGGGATTACCGGTGGGAGCTACCACACCTGGACTATTATTATTTATTTTTTACTGGCTTATTTCTCCAGGAAAATGAACCAGATATTAAAGTGATATTGCAGAAATGTAGAACTTTTTTTGTTTGTTTTGGAAAATACAGTTATTTTTCACAAACATGTTATTTATCTTAACATTTAATGGGCTAATTTATTACTTTTAAACAAATTAAATTTTTTTTATATTTCTCAATTTTGATTTCTAATATGATAAATATTGATATATTTTATTTATTTGTTTTACAGGTAGGGGCTTGAGCTGGCTCTGTCACCCAGGCTGGGGTACAGTGGCATGATCACAGTTCACTGCAGCCTTGACCTCCTGGCTCAAGCTATCCTCCTGCCTCAGACTCCTGAGTAGCTGAGACTACAGGCACATGCCACCATGCCCAGCTATTTTTTTTGTAGAGACAGGGTCTCACTATATTGCCCAGGCTGGTCTTGAACTTCTAGGCTCAAGTGATCCTCATGCCTCAGCCTTCCAAAGGGCTGGGATTACAGGTGTGAGCTACCAAGCCTGGCCTCTCAATATTTTTCTTTTTTGTTTCTCTATGAAAACATTTTCTTATTCTTTTCTTCTTTTGCATATGGGAAAAGAAGGAACTCAATACTTTTTAATCCAAAAATGGAAAGTTTGAGAGTTGCTGTTCTAAGGCCTTCTTACTCAAAGGATGCTCCGTTGATCAGCACTAATTTGAACATCCTGTGAGCTTGTTAGAAATGCAAACTCTCAGGCCCCACCTGAGACTGACTAAATGAGAATATACATTTTACCATGATCCTCAGGTGATTTGTATGCACCTCAGGTGATTTTGTATGATTTGTAAGGTTTCAGAGGCTAAGCATGGTGGTTCACGCCTGTAATCTCAACACACTGGGAGTTGAGCTTGAGTCCAGTTGGTCAAGGCTGCAGTGAACTATGATGGGGCCACTGCACTCCAGCCTGACAGAATGAGATCCTGTCTTAAAAAAAAAAAAAAAAAAAAAAAAAAAGGCCAGGCATGGTGGCTCGTGCCTGTAATCCCAGCACTTTAAGAGGCTGAGGCAGGAGGATCAGTTGAGGCCAGGAGTTCGAGACCAGCCTGGCAAAAATACAAAAATTAGCTGGGCATGGTGGGGCTTGCCTGTGGTCTCAGCTACTTGGGAGGCTGAGGCATGAGAATCACTTGAACCTGGGAGATGGAGGTTGCAGTGAGCTGAGATTGTGACACTGCACTCCAGTCTGGGCTACAGAGTGAGATTCTGTCTCAAAAAAAAGAAAAGTTCCAGCCGCGGTGGCTCACGCCTGTAATCCCAGCACTTTGGAAGGCCGAGGAGGGTGGATCACTTGAGGTCAGGAATTCGAGACCAGCCTGGCTAACATGGTGAAACCCCATCTCTACTAAAATACAAAAATCAGCCGGGCATGGTGGCATGCGCCTGTAATCCCAGCTCCTCAGGAGGCTGAGGCAGGAGAGTCACTTGAACCTGGGAGGCAAAGGTTGCAGTGAGTCAAGATCACACCACTGCACTCCAGCCTGGGCGAGACTCCATCTTAAAAAAAAAAAAAAAAAGTTTGAGAAACATTGGTCTAGAGGAGTTAAGAAGTCTTCTTGAAGGAGATGACACTCAAGTTTTGTATGAGGAGGAGGAGGAAGAGCAGTTGGGTGGGGTGGGACTGACTGTAGACAGATGACTCAAGGAGGGAGAAGAGCTTGGGTGAAGGCATAGTAGAGAGAAATGTCATGATACACTGGAAAACTACACAGAGAACATATCTAAATTCTTGGTAACATTTAGACATCTAAAATATTAATTATGGTGATTACAATATTCTACAGTAAAAACCAGGAGCTAAAACTGCCTGTAGTCCTCTTCCTGGGGACAAATTTTAATTGTTTTTCATCTTCAGCTTCCTACATGGGATAAAATTTCAAATTTATAAAATAAAAATAAAATAAGGAAAAATATGTATAATTATATATATAGATGTTCACTGAAGACAATCTCAGAAACAGCAATCTATTCAATCATAGAGAAGTGATTAAGTACAGTAATCATATATTCATTCCATGAGGTTATTTTCTGAAATGGTCATACTTCACAACGTCAGTCTCTATTCTCTTACCTTGCTTTGTTTTTCTTGATAATACCTGACATTTTACTATATATGAATTGTTCATTGCATGTCTCTTCTACTGGAATTAAGCTTACAGGGTAAGGGACTTCTCTTATTCACTACTAGCAATCCTCAGCATCTAAAATAGTCTAAGCTGGGCACAGTGGCTCACACCAGTAATCCCAGCTACTCAGAAGACTGAAGGAGGAGAATCTCGTGAGCCCAGGAGTTCAAGGCTGCAGTGAACAATGATCTTGCACTCCAGCCTGGGCAACAGAGTGAGATTCTAGCTCCAAAAAAAAAAAAAAGAGGCCGGGCACAGTGACTCACGCCTATAATCCCAGCACTTTAGGAGGCCACACCAGAAGGAGAGCTTGAGTCCAGGAATTGGAGACCAGCCTGGGCGACCATGTCTCTATAAATAATAATAATAAAAAAAAACTAGTGGAACGTGGTGGCACATGCTTGTGGTCCCAGCCACTCTGGAGGCTGAAACAGGTGGATTGTTTGAGCCCTAGAGTTTGAACCTGAGAGATTGAGGCTACAGTGAGCCGTGATCACTCCACTGCACTCCAGCCTGGGCAACAGAGAGAGACCCTGTCTCTTTATTTTATTTTTTCTGTTAATGATGAGCTTCTATAGACCCTGTCTCAAAAAAAAAAAAAAAAAAAAAAAAAAAAAAAAAAAGTCTAGCACATTGTAGGAAGTGTATAGTTGTTGGCTATATGCATGAATGAAACGTAAAACTTTATTGGGATAAAATATTTAGTTAAAATACAGAAAATACAATGAAATGTGTTCTCTCATTAAAACAATGAAAAAATGACATGTTGACAGAGACTCGAATTTTGGAACTTGGAGACAATGGTCACCAAGGTAATACAGAAAAATCAAAATGGTTCAATAGGAGAGGATTGTCAGCAATGTTCTTCTCTCTCTTTCTCGTTAATATTATTGTTTCAAAACTGTGCAATGAAAAAATTAGAAAAATGAGGGCAAAGTTATGGACAGAATATTATGTTTGTCAAGCTTATTTTTGACAAATGGAGCCCTGTATTCCAAGATGGGAAGGGACAGTCCTTGGAGCTTTCAGAGAGAGTAAAGTACAGAGAAGCAGAATGATTTGCTTAGTGTTTGAACAATAGGTAACAGAACACTGGGCAACTTCTGTATTTTTTGTAAAGACAGGGTTTTGCTATGTTAGCCAGGCTGGTCTCAAACTCCTGAGCTCAAGTGATCTGGCTGCCTCGGCCTCCCAAAGTGCTGGGATTACAGGCATTAGCCACCACACCCAGTGTTCTTCATCTTTTAAAACTCAACACTATAGTCATTTCTCTGGGAAGCCCACCCTGATCCTCCCCTTTCCCCACTATAGATATTTCCTAGTCCTGTGTTCTGCCAGCATTTGGTACACCTCTCTATTAGCATCTAGCATTATCTTTGAAGATATCTACTTACCTTATTAGACTGGGGCTATCCCAGCTAGTTATCCTTTCCTCTTGAATCTGAGTAGACTCTATAACTGCTTTGATGAATAAAATATGGTAGAAATAATGCTGTTTCAGTTTCCAAGCCCAGATCTTAAAAGACTAAAAGCTTCCACGTCCTATTTCCTGGAACCCTGCTTCTTGAGGTCCTTAGGTGTCAAGTAAGATATCTGACATTTCTTTTGGAGAGACCTCATAGATAGGCATTGAGACTAGAAGGACCTGGCTGAGCCTAGCCTTTATGAGAGGGTGAAGTGCCCTGCTGAGTCAGCCTTTCAATTGTCCTTGCCAATATGTCAATCATGGAAGTGGAGCAGTCTTGGAACCTCCGGACTGTCCCAACTGCTAGCCAAATACCATCAACTGACCCCTGTTAATTCCCGGTGGGGAAGAAGAATCGGCAATCCAAGCCTCACCCCTAATATTGGCCCACAGAATCAAGAGAAATAATGCATTTTTTTAAAAAAAGCAGCTAAGTTTGGGAATAGTTTGTTATACAACAACTGATAACTGGAACAGAATTTGATACCTGGAAATGGGGTGCTTCTATAACTATAACCACCCAATGGGTTTACCTTGCCTACTGCCTAAACAGAGCCAATTTATCAAGACAGGGGAACTGCAATAGAGAAAGAGTAATTCACACAGAGTCGGCTGTGCAGAAGACTGAAGTTTTATTATTACTCAAATCAGTCTCCCCAGGCATTCAGGGATCGGTTTTTAAGAACAACTTGGTGGCTGGGGGGAAACCAGTGAGCCGGGAGTGCTGATTGGTTTGGTCAGAGATGAAATCATAGGGAGTAAAGCTGTCTTCTTGAGCTGAGTCAGTTCCTGGGTAGGGGCCACAAGATCAGATGAGCCATTTTATTGATCCAGGTGGTGTCAGCTGATCCATCAAGTGCAGGGTCTGCAAAATATCTCAAGCACTGATCTTAGGAACAGTTTAGGGAGGGTGAGAATCTTGTAGCCTCCAGCTGCAGGACTCCAAAACCATAATTTCTCATCTTGTCGTTAATCTGTTAGTTTTACAAAGGCATTCTAGTCCCCAGACAAGAAGGAGGTTTGTTTTGGGAAAGGGCTGTTATCATCTTCGTTTTAAACTGTAAACTATGGTCAGGCGCAGTGGCTTATGCCTGTAATCCCAGCACTTTGGGAGGCTGAGGTGGGTGGATTACTTGAGGTCAGGAGTTTGAGACCAGCCTGGCCAACATGGTGAAACCCCGCCTCTACTAAAAAGACAAAAATTAGCCAGGCATGGTGGCGGGCAGCTGTAATCCCAGCTACTTGGGAGGCTAAGGCAGGGAGAATTGCTTGAACCTTGGAGGCAAAGGTTGCAGTGACGTGAGACTGCGCCACTGCACTCCAGCCTGAGTGACAGAGCGAGACTCTGTCTCAAACAAAACAAAACTATAAACTAAGTTGCTCCCAAAGTTAGTTCAGCCTATGCCCAGGAATGAATAACTTGGAGATCTGACCTAACGAACTCCATCTTGCTTAAAGGTTAGAAGCAAGGTGGAGTTGATTAGGTCAGATCTCCGTCAATGTCTCAGTTACAATTTTGCAATGGCGGCTTCATAACAACCCAAAATATATGACATTGGCTTTGGGACTGAGCAATGGGTGGAGATTTGAAGGGTCTCGAGGAGTCTATTACTGCATGCTGGAAAGGCCTAGAGGATATTGTTGGTGAGGACTTGTTACTGGAAGCTGGAGGAAAGTTTGGCAATGCTGTCCCTTGAGGTAACATGGAAAATAGAAAGGTACCTAATGAAATTATGGATCTGGCTGGGGAGGTTCCAGGCAGAAAGTACAGTGTCAGCTGTCTCTTCCTAGTTGGCTATGATGAGATATGAGAAGGACCCAGGGTAGTATTTCTAGTTCGAATAAGAATCTCAAAGGAGCTGGGCACGGTGGCCACCTGTAATCCTAGCACTTTGGGAGGCTGAGGCGGGTGGATCTTAGGCCAGGAGTTTGAGACCAACCTGGGCAACCTGATGAAACCCGTCTCTACTAAAATACAAAAAATTAGCCGAGTGTGGTGGTGTGCGCCTGTAGTCCCAGCGACCCGGGAGGCTGAGGTATGAGAATTGCTTGAACCCTGATGTCGGAGGTTGCAGTGAGCCGAGGTTGCGCTACTGCACTCCAGCCTGGATGACAGATTGAGATGCTCTGTCTTAGAAAAAAAAAAAAAAAAAAAAAAGGAAGAAATGGCCTTAGGGTAACAATTAAGACCATGGTGTTGCCAGTAAAATGATATCACAGGGCAAAGACAAGTCAAGCACACAATGTAAAACCTTTTGTTAAGAGATCAGAAAGATTTAAGGCAGTGTCTCATAGATACTTTCAAAATCATTTCCAAGGAAAAAATTCTAAGGAACTTAATTTTGTGCCTTATAGACCTTCTGTGCTAAACAATTGAGTTTCTCAGTCTTACTGCTGTGGTGCCACAGCAGCTTTACAGGAGGCCCAAGGTAGAGAAAGGCTATTTGAAAGAGATTTGTGGGTGTGGTGCTTTGCTAATGGAGTGAAGTATAACTTGACATATGGGAAACTCCCCAAATTTTAGAAAGATTACATTAGCTTGGCCTGAAACCTACTGAGATAGTACAAAATGAAGAGGTCTTTAGATCCCCTCTTTTCCCCCGCCCCGCCTGGTAGGGCAGAAAGCAGACTAAGAGGCCGGGCGCGGTGGCTCAAGCCTGCAATCCCAGCACTTTGGGAGGCCGAGACGGGCGGATCACGAGGTCAGGAGATCAAGACCATCCTGGCTAACACGGTGAAACCCCGTCTCTACTAAAAATACAAAAAATTAGCCGGGCGCGGTGGCGGGCGCCTGTAGTCCCAGCTACTCGGAGGCTGAGGCGGGAGAATGGCGTGAACCCGGGAGGCGGAGCTTGCAGTGAGCCGAGATCGCGCCACTGCACTCCAGCCTGGGAGACACAGCGAGACTCCGTCTCAAAAAAAAAAAAAAAAAAAAAGAAAGAAAGCAGACTAAGAAAACTGCTCAGCTACAAAAATGGGCTATTTCTTATGGAAAAGGAAGGATGACTCAGAGGGCAGAATCAAAATTCACAGAGAATCATCTGTAGGGAGCAGAACTGGCAAAATATGCCTAGCTGGATTTCAGAATTTCTATGCGTCAGTGACTGCTATGTGCTTTTGTTCCCCACCACCACCTCTTTTGTTTATTGTTTTTGTTTTTTGAGACAGGGTCTTGTTCTGTCACCTAGTCTGGGGCACAGTGGCACAGTCACAACCCACTACAGCCTTGATTTCCTGGGCTTAAGCGATCCTCCTGCTGTGCACCCCACCTCCGCCCCAAGTAGCTGGGACCACAGATACGTGACACTATGCCCAGCTAATTTTTTTCTTTTTGTTTTTGAGATGGAGTTTTGCTCTGTCGCCCAGGCTGGAGTGCAGTGGCGCAATCTTGGCTCACTGCAACCTCCACCTCCCGGGTTCAAGGGATTATCCTGCCTTAGCCTCCCGAGTAGCTGGAACTACAGGTGCATGCCACCACTCCTGGCTAATTTTTTGTATTTTTAGTAGAGACGGGGTTTCACTGTGTTAGCCAGGATGGTCTCCATCTCCTGACTTCGTGATCCGCCCGCCTCAGCCTCCCAAAGTGCTAGGATTACAGGCGTGAGCCACTGAGCCCGGCCTAATTTTTTTTTTTTTGTAGAGATGGAGTCTCCCTATGTTACCTAGGCTGGTCTCAAACTCCTAGGCTCAAGGGATCTTCCCTCCTCAGCCTCCCAAAGTGTTGGGATTACAGGCCGGGTGTGGTGGCTCACGCCTGTAATCCCAGCACTTTGGGAGGCTGAGGTGGGTAGATCACCTGAGGTCAGGAGTTCCAGACCAGCCTGACCAACATGGCGAAACCCCATCTCTACTAAAAATGCAAAAAATTAGCAGAGCCTGGTGACAGGTGCCTGTAATCCCAGCTACTTGGGAGGCTGAGGCAGGAGAATCGCTTGAACCCAGGAGGTGGAGGTTGCAGTGAGCCAAGATCTCACCACTGCACTCCAACCTGGGTGACAGAGAAAGACTCCATTTCAAAAAAAAAAAAAAAAAAAGTCTTGGGATTACAGGCATGAGCTACCATGCCAGGCTACCACCTCTTTTGAACAGAAGTGTCTATTGCTGTTCTTATGCCTCTGTCACCATTATAGCTGGTTATGTAAGGAGCAGATAGCAGATAACTTATGTCTTTAGTTCACAAGTCTTCAGGTTGAAAAGAACAATACTTAAGGAGCTACACCCTAGGAACTACATCTGAGGAGCCCACCTCCACATCTGGAACTTATTCAGATGATGAGATCATGAACCTTGATCCTGAGTCTGATGCTGTAATGTGCTGAATTTTGCTGGGTAGGTCCTTTGAAGATGTGAATATATTTTGCATGTGCGAGGAATGTAAATAATTTGTGGCCCGAGGGCTGACTATTACAGATTAAAGATGGTTGTAAATTCTTTGATACTCTTACCATTGACAGGTGGGTGAGAGTATCAAAGAGTGCCTCCTCTTGAGTCTGGGTGGCCTCTGTGATTGCTTTGACCAATAGAATACTGCAGAAGTGACACTGTGCTACCTTCCAAGCCCAGAAAATTTAGACTGGTAACCACTATTTCCTGCCTCTTGGGAACACTGTCTCTTGGAGCCCACCACATACTTGACTGGAGAGATCACATTAAAACTACACAGAGAGATAGAGGGGCCTAAATGAAGCCAGCTTTCCAGCCATTCCTGCCAAGGCTTAAGGAATGTGAGTGAAGGTTCAAGGCATGTGAGTGAATACCATCGAGTGACCCCAGTTGACTTCATGTGGAACAGCAGACGTGATCTGCCGAGCCCTGACTGAAGACCTGACCCGCACAATTATGAGCAATAATAAAACGGTTGTTGGTGAAGCCACTAAGCTCTGGAGTAGTTTGTTACACAGCAGTGGATGACGGAAACACTCCATGACTTTGGGTCAGCGTCTCCTCTCTAGGAGTATTTTCCCAACTTCAGCAGTGTTAGGCTAGGTCAGGTGAACTCTAAAGGCCTTTATAGCTCTGATTTTTCGTTTCAGTGAATACTAGTTGAAGTAGGTTGGGCTACTTCTGATGGCATGCAGACATTTGTTGGATGACCAGAGGAACATAGAATTTGTATAATTAGGTACGCAGGCCGGGTGTGGTGGCGCATTCCTGTAATCCCAGCACTTTGGGAGGCTGAGGCAGGTGGACCAGGAATTTGAGAGCAGCCTGGACAAGATGGTGAAACCCCATCTCTACAAAATATACAAAAGCTAGCTGGGCGTGGTAGTGTACATCTATAGTCCCAGCTACTTAGAAGGCTGAGGTGGGAGGATTGCTTGAGACTGGGAGGCAGAGGTTGCAGTGAACCAAGATCAGGCCACTGCACTCCAGCCTGGGTGACAGAATGAGACCCTGTTTCAAAAAAAAAAAAAAGTTGCAATAAACATTTAATTAAATTAATTAATTTATTTATTTGAGACAGAGTCTCACTTTGTCATCCAGGCTAGAGTGCAGTGGCGTGATCTCGGCTCACTCCAACCTCTGCCTCCCGGGTTCAAGCCATTCTCCTGCCTCAGCCTCCCAAGTAGCTGGGATTACAGGTGCCCGCCACTGTGCCTGGCTAATTTTTGTAGTTTTAGTAGAGATGGGGTTTCACCATCTAGGCCAGGCTGGTCTCGAACTCCTGACCTCGTGATCCACTCGCCTCGGCCTCCCAAAGTGCTGGGATTACAGGCATGAGCCACCATGACTGGACACAATAAATATTTTAATGAGGATGAAAACGAGCTGAGTAAGTAGAAGTGAAGGGAAGGACACTTTAGGAAGAATGAACAGTACATGCAGACTCAAAAGCCTGGAAAGTTTAGGAAATTGTGATCATTTCAGAATTGTTGAAGTAGCAAGTACAAGAAAGAATGGGGGAGATGACGCTGGAAAGTTAGGCAAGGGCCAGGTTGTGCAGAGACTCCTGTGCCTAGCCAAGTGTTTTAGGTTTTATGTGTAGACCATGAGAGTGCCATTGAACACAAAATTGTGATTAAATTGTCTTATAAGAAAAGTTATATATATATATAATATATAAAAAGTTATATATGTGTATAGTTTTTGTTTCTGAGACAGAGTCTCCCACTGTCACCCAGGCTGGAGTGCAGTGGCATAATCTAGGCTCACTGTAACCTCTGCCTCTCTGGTTCAAGCAATTCTCATGCCTCAGCTTCCTGAGCACTGGGACTACAGGTGTGCACCACCATGCTGGGCTACTTTTTGTATTTTTAGTAGAGGTGGGGTTTAACATGTTGACCAGGCTGGTCTTGAACTCTTAGCCTCAAGTGATCTGTCCCCCTTGGCCTCCCAAAGTGCTGGGATAGCAGGTATGAGCCACCATGCCCAGCCATAGTTTTGTTTTGTTTTTTTTTTTTTGCTAGTCAAATGAAGCAGCTGGAGTGGAGAAAAAACAAATAAAGCTCTAACTGGTTGTGACATTAGTTGTAAACACCACTGGACTCAGACAGCCAGGTAAGTAATCTTATCCCTTTTTTTGTAGATATGGAAAATGAGGCTTTTGCAGGTTTTGTCACCTGTCCAAGATCACATAACTAGTAGGAGTTCCAGACCAGCCTGACCAACATGGCGAAACCCTGTCTCTACTAAAAATACAAAAAATTAGCGGGGCATGGTGACAGGCGCCTGTAATCCCAGCTACTCGGAGGCTGAGGCAGGAGAATTGCTTGAACCCAGGAGGTAGAGGTTGCGGTGAGCTTAAAAAACTTGGCCAGAGGTAGGGTCAGGTGCGGTGACTCACGTCTGTAATCCCAGCACTTTGGGAGGCCAAGACAGGTGGATCACGAGGTCAGCAGATCGAGACCATTCTGGCTAACACGATGAAACCCCATCTCTACTAAAAATATACAAAAAAATGAGCTGGGCCTGGTGGTGGGTGCCTGTAGTCCCAGCTACTCTGGAGGCTGAGGCAGGAGAATGGCGTGAACCTGGGAGGTGGAACTTGCAGTGAGCCAAGATCGTGCCACTGCACTCCAGCCTGGGAGACAGAGCAAGACTCTGTCTCAAAAAAACAAACAAACAAACAAAAACAACAACTTGGCCAGAGGCCGGGCACGGTGGCTCACACCTGTAATCGCAGCACTTTGGGAGGCTGAGGTGGGTGGATCATTTGAGGTCAAGAGTTTGTGACCAGCCTGGCCAACATGGTAAAACCCTGTTTCTACTAATAATACAAAAATTATCTGGGCATGGTGGTAGGTGCCTGTAATCCCAGCTACTCAGGAGGCTGAGGCAGAAGAATCACTTGAACTTGGGAGTCAGAGGTTGCAGTGAGCTGAGATTGCACCTCTGCACTCCAGCCTGGGGTGTGACAGAGCGAGACTCCCTCTCAAATTAAAAAAAAAAAAAAACAAAAAAGAAAAACTTGGCCAGGCATGGTGACTCATGCTTGTAATTCCAACACTTTGGGAGGCCAAGACAGGAGGATCACTTGGGGCCAGAGGATTGAGACTAGCCTGGTCAACATAGTGAGACCCTGTCTCTAGAAAAAAAAAAAAAAAAAAAATCCAGTGTGGTACATACATCTGCTCAGCAGTTTGGGAGGCTGGGGTAGGAGGATTGCTTGAGCCCAGGAGCTTGAGGCCGCTGTGAGCTATGATCATGTCACTGCGTTCTAGCCTGGCTGACACAGTGAGACCTTATCTCTAAAAACAAAAACAAACAAACAAACAAAAAAAACATCTTGAATAGTAAAAATGACCTCATTTTAAACAAATAATTTTTGAACACATTCTATCTTCCAGAAATTGTATGAAGAGATGTGAAAGTAAATGTTGTAAGTAGTATAAACTATGAATGTATTGTGGTAGAAATGATTACATTTCTTTGGAGAAATAAGAAAAGCTTCTCAGGAAATACGACATTTATGTATTATTTCTTTATTCATTATTAATTTATCATTATTTTAAATCAGAGCTAACATTCATTGAGCTCTAATCAGATGCCCGGCATTGTTCTCAATGTTTCACATGTATTATTTGGTTTATGACCTAAAACTCTAAGAAGTAGTTACTATTATTTCCCACATTATATAAACAAGGAAAATAAAGGAAAGAGAGTTTAGGTAACTTGCTCAAGGTCACCCATTAAGTAATCCTGGATTGGACCCAGGTGGATCAGACATCATGAGTTTAACCATTAGGAGGAACATTTAAACTGGATCTTTTTCTTTTTCTTTTTTTCTCACTCTGAAACTGCAGTAAAATAAACTGAGTCTTTTTTTTTTTTTGAGACAGGTCTCACTCTGTCACCCAGACTGAAGTGCAGTGGCGTGATCTCTGCTCACTGCAACCTCCACCTCCCAGGTTCAAGCTATCTCCCCGCCTCGGTCTCCGGAGTCACTGGGACTGCAGGCACAGGCTACCATGCCCGGCTAATTTTTGTATTAGTGCCCAGCCTAAACCGGGTCTTAAAAAGACAAGACTTGGGCCAGGCACAGTGACTCACTGTAATCCCAACACTTTGAGAGGCTGAGGCTGGCGGATCACTTGAGGGCAAGAGTTCAAGACCAGCCTGGCCAACATGGCGAAACCGTGACTCTGCTAAAAAAAAAAAAAAAAAAAAAAAAAATTAGCCAGGCGTGGTGGCGTATACCTGTACTCTCAGCTACTTGGGAGGCTGAGGTGGGAGAATCACTTGAATCTGGGAGGCAGAGGTTCCAGGAAGCCGAGATGGCACCACTGCATTCCATCCTGGGTGACAGAGTGAGACCTGTCTCAAAAAAAAAAAAAAAAAAAAAGAGAGAGAGAGAGAAGACTGGCAGGCCAAAGGGCATTTTAGAGAGAAAAACACATGCAAATATTTGATGACATGAAAGTTCACTGTGTTCTAAGAATAGCATTCAGGGAAACTGAAATTTAGAGAAAGAAGAGTGTGTGTGTGTGTTGGGAGGCAGTTTGGGGCCATTTAATGGAGGACCTTGAATACTAGACAAAGGAGTTTGTACTTGATCCAGTAGGCTGTGAGGAGCCACTGAAGTTGTTTTTCTGTTTTTCTTAATCAAGAGAGTGATATGATTAGCTCTGTGTTTCAGAAACAGCAATCTGGTGGCAAGGGGAAATGGACTAATGGAAGGGACTGGAGGCAGAGAAAAGGTAGTTAAGACTCAGTTGCGATAGTCTAATATTGGGGCCTGAACTAGGATGGTGGCAGTGGGAACCAAGGAATGCATGGCCTAGTGCTCATTTTTATAGCAAATGTATATTTCTGATAGGACATTCTATTTTGAAAGATTATTCAATGATGGCTGTTTTTTTTTGCTTGGAGAGGCTTGGACTAAAAAGCTCGTTTTGTTTGTTTGTTTGTTTGTTTGTTTGTTTTTTAATTTGGAGGGTCAGGAACTCTACCTGCAACTCAGTGGTCCTTCTCACAGAGTAAATCAGATACACTGAGGCTTTAGGGGTCAAGAGAAACCTCCCCCTGCCCTCCAAAGGTTCACTGAAGAATCAGCTCACAAAAGGCAGATTAATTGGAGAAAAGGCATACACATTTATTTAATGCGCGTACATGGGGAGAATCATAGGGTGATTGGCCATCCCGCAGTGTGATTCAGAAGCTTGTATGCTATTCTGGCAAAACAGGTTGTGAGAGGGAGAAGAGGAATTCCGTTGAGGGCATTACTAGGGAGAATAAATGGATCAGGGAACAGAGATTAACTTGTACATTATCTTGTGAAGGGGTTGCTTCAGGTGTGGTTACAGTCTCGGTCTTATAGGGAAGGGAAGAAAAAATAATTGTTTCTTTTGGAAAGTCTGGATGTTAGGCAGATAGGGACTTTGGGTGAGACAGTATATGTGCATGTTGGGGAAGGTCAGAAAGACCTTGAGGCATCTTCAGCTCAGCATGTCAAAACGCCATATTTTGTGGTATTGGCTTTCTGGCCCCAACATTACCCTGTCTGAAAATTCACTAGAAGTTTCACACACTAAAAGCTGCTCATATCAGAATATGGCATCGCAGATGGGCTTTCAAACGGAAGAAAAACAAAGGTTAATGTTTGGTACAATCTATAAACCAGTTTCCTTAGAGTTTGGAGGGCAGTCGGGTGAGTTGTCTGGATGTAAGAGTTGAAGAATCTTCAGTTAAAGTGGAAGTAGATGCTGGCAATCTGACAGGTTTTTCTTGCCTGCAGTTTGTATGTCACCACACATGAGCTTCAGCCTGGAGGGCCTCAGGAAAAAGACAGTATCGATTGTATTGCGTCCAAGTCAGAAAAGTGGAAGAAAAATTTGGAAACGTTAGTATAGGGATTTGTAGCCAGGAAAGAATTTATGATTTCGTCCATATTATAGGCAAGTAACAAAAACTCACTAACAATGAACAGGGCTAGAATAAAATGGTGGGTGGACTATAGTTTCCTTCTAAAATATAATTTTTCTTCTAAAACATAATTTTTCTCCTTCTAGTTTCCCATTTTCAGCAAGGATAAATCATAGCAGGACCAATTAATTTGCAAAATAAGTTTTAGTCTCAATATACTTGGCCTGATTATTTGCATAAAGTGCAGCAAGAATGGTGATTGGCCATATAGGTTCTTTTAAATTGGCTTTGCTAGAACTTTTTTTTTTTTTTTTGAGACAATCTTTCCTGTCACCAGGCTGGAGTGCAGTGGAACGATCTTGGCTCACTGCAACCTCTGCCTACCGGGTTCAAGCGACTCTCCTGCCTCAGCCTCCCAAGTACCTGGAATTACAGGCATGCACAACCACACTCCTAAGTTCTGTATTTTTAGAGACAGGGTTTCACCATGTTGGCCAGGCTGATCTCAAACTCCTAGGCTCACCCACCCTGGCCTCCCAAAGTGCTGGGATTACAGGCACTAGCCACTGTGCTTAGCTAGAAAGTGACATTCTTTTCTTGCTGCAAGGACAGAAAACTTGTAAAGAAGCTGCACAGATAAGTTACCATGCCAGTCTTTCCAGACGTTTTATTAGCTCTATAAAGTCAACTTCTATTCCTTTAAAATATTTTTTAAATTATTTAAAAAATTATTAGTTTTCTTTTCTTTTCTTTTCTTTTCTTTTTGAGATGGAGTCTTGCTCTGTCGCCCAGGCTGGAGTGCAGTGGTGCGATTTCGGCTCACTGCAACCTCCACCTCCAGGGTTCAAGCGATTCTCCTGCCTCAGCCTCCGAGCAGCTGGGATTACAGGCGCTTGCCACCACACCTGGCTAATTTTTGTATTTTTAATAGAGACAGGGTTTCACCATGTTGCCCATACTGGTCTTGCACTCCTGATCTCAAGTGATCTGCCTGCCTTGGCCTCCCAAAGTGCTGGGATTACAGGCATGAGCCACTGCGTACAGACTTATTTTTCTTTTTGAGACAGGGTCTCATTCTGTCACCCAGGCTGGAGTGCAGTAGCATGATCATGGTTCACTGCAACCTCAAACTCCCAGGCTCAAGTGATCCTCCTACCTCTGCCTCCTGAGTAGCTGGGACCATAGGCATGCACTACCATGCTCGGCTATTTTTAAAAATTTTTTCGTAGAGATGAGATTTCATTTTGTTGCCCAGGCTGGTCTCAAACTCCTGGGCTCCAGTGATAACCCTGTTTGACCTCCTAAAGTGCTGGGATTATAGGTATGAGCCATCATGCCAGCTTAAATTATTTTTTGAGTAGACACGTGGTCTCATTATGTTGCTCAGGCTGGTCTTGAACTCCTGATCTCAAGTGATTGTCCTGCCTCAGACTCCCAAAGGGATTACAGGCATGGGCCCATGCCTGGCCTTAACCTCTATTCCTTAAAGCAGCCTGGGCATATCTGAAAATACGATATTCCTGTCAAAGCCTTGGTAAATCCAGTGTCTCCAATTGTGTCCTATTACAAAATAAAGCAGATTCTATTGAGTTTATGCAAATAACTATATTGCAATAAATTAAGAATACTCATGGCTGGGTGTGGTGGCTCATGCCTATAATCCCAGTACTTTGGGAGGCCAAGGCAGGTAGATCACCTGAGGTTGGGAATTTGAGACCAGCCTGGCCAACATGGTGAAACCCCGTCTCTACTAAAAATACAAAAATTAGCCAGGTATGCTGGCATGTGTCTGTAATCCCAGCTACTCAGGAGGCTGAGGCAGAAGAATCACTTGAACCTGGGAAGTGGAGGTTGCAGTTAGCCAAGATTGTGCCACTGCACGCCAGCCTGGGCAACAAGAGTGAAACTCCATCTCCAAATAAATAAATAAAGAAAAGAATACTGACAAATAGTTTCCACTTTCTGGAGAAATCTAATAGAAAGATAAATGCTTCAAATTTTTGTTCACAAAAGTATACTTTACCCAATTTATTGTAAGCTATAAATAGCTCAAAAGAAAAAAAATTATTGACTCCTGGAAAATAAAAGAATCAGCAATGTCTCAAACAAAAAGGTCATTAAAAACATTTTTTTTGGTTTGTTTTCTGTCAGTTCAGTCCCATGTAATTAACTCTCGTTCTACTTGATGTTGTGTTAGCAATCCTCAGGAACACATCAGTTTTTCTTTCTTTTATTTCTTTTTAAATTTTAAAAATATTTTTATAAAATAGAGATGGGGTTTTGCCATGTTGCCCAGGCTGGCTTGAACTCCTGGACTCAAGTCATCCACCTGCCTCTGCCTCCCAAAGTGCTGGGATTACAGATGTGAGCCACCATGCCTGGCCCACATCAGCTTTTTAATTAGAGTTCTGGAAGTTTTTTGTCCTACTTCAGTGATATGATCTTCAAAGTTATCAGAAGCTTGTATTCAAGAGTACTTCTCAGAGTTCTTTTGATGACTATCCTTGAAGAAGAAGCAAAGTTTGGACTGTAGCTGATTTTAAAACACTTTTGGAGAAGAACCAAAGTAAAGCAATAATTGACTGGCCATGGTGGCTCATGCCTATAATCCCAGCACTTTGGGATGCCAAGGTAGGAGGATCACTTGAGGCCAGGAGTTAGAGACCAGCCTGGCCAACATGGTGAAACACCATCTCTACTAAAAATACAAAAATTGGCCAGATGAGGTGGCTGATGCCTGTAATTCCAACTACTTGGAGCCCGGTGCAGTGGCTCACACCTATAATCCCAGCACTTTGGGAGGCCAGGGTGGGTGGATTACCTGAGGTCAGGAGTTCGAGCCAACCCTGGCCAGTATGGTGAAGCCTCGTCTCTACTAAAAGTACAAAAATTAGCTGGGCGTGGTGGTGGGCACCTGTAATCCCAGCTACTTGGGAGGCTGAGGCAGGAGAATTGCTTGAACCCAGGAGGTGGAGCTTGCAGTGAGCAAACATTGTGCCATTGCACTCCAGCCTGGGTAGCACAGTAAGATTCCATCTCAAAAAAAAAAAAAAAAAAAAAAAAAATCCCAGCTACTTGGGAGGCTGAGGCAGGAGAATTGCTTGAACCCAGGAGGTGGAGGTTGCAGAGAGCTGAAGTGGCGCCACTGCACTCCAGCCTGGGCAACAGAGTGAAACTCCATCTCCAAAAAAACAAAAACAAAACAAGAAAAGTAAAACTATAATTGTCTGTGGATGACAAAAGTCTTAGAATAGCTATAGTTAAAGACATGATTAAGAAATTTGGTTATCTTGGCCAGGCATGGTGGCTCACACCTGTAATCCCAGCACTTTGGGAGGCCAAGGCAGGTGGATCACTGGAGGTCAGGAGTTCAAGACCAGACTGGCCAACATGGTGAAACCCCCTCTCTGCTAAAAAAAAAATACAAAAATTAGCCAGGTGTGGTGGCAGGCTCCTATAATCCCAGCTACTCAGGAGACTGAGGCATGGAGAATTGCTTGAACCCAGGAGGCAGAGGTTGCAGTGAGCCGAGATGGTGCCACTGCACTCCAGCCTGGGCAATAGAGCGAGACTCTGTCTCAAAGAAAAAAAAAAAAGAAATTTGGTTATCTCTGTGGCATATAACAATTTAACATGATAATCATAATTATTACTGATTTAAGACATACCAGAATTTTAGGAATCTCATGGAATTTTGGAACATATATTAAAAATGCATTTATATAAATATAACCTGAAGAAAGTTTTTTTTTTTTTTTGGCGGGGGCGAGTGGAGTCTCGTCTTCCCCACCAGGCTGGAGTGCAATGGTGCAATCTTGGTTCACTACAACCTCCACCTCCCAGGTTCAGATGATTCTCCTGCTTCACCCTCCCAAGTAGCTGGGATTACAGGTGCCCGCCACCACACCCAGCTAATTTTTGTACTTTTAGCAGAGATGGGGTTTCACCATGTTGGCCAGGCTGGTCTCGAACTCCTGACTTCGTGATCTGCCCGCCTTGGCCTCTTAAAGGGTTGGGATAACAGGCGTGAGCCATGGCGCCCAGCCCTGTTTTGTTTTGTTTTTTTGGTTTGTTTGTTTGTTTTGAGATGTAATCTCGCTCTGTCACCCAGGCTGGAGTGCGATGGCACGATCTTGGCTCACTGCAACCTCCGCCTAGCTGGTTCAAGCAATTCTTCTGCCTCAGCCTCCCGAGTAGCTGGGATTACAGGCACCCGCCACCATTTTTTTTTTTTTTTTGTAATTTTTGGCTAATTTTTGTATTTTTAGTAGCAATGGGTTTTTACCATGTTGGCCAGGCTGGTCTCAATCACCTGACCTCAGGTAATCCACCCACCTTGGCCTCCCAAAGGGCTGGAATAACAGGCGTGAGCCACCGTGCCCGGCCAACCTGAAGAAAGTTAAACACCATTTCATATTTGACAATGCTTCCTGTATGATTTTTACATACCAAATAAGCCTGATATGGACTTCCAGGGCTCTAATATTCCCCAAAATTAGCCTGAGGTCGAAAGTATGAATTTTGAAATTTTGATTTCAAAAAGTTTGTCAAATAGCAAAGGTTTAAGACATTTGCTCAAAATAGGATCACAAGTTACTGTAAAATAATAGTGATTCATTTAGCCAAGGTGATAATTCAGGTTTTTTTTGTTTTGTTTTGTTTTGTTTTTTTGAGACAGAGTCTCACTCTGGTGCCCAGGCTGGGGTGCAGTGGCACAATCTCAGCTTACTGCAAACTTCGCCTCCCAAGTTCAAGCGATTCTCCCACCTCAGCCTCCTGAGTAGTTGGGATTACAGGTGCGCACCACCATGCCCAGCTAATGTCTTTGTAGTTTTGTAGAGACAGGGTTTTGCCTTGTTGGCCAGGCTGGTCTTGAACTCCTGACCTCAGGTGATCTGCCCGCCTCGGTCTCCCAAAGTGCTCGGTCAAAGATTTTAAAAAGTGAAAATCTTTACTCTTAGCCATTAGAGGACACATATATCAAAATAACTGGAATACTGTAGTGTTTTCCTGGCCTTCACATTTGTGACACTGCACCATCAGCAGTTGTTTGCATTATTTCCACCTCAAAGCCAGGACCCCAGCTGCATTTTAAGAACAGACATATCTCTGAGATTTTAAAATGGGCCACGTGTGGCATTATGATATACGTTGGTTTTTGTCCGTCGTCCTGGCTTATAATTCCCATAGCCCCTGTTATAGTCTTTTCTATAATGTAATGTTGGGTGTTTCAGGAAACAGAATCTTTCTTTCTTCGCCCTCCTTTCACCTGCCCCTAGACAGGACTCTAATATTCCCCTACGTTTCTGATTGTGGGTCTTAAGACCCTCATTTCAGAGAGGGTCATGTCCTATACTCTGGAGGAAGGAATACTGCACAGAGAGGCCAAGAAGAATCTAAACAGACAGGCCTTGCTGGATTTAGATCATATCCTTTTTGTCCAATCACATTTTGACATGCTTCAGTCATGGACAACTAATGAAGTCTCCATAAAAGGCCCAAAGGACAAGGTTCAGGGAGTTTCCAGAGAGCTGAACATGTGGAGGCTGACAGGAAGATGCAGAAGCATTTATCCATGTGCCGGGAGGGTGATCAACACCAACTCCATGGGGACAAAAGCTCCTGTGCTCAGGACCCTTCCAGACCTCACTCTGTGTATGTCTTCATCTGGCTGTTTATTTGTATCCTTTAAAATATCCTTCCTAATAAACGGGTAAATGTGTTTCCCTGAGTTCTGTGAGCCACTCTAGCAAATTAATCAAACCCAAATTGGGGGTTGGGGGAACCCCAACTTGAAACTGTTCAGTCAGAAGTTTCAGAGATCTGGATGTACAACTAGGAGGAAGGAGAGGACAGTTTTGTAGGACTGAGCCCTCGATCTGTGGGACCTGACACTGTATCTGGGTAGACAGTATCTCAGGATACCCAGCTGGTGTCTGCTGTTTGGTGTGTGGGGAAACCCCTCACACATTTTTGGTCACAGAAGTCTTCTATGTTGATAATTATTGTGGTGGTGTGAGAGCAGAGGGAAAACGTAGTTTGAGATCATTTTTCCTACATAGCACAGAAGGCCACAAAACTTGGCTCAACTCAAATAAAACTGAACAACAGATGAGATAAATCCCACATAAATCTTGCCTTTTGGCCTTCACAGACTTGGCAAAGGAAACTTGCTGACCCCTGCAAGTCTTTCCACATCAAGTCCATTTGCCTAGGAAGCTCTCCCTAAGAACTTAGAGAGCTAAGCGAAGCTTGTCCTCCTCTAAGATGTAGCTCAGATCCGTCTATCCCAAGCTAAAGCCTTACAGGTCTTCCTTTCTGCTCCTATAGTGCCCCACATATTTCTCTATTACAGCGCTTGTCATCTGTTTAATAATTATTTGATTACTTATTCTCTCCCACCTGTACTGTGAATTATTTAAGGGTAAAGATTTACTTTTGCTCATTTAATTATCTCCCATGCTGGGCAAAACAACTCATAGATACATAAATGTTTGTTAAGTAATTTACAGTCAGTATGTAAACACATGGTAAAAATCTTCAGTTAAGCAAATTCAAATGATAATGATATAACATTTAAAAGTTATTTTTAAAGCTTAAAAATTGCCAAACACAATGGCTCACGCCTGTTATCCCAGCACTTTGGGAGGCTGAGGTGGGTGGATCACCTGAGGTCAGGAGTTCGAGACCAGCCTGGCCAACCTGGTGAAACCCCATCTCTACTAAAAATACAAAAATTAGCTGGGCATGGTGGTGGGTGCCTATAATCCCAGCTACTTGGGAGGCTGAGGCAGGAGAATTGCTTGAACCCAGGAGGCAGAGCTTGCAGTGAGTGGAGATTGTACCACTTCACTTCAGCCTGGGTGACAGAGTGAGACTCCATCTCAAAAAAAAATTAAAAAAAAAAAAGTTTAAAAATCAATCAAAGTGCTATACTCACATTGTTTAAAAAGTCAGATAATACCATAAGGCTATGATTAAAAAGTGTGATTCCCTATCCTTGCTCATCTTTAACCTCAACCCCCCTCCCCAAACTTTTTAGCCATTCTGGCATTTACTTCCATTAAATAGACAATTTGCTTGTATACTTACTTTTTTCGACCTATCAATTTTAGACATTATCTTTTGAATTTCTGCTATGAAAGATGAGGATTTAGCCCTCTTTCATTACTCTAGATCTCTATTTTTTCCCCTAATCTAGTTACGATATATTTTTTGACTAAATCAAAATTTACTGAGTTATTATGAATGTTGTTTACTGCTAAGCTAAATGATATACCATAATTACATTTCCTCGTGTATATTTTTCTTGCTGGAGATATTAATTTTTTTTATTTGCTAAATTTTCTCTCTCTGCCCCCCCCCCCCCCTTTCTTTTGGGCAGAGTCTCACTCTGTTTCCCAGACTGGAGTGCAGTGGCGCAATCTTGGCCCACTGCCACCTCCACCTCCCGGGTTCAAGCAATTCTCCAGCCCCAGCCTCCCAAGTAGCTGGGATTACAGACGCACACCACCATGCCTGGCTAATTTTTGTCTTTTTAGTAGAAATGGGGTTTTGCCATGTTAGCCAGGCTGGGCTCGAACTCCTGATCTCAGGTGATCCACTGCCTCGGCCTCCCAAAGTGCTGGGATTACAGGTGTGAGCCACCACGCTCTGCCAATTTGCTTAATTCTCTATGTCACTATTTTCTACATGATTACATATATCAGATAATTTATCTATTCCATTTATTATCCTGAACATATAGCTCCCAAGCCCTCTACTCTCCTAGTCCAATCTTGATGCATGCTGAACAGCTGTCATTCTAGGATTACCCTTTATCACCCTTGTGATTGACTCTGTTGTGTATTTCCTTTTTATCTTTTTATTTATTTTTTCTTTTTTCTAGTTTATATCTCCATGAAAAAATATATTTCCTCTTTTAAGAATCTCAGGTCTTTCTCTTTTCTGGGTTTACTCTCTGTTTTCCTTTTCCTTTTCCTTTTTTTTTGAGACAGGGTTTTGCTGTGTTGCCCAGGCTGGAGTGCAGTGGTGCAATCATAGCTCACTGACACTTCCAACTCTTGGACTGAAGGGATCCTCCTGCCTCAGCCTCCTGAGTAACTGGAACTACTGGCACATGCCACCATGACCAGCTAATTTTTCTTTTTTTTTTTTTTGTAGAGACGGTGTCTCTCTATGTTGCTCAGGCTGGTCTCAAACTCCTGGGTTCAAGTGATGCTCCTGCTTTGGATTCCCAAAGTGCTGTGATTACATGTGTGAGCCACTGGGCTTGGCCTGGGTTTACTCTCTCATTTTGGTGGCACACGTCCTGTAGTAGCTTCCCAAAACAAAGTTACACAAAGTAATTTTTTGGAGACTTTGCAAGTCTCAGTATGTCTTAATTTTCATTTCACACTTGATTGGTAGTTTTCCAGAAGTAGAATTCTAAGTTGAAAAAAAGTTTTACACAGGATGTTTAAGGCATTGTTACTCTATATTCCTAGTGTTTGTTGTTAAAACATTTAATATCATTCAAATTATCTCTCTATCCCTTGTATGATACTATTATTTTCCTCCTAAACCTGGAGCATACTTTCTTTATCTCCTAGTGTTCTTTTTCTTTTCTTTTCTGTTTTTTTTTTTTTTTTTGAGACAGGATCTTGCTCTGTTGTCCAAGCTGGAGTGCAGTGGTGCCATCTTAACTCACTAAACCTCCACCTCCCGGGTTCAAGCCATTCTCCTCCCTCAGCCTCCTGAGGAGCTGGGATTACAGGCTCCTGCCACCACACTGGGGTAATTTTTGTGTTTTTTTTAGTAGAGATGGGGTTTCACTATGTGGGCCAGGCTGATCTTGAACTCCTGACCTCAAATGATCCTCCTACCTCTGCCTCCCAAAGTGCTGGGATTACAGGCATAAGCCACCATGCCCAGTCAGTTTCTGTCTTTTTAAATGGGGTCTTGCTATGTTGCTCACCCTGGTCTCAAACTCCTGGCCTTGAGTGAGGCTTCTGCTTGAGCCTCCCAAAGTGCTGGAATTACAGATGTGAGCCACCATGCCCAGCTGAGTTTATACCTTTAAAACAATCATTTGTTCTCACTGGGTCTGGGTGTGGTGGCCTGGGTTCAAACGATTCTCCTGTCTCAGCCTCCCAAGTAGCAGGGATTACAGGCACCCACCACCACACCCAGCTAATTTTTGTATTTCTAGTAGAGACAGGGTTTCACCATGTTGGCCAGGCTGGTCTCGAACTCCTGACTTCATGATCCACCTGCCTTGGCCTCCCAAAGTGCTGGGATTACAGGCGTGAGCCACCGTTCCTAGGTGGTTGTTTATCTTAATGAAAAATTAGAGGCACAAAAATGTTTTTTTGAGATGGAGTCTAGCTCTGTTGCTCAGACTGGAATGCAGCGGTGCGATCTCGGCTCACTGCAAGCTCCTCCTCCTGGGTTCGTGCAATTCTGCCTCAGTCTGCCAAGTAGCTGGGACTACAAGCGCCTGCCACTATGCCCGGCTAATTTTTTTGTATTTTTAGTAGAGACACGGTTTCATCATGTTAGCCAGGATGGTCTCGATCTCGTGACCTCGTGATCCACCCACCTCAGCCTCGTAAAGTGCTAGGATTACAGGCGTGAGCCACCGCGCCCGGCCAAGAGGCACAAAAATTTACACCAGTCCCAGAACGTTCAAATTCAGTAGATTCTAGCATATCCAGCTGATAATATTATATAGTAATTATTTAAAAATATGAGGCCAGGTGCAGTGCCTCATGCCTGTAATCCTAGCACTTTGGGAGGCTAAGGCAGGAGGATGGCTTGAGCCCAGGAGTTTTAGACCAGCCAGGGCAACATAGTAAGACCTTGTTGCTATAAAAAAATACAAAAAATATGAATTACATTTAAATCAAACATAACAGTAAGTGCAATGAAAAGGGCACAAACATATGTTCCTGCGGATAAGCAATGTAAACTTTATATTTCTATTAAGGGAACATGCAAAAATAAAACCAGTTGTTTTAACAAGGTAGAATTAGGGAGGTTTTATTTTTATTTTTCTTTGTTTCTTTTTTTTTTTTTTTGAAACAGGGTCTTGCTCTGTCACCCAGGCTGGAATGCAGTGGTGCGATCATAGCTCGCCGTAACTTCAAACTCCTAGGCTCAAGGGATTCTTTTGCCTTAGCCTTCTGAGTAGCTGAGACTACAGGTGCATGCCACTACGCCCAGCCTTTTTTTTTTTTTTTTTGTAAAGACAGGGCCTGTCTATGTTGTCCAGGCTGGGCTTGAACTCCTGTCCTGAAGCAATCCTCCCACCCTAACCCCCACCCCCATTGTTTTTCTTTTTTAAAAAAATCCTTTTATGTTATTATAGAAATGTTTCCATAATTAAAAGATAAAAAAAAAAAACAACAAAAAACCTCAAGCCCAAAGCTGGCAAAAATCACAGTGATTGTGCCTACCAGGCCCCTAAGATGAAGATGAAAACTAAACCGTTCAGCCAAACATCTGTTCTGAAAGTTTCAGAACAGCCAGGTCTTTGATGTTGGGTAGACTAAACAACGAGATGTTTGACTGAAGTTTTCATTTTCATCTGAAAGGCTGACATCATGCAACTATAGCCGAGTTCATAACTGATGTCAGTTACCATAAGGTTCAATGAATTGCTAACACGGCCCCAGGCAGCTCTCCTGGCCTTCCTCATTTGTTACTCAAAAATATCGTCTTTGACTTGCTCTTAGCTTTAGGTGTTACCATAATTCTTTTATTAGTCTTCATTATCTAAAGAATAAAGGCTAAACTGCTTAACCCTTCATAATATGGCTCCATCTGACTTCACCAGCCCCATCTCTAATCATTTCCTTCCCTGATAAAGTCTATATTCTCTAGATGCTAGAGGTACAGTCCCTGACCCTCAAAATACTCATAGTTTTATTGTTGTTGGCTAGTGGATACCACTGTTATCATTCATGTAGCTATTATGTGCTAGAGTGCTAGGGCTTTGTATACACTATTGAGTTTAATCCTCACTATAACCTCTTGTGGCATTGTTATTTTCATTTTACCAATGATGAAAGAGAGGCTCAGAGAAGTACAATATCTTGCTCAAAGTCATAACCAGTAAGTAACAGAGCCAAAACTAAGTCTATTGGATTCCAAAGCCTGTGCTCTTAATTACACCACCACAGAGACATGTATACTAATACATTTACTAAGGTATTTGGGTGGCTAAAGTGGACTTATGGAGAGAATGAGAACTATGAAATGACAGGAAACAGGTGGAAATAGGCAAAGGTTTAGTCCAAGAACCATTGGTAGAGTGCCGATATGTGCTGGGCCCTATGGCTAGTCCTAGGGACACAGAGAAGTAAAATATCATTTCTGCCCTGAAGGAGAAATCAGACACCTAAAATTAGGTAGAAAGCACAGGTGTTCTAGAAATGGAGCCAGCAGGAGTAATGGTGACATACATGTCCAGGACATAGCTGGGATACACGGTCTCAGTCCAAAAGTATGGGAAAAGGGGAGAGATTCAGTGAAATCCCAGTTATCAAGTGACTTAGAGAGAGTGCCCCAGGAAGATCTCTGTCTCTCCACAGGAATATTTGAGAGCCGAGGAAAGAGTAGAAATTGTGATCCCATGAGAATCAAGAAAGCACTGAAGGACAAAACAGGCACAACTCCTTAAAACAACAATAACAATTCATTTATTCTGCTAGTTCCTATCCTGTGCCAGCCCTCAGGTGGGCACTAGGGATTCAGAGAAGAGTCAGACACAGTCCCTCCCTGTCGTGGTCATTGAGGTTGACGCATTCTTTCTATAAATACATATGGAGAACTTACTATGTGTGAGGCATTGTTCTAGGCACTGAGGATACGTCAGTGAACAGAACCGAAATTGCCTTCATGAAGCTTAGATTCTGTTAGGAAGAAACAGGTAGATAACGCATAAAGAAAGAACATATATATTATATTAGATGGTGAGAAGAGCCAGAAAAAAAAAAATAAAGCAAGAAAGGAGGATAGGAAGTATCAGTGAGATAGAGAAGTCCAGGAAGACCCCTCTGAATGTTTATATTTAAGCGAAGACCTTGTATTTTCACAAAGAGCAAAGCATTTCATGTACAGAGAAGAATGAGTGCAAAGACCCTGTGGCTGGAGTGTGCTTGGTGTAATTTGGAAACAGCAAGGAGGCTGTTTAACTGGAGCAGAGTAAATATAATAATTTTGAGGCCGGTGCGGTGACTCATGTCTACAATCCCAGCACTTTGGGAGGCCTAGGTGGGTGGATCACCAGAGGTCAAGAGTTTGAGACTAGCCTGGCCAACATGGTGAAACCCCGTCCCTACTAAAAATACAAAAATTACCCAGGCGTGGTAGTTTGCGCCTGTAATCCTAGCTACTTGGGAGGCTGAGGCAGGAGAATCGCCTGAGCCTGGGAGGCGGAGGTTGCAGTGAGCTGAGATCGTGCCATTGCACTCCAGCCTGGGTGACAGAGTGAGACTCCATCTCAAAAAAAAAAAAAGGAATTTTGACTTTTCTTCTGAAACAAATGGGTAGCCATTGGAAGGTTTTGAACCAAGAAGTCTTATGGTCTACTTTATGATATCACATTTTCACTGTGGTTTTTGTGTTGATAATAGACTGAAGGAGGAAAAAAGTGGAAGGAAGTAGGGAGATCAGTTAGGAAGCAATTACAATGGTCCAGGACAGAGATGATGGTGGCCGGGTTCAGGGTGATATCAGTAAAGGTAGTAAGTGGTCTGATTACAGATTACAGATACAGGCATACCTTTTTTTTTTTTTTTTTTTTGAGATGTCTTGCTCTGTTGCCCAGGCTACAGTGCAGTGGCGTGATCTTGGCTCACCACAACCTCCGCCTCCCAGGTTCAAGCAATTCTCCTGCCTCAGCCTCCCGAGTAGCTGGGATGACAGGCATGCACCACCATGCCCGGCTAATTTTTGTATTTTTAGTAGAGATGGGGTTTCACCATGTTGACCAGGCTGGTCTTGAACTCCGGACCTCGTAATCTGCCTGCCTTGGCCTCCCAAAGTGCTGGGATTATAGGCATGAGTCACCACGCCCAGCCACATACCTTGTTTTTATTGTGCTTCACTTTATTGTGCTTTGTAGATATTGTGGGTTTTTTTTTCCCTCAAATTGAAGGTTTGTGGTAACCCTGCATCCAGCGAGTCTATTGGTGTCATTTTTCCAGCAGCATGTGCTCACTTCATGTCTTTGTGTCACATTTTAGTAATTCTCACAATATTTAAAACTTGGTCTTAGCTGGGTGTGGTGGCATGCACCTGTAGTCCCAGCTGCTCAGAGGCTGAAGCTGGGGAATTGCTTGAGTCTAGGAGTTTGAGGCTGCAGTAAGCTGTGATTATGCTGCTGCACCCCAGCCTGGGTGACACAGTGAGACTCTGTCTCTGAAGAAAACCAAACAGCTGAGTGCAGAGGCTCACACTTGTAGTCCCAGCACTTTGGGAGGCCAAGGAGGACGGATTACTTGAGCTCAGGAGTTTGAAACCAGCCTGTGCAACATAGTAAGACCCCATATCAATTTATTAAAAAAAAAGAAAACCAAACATACAAAAAATCTAATACAACTTTGTCCTTATTATTATCTGTTACAGTGATTGGTGATCAGTGATCTTTGATGTTACTATTGAAATTGTTTTGGGAGTGCTACAAGCTGTGCCCATATAAAATGGTGAACATAATCAGTAAATGTTGTATGCATTCTGACTGCTCCACCAACCAGCATTCCCTTGTGTCTGTCTCTCCTCAGGCCTACCTATTCCCTGAGACATGACAATATTGAAATTAGGCCAGTTAGTAACCTCACAATGGTGTCTAAGTGTTCAAGTGAAAGGAAGAGTCGCATGTCTCTCACTTTGTTTTTATTACTTATTTTTAAATTTTCGATATTTATTTATTCATTTATTTATTTATTTTTGAGACAGAGCCTTGCTCTGTCACCCAGGCCGAAGTGCAATGGCACGATCTCATCTCACCGCAACCTCCACCTCTCGGGTTCAAGCAATTCTCTTGCCTCAGCCTTCCAAGTAGCTGGGATTACAGGCACCTGCCATCGCACCCGGCTAGTTTTTTGTATTATTAGTAGAGACGGGGATGTTGGCCAGGTTGGTCTCAGAACTCCTGATCTCAGGTGATCCACCTGCCTCAGCCTCCCAAAGTGCTGGGATTACAGGCACAAGCCACCGCTCCTGGCCATATTTATTTATTTATTTTTTAGAGATGAGGTCTCACTGTGTTGCCCAGGCTGTTCTTAAACTTCTGAGCTCAACTGACCCTCCTGCTTCAGCTTCCCAAAGTGCTGGGACTATAAGCATGAGCCACTGTGCCCAGCCTATTTAATGTTTTGTAGAGATGGGGGGTCTTGCTATTTTGCCCAAGCTGGTCTTGAACTCCTTGCCTCAAGTAATCCTCTTGCCTTGGTCTCCCAAAGCACTGGGATTACAGGAGTGAGCCACTGTGCCTGGCCATTTCTCACTGTCAAAAGCTAGAAATTATTCTTTAGTGAGGAAGATATGTCAAAAGCAGAGATAGGCTGAAAACTAGGCCTCTTGTGCCAGTTTCCTAAATTGTGAATGCAAAGGAAAAGTTCTTGAAGGAAATTAAAAGTGTTGGCTGGGCGCGGTGGCTCACTCTTGTAATCCCAGCACTGTGGGAGGCCAAGGTGGGTGGATCACCTGTGGTTAGGAGTTCAAGACCAGCTTGGCCAACATAGTGAAACCCTGTCTCTACTAAAAATATAAAAAATTAGCTGGGCGTGGTGGCAGGCGCCTGTAATTCCAGCTACTAGGGAGGCTGAGGCAGGAGAATTGCTTGAACCTAGAAGGCGGAGGTTGCAGTGAGCTGAGATCATGCCATTGCACTCCAGCCTGGGCAACAAGAATGAAACTCCATCTCAAAAAAAAAAAAAAAGTGTTGGTGGGCGTGATGCACACGTGTAATCCCAGCTACTTGGGAGACAGGCCAGAGGATCGCTTGAGCCCAGGATTTTGAGACCAGCCTGGGCAACATTTGTTGTTATTTATTTGAGACTCTGTAAATTATTTGAGACTCAAATAAATCAATAAATAAATAACATGCTACTCCAGTGAATATATGAATAATAAGAAAGCAAAACTGCCTTATTGCTGATATGGAGAAAGTAAGAGTGATCTGGATAGAAGATCCAACCAGCTATAACATTCCTTTAAGTTGAAGCCTAATCCAGAGCAATTCTATGAAGGCTAAGGGAGATGAGGAAGCTTCAGGAGACAAGTTTTAAGCTAGAAGAGGTTAGTCCATGAGGGTTAAGAAAAGAAACCATATCCATGACATAAAAGTACAAGGTGAAGCAGCAAGTGCTGATGTAGAAGCTACAGCAAGTTATCCAGAAGATCTGGCTGAGATCGTTGATTTTCTTTTCTTTTTTCTTTTTGTTTTTGCAGTGACATGATCTCTGTTCCCTGCAACCTTAACTTCCCAACAACCTCAAGCGATTGTCCTGCCTCAGCTTCCCAAGTAGCTGGGATTACAGGTGTCCACCACCATGACTGGCTAATTTTTGTATTTTTAGTGGAGACAGGGTTTCACCATGCTGACCAGGTTGGTCTCGGACTCCTGACCTCAAGTGATCCTCCTGCCTTGACCTCCCAAAGTGCTGGGATTACAGGTGTGAGCTACCATGCCCAGCCTCTTTTTTTTTTTTTTTTTAAATAGAGACAGAGTCTCGCTGTGTGGCCTAGGTTGGCAATCATGGCTCACTGCAACCTTGGCCTCCCAGGCTCAAGCCGTCCTCCTGCTTCAACCTTCCAAGTAACTAGTACTACACATGTGCGCCACCATGCTCAGCTAATTAAAAAGAATTTTTGTGAGGAGATGGAGGTCTCACTATGTTGCCCGGGCTGGTTTAGAATGCCCAAGCTCAAGTGATTCTCTCACTTTGGCCTCCCAAAGTTCTGGGATTACAGGTGTGTGCCATTGTGCCTAGCCAGAAAGTGGTTTCTTGAGATGGAATCTACTCCTGATAAACATACTGTGAACATGGTAGAAATGACAACAAAGGATTCAGAATACAACATAAACTTAGTTGATAAAGAAGCAGCAGGGTTTGAGAGGACTGAGTCCAATTTTGGAAGATACTCTCCTATGGGTAAAATGCTATCAAAGAGTACT
Organism: Macaca mulatta; assembly: GCF_049350105.2. Taxonomy (NCBI): domain Eukaryota; kingdom Metazoa; phylum Chordata; class Mammalia; order Primates; family Cercopithecidae; genus Macaca; species Macaca mulatta. Next base: position 189,469,022 of record NC_133406.1, read on the forward strand.
GCATACTACAGATAAATCTTTCATGAAAGGAAGTGTCAATTCATGTGGCAAATGCTATATGGTCTTATTTTAAGAAATTGTCATAGCTGGCATGGTGGCATACGGCTGTAATCCCAGCTACTTGGGAGTCTGAGGCAGGAGAATCGCTTGAACCCGGGAGGCAGAGTTTGCAGCAAGCCAAGATCGTGCCACTGCACTCCAGCCTGGGCAACAGAGCGAGACTCTGTCACCAAACAAACAAACAAACAAACAAAAAACTGCTGAGCACAGTGGCTCATGCCTGTAATCCTAGCACTTTGGGAGGCCGAGGCAGACGGATTACTTGAGGTCAGGAGTTCAAGACCAGCCTGGCCAACATGGGGAAACCCCATCTCTACTAAAAATACAGAAATTACCTGGGCATGGTGGGGCATGCCTGTAATCTCAGCTACTCAGGAGGCTGAGGCAGGAGAATCGCTTGGACCCAGGAGGTGGAGGTTGCAGTGAGACGAGATCATGCCACTGCACTTTAGGTTGGGCAACAAGAGGGAGACTCCGTCTCAGGGAAAAAAAAAAAGAAAAGAAATTGTCACAGCCACCCCACCCCTTAGCAAATACCGCCGTGATTAGTCAGCAACCATCAACATGGAGCCTCCACCAGCATAAAGATGACTTGCTGAAGGCTCAGATGATTGTTAGCCTTTTTTTTTTTTTTTTTTTTAGGAATAAAGTATTTTGGGGCCAGATACAGTGGCTCACACCTGTAAGCACTTTGAGAGGCCGAGGTGGCAGATCACTTGAGCTCAGGAGTTTGAGACCAGCTTGGGCAACATGGCAAAACACCATCTCAGGCTGGGAGCGGTGGCTCACGCCTGTAATCCCAGCACTTTGGGAGGCTGAGGTGGGCGGATCACTTGAGGTCAGGAGTTTAAGACCAGCCTGGCCAACATGGCAAAACACCGTCTCCACTAAAAATGCAAATATTAGTCAGATGTGGTGGCGTTTGCCTGTAATCCCAGCTACTCAGGAGGCTGAGGCAGGAGAATCGCTTGAACCTGGGAGGTGGAGGTTGCAGTGAGCTAAGATTGTGCCACTGAACTTCAGCCTGGGCGACAGAGTGAGACTCTGTCTCAAAAAAAAAAAAAAAAAAAAAAAACCTCTACAAAAAATATCAAAATTAGCCTAGTGTGGTGGTACACACCTGTGATCCCAGCTACTTGGGAGGCTAAGGTGGGAGGATCACTTGAGTCCAGAAGTTGGAGGCTGCAGTGAGCCAAGATCAAACCACTGTACTCCAGTCTGGGTGACAGAGCTAGACCCTTTCTCAACAACAACAACAGCAACGACAAAAAGAAAGTATTTTAAAATTACGATAAGTACATTTTTTCTTTCCTTTTTTTTTTTTTTGAGATAGAATTTTGCTTTTGTTGCCCAGGCAGGAGTGCAGTGGCATAATCTTGGCTCACTGCAACCACTGCCTCCTGGGTTCAAGCGATTCCCCTGCCTCAGCCTCCCAAGTAGAGGGAATTACAGGTGCCCACCACCACACCTGGCTCATTTTTATATTTTTAGTATGGATGGGGTTTCACCATGTTGACCAGGCTGGTCTCGAACTCCTAACCTCAAGTGATCCACCTGCCTCAGCCTCCCAGAGTGCTGAGATTACAGGTGTGAGCTACTGCGCCCGGCCAGTAAGTACATTTTTAAAGACAGAATGCTGTTGTGTAATTAATAGACTATAGTATAGTATAAACAGAAGTTTTCTATGTACTGGGAAACCAAAAAATTTGTGTGACTCACTTTATTGCAATATTCACTTTATTGTAATATTTGCTTTATTGTGGTGGTCTGGAACTGAACCCACAATATCTTTGAGGATGCCTCTATACCATATTTTAAAGGTAGAGCTTAGTAAGATTTTGCTGACAGGTCAAATTCAGGTGTGAAAGAGTAGAGTCAAAGGTTATATCAAGGTTTAACCATAGGGAAATGAAAGACTGGAATTGTTTACTTTGAAGAATGAGACTGAGGAAGAAACAGGATTTAAGGGAAAGATCTGAGTCTCAGTTTGGACATGTTAAGCTTTATATGCATTTTAAATATTCAGGTGGAGCTGCTAAGTAGGCAATTTGATACATGAGTTGTAGTTCAGGGGAGAGATCCAGGCTAGAGATAAAAATGTGAGATTTATCAGTACGTAGATGATATTTGAAGTCAGAGGACTGAATGAAGCCACCCAGGGAGCGAGTACATACAACAGAAAAGGGCAAGGAATGAGCTTCACGAACTCCAACATTTAGAGGTCAGTATATGGGCAACCAGAAAGGGAGACTGAGGGGGAATTATTCAAATTAGATTAACTGAAAAAAGCCAGGCACAGAAAGACAAATATTGCATGTTCTCACTCATATGTGAGAGCTGTAAACTGTTGATCTCATAGAGGTAGAGAGTGGAATGATAGTTACCAGAGGCTGGGTAGGGGTAGGAGGATGCAGAGAGATTTGTTAACGGGTACAAACATAAGGTTAGAGAGAAGGAATAAGTTCTAGAGTTTGGTAGAGCAGTAGGGTGAATATAGTTAACACCAATGTACTGTATATTTCAAAATAGCTAGAAGAGAAGATTTGAAATGTTATTGACAAAAATAAATGATAAATATTTGAGGTGATGCATATCCTAAATACCCTGATTTGATCATTACCCATGATATGCATGTATCAAAGTATGACATGTACCACACAAACATGTACAATTATTATGTATCAATAAAAAAGTAAAAAAGGTAATTAGCACAAACCTAAAAAACAAAATAGAAAGCAAACAAGGAGAGGGTAGATTCTAGCAGTCAAATGAAGGAGGCACTTCTAGGAAAAGGGAGTAATCAATTCAGTCATGTGCTGCTGAGAATTGACCCTGGGACTTAACATGGAGACCATTTGTGGTCTTGACAAAAGCAATTCCAATAGGATACTGGGTCACAGCCAGATTGGGAAATCTAAATGAGACTTAGAGGAAAGGAAATGGACGCAGTGAGATTAGATAAGACTTTTGAGGACTTTTCAGTAAAGGGGAGCAGGAAATAGGATTGAAATTGGAAGGGTATGTGGAGTCACGGGAGGGTGATTTTTAAAATGGAAGAAATAATAACACGTGTGTGTGTGTGTGTGTGTGTGTGTGTGTGTGTGCGCTTATAGGAATGGCCTAGTACAGGGTTTCTCAATTTGGGACTGACATTTTAGGGAGAATAATTCTCTCTTATGAAGGGCCATCCTCGGCATTGCAAGATGTTTAGAAAGATTCCTAGCATTCTGTCCACTAGAGGCCAGTAGCGCGCCCTTCCTCTCTCCTGGGTTGTCATAAGCACAAGTCTCCAGACGTTGCCAAATGTCTCTTGTGGAAGGGAAATGGCAAAATTATTCCCGATCTAGTTAAAAAAAAAAAAAAAAAGACAAATATAAATAAAAATATTGGTGATGCAGAATATAGAATGGAAGAATTGCTGGGGGAAATTTCTTTGAGTTGATGGAAAGGGATGGAATCTACTGCATAATAAGAATGAGTCTACTAGATCACAGACTGCATCCACATTAACAGAGAAAGCAGGGGTGTGAGCACTGATGTAGCTAGGGGCTAGATGGGGTGGTGGGAACATATGGAAGTTCTCCTCTAGTTGCCTTTGTTTTCTCAGTAAAATAAGCAAAGTAAGCAGCTGGAAAACAAGCACTGAAAAGGAGGTAAATCACCATAGCATTTGCAGGAAAAAAAAAAAATCAAAAGGAGGTGTTTAAGTTTTAGGAGACAGGAGATCTGAAGAAGGTCATCTCAGAGAATGAGACATAAAATGGACTGGAGAAATACCTTGTAATTGCTAAGCAGCTTTACTATTCAGCAGTAAAGACCCATTGAGAGTAGAATAAGACTAATTAATGTTGGTATATATTTTTCTCCAGTCCTACTCCGGGTCTTGGTCCAGGTACTGAGTAAGGACAGAGTTGGATATAAGCAGGACTGCAGATTTGCCAAGAGAGTACCATGAAGTGAAGGGAGCAAGGGAGTTCGGGGGAAATGCAAGGAAGTGATTATAATGATTGACCATGATATTTAAGCAGGGTACAGAAGAACTAAGAACAAGAAGGGGATGGAAGATTGTGAAAAGGAATGTGGTAGGATCATCAGAGGAATATAGGTCCCTGTGGGATTGAAAGATTGTTGGAGTTGATATTAAATAATGTGAGCTGGAAATATAGAAACTCAGAGGGTGGGATCCTTGAAATTGAAATTATGGAGAGACACATTTATTGGTAGGGCCAAGGTCTAGGGTATGAACATGGCAGTGAGTTTCAGGGCAGGGTCACAAAAGCAGATGCACAGAGACATAAGGTATCCAATTCTAGGGGCTGAGGAGTGACAGCAAGACCTTACTGCAGTAACTAACATCAAAGTTCACCAACTTCCACTCTGACTTAGGTGATAGCCAAACTATTTATGGGAACATCATCCCCCTTGCTAGTGACTGATTTAGGGAAGGCCAAGTGGACAAGGGAAAGTATTGTGGGGAGCTTCTGGAAAATATTTCCTTGTTCTATAGGGAGAGGAAGTTCCTCTTCTTCCTCTGGATTTTGTGATGCTTGAAACCTCTGTAGCCATCCTGTTACCAGCCTGAAGATGAAGCTAACAGTGAAGATGGCAGATAAAGGGAAAATACGTGGACCTTTTTTTCTTTTTTTTTTTTTTGAGACGGAGTCTCGCTCTGTCGCCCAGGCTGGAGTGCAGTGGCCGGATCTCAGCTCACAGCAAGCTCCGCCTCCCGGGTTCACGCCATTCTCCTGCCTCAGCCTCCCGAGTAGCTGGGACTACAGGCGCCCGCCACATCGCCCGGCTAGTTTTTTGTATTTTTTAGTAGAGACGGGGTTTCACCGTGTTAGCCAGGATAGTCTCGATCTCCTGACCTCGTGATCCACCCGTCTCGGCCTCCCAAAGTGCTGGGATTACAGGCTTGAGCCACCGCGCCCGGCCCCTTTTTTTCTTTTCTTTTCTTTTTTTTGTTTTTTTTTGAGACTGGGTTGTCCACACTGTGATGGATGCTGTGGCTCCATCACAACTCATTGTAGCCTCAAACTCCAGGGCTCAAGCTATCCTTCCACCTCAGCTGCCTGAGTAGCTGGGACTTGGGGTATGTGCCACCACACTCTGTTAATAATAATAATAAAAATATAGAGAGACCTGGTCTTGCCATGTTGCCCAGGTTGGTGACCTCCTGGCCCCAAGTGATTCTCCTGCCTCGGCCTCCCAAAGTGCTGGGATTACAGGCATGAGCCACCATGCCTGGCAGACAGGGACAGTATTTCATCCTAAAGAAGAGAGCCAAGGGAAGGGTTTTGGCAGGCTAAACAAACAAAGGGTTTGTTTAGGTTTTGAGGATAAGCATTTTCAAAAGGGAAATTCTTTTTCTCTGACTTTTCCTATAAGTAAAATTCCTATTGATTTAAAAAATCTACTCATTAATTCAGTAACTATTTACTAAGCACTTACCATGTGCCAGTGAAAGTTATAGGAACTTAGGATACAGTGATGAACAAAACAGACAAACATTCCTGAAAAGATCCAGGATCTTTTGTCCTATTCAAGCCAGAAAGTACCTTCTCCAAGATGTCTGCCTGAAATCTCTCAATCATACTTGCTATTTCCTTCTGCTTTTATGGCACATTGTACTATGTTAATGACATTTATCATAGTCTGCTTCAAGTTGGAGCCACGCTTCAGATGTTAAATGTCTCCCTCACTACACCAAGGGGTTCTTGAGTTTAGTGTCTGTTATCAAACTGTCTCCCAAGAACAGAATTGGTTTGGAGCAAGTAGCAGTGGATCTTGGTTGAATGAGCAAATTATTCTGTCTACAGCCGGAAGGCATTAGTCCTACATGGTGGAGCTTTTATTGCAGCTGCTGCCAGGCATTCATTTGGAGGAATTGGGAGCCAATCTGTCATGGGCTTAGGTGATCTGGGAGCTGTATAGAAATGACATTCCCAGTGAGTGATTATCACTGATAAGTGATAACAAAGTTCGTTTGTATGACTATGGGCATAATAGGAAATGAAGGTCTGGATAATTCTATTATGAAATTCAAATAGCTGTCCAGTTTAATGAATGTAAATGGCTCTTTGATGAAGAAGTGGAATGATGCTAATGAAAATGGTGACTGCAAGTATGAAAATTTTTTGTTGGTTTAAACTTCTAAGACTGAATAACTTGGTCTTATATTAGTTTGAATATTTCACAAATTATTGAAATTTAGAGGCAAGATCTCTGATTTTCTTAAAAAAAGATTTACTGTAAAAACCCAAAGCAGTTATTTCTGCTGGATGTCAAATGATTGCTGTTTTGTTGCTACACAACCAACAGAGGGAGCCCTTGCTATAGAACCTAATAACTTCCTTACAGAGTTTGTACATTGGTAGAAAGCCAATGGAAGAACAGAAGAAATAAAAAGAATAGAGGAGTTAAGATATTAAACAATTTGGTTTTAAACTGTATTGTGAATCTGGAATCGCTTTTATGAAACTAGGTTTCGGGGATTACAGATATTTCAAAAGAGTGTGTATGTGTATTGGATTTTTAAAAAGCTCTTTATGTACTGCCGTAGTGATCATTTATCTTTAAAGCACACAATTACATTACTCTTCTGCTTAAAACTCTCCAGTGGTGTTTTCATCACTCGTATGACAAATCCAACCTTATGGGGTTGTAAAGATTAAAGCAGATAATATATAGCATTGTCCCTGGCGCATAGCTAAATTCTCAGTAAATTCTTAGCTATTATTTTTCACTACTGTGTCTTTTATTGCACTGATCCTTCAGACTCGATGCTTTCCAAATGGCCCCATTCCTGCTCTGGCTTTAATCTGCTTAACTCCCTTCTTGTCCTAGAGGTTTCAGGACCTCAGAAATCTTGCCTCACTTACAGTGCGGGAGCTCTTTTGGTACATATCATATTTGTAATGATTTGCTCACATGTCTCTCCGACTTGAGAGCAGAAGTCATATCTCGTAAGCTGTTCTGTCTCCTGGGCCTAGTAATAGAGCAACCAACTGTCCACGTTTTCTTGGGATTATTCCAGTTTTTTTTTTTTTTTTTGAGATGGAGTCTTGCTATGTTGCACAGGGCTGGGCTCAAGCAGTCGTTCTGCCTCAGCCTCCCAAGTAGCTGGGATTATGGGCACACACCACCAGACCCCAGGCTATTTTTTGTTTTTTAGTTTTGTTTTCTGGAAAAAAGCACACATATTTATTAATTTTTTTTTTTTTTTTTGTAGAAACGAGGTCTTGCTATGCTGCCCAGGCTTGTCTTGAATTCAGCTCAAGGGATCCACCTGCCTTGACCTCCCAAAGTGCTGGGGTTACAGGCATGAGCCACTGCGCCCAGCTCATGCAAATTTATTAACATGTACATGGGGAGAACCATAGAGCGATTACCCTGACTGTTCCAGTTTTGGCACTGAAAATCCTATATCCCTGGAACCCCTCAGTTTCAGGCAAACCAGGACAACTGGTCACCCTACCATAGATTCTGATACATAATAATAGTTCAATCAATAAATTTGTTTACCTAAGCAAATTATCTTTGATGAGTCAGTTTTGCTTCCTGGGCTTAAGTCTGTCCAACTATAACCAAAAATTTTAAACAAGATAATGTCTAAGGGCTATTTCAACTCTGATATTTTATTTTATTTATTAATTATTATTATTATTATTTCTTAGGGAGATATTCTCACTCTGTCACCCAGGCTGGAGTGCAGAGCTGTGATTATAGCTCACTGCAACTTCAGTCTTCTAGGCTCGAGTGATCCTCCCGCTTCAGCCTCCTGAGTAGCTAGGACTATAGGTGCAGTAACACCACATTTGGCTAATTTTTTTAAAATTTATTTTTTATATTTTGAGACAAAGTCTTGCTCTGTCGCCCAGGTTGGGGTGCAAGTGGCATGATTTCAGCTCACTGCAACCCTGCCTCCTGGGTTTAAGCGATTCTCCTGCCTCAGGCCCCTGAGTAGCTAGGATTATAGGCACCCACCACCACACTATTTTTGGTACAGAAGGAGTTTCACCATGTTGGCCAGGCTAGTCTCAAACTCCTGACCTCAGGTGATCCACCTGCCTTGGCCTTTCAAAGTGCTGGGATTACAAGCATGAGCCACCGCACCCAGCTCCCTCCTTTTTTTTAAAGATAAGATCTCACTCTGTCACCCAGCTGGAGTTCAGTGGCAGGATCACAGCTCACTTCAGCCTTGAACTCCTGGCCTCAAGCTATCCTCCTGCCTTGGCCTCCCAAAGTGCTGGGATTACAGGCATGAACCACCGCACCTGGCCTTTTAATTATTTTTAGAGATGGGGTCTTGCTCCGTTGCCTAGACTGGTCTTGAACTCCTGGGCTCAAGCAATCTTCCTGCCTTGGCCTCCCAAAGTGCTGGATTACAGGTATGAGCCACCACATCCAGCCCAACTCTGATGTTTTATAACTGAATGTCACATTTATTGCCTACCTACACTCATCATTTTACTGTATACTCAGGAAATCTTAAATAGTCACCATTCTAATTTTTTTAAAAAGCACTGCTGAAAATAGTCATGATAAATAAGTAAAAAGTAAGATATAAATCTTATATATGGCATAATCCCAATTTTGTAAATATGTATATTTTTATGTTTAAGAGAAGAAAAGTGAATGCAATTGTGAACTTTTAAATTATGGAGAGTTTTTCCCACTTTCTGCATTTTGAAAACTCTCTACAATGATTGTATGATTTTATAGGCAGCCAGCAAGAGCTACAAAACACTAATCTTTATGCTAATGTGGCAGTGAGTATACTTCATTTATTTATTTATTTTCTTGAGACAGAGTCTCACTTTGTCACCCAGGCTGGAGTGCAGTGGTGGGATCTTGGCTCACTACAACCTATGCCTACCAAGTTCAAGTAATTCTTGTGCCTCAGCCTCCCAAGTAGCTGGGATTACATGCACACACCACCATGCCTGGCTAATTTTTGTATTTGTCTTTTAATTAATTAATTCATTTCTTTATTTTGAGACAGAGTCTCACTATGTTGCCTAGGCTGCAATGCAGTGGCATGATCTAACATCACTGCAACCTCCACCTCCCAGGTTCAAGCGATTCTCCTGCCTTAGCCTCCCAAGTATCTGGGATTACAGGCACGCACCACCACACCAGGCTAATGTTTTTATATTTTTGGTACAGATGAGGTTTCACCATGTTGGCCAGGCTGGTCTTGAACTCCAGACCTCAAGCGATCCACCCGCCTCTGCCTCCCAAAGTGCTGGGATTACAGGCGTTAACCACCACGCCTGGCCTTATTTTATTTTATTTTCTTTTTTTTTGTGATAGAGTCTTGCTCTGTCACCCAGGCTGGAGTGCAGTGGTGCCATCTCAGCTCACTGCAACCTCTACCTCCTAGATTCACCTGCCTCAGCCTCTTGAGTAGACTACAGGCATTCACCACCATGCCTGGCTGATTTTTGTATTTTTAGTAGAGAGGGGTTTTTGCCATGTTGGCCAGGCTGGTCTCGAACTCCTGACCTCAAGTAATCTGTCCGTCTCGGCCTCCTAAAGTGCTGGGATTACAGGTGTGAGCCACCATGCCCGTCCGGCAGTGGTTATACTTTAACAATTATTTTTCAGAAAATTATTATCTTTGCATGAAGTTGTTGACAAGAGCTAAGTAACCTGGCTGGGTGCTGTGGCTCACGCTTGTGATCTCAATGCTTTGGGAGGTCAGAGTAGGAGGATTGCTTAAACCCAGAAGTATGAGACCAGCTTGGGCAAAATAGTGAGACCCTGTCTGAAAAAAAAAAAAAAAAAAGAAAAAAAGAGAGAGAAAGAAAAAATAAGTTAAGTAACTGACTGTATATTTCCTTCAGTACAATGGTATTCAAACTTTAACGTAAGTCTGGAAGGGCCTGAAATTCTGCATTTCCAACAAACTTCCAGATGATGATGGTGCTTCTGGTCTGAGGAACACATTTTGAGTAGGAGGCTTTAGGGTGTATGATTCTAATCCACATTTGACTATTAATGGCAAAAATGTTTTAAACTCCACGCTCTATACAGTGTTAATTATAAAAATTTTAACCATCTCCTTCCTTTGGCAGTGCTTTCCAAACTAACACACCGGGTAAATATAGGCAGCTTCTCTTAACTTTCTGAGAGCTGGTGGAGGACATATGGGAAACTTTGTAAAATCCTTGAGGCATAGTGGTTGGGAATTCCTGCCTTACAGTTAGGTAAATTATAGTTGTCTTTTGTAAACAGGACCTCAAATGCATCAAAACTTCTCAGACCAACCAAAATATCAGGATACTAATGTAGCATTGATAGATGCTATGTTACTCAAAATATTTATTTACACAAATATTGCCTATGACCAACCACATTCATTTCACAACTGACTAATGGGTCACTGCCTTTAAAAACATGGTCTAGACAATGTTGCTCAAAGTCAAGTCTATAGGTATCATTAATTCTAAGTTAAATCAAACAGACTTCTTTTTTTTTTTTTTTTTTTTTTTGGTGGAGACTGAGTTTCTTTCTTGTTGCCCAGGCTGGAGTGCAGTGGTGTGATCTTGGCTCACTGAAACCTCCGCCTCCCGGGTTCAAGCAATTCTCCTGCCTCAGCCTCCTGAGTAGCAGAGATCACAGGCATGTACCATCACGCCTGGCTAATTTTTGGTATATTTAGTAGAGACGAGGTTTCTCCGTGTTGGCCAGGCTGGTCTCGAACTCCTGACCTCAGGTGATCTGCCCACCTTGGCTTCCCAAACTGCTGGGATTATAGACATGGGCTGCTGTGCCTGGCCTCAAACAGATTTTTAAACTTGCAGAATTTTTTAAGTGGAAACTTGTGGATAAATTTTCTAGCAATAAGGTGTTGATTAAAATTCTTTTTGTATTTTTATTTAAAAAAATAGAGACAGGGTCTCACTATGTTGGCCAGGTCAGTCTTGAACTCCTGGGCTCAAGCAGTTCTCCCACCTCAGGCTCCTGAAGTGCTAGGATTACAGGCATGAGCCACCATGTCTGGGCATGGTGTTGATATTTATTGAATATCTATTATATTTCAGTAATTATGATAACTATCTTATATCATTTATCTTATATCATTTATCTTATTTAATCCTCATACCGATGCTGCAAGGTAAGCACTTTTAACTGCATTTTTCTTATTTGGAAATTTAACCTTGGGGAAGATTAAGTAATGTGCCCAATGTTACAGGCTGAGTAAGTGGCAGAGGTGGAATTCAAACTCCGAATGCCTGGCCTTAAATGGCACTGACCCTTCCCTACCTTCACCATCATCACATAGACGTTTTGTAAAAGCTTAGCACCCTCCAATTTGGAATTGATTCAGACAACCTCTGGTTTTCCCAGTTAAATCCTATCACCTCTAAATATCAATTCCAATTTTTTCTTTTATTATTATTATTTCTTCTTTTTTCTCAGCCTTAGAAGGAGAAGATTAAAATTCCAAATTTAGGCCAGGCGCAGTGGCTTACACCTGTTATCCCAGCACTTTGGGAGGCCAAGGCAGGAGGACTGCTTGAGCCCACAAGTTTGAGACCAGCCTGGGCAATATGGCGAAACCTCATCTCTACCAAAAAAAAAAAAAAAAAAAAAAAATTAGCTGAGTGTGGTGACACGCACCTGTAGTCCCAGCTTCTTGGGGCTGAGGCAGGAGGATCACTTGAGCCCAGGAGTTGGGCTGCAGTGAGCCAAGATTGCCCCACTACACTCCAGCCTGGGTGACAGAGCAAGACTCTATCTCAAAAAAGAAAAAAAAATCCAAATTTGTAAGAGAAAAGTAATTTAACTTAACTTGGAACAGGTGTAAACCCCCATCCATTCTGCTATAGTCAAAACAGTGTCATCACCTAGTGCGGTTATGGCCACCAAGACCCTACTGCATGGGTTGTTGCTGGGGGGTGATTTCAAAGAAGGAGGCTAGGACAGGGCAGTCACACAAACATATTTACTATATCCATATTGCTCCTCAGTTGAGAAGGGGGATTTTCTGTCTCCCTCTCCAGGAAGTCCTCACTGTAGCAACATACTAGGAGAAACTAGATGAGAGCAACCTGCTTTGTCTCCCAATCCCCTGACAAATGCCTCCCTTCCCCTTCCCCAAATCTGCAGAAGAGGTAGTCCTGGAAGTTCTCACTGGAGGCAATGGAGAATGCCAAAATGAAAGGAGCATGTGTTTTAGTTTTTGTGACTGAGGACAGTGGCAGACTCTTTCGGTCAATAAAGATCTTAGAAGATCCAACAGTAGCCGATCCCTCTCTGTATTTGAGGAATACTGTTGTCCCTTATTCCCTAGGTCCCAGCAGCTGGCTTTTGCTTCAAGCTCTGAAAAGCTGGCATTATTTATTACATTATTCAAACTTTTCATGCAAGTTGCTATTTTAAACCTTTGAAAAATAAAAAAAGTGCAAAATTTCTTTCTAAAAGTTGTTGAATAAAGAAAAAAGTCTCATTCACCTTCTTAAAAAGTATTCAAAATAGAAAATTGAAGTTCTTTAACACATCTTCCTTTATCTTTTTAATGTAGGCATATACCTCTGATGAGGAGCTACAATGAAAGTTTCAATTATGACAAGAAACTTAAAACTAAATGAATCAAAAGGTTGTAAAAGCATATGGAAATTAAAAATGCTTAAATCCTTTTCAGATAAATCAAAGAGTACTTTCATCTAATTCCTCTGTTTTTTTTTCCCACCCCTGAGGAAGACTGACTTGGTCTTTGATTAAAAGAACACTTTGATTGAAGTGCCTTTTAAAATAATATTTTTAAATTTTGCTTTCTGTTATTTGCAATATTATTAAAAGTTTAAAAATACTGTTCCTCATTAACATGAAAAAAAGATTGAATTTTTTTTTTTAAAGTAGAGACAGGGTCTTGCTATGTTGCCCAGGCTGGTCTCAAACTTCTGGGTTCAAGTGATCCTCCCACTTCAGCCTCCTGGGTACCTGGGACTACAGGTGTGAGCTACTGTGCCTGGCTATTTCATTCCTTTTTTTTTTTTTTTGCAACAGAGTCTTGCTCTGTTGCCCAAGCTGGAGTGCAGTGGCACAATCTTGGCTTACTGCAGCCTCTGCCTCCTAAGTTCAAGCAATTCTCCCACCTCAGCCTCCTGAGTAGCTAGGACTATAGTCGTATACCACCACACCTGGCTAATTTTTGCATTTTTAGTCGAGCCGAGGTTTCGCTATGTTGGCCAGGCTGGTCTCGAACTTCTGACCTCAGGTGATCCACTCACCTCAGCCTCCCAAAGTACTGAGATTACAGGTGTGAGCCACCGCGCCTGGCCCTATTTCATTATTTTGTATGAATGAATAGTATTCCTTTATGTATTTATTCCTGATGGTTTTTGTTTTTGAGAGTCTTGCTCTGTCGCCCAGGCTGGAGTATAGTGGCATGATCTCGGCTCACTGCAACCTCCGCCTCCCGGATTCAAGCCATTCTCCTGCCTCAGCCTCCCCAGTAGCTGGGATTACAGATGCCTGCCACCATGCCCAGCAATTTTTTTTTTTTTTTTTTTTTTAGCATTTTTAGTAGAGACATGGTTTCACCATGTTGGCCAGGCTGGTCTCAAACTCCTGACCTCAGGTGATCCACCCACCTCGGCCTCCCAAAGTGCTGGTGTTACAGAAGTGAGCCACTGCACCTGGCCCATGATGGATATATTTAGATTGGACATTCCATATCTTAGCTATTGTGAATAGTGCTGGAATAAACATGTGGGTGCAAGTATCTCTGTAGCGTACTGATTTCCTTTCCTTTGATTAAATACCCAGTAGTGGGATTACTGGGTCATATGGTAGCTCTATTTCTGTTTTTTTGAGAAATCTCCATAATTTTTTTCCAAAATGGCTATACTAATTTACATTCCCACCAACAGTGTATAGGTATTTTCATTTCTCAGTGTCCTTACCAGCATCTGTTATTTTTTTATCTTTTTGATAATAGTCATTCTAACTAGGGTAAGATAATGTCTCATTGTGATTTTGATTTGAATTTCTCTGATGATCAGTGGTGTTGAGCATTTTTTCATATACCTGTTTGCCATTTATGTGTCCTCCTTGGAAAAATATCTATTCGGATCCTTTGCCTACTTTTTAATGGAATTACTTATGGGGTTTGTTTGTTTGTTTTTACTGTTGAGTTGTTTGGGTTCCTTGCATATTCTGGATATTAATAGTTTTGAAACTGTTTTCCCCTATTCAACAGTTTATCTGCTCACCCTGTTGATTGTTTCCTTTGCTATGCAGAAGGTTTCTAGTTTAATATAGTCCCATTTGTCTATTTTTGTTTTTGTTGCTTGTGCTTTTGGGATCTTAGCCATAAAATCTTTGCCTAGAACAATGTCCTGCAGCGGGAAGCAAACATTTAAGGGCCTCAGCAAACTGAAACCTGGCTCTATGAAAAAAGATAGTGAAATAAATCCTGGTAACATCGTTTTAGGGAAAAGAAGCAAAGGCACAGATAAATAATATAAGAATTAAAAATGAGCAACAAATACCTGTATAGTAGAGATGAAAAATCTTTTTTGAGACAGAGTCTCACTTTTGTTGCCCAGGCTGGAGTGCAGTGGTGTGATCTCGGCTCACTGCAACCTCTGCCTCCAGGGTTCAAGCGATTCTCCTGCCTCAGCCTCCCGAGTAGCTGGGATTACAGGCACCCGTCACCATGCCTGGCTAATTTTTGTAGTTTTAGTAGAGATGGGGTTTCACCATGTTAGCCAGACTGGTCTTGAACTCCTGACCTCAGGTGATCTGCCCACCTTGGCCTCCCAAAATATTGGGATTACCGGCATGAGCCACTAGGCCCAGCTGCGATGAAAAATCTTAAGTGAGTAACTATAACCTTATGCCAGTAAATTTGAAAGCTTACATGAAAAAGGGTAATTACTTAGAAAAGTGTAAATCAACAGGATTAACTCAAGAAGAGATTGGAAACCTGGCTAATACCATACTGATAACAAATTGAATTGAGCTGAGTTCAGTGGCTCACGCCTATAATCCCAGCACTTTGGGAGGCTGAGACCAGTTTGGTCAACATAGCAAGACCCACCTGTATAAAAAAAAATTAGTCAGGCATGGTGGTGTGAACCTGTAGTCCCAGTACGCAGGAGGCTGAGGTGAGAGTATCACTTGAGTGCAGGAGGTCAAGGCTGCAGTGAGCCACAATCACATGACTGCACTCCATCCTGGGTGAAAGAGTGAGATCCTGTCTTTAAAAAAAAAAAAAAAAAAAAGAATCAAGCTAGTTGCTGTGGCTCACATCTCTAATCTCAGCTACTTGGGAAACTGAGGTGAGAGGATTGATTGTGCCCAGGAGTTTGAGACCAGCCTGAGCCACATAAGCAAGACCCCATCTCAAAAAAAAAAAAAATAAAATAAAAAAAAAAGACAAACAAACAAACAAAAAGCATCAGTAAATTAAAAAGTTTACTCACAAAAATGTACCAGGTCAGTTTTAGCACATCTTCTAAGGTACAGATAACCTTGCTATTCCTGAGAAATAGAGAGGACTCCTTAACTAATTTTATGAAGCTACTATGTGCTTGTTATTTACTTATCAGCACATTAAAGTGGTTGAAAAATACAGAAAAGTAGGTGTTTCAAAACTCACATTATTTCAGATTTAAATATTTTGTGTATACACAGACTAGAGTTTGGTATAACTTTACTTTTTGGGGTTTCTGTTTTGTTTTTTTGTTTGTTTGTTTTTGTTTTTTTGAGATGGAGTCTCACTCTATTGCCCAGGCTGGAGTGCAGTGGTGTGGTCTCGGCTCACTGCAACCTCTGCTTCCTGCATTCAAGTAATTCTCTTACCTCAGTCTCCTGAGTAGCTGGGATTACAGGCGCCTACCACCACGCCTGGCTAATTTTTATATTTTCAGTAGAGACGGGGTTTCGCTATGCTGGCCAGGCTGGTCTTGAACTCCTGATCTCAGGTGATCCACCCACCTCAGTCTCCTAAAGTGCCGGGATTACAGCCACTGCCCCAGTCTTGTGTTTTTGTTTTCTTGAGATAGGGTCTTGCTCTTTGACCAGACTGGAGTGCAGTTGCATGATCATGGCTCACTGCAGCCTCGACCTCCTGGGCTCAAGCTATCCTTCCACTTTGGCTTCCTGAGTAGCTGGGACTAAAGGTGTGTACCACCAGCTAATTTTTTTCTATTTTTTTTGTAGAGACATGGTTTCTAAAAGCTAATAGGAGATAATATCTTCATAATCTAGTCAAAGACTTTTTCGATAGGCCACACTAAAAACTGCACTAACAATAAATAAAAAACTAGATACACTGGACTACATCAAATACAAGAAATTAAGACCTTCTGCTTATCCAAAAGCAACACTAAAGAGTAAATGCTGCCCAGGGTGACTTCAATCTCCTGGGCTCAAGCGATCCTCCTGCTTCAGCCTCCCAAAGTGCTTGGATTATAGGTGTGAGCTACCATGCCTGGCCTACTTTTCTGGTTTTAATGGAAACAAATTCATTAGTATTTAAAAAATATTTTAATATTTAAAGTACTCACGATTTACTTATGAAAAAAATTGACCACTAAAAATACATGAAAACATGTATATTTTCCCCTTTATCTTAGATTTCAACATGGCTCATGATGGCATTGCTAAAGCCTACCTCTATAGTTTAAATAACTGGGCTGTAGCTTTGGCTGAGATGAATACTTTTACATATTCAGCCTATTTTCCACCTTTTCTCTTCTCTGACTCTCTTCAGAATCAGTAACATCTCAGAATATATTGCACAGGTAACTTAGTTTGCTATCTTGTGTCAGTATCATTAACAACTTACATTAAAACTTAGTCTCAACCCTAATGTTCATCAGCTGATTAATGGATAAGCAGAATTTGGTATGTTTGTACAATGGAATATTCTTTCAGCAATAAAAAGGAATGAAGTCCTGATACATGCTGCAACATGGACGAACCTTGAAAACAACCTAAGTGAAGAAAGTCAGCCCCAGAAGACCACATATTGTGTAATTCCATATATATGGGATATCCGGAATACGTAGATCTAGAGAGACAGAAAGTACATTAGTGGTTGTCTGGGACTGATGGTTGCAGAGACTGGGGGAGAAGTGGGGAGTAATTTCTAATGGGTATGAGATTTCTTTTTGTAGTGATGAAAATGTTCTAAAGTTGTTCGTGGTGATGGTTGCTGTCAGTATGGACTCATTTTTTTTTGCTTTTTTTTTGAGTCAGGGTCTCACTCTGTCACCCAGGCTGGAGCACAGTGGCTCAGTCATAGCTCACTGCAGCCTTGAACTCCTGGACTCAAGTGATCCTCCTGCCTCAGCCTCCCAAAGTGTTAGGATAACATGCATGAGCCACCACACTTGACTGGATTGTTTTTTATTCAATATATTATAATCTGTTACATTACATATAACATATATAGTCATCATTCATTTTAATTTCAAA
This sequence comes from Macaca mulatta, assembly GCF_049350105.2. Classification (NCBI taxonomy): domain Eukaryota; kingdom Metazoa; phylum Chordata; class Mammalia; order Primates; family Cercopithecidae; genus Macaca; species Macaca mulatta. The sequence goes on from NC_133406.1 coordinate 189,486,521, forward strand.
TATTCCCTAATTTGACCAGGAAGCCCCTTCAAGCTGGCTTAGATGTCATCTTGGCATGGTGTCATCAATTTATAAGCACTGCTTTACTTTAGGTACAAGAAAATGTTCCAGAATCTCTTCATATTTTCTTTGCCCTGGCCCTGAAATCAGCCATTTTTCCAAGGAGTGTTGTTCCTTTGAGTGGGGAAGAGTTTTTAGACACCAAGATCTGGGCATTAACTGTGTTCATTGCTACTGGGATGAGTTGTCAATATAAATATATATGGTATGAATATATGATGTTAGAGGTATCAGTCTAAATTAACGCACACACTATGCATATACATACATACATAATTATACCTCTAATTCCAATTCTATACCACACTACAGGGTTCTTTTTCCCCTTCTGGGGTTCTACTCTACATGTAGGCCAACTAAGGCCCTTCTAAGGAAGTGATATTTGACATAAAATCTGAAGAATATTTAAGAGTCAGCCATGCCCAAATTTGGAAATAGACCCTTACAGTCAGAAGGAAGAAATACAAAGACTTAAGACAGAATTAAGTGTGGTATGTTCAAGAAATGTAATGGCCGGCTGGGTGCAGTGGCTCATGCCTGTAATCCCAGCACTTTGAGAGGCCGAGGTGGGAGGATCACCTGAGGTCAGGAATTTGAGACCAGTCTGATCAACATGGAGAAACCCCCATCTCACTAAAAATGCAAAATTAGCCAGGCCTAGTGACGCATGCCTGTAATCCCAGCTACTGGGGAGGCTGAGGCAGGAGAATTGTTTGAACCTGGGAGGCGGAGGTTGTGGTGAGCTGAGATTGTGCCATTGGACTCCAGCCTGGGCAAAAAGAGCAAAATTCTGTCTTAAAAACAAACAAACAAACAAAAAACTGTAACAGCCACTGTGGCTGGAGTGTATTGAGTTAATAGGGAGAAGGGTTTGAAATGAAATTAGTGAGGCAGGAAAGACTTGCTGCATACAAAACTGTACAGGATATAATGAAGAATTTGAAATTTATTTACTTATTTATTTTGACAGATAGGGTCTTGCTCTGTCTCCCAGGCTAGAGTGCAGTGGCACAATCATAGCTTACTGCAGCCTTGACCCCTTAGGTTCAAGGGATCTCCTGCCTCAGTCTCCTGAGTAGCTGGGACTATAGGAACAGGCAACCACACCCGACTAATTTTTTTATGTTTTGTATGGATGGGGTTTCACTATGTGGCTCAGGATGATCTTGAACTCCTGGCCTCAAGCAATCCCCCCACTTTGGCCTCCCAAAGTTTTGGGATTGCAGGCATGAGCCATGGCTCCCAGTCTGGAATTTTAGTACAATAGGGAGGCATTGGAAGGTTTTTGAGGAGATTGTGGTAATCTGATTTATGTTTCAAAAGATTAATTTGGCCATTGCATAGAGAATGAATTGTTGAAGAAAAAGCAGGGAGATACTTATAAGACTTACAGTAATCTAGGCAAGATAAAATAATGACTTGAATTAGGGTAACAGAGATGAGATAGAAGAGAACAAATCTGGGATATATTTTGGAGGTAGAGATGGTTGGACTAACTGAATTCTCAAATGAATTCTGAAAATTCAAATGAATTTTGAATTCATATATCTACCACGTGCTATGAATTGTGCTAAATTCTGGGGATAGAAACATTAAAAAGATGCAAGCCTTACTTTTAAGGAGCTCATAAAACAGTAGAGGGGATAGATATGCAAATAATTATAATACTGTATGATAAACACAGAATTAAGCATAAGGTAAAATGCAGGTCCAAAAGAGGAAGGAATTTACTGCCTGAATGCAGGGAGTAGTTACAGAAATCTTCACAAAGGAACAGAGAGCTGTCTTTTACAGGATTAAAACGCAGAAAGTAAAATAGGTATAGGTGCATGAAACAGCTTGGTGAATTCCAAAAACCCTTAGGATGAATGAAACCTAGAATTTAAGAATGGGTTTAGTCTTAGGTGGAAGCAATTGAGGAGGTTTAAGTGATATTTGCATTTATGAAATATCACTCTGACCTTATAAGGAAAACGATAGATTTGAGGAATGCAAAACCAGAGGTAGGAGGAACTTCCACTTCCAGCCATCATGTAATAACAGGGACTATTCTACTTAATTAGAAACCCAGACAAAATTATGAAGCAATGTTTCTGGACATTGGGTAACAGACATTGCAGGACTATCAACCCTAAGATATGGGAAATAAATGAAGTGAACCCTTGAGTTCCCGACTTAACTGACTGGAGGAAGTTTCCACACTGCAGATAAGGAAAGAGGAATTTAAAGAGTCTGGTGGTCTTGTTGAGTTGAGGAGACAATCACTGGAGTTTAGGGAGGCTAAGTTAGCCGGTACTGGTGAGGCAGAGTGTCAAAGAGGAGGGAACTGCAAGAAGAAAGAGCTTTGGAGAGCTGCAGAGGATTCGCCCTGAATCTTTGGCTGAGGACTGATCTGTGCACATGTATGAGAAAATTGTCTGAAGCTAAATATTGGAAAGCAGCAGGCCAAACAATTCCCATAGCTTACCCAGGGCTGGGAATATTTTGTGTGCAAAGCCGGAGTGAGAAGGCGAAATAATATATAGGGGATCAGATAGAGTCTTCAGAAGGGGAACACCTTAGTAGCGGAGCTAAATTTTGCCTAGATTAAAGGCCGATCTGGACCCAATCTAATAATTTTTTTTTCTCTGTCGCCCAGGCTGGAGTGCAGTGGCGCTATGTTGGCTCACTGCAACCTCCTCCTCTGGGGTTCAAGCGATTCTCCTGCCTCAACCTCCTGAGTGGCTGGGATTACAGGTATGCGCTACCACACCTGACTAATTTTTGCATATTTAGTAGAGAAGGGGTTTTACCATGTTGGTCAGGCTGCTCTTGAACTCCTGACCTCAAGTGATTCTTCTACCTTGGCCTCCCAAAGTGCTGGGATTACATGCGTGAGCTACCGCACCCAGCCCCAATCTAATAAATCCTAAAAGTAAGACTCAAAAGGATCACACTGATTTTATGTCCTTTACATGTGTGACAAAGTCCAACATTATTTAAATAATTTTTAAAAATCCACCAATGATGAATTTTTGTTGTCTTTTTTTTTTTTTTTTTTTGAGACGGAGTCTCGCTGTGTCTCCCAGGCTGGAGTGCAGTGGCCTGATCTCGGCTCACTGCAAGCTCCGCCTCCCGGGTTCACGCCATTCTCCCGCCTCAGCCTCCCAAGTAGCTGGGACTACAGGCGCCCGCCACCACGCCCGGCTAGTTTTTTGTATTTTTAGTAGAGACGGGGTTTCACCATGTTAGCCAGGATAGTCTCGATCTCCTGACCTCGTGATCCACCCGCCTCGGCCTCCCAAAGTGCTGGGATTACAGGCTTGAGCCACCGCGCCCGGCCGTTGTTGTCGTTATAAGCAAATACACTCAACAACGTAAAAACCACATTGTCGGCCAGGCACAGTGGCTCATGCCTGTAATTCAGCACTTTGGGAGGCTGAGGCATGTGGACCGCTTGAGAACAGGAGTTCAAGACCAGCCTGGCCAACATAGCAAAACCCCATCTCTACTAAAAATATAAACATGAGCTGGGGGTGGTGGCCCACACCTGTAATCCCAGCTACTTGGGTGGCTGAGGCACAAGAACCACTTCAACCTGGGAGGCAGAGGTTGTAGTGAACCAAGATGGCACCACTGTATTCCAGCCTGGGTGATAGAGTGAGACCCTGTCTCAAGAAAACAAAAAACCAAAATATTCCACAATGTCTAGTATCAAATAAGAAATTGCCAGGCAAATGGAGAAGCAGAAAAATATGACCTTTAACCAGCAAAAAAATCAATCAAAAGAAACACAGAAATAACAGAGATGATGGTATTAGCAGACACAGATTTTAGAACAACTATCGCAAATACACTTCATAAGTCCAAGTAAGGTTGCTCTCAGAAATAAGCATGTTTATATAAACGTATATCTATCTATCTATCTATCTATCTATCTATCTATCTATCTATCTATCTATCTATCTATCTATCTATCTATCATCTATCTATCTTAAAATGTAGGCCACAGGAACTGGCATTTTACTTGGTATAGGAATTTAATGAGAACCAAATCACAAAAATACCAGATCTCCTTTTGAGGCCGTGGATAATCAGGCTGTTTAGACAATCACCACTTCCAGTGCCTGTTATGTGTAAATTTAGGTAACTACCATTTAGATGCTAAAGCAAAAAGAGGAGATTCAAGTTTCTTAATGACACTGTTGGTCTTTTTCTTATACTATTGTTTTGGTTTTGTGATTTTGGTGAATAATTTTAGTTCAAAGTTACCTATGGCTTCTAAGGAAAAAAATAACATCATGAAAGGCAGAAATTATTTGAAACATGTTCTCACATGCCCTCATTAGCTTTGTTTCTAGCAACATGTCTGTAGACCTAAGCTAACTTGACATTGCCATAATCCGTTAGGCTTTAAGGATTTTTAGTGAGTTTTTTATATTTAAGTCTTTTTATAGAATTATTTATAAAACTTTACCTAATTCTTGTTTTTGCTTCCTCAGAAACTGTTTTTATTACACCTGCCATCCTTTACGGGGTTTTTCTTTTGATTTGCTGTTAACATTCTAGGAATGAGCATCATACTTCTATCTCTGCTTTAAGAGACTGATGCAGAACGTAAAGCAGAAGCAGTGAACACAGAAGTGGCTGTGGGATTCAGACGACATCCATGTGTCATTTTCTCTGTGTAATTGAAGTAACTCCTTGGCAAAATATGTGTTTCTCAGTAACTCCTTGGCAAAATATGTGTTTTCATAATGTTGAATTTGCCTCTTAGGGAAAAATGTTTCAAATACACTTGAAAGATACTTATTTTGAAATTAATTATAAAACATTCATGTCTTTATCTTAGGACTGAATTCAAAGGGAAATGTTTCTTTGCCTTTTAAAAAATTGTTACATTGACTTTCAGCTTTCTGTAGTTATGATTAAAGTAGCAGTGATGGGTGCTATTTCCTGGTTCTGCAATGGTTTACTTTGTCTACTAAGTGATTTACTTTCAAACCTCATTACAGATAATCTTACTAAAAGAGTTAACATGCACTCTGCTAAAAGGTGTTTTACTGTTTTCCATGAAGAGCATTGTATGAACAATGTTTTATGAAATGCTTTTTGTCCTGTAGATTGCCATATCTGTTATGTAGTTATCATATTGTCTTTTGTTTTTTTTTCTCTAAAAAATCCTCACACTGGCTGGGTGTGGTGGCTCACGCCTGTAATCTCAGCACTTTGGGAGGCCTAGGTAGGCAGATCACGAGGTCAGGAGATGGAGACCATCCTGGCTAACACGGTGAAACCCCGTCTTCACTAAAAATACAAAAAATTAGGCAGGTGTGGTGGTGGGTGCCTGTAGTCCCAGCTACTTGGGAGGCTGAGACAGGAAAATTGCTTGAACCTGGGAGGTGGAGGTTGCAGTGATCCAAGATTGCACCACTGCACTCCAGCCTGGACAGCAGAGCAAGACTCCATCTAAAAAAAAAAATCCTCATACTGTGTGTCAGTCTTCCATATTCTGAATATTATAATACTTTGGCTATTTCTGTAGAAGGAGTACTTGCAAGTGTGTGTCTTGAAATACCCTCTTGTGTTTGTGTGATGTTAGGTTGTTAACTTGAGATCTTTCTAGCTTTCTGATGTGGCCATTTAAAGCTATAAATTGTCCTCATAACACTGCTTTAGCTACATCCCAGAGGCTCTGGTACATTGTATCTTTGTTCTCACTAGTTTCAAATAACTTTTTTATTTCTGCCTTAATTTCATTATTTACCCCAAAAGTCATTCAGGATTTTTTTTTTTTTTTTTTGGAGACAGAGTTTCACTCTTGTCACTCAGGCATGAACTCGGTTCACTGCAACCTCTGCCTCCCGCATTCAAGTGATCCTCCTGCCTCAGCCTCCCGAGTAGCTGGGATTACAGGCATGTGGTGCCATGTCCCACTAATTTTTGTGTTATTAGTAGAGACGGGGTTTCACCATGTTAGCCAAGCTGGTCTTGAACTCCTGACCTCAGGTGATCCACCTGCCTCTGCCTCCCAAAGTGTTGGGATTACAGGTGTGAGCCACCACACCCAGCCAACTGAGTGAATTTCTTAATCTTAAATTCTAATTTGATTGCACTGTGGTCCAGGAGACTGTTATGATTTCAGTTTGTGTTTGTGTGTTTATGTGAGTTCTGTCTAAGTCAGATAAGCTCTGGAGGCTTCATTGTATGTATCTGCATATGACTGTGTATCTGGGTTGTATAGGCAGGCGAAATCCTGCTCTTAAATGGGGTGGCTGAAAGATAAAGGTTCCTGAACTCTACTTGCTGTGTATGTACCCCATTTGTACTTCAGAGAGGTGGAATCATCTATGACACTGCATTTCTTGTAATTGTGCTGTTGCTGGTATAAAGTCAAGTGCCTTCAATGCTTAAGGCTCAGACATTTTTCTTAAACTGATTTCAGGGCCTGTGAAAGTGTTTTCTATAACCTGTATAACCAGTACTTTGCAAAACTTGTTTACAGTTCAATAGTACATTGTGATTAAAAAACTTTTTTTTTCTTATTTTTGTTACTGCTTTTTCCCACATGTTCTAATACATAGTGAATTTTAAAGAAATATATACTATTTTGGCTGGGTGCGTTGGCTCACACCTGTAATCCCAGCACTTTGGGAGGCCGAGGCAGACAGATCACGAGGTCAGGAGATGGAGACCATCCTGGCTAACATGGTCCACTGGCTACTAAAAATACAAAAAATTAGCCGGGCATGGTGGTGTGTGCCTGTAGTCCCAGCTACTCGGGAGGCTGAGGCAGGAGAATGGCGTGAACCTGGGAGGTGGAGCTTGCAGTGAGCAGAGATCACGCCATTGTACTCCAGCCTGGGCAACAGAGCAAGACTCCATCTCAAAAAAAAAAAAAAGAAAGAAATATATACTATTTTAATTTAGGGTATCTTCAAACTTGAATTTGTATGTGTGAAACATTATAAAATGATACATTTCAAGAAAAAAAAAAGAACACATGAACAGAGCCTCAGTAACTTATGAAAATAAACTGGTCTAATGTATGTGTAATTGGAGTTTAAGAGGGAAAACAGTAGGGGAAAATTCAAGAAATAATAGTCAAAGTGTTCTAAATTTGATGAAAACTATATATTCACAGATCCAAGTACAATAAACATTAGAAAACTGCTTGAAGGAACATCATAAACAAAATGCTAGAAACCAGTAAAAAAAAAAAAGAGACTTTTTAAAGAGCAGCCATATTATGTACAGGAACAAAGATAAGAATAAATGTATGCTTCTTATCAGAAACTATGCAAAATTCAATGGAACAACATCTTTAATGTACTGATAGAAAAACTCTATCGACTAAAATTCTATCACAGTGAAAATATCTTTCAAAATTGAAGGCAAAATAAAGATTATTTTCAGGCAAACAAAAGCTAAGAGAATTCATCACCAGCAGACCTGCACCATGTTAAAGAAAATTCTTCAAGCAGAAAGAAAATGATACAAGATGGAAAGTAGAATCTACATGAAAATGTTCAGTGCACTGGAAATTATAAATATACAGGTAAATGGAAAATACTTTTTCCTCACTTTTATTCTTAAAAAAAAAGAAACGTTTATTTATGTATTTACTTTTTGAAACACAGTCTCACTCTGTTGCCAAGGCTGGAGTGCAGTGGTGTGATCTCGGCTCACTGCAGCCTCTACCTCTTAGATTCAAGCGATTCTCATGCCTCAGACTCTTGAGTAGCTAGGATTATAGGCATGCAACACCACAGCCAGCTTTTTTTTTTTTTTTTTTTTTTTTGTATTTTTAGTAGAAACAGGATTTCACTATGTTGGCCAGGCTGATCTCAAACTCCTGGCCTCAAGTAATCTGCCTGCCTCGGCCTCCTGAAGTGCTGGGATTACAGGCATGAGCCACTGTGCCTGGCCCTCGCTTTTATTCTTTTAAAAAATAATTTGCTATTTCAAGTAAAAATAATACATGCAATAAGCATGTAGTGTGGTGTTTTAAACAAAAGTAACAGTAAAATGCATGACAACAAAGCACAAAGAATGATGGTGGGAAATGATGTGTACTCTTGTAAGATACTTACACAATATACTATATGCACTAGAGACAGTCATGCATTGCTTAACAGGTATATGGTTTGAGAAATATGTCATTAGGTGATTTCATCATTGTGCAAACATCATGGAGTGTACTTACACGAACCTAGATGGTATAACCTACTACATACCTAGGCTATATAGCATATAACCTATAACTCCTAAGTTACAAAACTGTAAGGCCTGTTAATGTACTGCATACTGTACAAAACTGTAGCACAATGGTAAGTATTGGTGTATCTAAATGTAGAAAAGGTAATATGTTGTGCTGCTATGTTATGACGGATACAACATCACTAGGCAACAGGAATTTTTCATCTCCATTGTAATCTTATGGGACCATGGTCATATATGTGGTCCATTGTTGACTGAAAAATTATATGGTGCATTACTGTATACAAAATATATGCAAATATACTATAATAGCATTTTAAGGTAAACTACTATAACTTAAAGACATATCATAAAATTATGGTGATAGGTCATTCTTTTCAATTCTCTTTCTTAGTTTCCACATCTGCTGTGAGGCCAATCAGTATCGAAATAAGAACAGGGCATCATAGATTTTCTCTTGCCTGAAATCCAGCCATTAGATAAATTTACCACCCCTTCTTGCTTGCTAGGACCTAGAAGGGCAAAATTTTTAGATATTGGTTTGATCAATGGTAGGAGGCCTTTAGAGACTTTTAAGATAGTAGGCCGATCAGGCATGGTGGTGCATGCCTGTAATCCCAGCTACTTGGGAGGCTGAGGCAGGAGAATCATTTGAACCCGGGAGGAGAAGGTTGCAGTGAGCCGAGATTGTGCCACTGCACTCTAGCCTGGGCAACAAGAGCAAAACTCCATCTAAAAAAAAAAAAAAAAAAAAGGATAGTAGGCTGATTACATATGACAGTTGCCCTCAATAATATACTTGAGAAATAATTGAAAAACTACTGAAAAAAGTAGAAAATTCTGGTAATGACATAATTGCTTATACTGAATAAATTCTCCTGCGGACAACAATTATAAACTGGAGGGCCACTAAAACAGAGCAGGAGCTGGAGATTTGGCATTTGAAAGCAGGAAACAATAATATGTCAGGTAAGATATGTGTTTAATAGGCTTTCCCACTTAGGATATTCCTGACTTTCTGTAGTACCTGGAGGCTAGATCTGAAAGCAGAAAGCCAGAGTCTTATCGACCTGAGGAGTTAGAAAAGGAATTTCAAACTGCAAGAGTGCCTGGAAATTAAGGAAGGGAGAACATCCTAGAAAGGAGGGAGATGTGGACGTCAGAGCCCCAAATTTGTATATAAATCCCCCTCAAATCCTTGGCTCACTTTTGAACTGTACATGCGTGGGTGAAAATCCAAGGGATCTGGAGAAAACAACAGCTGGGGACTGAAAGAGCCAAGCAGACGCTTCAGCTGTTGCCTACCACGGTGGAGGCAGACTTTAATCTTTAAAGACTTACTTGACTTGAATAAGAGGAAAAGCCCTAGCTCTGACAAATATGTCTGACTTGAGCTACCACAATATAGAATTGTGGCTCCTCAACCACTTCGCGGATTTGAGCCAGTTCACAGGCCCAGATCCCTTTGGATAAAGAATGGGTTTTGAAGAAAAACCCTGCTGCTCTGTGGAAAATTTACACTGTAAATCTTTCTCCTAGGCTCTCCACAAAAGCTTTGCAGCCATTTACCAGAGCAACAGTATATTAGGCTAAGGGAAATAAAAACTAGATCTGTCTTCTGGATTAATAGATAATGGCTGTGGACTGACATAATTCCTGGAGACCTAAAATGTCACAGTGGTCTACTAGTCAAAATAGAGGCTTATGGAGGTCAGGTTATTAATGGAGTTTTGGTTTGGGTTCATCTCGGTGGGCCCATGGTTATTACTCTGGTTCCAGAATGCATATTTGAGATAAACATACTTAGCAAATGGTAAAATATCCATACAGGTTCCCTGACCCATGGAATGAGGGTTACTGTGGTAGCAAATGCCAAATGGAAGCCACTAGAATAGTTTTCCCTTTCACAATAGTAAACCAAAAGCAATACCACATAGATTGTAGTGGTTAATGTTGCTTAAAGGATGCAGAGGTGGTGATTTTTGCCACATCTTCTTTCAACTTGCCTATTTGGCTTGTGCAGAAAATAGATCTTAGAAAATGAAAGTGGATTGTTGCAAATGTAATCATGTGGTTCTCCAACTACAGCCACTGTTTCAGGCATTGTTTCATTGTTGGAACAAAGAAACACATTCTTTTGCATCTGTTATCCAGCTACTCCACTGGCAAATGCTTTTCTCTCTCTTCCTGTTATTATAGACTAGAAGAAGTAGTTTTATTTCACCTGGAAGGATCAGCACTGAACCTTCACTGTTCTACCTCAGGGCTGTATTACCCCTCTAACCCTCCGTTATGTTATAATCTAGTCCAAATGGGCCTGGATCCTCTCTACTGCACAGGATACCATAGCATATTTTTGAGATCATCCTGACTGAACCTGATGAGCAAGAATTACTAGCTACTCTAAACAAGTCAATAATATAATGTGTGCCAAAGGGTGGAAATAAATACCACAAAATTCAAGGCACTGTTGCCTCAGTTCAGATATCCCTTCCAAGGTGAAAGACCAGTTGCTGCATCTGACTCCTCCAACCACCAAGAGGCACAACGTTCAGTGGGCTGCTTTGGATATTACAGACAACATATACCTCTTTAGGCACCAAGAGGTGCAATGTCTAGTGGGCTTTTTTGGTTATGGGAGGTAACATATACCTCTTTAAGTGTGCTACTCTGACTCATTTACTGAGTAACCTGAAAGAGTTCTTCTAGTTGTGTGTGGGGCCCAGAAGAATAGAACACTTTGCAACAGGTCCAGGCTGCTGTGTCAGTAGTTCTGCCATGTGGGCCATACGACCCAGCATATCCATGCTACTTGAAATGTCTATAGCAAATAGGGATGCTATAATGGAGACTTTTGCAGACCACTATAGGTTAATCAGAACCTATAGAATTTGAAGCAAAGCTATGTTCTCTTCTGCCAATAATTGTTATCCTTATGGCTTGCTATTAAACTACTAGAAACTTAACATACGACCATGGTCACCTAGTTACTACATGAGTTGAGCTGTTTACCATGAAGTGAATGTTGTCTGATCCATCAAGACATAAAGTTAGGCAGGCAGATATGCACTCAGTCAATAACTGGAATTGAGACATAATTGGCTTTGAGCATATTCTGAAGGCACAAACAAATTGCACAAGGAAATGGTTAAGAGATCCATGGCTCTCGGTCCTATTACATGACCTTCTCTTTCTCAACACATATCAATGTCATCAAGTAGTTTCTTGTCACCAGCTGACTGAAGAAGAAAATACTTGAGCTTGGTTTACAGATAGTTCTGTGTGATATGCCAGCATCTTCTGTAAGTTCATAGGTGGGACACCACAGCCCTGCTAAGGTATGGCCCTGATGGGCATTGGTGAAAGAAAATCTTCTCAGTAGGTATAACTTTGAGCAGTGCACTTGGTATAGCCTGAAAGGATAAATATTCAGAGATACAGATCTCTACCGATTAGCATAGCTAATGGTTTGGCTGGAGGGTTGGAGACTTGTAAAAAGTACAATTAGAAAATCAGTGACAGGCACAGTGGCTCATGCCTATAATCCCAGCACTTTGGGAGGCCAAGGCAGGCAGATTACCTGAGTTCAGGAGTTCGAGACCAGCCTGACCAATGTGGCGAAACCCTGTCTCTACTAAAAATACAAAAGTTAGCTGGGCATGGTGGCGAGCGCCTATAATCCCAGCTACTCGGAAGGCTGATGCAGGAGAATTGCTTGAACCTGGGAGGTGGAGGTTGCAGTGAGCTGAGATTGTGCCATTGCACTCCAGCCTGGGTGACAGACTCAGACTCTGTCTCAATCAATCAATCAATCAATAAAATTAAAAAAAAAAAAAGAAAATCAGTGACGAGGAATCTGAGGAAGATGTATGTAGATACATTTCTCTGATTGGGTACAGAATGTGAAGATAAATTTGAGCCCCATTTAGAGGTTCCTCAATGCGGAACATCAGAAGATGTTAATAGTCAGGTAGATAAGATGATCCAGTCCATGAAGTCAGTTACCTTCTTTCAACAGTTACCCTTGTCCTTGCTCAATAGACTCCTGAACAACATGGCCATGGTGGAAGGGATGGTGATTACTCATGGGTTAGCAATGTGAACCTCCACTCTCTAAAACTGATATGACTATAGCCACTTCTGAGTGCCCAACCTGCCAACAGCGGATACCAACACTGGTTCTCCACTGCCTGAGAGTGTGGAGGGGGTGGGGGAGTTGAGTCAGCCACCTGCGGCCAGGTTGATTATATTGGACTGCTTCCACCATGCAAAGGCATCTTTATTCTTACTGGGATATACCCATACTTTGGAAATGGATTTGCCTTCCAAACCACATTCCATGGACTTCGGAGCCCTTCATTTACCATCATGGTATTTTGAAAGGATTGCTTCTGACCAGAAAATAATTTTACTTGACATCAAATGAGGTGCGTCAGTGGGTTAATGCTCACAGGATTCACTTGTCTTACCACGTTTCCCATTGCCCTGAAGCAATAGCCTAATACAATAGTAAAAGGAGTTTTGAAGATCCAGTTATAGTGCCAGCTAGCTGGCAATACTTTGCAGGGGCCAGGAAATGTCCGCCAGGATGTGGTACATGCTCAGCTACCAAGATACAGTGCTGACTGTCTCATGGCCAGCATTCTCAGGCCCAAGACACAAGGGTGACTCCTCTCACTGTTACTCCTAATAATCCAGTAGTGAACTTTTTGCTTTCTGTCTCAGCTATGTGACCAGTTACAGAAATAATGATGGCAGCAGTTATAGGTATTTCAGTCTTACTTTGAAGTGAATGTATTTGTATATATGTTAACCAGTTCTTTTTCTTTTCTTCTCCTATGTCATTTCCCTACTATCTAACATCTGTTAATACTGGTTAACCAAACATCTCATTATTTAGGTTAACAGAATGTAGAGATCTGTGACTCACTAGGTGAGAAACAAACATCACCCAAAGACAGATAAAGGGACTTTATATCCTCTTTTAGCAAGAGAGTTGATACTTTTTTTTTTGTTATAAAAGAGGTTCTGAGGCCAGGCATGGTGGCTCACACCTGTAATTCCAGTACTTTGGGATGCCAAGGCGGGCAGATCACCTGAGGTCAGGAGTTTGAGACCAGCCTGGCCAACATGGTGAAACCTCATCTCTACTAAAAATACAAAAATTAGCCAGGCATAGTGGCCCATGCCTGTAATCCCAGCTACTCGGGAGGCTGAGGCAGGAGAATCACTTGAATCCGGGAGGAAGAGGTTGCAGTGAGCTGAGATTGTGCCACTGCACTCCAGCCTGGGCAACAGAGTGAGATCCAAAACAAAACAAAAAAAAGTACTGTATCATGTATGATAAAAGCATGATTTTGCTATTTTTTATTGTATATTTTTAGAGTGTACAACATGATGTTTTGCTGTACTTATCTTGATCTACATATACATAGTGAAGGGATTACCAGAGTCAAACAAATTAATATACTCATTATCTCATACATTTACCTTTTCTCCTTTTTTTTTCTTATTATGGTAAGAGTACTTAAAATCTACTCTTTTGGCAAATTACCAGTATACAATATTATTAACTATAGTCCTCATGTTGTACATTAGATCTGTAGACTTATTCATCACACATAACTGCAACTTCATACCCTTTGATATACGTCTTCCCATGACCCACCCCTGCCACTGGTAACCGCCATTCTACTCTTTGTTTGTATGTATTTGTTTGTTTAATATTCTATATATAAGTGAGATCATGTAGTATTTTTCTTTCTGTAACTGCCTTATTTCACTTGGCATAATGTCCTCCAAATCCATCCATGTTGTGGTAAATGGCAGGCTCTCCTCCTTTTTAAAAGCTGAATAATATTCCTTACATAATATACCTAATATTCCTATATAATATACATATTATATACTTCTGTATTCGGTTTCATTCTTCTATGTGTGGCTTGCCAGTATTCCCAGCACCATTTATTGAATAGGGTGTTCTTTCCCCACTTTATGTGCATGTTTTGTCAAAGATAAGTTAGTTGTACATATTTGGCTTTATTTCTGGGTTCTCAATTCTGTTCCACTGGTCTACATGCCTATTTTTATACCAGTACTGTGCTGTTTTGTTAACTATAGCCTTGTAGTATAATTTGAAGCTGGGTGACATAATGAATGCTTCCAGATTTGTTCCTTTTGCTTAGTTTTGCTTTGGCTATGTGGGCTCTTTTTTGTTTCTTTCTTTCTTTCTTTTTTTTGAGACAGAGTCTTGCTCTGTCACCCAGTGTGAAATGCAGTGTCTCAATCTTGGCTCACTGCAACCTCTCCCTCCTGGATTCAAGTGATTCTCCCACCTGATCCTCCCAAGTATTTGGGACTACAGGCTTACACCACCACACCTGGCTAATTTTTGTATTTTTAGTAGAGACAGGATTTTACCAAGTTGTCCAGGCTGGTCTCAAACTCCTGATGTCAAGTGATCCGTCCACCTTGGCTTCACAAAGTGCTAGGATTACAGGCGTGAGCCACTGTGCCCAGCCTGGTTCCATATGAATTTTAGGATTGTTTTTTCTAGTTCTGTAAAGAATGATGATGGTATTCTGATGAAAATTGCATTGAATCTGTAGATTGCTTTGGGCCATATGGTCATTTTCATATTGATTCTATCCATCCATGAGCATGGGATGTATTTCCATTTGTTTGTGTAATCTACGGTTTCTTTCAGCAGTGTTTTGTAGTTTTCTTTATAGAGATCTTTCACCTCCTTGGTTAAGTATGTTCCTAAGTATTTTAATTTTTTTTCAGCTGTTTTAAAAGGGATTGAGTTCTTGATCTGATTCTCAGCTTGGTTGCTGTTTGTGTATAGCAGTGTTACTGATTTGTGTACATTGATTTTTTTTTTTTGAGACAGGGTCTCACCCTGTTGCTCACGGCAACCTCTGCCTCCTGGGTTCAAGCAATTCTCTTGTTTCAGTCTCCCAAGTAGCTGGGATTACAAGTGCCTGCCACCACATCTGGCTACTTTTGTTGTATTTTTAGTAGAGATGGGGTTTTACCATGTTGGCCCACTGGTCTCGAACTTCTGACTGCAAGTGACCCACCTGCCTCAACCTCCCAAAGTGCTGGGATTACAGGCATGAGCCACCGCACCTGGCCTGTACGTTGATTTTGAATCCTGAGACTTTACTGACTTCATTTCTTGGGTCTAGGAGCTTTTTGGATGAGTCTTCAGGGTTGTTTTTGTTTTGTTTTGTTGTTTTGTTTTGTTTTTAGGAGATGGAGTCTTACTCTGTTGCCCAGGCTGGAGTGCAGTGGCATGATCTTGGCTCACTGCAACCTTTGCCTCCCAGGTTCAAGCTGTCCTTCTGCCTCCGTCTCCCAAGTAGCTGGGACTACAGGTGCATGCCACAACGCCTGGCTAAGTTTTTGTATTTTCAGTAGAGATGGGGTTTCACCATGTAGGCCAGGCTTGTCTCGACCTCCTGACCTCAGGTGATCCACCCGCCTCAGCCTCCCAAAGTGCTGGGATTACGGGCATGAGCCACTATGCCCTACCCAGGTTATCTACGTATACAATCATATCATTGGCAGATAATGACAGTTTGACTTCCTCTTTTCCAATTTGGATGCCCTTTATTTCTTTCTATTGTCTGATTGCTCTGGCTAGGACTTCTATGTTGTCTTTTCTATTGTCTGATTGCTCTGGCTAGCACTTCTATGTTGAATGGAAGTGGTGAAAGTGGGCATCCTTGTTGTGTTTCAGTTCTCAGGGGAATGCTTTTAACTTTTCCCCATTCAAGATGATGTTGGCTGTGGGTCTGTCATAGACGGCTTTTATTACTTTAAGGTATGTCTCTTTTATGCCAATATATATGTATATTTTCGACAGAGTCTCACTCTGTCATCAGGCTGGAGTGCAGTGACGTGATCTCGGCTCACTGCAACCTCTGCCTCCCGGGTTCAAGTGATCCTCCTGCCTTAGCCTCCTGAGTGGCTAGGACTACAGGCACACACCACCACACCCAGCTAATTTTTTGTATTTTTAGTAGAGACGGGATTTCACCATGTTGACCAGGATGGTCTCGATCTCTTGACCTTGTGATCTGCCTGCCTCAGCTTCCCAAAGTGCTGGGATTACAGGCTGAGGCACTGCGCCCTGCCCTATGCCAATTTTTCGAGGGTTTTTATCATGAAAGGATGTTGGATTTTATCGATTGTTTTTTCTGCATCTATTGAGATGATCGTATGATTTTTGTTTTTAATTATGTTTATGTGATATATCACATTTATTGATTTGCATATAGTGAACAATCCCTGCATCACTGGTGTAAAACCCACTTCATCATGATGTATTATCTTTTTGATATGCTGTTGGATTCTGTTAGCTAGTATTTTGTTGATGATTTTCTGCATCTATGTTCATCAGGGATATTGGTCTGTAGTTTTCTTATTTTGTTATGTCCTTTCCTGGTTTTGGTATTAGGGTGATACTGGTTTCATAGGATGATTTAGGGAGGATTTCCTCTTTATCCTTTGGAATAGTTTTTGTAGGATTGGTATCAATTCTTCTTTGAATGTCTGATAGAATTCAGCTGTGAATCCATTTGGTCCTGAACATTTTTTCTGTTGTAGGCAATTTTTTTTTTTTTTGAGACAGAGTCTCACACTGTCACCTGAACTGGAGTGCAGTGGTGTGATCTCAGCTCATTGCAACCTCTGCCTCCCGGGTTCAAGCAATTCTCCTGCCTCAGCCTCCCAAGTAGCTGGGATTACAGGTACCTGCCACTATGCCAGGCTAATTTTTTTGTATTTTTAGTAGAGACAGGGTTTCACTATGTTGGCTGGGCTGGTCTTGAACTCCTGACTTTGTGATCCACCTCCCTCAGCCTCCCAAAGTGCTGGGATTACAGGTGTGAGGCACTGCAGCTGGCAGGCAATATTTAAAAAAAGCTACTGATTCAATCTTGCTGCTTGTTATTGGTCTGTTCAGGGTTTCTATTTCTTCCTCATTTAATCTAGGAGGGTTGTATATTTCAAGGAACTCATCCGTCTTCTCTTGATTTTCTAGTTTGTACACATAAAGGTGTTCGTGGTAGACTCAGATAATCTTTTGCATTTCTATGGTAGCAGTTGTAGTATGTCCAGTTTCATTTTTTTATCCTTTCATTTGTCAATGGGCACTTTGGTTGTTTCCATATATTGGTTATTACAAATAATGTTTGTAATGAACATGGGGGTGCAGATATTTTTACTAGGGGTGATTTCATTTCCTTTGGGTATATACCCAGAAGAGGCATCGCTGGATCACATAATGGTCCTATTTTCAGTTTTTAAAGGAGTCTCCATACTGTTTTTCACCCTGGCTGCACCAATCTGCATTCCCACTAACAGCATACAAGGGTTCCCCTTTCCCTGTACCTCAGCCAACACTTACTTTTTCTCTTTTTGATAAAAGTCATCCTAACAAGCATACGATGATATTTCATTGTGGTTTTAATTTGCATTTCCTTGATGATTAGTGATGTTGAGCACCTTTTCTTATACCCGTTGGCCATTTTATGTCTCCTTTGAAGAAGTCTATTCCAGTCCTTTACCCATTTTTAAATTAAATTATTCTTTTTTTATTTTTGGCAATTGAGCTGTGTAAGTTTCTTATATATTTTGGATATTAACCCTTTATCTGATATATGGTTTGCAAATATTTTCTCCCAATCCATCGGCTGCCTTTTAATTTGGCTGATTATTTCCTTTGCTGTGTAAAAGTTTTTAAGTTTGTTGTAGTCCCACTTGTTTACTTTTGCTTTTGCTGCTTGTGCCTATGGTGACCTAGCCACAAAATCATTGCTGAGAACAATGTCAAGGAGTTTTCCCTCTATGTTTTCTTTTAGGAGGTTTGCAATTTTAGGTCTAATGTTTACATCTTTAATACATTTCAAGTTGATTTTTGTATATGATGTAAGATAAAGATTCAGTTTTATTCTTTTGCCTGTGGATATCTAGTTTTCCCAACATCATTTATTAAAGAAACTATCCATTCCCCCACGGTGTCTTCTTGGTGCCCTTGTTGAAAACTAGTTGACCATATATGCCTGGGTTTATTTATTAGCTCTCTCTATTCTGTTCCATTTGTTTATGTGTCTGTTTTTGTGCCAGTACCATTTTTTTTTGATTGTTATAGTTTTATGGTAGATTTTGAGGCAAGGCAAGGTAATGCATCCAGCTTTGTTCATTTTGCTAAAGACTGTCTTGGTTGGCCAGGCACAGTGGTACACACTTGTAATCCCAGCACTTCAGGAGGCCAAGGTGGGTAGATCACTTGGGCTCAGGAGTTTGAGACCAGCCTGGGCAACATGGAGAAAACCCATCTCTACTAAAAATACAAAAATTAGCCAGTCTGCTGGTACATGCCTGTGGTCCCAGCTTCTCTGTAAATTGAGGCAGGAGGATCATTTGAGCCAGGGAGGTGAAGGTTGTAGTGAGCTGGGATCGTGCCACTGCACTCCAGCCTGGGTGACAGAGTGAGACCCTGTTTAAAAAAAAAAAAAGAAAGAAAGAAAGAAAGAAAGAAAGAAAAAAGATTACCTTGGTTATTAGGGGTCTTTTGTGATTCCATATTAATTTTGCTTTTTTTTTTCTATTTTTGTGAAAAGCGATATTGAGATTTTGATAGAGATTGCATTGACCGGTACTGGTTCACGGCCTGGGGGTTGGGACTCTTGGATTAAAGGCTTAAATGTAAGACCTAAAACTATGAAACTAATAGGCAAAAACATTGGAGAAACACTCTAGGACGCTGGTCTAAGCATAGATTTTTTTTGGGTAAGACCTCAAAAGCACAGGCAACAAAAGCACAAATAGGCAAATGGGATTGCATTAAGCTAAAAAGCTTCTGTTGCAGTAAATGAAACAATCAAAAGTGAAAAGACAATCTACAAAATGTGAAAAAACATTTGTAAGCTATCAATCCAACAAGGGATTAACAACCAGAATATGTAAGAAACTCAAACAACTCAACAGTAAAAGAAAAAAGTGATTAAAAATGAGCCAAAGACCTGAAAAGACATTTCTCAAAACATACAAATGGCCAACAGGTATATTTAAAAATACTCAGTATCACTTATCATCAGGAAAATGCTAATCACAACCACAATGAGATATTATCTCACCACAGTTAGAATGGCTATTATAAAAAAGACAAAAAATAACACATGCTGGTGAAAATGCAGAGAAAGGAGAACTATTGTAGACTGTAGTACGAATGTAAAGTAGTACAAGCACTATGAAAAAGAGGATGGTGATTAAAGACATCCAAAACTTAAAGACAGGACTACCATATGATCCAACAATTCCACTGCTAGGGACATATCCAAAAGATGGGAAATCTGTATACTGAAGACTACCTGCACTCCTGTGTTTATTGCAGCACTAGCACTATTCACAATAGCCAAGATATGGAATCAACCTAGGTGTCAATTGAAGGATGAATAAATAAGAAAATGTGGTATATATACACAATGGAATATTATTCAACAATAAAAAGAATAAAATCCTGTCATTCCAGCAACATGGATGGAACTGGAAGTCATTATGTTAAGTGAAATAAACCAGGCACAGAGAGACAACATTTTATGTTCTCACTCATATGTGAGAGCTTAAAAAGTGGATCTAACGGAGGTAGAGAGTGGAATGGTGGTTACCAGAGGGTAGGAAAGGAATTGTGGAGAGGGGGATGAAGAGAAGTTGGTTAATGGCTACTAACATACAGTCAGATAGAAGGAATAAGTTAAAATGTTTGCTAGTAGAGTAGAGTGACTATAGTTAACAACAATGTATTATGTATTTCAAAATAGCTAGAAGAGAAGAAGTATAGTGTTCCCAGCACAAAGAAAAGATAAATGTTTGAGGTGAGGGATGTCTCAATAATTTTAATTTGATCATTACACATTGTATACATGTATCAAAATACTAAAATACTCTCAAATATGTATAATAATTAGGTATTAATAAATATAATACAAAAATTCCAAGTTTTAGTTTTGGTAATCTTTTCTATTGTTTTTCTAGTATTGATTTATTTCTTCTCTGATCTTTATTTCATTTCTTCTACTAACTTTGGGTTTAGCTTGTTCTTTTTCTAGTTCCTTGAGGTATAACATTAGCGTATTTGAGATCTTTCTTCCGTTTTAATGTAGGTGTTTATTGCTATAATCTTCCCTCTTAGAACTGCTTTCGTTGAATCCCATAATTTTAGGGATATTTTGTTTCTATTTAGTTCTTCTCAAGATATTTTTGTATTTCCATTTTGATTTCTTCTTTGACGCATTGGTTGTTCAGGAGCACATTGTTTAATTTACACATAGTTGTGAATTTTCCAAATTTACTCCTGTTTGTTGATTTCTAGTTTCATGCCATTTTGTCCAGAAAATATACTTGATTTGATTCAAATCCTCTTAAAGATGTTAAGACTTGGTTCAGTTGGGTCCTAGCAGCAGTGTCTTCTTTTTTTTTTTTTTTTTTGAGACGGAGTCTCACGCTGTTGCCCAGGCTGGAGTGCAGTGGCGCGATCTCAGCTCACTGCAAGCTCCGCCTCCTGGGTTCACGCCATTCTCCTGCCTCAGCCTCCTGAGTAGCAGGCTCTCCGTGCCCTCTCCTTTTCACTTCCTGAAACATGGCCTCAGTGGTGGCTGGTCTCTGATGGTGTCATCAAGGTGTTCAATGACATGAAAGTGCGTAAGTCTTCAATGCCAGAGGAGGCGAAGAAGCACAAGAAGGCAGGGTTCTTCTGCCTGAGTGAGGACAAGAAGAACATCATCCTGGAGAAGGGCAAGGAAATCCTGGTGGGCGATGTGGGCCAGACTGTCGACAACCCCTACACCACCTTTGTCAGGATGCTGCCAGATAAGGACTGCCGCTACGCCCTCTATGATGCAACCTACAAGACCAAGGAGAGCAAGGAGGAGGACCTGGTGTTTATCTTCTGGGCCCCTGAGTCTGGGCCCCTTAAGAGCAAAATAATCTATGCTAGCTCCAAGGACACCATCAAGAAGAAGCTGACAGGGATCAAGCATGAATTACAAGCAAACTGCTACGAGGAGGTCAAG
The DNA here is from genome assembly GCF_049350105.2 of Macaca mulatta. Classification (NCBI taxonomy): domain Eukaryota; kingdom Metazoa; phylum Chordata; class Mammalia; order Primates; family Cercopithecidae; genus Macaca; species Macaca mulatta. The sequence continues at coordinate 189,507,862 of NC_133406.1, forward strand.
GACCGCTGCACCCTGGCAGAGAAGCTGGGGGGCAGTGCCGTCATCTCCCTGGAGGGCAAGCCTTTGTGAGCCCCTTCTGACCCCTACCTGGAGCATCTGGCAGCCCCACACTTCCCCTCAGGGGTTGCAGGCTGCCCGCTTCCTGCCAGACTGGAGGGGCTGGGGGGATCCCAGCAGAGGGAGGGCAATCCCTTCACCCCAGTTTCCAAACAAATCCCACACCCCCTGGATTTCCCTCCTCCTTCCTTCCCTGATGGTTCTGGCCTTCCCAAACTGCTTTTGATCTTCTGATTCCTCTTTGGTTGAAGCAGACCAAGTTTTCCCCAGGAACTCCAGTTGTGGAGTGAGCTGTATTTTTTTTTTAAACAACATCCCCACTCCCTACCTGTTCCTCCCCCTTCCCATGCTGCCAACTTCTAACCGCAATAGTGACTCTGTGCTTGTCTGTTTAGTTCTGTGCATAAATAGAATGTTGTGGAGATGACCCCTCCCTCTGCCGGCTGGTTTCTCTCACTTTTCCCCTGGTCATTGCTAGTCATGGAAGCAGGGCCAGTGAAGGACCTTCGATTAAAAAAAAAAAAAAAAAAAAAAAGACGTTAAGACTTGTTTTGTGGCCAAACATATGATCTTTCTGGAAAATGTTCCATGTGCTGATGAAAAGAATGTGTATTTTGCAGCAGTTGGGTGAAATGGTCTGTAACTGTCAGTTAGGTCTATTTGGTCTAGCGTGTAGCTTAACTTTGTTGATTTTCTGTCTGGATGGTCTGTTCATTACTGAGAGTGGGGTACTGAAATCACGTACTGTTACTGTACTGAAGTCTATCTCTTCCTTTAATTCTATTAACGTTTGCTTTATATACTTGGGTGCTCCAGTACTGGGTGCATAGATATTTATAATTGTTATATACTCTCACTGAATTGAACCCTTTTTATCATTATATAATATCCTTCTTTGTCTCTTTTTACAGTTTTTTGACTTAAAGTCTATTTTGTCAGATTTTAGTATAGCTACCCCTGTTCTCTTTAGTTTCCATTTTCATAGAAATTTTTTTTCCATCTCTTCACTTTCAGTCTATGTGTGTCCTTAAAGCCAAAGTGATTTTCTTGTATGTAGCATATAGTTGAATCTTGTGTTTCTTTTAAATTCATTCAGCCACTCTGTAGAATTTAATCCATTTATATTCAAGGTAATTATTGATAGATAAGGACCTGCTACTGCTGCTTTATTAGTTGTTTTCTGGTTACTTTGGTTTTCTTTTTTTTCTTTTTTGAGACAGTTTCTTGCTCTGTTGCCCAGGCTGGAGTGCAGTGGCATGACCTTGGCTCACTGGAGCCTTGACCTCCTGGGCTCAAGTGATCCTCCTGCCTCAGCCCCTGAGTATCTGGGACTCCAGGTGTGTGCCACTATGCCTGGCTAATGTTTAAATATTTTGTAGAGATAAGGTTTGCCATGTTGCCCAGGCTGGTCTTGAACTCCTGAGCTTAAGGAATTCACCCACCTTTACCTCCCAAAGTGACGAGATTACAGTTGTGAGCTACCGTGCCTGGTGTTTCTGATTACTTCATCGATCTTTTGTTCTCTTCTTTTTCTTTTGCTGTTTTCCTTTGTCACTTGATGATTTTCAATAGTGATATGCTTTGATTCCTTTCTCTTTATCTTTTGTGTATTTGTATAGGTGTTTCTTTGTGAGTACTGTGAGGCTTACATATATCTTATAGTTATAACAAGTTATTTTGAGCTAAAAACAACTTAACTTTGATCACATCTTTAAAACTGTACACTTTTACTCCTTCCTCTCAAATTTTGTTTATGATATTTGTGGAGGTTAAAGCAACTTCATCCTGGACGCTAATCTGCCATGCTGTCTTCTAATTAACCCTTGTTAATCAGAGGAATGCCTCTAAGAGCTCTGCCTTAACTACTGTAAATCCTGGCCTTAAGTCAAAACAACCTTGATCATAAATTTTGCCCTTTTGCAGATTCACATAGCATTCTTGCCTTTCCCTGAGGGGTTTACTTCAATTGTCCTACACATTCCTTCCCTGTGGTATATAAGCCCTGGGTCTGGAGAGTAATGGTGTGGAGATCCACCATTTCATACCATCTCATCTGTGGCTGCTGGGACATGGCTTCTGCTTGTAAGACTCTATTAAATGTTTCTTTCTGAGAAACTGGATATGCCAGTCTCTTTCTTCAGCCTCTCAGCTTCTTTGGAATTTGGGGTAGGTTTGCATATGCCTGCCACTGCAGAACAGTGTCACAATTTACATCTTTTTTTGTTTTGTTTTGTTGTTTTTGAATTTTTTTTTTTTTTTTTTGTAGATATAGGGTCTCACTGTGTTGCCCAGGCTAGTCTCAAATGCTGGCCTCAAGCAATCCTCCTACCTTGGCCTCCAAAAGTGCTAGGATTACAGATGTGAGCCACCATACCCAGACTACATCTTTTAAAATTGTGTATTTAGTAACAAATTATTTTAGCTATAGTTTTTTTAATACTTCTGTCTTTTAACTTTTATAGTATAACTAAAAAATGGTTTACATACCACTGTTATAGTACTACAGTATTCTGAACTTGACTATATATTTACTATTGAGTTTTTTTCTCTCATATGTTTTCTTTTTCTTTCTTTCTTTCTTCTTCTTCTTCTTCTTCTTTTTTTTTTTTTTTGATGGAGTTTTGCTCTGTTGCCCAGGCTAGAGTATAGTGGTGTGATCTTGGCTCACTGCAACTTCTGCCTCCCAGATTCAAATGATTTTCCTGCCTCAGCCTCCCAAGTAGCTGGGATTACAGGCGCACCTCCACGCCTAGCTAATTTTTGTATTTTTAGTGGGAACAGCATTTCACCATGTTGGCCAAGCTGGTCTCAAACTCCCGACTTCAGGTGGTTCACCCGCCTTGGCCTCCCAAAGAGCTGGGATTACAAGTATGAGTGCCCAGCCCATATGTTTTCATTTTGTTAACAAGCATCCTTTGTTTTAACTCAAATAACTCCATTTAGCAATTCTTTTAAGGCTGGTCTAGTGGTGATAAATTCCCTCAGCTTTTCTTTGTCTAGGAAAGTTTTACGTTTCCTTTATTTCTGAAGGATAGCTTTGCTGGTTATAGTATTCACGGCCAGATGTTGTTTCTTTCAGCACCTTGAATGTATCAATCCCCTCCCTCCTGGCTTGCAAGTCTATGCTGAGAAGTCTGTTAGCCTTATGGAGTTTCCCTTGTATAAGTTTATTTTCTTTTGCTAGTTTCAGAATTCTCTGTAATTCTTGACAATTTGACTGTACTATTCCTCAGCGTATTCTTCTTTGGGTTTATCTTTCTTGGGGTTCTTTGAGCTTCATGAATCCAGATGCTCATCTCCTTCCCAAGATTTGGGGAGTTTCAGACAGGCCTCTTTCTCCTTCTTGGATTCTCAAAATCTGTGCATTCATACACTTGAGGGTGTCTCTGAGGTTCCCGATGCTTTCTTCATTCCTTTTGTTGTTGTTATTCCTCTAATTGGTTAATATTGAACGTCCTGTCTTTGAGTTTTCTAACTGTTTATTCTGCATGTTTGAGTCTGCTATTGAAGCTCTCTATTACACTTTTCTTTATTGTATCCTTCAGCTCCTGGAATTGTTAGGTTCCTTTTTCATGGTTACTATTTCTTTATTAAAGTCTCATTTTGTCCATGTAATGTTTTCCTAATTTTATTTAGTTGTATAACTGAATTTTCTTACATCTCATTATGCTCATTTAATTATTTTGAATTCTCTTTCAGGCAATTTGTAGATCTTCATTCATTTCAGTTCAGTTGCTGGAGCTTTATTAGCTTCTTTTGGTGGTGTTATGTGTGCCTGATTCTTCATTATCCATATAGTTTGCTTTGGTGTCTGCATTTGAAGGCAAAAGCACCAGTTCTAGTCTTTATAGATTGGTTTCAGTAGGTTAAGAACTTCTCCTATTAGGCTCTCAAATTAATAAGATTGCCTCTGGGATCATGGTCAAATGGGGTTGGAGCTGGGTCACATGGTTGCTTCTGTGTCTGCAGTGAGGCTGCAGATGGCAGGCCTGTTACCAGGAGCTCTAGTGGGTATGGATCCTTTCTGGGTCCCTGAGGATATTAGAATGTCTCTAGGACCTTATTCCACAGGGCTTGTGCTGGGATGAAGATCCACTTCAGGGTTTACAGACAGTGGGCCTGATGCTAGGTGTACAGCCATGTATGGCTTCCTCTGTGTCCCTGGGAAACTTCCTGCTGGGTCACTTACTAGGTCTCTTGGCAGGCAGTACTATCCTGGTCCACGGCTGAGAGAGAACAGAATGAAGTCACAGGGGTATTTCAGTGTCCACAGCCAGACAGAGGTCAGCAAGCCTTTTCCACAGACTCAGACAGGCACATCTCTCTCTGGGTTCCTGTGCCATAAGCAGTACCAATCTCTGACCATTATTGGGAGGTGCTGGAGCCAAGTGTCACCACTATTTCAGAGTCTCCTGTGGAACTGAGGTTGGCAAAGTGGCTCTGGGGACTCAGGTGGGTATGTCTCCTTCTGGGACCCTATGCCACTTCTGATTTCTGACCACTGCTGAGAGGGGCTACAGTCAAGTTTCAGAGCCATTTGTGTACACGGTGGGGACTGAGGTCAGCAGGTCTGTCATCCTGAAGCATAAATAGGTGTGACTCCTCCAAGGTCCCTGGGTTAATGGGTCTAGTAGCAGGACTAGGGCCAAACATGACTCAGAGCTGAGTCAATAGGGAAAATGGGTCATTTCCAGATGGGCCAACAAGGGCGATTCTGCCCTCTCAAAAGGTCCTCTTTAGGCCGGGTGCAGTTGCTCATACCTGTAATCTCAGCACTTTGGGAGGCTTGCTTGAGCCCAGGAATTCAAGACCAGCCTAGAAACAAAGGGAGACCCTGTCTCTACAAAAAAATAAAAAAATTAGCTGGTCATGGTGGAACACATCATAGCCTAGCTACTTAAGAGGCTGAGATAGGAGGATTGCTTGAACCCAGGAGTTTGAGGCTGCAGTGAGCTGTGATCATGCCACTGCACTCCAGCCTGGGTAGCAGAGTGAGACTCTGTCTCAAAGAAAAAAAAGAAAAGGCCCTCTTGGTCTTGGGCTGCATCAGCGTTTCACAAACTCCTATCTGGATCCCAAAGCTTAACAAAGGCACTTTTGTCTGTGGATGCCTATTAAATTACTGTTGCTGTGGAGGGATATCTTGTCAACATCACTCTGCTATTGTTTTTATTTGGAGGTTTTAAGTATGGTTAAAGTGTAAATAAGGTTGGGTACAGTGACTCACACTTGTAATCCCAGCACTTTGGGAGGCCAAGGCTGGTGGATCACCTGAGGTCAGGAGTTCAAGACCAGCCTGGCCAACATGGTGAAACCCTATCTCTTCTAAAAATACAACAATTAGCCAGGTGTGGTGGCCTGTGCCTGTAATCTCAGCTACTTGGGAGTCTGAGGCAGGAGAAACACTTGAACCTGGGATGTGGAGGTTGCAGTGAGCCGAGATCGTGCCACTCTACTCTAGCCTGGGCAGCAGAGTAAGACTCCATCTCAAAAAAAAAAAAAAAAAAGTAAGTGAATGCTAAATTGATAATGGGTAGACTGTGGTTTGTACTGTATTAACTTAGTTAAGCTAGAATTATGTTCCTCAGAATCTTTTTCTATGTATACTTCTTGGCTGAAGATGGCCTAAAGAGGAATTTGTGCAATATTTGGAAAGCAGAATCTAAGCAGAGGCCATTATTCTGTGAAGGTAATCTGCTCAGATGTGGAAACACACTATAGAGAGGCCAGTGGATTCCAGTTTGTCCTCACTCCTCTGCCCTATTTCCAGTTCTTTTCAGAGTGCAGTTCTCCCTCTCAACTGCTGATCCTGTGGGCAAACAGTGGCCCTGGGTCTGCCACCAGATGCTTGGCAGCACAGTCAAAGGCAGTTGCAAGCTGGGTGCAGTGACGTGCTCCTGTGGTCCCAGCTACTTGGGAGGCTGAGGCAGGTTGCTTGAGTCCAGGAATTAAATTGTAACCCAAGTAGAATAGTGTGACTCTGTCTCAATAAAATAAAATAAAATGAAAATAAAATAAGCTGGACGCAGTGGCTCACACCTGTAATCCCAGCACTTTGGGAGGCTGAGGCAGGTGGCTCATGAGGTCAGGAGTTTGAGAACAGCCTGGCCAAGATGGTGAAACCCCATCTCTACTAAAAATACAAAAAAAATTATCCGGGCGTGGTGGCTGGTGCCTGTAATCCCAGCTATGTGGGAGGCTGAGGCAAAGAATTGCTTGTACCCAGGAGGTGGAGGTTGCAGTGAGCCAAGACCGTGCCACTGCACTCCAGCCTGGGCGACAGCGAGACTCCATCTCAAAAAATAGAAATAAAATAAATAAATAAAAATAAAATACATTTTTAAATGTTATCCCATATTTCCAGGCTAGGAAACATGGAACTACATTGTACACCCAAAGGCAGTTGCTGCTGAGGCACAGCTTCCTGTAGATATTCCTACAAGCCTTTCCTCTACAGTCTTACTGTGGCAGTTGGACAAAGTGGTTTCTCTAGTTATTCACTTTTAAAAAAAGTTTTACTTTTTATTTTTATTTGTTTATTTATTTTCAAAAGATCTCTTGGTCAGAGTTTCAGATTACCTTGCTGGTGACTCCTCTGATTCTCCAATTTCTCTCCCTAAACTTCACTTCCTTGGCTCCTCTTACAATTGTGTAAGATATAATAATTCCAGTAATAAATCTCTTACCCCAATCCTAAAAGTAGTTCTTCCCTCACTGAACCCTGACTGGTAGAAATAGGGAAAGTCCTGATGGAATTTGAACCTGTTACACCTGTTCCTGAGACCCAGTTACAACCTTGTACTTCCTACATTTAATTGTTCAAACATTATTTGGATTCTGTTTACGAAACAAAACTTTTCTCCTCAAGCCAATTCGAGTTGCTTTTCAGGTATATGTAATCAAAAAATCTGTAATTAATACCCCATGTCAGTGTCAATTGTGGGTCTCTTACATGCCTGCATGTCTGTGAGCAGAAACAGACTGCCTATGTTCCAAATTATCTTTTCAAGGATGTTCATATAGTGAACAACCCTGGAAGAGAGAGACAGTGGCTCCCTCTGGTACAAAGGGCATGTATGCATTACCGTCCATTTGAAAATATTTGGTTCCCTAAACTCCTTCTTGTAATGCAACCCACTGTTGGTGCAGGCATTATCTTGACCCTCTTTCACACCAGCCTGCAGGAACTGCGGGCCCAGGAAATAATGCAAAAGGATGTCAAAAATGATGATACTCTGATTACTGTTATTGCTATGAACAATAAGCTGCCCCTTGTTTCTAACCCAAAAGACATAAAACTGTTGCAGGATACCTTGTCAGCTTGCATAAAGAGTGAAATCTCAGATCCTTTATAGTTCTTGAAAATGAGATTACTCTAGACTGGCATAATTTCATAAGTATTGTTCACAGGACTTTTCAAATAGAACAGTGTATATACCTATGATATGGAGTAAGATTTTAATAAATGAGTAAATGTGTTAAGTTTTTAAGAAATACATTCCATTTATGGCCTGGTGTGGTGACTCACACCTGTAATCCCAGCACTTTGGGAGGCCGAGGTGGGTGGATCACTTGAGGTCAGGAGTTCAAGACCAGCCTGGCCAACATGGTGAAACCCAGTCTCTATTAAAAATACAAAAATTAGCTGGATGTGTTGGCACATGTCTGTAGTCCCAGCTACTCAGGAGGCGGAGGCAGGAGAATTGCTTGAACCCAGGAGGCGGAGGTTGCAATGAGCCGAGATCGCGCCATTGCACTGCAGCCTGGGTGACACAGTGAGACTCTGTCTCAAAAAAAAAAAAAGGAAAAGAAAAAAGAAAGAAATTCAATTTATTATATTATTATGGAATAACAATTACTTTATATGCATAAATCTATTTATAATTTGTAATATAAACAAGAATTTGGTCAGGCAGGATGCTTTGATTATAGTAATAGAAACAAAGGTCTTTCTAGTTTATGCCAAAAGGGGGATTTCTTATAAAATTACAAGGATACCTTAACAAAGCAAAGAACAACAGCTGAAGCGAGGCCTTAGAGACTGTGGCCAGTAATACAAATCGAATCTTGCTAGCTTAAGCAAAAAGGAGATTTTATAATTAGGATACAAGAATACCCTACCAAGCCAAGAGTAGGCGTTATAGCCATACTTCATGAAGGGCTGGGACAAGGGAAGAGAGCATTGTTAGAAAGTCAGAAATCACACTCTTCTAATCTCTCGTCTCCAGTTTTCACTTTGCAAATGTTTCATTGCCCCCTCACTGCATATTTGGTGTTTTTGTTTTTTTTCCCTTCCTAAGCCACATGGTAGGAATGGCAACCCATAACTCCCCAGTTTGTATTTCCTCTATTCCAGAGAAGAGTCAGATGAAAGCCAGAATCTCTTACCTCCAACCCCAAATTCCTAGGGAAGTTTTAGGACATCATCAAAATTAGAAATAACTCCCTTCTCTGGGATTGGAAGTAAAACAGAAGTTTCAGGACACCAAGAGACAGAGGACAATTACAATTTTTGTTTTTACTGCCTCTTATAGAGCTTGAACTTACTTAGATTTTGGTGAGGATAGCTGTAGATGTGCTGGAACCCACAGCACACTGTGTGAAAATGACCAGGTGCTTCAAAAGAGAGAGCAGTTCTAACTCCTTTTACGATTGCCCTTGGAATAGGAATGACAGGCCTGGGTAATGCTATAAACGTATTTGAGGGAGAGTTCTTTGCATTTATTGTAGGAGGTATGATTTATCTCTCAGGAAGGTATGAATAGGTCTTAGTATGGGTAATTTAAGCACAAAAGCTAATATGCTTGTTAATGAGTCATTTTTTCCCAAGGGGAAGAAAAATATTAATTACATGGAGAATGTTTAGGAAGAAAAAGAAAAGAAAAGATTACATAGTAAGTGTCAGACATCCCTCAGAACTGTAAATAGAAATTTGACCAAGGGTCTTATAGACTGGAGAGAAACTCTAAATCATCTAGCGTGAGTGAGGTGCCTGTAAGCATTTTTATCATAGTAGGGTGAGGGTGAGGAACATTCTGAGAAATAGAGATAGGAAAGGAAAAAGAAAATTATTTTCTGAATTCTTTGTTTTTTTGAGGCAGGGTCTTACTTTGTTGCCCAGGCTGCTGGAGTGCAGTGGCATATTCTCCACTCATTGCAGCCTCAACCTTCAAGGGGTCAAATGGTCCTCCCACCTTAGCCTCCCAAGTAGCTGGGACTACAGGCATGTGCAACCACACCAGGCTAATTTTTGCATTTTCTGAAGAGACAGGGTCTCACTATGTTGTCCAGTCTGGTCTCAAAGTCCTGGGCTCAAGCAATCTGCCCACCTCAGCCTCCTAAACTGCTGGGACTACAGGCATGAGCCACTGTGCCTGGTCTATTTTCTGGATTCAGCATTTCAAGCTATCTTACAGGAGCAAAATTATACTGCTTACTAAAAGCATAACATGGTAATATTTGAATTATAAGTAATTTATGTGTTTTAAATTCAGAAAAACTAATATATTCCACCCAGCCCTACCCACATCGAAATAAAACTGAAAACATCAAAAGTATAAGGAAGTGCTGTGGATATTTTATTCAAAAATATATATTTTTTCTGGCCAGGCGTGGTGGCTCATGCCTGTAATCCCAGCACTTTGGGAGGCCGAGGCAGGTGAATCACTTGAGGTCAGGAGTTCTAGACTAGCCTGGCCAACATGGTGAAACCTCATCTCTACTAAAAATACAAAAATTAGCTGGGTGTCGTGGTAGGCGCCTGTAATCCCAGCTACTCAGGAGGCTGAAGCAGGAGAATTGCTTGAACCCTGGAAGCAGAGGTTGCAGATCACGCCACTGCACTCTAGCCTGGGCAATAGAGCGAGACTCAGTCTCAAAGAAAAAAGTATATATTATTTTTGTGCTGAAAAATTTTAAATATTTTTCTCTTATTTGTTGACATACACTCATTTTACTTAATACGTCTTTGGATGAGAGTTAAGCTTAATGTTCATGACATCACTCTAGTTCTTCCTAATTTTGTTTCTAGAAATAAGAACCAGTAAGGGAAGTAGAGCTACTCTATTGTAAAGAAGAAAAAAAGTAATATTAGTATGGACATGTTAAGAGACTCAGAAGCTGATAATTCAGTTTCAACTTTACCCGATTTCAGTGTATACAAGGTTTCAAAAGAAAAAAGTCATTCCGTATTATGTGGAAAGTTTTGTATTTCAACCTCTGTGTTTCTTCATGAACATTTTCCCTTAATGTGGTCATCTTTTTGATCATCATAAAGTGTCATTCAGTACATTTTCAGCACCCTCTTCTAATGAAATGGTTGACAGGTATGCAAATACTTTTTCCATTAGAGGTTCCCCGAGAGAAGGCATTGGAGAGTTCCTTTTCACTAGAGAATCATCAGAAAACCAGTCATCAGCTGCTTCTACACTTCGGCTGTAATAAGACTCAGATGGCAATGTTGATAAGCTTAATGTAACATTGCTGCGATTTGTTGCAGAGCTGGTCTCTGAGGGATCACAAATGACACTTTTTGTTGCAAGGCGGGATTCATCTTTAGAATGGTCTTTAATTGCTGTAAAAACATAGATTTACTATGAATATTATATATTCATGAGCCAACTCTTAATTATAAGGACAATGTCAGAATGGGCAGGATAATGCTATAAAGAAATAGTTGCTATCATCATCCACACAGTGTTATATGTAATTAGGAATTAGCAATATTTTCATGATAATCAAGAATAGAAAAGACTATTCTAAATGAAATCAACCTGCTTAAACAGAAAAAGACTAATTAGGCTAGAAATGTTTCAAAATGTTCCTTAAAATCAGAAAAGACTGATTGCCTTGTTTTAAAAATAAATTTTAACAATACTGGTATAATTAATAAACTATCATTTATTGCTTACTCAATCTGTGTAAATATTGCATTACAAATTCAACTTTCTGAGAAAGAAATAATTATTTATGATATTAGAAATAACTACTACAGTAATCTTTAAAACTCAAAACCAAGTAAAAACCATTTGTAAGATACATGGTTTCTACTTGGAGCAAAGGATTTTATAACTAATTTGTTTCATTTTAAAATAAGGACAACTCAACATCAAAAAAGAAAAGTACATGCCTCCTTAGGCATGTATTAGAAAATACTTGGTCTGCATTGGGAAGGGTGTATGAATTGGCTTTATACCAATAATAGTAACAAACCTTCCTGTAGAGACTTTCAATTTACAAAGCATTTTGATATACTTCTATGTCTTATTTATACTCTCAATAATTCTTCAAGGTAGTTACTGTTAGCACCACTTCATGAAAATAATAAACAGACTTAGATAAATGACCCATTACAGATCAGATACAAAATAGATTTTAGCCTAGATTCTCATTCTTTGTCTCATGCTTTTCCCATTATAATATTTAGGCTGCACATTTGCCATTAAGATATGCTGTTTTAGAAAATACAATATCTATAAAATATTCTATAATACCTTTTATAACACTTCACATATTAACTTTTCTTTTTAAAAAACTTCTGTATAAGGCCATTCTTGCAAACATATCTTTTTTTTTTTCTTTGAGACAGAGTCTTGCTCTGTCACCCAGGCTGGAGTGCATTGGCATAGTCTTGACTCGCTGCAACCTCCGCCTCCCAGGTTCAAGCGATTCTCCTGACCCAGCCTCCCAAGTAGCTGGGATTACAGGCCTGCACCACCACACCCAGCTAATTTTTGTATTTTTAGTAGAGACAGAGTTTCACCGTATTGGCCAGGCTGGTCTTGAACTCCTGGCCTTAAGTGATCTGCCCACCTCGGCCTCCCAAAGTGCTGGGATTACAGGCATGAGCCACCACGCCCGGTCTAAACATATTAACTTTTGTATTTTCTACATTTTTAAAGCTCTGTAAAATATCTTGTTATCTTTTATATTCAGCATCTCTAAACTTATGTAGGAGGTAATGTTTTGAGGTACTAAGATGTGATATGCAATATCTTTTTATCCTCAAGCATTACTGTTAGACATTGACTATGGTAACTTTGGGTACAAATAAGAGATAAAAATTAAAACCTCACATTTTAGTTTAAGATATGATATTGCAAGTTTCATTTTTTCTAAAAAATTTATGCCCTTTTACATAATAATAATGCTTCCCTTACATTTCATACCATTAAGATACTTAAATGACATTTAGGATAACCTCTTGATTCTTCAAGATGTGAATTGCTAAAGTTCATTAAGATTTCTTCTAATAAATTATTGAGAAAAAATACCTTTTATATGTGCTGCTTCCTTTTTTCTTTGCTCCTCCTACATTAAAAAAAGTTATTTGTATTTTAAAATCAGAGTAGTTTTTATATAACTTCTTTCATATATTTTATATAAGAGTAACACATTTTGACATTATAATTTTTTAATGGAAAATGTTTCTTTCCACAGTAAGAATTTCTTTCACCAAAATATATTGAGAGAAAAGAAAAAGTTGAAGTATCATCTGAAATGAATTTGGATTGGTCCAAAGAGGCGGTCTTCAGGATAAGGAATAACAGGTCAAATAGGATTCGTTCTCTCCATCCTCAGCAACTTGGTCAGAACTAGAGGAGGCTAAAAAATAATTAGAATCCCTAGACTTGTTTAATGAACTAACAGCAATAATAACAAAAAAGTGAATTCTGGTTGAAGGTCTTTATAGAAATAGGAATATTATTTTTATTTTTTTAGAGACAGAGACTTGCTCTGTCACCCAGTCTGGAGTGCAGTGGCATGATCATAGCTCACTGCAGCCTCGAACTCCTGGGCTCAAGCGATCTTCCTGTCACAGCCTCCTGAGTAGCTGGACTACAGGTGCGCGCCACCATGCCTGGCTTGGGAATATTTTTTTTATCACAAATAAAACATTGTTTAAACAATATATTCCAGATATGTTCTGGGAATTGTAGTGGTGTAGTAGTTCTCAAACTTTAGGGCATTAGAATTACCTGATGTGCATGTTAAAATTCTGATTCTTGATTATAATATCAGACTCTTCTGAAACAGATTCTCTAGAAATGGGGTTGGGAATATGCATTGTAACACATTCTGCAAGTGATTCTAATTCAGGTTTTTCTTAGATCACTAGATAAACAATAGGCTAAAGCATAGAGCGTTTGGGATGGAGTGAGTGAAGATGAAGCTGGAGACACTTCATGTCTTATGTTGTGGGAGAAAATGTGTCAGTGCTCTGTGCTGATCTGCATTTGCCTGTCTCCCAAAAAAGCTTATTTGGGATACTTATATTCATTTTATTAGAATAAACCTCTTTTTTTTTTTTTGAGACAGGATCTCATTCTGTCACCCAGGCTGGGGTGCAGTGGCATGATCACAGCTCACTGCAGCCTCAAGTTCCTGGGCCCAAGTGATCTTCCTGCCTCAGCCTCCTGAGTAGCTGGAACAACAGGTGCATGCCCACCATGTCTGGTTAATTTTTTAAATTTTTTGTACAGGTGGGGTCTCACTTTGTTGCCCAGGCTGGTCTCAAACTCCTAGCTCAAGTGATTCTCCCACCGTAGCCTCCCAAAGTGCTGGGAATTACAGGCATGAGCCGCTGCACCCAACCAGCATTTTTTACAAAGCCAACTTTAATTCTTTGTCACTTTCACCTTTTATTAACAAATGCCAGTATGGGCTTCCTGACCTTACCTTGTCTAGATTTAAGACCAATTCATTCTGTGACTCCTGTATAAATTACTTTAGAATATTCCTTCTCAGAGTTTGATGTGCTGACAGATTACCCTGGGAGCTTGTTAAAATGCAGATTCTGACTCGGTAGGTCTGGGTTGGAGTATAAGAGTCTGCACTTCTAATAGGCTCACCTAGGTAATGTTGATATTGCTGATCTGGGAACCAAATACTAAGGCCCTAGACTGATTAAAATTCTACCCAAAATAAGGGAATGACAAATGGGCATTCTTATATACTGCTACATGTACACAGGTAGAATTTTTTCTAGTGAAACTTAATAAACCCACTTCTAGAAATTTATTATGCCAAGTCAATAATTTAGGTTTTGTATAAACATTCAGCTACCAGAATATTCACCCAACACTGTTTTTTAAAACCTGCAATTTCAAATCCCAAGCATATGGCTGGGTGCAGTGGCTCACGCCTGTAATCCTAGCACTTTGGGAGGCCATGATGGGTGGATCCCTTGAGCCCAGGAGTTAGAGACCAGCCTGGGCAACATAATAAAACCCCATCTCTACAAAAATACAAAAATTAGCCGGGCATGATGGTGCATGCCTGTAGAGCCAGCTACTCTGGGGGTTGAGGCGCAAGGATCTCTTGAGCCCAGAAAGTCATGCCTGCAGTGAGCCATGATCGTGCCACTACATTCCAGCCTGGGTGACAAAGCAGGGCCTTGTCTCAAAATAATTAATTAATTAATTATTAAAAAATCCCAAGAGTAAGGAAATAGCTAAATGCATTATGATACATAGATATTAATACAATGTATATTCTTTCAACTGTTAAAAATGATGCTATATATCAGTAGTTATGAAAAAATTCAGAAAATGGTGGGAATGTATCAAAAAGACAGAAGAACAATCTTGAAGCCGTACCTACTAACTAGATTTGGGAAAATTTGGGCATCTAAATAATAGTAGTGATGGATTATAATCTACTGAATGAAATAGAAATCCACAAATCCATAGTGGTAATAAAACGACAGAGAAGGGACAGCTGCTTCCTTACATTCACAGAATGCTAAATGACAATTGTGGATGGGAATGGCAGAGCTGGAAAATCACCATTTTGCTACAGTTTAGTTAAGATTTACTCAGGCACAAATAATTTTTATAGCTAGAGAGTAAAGTTTGACAAAGAGAAGGATATCTGTGTGGTTTCAAAGTGTCTTCACACAGGTCGTTTATTTATCACAAAGGTAAAATATAGGAATAATACAGTGTGGCAAAAACAAAAAACAAACATCTTGATTGTGCGATCAATCTATAATCTCTAATTAATAATACTCAGGAGTGAGGCTGGCACGGTGGCTCACACCTGTAATCCTAGTATTTTGGGAGGCTGAGGCAGGTGGATTACCTGAGGCCAGGAGTTTTGAGACCAGCCTGGCCAACACGGTGAAGCCCCATCTCTACTAAAAATACAAAAATTAGCCAGGCATGATGGTGCACACCTGTAATCCCAGCTACTTGGGAGGCTGAGGCATGAGAATCTGGGAGGTGGAGGTTGCAGTGAGCCTAGATTGCACCATGCCACTCTAGCCTGGGCCACAGAGTGACTCTGCCTAAAAACAAAAATAAAAAAACAAAAAATAATAGCAGGAGTGAACCAGAGAATATCACTATAGCTACCAGGCACATTAAATAAATAATAAGGGCATATTATGAACAACTTTATACCAATAAATTAGACAACTTAGATGGTGTGGAAAATCCCTTGAAAGGCACAAATTACCAAAACTCATTCAAGGAGCGATAGTAACATGAATAGCCCTACATCTACCAAAGAAATTGAATTCATAGCTAAAAACTGTTCCACAGTGGAAACTCTAGATGACTTCACTGGTGAATTATATCAACCATTTGATGAATAATTTATACCAATTCTATAGACAATTGAAAAAGGCAAAAATCCACAGATAAACACTGTATGCCTTCAGATGTGATAAACTAAATCTGATCACAAGGAAAAGCCAAATTGAGGAGCCACCTATTATGTATAAAATAACTGTTGTGGATTGTTCAAAAATGCCAATATCATGAAAGACAAAGAAAGGCTGAGGAATTGTCCCTAAATAAGGAAGACTGAAGAGACATGACAACTAAATGCAAATGTGATTCTGGGCTGGATCCTGTACTAAAGGGAAACAATTCTGTAAAGGACATGATTGGGATAACAGACAAAAATGGAATATGGATTTTAGATTTTATGAAAACATTGAATCAATATTAAATTTCCCCAATTTGAAAACTAAGCTACAAAAATATAATAGCGTATTTGGGCTGGGCGCAGTGGCTCACACCTGTAATCCCGCACTTGCACTTTGGGAGGCTGAAGCAGGCAGATCACTTGAGGTCTGGAGTTCGAGACCAGACTGGCCAACATGGTGAAACCCTGTCTCTACTAAAAATACAAAAATTAGCTGGGCCTGGTGGCACATGCCTGTAATCACAGCTACTTCAGAGGCTGAGGCAGGAGAATCGCTTGAACCCGGGAGGCGGAGGTTGCAGTGAGCCTAGATTGTGCCACTGCACTCCAGCCTGGGCAACAGAGAGATACTCCGTTTCAAAAGAAAAAAAAAATTATATATATATATATGAGAGTATTTGAATCAATATTAAATTTCCCTAATTTGAAAACTAAGCTATAATAATATGAGACAGTGTCTTTGTTCTTAGTATGTACACTGAAGTATTAAGGAATGAAGGAAAAGAATATGCATTCTACTTTCAAGTGGTTCAGAAAAAATATACACACACATACACCCATTTGACACAGTTCATAACTCCCACCTCTTAAACACCTTCTTCACTAGGCTTTTGGGACACCTCTTGGTTCTCTTTCTACCACACTGACTAGTGCTCAACCTCTAAAGTTTGGAGTACTTCAGGGCTAATTACAAGTACTTGATTTTTTTTTTTAAGATGGGGTTTCACTGTCTCGTCTAGGCTGGAATGCAGTGGTGCAATCACGGGCTCATGGCAGCCTCAACCTCCTATGCTTAAGCTGATCCTCCCACCTCAGCCTCCCAAGTGGCTAGAACCATATGCATGTGCCTCCACACTCAGCTAATTTTTTTTGGAGGTGTAGAGATGGAGTCTGTCTGTGTTGCCAAGGCTAGTCTTTAACTCTTGGGCTTAAGTGATCCTGCTGTTTTGGCCTCCCAAAGTACGAGGGTTATAGACATGAGCCACCATCCCTGGCCTTATCTCTTCTTAATATCACTGTACACGTCTGTTGAACATAGCAAAACTTCAGTAGAATTCTTCCCATTTCTCTAGTTTTCTAGAGGAAAATTTATTTCCTTTAAATATTTGTGTTCTCTTCTCCATTTCTCCTTACTGAGATATAATAATTTACTTTGGGTGAGTCTGATCACTGATTCCTTTGAATTGGATGGGGCTAACCTATCAAAAGTCTGAGCTCAGAAATAATGCAACTAGAGCAGAAATCAATAAAACAGAAAACAACAAAGAAAATCAATAAAACAAGTATATAGTTCTTTGAAAATATTAATAAAATTGATAAAACTCTAGCCAGAACAATTAGGGGGGAAAAAGGGAGAAAACACAAATAAATATCAGAAGTGAGCAAGAGAATATCTCTACAGGTACCAGATACATTAAATAAGTAATAAAGTAATATCATGAACAACTTTATGCCAATAATTAGACAACTTAGATGAAGTGGAAAATCCCTTGAAAGGCACAAATTACCAAAACTCATTCAAGGAGAGATAGTAACATGAATAGCCCTATGTCTACCAAAGAATTTGCATTCATGGCTAAAAACTGTTCCATAAAGGACACTCTAGATGACTAGTGAATTATACCAACCATGTGGAGAATAAATGATACCGGTTCCACACAATTGAAAAAGGCAAAAATCCACAGATGCAAAGAGCCAAACAAATCACAACCAACATTAAACATAAATAAAGCAATCTAAACCTAAGATACACATTAGAAAAACTGAACAAAAATGAACTATAATTAGACTGCTAGTATTATTTCAGTGGCAACGATGAAAGCCAGAAGGCATATTTTCCCTCTACTAAAAGAAAAGGAGTGTCAACCTATAATCCATTGAAAGAAGGAGAATAAAAAAGGTCATTTTCAGATGACCAAAACCAAGTGAGTTTGGAAACAAAAGATACCCGCTAAAATAAATTCTGAAGGATGTAATTTGCACAAAAAGAAAAGTCATCCCAGAATAACAGTTTTGATGTTGAAGGCATGAAAGACAATGAAAGTGATCAAGTTGTTGGTAAATCTAAGTAAACATTGACTGTATGGTACCTGTATGTAGAAGAGCGCGTTACTGCTGCTAATTATTTGCCATTCTCAGTGAGCTAATTATACTTTTTTTGTATCACTGACATCAAGCTTGACTAAGAAATTTACTTTGGCCAATAAAATATGAGCAGAAGTGACTAGATAGAAGCTTTAAGGGCCAACACTGTGGTTCCACATCTCTCTTCTGTCACAAGGAAAGGATGTTCTAGGATAGAGACTATCCCTTCAGCTTGGATACCAGAATGAAAAGAACATGCCAAGTAGAGCCAATGCTGACCCACAGATGATATGTAATGTGAGAAATAAACCTTTGTTGTTATAACACACTAAGAGTTTGGGTTTGTGTGTTACTGAAGTGTTACTGAGAAAAATACAAAAATGACGATAATGGTTTGTACAAGTTTTAAAAAAATAATGAAAATCTAAGACAACAATAGCAACTCTAGGGGGCACCATTATATTGTATTTCACCCAAATAATTGTCCTTGTCACACAACACTGTGAAGTAATAGATTTAATAGTTAAATATTTTCCTGCAAGGGCAGTTTAAATCCAAGACTATTTGAGCCTAACAGACATTCAAAAAACAAATAGTTACTCTTTTACAAACTATTCAGAGTATAGAAAAAGAAGAAACCCTCCCCAATCATTTTATGAGCCTAGCATAACCTTGCTACAAAGGTCTGACAGCACAATATAGGAAAGAAGATTTGGCCAGCTGCAGTAACTCATGTCTATAATTCCAGTGCTTTGGGGAGGCCAAGGTGGGAGGGTTATTTGAGGCCAAGCGTTTGAGACCAGCTTAGCCAACATGGTGAAAGCCCGTCTCTACTAAAAATACAAAAATTAGCCAGGTGTGGTGGTGAGCACCTGCAATCCCAGCTATTCGGGAGGCTGAGGTGGGAGTATCTCTTGAGCCCAGGAGTTCGAGGTTATAGTGAGCTATAATCATACCATTCCACAGTAACCTGGTTGGCAACAGTGAGTCTCTGTCTCTGGGAAAAAAAGGAAAAAAAAAAAAAAAAAAAAAAAAAGAAAGAAAGAAAGGAAATTTGAGGCTGATTTCATTCATTTACAGACATGTAAAAAAGTAAGTAAAATATTATCAAATCAAATCATCCACATGTAAAAGAAAAGACATCATGGCCTGAGCGCAGTGGATCATGCCTGTAATCCCAGCACTTTGGGAGGCCGAGACAGGCGGACCACTTGAGGTCAGGAGTTCGAGATCAGCCTGGCCAACATGGTGAAACCCCATCTCTGCTAAAAATACAAAAATTAGCTGGGCATGGGGGCGCACACCTGTAATCCCAGCTGCTTGGGAGGCTGGGACAGGAGACTTGTTTGAACCTGGGAGGAGGAGGTTGCAGTGAGCCGAGATTGCACCACTGCCTGGGCGATAGAGCAAGACTCTGTCTTAAAAAATAAAATTCTGGGCCGGCATGGTGGCTCATGCCTGTAATCCCAGCACTTTGGGAGGTGGAGGCAGGCGGATCGCGAAGTCAGGAGATTGAAAGCATCCTAGCTAATACGGTGAAACCCCATCTCTACCAACAATACAAAAAATTAGCCGGGCGTGATGACCAGCGCCTGTAGTCCCAGCTACTCGGGAGGCTGAGGCAGGAGACTGGCATGAACCTGGGAGGCGGAGCTTGCAGTGAGCCGAGATCGCAGCACTGCACTCCAGCCTGGGTGACAGAGTGAGACTCCGTCTCAAACAAACAAACAAACAAACTCTGAAGATGAATGGTGATGATGGTTGTACAACGTGAATGCACTTAATGCCACTGAATTGTACACTTCAAAATGGTTAAAATAGTAAATTTTGTTATGTGTATTTTATTACAATTTTTAAAATAAAAATAAGTAATGTACAAATATAAATAAGATTTCTTTTTGATTTAAATATATATATTTTTTAACTTTTAGGTTCAGGGGTACATGTGCAGGTTTGTTACACAGGTAAACCTGTGTCATGGGGGGTTTGTTGTACAGATTATTTCATCACCCAGGTATTAAGCCTAGTACCCATTAGTTATTTCGTACTGATTCTCTCCCTTCTCCCACCCTCCACCTTCTTATAGGCCCCAGTGTGTGTTGTTCCCCTCTATGTGTCCATGTGTTTTCAACATTTGGCTCTCACATATAAATGAGAACATGCGGTATTTGGTTTTCTGTTCCTGCATTAGTTTGCTGAAGATAATGACCTCCAGTTCCATCCATGTTCCTGCAATGGGTATGATCTCATTCTTTTTTATTCCATAATGTATATGTACCATATCTTCTTTATCCAGTCTACTACTGATGGGCATTTAGGTTGATTCCATGTCTTTGCTATAGTGAATAATGCTGCAGTGAACATACACATGCATGTGTCTTTATAATCGAACAATTTATATTCCTTTGGGTAATAGCCAGTAATGGGATTGCCGGGTCAAATGGTATTTCTGTTTTTAAGAATTGAGGAATTGCCACACTGTCTTCCACAATGATTGAACTCATTTGCACTCTCATAACAGTGTGTAAGCATTCCTTTTTCTCTGTAGTGTCACCAGCATGTTTTAAAATTTTTTTATTATTTTTTATTTTTTTGAGACAGAGTATCTGTTGCCCATGCTGGAGTGCAGTGGCATGATCTCAGCTCACTGCAACCACTGCCTCTTGGGTTCAAGTGATTATCCTGCCTCAGCCTCCCAAGTAGCTGGAATTACATGCGTGTACCACCACACCCAGCTAAGTTTTGTATTTTTTAGTAGAGATGGTGTTTTGTCTTGTTGGCCAGGCTGGTCTCTAACTCCTGACCTCAAGTGATCCACCTGCCTCAGCCTCCCAAAGTGCTGGGATTACAGGCATGAGTCACCATGTCTAGCCTTGACTTTTTAGTAATAGCCATTTTGACTGGTGAGATGGTATCTCATTGTGGTTTTGATTTGCATTTCTCTAATAATCAGTGATATTGAGCTTTTTTTCAAATGATTCTTGGCCACAGGTATGTCTTCTTTTGAAAAGTGTCTGTTCATGGCATTTGCTCACTTTTTAATGGGGTTGCTTGTTTTTTTCTTGTAAATTTGTTTAAGTTCCGGATAGATGCTGGATATTAGACCTTTGTCAGATGCATGGTTTGCAAACATTTTCTCCCATTTATAGGTTGTCTGTTCACTCCGTTGATAATTTCCTTTGCTGTGAATAAGCTCTTTGGTTCAATTAGATACCATTTGTCAATTTTTGCTTTTGTTGCAATTGCTATTGGCATCTTCATCATGAAATCTTTGCCCGTTTCTATGTCCAGAATGGTATAGCCTAGGTGGTCTTCCAGGGTTTTTATACATTTGGGTTTTATTTACATTTAAGTCTTTAATCCATCTTGAGTTAATTTTTGTATATGGTATAAGGAAGGGGTCCAGTTTCAGTCTTCTGCATGTGGCTAGCCAGTTATCCCAGCACCATTTGTTGAATAGAGAATCCTTCCCCCATTGCTTGTTTTTGTCAGGTTTGTCAAAGATCAGATCATTGTAGGTGTGTGGCCTTACTTCTGGGTTCTGGGTTCTGTGTCCTGTTCCATTGGTCTATGTGTCTGTTTTTGTACCAGTACCATGCTGTTTTGGTTACTGTAACTCTACAGTATAGTTTGAAGTGGAGTAGTGTGATGCTTCCAGCTTTGTTCTTTTTGCTTAGGATTTCCTCGGCTACTCAGGCTCTTTTTTGTTCCAGTGAGCTCAGATCACGCCACTGCACTCCAGCCTGGGTGACAGAGCAAGACTCCATCTCAAAAAAAATCAAAATCAAAATAGAAATAATAAAATAAAATGGTTTTTTTTCTAGTTTTATGAAGAATGTCAATGGTAGTTTAATAGGAATAGCATTGAATCTATAAATTGTTTTGGGCAGTATGGCCATTTAAACAATATTGATTCTTCCTATCCATGAGCATGGAAGGTTTTTCCATTTGCTTGTGTCATCTCTGATTTCTTTGAGCAGTGTTTTGTAGTTCTTCTTATAGAGTTATTTCACCTCTCTGATTAGCTGTATTCATAGGTATTTTATATGTTTTGTGGCAATTGTGAATGGGATTGCATTCCTGATTTGGTTCTCAACTTGACTGTTGTTGGTGTATAGGAATGTTGGTAATTTTTGCACATTGATATTGTATCCTGAGACTTTGCCAAAGTTGTTTATCAGCTTAAGGAGCTTTTGGGCTGAGACAATGGGATTTTCCAGATAGTGGATCATGTCATCTGCAAATAGGGATAGTTTGACTTCCTCTCTTCCTATTTGGATGCCCTTTATTTCTTTTTCTTGCCTGATTGCCCTAGCCAGGACTTCCTGTACTATGTTGAGTAGGAGTGGTGAGAGAGGGCATTCTTGTCTTGTGCCTGTTTTCAAGGGGAATGCTTCCAGCTTCTGCCCATTCAGTATGATGCTGGGTATGGGTTTGTCATAGATGGCTCTCATTATTTTGAGGTATGTTCCTTCAATACCTAGTTTATTAAGACTTTTTAACATGAAGTTGTGCTGAATTTTATTGAAAGGCTTTTCTGCATCTATTGAGATAATCATGTTTTGTTTTGTTTTGTTTTGTTTTTGACAGAGTTTCACTCTCGTTGCCCAGGCTGGAGTGCAATGGTGTGATCTCGGCTCACCACAACCTCCGCCGCCCAGGTTCAAGTGATTCTCCTGCCTCAGCCTCCCGAGTAGCTGGGATTACAGGCATATGCCACCATGCCTGGCTAATTTTGTATTTTTAGTAGAGATGGGGTTTCTCCATGTTGGTCAGGCTGGTCTTGAACTCCCAACCTCAGGTTATCTGCCCTCCTTGGCCTCCCAAAGTGTTGAGATTACAGGTGTGAGCCACTGTGCCCAGTCCAATCATGTGGTTTTTTTTTCTTTAGTTCTGTTTATATGATGAATCACATTTATTGATTTATGTTGACCCAACCTTGCATCCCAGGAATAAAGCCTACTTGATCACAGTGAATAAGTTTTCTCATGTGCTGCTGGATTTGGTTTGCCAGTATTTTGTTGAGGATTTTTGCATCAGTGTTCATCAAAGATATAGGCCTGAAGTTTTCTTTTTGTTTTGTGTCTCTGCCAGGTTTTGGCATCAAGATGATGCTGGCCTCATAGAATGAGTTAGGGAGGAGTCCCTCCTCCTTAATTTTTTGGAATAGTTTTAAAAGGAATGGTACTAGCTCTTCTTTGCACATCTGGGAGAATTCAGCTATGAATCCATCTGGTCCTGGGTTTTTTTCTGGTTGGTAGCCTGTTTATCACTGACTGAATCTCACAACTTATTATTGGTCTGTTCAGTGATTAAATTTCTTCTTGGTTGTCTTAGGAAGGTGTATGTATCCAGGAATTTATCAATTTCTTCTAGATTTTCTAGTTATGTGCATAGAGGTGTCCATAATATTCTCTGATGGTTATTTGTATTTCTATGGGTCACTGGTAATACCCCCCTTGTCATTTATGGTTGTATTTATTTGAACAATCTCTTTTCTTCTCTACTAGTCTAGCTAGCAGACTATTTTACTATTTTTTTTCAGAAAACCAACTCCTGGATTCATTGATCTTTTGAATTTTGTGTGTGTGTGTGTGTGTGTGTGTGTGTGTGTGTGTGTGTCTCATTCTCTTTCAGTTCAGCTCTGATTTTGGTTCTTTCTTGTCTTCTGCTAGCTTTGGGATTTGTTTGCTCTTGGTTCTCTAGTTCTTTTAGTTTGATGTTAGGTTGTTAACTTCATATTTTTCTAACTTGCTGATGTGGGCGTTTAGTGCTATAAGTTTCCCTTTTAATACTGCCTTAGCTATGTCCCAGAGATTCTGGTATGTTGCACCTTTGATCTCATTAGTTTCAAAGAACTTCTTGATTTCTGCCTTAATTTCATTGTTTACCCAAAAGACATTCAGGAGCAGTTTATTTAATTTCCATGTAATTATATAGTTTTGAGTGAATTTCTTAGTCTGTTTCTAATTTGATTGTGTTTTGGTCTGAGAGATAGATTGTTAGGATTTCTGTTCTTTTGCATTTGCTGAGGAGTGTTCTACTTTTTTTTTTCTTTTTTTTTTTTTTGACAGAGTCTTGCTGTGTCATCCAGGCTGGAGTGCAGTGGTGCCATCTCAGCTCACTGCAACCTCTGACTCCCAGGTTCAAGTGATTCTTCTGCCTCAACCTCCTGAGTAGATGGGATTATAGGCACATGCCACCATGCCTGGCTAATTTTTGTATTTTTAGTAGAGACAGGGTTTCACCATGTTGGCCAGGCTGGTCTCAAACTGTCTGCTTTGGCCTCCCAAAGTGCTAGGATTACAGGCATGAGTGACTGTACCCAGCCAGAGTGTTTTACTTCTGATTATGTAATTGATTTTAGAATACGTGCCATGTGGCAATGAGAACAATGTATATTCTGTTGTTTTTGGGTGAAGAGTTCTGCAGATGTCTATCAAGTCCATTTGATTCAGTGCTGAGTTCAGGTCCTGAATGTCTTTGCTAATTTTCTGTCTCATTGATCTGTCAAATATTGTTAGTAGGGTGTAAAACTCTCCCACTACTATTGCGTGGGAGTCTAAGTCTCTTTGAAGTTGTGTTTAAGAACTTGCTTTATGAATCTGGATGCTCTTGTGTTGGGTGCATAGATATTTAGAATAGTTAGATCTTCTTGTTAAATTGAACCCTTTACTATTAAGTAATGCCTTTCTTTGTCTTTTTTAAACACTTGCTGGTTTGAAGTCTGTTTTGTCTGAAACTAGGATTACAACCCCTGCTTTTTCTGTTTTCCATTTGCTTGGTAGATTTTTCATCATTCTTTTATTTTGAGCCTATGTGTATCGTTGCATGTGAGATGGGTCTCTTGAAGACAGCATATCAATGGGTCTTGCTTCTTTTTTTTCCGGCTTGCTACTGTGTCTTCTAATTAAGACATGTAACCCAGTTGCATTCAAGGTTAATATTGATATGTGTGGATTTGTCCTGCCATCACTATGTTAACTGGTTATTTTGCAGACTTGCTTACGTGGTTGCTTTATAGTGTCACTGGTCTGTATACTTCAGTGTTTTTGTAGTAGCTGGTAAGGGTCTTTCCTTTCCATATTTGGTGCTTCCTCCAGGAGTGTTTATAAGGCAGATATGGTGGTAACAAATTCTCTCAGAATTTGCTTGTCTGAAAAGGATCTTATTTCTCCTTTGCTCATGAAGCTTAATTTGGCCAGATATGAAATTCTGGGTTGGAATTTCTTGTCTTTGAGAATGCTGAATATTGGCTCCCAATCTCTTCTGACTTGTAGGGTTTCTTTTGAGAGGTCTGTAGTTAGTCTGATGGGCTTCCCTTTGTAGGTGGCCTGACCTTTCTCTCTAGCTGCCTTTAACATTTTTCTTTCATTTCGACCTTGGAGAATTCAATGATTATGTGTCTCGGGGATAATATTCTTGTGAAGTATCTCACTGGAGTTCTCTGTATTTCCCTGAAAGAGATGGATTATATCCTGAAATATATTTTCCACACTGGTTCCATTCTCCCCATCTCTTTTGGGGATACCAATGAATCATAAATTAGGTCTCTTTACATAATCCCATATTTCTCAGAAGTTTTATTCATTCTTTTTTCTCTATTCTTGTTGACTAATTTCAGAAAGCCCATCTTCAAGCTCTGAGATTCTTTCCTCTGCTTAGTCTATTCTGCTATTAATACTTGTGATTGCATTATGAAATTCATGTAGTGTGTTTTTCAGCTCTATCAGGTTTGTGAGGTTCTTCTCTATACTGGCTATTTTGTCTGTCAGCTCCTGCATCATTTTATCATGACTTTTAGCTTCCTTGCACTGGGTTTCAATGCACTTCTGTAGCTCAGTAATCTTCATTACTATTCATATTCTGAATTATATTTCTGTCATCTCAGCCATCTCAGCCTGGTTCAGAACCTTTGCTGAAGAGGTGATATGGTCATTTGGAGGAAAGAAGGCTCTCTGGCTTTTTGAATTATCAGGGTTTTTGCACTGTGGGTTTATCTACCATCAATCTCTGAGGTTGCTGACCTGTGGATGTTTTCTTTTTCCCCTTCTCCTATTTGATGACCTTGAGGGTTTGATTGTGGTATAAGGTAGATTCAACTAACTGGCTTCATTTCTGGAATATTTTAAGGGGCCAATCCTCAGCTCCCAATTCTTAGACTGTGTGCTCTAACTCTAAGGGACTTGTACTGGGCCCCGACTTTGCTCTCTGGCTCAAGGTTGGGAATTCACTTTGCTGGGGGAACCGAGGTGCTCTTGGACCACTGGTCATTACACTCCAATGGGTGGTGTCAACCAAAGCATTTAGTAGTGTGGCAGCAGTGAGATCATTTCTATAAACTAGCCAGAAAATGACTATTTCTACAGGACAGCAATCCATGGCCAATCATTGTTTATTTTAGGTTTAAAAGTAGAAAGTTGTAAAAGACCATTGCTCTTACTCTAATGACACAAGCAATAGGGATAAGCTTAACTATCTTTTTAAAAATTTTTTTTCTTCCTTCCTTTCTCTCTCTTTCTCACTCTTTCTTTTTGCTAGAGATGATGTCTTGCTTTGTTGTCTAGGCTGGTCTCAGACTCCTGTGCTCAAATGATCTTCCTGCCTCAGCTTCTCACAGTGCTAGGATTACAGGTGTGAGCCACCAAGCCTGGCCAATAATCATCTTTTAAAAATAAAACAAAAAGCTAAACTCCAGAAAGTGACAAACCCTTCATAAGAGAGAAGACATCTACAGTAGCTCTTACCACTGACTAAAATGGAGAAAGGAGGAGGAGGAGGAACTGCCATAAATGAGAGAAGAATTGCAAAAGCAATTCACAGATGCAAAGCAAAGCAATTCAATGTGTTTACTTTTTCAACAAATAATACTGGAACAATTAGACATGGGTACTGCCAAAAATGAACCTTGACCTAAACCTCACACCTTATTCAAAACAATTAATGGTTGGACTTGGTGGCTCACACCTGTAATCCCAGCATTTTTGGAGGCCAAGGTGGGCAGATCACCTGAGGTCAGGAGTTTAAGACCAGCCTGACCAACATGGAGAAAGCCCTATCTCTACTAAAAATACAAAATTAGCCAGGCATGGTGGTGCATGCCTATAATCCCAGCTACTCAGGAGGCTGAGGCAGGAGAATCACTTGAACCTGGGAGGCGGAGGTTACAGTGAGCCAAGATAGCACCATTGCACTCCAGCCTGGGCGAGAAGAGTAAAACTCCGTTTCAAAAAAGAAAAAAAAATTAACTAAAAATGGACTAAACATAGAAATGTAAGATGTAAAACTATGATAGTCAAAATAATCTTGAAAAAGAACAAAACTGGAAGGCTCACACTTCCTGATATTAAAATTTACTACAAAGTTACAATAATCAAGACAGTATGATATTGGTATGAGACATATAAATCAATGACATAGAACTGAGAGTCCGGAAATAAACACTCACACTTGCAGTCAACTGATTTTCGATAAGTGTGCTGAGACAATGGAATGGGGAAAAAAGACTTTTCTCCAAATGGTGTTGGGACAATGAGATATCCATTGCAAGTGAATGAAGTTGGAGACATATATCATACATGAAAACACGTATTTTTAAATGACTAAAATAATATAGATAGTATCAAATGCTGACAAGGATGCTTAGAAACTGCATTTCTTGGAGTGTAGTGGCACACGTCTATAGTGTTAGCTACTCAGGGGACTGAAGTGGGAGGATCACTTGAGCCCAGGAGTGAAGAGTCTAGCCTGGGCAACATAGCAAGGCCCTTGTCTCTTTAAAAAAAAAGGAAGAAAGAAACTGGATCTCTCATACATTACAGTTGGAAATGTAAAATGGGACAGTTATTTTGGAATAAAGGCTGACAGTTTCTTAAAAAATTAAGTGCATAGTGGTTTTTGCCTTTAGTTCTGTTTATATGATGAATAACATTTATTGATTTGTATAGGGTGAACCAACCTTGCATCGCAGGAATAAAGCCTACTTAATTGTGGTGAATAAACTTTCTCATGTGCTTCTGGATTTGGTTTGCCAGTATTTTGTTGAGGATTTTTGCATCAATGTTCATCAAAGATATAGGCCTGAAGTTTTCTTTTTGTTTTGTGTCTCTGCCAGGTTCTGGGTCTCACCATACGACCTAGAAACTGCATTCCTGGGCATTTATTCTAGAGAAATGAAAACTTATCTCTACAGAAAAACCTGTACATGAATGTTTGTGGCACCTTTATTTGCCAGCTCCAAACTGGAAATATCTCAAATATCCCTCAGTGCATAAATGATTAAACTCTGTGGTTTAATCATTAGCATAACACACAATGTTACACTACTCAGTCATGAAAAAGAACCAACTATTGATGCAGCAACTTGGAGAGATCATATGGATATTATTACGAACTGAATGTATGTGTCAGCTCAAAATTCATACACTGAAATCTTAACCCCCAGTGTGATGATATTAGGAGTTGGAGCCTTTGGGAAGTAATTAAGACATGAGGACTTGGACTCTCATGAATGGAATTCGTGCCTTTATAAGAAGAGATGTGAAAGTGTGCTCGTACTCTCTCTGCTCCCTGCCATATGGAGACACAGCAAGAAAAAGGCCATCTTCAAACCAGGAAGAGGGCCTTCACCAGAACCGGATCTTTCAGCTCTTGATCTTGGACTTCTCAGCCTCCAAAACTGAGGGAATTAAATGTTGTTTAAGCCACCCAATCTATGTTATTTTTGCTATAGCAGCCTGAAATGAATAAGACAGGTATTAAACTGGGTCTCTTGGGGTATGGTGGCACATGTTTGCAGTCCAAGCTACTCAGGAGGCTGAGGTGGAAGGATCCCTTGAGTCCATGAGTTCAAGGTTACAGTGACCTATGATTGTGCCACTGCACAATCTCAAAAGAAAAGCCAAAAGTCAAAAGACCACATGCTACATGACTCCATTTATATAACATTCTGGAAATGATAAAATTATAGAGATGGGCAACAGATTACTGGTTGCCAGGAGCTAGGGAAAGGGAGGAAGAGAGTGAGTATAAAGAGTACCAGGGGCTGGGTGCAGTGGCTCACACTCAATCCCAGTGCTCTGGGAGGCTGAAGAGGATTGCTTGTGGCCAGGAGTTTGAGACCCCATCTTTACAAAAAATTTAAAAATTTTGCTGTGTGGCCAGGCACAGTGGCTTACACGTATAATCCCAGCACTTTGGGAGGCTGAGGCAGGCGGATTGACTAAGGTCAGGAGTTTGAGACCAGCCTGGCCAACATGGTGAAACCCCGCCTCTACTAAAAATGCAAAAATTAGCCAGGTGTGGTGGTAGGCTCCTGTAATCCCAGCAACTTGAGAGGTTGAGGCAAGAGAATCACTTGAACTGGGAAAGCAGATGTTGCAGTGAGCCAAGATCGTGCCACTGCACTCAAGCCTGGGTGACAGAGCCAGACTCCATCTCAAAAAAAAAAAAAAAAAAGCAAACAAAACAAAATCAACATTCCAATTTAAAAAGTGGGTAAAAGACTGAAACAAGCAGGTCATATATACAAATATATTCAGCTAGCCAACAAGCTCACCGTCTTTAGTCATCAGGGAAATATAAATTAAAAGTGATTTTATTTTATTTTAATTTAATTTTTTGAGGCGAAGTCTTGCTCTGTCACCCAGGCTGGAGTGCAGTGGCGCAGTCTCTGCTCGCTGCAACCTCTGCCTCCCAAATTCAAGCAATTCTCCTGCCTCAGCCTCCCAAGTAGCTGGGATTACAGGCAAGCACCACCACACTCAGATAATTTTGTTTTGTTTTGTTTTGTTTTCAGTAGAGATGGGAGTTTGCCATACCAGCCAGTCTGATCTTGAATTCCTGACCTCAGGTGATCTGCCCACCTCGGCCTCCCAAAGTGCAGGGATTACAGGAGTGAGCCACTGTGCCTGGCCTAAAAGCGCATTTAAATGCCGTTTTATACCCACTAAAATAGCTAAAATTGAAAACACTAATGACAACACCATTTGTTGGCAAGTACATGGAACAATTGAAACTCTCACTTATTGCTGGTGGGAGTGAAATAAGTTACAATCACTTTGGAAACCTGCTCAGCAGTTTCTTATAAAGTTACATATATGTCACCCCAAGCCTTGACAATTCCATGTTCAGGTACTTTCCCATGAAAAATCAAAGTATAGGCTGGGCATGGTGGCTCACGCTTGTAATTCCAGCACTTCGGGAGGCCAAGGCGGGCGGATCACTAGAGGTCAAGAGTTCTAGTCCATTCTGGCCAACATGGTGAAACCTGATCTTTACTAAAAATACAAAAAATTAGCTGGGCGTGGTGGCATGCACCTGTAGTCCCAGTACTTGGGAGGCTGAGGCAGGAGAATCGCTTGAACCCGGGAGGTGGAGGTTGCAGTGAGCTGAGATCATGCAACTACATTCCAGCCTGGGTGACTGAGTAAAACTCTGTCTCAAAAAATAAAAAAAGAAAGAAAGAAAGAAAAATGGCCCAGGGGCCATGGCTCACGCCTGTAATCCCATCACTTTGAGAGGCCAACGGAGGCAGATCACAAGGTCAGGAGATTGAGACCATCCTGACTAACACAGTGAAACCCTGTCTCTACTAAAAATACAAAAAATTAGCCGGGCGCAGTGGCGGGTGCCTGTAGTCCCAGCTACTGAGGAGGCTGAGTCAGGAAAATGGCGTGAACCCGGGAGCTTGCAGTGAGCTGAGATCAGGTCAATGCACTCCAGCCTGGGTGACAGAGCGAGGCTCCGTCTCGATACAAAATAATAATAATAATAAAAGAAATGAAAATATATGTTCACTAAAAGTATGTGGTTGTTTAGAGTAGCCTTATTTATAGTAGTCAAAAACTAAAAACAACCCAATATCCATCAACAAGAGAATGCATAAATAAAATGTTCTTATAATGAACTACCACTTATCAATAGAAAGAACAAAGTTCTAACACACACAATAACATGGGTGAACCCCAAAACTTTTATTAAGTGAGAGTAGTCAGACAGAAAAGATATAATTTAATTTATATGTAATTTTGGAACAGATAAAAACTAAACATTGTCAGAAATCAGAAAGTTGCTGGGTGCAGTGGCTCATGCCTATAATCCCAGCACTTTGGGAGGCCGAGGCGGGTGGATCACCCGAGGTCAGGTCGTCGAGACCAGCCTGGCCAACATGGTGAAACCCCGTCTCTATTAAAAATACAAAATTAGCTGGGTTTGGTGACATGTGTCTGTAGTCCTAGCTACTCTGGAGGCTGAGGCAGGAGAATCGCTTGAACCCAGGAGGCAGAAGTTGCAGTGAGCTGAGACGGCACCACTGCACTCCAGCCTGGGCGACAAGAGAGAAACTCCATCTCAAAAAAAAAACAGACAAAAAATCAGAAAGCTGATACCTGGGATGGGTAGAGGAATTGACTGGAAAGGAGACAAGAGAGAATTTTCTTAGATGATTAAAATGTTCTGTAGTTTGTTTTAGGTGTTGGTTGAATGTATACACAGTTGTCAATGTTCATTAAGTGGAGTATCTAAATTCTTTGCATTCTATTATAGGTAATTAATCTCAAAATATTTTAAAAATTGTATCAATAAAATATTTTTAAAATCACATTAATTTCACTTTAGTGGCATTCTTCTACAAAATCCATAACCCAAGTTATAAATAATGAAAAAAAATTAAACAAACCCCAATTAAGGGACATTTTACAAACATGACCAGCACTCCTCAAAACTGTAAAGGTCAGATTAAACAAGAAAGATGGAGATACAGTCACAGAGCAGAGGAAATTAAAGAGACAAAGGCAATGTAGGATCCTGGATTAGGTCCTGAAATAGCAAAAGTACACTCATGTAAAAGCTGGTGAAATCTAAATAACATCTGGAGTTTAGTTAATAATAATGTACCAGTGTTGGTTTCTTAGTTTTGACAAATGTACTATGGTAACTTAAGATTTTAGCACTGGAGGAAAACTGGGTGAAGGGTATAGGAAAATTTTATATTATCTTTATGACTTCTCTATAAATCATAGATTATTCTAAAATTAAAAGTTTACTTAAAATCATTTCACAAAAGCACAAGTATATAAATATTTCAGTAATAGGAGTTGGGTGCAGTGGCTCACACCTGTAATCAGCACATTGGGAGACTGAGGCAGGAGGCTCACTTGAGCCCAGGAGTTCGAGATTAGCCTGGGCAACACAGCAAGACTCTATCTCTACAATTTTTTTTTTTTTAAGTGGACATAGTGGTGTGTATCTATAGCTCCAGCTACTCAGGAGGCTGAGGTGGGAGGATCCTTTGAGTCCAGGAGTTCAAGATTACAGTGACCTGTGATTGTGCCACTGCACTCCAGCCTGGGCAACAGAGCAAGACCTTGTCTCAAAAAAATTCCAGAAATAAAAACTAACAATGTAATCATAGAACCAGTTAACTCTGGTTAAACTTTGTCAGTAGCAATTGTAACAAAATAATGAGTTTCTCAGTTGCAGTGGGCTCAGGTTGCAAGTCACACTTGAGCATACCTAGATGAACCAATCATGCCTGATATGTGACCCAGAGGTGATTAGAATGGAAAGTTAACCACGTGCAGAATCTAAGTAACTTGAGTTGAGGAACAGGGACCCAATTAAGAAGTGAAGGGGTGCCCTATTTTTGTTTTTTGATTTTAGAGCTGAGGTCTCGCTATGTTGTCCAGGCTGGTCTTGAACTCCTGAGCTCAAGCGATCCACCCACCTCAGCATCCCAAAGTGCTGGGATTACAAGTATGAGCCACTGCATCTAGCTCCTGTTTTGCTGAAGTACAAATTTAAAACCCAAGGACCTGGCACCTCCTCTTTGGGATCCAATCAGATCAAGCCTTGTTGCATTTTTCTATCTCCTTCATAGTTACTGTCTGCCTTTCAGATCTGCTCCCAGCCCCAGCTTAGTGTGGCATATTTGAGCATTGCCTTCTAACTCCTTGCCCAGTCGACCTTGCAATGAAGCTTTTTTTTTCTCAAAACTGGTGCCATAGTATTGGCTTCTATGCATGTCAGACAGAATGCCCATAGATTGGTAACAAAATAAGATGTGCAAGGCTTCTATAAAGTTAATTATAAGCTAGTCATGGTGACTCATTCCTATAATCCAGCACTATGCCCCCTTTATAACTTAGGATAGGTTCACAAGGCCTTTCAAGAATATAGAAATAAAGTATTGCCTCCTCCTGGAAGACTTAGTCGTACTAAAAACTTGAAACTAAAAACCCTACTGCTATTAAACTTCAAGGGAATCACTACCTGGATATATGTCCAGGATTAAGCCTGTTTCTTATAAGTCCTCACAAGCCTAAGAGGAGGATACCAGACTGATGTTTGTAACCCCCTAAAAGACTGAAAACTATTATTTCACAAATACATAAATAGATAATGTGATGCCATGGGTGGGCATAGGAGCATTAATTTTTCTCTTCCTTCTAATTTCTTTTCTTGTTTAACGTCCTAGTAAAGTTTATACTTTCTAGATTCCACATAAAGATGATACTGGCACAAGGCTTCCAACCCATCCCATCTTTTGACCTGGAAAATAAAAACACCTTACTGTTGGGCCCCTTGGATAAGGTATCCAGAGATTTTTACCACTCCAATGCTAGGCAGGGCCTATACCCATAAAACGAGCAAGAAGCAGTTACAGCAGATGGGTCTCTGCCCTTCCACAGGCCCTTTAAGATTAAGGAAGAGTAATCTCTGAGGTGGGATAAGGTTAGGAAACCGGCAGGACTTGTTTTCTGGTCACAATACTACTGACCAAAACAGGATCTTGTCCAGACAGAATAAAGTGAAGAAACCCATAGGAACCAGCAGATGGTGACAAAAGCCATCCCTAGCTGCCTTCATTGCTCATTAACATAAGATACTACGACCAGTGCCATGGCAGTGACCCAGAAGTTATCACCACTTTCCATGGCAATGACTCAGATATTAGTGCCCCTTTCCTAGAAAGTTCTAAGTAATCCATTCTTCCATTTGCATTGATCCATCCCTTAATTTGCATGTAATTGAATGTAGGTTTACTGAGTAAAATCACAGTTGATAAGAGCCCATAGATTGCTGTCTCTGGATGTGCTGCCTACGAATTAGCCCCGCTCTGCAAAGAGCAGTAATGTTCAACAAAAGTTTGCTGTCCAACACCACCAGTTTGCCCTTGAATTCTTTCCTGGCTTCCTCCTAGGCTAAGCCCCAGTTTTGAGGCGGCTGCCCTGCAACAAAAACACACCTTTAAAATAGTGCAAAGAGGCCAGGTACAGAGGCTCATGCCTATAATTCCAGCACTTTGGAAGGCCGAGGTGGGCAGATCACTTGAGGCCAGGAGTTCAAGACCAGGCTGACCAACATGGCAAAACCCCATCTCCACTAAAAATACAAAAATTTGCAGGGCATGGTGGCGGGCACCTATAATCCCAGCTACTCCAGAAGCTGAGGCAGGAGAATCATGTGAACTCTGGAGGTTGGAGTGCAGTTACCTGGGCAACAGAGTGAGATCCGTCTCAAAAAAAAAAAAAAAAAAAAGAAAAGAAAAGGAAAGAAAAATTGACTGGACTTGGTGGCTCACACTTGTAAGTAATCCCAGGACTTTGGGATGCCAAGGCAGGTGGATCACCTGAGGTCAGGAGTTCCAGACCAGCCTGGCCAACATGGTGAAACTCTGTCTCAACTAAAAATACA
This sequence comes from Macaca mulatta, assembly GCF_049350105.2. Lineage (NCBI taxonomy): Eukaryota > Metazoa > Chordata > Mammalia > Primates > Cercopithecidae > Macaca > Macaca mulatta. The sequence continues at coordinate 189,542,629 of NC_133406.1, forward strand.
AAAATTAGCTGGGCGTGGTGGCGGGAGCCTGTAATCCCAGATACTTGGGAGGCTGAAGCAGAAGAATTGCATGAACCCAGGAGGCGGAGGCTGCAGTGAGCCAAGATCACACTACTGCATTCCAGCCTGGGAGAAAAGAGTGAAACTCCGTCTCAGAAAAAAAAAAAAAAGAAGTGCAAAGAGCAGTAAAAAAATGGATGAAAACGTTTAAATTTACATAAGTGAAAGAGGATTAGATATCCCAAATAAATAACTCTTTCAAAGTTTCATAATAAACAGGCAAATAATCTAATAATAAAAGATAACAAAGATTTTACATAAGAGGAAACCAAAATGGCCAATACACTTTTGTTTTTTTTTTGGAGACAGGCTCTTGCTATGTTGGTTAGGCCGGTCTCGAACTCCTGAGCTCAAGGGATCTGCCCGCCTCTGCCTCCCAAAGCGCTAGGATTATAGATGTGAACCACCACGCCTAGCCCCGATGTACTTTCGAACTTTTGAAAAGACAATCATCTCATTTATTAGCAGAAAAATACAAATTGAAACTGCAGTGAAATACAAAGAGATACAAGCCATGGGCTGGGAAAAAATATTTGCAAAGGACATGTCCGATAAAGGATTATTGCTCTTTATATATATATAATGTGTGTGTGTATATATATATGTGTGTGTGTGTATGTGTATAAAATATATATTTTAAACTTGTTATATATAAGTTCTTTATAACTTAAATATACTTACGTTCTTTAAAATTCAGCAATAAGAAAATGAATAACCCAATTAAAAATAAATGAAAGATCTGAACAGCTGTCTCATCAAAGAATATATACAGATAGCAAATAAGCACATGAAAAGAGGTTCAACATCACATGTTACGAGGGAATTGCAAATTAAAATGAGATACCACTACACATCTATTAGAATGGTGAAACTCCAAAACACTGACAACAACAAATGCTGGTGAGAATGTGGAGCAATGGGAACTCTCATACATTGCAGGTGGAAATGCAGACTGATATAGTTTGGGAGAAAAAGAAAAATTGGCATTTTCTTATAGAACTACACACATTTGTACCATAAGATCCATAATTGTGTTCCCTGGTATTTATGCAAATAAGTTGAAAATTTACGTTTATACAAAACCTCCACACATATGTTTATAGTAACTTTATTCATAATTGCCAAAACTTGGAAAAAACGAAAATGTCCTTCCACAGGTGAGTGGATAAATAAACTATGGCATACCCACACAATGGAATATTATTCCGTGCTAAAAAGAAATAGGCTAGGTTATAGTTTCAATGTTTGTCCTTCCAAAACTCATGTTGAAACTTAATCCACAATGTGGCAGTATTCAGAAGGTGGGGCCTTTAAGAAGTGATTGGGTCATAAATAGATTAATCCATTAATGGTTTAATGGATTAACAGATTAATGGGTTATCCCAGGATTGAGACTAGTGGCTTTCTAAGAAGTCAAGAGACTCGAACTAGCACATTCAGCCCCTTCACCATGTGATGCCCTATGCCACCTCAGGACTTTGCAGAAATCCTACCAGCAAGAAGGCTCTCACCAGATGTGTCCCTCCTTGACCTTAGACTTCCAAACTCCAGACTGTAAGAAATACATTTCATTTTTTACAAATTACCCAGTTTCAGGTATTCTGGTATAAGCAACAGAAAACAGACTAAGACAGGCCATCGAGCCATGAAAATACATGGAGAAAGCTTAAATGCACATTGCTAAGTGAAAGCAGCCAATATGAAAAGACTACGTACTGTGTGATTCCAACTACATGACAACTGTGCCTATTCTAGGAAAGGCAAAAACTATGGAAACACTAAAACGATCAGGGGTTGCCAGGGGTTAGAGTAGAGGGAGGGATAAATCAGAGAAGCACAGAGGACTTTTAGGATAATGGAACTATTCTGTATGATACTAATAAAGACATGATTGTACATTTGTCAAAACCCATGGACTACATAATATCAAAAGTGAACATTATTGTAACCTATGAATTTTGGATTATTATGTATCAATGTGGGTTCATCAATGGTAGCATATGCACCTCTCTGGTGCAGGATGTGGATAGCTGGGGAGGCTGTGCCTGTGTGGGGGAAAAGAATACAGAGGGACTCTGCACTTTCTGCTCAATTTTGCTGTGAATATACAATGGCTTGAAAAAAATTAGGTATGAAGACTACAGATACCATTACACATCCATTAGATTGTCAAAAATGTAGAAGCCTGTAAATGTCAAGATTGTTGAAAATATGAAGTAATCTGTGCACTTACATATGTTTTGGGGGAACGTATATTGACACAGCTACTTTGGAAAACAATTTGAGATTATCTAATAAGGTTGAATATACACTGACCCCATAATGCAGCAATTCTACTCTTAAGTGTAGCCCCTATAAAGATTTCATAGAGGAACAACTTAAAACAACCCCAAACTTAATGTAAATCACAGAAAAGTTGGTATTTTCACACAATGGAATACCAAATAACAGTAAAAGCAATGAACTATGGCTATGTACATCAACTAGATGAATCTCAGAAATGCAATACTGCACAAAAAAGGAAAGATTAGATATGGAGTTCAAAACACATGAAATTTAATAATATATTATTCTGTAATATTTATGGCAAAACTATAGGGCAAAGTAAGGAAATAATTAACTGCAACTACAGGACAGTGGTTCCTTTAGTGGAGGGTGGGAGTTGGAGGTGTGACAGATATATAACACTCAGAATATCTCAAAGGTACTGGTAATATTCTATTTTTATTCTGGGTAGTGAGTATAAAAAATCCATGTATTATTTAAATTGCCTGTGTATGTGTGTATGTGTATATATATTGTTCTGCATGTATGTCATATTTCACAATAAAAGTTTTTGTTAGAAATCAATCTCTAGTTTTTTATTATATTAAACCTATTTTTGTTATCATTTTATCCTCCTGCCCCATAGAAGTCTGCCTGTAGTAGAAGAGGAAGAAGCCAGTACAGAGGCAGGAATTAATAAAAAGAGGGACGATACGAAAGAGTTCTTTCATACTGGAATTGCCTGGCTGAGGTGGACACTACCTTATTCTTTTTATACTACTTTTTTTCTTATTGTAGTTTGAATGAGGTCCCTGTCACTGAATATCAAGGATCCTGAATAACAGCCTTAAGAAAGAAGGAAACTTTGTCATTTGCGACAACCTGGATGAACCTGGAGGACATCACATTAAGCGAAAGAAACCAGGCACAGAAAGACAAATACCCTATGATTTCACTCCTATGTGGAATCGAAAAAAGTTGAACTCGTAGAAGCAGACAGTAGAATGGTGGGCTAGGGTGGCAGGATACCAGGGACTGGGGGTGGCAGGGTGACAGAGGAGATGTCGCTCAAAGGATACAAAATTTCAGTTAGTTAGGAGGAATAGATTCAAGGAATCTATTGTACAACATGGTGATTATAGTTAATAATGTATTGTAGTGTTGAAAATCTCTAGGAGAGTAGATTTTAAGCGTTCTCACCACAAAAAAATGACAAGTATTTGAGATAACACACGTGTTAATTAACATGATTTAGCCATTCCACAAAGTACACATATTTCAAAACATCATGTTGTACATGATAAATATATGCAATGTTTATCAATTAAAAAATAAATAATTAAAAAGAATCCTGAATAATATTTTGTGTTTACTTGTGCGTTATTTCTCTCTCCCACTACACTAAAAATTTCATAAAAGCAGGGGCTACTATCTCCCTTGTTCACCTCCAAATTCCCAGTGGCCTGACACAATGCCTGGCGTATAAGCACTTCTTACATATTTGTTGAATGAATAATAAACAACCTAATTAAAATTGCATTCATGACACTTGTAGTTGTCTATTTGTGTCTATACATCGTTAAGTATGGTGGTATTATTATATCATTAGTACTTAGCAAAATACCTAGTACATGATGAATACTGAATAAATTAATATTAAATGCATACACAGAAACAATTTTTCTCTGCAATGCAATCTCTATTGCAAACTGTCCTTCATTCGAAAGTCAGAGGAAATAACCTTTAGAATTAATTCGATGTTTACATCCACCTGCTTAAAATCTTCCAGTAAAAATAATAGAATTGTACGGTGCTCACTACAGGATCAGGCACTATTCTGAGTGCTTTTTCACATAATAATTCTTTAATCCCACAACAACTCTATGGAGGTAATATTATCTTTATTTTGCAGACGAGGAAACTGAGACATAGAGAAGTTAAGTAACTTGCCTAACATTATACAGCTATTGGTGGTACAGCCAGAATTGAAATCTGTAATCTGGCTCTACAGACAATGCTCTTGACCATATTCCTATAATCCTTCAGTGGTTCTGTGCAGCCTAAGGGGAAAATCCAAAATCCTTAGGATGCAAATGAAGCTCATCGCAATCTCATCCCCAGCGTCTTTTTCCACCACTCTCTTCTGAATCCTAGGCTTCAAACATTATAACACTTTCATTGAATATATTGCTTCCTTTCATAGCCACAAGCCTTTGAACATGAGACGTCCTTTGTTCTCCTTCTTCCTGACAAACTTCTCTTCATTTCTTAAAACCCGGTTTGAAATGTCTTCTCTGTGAAGCCTTCCTCAATTCAGCCTCTTTTGTCTGCACTTCTTCAGCTTTGTGAGCTCTTATCATATGATGTTGTACTTATTTAGTTTATATATTTTTCTTCTTTACTGATTTTGAGCTCATCTAGGGCTGGGTTCATATCTTATTTGTTTATATAGCCTCAGTGGCAAAACTAGTGCTGGCGTATATAAAGTACTCAACAAAAGTGTTTGTTTTTGAGACAGGGTCTTGCTCTGTCACCCAGGCTGGAGTGCAGTGGCGCCGTCATAGCTCACCACAACTTCAAATTCCTGTACTTAAAGGATCCTCCTGCCTCAGCCTCCTGAACAACCAGGACTGTAGGCGTGAGCCACTACATCCAACTACTTTTTTATTTTATTTATTTATTATTTTTTATTATTATTATACTTTAAGTTCTAGGGTACATGTGCATAACGTGCAGGTTTGTTACATATGTATACTTGTGCCATGTTGCTGTGCTGCACCTATCAACTCGTCAGCACCCATCAACTCGTCATTTACATCAGGTATAACTCCCAATGCAATCCCTCCCCCCTCCCCATGATAGGCCCCGGTGTGTGATGTTCCCCTTCCCGAGTCCAAGTGATCTCATTGTTCAGTTCCCACCTATGAGTGAGAACATGCGGTGTTTGGTTTTCCATTCTTGTGATAGTTTGCTAAGAATGATGGTTTCCAGCTGCATCAAATTTTTATGGAGATGGGGTCTCGCTATGTTGCGTGGGCTGGTTTCCAGTTCCTGGGCTCAAGCAATCCTCCTGCCTTGGCCTCCCAAAGTTCTGGGATTACAGGCGTGAGCTGCCACAGCCAGCCAACAAATGTTTGATAAATCAATGAACACTGAGTACAACTTGAGTTGAATACTCAAGATACATAGTGAAACTTTGACAATCTATCAGTTTGTCACTATTTATCTATCTACAAACAAACACTGTTTTGCTTAGCTATTATCGTTTTAGTCTCTGCCTTTTTTACCTTTGTTCATTTAGCATTGTGTTGACATTTACCATATCACACAAAGTTAATTAGGCGTCTGCCTTTCTCACTTGTACTACACATATACCTTGAAGGTAGGTGCCATATCTTACTATCTCCAATAAAGGGGTCCAGAGGAGCTTGGAATATAGTAAAGGCTTAGTACATCCTTGTCAAAGTGAATTTAATTTCAATTAGCTGGTATGGTTAGGCTATCTGAGTATCTCTTATCTCCAGATCGTTTTCCTTTGAAAGCCTGGTAATTTTGCTTTCAGTTTTTCTTATGCCATTTATCTTTATCCCTATAGCAATCCCAGTATGTGGAATGTAGGTTGTTGGGCTAGAGATATGAAGAAACAACCGTAGAAGGTGATACATTTTCGTTGAGCTTTTCAGTTTTCCTATAGTATAAACTCTAACTAGTTTGTCCCTCAAATTAAGAAATAACAGAGGATTCTCTGTCCTTCAGATTTTAAGACAGCAATGCTAATAACATGGTATCAAAAGAAATTATTTGAAAAGGTTGCTATAAAATATTACACCCTACCTGTAATTGGAATCTCCCAGTATGAAAATTTCGAGAAATAAAAACACAGTGAGAATGAGATTTAATCTTTGCTGTTGATGGTCTTTGCCTGCATCTCTCATCAATTGCTTTAAATTTGGAATTTTGAAATATTTCTCTGAAAAATATTTTATAAAGAATATTATTAAACCTGAACTAGATTATAAAACAATTAAAATCATTATTTCCATTATTTATACATAAAGCTTTAAAATCAGAATAAATACATTATAGCATATTTATTTTTAAAAGCACAAGTCAATTTACATACTCCCTACTCATATGTTAGATTTCATTAAATCTATTTTATTCATAGAATATAAATTAAACCACTTATTTTATTCATGAAATGTAAATTAAGCTATGTATGCAGGGTTATTATTTTCAGTTTGAATATTAGCCAGGAGTCTTTGATATATTTCTTTCTGGTTGTGAGAAAATTAGTTGACTTTAGTGTTAATTAGCCTTTTCGTAAAATTATCCTTAATGGTGAAGAAAATTAGATAAAATGCAACTCATTGGTCAATTTTGGTATTTAATCATATTTCTGGCAAAAAGTAAGAGGGGCTGGTGCGGTGGCTTATGCCTGTAATCCCAGCACTTTGGGAGGTAAAGGCAGGTGGATCACTTGAGGTCAAGAGTTCAAGACCAGCCTGGCCAACATGATGAAACCCTGTCTCCACTAAAAACACACACACACAAATTAGCTGGGCATGGTAGCACATGCCTGTAATCCCAGCTACTAGGGTGGCTGAGGCAGCAGAGTTGCTTGAACTCAGGAGGTAGAGGTTGCAGTAAGCCTAGATTGCACCACTGCACTCCAGCCTGGGTGACAGGGTGAGACCCTGCCTCAAAATAAATAAATAAATAAATAAGAGGAAGAAAACTGAATTGACTCACAGTGGAAGAGTACCTGTAATCTTTTCTTAACCATGCAACCACAAAATAAGTGAGAGAGAGTTAAAGAAAAGAAAGCAGCAAGTAAAATCTCAGATTATCAAAGACAGTTAAGTATAAGGGAATGCAGTTTCAAACAGTCATTCTCAACTTAAGGATTTAAAGAACAGTGGAATATTTTTCAGCATTGAAAAGAAAGAAATGAACTATTAAGGGAGGAAAAGACATGGAGGAAACTTAAATGTGTATTACTAAAGTAGAAGAGGTCAATCTTAAAAGCTACTACTATGTGATTCCAACTATATGACGTTCTAGGAAAGGCAAAACTATGGAGACAGTAAAAGGATCACTGGTTGCCAGGAGTTAGGGGGAGGGAGGGATGAATAGATGGACCACAAAGGATTTTCAGGGCAGTGAAATACTCTGTATGATACTATAATGGTGGATACATTGCCATTAACATTCATCGAAACCCACAGAATATACAATACCAAGAGTGAACCCTAATGTAAACTATAAGATATGGGTGACAGTGATGTGTCAATATAGATTCATCAATTTTAAAGTCCTCCCAAATAATAACAGTAATGCTCATTGCCATTTCTTCTTTCAGAAGTACTAGAATATTTCCAAATTAATTCAAGGTATATTATGTTAATGAGGCATTAACAATTAGAATTCATTTATTCATTGAATTCAATTCTCAACAAATATTTATTGAGTATTTACCATGTGCCAGACATTATGCTGGGTGTTGTATATATAGTGGCAAGAGGAAAAAGAACAGCCCCTGCCCTCATGGAATTTTCATTGCTTCCATCTAGCTTAAATACTAGAAAAGAAGACAGACATTAATAACGTAATCACAAGAAAATGAAAAATTACAACAGTGGAAATTGCTGTCAAGGAAAGCTACCTGGTGTTGTGGATGTAACTAAGGGAATTAACCTGGTTAGAGAGGTCAGGGAAGGCTTTATTATTAAGGAAGGGATGATTTAACTGGGCATCTGAAAAAAAAGCAGTAGTTATTAGGTGGAATGTGGTGGAAGAGGGGACATGTAAAAGTAAGTATATTCTAGACAGAGAGAATATCATACACAAAGACCTACTGGTCAGATTAGGACAATGTAACAGAAACACAGAAAGCAAGAGGGAAAATGAGAGATGAGATTGGGGAATATATGCAGGGGTAGACCATGTAAGCCCTTAAAAGTTTTATCTTTATCCCAAAGGCAATGAAAAGTCCTTTAAAATATAGTGAGCGTGGGGTAGAAGGGTAGGTTGGGCTGGGCGCAGTGGTTCACGCTTGTAATCCCAGCACTTTGGGAGGCCGAGGAGGGCGGATCACCTAAGGTCAGGAGTTCGAGACCAACCTGGCCAAAATAGCAAAACCCTGTCTCTGCTAAAAATACAAAAATTAGCTGGATGTGGTGGCATGAACCTGTAGTACCAGCTACTCAGGAGGCTGTGGTAGGAGAATTGCTTGAACCTGGGAGGCAGAGGTTGTAGTGAGCCAAGATCGCGCCACTGTACTCCAGCCTGGTAACAGATCAAGACTCCCTTTCAAAAAAAAACAAAAAACAGAAAAGGGTAGGGTGACTTGATCAGCTCAGAGTGAGACTCCATTAAAAAAAAAAAAAAAAAAAAGGGTAGGGTGACTTGATCAGATCAGAGCGAGACTCCGTTCCAAAAAAAAAAAGGGTAGGGTGACTTGATCAGATTTGCCCTTGGAGAATATCTGGTAGAAGTGTGGAGAAAAGATTAAATGAGTATGATACTGAAGGTAGGAGTCAATTATAACTCCTTTTGCAGTAGTCTCTGTGGGGGATAATGAGAACTTGGATAGGATGGTGGCAGTGGTAAAGGAGATAAACGAATAGATATGAGCAATATACGAAGTAAAGTAAGTAGAATTTAGTGATAGTTCAAGTTTAGTGGGAGTGGGGAGATTCAAGAATGTCTTTCATTTTTATCACCAGCCCCCTAAATTGCTCCTCCCTTTCATCATCTCCTTGTCTCAGTAAATGGCTGAGCTTAACTGAGCTGAGTAAAGTATAAACTACGTATCTGCTTACGGTAAAAAGTTACGTGTCAGCATTAACTCTGCCATTTTCATCCAATCTGTCAACAAGATCTGCTGACTCTACCTGCAAAACCTATCCCAGATCCAACTCCATCTTTTCATCTCCTCTACTTCCATGTTAGTGCAAGACACTGTGAACTCTCATCCGGACTTGGCAATAGTCTCCTGACTTGTCTCTCTGCTTTCACTCTTGCTCCATTAAAATTTAGGCTTCATAGAGACATATTTTAAAAATATCTTTAAAAGTGTAAATCAGAACTCTCGTACATTTATGGTGGGAGAGTATATACACTTTGGAAAAGTTTGGCAGTTTCTAATAAAGCGAATCATATGATCCAACAATTCTCGTTTTAGGTATTTACTTAAGAAAAGTGAAAGTACGTGTACAAAAGATTTATACAAGAATGTTTATGGCAGCCATTTTCCTAAGAGCTAAAAACAAAATGACCCCAATGTCCATTAATAAAAGAATAGATGAACCAAGGTATATTCATAAGATGGAATATTACTCAATAAAACAGTGAACTATGGATAGATACATGCACTATAAATGAATCTAAAATATATTATTATTTTGAGACAGAGTCTTGCTCTGTTGCCCAGGCTCGAGTGCAGTGGCACTATCTCGGCTCACTGCCACCTCTGCCATCTGGGTTCAAGTGATTCTCCTGCCTCAGCCTCCCAAGTAGTTGGGATTACAGGCATGCGCCACCATACCTGATTAATTTTTGTATTTTTAGTAGAGACCAGGTTTCACCGTTCACTGGTCTCCAACTCCTGACCTCAAGAGATCTGCCCACCTCAGCCTCCCAAAGTGCTGGGATTGCAGACATGAGCCACTGTGCCCGGCCTCAAAAATATTATGAGTGAAAAAAACAGACATAAAAAGTCCATATGATCCAAGAATAGGCAAAATTAATCTGTGGTGATAGAAACCTGGATAATTCTTGCCTCTGAGGTAGGAGGTCAGGAGTCATGCCTGGAAAGGAGCATGAGGGAACTTTCTAGGGCAATGAAAAGCTCTATATCTTGATAGAGTGGTGGTTACACAGGTGTATATTTGTTGAAACTGATAGCTGTACATTTCAAATCTATGCAGTTTCTTGTATGTAAACTACACCTCAATTTTAAACAGTTACTAAAAAGTAAATCAGCTATAGGATAGTTTTTATTTACTTATTTATTTTTGAGACAGAGTCTCACTGTGTCACCCAGGCTGGAGTGCAGTGGTGCGATCTTGGTTCACTGCAATCTCTGCCTTCAGGGTTCAAGCAATTCTCATAGCTCAGCCTCCCGGGTAGCTGGGGTTACAGGCACGCGCTACCACACCCGGCTAATTTTTGTGTTTTCAGTAGAGACAAAGTTTTGCCATGATGGCCAGGCTGGTCTCGAACTCTCAGCCTCAAGTGATCCATCTGCCTTGGACTCCCAAAGTGCTGGGATTACAGGCATGAGTCACCGCACCCGGCCTAGAATAGTCTTTAAAATGGAGATAATATTACTTCTACCTCATGGGGTTAAGTCTGAATGAGATAATGTATGAAGCACTTGTAACAGTGCCTATGTAGAAAGCAGTCAGTGTTAGCTATTATGATGACAGTGCTATTCCCCTTGTTTAGAAACTGCCAATGGCACAAATAAACTTCATATTCTAGCCTACAAATTCTTAAGTGATCTGGCCCTTACATGTCTCTTCAATCTCATGATTGTTTCCCTTTCTCACTGCAGATTATTCACATTGGCCTTCTTTCTGTTTGTTAAACATGTCAAGACCATTCCTTAGGGTCTTTGTATTTACTCTGCTTTCAGTTTAAAAGTCTTCATATGTCTGGTTCCTTCTAACTCAGATCTTAGATTAAATACAACCTACCTTAGTACACACATATCCTGACTACTTTATTTATTCATTATCTGCCCCCTGCTAGTGGCATTGCAAATCTATGAAACAGAAACTTGTTTAACTTGCTCACAGTTGTATCCTCAATACCTAGAACAATGGCAAGCACCTAATAAATATTTGTTGAAAGAATGAATAAGTGAATAATTTCTCGGTTTCTGACTTCTGAATGTAGATGGGTAGTGTGTATTCATTTGAAGCAGGGAGCACCGGGAGACTGTGTGGGAAGATTATGTTACAATTTATATATTTTAAACATTAGACAATGCAAACACTGAATTTATGTATATATGTATGTGTATATATATGTATGTGTTTATTTTTGAGACGGAGTTTCACTCTTTTCACCCCGGCTGGAGTGTAATGGCACGATCTCGGCTCACTGCAACCTCTACCTCCTGGGTTCAAGCGATTCTCCTCTCTTTGCCTCCTGACCAGCTGGGACTACAGGTGTGTGCCACTACATCTGGCTAATTTTTTTATCGTTAGTAGAGACAGGGCTTCACCATTTTGGCCAGGCTAGTCTCAAATTCCTGACCCCAGGTGATCCGCCCACCTTGGCCTCCCAAAGTGCTGGGCTTACAGGCATGAGCCACCGCACCCGGCCTGAAATGATTAAATAATTAGAAACACCAAGTTTTACAGTTGAAAGGAATTCAGGTGTCAAATGATCTTTTTTCTGTTTCTGGCAAAAGACTACTTTCAGACCATACCAGGGCATTCAGTCAGCTTTTTTCTGAAATATCTCCTAAAGAAAAAGTTTCTTTCCTTTTCTGTGATGTTTTCAATCTCTAAAACTGGGAGTCAATTTAAAAAAACATTTTCACCTTCGCTTACAATCAAACCCATGTCTTCTAGAAAATAAAGGGTCGGCGCGGTGGCTCCCACCTGTAATCCCAGCACTTTGGGAGGCTCAGGCGGGCGGATCATCTGAGGTCAGGAGTTCGAGACCAGCCTGGCCAACATGGTGAAACTCCGTCTCTACTAAAAATACAAAAATAGATGGGCATGGTGTAGCGAGCCTGTAATCCCAGCTACTCAGGAGGCTGAGACAGGAGAAAATCTTGAACCCAGGAGGTAGAGTTTGCAGTGAGCCAAGATCGTGACACTGCACTCCAGCCTGGGCGACAGAGCAAGACTCTGTCTCAAGAAAAGGGGGGGAAAAAAAGAAAAAGAAAAAGAAAGTAGATCTTGTTATCCTTTAAAATTTTAATGCATGAACATTCCTATTACCAGTACTTCTTTTTTCAGGCTACTTAAAAAATGTAAAGCCTTCTATCCCCAACCAAAGGGTCTATAACCAAATCCCAAACATCACAATCAATACTGTCATAGTTATTTAAGTTTACTACCATTTGAAAAAGTCCTTTATTGAATTTTTAAAAGAAAAAAAGGTTAAAGAAATATTCGAATAAACCTTACCTTCGTTTGCAAATCAGGAACCACAAAGCTGATGCCAAAGCAAAGAAACCAATTCCCAAAGTAACCGCACCAGCAGCCAGAAAATAGGTTAAGTAATTAAAAAAACCTATACAAATAAATTACAAAAGATTATTTCACACGTGTATTTTTATTCTCTAGGTAAAATTAAATGATATACTTCAAATGATATAGCACGTTGTAGTGTTAAGACATTAACTAGGAGATTGGGAGATGGGAATTCTAGTCCTGTGCAATTCTAATAAACTCCACGACCCTGGACTGGAGAATTACACAGGGCTTCCTGATGATTATGGCCCAGGGCACATTTCTTTGATGATGCCAGTATTTGAAACCTAGGTTTCGTTTGTGTTTGTACAGCTGCCACCACCTTGTTATCTGTTTTTCTTCCTTCTCAGTCTAGCTTTTTTTTTCTCCAGTATCATTACTGGCAGCCCTCCAACATAAGACTTTTTAAGATTTTCATTTTAAGATTTGTGTTATCAATCTCTATAAGGAGGCAGATAAGGGTAATAAAGTAACAAATATTAAGATCTTAGAAATCTTTATAAGTTTTATCTAAAAGGTAAAATGAGGATGGGCGTGGCGGCTCATGCCTGTAATCTCAACACTTTGGGAGGCTGAGGCGGAAGGATCTTGAAGCCAGGAGTTGGATACAAGCCCAGCCATAGAGTGAAATACCATCTCTACAAAAAATTAAAAAACAATTAACCAGGGGTCGGGCGCCGTGGTTCACGTCTGTAATCCCAGCACTTTAGGAGGCTGAGACCCGCGGAGCACCTGAGGTCAGGAGTTTGAGACCAGCCTGGCCAACATGGTGAAACTCCGTCTCTACTAAAAATACAGAAATTAGTCAGGCATGGTGGTACGTGCCTGTAGTCCCAGCTACTCAGGAGGCTGAGGCAGGAGAATCACTGGAACCCAGGAGGTGGAAGTTTTAGTAAACCGAGATAGTACCACTGCACTCGAGCATGGGCGACACTGCGAGACTCCATCTCAAAAAAAGAAAAAAGAAAAAAAAAATTAGCCAGGTGTGATGGCACCCGCCTGTTAGTCCCAGCTACTTGGGAGGCTGAGGCGGGAGGATTGCTTGAGCCCAGGAATTTGAGGTTACAGTGAACTAAAATTGCCCCACGGTACTCTGGCCTGGGCAACAAAGCAAAACCTCTCAAAAAAAAAAAAAAAAAAAAAAAAAAAAAAAAAAAAAAAGCTAAATGAAAGTAATATAAAGTAAAAGTATATCACCAATTTTATAATTGGAAAAGCCTATAGGAATTATATGGTATTACCCTTCATTTTACAGATGGCAAAACTGAGGTCCACGAAAGAAAAGTTATAAACTAAGGTTATGCAGCAAATTAAAGCCAGACCTCTGTTTGTTTGTTTTTTTCCTGTTATCTTATCCTTGCTACAAATTATCATAATTCTGGTATGTATTAAAAATAGGAATGAAGAAGGCATGGAGTAATTATAGGTTGGTCAAGTCTTCATTAAGATTCTGAAATCTTCATAAAGTAAACCGTAGAAAGCTTTCAAAAAGCGAAAGACGGAAAGAAAGATTTCTGTTTTTGTTTTTTTTTGTTTGTTTGTTTTGAGCAAGACGCTCTGTCACCCAGGCTGGAGTACAGTGGTGAGATCTCGGCTCACTGCAACCTCCGACTCCCGGGTTCAAGCGGTTCTCCTGCCTCACCCTCCCAAGTAGCTGGGACTACAGGTGCACACCACCATGCCTGGCTAATTTTTGTATTTTTAGTAGACATGGGGTTTTACTGTGTTGGCCAGGCTGGTCTCTAACTCCTGACCTCAAGTGATTCACCCGCCTTGGCCTCGCACAGTGCTGGGATTACAGGAGTAAGCCATCGCGCCCAGCTGAGAAAGAAAACTTTCTTAGGAGGCTTTATAGAACTTGAACCTTAAGACAACTGAGGAGTATATTATTTTGGGAAAAGACTGAGTATAAAACTAATTGAAGATCTTTGTGTGAATGTATTATCAAGTTCCACTAAGAATATGACATGATAAAGTCTTTTGTCATTTCCATATTTTTATTGTTTCCTAAGTAATTTCCAGCTTCAAGATAGTGCCTGTCAAATCTTGGTTTTCTTTGAGATTAGAAATGTCTACATTCAGGAATTAATTAGTGGTACAAAAAGTTTATATAAGATTATTTCTGAAAGTGATACTTTTAATATAAAAACTCCAAACGCCCCAAATTGGGAAATCAATTAAATAAGTTATAATGATGCTATATATGAAAAATATATCTAACATTTACACTGCAAATACTATATGCCAGGCACTATTCAAAGTGCTTTATAAACATTAACTTATTTACTTCTCCAAATTCTATAAGTTAAATACTATGATTTCTGCACTTTACAATGAGAAAACAGATGAGGCAAATTGAGGCTAAATAACTTTCCCAAAAGAATAGAACTGGTAAGTGGGGGAATAGTAGTAATTTAAATGTTGCTAAGGTACTTTATCATCTAGATTGGGTGAGGAATACAGGCGGTGAATATCTTTAGATTTTTTTTTAGAAAAACAGTTAAGTATAGATGTTAAAAGTTTAAGGGTAACCAAAGCAATCTACAGATTCAATACAATCCATGTCAAAATAACAATGAAATTCTTCACAGAAATAGGAAAAAATTATAAAATGTGTATGAAACCACAAAACACCCTGAATAGCTAAAGCAATCCTGAGGGGGGAAAAAAAAAAGTTGGAGGTATCACACTATCTGACTTCAAAATATACTACAATGCTATAATAACCAAAACAGCATAGCATTGGCATAAAAACCAGAAACATAGGCCAATGGAACAGGATAGAGAACCCAGAAATAAATCTACATGCCTACAGCCAACTGATTTTTGCCAAAGTGCCAGGAACACTCACTGGGGAAAGAACAACCTCTTGCAGGGAAAACTGGCTCTCTATCTGCAGAAGACCCTTATCTCTCACCATATACAAACATCAACTCAAAATGGATTAAAGACTTAAATGTAAGAGCCCAAACTATAAAACAACTAGAAAAAATAATAGGGGAAATGCTTCAGGACAATGGTTTGAGAAAAGGTTTTATGAATAAGACCTCCAAAGCACAGGTAACAGAAGCAAAAATAGATAAATGAGATTATATCAAACTAAAAAGCTTCTGCACAGCAAAGGAAACAATCAACAAAGCGAAGAGACAACCAGTAGAATGGCAGAAAATATTTGCAAACTATTAGTCTGACAAGGGATTAATATTTAAAATATACAAGGAACTCAACTCAGCATCAAAGAAATATAATCTGATTAAAAATGGGAAAATGATCTGAATAGACATTTCTCAAAAGATACACAAATGACCAACAGGTATATGAAAAAATGTTCAGCATCACTATCATCAGGGAAATGCAAATCAAAACCACAATGAGATATTATCTTACCCTGGTTAGAATGGCTATTATCAAAAAAACAAAAAATAACAAATGCTGGCAAGGATGCAGAGAAAGGGGAACCCTTATAGACTGTTGGTGAGAATGCAAAATAGTACAGCCATTATGAAAAACAATATGGAGTTTTCTCAAAAACCTAAAAATAAAACTACCATATGATTCAGCAATTCCACTTCTGCATATATATTCAAAGGAAAGGAAAGGAAATCAGTATACCAAAGTGACATCTGTACCCCTGTATTTGTTGCAGCATTATTCACAATAGCCAAGATATGGAATCAACCTAGGTGTCCATCAATAAATGAATGAATAAAGAAAATGTGGTATATACACACAATGGAATATTATTCAGTCCTAAAAACAAATAAAACATTTGCAGCAACATGGATGGGACTGGAAGTCAAAAGTGAAATAAGCCAGGAAAAGAAAGACAAAAATTGTAAATTCTCATTCATATGTAGGAGCTTAAAAAGGGGATCTCATGAGGAAGAGAGTAAAATGGTGGTTACCAGAGACTGGGAAGGGAGTAGGGGAGGGGAGGATGACGAGAAGTTGGTTAATGGGTACAAACATACAGTTAGAAGGAATATGTTCTCTAATGTTTAAAGGCAGACCAGGGTGACAACAGTTAACAATAATGTATTATATATTTCAAAATAGCTAGAAGAAAAGCATGGTAATATTCTAAATACAAAGATAAATGTGTGAGGTGAGGGATAGCCCAATAACACTGATTTGAGTATTACACATTGTACACATGTATCAAAATATCACACTGTACCCCATAAATGTGCATAATTATGTCAATTTAAAAAAAACAAAACAACCAAAATTTTAAGAGTATCATAAAAGAGAATCTAAATGGCCGATAAACATGTAAAAATGTTATTAATCATTAAGGAAGTGAAAATTAAACCACAATGAGATACTATGACCACTATATACAGTGCCTAAAATGAAAAAGAGAATATGAAGTGCTGGCAAGGAGGCAGAGTAGCCTGAACTCTCATTCACTGGTGTTGAGAATGTAATTTGGTAAAATACTTTAAAAAATTGTTTATCCCTATTATGAAAGCTGAACACATGCATACTTATGATCCAGCAATTCAACTCTTAGACAAATACCCAACTGAGGAGCATACATGTGTTCCCAAAAACACGTACTAAAATATTTGTAGGAGCACTACTTGACATAGCCCACAAATTGGAAACTGTCTAAATGCCAATCAATAGTTGAATGGATAAATTTAAAAGTTGAATTAATTAAAGAAAACAAAATATTTACTGCAATGAGAAAGAATAAACTACAACTATGCACAACAAAATGGATAAATTTTATAAACGTAATGTGGAGCAAAAGAAGGCAGACATAAAGTTCAAACACTGACATCAGGGGGAAATCTGGGATGTTGGTAATGTTCTGTTTCTTGATCTGGGTGTTGCTTCTATAGGTCTGTTGACTGAAACTTCATCAAACTTACCACTTATGACTTATCAAAAACTAGATCTATATGTGTCAGTATGAATAAAACTGAAAAAATAATATAAAAAGGCAAGTTCTATAAATGTATATTCAATGATCCCAACTATGTACTGATTTCACTTATGCACATTTAAAGAAAACACAAAATAATAGTATTTTTAACAATTAAATATTTAAAAAGTGTTAAAGTACACCAACTTTTAATATTAGTTGTCTTTCGTTGGGGAAAGCGATGGATGGCACTGTGAATAGAACACAAACTTAGACTTTATCTATAATATTTCATTGCTTTTTCTTTTTTTTAAACACTTTTTTAGACTCGCCAAGTGCAGTAGTGATAAGAGAAGAAAGAACTGAACAAGGAGTTCGATCTGCACCTGACTGTGCACAATCAATTAAGACTCACTACCTTCGCAGCAGCCTTTATGGAGTGGTGGGTAAGTTGGGGGAGGGTCTCCCTATATTGCCCAGGCTGGTCTTGAACTCCTGGTCTCAAGTGATTCTCCCATCTCAGCTTCCTAAGTAGCTGAGGTTACAGGCATGAGCCACCATGCCCGATATTTGATTTTTCTAAAAAAATTACAGATCTGGGCAAGGCACGGTGGTTCATTTTGGGAGGCTGAGGTGGGCGGACCATGAGGTCAGAAGATCGAAACCATCCTGGCCAACACGGTGAAACCCCATCTGTACTAAAAATACAAAAATTAGCTGAGTGTGGTGGCGTGTGCCTGTAATCCCAGCTACTCGGGAGGCTGAGGCAGGGGAATCGCTTGAACCAGGGAGTTGGAGGTTGCAGTGAGCTGAGATTGCACCACTGCATTATAGCCTGGCAACAGAGCAAGACTCTATCTAAAAAAAAAAAAAAAAAATTACAGATCTGAAGCTTACATCAGCAAAAAAATGTTCATTTATGAGGAGATTACATGGGTGTTTACTATTCTTTTTCCTTTTCATTTTTCTGCTTTTCTCCAATATGTGTTGGAGACAAGGCCTGACTTTGTTGCCCAGGCTGGAATGCAGTGGCACAATCATTGCTCACTATAGCCTTGAACTCCTGGGGCTCAAGCGATCCTCTGATCCTCCCGCCTTGGCCTCCCAAGTAACTAGGACTACAGGCACATGCCACCATTCCTGGCTAATCTTTTAAATTTTTTTTAGAGACAGAGTCTCACTTTTTTTGCCAAGGCTGGTTTCCTTTTATCAAATATTTAAAAACTATAGACATAATATAATCTCAATTTTGTTTAAAAAAAAAAAAGAGAGAGAGAGAGAGGGAGAGAGAGTTGAAAAACTATTTGTATAAAGAAAATAATCAACATTGATTATTCCTGGGGTAAGGGCTTATAGGTACAATTTTCACTCTAGACCTTTCTGTGTATCAAATTTTCTACCACGAATATCTTAGAAAAATCAGAAAAAAATTTTTAGGCTTCATATATAATTCCTGACTCATCTATTCAGACATTACAAGTCTCCTTGTAGCACCTTCTATATTTTTATCACTGTGTTTATAGCCCACTTAACTTTCAGCTCTGAGAATCTCTGCCCTCCTACCTTTCCTCTCCTTAAAAATTCTCTATTAGGACAGAAAATAGGTGTGATTAGTACACCATTCCAGCCCCTGGTTTAAATGAATCATTTACCTCTCAGGGGAATTTCAATGAGATATAAAGAACATGAAAGTTTGCAAAACATTTTACTACGGGAAGGAAAAATTACATATTTGCTAATACCTTCAACAAGTCTTGCTTTCTGTCTAAATCAATTTGTAAAATGAGAAGGCTTGACTGTGCGATCACTAAGTTCTGCTCCTACTCTGAAGGTTTAGTCAATATATATCATAAAGTCATATTATATACAAAGATAGTATTTTTACTTTTTTTGACTCCACTCTTAAGTATCCTATCTAAAGTAATTCCCCACTTTCAATAGTTACTCTATTATATCACTCTATTTCTTTGTCTTTAATAACAATCATTAATAATATTCTTTATTCATTGGTTTATTGTCTGTTGTCTGTCTTCTCAGAGCCAATAGAACATAAGTCTTTTCCACTATAGTATTCTCAGAGTTTAGAATAATGACTGGTTACTCAATAAATGATTAAATATTCAATGGATAAATGATAGATGCTAGTATTAAAAAATGGATAATAAAAGGTTCTTCCCCCCAAGAAGTATGCTGCTTAGTAGGAAGGACGTACATATTTTTTAAGTTCAATTTAAAAGTATTATGGGTGTTATAATGGAAGAATAATACAAAATAAAGACATAGGAAGATCTACAGAAAGATAGGAGAAAGTTGTTGTTTTTTTTTCAAGGCTGCATAGTTAAACATTGCCTGATAATTTTCTGTTGCCAAATACTAGTCAAGAACTGGTGATTCAAAGATAAGTAACAGGTGGGGCATGGTGGCTCACACCAGTAATCGCAGCACTTTGGGAGGCTGAGTCAGGCAGATCATCTGAGGTGAGGAGTTTGAGACCAGCCTGGCCAACATGGTGAAACCCCATCTCTGCTAAAAACAAAACAAAACAAAAAATTAGCCAGACGTTGTTGTGCACATCTGTAATCCCAGCTACTTGGGAGGCTGAGACAGGAGAATAGCTTGAACCCGAGAGGCGGAGATTGCACTGAGCCGAGATTGCAATGCTGCACTCCAGCCTGGGTGACAGAACAAGACTTCGTTGAAGAAGAAGAAGAAGGAGAAGGAGAAGGAGAAGGAGAAGGAGAAGGAGAAGGAGAAGGAGAAGGAGGGGGAGGGGGGGAGAGGGGGAGGAGGAGGGAGGTGGGGGAGGAGGAGGGGATGGGGAGGGGGAGGGGAAGGGGATGGGGAAGGGGAAGGGGAGTAACACATGATTATGGAGCATACAATCTAGAAGGGGACAAGTAATTTAAACATATCTGTTCCTTAAAATATCCTGAGTGTTATGAGAATAACCTGTTTACAGTGCTGTAACAACAGAGGCAGTTTGGCCCAATGCAAAAACAGTTTTCCAGAAATGACACTTGAGCCGAATCTTAAGATTTAGACTGTAAGAAATAGCCTAGTCAAAGGGATTAAGTCTTAAACCTGATTATGACTTTTCCATATGAAAATAAATAAAACTCTGTCACTACAGCACCCTCCAGCTTACAATGGCCCTTTTCTTACCATTTATAGCCAAACTTATTAAAATAAAAATTTCTACTTCCATACAAGTTCTATTTCCACAGTGATGAAGAACTTCATTAACACAAAATCCAAAAGTCACTACTGACTTTTCTCCCTCTCTTGCCTTAATGTCTATAACTTAAATTCACTTGGTTTTCCTCCCAATTCTATGTCTATAATTGCATTTGTAGGTCCTTCTTCCTCAGCCCATCTATATTCACATATTTATATATTTATGTGTTATATATTTATATGTTATAGACCTATATATTAAATCAGAAGTACTTAGTATTTGTACCAGGAGTATTTTCAGATTAATTTTGGCAATGTTTCCAGAACTGTAAGTCCTGCTTTTATTTTTGAATATTCACAAACTACCTGTTTATTTTGCTCTTCTTGAGTTTTGTCAGATTTCATTCTTAGGTTTATGCTGTATATAAGTGGTTTAGCCCAATCAACAAATATCTGTTGAACAGCAAATATGTGTGAAACATTGCATGGGGGACCAACGGGGGATAAAAAGCTGTTTAAAATAAGAATAATCCTCACTCTGAGGTTTAAAAATCTATAATGAAATATATGCTGGGCTGATATGCAGCCAGTATGTAAAGTGGACCATACTAATTGTTTATAGTTAGTGTCTGCTTTGATCTGATATAAGCCTAACTGAGGCGGGGCGTGGTGGCTGACGCCTGTAATCCCAGCACTTTGGGAGGCCGAGATGGGTGGATCACAAGGTCAGGAGATCGAGACCATCCTGGCTAACACGGTGAAACCCTGTCTCTACTAAAAATACAAAAAATTAGCCGGGTGCGGTGGTGGGCACCTGTAGTCCCAGCTAGACGGGAGGCTGAGGCAGGAGAATGGCGTGAACCCGGGAGGCGGAGCCTTGCAGTGAGCTGAGATTGCACCACTGCACTCCAGCCTGGGCGGCAGAGTGAGACTCCGTCTCAAAAAAAAAAAAAAAAAAAAACAAAAACCCTAACTGGATCCTGAACTTTGAAAAGCTACTCATGATATTGGGTGGATCTTAATGTTCTCACCTGAAAAATGAGAATCATACTATCTCACAGAATTACAGCAAGGAATAAATAAGATAACATTATAAGAAATTAATAACATAATGGCTGGGCACAGTGGCTCATGCCTGTAATCCCAGCAGTTTGGGAGGCCAAGGCAGGCAGATCACCTGAGGTCAGGAATTCAAGGCCAGCATGGCCAATATGGTGAAATCCCATCTCTACTAAAAATACACAAGATTAACCAGGGGTGATGGTGCGCACCTGTGGTCCCCAGTTATCAGAGCAGCTGAGGCAGGAGAGTTGCTCGAACCCAGGAGGCAGAGGTTGCAGTGAGCAGAGATTGCACCACTGCACTGCAGCCTGGGTGACTGAGACTCAGTCAAAAAAAAAAGGGAAAGACATCTGAAACTTAACATGCATATAATAATATCAGGCCATAAAGCAAGACTCAACAAGTTTTTGTTTGTTCCGTGGTTTTTATGGGTTTTTTTTTCTTTTGAGACAAGATCTCACTCTGTTGCCCAGGCTGGAGTGCAGTGGCATGATTGTAGCTCATTATAGTCTTGAAGTCCTGGGCTCAACTAATCCTCCCACCTCAGCCTCCTAAGTATCTAGGACTAAACATGTGTGCCACCATCCCTGGCTAATTTTTAATTTTTTTGTAGAGAGGGAGTCTCCCTGTGTTGCCCAGGTTCGTCTTGAGCTCCTGGCCTCAAGGGATCCTCCCACCTCGGCCTCTCAAAGTGCTGGAATTCCAAGTGTGAGCCACTGTACCTGGTTAAGACTCAACAAGTTTTATAATATCATTATTATATATACCATGTTCTCTGACAATAATGCAATTAATCCCTACATTAATAACCTAAAATATACCCTAAGAAAAGCTCCCATGCTTGGGGAAATTTAAAATCACATTGTAAATAACTCATTGATTAAAGAAGAAATCAGTAGAACCTAGAAAATACACAGGACTAGATAATAATGAAAATACTATGCATAAATACTCATAGGAACACAGCTGGAGCCAAATTTAAGGAAAATATATGGCCCTAAATGCATATATTAGAAAAGAAGTTTGAAAACTAATGAGCTTAGCATACAAATTACAAGATGAAAAAGACCAGCAAAATAAACCCAAAGAAAGTAGAGGAAGAAAATAATAAAGAACAGAAATTAATGAAATAAAATTTATGATTCTTGGTAAAGACTAATACAATGAACAAATCTCTAGTAAAATTAACCAAATGAAAAAAATAGTCCAGGCGCGGTGGCTCAAGCCTGTAATCCCAGCACTTTAGGAGGCCGAGACGGGCAGATCACGAGGTCAGAAGATCGAGACCATCCTGGCTAACACGGTGAAACCCCGTCTCTACTAAAAAATACAAAAAACTAGCTGGGCGAGGTGGCAGGTGCCTGTAGTCCCAGCTACTCGGGAGGCTGAGGCAGGAGAATGGCGTAAACCCAGGAGGCGGAGCTTGCAGTGAGCTGAGATCCGGCCACTGCACTCCAGCCTGGGCAACAGAGCAAGACTCCCGTCTCAAAAAAAAAAAAAAAAAAAAAAGAAGGCATAAATAAATAATATTAAAAATGAAGAAAGAACATAATTACAGATAGAGCAGAAGTTAAAATAAATACTTTCAATGAATTTATGCTAATATATTTGAAAACTTATAAAAAATAATGTATACCTAAAAAGTAACAAAAAGTGACTCAAGAAGTAATAGAAAACATATAGGAACGGTATCCATTAAACTGAATCAGTAGTTACAAAATTTCCCCCAAAGAAAATAGAAAGCCCCAATAACTTTACAATTTCTACTGTATACCCATGATTCAAGTATTTCTTATCTTATACAAGCTCTTCCAGAGAATAGAAAGAGATTTCTGGTTGTTCGTCTAAATATATTTTCCTCTTCTTCCCGGGCAAAAAGTCAGACTACATGATCCAGCTTCTCATACCTTTAGGTGAAGCCATATGACTGAGTTCTAACCAATAGAATTTGAGTGGAAGTGATGTCATAAAAACATTCCACACAGTTTTCTTCATGATCTTTCTCCCTTTGGGCTGACGGGGGTAGAGATGATCCCCAGGGAAACCTTGGAAGCCACATATTGATGTTACCACCATCAGTCAACTGGATCTAATGGACATTTATAGAACATTCAACCCAACAAGCGCAGAATGCATATTCTTTTCAAGTGCACATGATACATTATCTAAGACCAAGAAATCGTTGAAAACTGTCATAACTTCTAAATAACACATTTCTAAATAATCATTACTCTAAAGAGGAAGTTTCAAAGGAAAATAAAAAAATATTTTCAACAAATAAAATGAAAACACAGTAAATCAGGATTTACAGCATGCCACTAAAGCAGTACTTATGGGGTTTAATCTACCATTTTTTTAAAAAAAGGGCAACCTTTTAGCTTTCTGAAATTATGGGTCCATTACTATACTATATATTTCATCACAAACTTATTTGACTTTTTATTCTCGATGAACTACAAATGTATATTCCGTAATCTAATCGCTTATGTGAGTAGTCAGGTAGGCTATGGAACATTTTTTGTTAATTTTGCTTTGCCTTTTTTTTTTTTTTTGAGACGAAGTCTTGCTCTTGTCGCCAAGGCTGGAGT
Organism: Macaca mulatta; assembly: GCF_049350105.2. Classification (NCBI taxonomy): domain Eukaryota; kingdom Metazoa; phylum Chordata; class Mammalia; order Primates; family Cercopithecidae; genus Macaca; species Macaca mulatta. The sequence continues at coordinate 189,566,865 of NC_133406.1, forward strand.
GCAGTGGCACGATCTTGGCTCACTGCAATCTCTGCCTCCTGGGTTCAAGTGATTCTCCTGCCTCAGCCTCCCAAGTAGCTGGGATTACAGGCACCCACCACCATACCCAGCTATTTTTTTGTATTTTTGGTAGAGACAGGGTTTCACCATGTTGGCCAGGCTGGTCTCAAACTCCTTAACTCAGGTGATCTGCCTACCTCGGCCTCCCAAAGTGCTGGGATTACAAGCATGAACCAATGTGCCTGGCTTGCTTATTTTTAAAGTAAATTGAATCCAATGAATTATGTATATCTTTGTTATCAAGCAAAAGAGGCTCACTGCCCAATGTGATTGCAGCAAATACTATGACATTGGGTTTTTGAGAAAAGAAAAAAGAAATGCTTTTTTTTTTTTTTTTTTTTTTTTCAGATAAGGTCTTGCTCTGTTGCCTAGCCTGGAGTGCAGTGGCTCAATCATGGATCACTTCCACCTCAATCTGCCAGGCTCAAATGATCCTCCCGCCTCCCTCTTCCAAGTAGCTGGGACTTCAGGCATGTGCCATCACACTCAGCTAATTTAAATTTAAAAAATTTTTTTCGGTAGAGATGGGATTTCACTATATTGTCCAGGTTGGTCTCAAACTCCTGAGCACAAGTGATCTTCCCACCTCAGACTCCAAAACTGCTAGGATTTAAAAGCATGAGCCACCACACCCAGCCAAGAAGCTTTTTATTGCAAGTCAACCAACAAAGAGACAGGAGTCCAGCTCAAATCTGTCTCCCTATGCTGGCTTCAAGGCAGTATTTTTATTAGAAAACTTCAGGGGGTGCATTCTGAAATTAGTAGGTGATTGGTGGAAGGAAACGGAGGTCTGGAAAGTCCTCAGGCATGTGTACTTATCTCTTCATGCTTCCTCATGGGTCCCATGTGCAAATTCAGGGAGAGTTAATAAAAAACACATGGTGGAAATTCAGGCTGTAATGTCAGCAAATTCATTCTGCGCAAACTCTAATTGGCCATTTTGGTGTCAACTGATTTTAGTCAGTTTTGTTTTCTTACTATTAATAGCAAAGGAAATTTCAGCTTTTCAGCAAGTTATTTCTTATGTGTCATCCAGGAAACTCAAGAATATCTGCTGTTAGTTTCTTTTTTTTTTTTTTTTAATTTATTTATTATTATTATACTTTAAGTTGTAGGGTACATGTGCATAATGTGCAGGTTTGTTACATATGTATACTTGTGCCATGTTGGTGTGCTGCACCCATCAACTCGTCATTTACATCAGGTATAACTCCCAGTGCAATCCCTCCCCCCGCCCCCCTCCCCATGATAGGCCCCGGTGTGTGATGTTCCCCTTTCTGAGTCCAAGTGATCTCATTGTTCAGTTCCCACCTATGAGTGAGAACATGCGGTGTTTGGTTTTCTGTTCTTGTGATAGTTTGCTAAGAATGATGGTTTCCAGCTGCATCCATGTCTCTACAAAGGACACAAACTCATCCTTTTTTATGGCTGCATAGTATTCCATGGTGTATATGTGCCACATTTTCTTAATCCAATCTGTCACTGATGGACATTTGGGTTGATTCCAAGTCTTTGCTATTGTGAATAGTGCTGCAATAAACATACGTGTGCATGTGTCTTTATAGCAGCATAATTTATAATCCTTTGGGTATATACCCAGTAATGGGATGGCTGGGTCATATGGTACATCTAGTTCTAGATCCTTGAGGAATCGCCATACTGTTTTCCATAATGGTTGAACTAGTTTACAATCCCACCAACAGTGTAAAAGTGTTCCTATTTCTCCACATCCTCTCCAGCACCTGTTGTTTCCTGACTTTTTAATGATCGCCATTCTAACTGGTGTGAGATGGTATCTCATTGTGGTTTTGATTTGCATTTCTCTGATGGCCAGTGATGATGAGCATTTTTTCATGTGTCTGTTGGCTGTATGAATGTCTTCTTTTGAGAAATGTCTGTTCATATCCTTTGCCCACTTTTTGATGGGGTTGTTTGTTTTTTTCTTGTAAATTTGTTTGAGTTCTTTGTAGGTTCTGGATATTAGCCCTTTGTCAGATGAGTAGATTGCAAAACTTTTCTCCTATTCTGTAGGTTGCCTGTTCACTCTGATGGTAGTTTCTTTTGCTGTGCAGAAGCTCTTTAGTTTAATGAGATCCCATTTGTCAATTTTGGCTTTTGCTGCCGTTGCTTTTGGTGTTTTAGACATGAAGTCTTTGCCCATGCCTATGTCCTGAATGGTACTACCTAGGTTTTCCTCTAGGATTTTTATGGTATTAGGTCTAACATTTAAGTCTCTAATCCATCTTGAATTAATTTTCGTATAAGGAGTAAGGAAAGGATCCAGTTTCAGCTTTCTACTTATGGCTAGCCAATTTTCCCAGCACCATTTATTAAATAGGGAATCCTTTCCCCATTTCTTGTTTCTCTCAGGTTTGTCAAAGATCGGATGGCTGTAGATGTGTGGTATTATTTCTGAGGACTCTGTTCTGTTCCATTGGTCTATATCTCTGTTTTGGTACCAGTACCATGCTGTTTTGGTTACTGTAGCCTTGTAGTATAGTTTGAAGTCAGGTAGCGTGATGCCTCCAGCTTTGTTCTTTTGACTTAGGATTGTCTTGGAGATGCGGGCTCTTTTTTGGTTCCATATGAACTTTAAAGCAGCTTTTTCCAATTCTGTGAAGAAACTCATTGGTAGCTTGATGGGGATGGCATTGAATCTATAAATTACCTTGGGCAGTATGGCCATTTTCACGATATTGATTCTTCCTATCCATGAGCATGGTATGTTCTTCCATTTGTTTGTGTTCTCTTTTATTTCACTGAGCAGCGGTTTGTAGTTCTCCTTGAAGAGGTCCTTTACATCCCTTGTAAGTTGGATTCCTAGGTATTTTATTCTCTTTGAAGCAATTGTGAATGGAAGTTCATTCCTGATTTGGCTCTCTGTTTGTCTGTTACTGGTGTATAAGAATGCTTGTGATTTTTGCACATTAATTTTGTATCCTGAGACTTTGCTGAAGTTGCTTATCAGCTTAAGGAGATTTTGGGCTGAGACAGTGGGGTTTTCTAAATATACAATCATGTCATCTGCAAACAGGGACAATTTGACTTCTTCTTTTCCTAACTGAATACCCTTGATTTCTTTCTCTTGCCTAATTGCCCTAGCCAGAACTTCCAACACTATGTTGAATAGGAGTGGTGAGAGAGGGCATCCCTGTCTTGTGCCAGTTTTCAAAGGGAATTTTTCCAGTTTTTGCCCATTCAGTATGATATTGGCTGTGGGTTTGTCATAAATAGCTCTTATTATTTTGAGGTACGTTCCATCAATACCGAATTTATTGAGCTTTTTTAGCATGAAGGGCTGTTGAATTTTGTCAAAAGCCTTTTCTGCATCTATTGAGATAATCATGTGGTTCTTGTCTTTGGTTCTGTTTATATGCTGGATTATGTTTATTGATTTGCGAATGTTGAACCAGCCTTGCATCCCAGGGATGAAGCCCACTTGATCATGGTGGATAAGCTTTTTGATGTGTTGCTGAATCCGGTTTGCCAGTATTTTATTGAGGATTTTTGCATCGATGTTCATCAGGGATATTGGTCTAAAATTCTCTTTTTTTGTTGTGTCTCTGCCAGGCTTTGGTATCAGGATGATGTTGGCCTCGTAAAATGAGTTAGGGAGGATTCCCTCTTTTTCTATTGATTGGAATAGTTTCAGAAGGAATGGTACCAACTCCTCCTTGTACCTCTGGTAGAATTCAGCTGTAAATCCATCTGGTCCTGGACTTTTTTTGGTTGGTAGGCTATTAATTATTGCCTCAATTTCAGAGCCTGCTATTGGTCTATTCAGGGATTCAACTTCTTCCTGGTTTAGTCTTGGAAGAGTGTAAGCGTCCAGGAAATTATCCATTTCTTCTAGATTTTCCAGTTTATTTGCGTAGAGGTGTTTATAGTATTCTCTGATGGTAGTTTGTATTTCTGTGGGGTCGGTGGTGATATCCCCTTTATCATTTTTAATTGCATCGATTTGATTCTTCTCTCTTTTCTTCTTTATTAGTCTTGCTAGTGGTCTGTCAATTTTGTTCATCTTTTCAAAAAACCAACTCCTGGATTCATTGATTTTTTGGAGAGTTTTTTGTGTCTCTATCTCCTTCAGTTCTGCTCTGATCTTAGTTATTTCTTGCCTTCTGCTAGCTTTTGAATGTGTTTGCTCTTGCTTCTCTAGTTCTTTTAATTGCGATGTTAGAGTGTCAATTTTAGATCTTTCCTGCTTTCTCTTGTGGGCATTTAGTGCTATAAATTTCCCTCTACACACTGCTTTAAATGTGTCCCAGAGATTCTGGTATGTTGTATCTTTGTTCTCATTGGTTTCAAAGAACATCTTTATTTCTGCCTTCATTTCGTTATGTACCCAGTAGTCATTCAGGAGCAGGTTGTTCAGTTTCCATGTAGTTGAGTGGTTTTGATTGAGTTTCTTAGTCCTGAGTTCTAGTTTGATTGCACTGTGGTCTGAGAGACAGTTCGTTATAATTTCTGTTCTTGTACATTTGCTGAGGAGTGCTTTACTTCCAATTACGTGGTCGATTTTGGAGTAAGTACGATGTGGTGCTGAGAAGAATGTATATTCTGTTGATTTGGGGTGGAGAGTTCTATAGATGTCTATTAGGTCTGCTTGCTGCAGAGATGAGTTCAATTCCTGGATATCCGTGTTAACTTTCTGTCTCGTTGATCTGTCTAATGTTGACAGTGGAGTGTTGAAGTCTCCCATTATTATTGTATGGGAGTCTAAGTCTCTTTGTAAGTCTCTAAGGACTTGCTTTATGAATCTGGGTGCTCCTGTATTGGGTGCATATATATTTAGGATAGTTAGCTCTTCCTGTTGAATTGATCCCTTTACCATTATGTAATGGCCTTCTTTGTCTCTTTTGATCTTTGATGGTTTAAAGTCTGTTTTATCAGAGACTAGTATTGCAACCCCCGCTTTTTTTTTGTTCTCCATTTGCTTGGTAAATCTTCCTCCATCCCTTTATTTTGAGCCTATGTATGTCTCTGCGTGTGAGATGGGTCTCCTGAATACAGCAGACTGATGGGTCTTGACTCTTTATCCAGTTTGCCAGTCTGTGTCTTTTAATTGGAGCATTTAGCCCATTTACATTTAAGGTTAATATTGTTATGTGTGAACTTGATCCTGCCATTATGATATTAACTGGTTATTTTGCTCGTTAGTTGATGCAGTTTCTTCCTAGCCTCGATGGTCTTTACATTTTGGCATGTTTTGGCAATGGCTGGTACCGGTTGTTCCTTTCCATGTTTAGTGCTTCCTTCAGGGTCTCTTGTAAGGCAGGCCTAGTGGTGACAAAATCTCTAAGCATTTGCTTATGTGTAAAGGATTTTATTTCTCCTTCACTTATGAAACTTAGTTTGGCTGGATATGAAATTCTGGGTTGAAAATTCTTTTCTTTAAGAATGTTGAATATTGGCCCCCACTCTCTTCTGGCTTGTAGAGTTTCTGCCAAGAGATCTGCTGTTAGTCTGATGGGCTTCCCTTTGTGGGTAACCCGACCTTTCTCTCTGGCTGCCCTTAAGATTTTTTCCTTCATTTCAACTTTGGTGAATCTGGCAATTATGTGTCTTGGAGTTGCTCTTCTCGAGGAGTATCTTTGTGGCGTTCTCTGTATTTCCTGGATTTGAATGTTGGCCTGCCCTACTAGGTTGGGGAAGTTCTCCTGGATGATATCCTGAAGAGTGTTTTCCAACTTGGTTCCATTTTCCCCCTCACTTTCAGGCACCCCAATCAGACGTAGATTTGGTCTTTTTACATAATCCCATACTTCTTGCAGGCTTTGTTCATTTCTTTTTGTTCTTTTTTCTTTTGGTTTCTCTTCTCGCTTCATTTCATTCATTTGATCCTCAATCGCAGATACTCTTTCTTCCAGTTGATCGAGTCGGTTACTGAAGCTTGTGCATTTGTCACGTATTTCTCGTGTCATGGTTTTCATCTCTTTCATTTCGTTTATGACCTTCTCTGCATTAATTACTCTAGCCATCAATTCTTCCACTTTTTTTTCAAGATTTTTAGTTTCTTTGCGCTGGGTACGTAATTCCTCCTTTAGCTCTGAGAAATTTGATGGACTGAAGCCTTCTTCTCTCATCTCGTCAAAGTCATTCTCCGTCCAGCTTTGATCCGTTGCTGGCGATGAGCTGCGCTCCTCAGTTGAAAATGCAGAAATCACCGGTCTTCTGTGTCGCTCGCGCTGGGAGTTGGAGACTGGAGCTGTTCCTATTCGGCCATCTTGCTCCGCCCCCCTGCTGTTAGTTTCTTTAACTCTTTGGAGTAGGGTTTCATCTGCAGTCAGCTTATTTGACATTTTATTCTCGAAGATCTCAAAATGTACTGCAGTTATTCTAAACCTCTGCTTTTTGCTCAAGCTTTCAATTCTATCTACCACTATCCTTAATTTCAGATGACCTCTCACATCTTATGCTATCAAAGCGTTTCTTCCCACATTTAAAAGTGTTATAAACCTTATGATTACAGTGATTGCAGAAAATTTCAACGTTACATAAAGCAAGGTGATTTTTCAACCTTCCTTCTTAAATTTCTTCTTAAATTAGTTGGATCAGCTTTTGCATAAACTGACAAGAAACATTACTATATTTGCTGTAAGATTTTTATTGAGGATGGCTTTTTCCACATCCCTAAATAATGGTCATTATTCCCAAATAGTCCCTAAATAAAATGCTATGAGAAATTATTTTTTTTTCTTTCTATCAAGGATAACAATGTAGCTGATCTGTGTCCTTTCATATTTACTTTATATTTTTATTGATTCATAGTAGATGTGTATTTACAGGGTACATGTGATAATTTGATATAATAGAATCAAATCAGGGTAATTGGGATATCGATCATCTTAAATATATATCTTTTATTTTATTTTATTTTATTTTTTTGAGACAGAGTCTTGCTCTGTCACCCAGTCTGGAGTGCAGTGGTGCAATCATAGCTCACTGCAGCCTTGACCTCCTACCCAGCCTCACAGGATCCTCCCACCTCAGCCTCCTGAGTAGCTGGGACTGCAGGTGTGCACCACCACACCCAGCTAATTAAAAAAAGAATTTTTTTTTTTTTGTAGAGACAGGATTTCACTATGTTGCCCAAGCTGGTCTTGAATTCTTGGGTTTAAGCGATCCTCCTGCCTCTGCTTCCCAAAATGTTGGGATTACAGATGTGAGCCACTGCACCTGGCTATATCTTTCTTTTTTTTTTTTTGAGACGGGGTCTCGCTCTGTCACCCAGGCTGGAGTGCAGTGGTGCAATCTTGGCTCACTGCAAGCTCCACCTCTCGGGTTCACGCCATTCCTCCTGCTTTGGCCTCCTGAGTAGGTGGGACTACAGGCGCCCACTACCTCGCCTGGCTAATTTTTTGTGTATTTAATAGAGACGGAGTTTCATCGTGTTAGCCAGGATGGTCTCGAACTCCTGACCTCATGATCCGCCCGCCTTGGCCTCCCAAAGTGCTGGGATTACAGGTGTAAGCCACTGCGCCCAGCCAGCTATATCTTTTCTGTATGCTAGTAACATTCAAATTGTTCTCTTCTAGTTATTTTGAAATGCATAATAGATTAATATTAACTACAGTCACCCTGCTGATCTATCAAATACCAGGTTTTATTTTTCCTATCTAACTGTATGTTTGTATCCATTAACCAACTCCCTCCCCGCACTCTTCCTAGACTTTGGTAATCACCAATCTACTATCTTCATGAGATCCCCCGTTTTATTTATAATTTTATGGATACGTAATTGTTGTACATATTTATGGAGTACATGTGATATTTTGATACAAGCACACAATGTATAATGACAAAACCAGGATAATTGGAATAAACATCCCCTCAAACATTTATTATTTCTCTGTGTTAGGAGAGATCCATTTTTTAGGCTCCCACATATAAGTGAGAACATGAAGTATTTATATTTCTGTGTTGGGCTTATTTCATGTAACCATGACCCCCAGTTTCATCATGTTCCTGCAAATGGCAGAATTTCATTCTTTTCTATGACTTAATAATATAATAATATTCCTTTGTGTATATACATCACATTTTTTTTCTTTCTCTCTCTCTCTCTCTCTTTTTTTTTTTTTTGAGATGGAATCTTGCTCTGTCACCCAGACTGGAGTGTGGTGGTATGATCTTGGCTCACTGCAGCCTCTGCCTTCCAGGTTCAAGCGATTCTCCTGCCTCAGCCTCTGAACTAGCTGGGATTACAGGCATGTCCCACCATGCCTGGCTAATTTTTTGTATTTTTAGTAGAGATGGGGTTTCACCATGTGAAACCTGTTGACCAGGCTGGTCTCAAACTCATGACCTCGGGTGATCTGCCCACCTTGGCCTCTCAAAGCGCTGGTATTACAGATGTGAGCCACCGCTCCTGGCCACCACATTTTTCTTTCAAATTGACAAATAATTGTACGTATTCACAGGGTACATAGTGATATTTCATACATATATAGTGACCAGATCAGGGTAGTTAGCACACATATATAGTGACCAGATTAGGGTAATTACCATCATCTCACAAATTTATCATTTATTTGTGTTGTGAACATTCAGCATCCACCTTCTAGCTATTTCAAACTATAATTCTCCTACAGTGGTATAGAACACTAGAATTTATTCCTCCTATCTAGCTGTTATTTTGTATCCTTTAACAAATCTGTCCTTATCCTCTCTTCCCCTTAAACTTCCCAGTCTCTAGTATTCTCTGTTCTACTTTTTACTTCTATGAGGTCAACTTTATTTTAACTTCCGTATATGAGTAAGAACATACAATTTTTGTCTTTCTGTGCCCGGCTTATTTCACTTAACATAATGTCCTCCAGTTCTATCCATGTTGTTATGAATGATAGAATTTCATTCTTTTTGTGGCTGAAAAATTTCCTTTTTTTTGGAGACAGACTCTCTGTCTCCCAGCCTGAGTGCAATGGCACAATCTCAGCTCACTGCAACCTCCGCCTCCTGGGTTCAAGCAATTCTCCTGCCTCAGCCTCCCGAGTAGCTGGGATTACAAGTGCCAGCCACCACACCTGGCTAATTTTTGTATTTTTAGTAGAGACAGGGTTTCACCATTTTGGCCAGGCTGATATCGAACTCCTGACCTCAAGTGATCCTCCCACCTTGGCCTCCCAAAGTGCTGGGATTATAGGCATGAGCCATCATGCCTGGCCACCACATTTTCTTTATCCATTCATCTGTTGCTGGACACCTTGGTTGATTCCATATCTTCGCTATTGTGAATAGTGCTACAATAAACACAGGGGTGCAGATGTCACTCTGATATACTGATTTCCTTTCTTTTGGATAAATGCCCAGTAGTGGGATTGCTGGATCATGTGGTAGTTCCATTTGTAGTTTTTTGAGGAACCTCCATTCTGTTCTCCATAGTGATTGTACTAGTTTATATTCTAATGAACAGTATATGAGTTCCCTTTTCTCTGCATCCTCACCAACCTTTGCTATTTTTGTCTTTTTTATAATAACTATCTTTACTGGGATGAAATGACAGTTCATTGTGATTTTTCCTTGCAGATAGCTGGTGATAAGTAATGTTGAGCATTTGAACATATATTTATTGACTATTTGGATGTCTTCTTTTGAGAAATATCTGTTCAGATCATTTGCCCTTTTTTAATCAAATTGTTTTTTTCTCATTTTACTGTCTGTGTCTTGAAAAGTTGATGTAGTTACTATTTTTGATAAGTTCATGTTTCAGTCTTTCTACTGAAGATATTAGTAGTTTACACACCAAAATCACAGCATGGTAATAGTCTGTGTTTTTCTGTGTACTTACTGTTACCAGTGAGTTTCGTACCTTCAGATGATTTCTTATTGCTCATCAACATTCTTTTCTTTCAGATTGAAGAACTCCTTTTAGCATTTTTTATATGACAGGTCTGGTGTTGATGAAATCCCCCCTCAACTTTTGTCTATCTGGGAAAGTCTTTTTATCCTTCACGTCTGAAGGACATTTTTACGGGATACACTATTATTAGAATAAACTTTTTTTTTTTACCTTCACATCTTTAAATATGTCACGCATTCTCTCCTGCCCTGTAAGGTTTCCACTGAAAAGTCTCCTGCCAGACCTATTGGAACTCCATTGCATGTTATTTCTTTCTTTTCTATTGCTGCTTTTAGAATCCTTTCTCTATCCTTGACCTTTGGGAGTTTGATTATTAAATGTCTTAAGGCAGTCTTCTTTGGGTTAAATCTGCTTGGAGTTCTATAACTTTCTTGTATTTGAATATTGATATCTTTCTCTAGATTTGGGAAGTTCTCTGTTATTATCCATTTCAATAAACTTTCTACCCCTATCTGTCTCCTCTTTAAGACTAAAACCTCTTAGGTTTGCCCTTTGGAGGATATTTTCTAAAACTTGTGGGTGTACTTCTTTCTTTTTTATTCTTTTTTCTTTCTTTCTCCTCTGTCTGTTTTCAAATAGCCTATCTTCAAGCTCACTAATTATTTCCTATGCTTGATCAATTCTGCTGGTAGAAGACTCTGATGCATTCTTCAGTATGTCAATTGCATTTTCAACTCCAGAATTTCTTCTTGATTCTTTTTTATTCTTTCAATCTCTTTGTTAAATTTATCTGATAGGATTCTGAATTTCTTCTCTGTATTATCTTGAATTTCATTGAATTTCCTCAGACAGCTATTTTGAATTCTCTGTGTAAAAGGTCACATCTCTCTCTCTCTCCAGGAATGGTCCCTGGTGCCTTAGTTCGTTTGGTGAAGTCGCATTTTCTTGGATACTCTTGATGCCTATGGATGTTTGTTGGTGTCTGAGCATTGAAGAGTTAAGTATTTTTTGTAGTCTTTGCAGTCTGGGCTTGTTTGTACCTGCCCTTTTTAGTAAGACTTCTCAAATATTTGAAGGGACTTGGGTGTTATCATCTAAGTTTTTGGTCATGGAGCCATATTTGCATTAGGGGGCACCCCAAGCTGAGTAACGCTACGGCTCTTACAGACCCCTAGAAGTACTGCCTTGGTGGTCTTGGATAAGACCAGGAAGAACTCTTTGGATTACAAGGCAGAGACTCTTGTTCCCTTCCTTTACTTTCTGTCAAACAAATGGAATATTGCTGTGTGTGCTGAGATGCCTACAGCTGGGAGAGCCACTGGGACTGTGCTGGTTCAAACCTGAAGTTAGCACGGTACTGGGTCTCACCCAAAGTCTGTGGTAATCACTACCTGGCTACCACCTATGTTCACTCAAGGCCTTAGGGCTCTACAATCAGCAGGTGGCAAAGTCAGCCAGGCGTGCAACCTTCCCTTCAGGGCAGCCAGTTCCCCCTGACCCCAGGTGGGCCCAGAGATGTCATCTGAGAGCCTGAAGTCAGAAACCTTAGGAAGCTACCTGGTGCTCTATTTTACTGCAGTTGAACTGGCACCCTGGCCACAAGACAAAGTCTTCCCCACTCTTCTCTCCCCTTTCCACAAGCAGAGAAGTCTCTCCCCATGACCATCACTACCCTAGACCCATGGTAAGTACTGCCTGGTTACCTCTGATATTCACTCAAGACCCAAGGGCTCTCCAGTCAACTTGTGGTACATGTTGCCAGGCCTGGGACTCTCCCTTCAGGGCAATGGGCTCCTCTGTGGTCCAGGGCAGGTCCAGAAATGCTGTCCAAGAGCTAAGGCCTGAAATCAGGGACCCCAAGAGCCTGCTTGGTGCTCTACCCCACTGTGGCCAAGCTGGTACCTAAGCTGCAAGACCAAGTCCCCTTTACTCTTCCCTCTCCTTTTCTCTAGCAGAAGAAGGCTCTCCCCATAGCCATCACAGATGTGAATGTGCTGGGTTACACCTAAAGCCAGCATGTCTCTGAGTCTCACCCAAGGCCCATGGCAAGTACTGCCTGAGTATTGCTGCTGGTTATTCAGGGCCCAAGCGCTCCTGGGTCAGCAGGTGATGAATTCTGCCAGGGATAGGTCCTTCCCTTCCAGGAACTGGGTTCCCTTCTAGCTCAGGGTGTGTCTAGAAGTGTCATCCAGGAGCTAGGGCCTGGAATGCCAGCCTCAGGACTCTGCCTGGTGCAATATCCCATGTGGCTGATCTGGTATTCAAGTTGCAAGACAAACTCTATTTTACTTTTCCCTCTCCTCTCCTCAAGCAGAGGGAAGGAGTCTTTTTTGTAGCTGCGAGCTGTGCTGCCCGGGGATGGAAGAGGGGTGTGCCTTGGTTGCCTTGGCTGGTGTCTCACTAGGTTACTTGCCCCCAAGTCCACTGGTTTCAAGCTCAGCACAGCAGCAGGACTTGCCGAGAAATTGCAGTCCTTGTGGCCTAGACTGCCTTTCAAGTTTAGTTAGGGCCCTAGAACATTTTAGCCCATGGTGGCAAAGCTTGCTGGAACTTAAGTTCTGACAATGGTTCTATTGGCGTGGGCAATTCTCCTCTGGCTATGGCTGGTCTAAATGCTCCCTCCATGGGCTCCGTCTGAGTTCTGCCTGGTATTGCTTTCTGCTGAGTTCCAGTGCAAAGTCCCACAATCACTACACTTTTCCTCTTCCAAGCACACAGATTCTCTCTCTGCACCACATAGCTGCTGTGGGGGATGAGGAAGGGGTGGCACTGGCATTTCAAAATGCTTTCCTACCTCTTCAGTGCCTCTTTCAGTGATATGAACTTAAAACCAAGTATTGTGATTGTTCATCTGATTATTGGTTTTTATAAAGGTGCTTTTTTGTGTGGATAGTTGTTCAATTGTAGATTGAACCATTGTTCAATTGTTGTGGATAGTTGCTGGAAGGACAATCAATTAAGTCTTCTATTTGTCCATCTTGCTCTGCCTCCACCCCCAAAGTGTTTTAATTTCCTCCTTAATTTCTTCAGTGGCCCATTGATCATTTGGGAGCATGTTGTTTAATTTCCATGTGTTGTGTAGTTTCTCGTGTTCCTCTTATTACTGACTTCTAGTTTCATTTCATTGTGGTAAAAAAAGATACTTGACATTATTTCTACTTTTTTTCAATTTGTTGAGGCTTGTTTTATGGCCTAATATATGGTCTATTCTGTAGAATGTTCCATGTGCTGATGGAAAAAAAAAGTGTATTCTGCAGTAGTTGAGTGAAATGGACTGTAAATGTTCATTCTATTTTGTCTAGTGTAGAGTTTAACCTCAAGGTTTCTTTGTTGATTTTTTGTGGGAGGATGATCTGTCCATTACTGAGAGTGGGCTATTGAAATAACCTACTATTATTGTATTACAATCTATCTCTTCCTTTCAATTATTAAAGTTTGCTTTGTATACTTGGGTGCTCCAGCGGTGGTGCATAAATATTTATAATCATAATAACCTTTTGCTGAATTGACTCCTTTATCATTATATAGTGACCATCTTATTCTCTTTTTATAGTCTTGATGTGTAGTTCATTTTATCTGATATAAGTTTAGCTACTCCTGCTCTTTTTTGCTTTCCACTTGCATGGAATAACATTGTTCACTTCTTTACTTTCAGTCTATGTGTATTTTTATGGGTGAGGTGGGTTTCTTGCAAGCAGTACACAACTGGGTCTTTTTTCTTTATACGCTCATGTACTTTGTGACTTTTAATTAAAGAATAGAATGATTTACATTCAGTGTTATTATTGATAAGTAAGGACTTACTCCTGCCATTTTGTTGATGGTTTCCTGGTTGTTTTGTAACTCTTCTCTTTTTTCTTCCCATCTTCCTTTGTGGTTAAGTGGTTTTTACTAGTAGTATGTTTTAACTCATGGCATCTTATTTTTACTGTATCTATTATAAGTTTTTTTGCATAATGGTTATCATGAGGGTTACAAAAATCTTATAAATATAACTAGTTATTTTAAAGAGATGACAACTTATCTTAGAGCACAAAAAATAGAAACAAAGGATAAACTAAAAAAACTCTGTATCTCAACTCCACCCCACACACACATTTTGTTGCCTCAATTTACATATTTTTATATTGTCTATATGTTAACAGGTTGCTATAGCTATTGTTGTTTTTGATATATTTGTTTTTTAGGTTTCATACTAGAGGTAGGCATGGATTGCACACCACAATTATGATGTCAAAATATTTTGTGGTTTTCCTTATAATTAATTTTACTAGTGGGTTTTATACTTCCAAATGTTTTCTTTTTGCACATTAGTGTTTTGTTCTTTCATACTGAAAAACTCTATGACTTCTTGTAAGACAGGACTGGTGGTGGTAAATTCTCTCAGCTTTTGTTTGTCATGGAAAGACTATCTTTCCTTGCTGAATACAGTATTCTTGAATGGCAGTTCTTTTCTTTCAGCTCTTTGAACTCCTGGTCTCAAGCAATCCTCCTACCTCATACTCCCAAGGCACTGGGATTACAAGCGTGAGCCCTCATGCCAAGCTTTATTTCAGCATCTTTAAAAAATTGTCCTTTTGTTTTATTAATATGGTGTATTACATTAATTGTTTTTAACAACTTTATTGAAGGATAATTAGTACACCCCACACACCTGTTTAGTGTATACTATTTGAGTCTGGATTTGTGCATATACTTGTGATACTCCCATCATAATCAGGATAACAAACTTATCCATGTTAAGTGTTTTTACCATAAGTAACATACACACACACACACACTCACACACACACACACACTCACACACACACACACACACACGAAGAAACTCCGGAAGTGATGTACATGGACAGATAAGCTAATAGTTTATTACATGTTAGACAAACTGTGTATTTGTTCATACTATCACACTTAGTAATAGTGTATAATCCTTTTTATATGTTTTGTATTCAGTTTGCTAGTATTATCTTGAATATTTCTTTGTGGACATTTAAGAGAGATATGTTCTGTAGTTTTCTTTTCTTGTACTGCTTTTGTTTGGCTGTCAACTTATAGTAATCCTGGCCTAGTAGAATTAATGAGAAAGTGTTCCCTCCTCTTCTGTCTTTTGTAAAAGTATTTGTGAATTATTATTCTTAATTCTTCATGAAAAATTGGCAGAGTATTGCTGCTGGTTATTCAGGGCCCAAGCGCTCCTGGGTCAGCAGGTGATGAATTCTGCCAGGGATGGGTCCTTCCCTTCCCTAAAATAGAGTTTGTCTTGCAACTTGAATACCAGATCAGCCACATGGGATATTGCACCAGGCAGAGTCCTGAGGCTGGCATTCCAGGCCCTAGCTCCTGGATGACATTTCTAGACACACCTTAGGGTGCTTTCTAAGGGTGCATTTGTTTTTTTGTGTTTTTATTTTTGTTTTTTTGTTTGTTGGTTTTTTTTGAGACGGAGTCTCACTCTGTCGCCCAGGCTGGAGTGCAGTGGCACAATCTTGGCTCATTGCAAGCTCCACCTCGCGGGTTCATGTGATTCTCCTGCCTCAGCCTCCCCAGCAGCTGGGACTACAGGCGCATGCTGCCACGCCTGGCTAATTTTTTGTATTTTTAGTAGAGATGGGGTTTCACCATGTTAGCCAGGGTGGTCTTGATCTCCTGACTTCATAATCCACCTGCCTCGGCTCTTCAAAGTGCTGGGATTACAGGCATGAGCCACCGCGCCCGGCTGGCAGGGTGCATTTGTGATACCTCTTGGATCTGGGATATTCTTTGTAAAAGTTTTAAAAATCAATTTAATATCTTTACTTTTTATAGATTTATTGATGTCTTCTATTCCTTCCTGAGTTTTTTTTTTTCAGTCATTTTTATCTTTATATAAGTTTGCTTATAACTTGTAGTGTTCCAAGTTTCTCTCATTGTCATGGTAGTTGATATACAAAAATAATGTGGGGGAATGAGTCAATCGACAAATACCCTATGTCTAAGGGTCCTCTGATATAGGAGAGAGAAAACGACTATAACTGCTGTAGCTCCCTACCCCTCAGACTTACTGTATGAGACAAATGAGATATTGAATCTAAAGTAAATTAAGAAATTATGCCATTTGATTTTGAGTTTTATCAAAATAGTAGACTGAGCCTACATCTTCTTTTGTATCAAAGTTTAGTAACATAAAAAATGCAGCTTGTAATTAGAAAAATACAAAATAATATTATAAGTGAGGGATTGTATCAATGGTCAACAATTTCATGAACCATAGTGGTTAATATTTGTACAGCACATAGAATACACTTTTATTGTGTTCATATATTTATTATATACCAAAACAGTTGATTTTGTGATAACGTCACCTAAGATAATTTCAAATGTGCCAATTTATCCTTCTTTTCAATTAATCTTTGTAGGATATATTCAAAACTATAATGTATTAAGAATACAGGTTTAAGTCGTTTGGGAAAATGCATAATACATTCTTTCAGCATCTTGAAAATGTAGTCCCACTCCCTACTGTCCTGCATAGTTTCCACTGAGAAGTCTCCTGACAGACAACTTGGAGTTCTTTTATGTTATTTGCTTCTTTTCTGTTGTTACTTTTAGGATCCTCTCTTTGTCCTTGAACTTTCAAAGTTTGATTATTATATGCCTTGGGTTCATCCTATTCGGGTCAAGTCTCTCTGGTGTTCTTTGACCTTCCTGTATATCTTTTATATCTTTCTCAAATTTGGGAAAGTTTTCTGTTACTATTTCTTTGAGTAAGCTTTCTACTCCTTGCTCTTGCTCAACTCCCCTTGAACACCAATAACTCTTAGATTTTGTCTTTTGAGGTAACTTTCTATATATCTTCTAAGTAATCTTCACTCCTTTTCATTCTTTTTCCTCCTCCTATTGTATAATTTCAAATACTCTGTCTTCTTGCTTTTTTTTTATTTTTATTTTTTCTTTGCGACAGGGTTTCACTCTTCTAGCTCAGGCTGAAGTGCAATGGCACGATATTGGCTCACTGCAACCTCTACCTCCTGAATTCAAGAGATTCTCCTGCCTCAGCCTCCTGGGTAGCTGAGATTACAGACACCTACAGGCACCAATCACCATGCCTGGCTAGTTTTGTATTTTCAGTAAAGACGGAATTTCACCATGTAGGCCAGGCTGGTTTCGAATTCCCGACCTCAGGTGATCCACCTGCCTCAGCCTCCCAAAGTGCTGGGATTACAGGCATGAGACACGACACCCGGCTATGTCTTCCTGCTTCTTCTTTTTTTTTTTTTTTTTTTTTTTTGAGATAGAGTCTTGCTCTGTCACCCAGGCTGGAGTACAACGGCATGATCATGGCTCACTGCAACCTCCGCCTCCTAGGTTCAAATAATTCTCCTGCCTCAGCCTCCCAAGTAGCTGGGATTACAGGTGTATGCCATCATATCCAGCGAATTTTTATATTTTTAGTAGAGACAGGGTTTCACCATGTTGGTCAGGCTGTTCTCGAATTCCTGACCTCAAGTGATCCATCTGCCTCAGCCTCCCAAAGTGCTGGGATTACAGGCATGAGCAACCGTGCCTGGCCTCTTCTTCCTTTTTTATTCTTCCCTCTGCTTGATCCATTCTGCTGCTGAGAGGCTCTAATGAATTTTTCACTTCTGCCAATGTATTTCTTAATTCCAAGATTTGCTTGATTTTTAAAAAAATATTTCAATATCTTAGTTAAATTTTTTATAAATTTCTGAATTGTTTTTCAGTGTCATCTTGGAGGTCACTGAGTTTCCTCAAAACTGCTGCTCTGAATAATTGGTCAGAGACCTCACATTTTGTCATCTTGTTAGGATCAGTCCCTGGTTCCTTGCTGTGTTCATTTGGGGAGATCTCTGTTGGCTGATTTCTCTTATGGATGTCTGTCTGTCTTTGCACTGAAAGATTATTTATTCCAGTAATTTGTATCTCACTTGTTTTGATTTTTATTGGGTATGTTTGCTTAGAGATTCTTAGGAATTTACCTGTTGAATTGTTTACTTTTTAAAATGTCAGGTCTTGAAGAAATCATCTAATAACCAAGTAGAAGTTGCAAAGGATGCTGCAATAGAATGTATATATTCTTATCCTATCATCAATAGAAATATCTGAATTGTCAAGATAAAAGACACACTATATACATGTGTCACCAATTGATATGATTTGAGTATATGTTCCCACCAAATCTCATGTTGAATTGTAATCTCCAGTGTTGGAGATGGGACCTGTGGGAGGTGTTTAGATCGTGGGGGCAGATCCCTTATGGCTTGGTGCTGTCTTCATGATATTGAGTTCTTGTTTTGTTGTAATGTGTGCCCCCCAACTCTCTCTTGCTCCTGCTTTCACCATGTGATGTGCCTGTTCCCCCTTCACCTTCCGCCATGAGTAAAAGCTCTCTCCCTAGAAGCTGAGCAGATGCCAGGACCATGCTTGTATAGCCTGCAGAACTATGAGCCAGTTAAACCTCTTTTCTTTAAAAATTGCCCAGTCTCAGATAATTTCTTTATGGCAATGCAAGAACAGCTATTATACCAATTCAATCACTAAGGACATTTTTATTTTCTATTTATTTTTTATTTTTATTTTTTTGAGACGGAGTCTCGCTCTGTCGCCCAGGCTGGAGTGCAGTGGCGCGATCTGGGCTCACTGCAAGCTCTGCCTCCCTGTTCACGCCATTCTCCTGCCTCAACCTCCTGTGTAGCTGGTACTACAGGTGCCTGCCACCATGCCCAGCTAATTTTTTTTTTCATTTTTTTAATTTTATTTTTAGTAGAGACGAGGTTTCACCGTGTTAGCCAGGATGGTCTCGATCTCCTGACCTCATGATCCGCCCGTCTCAGCCTCCCAAAGTGCTGGGATTACAGGCGTGGGCCACTGTGCCCGGCCAACTAAGGGCATTTTTTAAATGGTGTTAGTATTATTTAAAGATGCTGAAATAGATGTTGAATTATGTAAGTACATTTTGATGCCACTAGAGAATGAGAGAAGTCTGCTGACCTTCACACCAAGGTAGTCTTCCAATTTTATCCCTCAAGTTTCCTCTGAATTTTCCTAGGTTCTCTTCACTGTAACTCTTCTTCCAAAAGTTCAGTAGGTCATGAGCCAGAAGACAAATGTGCATCACTGTCTAAGAAAAGTATGTATTAGTTTCCCTGACTTGAATTAGGAAGATGTGATGTCACTAAGGCCATTGTTTGCTTTTCTTCATGCAGTTGCAGCATCCTCTGCTGGGCATTATACTTTACAGTTTTTAAGAAAGGCTTTTAGAGCTTTTGAGGAATAGCTTTTATAGTTTTTGGTATAGTAATAAAATATATAGTGCTTCATTATTTTCATTAAGGTATTAATGTCACAAAGCATCATTTAGTGCTTATTGTAAGATTTAAATGTATGTAAGAGAAATGCAATTATATAAGTACAAATAATATTAACACTACCACTAATAAGTGATAATATGTTATTCTGAAAACTCTTCAACTTAAAAAAAAGTTTTTAGAGTTGGGGTCTGACTCTGTTGCCCAAGCTAGAGTACAGTGGCATAATCATAACTCACTGCAGCCTTGAACCCCTGGGCTCAAGTGATCCTCTTTCCTCAGCCTCCCTAGGTTTAGCTGGGACTACAGATGCATGTCTTCATGCTCAAGTAATTTTTAATTTTTTTTTGTTTGTTATTTTTTAGAGGTGGGGTCACACTATTTTGTCCAGACTGGCCTAGAACTCTTGGCCTCAAGTGATCCTCCCACCTCAGCCTCCCAAGTCAGTGGGATTACAGGCGTAAGCCACCATGCATAGGTTCAATTAAAATTTTAAGAAGAGGACACTAGCTAGATTGTTGACTAGAAGCTCCTGTGCTTATCTCCTTCACAAAGACTGCCAAAGAAATGAATAAACAATTATATTTTGAGGAAAATAACTGAAGGAGAAAACAGAAATATATCAAAGGAGTAGCATAGGCTGGCACAGTGGCTCACCCCTGTAATCCCAGCACTTTGGGAAGCCAAGGCAGCCGATCACTTGAGGTCAGGAGTTCACGACCAGACTGGCCAACATGGTGAAACCCTATCTCTACTAAAAATACAAAAATTAGCTGGGCATGGTGGTGCACACCCATAAACCCAGCTATTTGGGTGGCTGAAGCACAAGAATCACTCAAACCTGGGAGATGGAGGTTGCAGTGAGCAGAGATCACAGCACAGCACTCCAGCCTAGGCGACACAGTGAATGAGACTCCGTGTCAAAAAGAAAAAAAAGTACTAGTATAAACTCTGAAGAGCATAGAAACCCAGGATAGTTACATAGAGAAAAGAAGGAAGCAGCTCACATCCTACCCCATCCATACTCCAGTCAGGACCAACTCAGAACCGGGATGAAGTTTTCAGTGAAGGGAAAAGGTAAGCAAGAGGAACCCAGCAGCCGTCATCACCACTGAGGTAACTACAGTCCTCACCACTGGGAAATCCTGTATTCCTCAAAGGTGCTAAGCCTAGCAGAGGGAGCTGCCTGGTGTCCATATGGCTGCACTTCTCCCAGAGAAGGAGTCAATGCTGTGCTCTGTCCTTCATGTGCCATCTTCGATCCAGAACCATGGCTGGAGGAAGTCCTGCTCCGGAGGTGAGTGGCTATTGCACCTCTCCATTCCCGAGGCTTTGTTACACTGGTACCACCACTGTCTGGTGGTTCACCATCCTAAATCAAGCTGCTGCTCCACGCTATCCCATGGGGTCGAGCTGCTGTGCCTTACCTCTCCCGTGACTGCTGTGCCCTGCCCCCCAGTGCAGGAGCTGCAGCAGCAGTAGCCTACCTTCCAGGGATATGGTGCCTTGGCCACCCAGATCAGTAATGCCCCTAGCACTGGAGGTGAAGCAGTGCCTCCTGGGAAACTGGTGGCTTGGCTACTCCGAGCAGTCATGTCCTCCTGTACTGGACCTGAGGTAGTGCCTTCTAGGGAACTGGTGCTGTGGGCCAACCAGAGCAGTCCCCTTCCCGGTGTTGCAGCTGAAGAATCACTCCACTTCACAAGATTATGGGTCCCTTGGCTGAGCCAAGCAACCGCAGTTCCCAGGACTGAGCCAGTGTGGTGCCCCACTTCCCAGGAAAACAGAGGATTGGGTGAACTGAAACAACCTACGCTCCAGGCTGAACAACTGTAGAACCCTGCTTCCATGAAACCGGACTATCCTCTAGCAGAGGATGCACCCTGCCTTCCCAGGGAGTGCCGTCATCACTGTGCTGCTCCCTGTACCGCAGGGCCCAAGCCACAGCTATGCCCTGCCATTCCTGGGACATTAGTGCTACTGCCCTTGACTTCACAGAGCCTGGAATGCTGCTGTGTCCTACCATCCGATAGTCCAGGGTCCCCACTACACTGTTTCTCATCCCCGTCCAGGGCCTGAGTTGCTGCTGTGCCCTATAAACCTCTAGTTCCCAAACTGCAGCTGTGCCCTGCTTTCCAAAGCCTGAACATCTAGCACACCCTTGCTTTATTTATTTATTTTTTTTCTTGAGATGTAGTTTTGCTCTTGTCATCCAGACTGAAGTGCAATGGCACAATCTCGGCTCACTGCAACCTCCTTCTCCTGGGTTCCAGTAATTATCCTGCCTCAGCGTCCTGAGTAGCTGGGATTACAGGCACCTGCCACCAAGACCAGCTAATTTTTGTATTTTTCACTATGTTGGGATTTCACTATGTTGGCCAGGCTGGTCTCGAACTCCTGACCTCAGGTGATCCACCTGCCTCGGCCTCCCGAAGTGCTGGGATTACAGGTGTGAGCCACTACACTCGGCCCAGAGCACCCCTTCTTTACCAGAGCTGGGCCAGTGCTGTGTTCTGCTCCTTAGGGGCAGAGTCACAGCAACAACCCAGCCCCCTAGGCCTGAGCAGCTGGGGTATTCACCAGAGTCACCGACTTTAGCTTTATGGCAGTCAGCAAATTCCCAGGTGCCACAGTAGACTGGTGAGGTCCTGAGCACAGGACCCTGGCTCCACAGCTGCTCTGAGCACCTCTTCCCTGAAACCTAGTGCCACTGCAGTTGCTTATGGTTCATGTCAGACTTGATACCAAGAAGGATCCCCTCAGTAAAGACTCCCTATTTTGGGAAAAACAAACACAGGAGGACCCTAAAAGCCCTTGCCATGGAGGACACTAATGGCACATGATGCTGCTGCCACTACAACAAACTTCTGCAGCCTAGGTCACTAAGACACCCACGTCATCACTGACATTAACTGCAGTTGAAGATTCTGCATGGCAGCTATACTATTACATCTACTTTTAACCAAAGCCACCACACCCTTCCCAGCTGCCACCCTAAGACCCATCTGCGGTGAAAGCCTTTTCTTATAAAAGTCATTCTGTAAAGTTTGGAAGCACTGACAATTCCACCAGATGTGCAAACACCAATGCACAGACAGAGAAACATGAAAAAGAAAACATGACATCACCAAAGGAACAAAATAATCCTCGAATAATTGACCCTAAAGAAATGTAAATTTATAAATTTCCTGAAAAGAAATTCAAAATAATGATCTTAAGGAAGCTCAGCAAGATATATGAGAATACAGACAATCCAAGGAGATCAGAAAAACAACAAAAATGTAAATTATGAGGGAAGAGTAAAAGTCTATAGCATTTATATGTGACCAAATTTAAGATGTTATCATCTTAAAATAGTCTATTGTAACTATAAGAAGTTTTACATAAGCCCCATGGTAACCACAAAGCAAAAGACTATAGCAGATACACAAAGAGAAAGATAAAGGAATTAAAGCTTAGCTACTAGAAAAAATTACCAAGTCACAAAGGTGGACTACAGAGAGAAAGCAAGGAAAAAAGGACCTACAAAACAACTAGAAGACAACAGTAAAAAACAATTCCAAGAGGGGAATAATAGCAATACATGTCTGCGTTAAAAAAGGAGGAAGATCTCAAATAAATAGCCTAACATTAAACCTTAAAGAGCTAGAAAAAGAACAAACTAAACATAACATTAGCAGAAGGAAGATCAGGACAGAAATACATTAAATAGAGAACATAAAACCATAGGAAAAAAATCAACAAAATCAGGAGTTTGTTCTTTGAAAAAATAACCCAAATCAGCAAACCCCTAGCTAAGTACTAAATATGAAAAAAAAAAAGAGAAGGCTCAAATAAATAAAACCAGAAATGAAAGTGGAGACATTATAACTGACACCTTAGGACAAAAAAAGTGTCATAAGGGACTATTATGAACATTATATGCCAACAAGTTGGATAACCTGAAAGAAATTATAACCTAATAAGACTCAATCAGAAAAAATAGGTAGCTCGAACAGACTAATGACAAGTAAAAAGACCGAAGAAGTAATCTAATCATGCACCTTAAGGAACTAGAAAAGCAAGAACAAACCAAACTCAAAATTAGTAGAAAGAAAAAAATAATAAAAATCAGAGAAGAAATAAACAAAATAGAAACTAAAAGAAATACGAACGACCAATGAAACAAAATGTTGGTATTTGGAAAAGTTAAACAAAATTAACAAACTATTAGCTAAACATTAGCTAAACTAACTCCCATTATATATTTTTTTAATTTTTAACTAACCTCCTGGAGCCATAACACTCCCCCTTTTTTCAGAAACAAAGAGAGAAGACTCAAATAAAGTCAGAAATGAAAAAGGAGGCATCACAGTAGATACCACAAATATACAAATGATTAATAGAGACTATTATGAACAACTGTACACCAAAACAAAACAAAAACTGGAAGAAATTGATAAATTCTTGGACACATATAACCTACCAAGATTTTACCAAGAAGGAATGAAAAACCTGAACAGACCAATAACAAATAATGAGATTGAATCAGTAATAAAAAAATCTCCCAACAAAGAAAAGTCCAGGGTCAAATGAGTTTACCACTGAACTTTTAGAGTTCCACCAAGCTTTTAGAGAAAAACTAACAAATTCTTCTCAAACTATTCAAAAAATTTGAAGAGAAGGGGACTCTTCTAAATTCATTCTATGAGACCAGCATTACCCTGATACAAAACCAGACAAGGACACAACAACGATAACAAAGTTACAGGGCAATATCCTTCATGAACATAGACACAAATGTTCTCAATAAAATGCTAGCAAACTGAATCCAACAATGTATCAAAAAGATAAAACACCATGACACCTTGATCAAATGGGTCTTATCCTGGGGATGGCTCAATATATCCAAATCAATAAACATGATATACCACAACAACAAAACGAAGGACAAAAACCATATGACCGTCTCAATAGATGCAGAAAAAGCATCTGATAACATTCAACATCCCTTCATGATACAAACTCTTCAACAAATTAGGCATAGAAGGAGCATAACTCAACACAATAAAGTTCATATATTATGAAACCCACAGCTAACATCATATTGAATGGGGAAAAAGCTGAAAGCTTTTCCTCTAAGAAATGAAATAAGACAAGGATGCTCACTTTCATCACTCTTATTCAGCGTAGTACTGGAAGTCCTAGCCACAACAATCGGGCAAGAGAAAGAAAGAAAGAACATTCAAATTGGAAAGAGAAATTCAAACTGTCCGTCTTTGCAGATGACATGATCTTATATATAGAAAATCCTAAAAACTGAACCAAAAACTCTTAGAAGTGACAAACAAATTCAGTAAAGTTTCAGGATACAAAATCAACATACAAAAATCAGCAATGTTTCTATAGACCAATAACAAGCTAGTTGAAAAAGAAATACAGAAAGCAATCCCATGTCTAATACTACAAAAAATAAAATACCTAGGAATAAATTTAACCAAGGAGGTAAAAGATCTCTACAATGAGTACTATAAAACACTGATGAAAGAAATTGAAGAAGGCAAACAAATGGAGACATCCCATGCTCATGGATCTAAATAATTAATATTGTTGGCTGGGCACGGTGGCTCATGCCTGTAATCCCAGCACTTTGAGAGGCAGAGGCAGGTGGATCAACTGAGGTCAGGAGTTCGAGATCAGCCTGACCAACATGGTGAAACCCCATCCCTATTAAATTCAAAATTAGCTGGGCATGGTGGCCCATGCCTGTAATCCCAGCTACTTGGAGGCTGAGACAGGAAAGTCGCTTGAACATGGGAGGTGGAGGTTGTAGTGAGCTGAGACTGTGCCATTACACTCCAGCCTGGGCAACAAGAATGAAACTCTTAAAAAAAATTAATATTATTAAAATGACCATACTATCCCAAGCAATCTTTAGATTTAATGCAATCCCTATCAAAATACCAATGACATTCTTCACAAATCCACAGTTTGTTGAATTCATGGATGTGGAATCTGTGGATATAGAAAACTGATGTATGCCCTAAGGAAATGAAATCAGTATATCAAAGAGATGTTTATACTTCCATGTTCATTGCAGCATTATTCACAATTATCGAACAACCTAAGTGTCTACAAACAGATGAATAAATAAAGAAAATATGGTATAATACACAATGAAATATTATTCAGCCTTTAAAAAGAAGGAAATCCTGTTATCTGTGACAACATTAATGAACCTGGTAGATACTATGTTAAGTGAAATAAACCAGGCATAGAAAGACAAATACCACATGATCCTACTTATATGGAATCTTAAAAAGTTGAGCTGGCACAGTGGCTCATGCCTGTAATCCCAGCACTTTGGGAGGCTGAGGCAGGCAGATCACTTGAGGTCAGGAGTTCAAGACCAGTCTGGCCAACATGGTGAAACCGCATCTACTAAAAATACAAAAATTAGTTGGGTGTGGTGGTGGGCACCTGTAATCCCAGCTACTTGGAGGCTGAGGCAGGAGAATAACTTGAACCCTGGAGGCAGAGGTTGCAGTGAGCCAACATTGCACCACTGCACTCCAGCCTGGTAGGCAGGGTGAGACTCTGTCTCAAAAAAAAGAAAAAAGTTGAACTAATTGAAGTAGAGAGTAGAATGGTGGTGGAGGGCGAAGTTGTGGTGGAGAAATTGTTTTTTCTCTTTTGCTCTACTATAGTGTAGAATGGTGGAATGGGGTCAGTGGTGTAAAGAAAAAAAGAGGAAAAATAATTTAGATTTACTTGAGAGTATATCACCCTTAAATTGCCCACGAACTTAGCTCACTTGTTTAAGCTTTAGATAGTGAAGAGCTGAGGTAGATGTCAGTTTATAACTGCTTAAAGAGAAGAAAATTGCAGATATGCAAGATAGGAAGCAGTTTTACACATGGAGGGGAAAAAAGCAAACGTTAAATTTATATCATTAAGAGATCTGTGAAGTGACTGAGATATGTGATGCCAGCAAGAAAAAAATAAAAACTCCTGCTCAAATAATTTCAATTGTTCCCTAAAGTTCAAACTTCTATCATAGGATTCTAGATCTTTTTATGAATAAAGAAAGCAAACAAACAGAGTGCAAAGGCATTACTAATTCTTTATTGCTAGCTGGCCACATGGTTTAAGGAATGAATGTAGGATTTGGAGATAGGATTTGAATTCAAGTCCTTGCTCCAATACTTAGCAGCATTGCTACTCTTGTTACTAAATTAGATTTTGCTTCAACCTGTCTTTCAAATTCTATCTCCCAATGCATTTGCTTGCCTACATATATATATATTTTTTCTTTTCACACCAGAATACTCATCACTTCCTAAATATGCGCCAGGTTTTCCATCTTTATTCATCGTTGACCTAGTTCCATACTTCTGGAATGCTTTTCACTCAACTTTTTTACTTGTTGAAAGCTTGCCTACTTCTTAAAAGTTTAGTATAAATGCCACCTTGTCTCTGAAGCCATCTCAGATTTCACCAGATGGAATTAATTCTCCTTCACCGTTTTTTTTTTTTTTTGAGATGGAGTCTTGCTCTGTCGCCCAGGCTGGAGTGCAGTGGCGCCATCTCGGCTCACTACAATCTCCGCCTCCTGGCGGAGGTTCAAGCAATTCTCTGCCTCAGCCTCCTGAGTAGCTGGGATTACAGGGGCCCACCACCACGCCCAGCTAATTTTTTGTATTTTGAATAGAGACAGAGTTTCACCATCTTGGCCAGGTTGGCACAGGTCTTGGCACAGGTCTTGACTCCTGACCTTGTGATCCACCCGCCTCAGCCTCCCAAAGTGCTTGGATTACAGGTGTAAGCCACCACACCTGGCCTCTCCTTCACCTTTCTTACCTCTGTTTGTAGTTTATCTATAGCACCATCAGCCTATTTCACGAATGTATCTGCCTCACAAAATCGCATAAAGTCAGAACTGGAACCTGAAAGAGACTGACAGCCCAAGGGACAGTTTGGTCACTTTAGCTCTCCCTTAATTTCAATAGGTCTCTACTGAAGCCATCCCAAATACAGTCTAAAGATTGTGTGCTTGCTATTGTCAATTTCAAGACAAATCTCCTAAATCTCACTTCCAATCAGAATGCACATTCCTTAAGCTCCTTTTTAAGGAAATGCAGGACCTCTTACAGCTAAGAGATTGTCTTTTCCACTAGATAGTAAACTCTTTTCAGAGCTATGTTTTCATATTTCTCAGAGTGCCCTGACTACATTCCCTATTTGCTGCATTGAAGGAAAAACAAAAAATCCCTCAAGAATCAGGAGAAACATAGCAAGACCCCATCTCTACAAAAATAAAAGTTAGGTGTGGTAGTGTACACCTGTAGTCCTAGCTACTTGGGAGACTGAAGTGGGAAGATTGCTTGAGCCCAGGAGTTTGAGGATACAGTGAGTTATGCACTCCAGCCTGGGTGACAGAGTGAGACCTTGTCTCAAAAGAAAGAAAGAGAGGAAGAGAGGAAGAGAGGAAGAGAGAAAGAGAGAGAGAGAGAGAGAGAGAGAGACAGAGACAGAGAGAGAGAAAAAAGGAAGGAGGGAAGGAGGGAAGGAAGGAGGGAGGGAGGGAAGGAAGGAAGGAAGGAAGGAAGGAAGGAAGGAAGGAAGGAAGGAAGGAAGGAAGGAAGGAAGGAAGGGGAGAGAAACGGAAAGGAAAGGGGAAGGAGGGGAGGGGAGGCAAAGGGAGGGGACAAGACAGGATGAGACAAGATGAGTCAGGAGGAGGCAATTGAGCATGCATGTGCTAAGGCTAATTTAACAAAGGGTCAGTAGGGACAGATGCTTTTTTAGCATTAAAAGATCTAAAACTTAGGCTAGTAAGAAGAATATGAATGCAGTGCACATGTCAGATGAGAGTTATTGATACAAGATGAATTTTCACAGTGAGAGATGTCTAGATGTCTGATTTTTTTTTTTTTATATATCCAGAGTAACCAAAAACAAACAAAAGAGAAAATGGGAAGAAAAAGCTTGGAGTTACTCCTCTCCATCCAGCAAAGAAAATAGGCAAGAGAAATGATAATGATACAGTGCCACTGCATGACTAAGGCATGATTTCCTCGGCATACGTGTTAGAGGAAAGCCTACAACCTGAAATAGAGGGGAAGAGGGGAAATTGCGGGTGTTTTGGAGTATGGAAGAAGTGACAAAAGAGTTCAAATGTGCCAGGCACAGGGAAAAGAGAGAAGAAGGTCTTCTAAGGAAGAGAAAGTCCTCTGTAGGATATTTTTCAATAGTAGAGGAAATGCCCAAGAAAAGCGATGTGGTCCTAGACACATGATTTGTGCACGACGAGCTGGACTGGGGATACCATGGCCAACTTTTCTTTTCCTTTCTGTTTGTTGTTTATTTGCTTTTTTTTTTGTTATTGTTGTTTGAGACAAGGTCTCGCTCTATTGCTGAGACTGGAGTACAGTAGCACAATCATAGCTCACTGTGCAGCCTTGAAGCTGGGACTACAGGCACACAACCACCACACGTGCAGGCCCAGCTTTTCATCTCTCTCATGCAAGTTCTGCATGATTTAATTTTACCATTGTAACACTGGAGTACAGAATTAATTGCACTTTATTTGAATTTCCTTGTTTGTTCAATCAGAAGAGAGGTTAACATTTTTACTCCCTTTTCTGATTAGTGTAAGGCATCTGAGATACGTTTGGAGTAGGTGACAGGGAAAAAAATAGAATACCTCTCTTGGAACTCATCTGACTGTTAAACATATTTTATTTCGAGTCTTCTTTTTTTCTTCCTAAAAGGCACTGAAGCCTTAGATAAAGAGCCTAGTACTATGCTTACATAGTCATCATTCAAAACTAAAGATAGAACATATTTCATTTAGAAAATTAAACTGATTACCTAGAACAGACTCTAAATATAAATGAGAGTACAGGTACTGAGGTACTACCACTTATCTATCAAACAGAGACAGGATAGTCTGTATAAACATGAGATCTGGAGTAATAAGAGACTTGATGTCAATTTCTGCTGTGCTCTGGGGGATTTTGGATGAGGCATTCACTTCTCTGAATTTTGATTAAAGTGAAAATAAAGATTTCTGTGAGAAAGTTAAATGAGACAATGTATGCAAAACCAGCAAAAACGTTGTATTATATAAATATGTAACATTTCAGGCCAGGCATGGTTGCTCACGCCTATAATCTCAGTGCTTTGGGAGGCTGAGGTGAGAGAATCACTTGAGCCCAGGAGTTTGAGACCAGCCTGGGCAACATAGCGAGACCCTTTCTCTACAGAAATAATAATTAAAAAAACTTACCTGAGCACAGTAGTGTGCGCCTGGTAGTCCTAGCTACTCAGGAGGCTGAGGCAGGAGAATTGCTTGAGCCCAGGAGTTTGATGCTGCAGTGAGGTATGATCACACCACTGCACCCCAGCCTAGGTTACAGAGTGAGACTGGTCCCTAAAAAAAAAAAAAAAAAAAAAACCACACACACGCACACACACACACATGCAGGGTAAGTAGGATGAAGTCTAATCTAACACATATTAGACTTCATCCTACTTACCCTGAAAAAATAATCCATTTAATCATACTTACATGGTTAAAGAGGAAATTGTTAATACACTTGTGGTGGGAACTACATTAATGTTGTGAAAGAGAAATAATCATGAATATTCCACAATTAATTTCAAGTGTTTTCAACAAAGAAATAATCTGTTGCTAGAAAGAGGATTTGTTAAAACCGCACTATGCAATTCCCTTTCACTCTGCTTGCATAAACTCTTATTTAAAGGAGCCTCTGTTAAGTACAATACTGTCACACATATAACTGATAAAAGTTTTGAGAAGAGGGGAAAAGTACCTGGATCCTTAATTTCTTGTTCAAGATATGTATAAAAGTCACAGGTGTCCATATTCCTTATGACAGTTCTTTTATGTTAGAAATAGGGAAATAATGTCTTCAGAAGCTTTTCTCTAGTAACCTAGGATAAATTTCAATACAATGACATTAGCCTAAATAATGAAAATAGACCAACCAGTTAACTGTCAAAAGTAAATTGTTGGACAACTATATAGCCTGTAGATTGCTTTTTCAAATCTCAGAAATAACATTTAAAAATACTAATAATGTACACCCATACAGAGGAAAAGCATTGTGATCTAAAGCTTACCTACAGTTATTGGGACAGTTTGGTCATCTTTGGTGCATGTCTTTCTTTTATTGAAAGTATTTGAAGCAGCAGGCTTATGAAAGTTCCATTTTAATGATGAGTAATCCATCTCACTAAGGAATATATAAAATTAATTATTAGTTGTCCTATTTGTCTTGTTTGTCTAGCATAAGACTTCCTGGCCTTCAAGTTTTAAATCCACCAGAAGAAAATTATACTTTACATTTGTGAAAAATGTTCCTGTATTTTACCCTGATGCTACTCTTCTGTAGT
Source organism: Macaca mulatta (assembly GCF_049350105.2). Lineage (NCBI taxonomy): Eukaryota > Metazoa > Chordata > Mammalia > Primates > Cercopithecidae > Macaca > Macaca mulatta. Next base: position 189,597,432 of record NC_133406.1, read on the forward strand.
TAAAATATACATACATATATATATATATATATATTTACAATAAGACAACTTTTTTTTTTTTAGTTTTAAATACATTTGAAGTTGTTAGGAAACTGTCATGAATTTTTAAATAAATGTAATAGTTACTTTTTTGTGTTTTCCCTGATGCTACTATTCTGTAGTTTAAAAATATATATACCTATATTTACAATAAGACAGTTTTTTAAGTTTTTAATAATACATTCGACTTGTTAAGAGACTGTCATGAATTTCTAAATCAATCTAATAGTCTTTTGATGCATTTGCATTAGTTGAATGTGATTTAATAACTCAAATGTGACATTGACTTATACCCTGAATATTCTTGTCATATTACAATCAAATCTACATTTTCTGTAACTTGACTCTTTTGAACTTTGGTTGATTTTTGTTCAACAGAGGTTAGGAAGACTAGGGACTTTGACTTCCTTTTTTGGGTGAATTTTGGTTGGTAAATGTTATTTCTGAAAACATTTGCCAAGTGTCTCTACCATTTATTAAACTATGTAAAGACCATAAACCTCCATGACCATGCTTTAAATAAAACATTGCGGGACTTTTGTCCCTATTATTTTCCTATTTAACACATAGAATAGTTTTGAATGCAGTTGTTTAAACAGGTCATATGATTTTCATGTTCTGAAACTCTATCTTTGAGTTGAGAAATATTAACAATCTACTAGAGGCATAATATCTATTTTTTGTTTTTAGTTTGAAATGATTGTTTTTGTCATTCCAAAGAGAGTTAATTAAATTTAATACTAAGATGCTTACTAAGCCTTTTTTTTATTTCCATGAGCATTTCTCAATGCATTCACCAACCATGTGTCAGATCACACTGTTAATATTTATTAAAGTATGTTGGATTAGGTATTCTTTTCAACTGCTTTTTTTTTTTTTTTTTTTGGTTAATTTAAAATTTTCTTATAATACATAATTTGATACCTCTATGTTTCTTCAAGTTTATAATTCCCAGCATTATCACTTTTTCTGTTAAGGTAGAATTAAGTGTCTTTTTCTTGTTTATTTTTTATAGATATTTTTATCTTGCTGACATTTTCTTCTGTTTGCTTTATAAAACGATTTTTAAATATTCCAAATAAAAGTTTTTGTTGCCAATTCTTAACTTTATTTTGTGTTCACACTCTTAGCTTGAATATCCATAAAGTCATTTTCCTCCCATAAATTAAATTCTTTGAAGTATAGCCTGCTCTGCATTTTAAAATGGTAGCTGTCCAATATAAATAGTTTAGTTTAGCACTCACATTGATTCTCTTTTATTTGATCTGAAAAGAATAATAAAATACAACCATAATATAACAAAACAGGTGTTTTAAATCACGTTATTTAATATTAACTCATTAATATTTGTGATTATAATTATTTTGTAAAACTCTAAGAAATGATTTAAAATAACATTTGAAAAAATCTGCTGAATAATACAGTAAGAAAATTGACTATAAAATGAAGCTGCCTTATGAAAATTTGATTCTATTAGCTTAATTTGGGAAAGTAATCAAAACCATATTATCTATTAAATGAAAGTAATGATAGTATTTACCTTACTATGGATTGTGAAGATTAAGTAAGATAATGCACACAAAGTACTCAGTATAGCACCCAGTACTCTAAAAACTTAATAAATGCTAACCATGATCACTCTCCCCCTATTTTCCATGCTGTCCTCCACCCTCACCCCATCTCAGTCCCAAACTGCTTTGCCTCTGAAATTTCAACTTTTATATCCCATTCTTTGATGATAATATGCTTCTCTCTGCTCATTATTTCAGTTTTCACTACCTTAATTCCACTATAATTTTAGTGCATTGAGATTTCCATACACTTGACTTCTCCCTTCCCATACCCCCAATTTATTACCACTCTTTGGCTTTACTTTCAGCCCTACTTCTTTCCCTGTGCCGCACAAAACCCCATAGTCCACAAATTTAATAGCACTCCCTTGGGTTTTGTTAATCCCTAATGGTATAACAGTCATCGGATCTGAAGCCAGAAAAACCCTGGGTTCAAATTACGGTTCTATTATACCAGCTATGAGAACTGAGCAAGATGTTTAGCCTCTCTTGGTATGTGTATAATGATGATTGTTAGAGTTAAATGCAATAATGTATAGAGAGCATTTACCACAGGAGCTGGCATATATTAGACCTTCAAGCTAATGTTCTTTTTTAAACTACACAAACAACTGATGATTACACATTCTTAGTAAAACATTCACACAACACAAAAATACATGCAGTAAAAAGGTAAGTATTCCTTCATGTTGACCTCCCCTCTAGAAACTACACACACACACACACACACACACACACACACACATAGACACATGCACTTCTCTCTCCACAGATAACCACTGTTAACAGTCTGATCTGTATTCTTCTGGACTAAATTCTACTTATTCATTGACCCTATGCTTAGGTACCATCTCCTCTTGAAGTTTTCTCTGACACTCATAGACAGGATCAGTTAACTCCTCCTATTTCCTTCTTACCTTTATCAGAGTACTGTAATGAATTTATGTTATTTAACTTTTGGTTTATATTGAGCCTGAATTGTGAATATCCTGAGAGTGAGGGCTTTTTTTTTTTTTTTTTTTTTTTTTTTGACAGTTTTTCACCATGTTTCCCGGGCTGGTCTCCTGATTTCAAACGATCCGCCTGCGTCGGCCTCCCAAAGTGCTGGGATTACAGGCAGGAACCACTGTGACTGGCTGTGACCGGCTGGGGGCTTTCTTTTTAATCTTATATTCCTTGGTTTGTAAGTGTTTCGTACATTTTTGTTGAAGGATAAATTACATTGTCTTCATTCTCTTCATGGTCTAGTGGGGATGCATAAATAATTCCAGGGGGAAAAAGCAGGGTGTTAAGGAATCAGGTTAGAAACATATTCCAGGTAAAGTAATAGTTAAGCATCCTAACAAGTGTGAATAGAAGTAGGCTACAGAAAACAGGAATGTGTGCCACAAATAGAGTGGCATCACAATCAAATATTAATGTACGCCAAAAAATGTAAAAAGAAGTACCTATTATATACACATTATATTAACATATTTAAATAATTTTTTAGTATTTTTATGGGCCAGAGACTTAACATCATTCTATGAGGTGGGTAATTATTATCTCCAGTTTACACAGAAACAAAGTGAATGAATACAGACATAATCAATGCCCCGCCCACATCCTCTTGCCCACCACTAAGGCCACATGCAGCTTTAATGGGAGTTCCCATGCATCTCATGCCAATGGCTTCAAATCTCAATTACTTATCTTTCTGGCAGCAAGAGCATGTGCTCAAGGGAAGGCTGCCAAGGGAAGTACCAAAGAATTACATTCCCAGGAGTAATCCTCAATAACCAAGAGAAGGGAATTGGTGTATCCCAGTTTTCTTGCCCTTCAGTGGGATAATTCTGAGTTCTGTTTTAAATAGTCTTTCAGAGGGTCTCCAGTAGAATTGAGTTCCAGTTACCCTCAGTAGAAATCTATTCACTGACACAATTTTTATTGGCTTTCCTCTCTTACCAGTCTCACTTCCTTACCATGCTTCCCAAATAAAGTTCTTTGTACCCTAATTCTTGTCTTAGGGCCATAGTTGTGCGTGAACCCAATTTAAGACAAATAAATTGCTTAAAGTGATACACAGCTAATAGATAGCTTAGATTCATGTGTCCAAAATAGCCCACACTCCACTATATTTATACTACCTTTTAACTTGTTTTGAACATTCTTTTTCCAATTTATTAGGCATGTTACATAGGCTGGCAATTATATTCATATGTGGCATAAACTCAGAGGGTGGGGCTATAGAAATTCAAAAGTGAAATGCTAACTTTGAACGCACATCATTTTTGACAGTGAATAAGATGGATCCCATTTTGAAAAACACTTGATGGGTTATACTAACGGAAAATATATTCAAGTAGAATTGGTTGCTTTTATCATGTTTTATGCTTATGTTTCATACGTTAAGTTTCAGCAAATCTTAATTTTGGAATAAGTTAGCCTTGGTATTACTTTTTACTCCTAGAGTACAAGTACAAAGTACATTTCATTACCATTACAGCCCCTGCAAAAATAAGGTCATCCCTAAGGGAGAGGCTCCTGACTTCTACCTTAATTCACATGCGGTGGGAAATCAGTTTGTTTCCAGAAAGCGTTCAGATGTAAGGAAGTGGGGAATGAGGATTATGTCATTATTTCAAAGACCATTTTGGAAGGGTGAGGATAAGGCAACTATTTTTAGAGTTAACACTTTATTCTTTTAAAAAGATTTGAGCCTTTCCCTTACAATCAGTACGAGGGATCCTTTATTGCAAGCCACAGGCGTCAACTAGAGCACAGATTCTTCAAGTGACTCTAGATCAGAGAGAGGAAAGCCATTGACTGCAAATCCCCAAAGCCCAGTGGATGCCAAAGAATGGGAGCAAGAGAAAACAAGTGAAAATTGGTGCCATGTTGTTAACTGAGACCTGCAAATAGGAGACTCCACGTAGGCCACCAACTCCCATAGGAGCAAAAGGAGCGGGGGCCATTTTTCCCCCCAGTACGTTTGAAGCGTGCTAGGTGGCAGGAATGGAGAGTGAGGACTGAGGACGAGTGAGGAGTGGGAAGACCAACCAGGCCAATTTATGAGCCTAGAGGTGACGCACGTGCCCAGAGCTTTCATGACTGGGCAGTGCCTCTGCTACTGGCCAGAAGCCAGAGCCTCGTGCCCAAAGCTGGGCCAGGCCTGGAAGCTAGAGTCTCTGGAAAGCCAGGACTTGAAGGCAGGAAGCCTGGGGCTTGGAGGTCAGAAGCTGTCACCGCTTTTGGAATGGTTAGCTGAAGTTGGTGCCACGCCCTGGTTGGACGTAACTTGATGGAAGGGGACCAAGCCTCCCACTGTTCTCCCTGCAGTCTCCTTCAAGTCAGTTGCCACAGTCCCCGATACAGGCTCAGGTTCTTCTGAGGTACCCTGTTTCTGCAGCTCGCCAAACCCGGTGGTGTGTCAAATCTTCGTCTTGGAGAATTTCGCCTTTGCCCTTCCTTCTAGGCAACAGTTACAGTGAAGAGCTTTAGGCTGTTTCCGCAGGACACACAGTAGTTGAGTCAGTTACTATTAGCATTTAATTCAGCAGCAAGTAGTAGATTTATATGTGCATCCAAGTCATGAAACCAAGGTCAGTTTGACTTTGCATATCAACTTTGGCATAATGATGTAATTTTTTTTTAACCAACATGTGGTACTGAGAGTCTTTGTGCCAAATCCCAAGGAAATGAAACATAGTTCTTGGTCTCAGGGAGCACCCAAATTAGGTAAGAATGCTCAATTCAAGCACAGCAATACTTCTTCATAGGTGTTAAATTCAATGAGCAGTTATTAAGCATCCATTAGGATTAAGCTCTGAGCTAGGTATTGGACATAGGAAGTTCAATCATTCTTCGTCTTAGTGCTCTGAGCTCACAGTCTTTGTGGGGGAAAGGGGAAGAGCAGAAAACAATTACCTTTAAAGGTACAAGACAAACACTGATAAATGCCACTACCCAGATTTAAACAATCGAAAGTACAGGAGACAGAGAACTGAGTTAGATGTATAGAGGGAATTGGAAGGGCTTTGTAGCGAAGGTAACATGAGTGAGCTGGCCCTGGAAGGAGAGGTTATGTTTACAAGTAGAGTTCTGGCTTAAGTACTTTCTAACAGACCTTACTTGAGGGCTTTGCTCCATTTTTATCTTTTATTTTCTCCTGCTGTCTAGTCTACTTTGCCATCCACCGACCCAGCCCTTTATCTGTTTTCTTGGAACTAGCCTAGGCTAAGTTATCACATTTACAAAGGATAATTACCTTTTATTTAAAAAACTTATTTCTGCAGGGACAGTATTTGCGAAGAAAGAATTTTCATTTTTTAGAATTTGTTTTAGCCATGTCAACAAAGCAAGGTTCCTGTAGCCCATCTGTTAGAACACAAAAATAGCCTCACTATGTAGAAACAGATGTTTAAAATGGTATTCATTAAAACGGATTCCACCTGTAATAGAAAACAGAAAGTGTATGCAAAAGGAATGTTGTAAGCTGGCAGTACTCGCTATCACTTTCCATTCTGTTAGGAATGTATATTTGTGGGTAAAATCTTACTAATAGGAATATGCTTGGTTTTAGTGTCTAGTGATACGGTTATTAGTCATATTGAAACACAATTACCCTAGACTCCTTAGGAGGATAGAAGTCATGGGAAAAAATACCTCTAGAGTGAGCGTCTTCTTACCAATGAACAAATTTATCTTTGACAGAAAATTCATGACTACCCCATATTAGTGACAGAAATTAACATTTACCGATTACCTTCTGTGTCAAGTGCTTTGTTGTTCACTTTTAGAAGAATCCCATAATGGAGATATCCTTATTCTATAGGTGAGGAATTTGAGAATGTGCAATAGATTAAATAACTTGCCCAAAGTCACAGCTAGATTAGAATCCAAGACTCACATTCCTAAGCCAATGTGTTCTTTCTGCTATTTTGTTGCCAAATGCCAGGAGTTCGGCCTAGCTCTTATTGCTCTCCACATAGAAAGCCAATCACTGAGAAAAGGAATATTTCCCAGGAAGGAAAGCTTTATTGCAGATGACGTCAACTTAATAATCAAATCTGTCTCTCCTTAACTGGCTAAAATTATGGGCTTATATAACAGGGAAGGAAAACAGGAGGGACAAGGAAGAGGAGTTGGTCAACAAGGAGCAGGTGCCTCTCATTGTTCAGGTGATCTGGAAAACCTTAGCTCCCTGCTACCATCTGGGAGGCCTGATGGTGGTTTGCTGAGAAAGAAACTCAGATAAGACAAATGTAAATTTCTCAAGCTTCAGTTTTATGGGAAAATTGGGCCGGCTTTAATTTCACATTGATTTTGCAACAGTGGAGGCACAAGGAGGTCAAGTCACCTACACTTTCAAGTGGAGCATTTGGGGTGTAAATCCAGGTCTATCTGATTCCAAAGCCCAAACCCATGTCCCTCTTCTATATATTTTTGGTCTTTGCCTCTAGTTCATTTAGCCCTATTTATGTCATAGAGGAAAAGCAAACACCATCTAGTGGAATAGACAGAGTTCTAAATTATAATTAGCAAACCCCGGCTAGCATTTATAACTGTAAGCAGCTCAGAAAAACATTATGCAAACTGGTGAAAATATGTGAACCATTTTTAATGGATATCAAAAGGAGATTACTTCTTATTACTTCTTAAATCATAGTCTTTCATTGATTGATCCAACCAATATTTGTTGATTTCTTACTTTGTGTGAGGCATAGGAACAATCAGACAAAAGTTCCTGTCTTCGTGGAGTTTGCATCCTGATTGGAGATACAGGCAATAAGATAAATGTAAATAATTTGTTCATTTCTCCTTACAAAAAAAAGATAAATATAAATCAGAAAAGCGGCCGGGCGCGGTGGCTCAAGCCTGTAATCCCAGCACTTTGGGAGGCCGAGACGGGTGGATCACGAAGTCAGGAGATCGAGACCATCCTGGCTAACACGGTGAAACCCCGTCTCTACTAAAAAATACAAAAAACTAGCCGGGCGAGGTGGCGGGCGCCTGTAGTCCCAGCTACTCGGGAGGCTGAGGCAGGAGAATGGCGTGAACCCGGGAGGCGGAGCTTGCAGTGAGCTGAGATCCGGCCACTGCACTGCAGCCTGGGTGACAGAGCGAGACTCCGTCTCAAAAAAAAAAAAAAAAAAAAAAAAAAAAAAAAAATCAGAAAAGCATCTTGCACATTAGTTGGTAAGTGTTGAATAGAATAATAGGGGCTGGGCACGGTGGCTCACACCTGCAATCCCAGCACTTTCAGAGGCCAAGGCAGGCAGATCATGAGGTCAGGAGATTGAGACCATCCTGGCCAACACGGTGAAACCCCGTCTCTACTAAAAATACAAAAATTAGCTGGGTGTGGTGGCATGCACCTGTAGTCCCAGCTACTTGGGAGGCTGAGGCACGAGAATCTCTTGAACCCGGGAGGTAGAGTTTGTAGTGAGCCTGGCGACAGAGCAAGACTCCATCTCAAAAAAAAAAAAAAAAGAAAAAATAAAAGAAAGTAGGGACCAGGCGTGGTGGCTCATGCCTGTAATCCCAGTATTTTGGGATGCTGAGGTGAGTGGATCACTTGAGGTCAGGAGTTTTAAACCAGCCTGGCCAACATGGAGAAACCCTGTCTTTACTAAAAATACAAAAAATTAGCCAGGCATGGTGGTACATGCCTGTAATCTCAGCTACTCAGAAGGCTGAGGCAGGAGAATCACTTGAACCCGGGAGGCAGAGGTTGCAATGAGCTGAGATTGTGCCACTGTACTCCAGCCTGGGCAACAGAGTGAAACTCCATCTTAAAAAAAAAAAAAAAAAGAAAGAAAGAAAGAAAAAGAAAAAAAAGAAAAAGAAAAAGAAAAGAAAGTAGGGACTGGGGATAGCAAGGGTATGACGGGGACTGTTGCAATCTTCTCTGTGGCTAGGGAGGACAATGTCTAAAGGAGCCAAGCAGAGATTTGTAGGAAATGTATTCCAATGGATGGAATATCAAGTGCAGACTTGACATAGGTGTGGCAGGAGCCAAATATGGGAGGCATAGATATTAAGATAAGGTTGGAGTGATAATGAAAGGAAACTCAGATCATGAAGGGCCTTGTGGGTTGTAATAAGGACTTTGACGTTTACTCTGAGTGAGATGGAAACTGTTGAAGAATATTGAAATAATGAGTGACCTCAACTGCCTTCTGGTTTAACAGGATAAGTTTGACTGCTGTGTTGGGAATACAACAGTGGAAGAAGCATAGACACAAATTAGGAGGGTATTGCAGTAAGTAATCCAAGTCAAGGATTCCCCAACAAGACCTTGGAGAAAGGGATAAAACTGAGGTCAGGGTAATTATTCCCCTGGATTTCTTCTTACAAGGTCACCTGATTGTGTCTCTTGACAAAAGGCTATTCCTCTCAAGATAGCTAAATTTACAAAATTATTCCCTTTCAAATTATAACCTCCCTTTCCTTGTCTCTTTGGGCCTAAATGTGGTGGCATCTTGGCTACTACAGGTATTGAACTTGGCATTATTGAACTATCCCTAGGGGTTTGCCTACACCTATATCTTGTAAGTATTCCTTTATAAAGTAAGCCCTTATTGCATTATCCTTTTTCAAGTGTGCCATATGTTTCCTGTTGAGACTGTGATGGATACACGAATTCTTCAGGGTGAGATGCAATATTTTATGTATTCACATTAAATCAAGCTTATTAATTATGTTCAAATGTTCTATATTACTGCATTTAAAAAGTCTGTATGGTGGATCAGTTACTGACTGATACATTAAAATCTTCCATTATTACTATTATCCCCCATGTCTTTAAGAACCAGATTCTCAATATGGAAGAGAGGAAGTAAGTAATATAGATTATACAGGAGGTCATAAAAACTCTGTAGCACTAAATTTGAATTGGAAGTATTAATATGAACTTGACAGATGTTATTTATATGTGCATGCATGGATGTATATCTTAGCCCTGCCCACTAATACTAGAAAAATAACCAATCCAATAATAATGAGCAACCCTAGCACCCAGATACCCAGACTGCGATCTTGAATGAACATCTGCCACTCAAAGAAACCAAGGCTTCTTAAAAAAAATTGTTCACTCCAGGAAATGTGCAAGATGATTCTGGAACATCTTGTCATACTAGTTAGCAAGGAAGCTATCAAAGATTATAGGTGATTTGGTTGGCTCTGTGTCCCCACCCAAATTTCATCTTGCATCTCCCATAATTCCCACATGTTGTGGGAGGGACCCCATGGGAGGTGACTGAATTTTGGAGGTGGGTCTTTTGTGCACTGTTCTTGTGATAGTGAATGAGTCTCACTAGATCTGATGATTTTAAAAATGGGAATTTTCCTGCACAAGCTCTCTTTGCCTGCTGCCATCCACGTGAGATGGGACTTGCTCCTCCTTGCCTTCCACCATGATTGTGAGGCTCCCCCAGCCACGTGGGACTGTAAGTCCAATTAAACCTCTTTATTTTGTAAATTGACCAGTCTTGGGTATATCTTTATCAGCAGTATGAAAACAGACTAATAACAGTAAATTGGTACTAAGAGAGGGGTGTGGCTGAAAAATACCTGAAAATGTGGAACAGGCAGAGATTGGAACAGTTTGGAGGGCTCAGAAGAAGACAGGAAAATGTGGGAAAGTTTGGAACTTCTTGAATGGCTTTGCCCAAAATGCTGATAGTGATATGGACAATAAGGTCCAGGCTGAGGTGGTCTCAGGTAGAGATGAGGAGCTTCTTGGGAGCAAAGGTGACTCTTTTTATGTTTTAGCAAAGAGACTGGTGGCATTTTGCCCATGCCCTAGAGATTTGTGGAACTTTGAACTTGAGAGAGATGATTTAGGGTATCTGGCAGAAGAAATTTCTAAGCAGCAAAGCATTCAAGATGTGACTTGGGTGCTGCTAAAAGCATTCAGTTTTAAAAGGGAAACAGAGCATAAATGTTTGAAAAATTTGCAGTCTGACAATGTCATAGAAAAGGAAATCCCATTTTCTGAGGAGAAATTTAAGCCAGCTACAGAAATTTGCATAAGTAATGAGGAGACAAATGTTAATCCCCAAAACAATGGGGAAAATGTCTCCAGGGCATATCAGAGGTCTTCATGGCAGCCCCTCCTGTCACAGGCCTGGAGGCTTAGAAGGAAAAAGTGGTTTTGTGGGCCAGGCCCAGGGTCTCCAAGCTGTGTGCACCCTAGGGACTTGGTGCCCTGTGTCCCAGCCACTCCAGCCATGGCTAAAAGTGGCCAATGTAGGGCTTGGGTTGTGGCTTCAGATGGTGCAAGTCCCAAGCCTTGGCAGCTTCCACATGGTGTTGAGCTTACGGGTACACAGAAGTCAAGAATTGAAGTTTGGGAACCTCCACCTAGATTTCAGAAGCTGTATGGAAACACCTGGATGCCCAGGCAAAAGTTTGCTGCAGGAGTGGGGCTCTCATGGAGATCTTCTGCTAGGACAGTGTGAAAGGAAACTGTGGGGTTAGAGACCCCATACAAAGTCCCTACTGGGGAACTGCCTAGTGGATCTGTGAGAAGAGGGCCACCATCCTCTAGACCTCAGAATGGTAGATCCACCGACAGCTTGCACCATGCACCTGGAAAAGCTGCAGACACTCAACGCCAGCCCAGGAAAGCTGGGCTGAGTGAGGCTGTACCCTGCAAAGCCACAGGGGTGGAGCTGCCCAAAACCATGGGAACCCACCCTTTGCATCAGCTTTTCCTGGATGTGAGACATGGAGTCAAAGGAGATAATTTTGGAGCCTTAAGATTTGACTGCCCTGGTGGATTTCAGACTTGCATGGGCCCTGTGGCCCCTTTGTTTTGGCCAATTTCTCCCACTTGGAATGGCTGTGTTTACCTAATGCCTGTACCCCCATTGTATCTAGGAAGTAACTAACTTGCTCTTGATTTTACAGGTTCATAGGCAGAAGAAACTTGCCTTGTCTCAGATGAGACTTTGGACTGTGGTCTTTTGAATTAATGCTGAAATGAGTTGAGACTTTGGGGGACTGTTGGAAAGGCATGATTGGTTTTGAAATGTGAAGATGTGAGATTTGAGGGGAGGCCAGGGGCAGAATGATATGGTTTGGCTCTGTGTCCCCACCCAAATTTCATCTTGTAGCTCCCATAATTCCCATGTGTGTGGGAGGGACCCAGTGGAATATGGTTGAATTATGGGGGTGGATCTTTCCTGCACTGTTCTTTTGATGGTGAATGAGTCTCACTAGATCTGATGGTTTTAAAAGTGGGAATTTCCCTCCACAAGCTCTCTTTGCCTGCTGCCATCCACGTAAGATGGGTCTTGATGCTCCTTGCTTTCCACCATGATTGTGAGGCTTCCCCAGCCATGTGGAACTGTAAGTCCAATTAAACCTCTTTATTTTGTAAATTGACCAGTCTCAGGTATGTCTTTATCAGCAGCATGAAAACAGATTAATACACTGGGATTAAATCAAAAGGACACAGATCCAAACTTGAAGTGGTTCCCACTCCAGATATGAGACAAATTTAAGCCTCAATAAGGATCATAATCACAATAGAGTGAAACTCATCAAATCCATGAGTTCATAATGATAAAAAAATTGCTCACAATTAGAAAATAATAGGAAACAAATGTGTTACCTTGAAAACCAATAAAGGGAAAGATCAAAAATTTATCCTGCCTTTCCCAAGCTGGGCGCAGTGGCTTATGCCTGTAATCCCAGCACTTTGGGAGGCCAAGGCAGCTGGATCACCTGAGGTCAGGAATTCAAGACCAGTCTGGCCAACATGGTGAAACCATGTCACTATTAAAAATACAAAAACTAGCTGGTCTTTTGGAATGCACCCATAATCCCAGCAACTGAGGAGGTTGAGACAGGAGAATCGCTTGAACCTGGGAGGTGGAGGTTGCAGTGAGCTGAGACTATGCCACTGCACTCCAGCCTGCACAACACAGCGAGACTCCATCTCAAAAAAAAAAAAAAAAATTATCCTGCCTTTCCTACATGAACTGTACCATTGGGTAACCAAATAATAGATGAAGAGAAGCATCACTTTATTGAAGTATTTCAACTAATGAAACAGAAATGTTAGAATTAGAAGGCTGGGTGCAGTGGCTTATTTCTGTAATGTCAGCTCTTTGGGAGGCCAAGGTGGGCGGATCATTTGAGGTCAGGAGTTCGAGACTAGCCTGACCAACATAGTGAAACCCTGTCTCTACTAAAAATACAAAAACATTAGCTTGACCTGGTGGCACAGGCCTGTAGTCCCAGCTGCTTGGCAGGTTGAGGCAGGAGAACTGCTTGAATCTGGGAGGCAGAGGTTGCAATGAGCCGAGATCACAGCACTGCACTCCAGCCTGGGTGACAGAGTGAGACTCTGTCTCAAAAAAAAAAAAAAAAAAAAAAAAAAGTTAGAATTAGAATATCACCACTTTGAAAGTCCCAGTAAATTAATGGCTGTAAGTATCCAACAGCAATAATCGTTCACATCACAACCAGACATGACGTGCCTCTTAATGAAAGATCACAACACTATATGGTTTGGTCAAAGTGAATGACCCTGAGTCTGTTCAGACCTCTGGGTTTAGCTGTCAACTTGCAAGAAATAGAGGATTCAAAGAAACAAAATGAATTACATGCTCCTCTGACATAGTTTTAAGGGTGGTCATTTTCTAATAATTCATTAAGGTACACATTTATATGTTACTCTTTATCTGTGTTTTGTTTTATAGTAAAAAGCAATAAACAAAATTTCCCACCATGCTTGGTAGAATTGCCTTTTCCTCCTTGGAATTCTTTCAGTTTCTGTTCTATGTATACGTGTGTGTGTGTGTGTGTGTGTGTGTATGTGTGTGTGTGTGTCTTTGTGTCCATCTATCTATATACAGTTGACCCTTGAACACCAAGGGGCTTAGGGACACTGACCCCATGCAGTTGAAATCCACCTATAACTTTTTTTTAAAGATACAGGGTCTTGCTCTGTCACTCATGAGTCTGGAGCGCAGTGGCATGATCACTGCTCACTGCAGCCTTGACCTCCCAGGCTCAAGTGATCCTCCTACATCAGCCTCCCAAGTAGCTGGGATCACAGACATATACCACCAAACCTGGCTAATTTTTGTATTTTTTGTAGAGATAGGGTCCAGCCATGTTGCCCAGGCTGGCCTTGAACTTCTGGACTCAAGCAATCTCTCCACCTCAGCCTCCCAAAGTGCTGGATTATAGGCATGAGCCACTGTGCCTGGCCACATATAATTTTTGACACTCTAAAAACTTAACTACTAATAGCTTTTGACCTGAAGCCTTATCGATGACATAGTCAATTAACACATATTTTGTGTTACATGTATTATATACTGTATAGTAATTAAGCAAGCTAGAGAAAAGAAAATGTTATTAAGAAAATAATAAGAAAGAGAAAAGGTATCACTATTCATTAGGTGGAAGTGGATCATCAGAAAGGTTTCCATCCTACTCACATTGAGTATGCTAAAGATGTGGGGTTGGTCTTGTTGTTGCAGGGGTGGCAGAGGTGGAAGAAAATCTGTGTATAAGTGGACCTGCACAGTTCAAACCCATGTTGTTCAAGGGTTACACACACACACACACATATATATATGCACACACGTATGTATGTATGTATGTGTGTATGTATGTATGTATATTTGGCTGCCAATGGTGGCAATAACATTTGTGACAAACAAGAATGTGACTGAAGAACTTGAAATCTGGGGAATGAGATGTCCATATGGAGGCTTTGAAAAGCTTTGACATGTACCTGAAAATTTTGAAGGCTACTCACATACATAGGACTGTGGACAGGCCTAAGCTATGCGCATGGTCAGAAAAGACTTGAGAAGACCCTAAGCTCTTTCCTCTGACTGACCTTGAGTCTGCACAAGCAGGAATTTACAGCTAAAGCAGAGACATGAACTGCCTGCCTGAGTGTTAAAGGTTTGCTCCAATGTGCCCACAGGAACTCTCAGCAAAGCCTGGGAGACTTATTGGTTCTAGACATTTGAGGAAATTTCTGCAATTTTTGGTTGATGACTAAGCTAACTAAGCAGATACTTCAGTGACCACACTTGAAAAAGGATAGAGACTTCATAGAATTAGTCCAGGAAAGTTACTGAAAAGCAGCAACAACAACAACAAAAAACAAATAAACAACCAGCAATATTAATAAACCCTGGGAAGGGAGAGAATCTGATTTCCATAGTTGTTACATTATATTATTTAAAATGACTATTTTCAACAGGAAATTATGAGACTCAAACTAGGGACCATATAATGGGGAAAAAAAGCAGTTAATAGAAACTGTCCCTCAGAAAGCCCTGATGCTAAACTTATAAGGCCAAGTTGTTAAATCAGCTATATTAAATGTTTGAAGAACTGAAGGAAACTATGTAAAAAGAACCAAAGGAAAATATGAAAATAAAATAAAACTTAAGAGAGAATATCAATAAAGAGATAGACATTTAAATAATTTCTTTTTAAATAAAACAACCAAATAGAAATTCTAGAGTCAAAAAGTACTGAAACAAAAAAATTCACTAGAGGGTTTCAAGAGCATATTTGAAAAAGAATCAGTGAACCTGAAGATAAATCAATTGAGAAAATCTGGTCTGAGAAAGAGAAAGAAAAAAGGATGAACAAAAATAAAGAGAATCTCAGAGATCTATAGGATACCATCAAGCATACCAATATATGCATAATAGTAGTCTCCAAAGAGAGAAAAAGGAGCAAAAAATATGCTTGACAAAATAATGGCCAAAAACTCCCCATGTCTGATGAAAAACATTATACATCAAAGAAACTCAACAGACTCCAAGTATAGTCGACCCTTGAGCAACATGGATTTGAACTGTTCAGGTCCACTTATATGGAACTTTTACCCACCTCTGCCATCCCTGAGACAGCGAGACCAACCCCTCTTTTTCCTTCTCCTCTTTAGCCTACTCAATGTGAAAACAGAGAGGACGAGTTCCTTTCTGATTACCCACTTAATGAACAGTAAATATAGTTTCCTTATTATTTTCTTTTCTCTGGCTGGCTTAATGGTAAAAATACAGTATATCATACTTATAACATTAACAAATATGTGTTAATCAGCTGTTTATGTTGTCAGTAAGACTTCTGGTCAATAGTAGACTATTGGTAGTTAAGTTTTTGGAAAGTAAAAAGTCATATGTGGATTTTTTTCTACCCTCTTCTCACAGGTATGTATATGTGGATTTTTGACTAGTGGGGTCAGCACCCCAGCCCCTCATGTTGTTCAAGGTTATACTGTAGTATAAATGTAAAGAGATCCACACCTATACACAACATAACCAACTGGAAAGCCAACGGCACAGAGAGTATCTTGAAAGCAGAAAGAGAGAAGCAACTCATCATCTGTGAGGTATTCTTGATAAGATTAAGAGCCAAATTCTTTCCAGTAACTTTATGGATATAAAGTATTATTATGAGTATAGACTATCAGATTGATTCCAGCTCCATATAAAAATATTTATGGACCATGACAAAGTGGGATTTATTCCAGGAATACAGGCTCAGCATACATTATCATATACCATATTAATAGAATAAGGGACAAAAGCCACACAGTCATGTCATAGATACAAAAAAGCACTTGACAAAATCCAACACACTTTAATGATTAAAAAAACAAACAAACAAGAAACCTGGAATGGAAGGAAACTTCCTCCGCCTGATAAAGGGCATCCATGAAAACACACTGCTAATGTCACTTTGTGGTGAAAGACTTGAAAAAATCCTCCCATCTTAGTCTGTGTTACTATTAATATAAAGGCATACCTGAGGCTGGGCAATTCGTAAAGAAAAGAGGTTCATTTGTCTCATGGTTGTGCAGACTGCACAAAAATCATGGCATTGGCATCTGCTTCTAGTGAAGGCTCCAGGCTGATTCCACTTATGGCAGAAAGTGAAGAGGAGTTGGTATGTGCATATCATATGGTGAGAGAGGAAGCAAGAGAGAAACTAGAGGAGGTACCAGGCTCTTTTCAACAACCAGTTCTCATGGGAACTAAGAGTGAGAACTCACTCTCATGAGAATGGCACAGAGCCATTCATGAAGGATCCACCCCCACAATGCAAACACCTCCTACCAGGCCCCACCTTTAACACTGGGGATCAAATTTCACCATGAGACTTGGCAGGGCCAAACAAACCATATTCAAACCATAGTACCACCTAAGATCAGGAATAAGACAAGGATGTTCACTCTTGCCATTTATATTCAGTGTTGTAGCAAGGGCTACATACCCATCAGTCAGAATCCTTGTGTCATGGCATCCTTCAGGTGTCACTTTTCCAGTTGGAAACCTCTGTGGCCAGTGATGCCTTTGCTGGAGTTTTGCTCAAGCCTTGTTCCACCTACTTGGCCTGGCAGGCTGCACTAAGCTCATGCTACTGGCCTGGCTCCCGCACCTTCAAAGGATGAGCCAGGCATGGAGAAGAGAGGGGTGCACAAGCAAGTAAGCATGGGGTCTGGCTGCTGCACACAGCCAAGCACATTGGCTGCTGTGGCAGGGCAGGCAGCTCCAGGTGCCACCATAGGTGCTGGCTCTGTTCAAGCCTGTGGCTGGATCAGATGCACTGTAAGTGGCTTCTGCGGTGGGCACCCACATCTGGACAAGGGGAACATGGTGTCACCTGGAAGCTTGGAGATGCTAGAAACCACAGAGCCCCAAAGAGGGTGTCACAGCCCTGGCTTGGGGAGCCTGTGGGTCTGGGCTCCCTGAAGGGCTGCAGATCTTCTCTCCTTCTCATTGCCTGCAATGTGATGAGTGGGGCGGAGGCAGGTGTTTTAGCCCTGTTTATGTTATAGTTCTTTCCGTTCCACCATTCAGCAGGTCCTGAGTTCTTCTCCTCTGTCCTGGAAGAATGACGTATGCAGAAAACTGGAGGGTGAGCAAGGCAGAAAGGAACTTTCTTGAGCGAGAGTGACAGAACAGCTCTTGGGAGACCTCGAGTTGGTAGCTTCTTTCCACAGGCAGGTCATCCCAATGAGTGCAGCCCTCAGTGGAGAGGAACCCCAGAGTGGGTAGCTCCATTTCATAGGCTGGTCATCCTAACAAGTGTCCAGCTCTCAGGGGAGAGGAGACCTGGAGTGGGTAGCTCCTTTCCACAGGCAGGTCATTCTGACAAATGCATCCCTCTGCAGAGAGGAGACCCAGAGTGGGTAGCTCCTATCTGCAGGCAGGTCATCCCAACAAGTGTCCAACTCTCAGCAGAGAGGACACCTGGAGTGGAAAGCTCCTTTCTGCAGGCAGGTAGTCCTGACAAGTGCAGCCCTAGCAGAGAGGAGACCCAGAGAGGGTAGCTCCTAGCTGTAGGCAGGTTGTCCAGATGAGTGTCCAGCTCTCAGGGGAGAGGAAACCTGGAGTGGGTGGCTTCTTTCCACAGACAGGTTGTCCCAACAAGTGTCCAACTCTCAGCAGAGAGGAGACCCAGAGTGGGTAGCCCCTTTCCACAGGCAGGTCATACTGACAAGTAGAGGAGACCTGAAGTGGGCAGCTCCTTCCTGCAGCTGGTAGTCCCAATGTCTGTATGAGTCTAGCCAGGTAACATAGTTTTTATGGGCTCAGAAAGGAGGAAGTGTGTGCTGATTGGTCCATGGGTGGCCATGGGCAGGCCTGGAAAAAGCACCATAAGTTCTCACTCCACACTGCAGACTCCACCTGGAATTGACAGCCCAGTCCCCAGGCTTCATGCCATACATGGCTTGAAGGTTGTGTTTCACTGGGGACCCACCCATTTCTGCCCAGGAGCGTGTCTGCCTCCTGTCACCATCAACATGTTGTCCATGCCGCCCAGGCTGTTCATGCTGAGGGTTGCCTACAGGCCCACACTGAGCCACCCTCAGCACCCCCTTGGCCTCCCTCTTGTGCTCTTCAATTCCCAAAATCTGGATGGCCTGAGATGGCATGAGGCTGGCATGTCAGCACTGCCCTGAGTGCATGGACACCTGAGTGTTGTGGACCCAGCTGGGTCACAACAGTGCCTGGGCTCTGCTACAACTTTGCTCTGCCCCAGAGTGGGAGCCAGGAGTAGGGAGAGGCCAGGCAGTGGGAGCAGGCACTTTCAAGTCTGTGGGAACAAGGGGCTTCCTGGGCCCCTGAGACCTCAGGGATGCCTGGGTCCATAGCTACAGCTGAGAAGCTGCAGCTGTGCCTGGGAGCATGTGGCTCCTGCTCCACTGACTTGTTAGGGGGTGGGGCTCCTACCTGTTCCCGGTCCCTGTGGGCTCAGCAGAGTGTGCAGCCCCAGCTGTGCCTCCCCTGCTGAAGCCAGCATCTTCACAGTGGCTACTCCAGACAGGCCACTGCTGCCATCACTTGCACCAACCTGTAGGTGACAGTCTTCCTCCATGAAGCCAGTTCATATATTCTAGAAGTTACTGCTCCATCAAATATGCAAAAAAAACAGCTCAAGGCTGCAAGAAATACACACGAAATCGAAGAAACAGGACACCACCAAAGGAACACAATAATTTTCCATTAACCAACCCCAAAGAAATGGCTATCTACAAATTGCCTTACAAACAATTAGAAATAATTGTTTTTAAAGAAGTTCAACATGCAATAGGAGAATACAGTTTGACAACTCAGTGAAAACAGAAAAAGAATCTAGGGCCCTACCACCCCAAACATGTCTGATTTCATCTGAAAACAGGGAAAGAATACATGAACAATACAAGAAATTCAGCAGGAAGATAGAACTTATAAAAAAGAACCAGGCTGGGCACGGTGGCTCACATCTGTAACCCTAGCACTTTGGGAGGCAAAGGCGGGCAGATTGCCTGAGCTCAGGAGTTTGAGACCAGCCTGAGCAACATGGTAAAACCCCATCTCTACTAAAATACCAAAAATTAGCCATGCACCTGTAATCCCAGCTACTCAGGAGGCTGAGACAGGAGAATCATTTGAACCTGGAAGGCAGAGGTTGCAGTGAACTGAGATCACGTCACTGCAGTCCAGCCTGGGTAACAGAATGAGACTCCAACTGAAAAAAAAAAAAAAAAAAAAAAAAAAGAAAGAAATTCTGGAACCGAAAAACCTAATGAATGATGTTAAAAACACAATAGAGAACTTCGAAAATAGACCTTATTGAGCAGAAGAAATAATTTGTGCCCTTGAAGACAGGTTATTTGAAATTATCCAGTCAGAGGAGAAAAAAGAATGAAAAGAGTGAAGAAAGTTTACAGGACTTATGGGACACCATCAAGCAAACCAATATATGCATAATGAGAGTACTAGAAGAAGAAAAGCAAGAGAATGAGGTAAAAAGCTTTTTTAAAGAAATAATGGATTAGGCATGGTGGCTCATGCCTGTAATCCCAGCACTTTGGGAGGTCGAGGAAGGTGAATTACCTGAGGTCAGGAATTCAAGACCAGCTTGGCCAACATGGTGAAACCCTGTCTCTACTTAAACTACAAAGATTAGCCAGGTGTGGTGGCAGGCGCCTGTAATTCCAGCTACTCAGGAGGCTGAGGCGGGAGAATGACTTGAACTTGGGAGGCAGAGGTTGCAATGAACTGAGATTGTGCCACTGTACTCCAGCCTGGGTGACAGAGCGAGACTCCGTCTGAAAAAATTATAATAACAATAATCATAATAAAATAAAATAAAGAAGTAATACAATAAAATAAAGAAAACTTCTCAAATTTTGAAAGGGAAATGGATATCCAGATTCAGGAAGCTTACAGGTTTTCAAAGAGGGTCAATTCAAGACTACACCAAGGTACATTTTAATCAAATTGTCTAAAATAAAGGACAGTGAAAGAATTTTAAAGCTGCAAGAGAAAAGTAATACATCACATATAGGGAACCACCATAAGACTGTCAGTGACTTTCTCATCAGAAACCTTACAAGCCAGAAGAGAATGGGATGATATATTGAAAGAACTGGAAAAATAACTACTTATCACGAATCTACATCTGGCAAGATAATCCTTCAAAAATGAAGGGGAGATGAAGTCTTCCTTAGACAAACAAAAACAAAGGGAGTCTGTCACTACTAGCCCAGCCTTAAAAGAAATGTTTAAAAGAGTTATTTCTTCAAATTGAAATGAAAACACACTAAATAATATAATGAAAACATATAAAAGCATAAATATTTTGGGTAAAGGAAAATATATGGACAAATACAGATTAATATGAAACTATAATGGTAAGGCCTAACTTAATTTTAACCCTAATATAAAAATTAAAAGATAAAAATTCATCAAAGGATACACAATATAAAAGGCAACAAACTCTGACTACAAGAACACAAAGTGTAGGGGTGGGGAGTAAAAATGTAAAATGGTTTTTGGTTTTGGTTTTTTCTTTTAGAGACAAGGTCTTACTACATAGCACAGGCTGGTCTCAAACACCTCGCTTCAAGCAATCCTCCTGTCTCAGCCTCCCAAAGCACTGGAATTACAGGTGTGAGCCACCATGCCTGGCCAAAAGTATAAAGGTTTTGGATGTGATTGAAATAGTTATAAACTTAAAATAGATGGCTAGAAATACAAGATATTTTTCATAAGCCTCAAGCTAACAACAACGAATAAAACCTGTAACAAATACAGAAAACACAAAGAGACGAGAATCAAAGCAAATCACTACAAAACATCAAATAAAAAATGAATATAGTAAGAGAGGAAGAGAGGGACAATATAACTGCAAAAGACACAAAGCAGTTAACAGAAAGGCAATAGTAGTTCTCAACTGTCAGTAATTACTTTAAATGTAAATGGATTAAACTCACCAACTAAAAGGCATAGAGTGGCTGTGTAATTTGAAAGAACAGGATCCAATTATATGTTGTTTATAAGAGACTGATTTTAGAGTTAAAGACACACATAGGCTAAAAGTGAAGAGATGAGAAAAGATTTCTCATGCAAATGGTAACCAAGAAAATGCAGGGGTAACTATACTTACGTTAGACAAAACAGATTTTGGTTTAAAGCTGCCTGCAGAGACAAGGTCTTGATATGATTATAAAAAGGTCAGTTCAACATGATGATCTAACAATTATAAATATGCATATACTCAACAAAGAACATCTAAATATAAAGCAAACATTGACAGATCTGAATGCAGAATTTGACAGTAACATGATAATAGTAGAGGATTTCAATACTCCACTTATAATAATGATATCAAAATATATCAAAAAAGAAACAGAAAACTTAAACACTATAAAACAAATGATCCTAACAGATATATAAAGAAATTTGCACCCAACAACAGAAGATTACCCACTTTTCTCAAGCAAGCATGGAGCATTCTCCAGGATAGATCATATGTTAGGTTAAAAAACAAGTGAACTAAATTTAAGATTGGAATTATTCCAAGTATCTTTCTGGACCACAATGGAGGAAAGTAGAAATCAATAACCACAAGAAAATAGGAAAAATCACAAACACATGGAAACTCAACAATAGACTCTGGAACAACCCTTGTGTCAAAGAGGAAATCAATAGGGAATTTTAAGGGTACCTTGAGGCCAGACATGGTGGCTCACATCTATAATCCCACTGCTTTGGGGAGGCCAAGATGGGAAAATTGCTTGAGGCCAAGAGTTTGAGGCTAGCCTGGGCAAAGAAAAAAAAAAAAAAGAAAGAGAGAGAGAAAGAAAGGGAAAAAAAGAGAAAAATAGTAAAACATGCCAAAATGTATGGGGTGCAGCAAATACTAAGAGGGAAGTATATAGTGATAAAGCCCTACATTAAAAGAAGAAAGAAGGCTGGGCAAGGTGGCTCACACCTGTAATCCCAGCACTTGGTGGGGGCTGAGGTGGGAGAATCACTTGAGGTCAGGAGTTTGAGACCAGCCTGGCCAACATGGCGAAACCTCATCTCTACTAAAAATACAAAAAATTAGCCAAGTGTGGTGGTGTGTGCCTGTAATCCCAGCTACTTGGGAGGTTGAGGCAGGAGATCACTTAAACCAGGGAGGTGGAGGTTGCAGTGAGCCAAGATCATGCCACTGCACTCCAGCCTGGGTGACAGAGCATGACTCTGTCTCAAAAAAAGAGAAAGAAACAAAGAGAGAAAGAGAGAAAGAAAGAAAGTAAGGAAGGAAGAAAGAAAGAAAGAAGGAAAGAGAGAGAGAGAGAGGGAGGGAGGGAGAAAGAAAGAAAGAAAAAAAAGAAAGAAAGAATGAAAGAAAGAAAGAAGGAAGGAAGGAAAGAAGAAAGAAAGAAAGAGAAAGAAAGGAAGAAAGAAAGATCTCAAATAAGATATTACACCTCAAAGAACTAGAAAAAGAGCAAACTAAGTCCCAAATTAGTGGAATAAAGGAATTAATAAAGATCAAAGAAGAAATAAATCCAATAGAGAATATTTTTATTTACTTATATATTTTTTTGAGTCAGAGTCTCACTCTGTCACTCAGGTTGGAGTGCAGTGGCATGATCCTGGGTTCAAGCAATTCTCGTGCCTGAACCTCCTAGGTAGCTGGGATTACAGGCGCCCACCACCATGCTTGGCTAATTTTTGTATTCTTAGTAGAGATGGGGTTTCACTAGTTAGGCTGGTCTCGAACTCCTGACCTCAGGAATTCGACTCCTGTTGGGATTACAGGTATGAGCCACTATGCCTGGCCTCAAATAGAGAATTTTATAAGCAAGAGAAAAAATTCCATGACTTAAGAATTGGTTTTTTGAAAACAAAAAAATCAACAAAAAAAATCTCAGTCTTAGCTAGACTGACAAAAAAGAGGAAATAAACCAGAAATGAGACAGGACACATTACAAAGGGTGCCTCAGAAATAAAAAGAATCGGCCAAGCATGTGGCTCATGCCTATAATCCCAGCACTTTGGGAGGCCGGGAAGGGCGGATCACTTGAGGTCAGGAGTTCAAGACCAGCCTGACTAACATGGTGAAACCCCATCTCTACTAAAAATACAAAAATTAGTCAGGTGTGATGGCACATGCCTGTAATCTCAGCTACTTGGGAGGCTGAGGCATGAGAATTGCTTGAAAGCGGGGGGTGGAGGCTGCAGTGAGCTGAGATCATGCCACTGTACTCCAACCTTGGTGATGGAGTGAGACTCTGTCTCAAAAAAATAAATAGATAAAAAGAATCATAAGGGACTATTATGAACAATTTAATTATATACCAATAAACTGTATAGCTTAGAAGATTAGAACCATATACCCTACCAAATTTGAATTAAGAAAATGTAGAAAGCTTGAAGAAACCAATAACAGGTAAGAACATTGAATCAATAATCAAAGCCTTCCAGCAAAGAAAAACACAGAACCAGATGGCCTCCTGGGTGAATTCTATGAAACATTTGTAAAATAATTAATACCCTTTCTCCTTAAACTGTTCCCGAAAAGATAAGGAATACTTCCAAATTCATTCTATGAGGCCAGCATCACCCAGACACCAAAACCAGAGAAAAACGCTATACGGAAAAAAAAAAAAAAAAAAAAAAAGAAAGAAAGAAAGAAAACTAAAGAGCAATAATCCTAATGAACATGCATGCAAAAGTCCTCAATGAAATGCTAGCAAACTGAATTTAATGGCACATTAAAGGGATCATACACTATGACCAACTTGAGTTTATCCTTGGGAGGTAAGGATGGTTCACTATATGAAAATCAAACAATGAGATACAGCACATTAACAAAATGAAAAAAAAAAAAACCCACATAATCTTCTCAATAGATGCAGAAAAAAACATTTAACAAAATTTGCCATCCATTCATGATTAAAGCTACAACAAAATAAATATAGAAGGAACTTTCCTCAAAACAACAAAGATCATATATGAAAAGCCCAAACCTAACACCATAATCAATGGGGAAATGTCGAAAGCTTCCCCTCCAAGATCCAATACAAGGCAAGGGTGTTCATGCTTGACACTTCTGTTCAACATATTACTGGAAGTTCTTGCCAGAATAATTAGACCAAAATAACATCCAAATTGTAAAAGAATAAGTAAAATTATCTCTGTTTGCGGATGACACAATCAAATATGTGTAAAACCCTAAAGGAAAAAAAAAAAACCTGTTGGAACTAATTAACCAATTTAGTAAAGTTGCAGGATAATCAACATACTAAAACAGACAAACAGCAAAACTACCTGAAAAGGAAATTTAAAAAACAATTCCATTTACAATAACTACAAACTTAACCAAAACAGAAACACTTGCGTGCTGAAAATTATGAAACATTAATGAAGGAAACTGAAGAATACACAGATGAATGGAAATACGTCTTATGTTCATGGATTGGAAAAATCAATATTGTTGAAATGTCCACATTAGGCCGGGTGCAGTGGCTCACGCCTGTAATCCCAGCACTTTGGGAGGCTGAGGTGTGTGGATCACCTGAGGTGGGGAGTTCAAGACTAGCCTGACCAAAATGGAGAAACCCCGTGTCTACCGAAAATACAAAATTAGCCCAGGCATGGTGGTGCATGCCTGTAATCCCAGCTACTCTGGAGGCTGAGGCAGGGGAATCACTTGAACCCAGCAGCCAGAGGCTGCAGTGAGCCGAGATCACACCATTGTACTCTAGCTTAGACAACAAGAGCAAAACTCTATCTCAAAAAAAAATTTTTTAAAAAGGCCATATTACTCAAAATGATCTACAGATTCAGTATAATCTCTATCAAAATCCCACTGGCATTCTTTATAGAAATAGAAAAAAAATAATGCTAAAATTTATATGGAACCATAATAGACCCCACATAGCCAAGTTAATCTTGAACAAGAAAAATGAAGCTGGAGGCATCACACTTCCTGATTTCAAAATATGTTACAAAGTGACATTAATCAAAGCAGCATGTTGCCGACATAAAAACAGACATATAGACTAATGGAACAAAATAGAGAACCCAGTCAACTGATCTTCGACAGAGGTGCCAAGAACACACAATGGGGAAAGGATAGCCTCTTACATAAGTAGTGTGGGGAAAACTGATACAGGCACAG
The DNA here is from genome assembly GCF_049350105.2 of Macaca mulatta. Lineage (NCBI taxonomy): Eukaryota > Metazoa > Chordata > Mammalia > Primates > Cercopithecidae > Macaca > Macaca mulatta. The sequence continues at coordinate 189,622,964 of NC_133406.1, forward strand.
TTAATTTTATTGTAGTTTGCTTTTTTGTGCTTCACAGATACTGCATTTTTTTTTTTTTTTTTACTAATTGAAGGTTTGTGGCAACTCTGCACTGGCCAAGTCTATCAGTATCATTTTTCCAACAGCATATGCTCACTTTTGGGTCTCTGTCACATTTTGGTTATTCTTTTGATACTTAAAATGTTTTACTATTATTTTATCTATTATGGTGATCTGTGGTCAGTGATCTTTCATGTTATTATTGTAATTGTTTTGGGGCACCACAAACTGCACCCATATGAGATGGTGAACTTAATTGATAAGTATTGGTTATGTTTTGACCACCCCACCAACCGACATTCCCCCCATCTCTCTCCCTGTGCTTGGGTCTATTCCCCAAGACACAAGAATATTTAAATTAGGCCAACTAATGATGCTAAAATGGCCTCTAATTGTTCAAGTGAAAGGAAGAGTTGCACATTTATCATCTTAAATCAAAAGCTAAAAGCAATTAAGCTTAATGAGGAAGATATGTCAAAGGCGGAGATATGCTAAAAGTTAGGTCTCTTGTACCAAACAACAAAGTTGTGAATGCAAAGGAAAAATCCTTGAAGGATATTAAAAGTGCTATGCCAGTGAACATATGAATAATAAGAAAGCAAAACAGCCTTATTGTTGACAGAGAGAAAGTTTAGTGGCCTGGATAGAAGATTAAACCAGCCACAACATTGTATTAAGCCAAAGCCTAATTCAGAGCCAGGCCTTAACTCTCTTCAATTCTGTGAAGACTGAGAGGGGTGAGGAAGCTGCAGAAGAAAAGTCTGAAGCTAGCAGAGGTTGAGTCATGGGGTTTAAGGAAAGAAGCCAACTCCACAGCATAAAAGTTAAAAGTGAAGCAGCAAGTGCTGATGTAGAAACTACAGCAACCTTTATCCAGAAGATCTAGCTAAGATAACTGATAAAGGTGGCTACTCTAAAGAACAGATATTCAGTGTATACAAAATAGCCTTCTATTGGAAGAAGATGCCATCTAGGACTTTGATAGCTAAAGAGGAGAAGTCAATGCCTGGCTTCAAAGTTTCAAAGGGCAGGCTGACTCTCTCGTTAGGGGCTAATGTAGAATGTGACTTTCAGTTGAAGCCAATGCTCATTGACAATTCTGAAAATCCTAGGGCCCTTCGAAATTATGCTGAATCAATTCTGCCTATGCTGTCTAAATGGAACAACAAAGCCCGGATGACAGCCCATCTGTTTACAGTATGGTTTACCAAATATTTTAAGTCCACTCTTGAGACCTACTTCTCAGGAAAAAGATTCCTTTCAAACTATTGCTGGTTATTGACAATGCACCCAGTCATCCAAGAGTTCTGATGGAGATGTACAAGGAGATGAATATTGTTTTTATGACTGGTAACACATCATCTGTTTTGCGGTCTGTGGGTCAAGGAGTAATTTTGAGTATCAAGTCTTATTCTTTAAGAAATGTATTTTGTAAGGCTATAGCTGCCATAGATTGTGATTCCTCTTACAGATCTGGGCAAAGTACATTGAAAACCTTCTGGAAAGGAATCACCATTCTAGATGCCATTAAGAAAATTCATGATTCATGGGTGGTCAAAATATCAGCATTAGCAGGAGTTTGAAGAATTTGATTTCAGCCCTCATGAATGACTTTGAGTGGTTCAGCACTTCTGGGAAAGGAGTCACTGAAGATTGGTGGAAATAGCAACAGAACTGGAATTAGAAATGAAACCTGAAGATATGACAGAATTGCTGCAATCTCATGATAAAACTTGAATAGAAGAGGAGTTGCTTCTTATGGATGAACAAACAATGATTTCTTATGATGGAATCTACTCCAGATGAAGATGTGAACATTGTTGAAATGACAACAAAGAATTTAGAATATGATATAACCTTAGCTGATAAAGCAGAAGTAGAGCTTAAGAGGATTTAGCCCAGTTTTGGAAGAAGTTATCCTGTGGACAAAATGCTATCAAACAGCATCACATGCTAGAGAGAAATCTTTCATGAAAGAGTCAACTGATGTGGCAAATTTCACTGTTGTCTTATTTTTAAGAAACTGTGGGCCAGGCGCGGCGGCTAGTGCCTGTAATCCCAGCATTTTGGGAGGCTAACGCAGGAGGATCGCTTGAGCCCAGGAGTTCAAGACCAATCTGGGCAACATAGTGAGATCCCCTCTCTGCAAAAAAGTGTTAAAAATTAGCTAGGCATTGTGGCATGTGCCTATAGTTACAGCTACTCCAGAGGCTGAGTTGGGAGGAACACTTGATCTCAGGAATTCAGGGCTGCAGTGAGCCATGACTGTACCGCTGCACATCAGCCTGGGTAACAGAGTAAGACCTTGTCTCAAAAAAAAAAAAAAAAAAAAAAAAAGAAAAGAAAAGAAATTGTCACAGCCTCCCAGCCTTCAGCAACCACCACACTGATCAGTCAGTAGCTTCAACCTTGAGGCAAGAACCTCCACCAGCAATAAGATTATGACTCACTAAAGGATCAAATGAATATTATCATTTTTTAAGCAATAAAGTATTTTAAAATTAGGTATGTACATTTTTTAGACATAATGCTGTTCCATACTAATATACTATAGAATGGTGTAAACATAACTTTTATATGCACTGGGAAATCAAAAAAGTCATATGACTCATTTTATTGCAATATTGACTTCATTATGGTGCTCTAAAACTGAATCTTTTAATATCTTCAAAGTATTCCTGTACATTTGTAATTTTGATAGATTTTACCAAATTGCTCTCATGGAAGCATACTACATGCTAATATCAACAATGTAGGGGAATTACTATTTCTCCACATCCCCACAAACATGGTAGTATATTCAACTTTTTTTTCCTTTGTCAATTTAGTGAGGAAAATGATATCACAATGTAATTCTAATTTACTTTTCTTACTAGGGGGAAGTTATTTTTTAATGTGTTTGAGGTATTTGTATGTTCTTCCTGTGAGCTGTCTGTTGCTGGAGACTTTTTAAAGGAGAAAATGAATTTCAAAACCTTTTTTGAATAATACTGTAGACCAGAAAGCACTTCTGTCATTTAATTTTAGATTATTTTCAAAAAGTATTCCCAAAAAGAGTTAGCGAAGTTTGCGAAGACCAAAGATTCTAGTTACATATGATAGCTGCACTGATGTAGCTATATATGTAACAGAACAAAATTGAAAAATTTATTTCAAGCCTCTAGTTCATTTCTCTTTATAAAAGTTGAATTTCAGAAAATATGTATCTTAAACACTTTCTGTAAAGAGTTTTAAGGTATAGTTTTTTTAACAAAATAATGATTAAAAGGATATTAATTGTCAACCTAAATAACAAACAAAGAGGGAGACTCCCTAAAAGAAAATATTTATTCAGGAATAGACATTGCAATGGGAATTACATACCATAGTAAATTATGTGTGTATTCAGGGAGGTAAAGGAAGACAAACATTTTTGAAGGAAAAATGAGGAAGATTACGTCATTGTTTTGAGAAAATTATCCTTGACTATAAGTATCATTCACAAGGGTGGCTCTTGTCCAAGGCTGGACAGGCCGTTGCTGGGCGTGCTGGGCAGATATCCTCATAGAAATTTTTTGTTTTTTGTAAGGTTCTGATGGCATTTGTGCAAGGTTGTGGTTTCTACAGACTTTTATGATAGCTCTTATTACCAGGCATTCATATGAGAACTCTCCCTTCATGACCTTCCCCAGTTCTAGTTGTCAGAGTTTTTAACACAAACGACATTTTGATTCTAACAGCTTTCACATAATCATTATGGCAATTTACCTCCCATTTATTTTCTATTCTTGTTTATAGTTATCTGGAGTGTTGTCATAATATACTCAGCTTTCCTATAGTTTTATTATGTTGCATTATTAGAAGAATTTTGGATGGATTAAAGATTTAAATGACAGACCTCAAACCAGAAAAATTCTAGAAGAAAACCTAGGAAATATCCTTCTTGACACTGGCTTTGGCAAATACCTTTTGGCTATGTCCCCAAAAGCAATTGCAACCAAAGTAAAAATTGACAAGTGAGACCTAATTAAACTAAGGAGCTTCACAGCAAAAGAAACTATCGGCAGTCAAAAGACAATCTACAGAATGGAATAAAGTATTCAGAAACTATCCCTATGACAAAGGTCTAATATCCAGAATCTATCAGGAACTTAACAAGCAAAAAACAAAGAACCCCATTTAAAAATAGGCAAAGGACATGAACAGACGCCTCTCAAAAGAAGACATATAAGCAGCCAATAAACATATGAAAAAATGCTCATCATCACTAATCATCAGAGAAATGAAAATTAAAACCATAGTGAGATAGCATATCATACCAGTCAGAATGGCTATTTTAAAAAGTCAAAAAACAACAGATGCTGGCAAGGCTGCAGAGAAAAGGGAACACTTATACACTGTTGGTGAGAATGTAAATTAGTTCCACCACTGTGGAAAGCAGTTTGGAAATGTCTCAACGACATTTCTTAAAACAGAACTACCATTCTACCCAGCAATCCCATTACTGGGTATATACCCAAAGGAAAAAAATCATTGTACTGAAAAGATACATGCACTTCCATGTTCATCACCACCCTATTCACAATAGCAATGACATGGAATCAACCTAGGTGTCCATCAGTGGTGGATAGGATGAAGAAAATGTGGTACTCATGATAAAGAAAATCATGGAATAATACACAGCCATGAAAAATAATGAAATCATGTCATTATCAGCAACATGGATGAGCTGGACATTATAATCCTAAAACAATTAATGTAAGAACAGGAAACCAAACACTGCATGGTTTCACTTATAAACGGGAGCTAAACATTGAGCATACATGGACATAAAAATGGAAAAATAGACACTGCAGACTACTAGAGTGGGCCTCGGGGTGTGCCATGGGTTGAAAACCGACCTGTTGGATACTGTGCTCACTACCTGGGTGTAATATACCCATGTAACAAACCTGTATATGTACTCCCTGTATCTAAAATACAAGTTGAATTTTTTTTTTTTTTTTTTTTTAAAGACAGAGTTTTGCTCTCGTTGCCCAGGCTGGGAGTGCAGTGGTGCGATCTTGGCTCACTGCAACCTCTGCCTCCTGGGTTCAAGTGATTCTCCTGCCTCAGCCTCTGAAGTAGCTGGTGTTACAGGCGTGTGCCACCATGCCTGGCTAATTTTTGTATTTTGGGGTTTCACCATTTTGGCCAGGCTGGTCTTGAACTCCTGACCTGGTGATCCACTCTCCTTAGCCTCCCAAAGTGCTGGGATTACAGGTGTGAGCCACCAGGCCCGGCCAAAGTTGAAATTTTTAAAAAAGAATTTTGTCTCAGAATACAATGATAATAAGTGTAGTACATTTAACATTTTGCATACAAAAATTAAACAATCTTAATTTGAAATGCCTGTAGGACTTTGGGTACACAGATCTTTAAATTAAATTTCCATATTAAAATCTCTTATGTAGTCTGAATTTGCAAGAACCAGGATTGTGTTGTGACAAGAATTTGGGCTTTGTAGAGCTGGGTTAAAATCATGGCTTCTTAATAGCTGTGTGAGATTGATTAGGTTATGTAACTACTAAGAGTCTCAATTTTACTCATCTGCAAAGTAGAAATAAAAATACCAACTCAAGGCTGGGAGCAGTGGTTCATGCCTGTAATCCCAGGACTTTGGGAGGCCGAGGTGCGCGGATCATTTGAGGTCAGGAGCTTGAGACCAGCCTAGCCAACGTAGTGAAACCCCATCTCTACTAAAAATACAAAAATTAGCTGGGTGTGGTGGCAGGTGTCTGTAATCCCAGCTACTTGGGAGGCTGAGGCATGAGAATCTCTTGAACCCGGGAGATGGGGGTTGCAGTGAGCCGAGATCACACCACTGCACTCCTAGCCTGGGCGACAGAGCAAGACTCTGTCTCAAAAAAACAAACAAACAAAAAACACAAAAAACAAACAACAACAACAAAACCTCAAAAGATTGTTTGAAGAATTATATTACATAATGTATCTAAATGCCTAGCTTATACTAGGGTCTACAATAAAGGCTATTTCTCCTTTGTGTAAATATAGTAATGACAAGTTTTTCCTTTTCAAAACGTTTTAAAAGTGTATTTGATTTTATTTATTTTGTTTTGTTTTATAATTTGACAGACTCTTGCTCTATTGTCCAGGCTGGAATGCAGTGGCACAGTCATAACTCACTGCAGCCTCAAACTCCTGGACTAAAGCAATCTTCCCATCTCAGCCTGCTGAGTAGCTGGGACTGCAGGTGCATGCTACCTCACCTGGTTAATAAAAAAAAAAAAAAAAAAAGTTATGGAGATGGAGTCTCACTTTGTTGCTTAGACTGGCTTCAAACTCCTGGCTTCATGTAGTCTTCCTCCCTCAGCCTCACAAAGTGCCAGGATAACAAGTGTGAGCCCAACTGAAAAGTTTTAAATGTAATTGTAAACTCTAAATACTGAAGCCTTTTAATGAAAGTGTTACAGAAAAATGCATTCCATAATCTTCTTGAAAAATTATATTAATTGCACCCATGATTTAATTTAAAATAAGTGGTTCATAGCCAGTGGTTGATTAAACTCAGATTTATTTAAAGTTCCTTTTTTCTGTTTTAAAAAAACTACTTTGTATATGCCCATGTTTTACAGATCCTAAAGTTAAATCAAAATGAAAGGCCAGGCCCAGTGACTCATGCCTGTAATCCTAGCAATTTGGGAGGCTGAGGCAGGTGGATCACCTGATGTCAGGTGTTCGAGACCAGCCTGGCCAACACGGTGAAACCTCGTCTCTAATAAAAATACAAAAAAATTAGCTGGGCGTGGTGGCAGGCACCTGTAGTTCCAGCTACTCGGGAGGCTGAGGTAGGAGAATGGTGTGAACCTGGGAGGTGGAGCTTGCAATGAGCCGAGATCGTGTCACTGCACTCCTGCCTGGGCAACAGAGAGAGACTCTGTCTCAAAAAAAAAAAACCAAAAATACAAAAATTACCCTGGCGTGGTGGTGCTTGCCTGTAATCCTAGCTACCCAGGAGGCTGAGGCAGGAGAATCACTGGAACCTGGGAGACAGAGGCTGCGGTGAGCCAAGATCCCGCCACTGCACTCTAGCCTGGATGACAGAGCAAGACTCTGTCTCAAAAAATAAAATAAAAATAACAATAGCATACAAATACATATTTGTATTTATATATGTAAACACACATACACATACACTATACACATGAAAATATATCAAACTAAAATATCCACTTGATGTGTTAAGCACCACTGGCCAGTTTGAATTTTTTTATTTTTTATTTTTATTTTTAAAATTATTATTATTATTATTATCATTATTTCCTGAGACAGGGTTTTGCTTTGTTGCCCAGGCTGGAGTGTGGTGGCATGATCATGGCTCACTGCAGCCTCGAATTACTGGGCTCAAGCAATCCTCTGGTCTTGGTCTCCCAAAGCACTGGGATTACAGGCGTGAGCCATGGCACATAGCTTGAAATTTCATTTAAACAATTTAACCATGCTAGAACTATTTCAATCATTTATTTATATAGTTGAGGCACTTCAAGAGTGAGGATAATTACTTACTAACAATTTATTTTATTAACTTAAACATTTTTTAATGTTCTTTTTTTTTTGTAAATAACTTTCATTTACAACATTTCCAAATAAATGTTTGTATAACCCGGTTATTTAATAAATATCCACAAGATGGTGCCATGGTTAACATGTTAACATGGGAATTTAAGAATTAAAAAGTAGAAGTCTTTGATGCATCATTGTATATGACAAAATTACCATCAATTTTTATGCTCTTATTATAATAGTACTCACTTAGGCATTTCAGATGTTCAAATTGCTACATTTCATTACCAAAATTTTTTATTATTTGTAAACATATATTTCCTCATATGGAATATTAAGTAATAAAATGATATGCAAGTTGCAAACACAAACATAAATTGGACCTTTTATACTTCATAGATTAATGGATATGTTTTTAATGATCTCCTCAATTTTTAATGCCAGGATTTAAAATAATATTCAAATGGCGTCCCATTAACTAGTTTAAGTTAAACCTAGTTATTGGCAAGGTCTTTGCTAGCTACAGACTGAATTGAGTCCCTCTTAGATTCATTTGTTGAAGTCCTAACCCCCAATGTGATATTTGGAGATGAGACTTTTGGGAGGTAAAGTTAATCAGTTCTTCAGAGTGGAGTTCTCATGATGGAATTAGTGTCTTTATAGGAAGAGACACCAGAGAGCTTGCTTTCTCTCTCTCTACCATGGAGATCACAGCTAGAAGATAGCCATCTGCTTGCCAGGAGGAGATCCTTTACCAGAAACTGACTGTGGTAGTACACTGATGTCAGACTCCCAGCCTTTGGAACTGTGAGAAGATAAATGTCTGGGCCAGGTGCAGTGTTTCATGCCTGTAATCCTAGAACTTTGGGAGGCCGAGGCAGGAGGATCACTTGAGGCCAGGAGTTTGAGGCCAGCCTGGCAACATAGTGAGACCCCTGTCTCTACAAAAAAAAAAAAAAAAAATTAATTAGCCTGATGTGGCAGCTCACACCTGTAGTCCCAGCTATTTGAAGACTGAGGCAGGAAGATGGTTTGAGCCCTAGAGTTCAAGGCTGTCATGAACACCACTACACTCCAGCCTGGACAGCAAAGTGAGACCCTGTGTCTAAAAAAAACAACAAGACAAAACAAAAAATAACAAGAATGCTACAAAGTCTTGTGTATGCCTCACTCATATTCCCTACTTGTAAATGTTCTGCTACTTAAAAAAAAATCTTTCTCTCTCTCGCTTTCTCTCTCTCCCTACATACACACACATACATACATATTTAGGATATATAAGTATATTTGTGCATGTATGGATAGAATTTCCTGAGTCACTTGAGATTGAGAGTTATAGATATGATGTTCCAAAATACTTCTGCATATATTTCCTACGAATAAGAAAACTCATGCTTCTATATTCACAATGCAATTAGCAAATTTAGGAAATTTAACATCAATACATTAGTATTATCTAATGTATAGTCCATGTTCAATTTTTGCCAATTTTCTAGTAATGCCCCTTATGGCATTTTTTTTCCTTGATTCACAATTTAATCTAGGCTTACATCTTACATTTTGTTGCCACAGCACTTTCACATCCTTTTAATCTGGAATGATTTTCATCCTTTCTTTGTCTTTCATGATACTCATATTTTTAAAGCATACAGCCCAGTTGTTTTGCAAAATATCCCTGTTTGGATTTGTCTGATGTTTCCTCATGATTAGGTTCAGGTTATACATTTTTGGCCAAATACTACATGATATGGTTTGGCTCTGTGTCTCCACCCAAATCTCATGTCAAATTGTAATTCCCAGTGTTGAGGGGGTGGACATGGAGGGAAGATGATTGGATCATGGGGGTGGATTTCCCCCTTGCTGTTCTTGTGATAGTGAATGAGTTCTCATGAGATCTGATTGTTTAAAAATGTGTAGCACTTCCTGCTTCACTAGCTTTCTCCTGCTGCCACGTGAAGATGTGCTTGCTTCCCTTCCATCATGATTGTAAGTTTCCTGAGACCTCCAGAGCCATGCTTTTTGTACAGCCTGTGGAACTGTGAGTGGAACTTTGTAAATTACCCAGTCTCAGGTAGTTCTTTATAGCAGTGTGAGAATGAACTAATATACTACATAAGTGATCATGTCAGTTTGCCCCATAATCTGTAAGTAATTCGTAAGGACATAGTTGGAGACTATGTAAATATATTGTTTCTCTTCAAACTTTCTTTCCTTCTTTCTTTTCTTTTCTTTTCTTTCTTTGTTTCTTTGTTTGTTTGTTTGTTTCTTTCTTTCTTTCTTTCTTTCTTTCTTTCTTTCTTTCTTTCTTTCTTTCTTTCTTTCTGTTTCTTTCTTTCTTTCTTTCCTTCTTTTTGTGACAGGATCTTGCTCTATCACTCAGGCTGGAGTGCGGTGGTACAATCTCAGCTCACTGGAGCCTCTATTTCCTGGGTTCTAGTGATCCTCCTGCCTCAGTCTCCTGAGTATCTGAGACTACAGGCACACACTGCCATGCCTGGCTAATTTTTGTATTTTTTATAGAGATGGGGGGCTCACTATGTTGCCTAGGCTGGTCTCGAACTCCTGGGCTCAAGTGATGCACCCATCTTGGCCTCCCAAAGTGCTGGGATTACAGGCATGAGCCACCATACCTGGCCCAAACTTTCATTGAATAGTTTTAGTATCCATGGATGATTCTTGCCTGAACCAGTTATTACTATAATTCTTGAAAAAAAAAGTGATTTTTTTTTTTTTTTTTTGAGACAGGGTTTCACTCCCATCACCCAGGCTGGAGTGCAGTGGCATGCTTTCAGCTCACTACAACCTCTGCTTCCTGGGCTCAAGTGATCTTCCTGCCTCAGCCTCCAAAATAGTTAGACTATAGGTGTGCCACCATGCCTAGCTAATTTTTTATATTTTTAGTAGAGACGGGGTTTCATCATGTTGGCCAGGCTGGTGATCTGCTGAGCTCAAGTGATCTGCCCATCTCGGCCTCCCAAAGTGTTGGGATTACAGACATGAGCCACCACGCCCAGCCAAAAGTGATTTTCCTAACACTCTTACTTCTCCTGTATTTATTACTTATCATTCTCCTGTAGGGAAGGGCTTTCCCTTTTCTCTTATTCGTTATAATAATAATAATAGGTTGGGCATGGTGGCTCATGCCTGTAGTCCCAGCACTTTGGGAGGCCGAGGCGGGCGGATCACAAGGTCAAGAGATCAAGACCATCTGGCCAACATGGTGAAATGCCGTCTCCACTAAAAATACAAAAATTAGCTGGGTGTGGTGGCACACACCTGAAGTCTCAGCTACCTGGGAGGCTGAGGCAGGAGAATCGCTTGAACACGGGAGGTGGAGGTTGCAGTGAGCTGAGACCGTGCCACTGCACTCCAGTCTAGTGAGAGAGTGAGACTCCACCTCAAAAATAATAATAATAACAATAGTAATTTATTATTTTATTAATAATAAGAACATTTGTGTTAATTATTTTTATATTTATTTTATCCTGTAGGTTATAATCCATTGTTATCCTTATTCATTTTGATGTTCAAATTGTCTATGATTTGGCCTGTGGGAGCCCCTTCAATTTGGCTTTGTGTTTTTTTGGCACATACACGTGCTTTTTTTTAGCACTTTCTTACTCTGACATATCAAGATGCTCCATACTCAGCTTTTACTTTCCAGCCTCAGCCCTGGGCTCTACCATTTTTATTGCTACTGGAGTATCATTGCTTTTATTAAAGGCCCTTGTAGGAAAAGTGCTGAAGGAAATGGTAATTTCATATTGTTCAACCAAATATATACACATATATGTTCCCACAATTAGAATCCTGACTATCCACAGCATCACAGCATCAATGTATTTACTAAATTACTCAATCCAGTAATACACATAAAATAGTCAAGAATTATTATACCTATAACAGTAGAAAAATAACCCAACAAACCTGCCAAAAGAGGTTGAATTTTTTTGAGAGTTCTATTTGTTTTAGACTGCAGTCATAAAGTCAAAGAACTGGGTTCAAAAGTTACCCAGATTTTTTTTTCTCTTTAGAGTAGTTAAGTTATTCATTTGGAATATAGTTAGCTTATTTTTTTCACTTGCATTCAATTCTGGGGGTTTATTCCTATTTTTCTTGATTTTATTTCATCTCTTGAAGTACAAAATATTAACATGATTCCAAAAGTCAAAACTACATTAAAAGGTATACTCAAAGAAGTGTTATTTCCTTAGTTATCTATTGCTGTCCAAAACTGACTGGGTTAAGACAATAATCATTTACTGTCCCTCACACTTTCAGTGGACCAAGAATTTGGAAGCAGCTTGCTGTGGCCTGAGATTTCTTATGAAATTGTAGTCAGATATTGATTAGGGTTGCAGTCATCTTAAGACTTGACTAGGGCTGGAAGATCTGCTTGTAAGGTATCTTACTTACTCACATGCAGCTTGGTGCTAGTTGTTGGTTTCTCTCTCTATGTAGGCCTTTCCCTGGGGTTGCTTGACTGTTTTCACAACATGGTGGCTGACTTCCCCAAGAGAGAAAGACCAAAGTAAATCTGAGACCAAAAGAGAAGCTGCAATGTCTTGTATCACCTAGCCTTGAAAATTACACACATTGTGAGCTCCATCATAGTATAGTGGTGGAACACAGCAGCCCTGATTCAGAGTGAGAAGACTGCGAAAGAGCATGAATAGCAGGAGGTGGGCATCACTGGGGGCCATCATGAAGGCTGTCTACAATATCCTATCTAGCCCTTTCACCTTATTTTCTCCCACCAATCCTAGGTAGTCAATTATATCAGTTACTTGTTTGTTTGTCATATGCTTCTCTTTTTTGTAAAAATAAGGAGATATGTGTATATTCTCTTATTTATCCTTCTTTATCGCACAAAAGGTAACATATTTACTCTTCTTACAGTTTATTTTTTTTCCACATTATACTATATCCTGGAAACCCCTCCATTTTTGTTCATACAGATCTTCTTTATTCTCTTTTATAGCTGCATACTCTGTTGCGTGGATGTACCACAATTTATTCAACTAATCTCCTATGTATGAGTATATATGTTTGTTTCAATATTCTGTAATTACAAATAAGGGAGCAACAAATAACCTTGTACATGTGTATTTTTGTATTGTTGGAGATGTGTCATTATGGCAAATTCTTAGACATGGGATTGCTAATCAAAGGATAAATGTGTTCATAACTTGTTAGATATTGCCATATTATCCTCTATAGGGAAGATAGTATTTTTTTTTTTTTTTTTTTTGAGATGGAGTCTCACATTGTCCCCCAGGCTGTAGTACAACGGTACGATCTCAGCTCACTGCAACCTCCGCCTCCCAAGTTCAAGCAATTTTCCTGCCTTAGCTTCCCAAGTAGCTGGGACTACAGGCGTGTGCTATCATGCCCAGCTAAGTTTTTGTATTTTTAGTAGAAACAGGGCTTCACCATGTTGCCCAGGATGGTCTCAAACTCCTGACCTCAAGTGATCTGCCCACCTCTGCCTCCCAAAGTGCTGGGATTACAGACATCACCCATCATGCCTGACTGGGAAGATACTACTTTGCATTCCCATCAACAAAGTATGAGAGCACTTGTTTCCTGATAGCCTCTCCAACACATTGTGTTGAAAAGTTTGTCAAGTTTGGTCAATTTGCAGGTGAGAAATTGTATCACAGTGTAGTTTTTGACCTGAACAGCTCCCCTAAATATTTCGTGTAGTGCAGGTCTGCTAGCCATGAATTTTCTCAATTTTTGTTTATTTGGGAATGACTTAAGTTCTCCTTCAGTTTTGAAAGATGGTTTTGCTGAATATAGAATTCTTGTCAGACAGTCTTTTTCTTTTAGCACTTTAAATATGTCATCCCATACCTTCTCACTTCCATGGTTTCTTATAAGGAATCAGCTATTAAATTTATTAAGGATACCTTTCACATGATAAGTTGCATCTCCTTGGCTGTTTTCAGTATTCTCTATTTGTCTTTCAATAGTTTGATTACGATGTGTCTAGGTGTGGATCTCTTTGAATTTATTCTACTTGGAGTCCATATATAGCTACTTCAATATGTAGATATGTTTTTAAATAACATTTGGGAAGTTTTCAGCTTTATTTCTTCAAATATTTTTTCTTCCCTGGAAATAATACTTGAATATTTTATTTCACTTCTCTAGAATTCCCATTATGCATATGTTGATCTTCTTGATGGTGTTCCACAGGTCTCTGAAACTCCATTTATTTTTGTTCATTTTCTTTCTTTCTGTTCCTCAAACCAGATAATCTCAATTGTGCATTCTCATATTCACAATGGTATATATACATAATGCATAATGTCAGTCCCAGAAGGAAAGAAGAAAGAGAAAGGAGCAGAAAAAATTATTGAAGAAATAATGGACCAAAATTTCTGAAATTTGACTCCAAAACATTAGTTTACACATTAAAGAAGCTTAATGGACTCTGAGCAGGGTTAACTCAAAGAAATCCACACCTAGACACAATTATAGGCTTCTATAAGCCAGGTTTATGTTTTCTTTGGCAACACAATTTCCCAAAATACTTTAGGAAATATTTAGTAGATTTCTGACTTGCTTCCAAAAAGCTCTATGTGCTAATAATCACACTGCAAAATTATTTTCTCAAGACTAATTTATTTGCATATTTGTCTGAACAAGACCTATCCTTTCCTAATTTAATGGCAGCTATCTTGAGTCCATTTAAATTAATAACAGGCTTGGTTGGGAAGGCATCATCTTTAATCTAATCTTTGCAGATATACTAGCTGCAATTTTTCTGGAAGAGAAATCTAAATGGAAGAAGCTGTTTTTCTTTTTCTTTTTTTTTTTTTTTTTTTTTTTTTTTGAGACGGAGTCTTGCTCAGACGCCCAGGCTGGAGTGCAGTGGCGCGATCTTGGCTCACGGCAAGCTCCGCCTCCCGGGTTCACACCATTCTCCTGCCTCAGCCTCCCGAGTAGCTGGGACTACAGGCGCCCGCCACCACGCCCAGCTAATTTTTTTGTATTTTTAGTAGAGACGGGGTTTCACCGTGTTAGCCAGGATGGTCTCAATCTGCTGACCTCGTGATCCGCCCGTCTCAGCCTCCCAAAGTGCTGGGATTACAGGCGTGAGCCACCACGCCCGGCAGAAGTTTTTTTTCAAGGAAACATATCTGCTCCCTTCAACCAGCACATGGACCAGTACTTGGTGGCCTGTTAGGAACAGAGCCACGCAGCAGGAGACAAGAGGCAGGCAGGCGAGCATTACTGCCTGAGTTCTGCCTCCTGTCAGATCAGCCGCGGCACTAGATTCTTACAGGAGCGCGAACCCTGTTGTGAACTGTGTGTGCGAGGGATCTAGGTTGTGCGCTCCTTAGAAGAATCAACCATTCCTGCCCCCACCCCCAGCCCTGCGGAAAAATCGTCTTCCATGAAACCAGTCCCTGGTGTCAAAAGGGTTAGGGACCGCTACTCTATGAAATCACAAATTCAGAGTCTGAATGTAATGGTTAATGCCACAGCTAAGATTCTATAGAAAGAATGATAATGCTACAAGAGTGAGACTATTTCATTTCCTTTGGCTATAACTCTTTGCATCAGTCTGTCTTGTAGGCATGGCTTTGCAAACATGATTGAAATAAACAAAGGAGTTGGCCACCTACCATTACCCTTGGATATTGTTTAGACAGGTATTGCTACTATTTGCTCTTTTTCTATGCTCTTGAATGACATACCCTATTTCTAATTTTCTTTTTTTAGATTCATTAATACATTTAATAAATAAGACCTAACTGGTCTAACAGCCTTTGTTTTACAGCATTGGCTCTACCTGCTGAATAGAAACTTCAATATCTGTAGAAGTCGTTCCAGAATCTCAATATATGAAAGAATAAGACAGTAATTTAGTTCAGAGCAATGCTTTTCAAATACTGTACAGTGAAAAATTGGTTTTATTTCTTATCGATCATATACATATATATATATATATATATATATATATATATATTTTTTTTTTTTTTTTTTGATTTGAGACAGTCTTGCTCTGTTGTCCTGGCTGGAGTTCAGTGGTGCCATCTCGGCTCACTGCAATCTGCACTTCCCACGTTCCAGTGATTATCATGCCTCAGCCTCCTCCTGAGTAGCTGGGATTACAGGTGTGCACCACCACACCTGGCTAATTTTTTTTTTTTAGATGGAGTCTCACTCTGTTACCCAGGCTGGAGTGCAATGGTGCAATCTCGGCTTACTGCAACTTCCACCTCCCAGGTTCAAACAATTCTCCCTGCCTCAGCCTCCCAAGTAGCTGGGATTACAGGTGCCTACCACCACGCCCAGCTAATTTTTTGTGTTTTTAGTAGAGACAGGGTTTCGCCATGTTGTCCAGGCTGGTCTCAAACTCCTGACATCAAGCGATCCGCTCGCCTCGGCCTCCCAAAGTGCTGGGATTACAGATGCTTATCAATCATATACCAATACTTTTGAAAACTAAATAAATATGCATTAGTTAAAAAAAGAATGGTAAAAGAGATATACAAAAAGCAAGCTAATTTTTATTATTAGATTTGTCTGACATAAAATTATATTAATATTTCAATAAATATAACCAGTATAAACATCAAATAGGAATAAAAGAAAATTTTAAATCTATGTATTTTTAAAATATTTTTCTTGCCATATTACACTGGCTATAATTTCCACTAAAATGTTGACTAAAAGCAGTAAGAGATGGCTTCCTTGAATAGAATACAGACCCAGAAATAAAGCCACATACCTGCAGCCATTTTATCTTTGACAAGACTGACAAAAACAAGCAATGAGGAGAGGACATGGTATGCAATAAATGGTGCTGGAATAACTGGTTAGCTGTATACAGAAGAATGAAACGAGACCTTTACCTTTCACCATATACAAAAATTACCTCAATGTGGATTAAAGATTTAAATGAAAGACCTTAAACTAGAAAAATCCTTCAAGAAAACCTAGGAAATATCCTTCTTGACATTGGCCTTGGCAAATAATTTTTGGCTAAGTCCCCAAAACCAATTGCAACCAAAACAAAAACTGACAAGTGGGATCTAATTAAAGGGCTTCTGCACAGAAAAAGAAACTATCAACAGAGTAAACACACAACCTACAGAATGGGAGGAAATATTTGCAAACTGTGCATCTGACAAGGGTCTAATGTCCAGAATCTATAAAGAATTTAACAATTGAACAAGCAAAAAGCAAATAACCCCTTAAAAAATGGGCAAAGGGCAAGGTGTGGTGGCTCACACCTGTAATCCCAGCACTTTGGGAGGCTGAGGTGAGTGGATCACCTGAGGTCAAGAGTTCGAGACCAGCCTGGCCAAGATGGCAAAACCCCATCTCTACAAAAAATACAAAAATTAGCCAGGCATGGTGGCACACACCTGTAGTCCCAGCTACTTGGAGGCTGAGGCACGAGAATCACTTGAACCTGGGAAGCAGAGTTTGCAGTGAGCTGAGATTGTACCACTGCACTCCAGCCTAGGAGACAGAGTGAGACTCTGTCTCAAAAAACAAAAACAAAAACAAAAAAATGGCAAAGGACATGGACAGACACCCTCAAAAGAAGACATACAAGAGGCCAGTATACATGAAAAAATATTCCACATCACTAATCATCAGAGAAATGCAAATCAAAAGTGCAATGAGATACCATCTCACACCAGTCGGAATGGTTATTATTAAAAAGCCAAGGTCAGGCACAGTGGCTCATGCCTGTGATCCCATACTTTGGGAGGCTGAGGCAGGAGGATGACTTGAGTCCACGGGTTCAAGACCAGTCTAAGTAACATAGTAAGACCCCCCTCTCTATGAAAAAAATAAAATAAAAATAAGTTAGTGAGGTGCAGTGGTGCACTCTTATAGTCCCAACTACTAGGGAGGCTGAGGTGGGAAGATCACTTGAGCCCTGAAGATTAAGGCTGCAGTGATCCATGATCATGCCACTGCACTGCAGCCTGGGCAACAGGGCAAGAACCTTGTCTTAGGAAAAAAAGAAATCAGATGTCGGCCAGGCTCTGAAGAAAAGAGAATATAACTGTTGCTGGGAATGTAAATTCATTCAGCTACTGTGGAAAGCAATTTGGAAATTTCTCAAAGAACTGAAAACAGAACTACTATTTGACCCAGCAATCCCATTGCTGGGTATACATCCAAAAAGAAATAAATTATTCTATCAAAAAGACACATGCAATCATATGTTCATTACAGTACTATTCACAAAAGCAAACACATGGAATCAATCTAGGTGCCCATCATTGGTGGATTAAAGAAAACATAGTACATATACACTGTGGCATACTATGCAGCCATTAAAAAAGAACAAAATCAGGTCCTTTGCAGCAGCATGAATGCAGTTGGAGGCCATTATCCTAAGTGAATTAATGTAGGAACAGAAAAGCAAATATCATGTGTTCTCGCTTATAAGTGGTAGCTAAACACTGGGCACTCACACAAAGATGGCAACAATAGAAACAGGGGACTACTAGAGGAGGCAGGGAGGGAGGGAGGCAAGGATTGAAAAGCTATTGGGTACTATGTTCAGTACTTAGGTGACAGGATCCGTCATACCCCGAACTTCAGCATCACACAATATACCCAGGTAACAAATCTGCACATGTACCCCTAAATCTAAAATAAAACTATTTACAAATACTTTGTTAAACATTGTGCAGTTGTGTTCATGAAGACTATTGGTCTATAGATTTCTTGTGACGTCTTTTTCTAGTTTTGGTATCAGAGTAATATTGTCTTCATGAGTTAGGAAGTGTTCCTTCTATTTTTTGAAAGAGTTTATATATAATTGGCATTATTTCTTCTTTAAATGTTTGATAGAATTTATCAGTGATTTTATCTGAGCCTGTATGTATGCATATATATACAATTATATGTGTGTGTGTAATTGTTTTATTACTAATTTATTTCCTTGTTGTATGTCTATTCAGATTTTCTGTTACTTCTTCGGTCAGTTTTGGTAATTAGTTCTTTTCTAGGAATTTGTCTATATCATCTAAATTGTCTAATTTGGCATACAGTTGTTTTTCTTTATTTTTTTTTTTTTCTTTTGAGACAGAGTCTCTGTCGCCCAGGCTGGACTGTGATGGCGCCATCTTGGCTGACTTCAGCCTCTGTCTCCCAGGTTCAAGCAATTCTCCTCCCAAGTAGTTGGGATTACAGGCCCCAGTTAATTTTTGAATTTTTAGTACAGATGTGGTTTCACCATGTTGGCCAGGCTGGTCTTGAACTCCTGGGCTCAAGTTTTCCACCCACCTTGGCCTCCCAAAGTGCTGGGATTACGGGTGTGAGCCACCACGCCCAGTCAGTTCACAATAATCCTTTTAACCCTGATTTTTTTTTTTTTTTTTTGGTAGGATTGCCAGTTGGTGGCATAGCCCTTCCTTCATTCCTTATTTTGGTAATTTGGGTCTTTTTTTTCTTTGTCAATCTAGTTAAAGGTTTAATAATTTTGTTGATCATCTTAAAGAACCAAATTTTGTTTTCACTGATTTTTAAAGTTGTTTATGTTCTGTTTCATTGATTCTCTCTGCTCTTTATTATTTTCTTTTGCTTTCTTTGGGTTTAATTCATTTTGTTTGTTTTGTAGGTTGTATCTTAGATATTGTCTTGAAGCCTTTACTTTTTCTCTAATACATGTGTTTAAAGCTACATTTTCATCTTGGTCCTGTTTTATCTAAAAATTTTAGGATGTTGTGTTTTCATTTTCATTACCTTCAAAATGTTTTCTGATTTCTCTTGTGATGTTTTCATTGACCCATGAGTTATTTAAAATTATTTTGTTTAATTTCAAATGTTTGGGGATTTCCCAAATTTCTTTCTTTTGTTGGTTTAGAATTTAATTTTATGGATTGGCAAGCATGTGTTTAATGATTATAATCCTTTTGAATTTGGGAACTTGTTTTATATGACCATATGACCTAGCATACGGTCAGTACTGAAAAATAGTCTATGTGTGCTTGAAAAGAAGGTGTATTTTTTATTTTTTATTTTTTCTGAGACAGAGTCTGTTCTGTTGCCCAGGCTGGAGTACAGTGGTATAATCACAGCTCACTGCAACTTCGACTTCCCAAGCTCAAGTGATCCTATGGCCTCAGCCTCCTGAGTAGCTGGGACTACAGGTGTGAGCCACCATGCCCGGCTCGGTTTTTAAATTTTTAGTAGAGATGAGGTCTCGCTATGTTGCCCAGGTTGGCCTTGAACTCCTGTCCTCAAACAATTCTCCTACCTCAGCCTCCCAAAGTGCTCGCATTATAGGCATGAGCCTACATGCCCAGCCAAGAAGGTGTATTCTGCTGTTGTTGGGTGGTCTATTCTAAAAATGCCTCCTAGGACAATATGGTTGATAGTGTTAAGTTTTCTCTTTTCTTGTTGATTTTTTGCCTAGTTGTTCTATCAGTTATGAGAATGATATATTGAAATTTGTACCCCAAGCTGTTGAACTGTCAGTTTCTCCCTTTAACTGTTATTTTTTGCATCATGTATCTCATGCCTCTGTTTTAGATGTATACATATTTTAAATTGCTATATTTTCCTGGTATATTGAACCTTTTAACATTATGAAACATGCTTTGTCACTGGGTGTGTTGGCTCACACCTGTAATCCCAGCACTTTGGGAGGCCAAGGCAGGCAGATCACCTGAGGTTGGGTGTTCGAGACCAGCCTGACCAACATAGAGAAACCCCGTCTCTACTAAATATACAAAATTAGCCAGGCATGATGGCACATGCCTGTAACCCTAGCTACTCAAGTGGCTGAGGCAGGAGAATCACTTGAATGTGGGAGGCAGAGGTTGCGGTGAGCCAAGATCGCGCCATTGCACTCCAGCCTGGGCAACAAGAGGGAAACTCCATCTCAAAAAAAAAAAAAACTGTCTTAAAATGTATTTTGCGTGATGTCAGTATAGTTACTCTAACTCTCTTATGGTTACTGTTCCCATGATATACATTTTTTCTATCATTTTAATTCTACTTTTCTATCATTTTACTTTTTACTATTTGTTTCTTTGAATCTAAAGTGTGTCTCTTATAAGCGGTGTATCATTCTTCAATCTTGCCTTTTAGAAAGAAGCCTGAAATCCTCTGCCTTTTGGTTGGGGTGTTTAGTCTATTTGCATTTCATTCATTATGATGTCGTTGGATATACGTCTGCCGTTTTGGTAATGTCTAATGTCTATTTCATTCCTCTATTTTTTCTTTACTGCATTCTTCTGTTAAATATATTTTAATGTATAATTTCAATTCCTTTGTTGATCTTTTCATCTGAATATTTTGTAATTTTTTTCATATTTGTTCTAGAGATCACAATGTGCTTCTTAATAAGACTGTCTACTTCAGGTTAATACTGATTCAACTACAGTAAAATATAGCAACTTCCTTGTGTTAATGTTGTTATATGTATTTATATATGCTTCTAATTCAACAACACAGAGTTATGATTATTGCTTCATATAATCTTGTCTTTTAAAGAAATTAAGAAAATAGAAAAATAGATATTTATATAGACTTTTATATTTACCCACATTTTTGCCATTTCTGATGCTCTTAATTTCTTCCTATGGATTCAAATTACTGTCTTATGTAATTTCTTTTCAGCCTAAAGGACTTCCTTAGTATTTATTATAAGGTGGGTATGCTAGCAATGAATTCACTCAGTCTTTATTTAATCTGGGAATCTGTTTATTTTCTTTATTCTTATTATAGAATTCTTTGGTGGCAGTTCCCTGACCCTGCCCCCAGCACTTTGAACATAATCCCACTGCCTTTTTCCTCCATTGTTCCTGATGAGAAGTCAGCTGCTAATCATATTATTGCTTCCCTATCTTTAAATCCATTTTTCTCTTGCTCCTTTTGACTTTTTTCTTCATGCCTGTGGTTTGTTGAGCTTCTGGAGTATTTAATATTTTCTTATTTTAATCAAATTTGGGAAGATTTCAACTGTTATGCTTCAGTTAACTGTTCTATCGCTTTCTCCCTCTCCTTTCCTTCTGAGACTTCCACTACATATATGTTGGTATACCACATACATGTTGGTACATTTCATTCTTGAAATATAATTTTGCTATACAGTTTTAGGTGGAAAGTTATTTTTTCTCAGCACTTTGAAGGTATTATTTCATTTCTTCTGTCTTCAGTGATAGCTGCTGGGAGGTCTTCTCCCAGGCCTTAAATATTGTGAGCTACCCTTTTTCTCTAGAAAGGTGACCTGTACATTTTATCTGGCTATTTTTTTTTTTTTCTTTTTGAGACAGAGTCTTGCTCTATGGCCAGGCTGGAGTGCAATAGCACAATCTCGGCTCACTGCAACTTCTGACTCCCTGGTTCAAGGGATTCTCCCACCTCAGCCTCCTGAGTAGCTGGGATTACAGGCACACGCTACCATGCCCAGCTAATTTTTTGCATTTTTAGTAGAGACAGAGTTTCACCATGTTGGCCAGGTTGGTCTCGATCTACTGACCTCATGATCTGCCCACCTCAGCCTCCCAAAGTGCTGGGATTACAGGCATGAGCCACTGCCCCTGGCTATCTGGCTATTTTTAAAGTCTATCCTTTTTCATCTATATATATGTTTTTAAGTTTCTCAGCAATATATCTAGTAGTAGATTTCATTTCCTTTTTCTTTTTCTTCTGCTTATCCTGAGTAATACGTGCTATGGTTTTCATATCTGTATATCCATGTTTTTCTTCAGTTCTGGAGAATTTTAAGCTAGTATCTCTTCAAGTGTTACATTTCTTCCATTCTTTCCTGGAATCTACTTAGACATATGTTAGAGCTTCTGACAGCTCTTAAACTCCCTTTAATGTTTTCTTTCTTGCTCTTTGTATTAGTCCATTCTCACCCTGCTATAAATAAATACTGGAAACTGAGTAATTTATAAATAAAAAAGATTTAAACAAGGGATGTGAAGGACCTCTTCAAGGAGAACTACAAACCACTGCTCAACGAAATAAAAGAGGACACAAACAAATGGAAGAACACTCCATGCTCATGGATAGGAAGAATCAATATCATGAAAATGCTCATACTGCCCAAGGTAATTTATAGATTCAATGCCATTCCCATCAAGCTACCAATGACTTTCTTCACAGAATTGGAAAAAACTACTTTAAAGTTCATATGGAACCAAAAAAGAGCCCACATTGCCAAGACAATCCTAAGCCAAAAGAGCAAAGCTGGAGGCATCATGCTACCTGACCTCAAAGTATATTACAAGGCTACGATAAACAAAACAGCATGGTACTGGTACCAAACCAGAGATATAGACCAATGGAACAGAACAGAGCCCTCAGAAATAACACTACACATCTATGACATCTGATCTTTGACAAACCTGACAAAAACAAGGAATGGAGAAAGGATTTCCTATTTAATAAACGGTGCTGGGAAAACTGGCTTGCCATAAGTAGAAAGCTGAAACTGGATCCCTTCCTTACACCTTATTCAAAAATTAATTCAAGGTGGATTAAAGACTTAAATATTAGACCTAAAACCGTAAAAACCCTAGAAGAAAACCTAGGCAATACCATTCAGGACATAGGCATGGGCAACGACTTCATGACTAAAACACAAAAAGCAATGGCAACAGAAGCCAAAATTGACAAATGAGATCTAATTAAACTAAAGAGCTTCTTTCTGCACAGCAAAAGAAACTGCCATCAGAGTGAACAGGCAACCTACAGAATGGGAGAAAATTTTTGCAATCTATCCATCTGACAAAGGGCTAATATCCAGAATCTATAAAGAACTTAAACAAATTTACAAGAAAAAATCAAACAACCCCATCAAAAAGTGGACAAAGGATATGAACAGACACTTTTCAAAAGAAGACATTTATGCAGCCAACAGACACATGAAAAAATGCTCATCATCACTGGCTGTCAGAGAAGTGCAAATCAAAACCACAATGAGATACCATCACACACCAGTTACAATGGTGATAATTAAAAAGTCAGGAAACAACAGGTGCTGGAGAGGATGTGGAGAAATAGGAATACTTTTACACTGTTGGTGGGAGTGTAAACTAGTTCAACCATTGTGGAAGACAGTGTGGCGATTCCTCAAGTATCTGGAAGTAGAAACACCATTCGACCCAGCCATCCCATTACTGGGTATATACCCAAAGGATTATAAATAATGCTGCTATAAAGACACATGCACACTTATGTTTATTGTGGCACTATTCACAATAGCAAAGACTTGGAACCAACCCAAATGTCCATCAACGATAAACTGGATTAAGAAAATGTGGCACATATATACCATGGAATACTATGCAGCCATAAAAAAGGATGAGTTCATGTCCTTTGTAGCGACATGGATGAAGCTGAAAACCATCATTCTGAGCAAACTATTGCAAGGACAGAAAACCAAACACCACATGTTCTCACTCATAGGTGGGAATTGAACAATGAGAACACTTGGACACAGGGTAGGGAACATCACACACTGGGGCCTGTCATGTGGTGTGGGAATGGGGAAGGGATAGCATTAGGAGAAATACCTAATGTAAATGACCGGTTAATGGGTGCAGCAAACCAACATGGCACATGTGTGTACCTATGTAAAAAACCTGCACATCGTGCACATGTACCCTAGAACTTAAAGTATAATTTTTTAAAAAAAGAGAGAGATTTACTTAGGTCATGGCTCCACAGGCTGTACAGGAAGCATGGCTGGGACGGCCTCAGGAAACATGATCACAGCAAAAAATGATAGGAAGCAAGCATGTGTTACATGGCTCACAATCTAATAAGTATCTGCCTAGTGTGAAGAAGGATAATTGCAAAATGCTTGCTACATACCGTCCTTCATTTATGCATGCTGGGATTTTGTTTACATTTTTAACAGGTTTACAGAATTAGGCTTACTTTCAGATTGTGATACCTTGTTCTTCAAATCTTTTTTTTTTTTTTTTCATTTCTGTCTTTTGTTGAGATGGGGGTGAGGATGGCCTTGCTCTGATGCCCAGGCTGGAGAGCAGTGGTGCAATCATTGGTCACTACAGCCTTGATCCCCTGGGCTCAAGCAAATCTCCTATCTCAGCCTCCTGAGTAGCTGGGGCTACAAGCACTCGCCTCCAAGCCTGGCTGATTTTATTTCCTTTTTTTTGTAGTACAGACAAGGTGGTGTTATGTTGCTCAGGCTGGTCTTGAGCTCCTAGGCTCAAGCAATCCTCCTGCCTTGGCCTCCCAAAGTGTTGGGATTACAGGTATGAGACACTGCACATGGCCTAAATCTTTTTCAATCGTGCTTGCCCGTAACCTCCATAACCTGTGTTCCATAAGAAACTATATAAAATAATCCCGTTCTTTTCTTTGAGTAGTGTCATCAGAAATTATTAATAGGGGCCAAGCATGGTGGCTAATGCCCATAACCCAGCACTTTGGGAGGCTGAAGTTAGAGGATCACTTGAGCTCAGGAGTTCGAGACAAACCTGGGGAACATAATGAGATCTCATCTCTTTAAAAATAAATAAATAAATAATTTTAAAAGAAGAAATTATTAATAGACTTTTATTAGAAGAAGAAAACCATATACATCATGTCTGGATTTCAGTTAACTCTCTCTGGACCTAATCTACTTTGACAACAGATGGTGTATAACACAGGGCATGTTTACTTGATAAGTAACCAATAAAATGAGTATTTAATTATATTAAAAACAATACTCTAGGCCGGGAGTGGTGTCTCATGACTGTAATCCCAGCACTTTGGGAGGCCGAGGCCGGTGGATCACCGGAGGTTGGAGCTCAAGACCAGCCTGACCTACATGGTGAAACCCTGTCTCTACTAAAAATACAAAAATTAGCCGGGCGTGGTGGCCTGTGCCTGTAGTCCCAGCTGCTCGGGAGGCTGAGGGAGGAGAATTGCTTGAACCTGGGAGGCGGAGGTTACAGTGAGCCAATATCGCACCATTATACTACACCCTGGGCAACAGAGTGAGACTCCATCTCAAAAAAAAAAAAAGTTATCATAAATATTGATAGTTTCCCAATGATTTAGCTGAGAAAAGCTAGAAGGGATAGCTAACTTGTTAAGTAAGATCATCAAGATTTTAAAGGATCTCAACAGGCTGGAATAATGGACTGACTGATTTCTAATAAGATACTGATTTATAATAATTTCATAAGGGTAAATTATTTTGAATTTATTTTCAAAAATCCAGTTTATTAGCTCCAATCTATGTGGAAAATATCATAGAGGCATTATTTTGTAGCAAACTTGATATGAATCTATATATTTTTGCTGTCTAAAAAGTCAATATTCATCTACATTAATACTATTTAGAATGAATGATTGATTGGGGTTCCTGAAGAGTAGGAAAAAATAAATTTAAAAAAGTAAAAATAGAATGACTGGTAATGGTGCTAGTCTATTGTGGTCAAAATACTTCTTGAATATGGAATTCAGTTTGGGAATGGTGCACTTTAAGAGATAGAAGAAAAATTGGAGCATGTCCAGAAACAAAAAAAGTAGAAATGTGAGGAAATTCCACTGTGTACATGAAGAAATTTTGAAGGAAATAGAATATTTAACCAAGGGTGGGGGGTGGGGAATTAGAACATAATTGGTTTCTTCACATATTTTAAAGCAGCAGTGTAAAAGAGAAGTGCGATTAATTTTGTTTGACTTTAGAAGATAGGATAGAAACAGGGTAAAACACTCCCACTTGGGCAACAGAGTGAGACCCTACTTCTAAAAGAAATATGGTAGTTTACAGGAGGCAGATTTCAGGAAATAAAATTGTCTACCTTAATATAGTTCCCTGTCACTGGAGGTACTGAAGTAAAGTCTATATGATCTTTTCTTGAAGATCTTCATGAAGAGTTCAAGTATTTATGAGGAGTTTTAGTTGAATATGCTGCATCTCCTTAGCCTTTAGATTCTTTGACATTTTACTCAATTAAAAAATTTCAAATATTACTATTTTCTGATACTAGTTAACTTTCTGAAGGCTTGATATTAGATGTTAGGAAGACAGCAGAGCATATATTTGATAAGATCATAGACTTTGGAGTGACTGTCTGTGTTTAGGTCTGGCTCTGCCACTTACTATTAAAGCTTTGTGATCCTGGTCAAATAAGTTCCATATCTTGGAGGCTTTATCTAGACAAAAGCAATGTGTTTCCTCATTTGTAAAATGAGGATAGTAGTTCCTACCCGATGAGGTTATTATATAAAGATTTAATTACTTACATCAGTAACAGGTATGTTGTAAGCACTATGAAAGTGTTATTAAAAAATAATGAGGATTTTTAGTAAAAGTTTTAAGGGACTCTAGGTTTCAGATTGAACTCTATTTTATACCGCACATTTAAATGTTGAAATACATAGCTTTTATTTTCATTCTGATCTTTTGGTGCTGTTTTATTTTTAAGTAACAGGGAGTCTTTTCATGCCATAATTTTAAAATAATAAATTAATAAGGTCAATGAATTAATGATCCTGTGCTATGTAAATGTTTAATGTTTACACATTAAAAATAATTATTTTCTGTTATTTTCCCCTACATTTACTCTATATGAAGTTTAAATTCCGAAGTGTTTCACCCCTAACTTATTTTAAGACCTGGCTTTCATCACTTTCTTTTTGCTCACCCCAAACGCAACAATTTCCTTGCTTAACCAACTTAACTTATGCATCTGGAATTGCAACACAAAGGTCCCAAAACAGTACTTAAGAAACTGTGATTTATACTTAATGTGTTACAGGTGGCTTCTTAGGAAAAATGCTTATTTCTAATGTCATTAAAATGATAAATTCCTAAATTCTCAAGTTCTATTTCTGTTAAAAGTTTGCTATGGTTCATTTTCTTCCAAATTTGGGTTTGCATACACATTCCCAAATATTTTTGACCTTATGTTTACAAGAGCAAAATTACTATTAAAATTCTAGTAGAAGTAAATGGATATTAACAAATTCAGCAATAGAATTTCCTGCTATCAAAACATCATAAGTTGTTTAGACTAATCTATGCCAGACTCTATAACATATTCTAGAGATCATCTGGCTAACACATTTATATTAGATCACTATCAAAATCAAGAGGAATGTAATGGATAAGGCAATCTCAAATATAAATTACCACAAAGTAAGCAACTACAATAGATTTTAACATTGAATTCTGAGAGATTAACTAGCAGCCAATTTGTGTCCTTTGAGAATTTTAGCTGTTTCTAGTTTTTAAAAAGTGGTTTACAATGCAATACATGTGATAATCATGTCTTAAAAACACATTTGACTATACCTTTGCTAAGTTAATGTTTTCCATTTAAAAGTTACTTTAAAAATGTAAAGACCAAACATGATTTCTAGTAGTTTTGGTGTGTTACCGAAAACATCTGTTGGTTTAAAGGAAAAAAGTGTATTGACCTATAGTAACACAACTAGGCTGAATTTTAGGTACATATTTATTTGCCAGTTAAATATCCATCATTTCAGTATAAAAGATAATCCTGTATAACTGTTGTGGTGATATTTTAGGAACATATATTTTTGATAATTGTTAAATGAAGATGGTTCTTTTCCAAATTTTAACTATGATAAATGAGCTTTAAAAGTGCTATGAAGACAGCAATTTCTATATTTTCTAATGTTTAATGCCATTGTATTCCTGATGGATGAGCATATGAACAAGCTGTGTTAGCTTAATTTGCCCCAGTTTTCCTTGTTCTCATGGCTACTCTTAAGGAAAGAGAGTAGATCTACCGATTGTTGGGCCTGCCGTGGACAGAATTTTCTATCCAGTATTTAGGTCACTTGGCTGATAAAATGGTTTCTGGGATTACTAACAATTTTCTGTTTGAATGTCTTCCTGTAACCAAAGAAAGTAAATTTAGTACCATCTTTGCAATATTCAAATCCATAATAATGGGGTTGTGTCTTCTGAGCCTGTGGAGCATAGAAAAGCCCCAATCTACTACTGAACATGTAGGAGAAACTCAATATGGAACCAACTAGGATTTTCCCTAATTGTTTTCTTGTTCCGACACTTAGAAAAACTCTTATTGTACCTACTTTATGTCAGATCCTATGCTATGTGTTAATAGTATTTTAAAAACAAAACAAAAATGCCTATTCTCAAGGACTTTGTAATCTAGTGAGAATCAGAAAAATAAGAAAAGCTTTTAATACAGTTTGAAAATGCTATAATAGGGTGCTAAAAGAACAAAGCAAAGATGTGCTTAATTACACCTGAGATGGCTTGGGAAGGTTATCTGGATAAGGCAATGACTGAATTAAGATGCAAAATTTTGTAGAAATTACTAGGGAACATTTAGGGTAAAATAATAGGGTGGTAAGTATATCCCAAGCAAAGAACACATATGCAAAGGCAAAGAGGTTAAAGAGTGTGTGGTATATTGTTAAAAAACACTAAATACTTTGGTATAGCCCGTAAACAGAGCTTATTGTTAGAGTGCAGAAATATTTCTGGAAAGGCAAAGTCCAGGTCGAGAAGTGTTTTCAATAAAATCCTATGATTTAAAATTTTATTCTGAATATGACACGTTGTTAGACAGTTTTGTAGTAGCCAATACTACCATTTTCTGAGGTGATATGAGATATACATACAGCAAAGTGTGTTAAGTCTAAAACTCTATGAATGGAAATATGTAAACACCTCTGTAACTACCACTCAGATTAAAATATTGAACATTTCTAGCACTCCAAATTCTCTCATGCCTCTTTCTTATCTGTAACTATCCTTCATCCAGACAACCATTATTCTAACTTATATTACCATGCATTAATTTTTGCCTTCTCTCATACTCTTTCTAAACTTAAAAAAAAATTATTCTTTCACTCAACACAATATTCATGAGATTCATTCATGCCAATATATTGCAGTAGTAGGTGTTTTTTTCTTATTGCTGGGTAGTCTCTAGTACGGTTTTGCCAGTTTGTACATTCTACTACTCACTGACGTTTGGGTTGTTTTCGTTTGTTTGCTACAATAAAATAAAAATACTATAAATGTTCTTTGCATATGTTAGTATGTTGTTTGAATTCATATATGCATTCAGTTCTTTAGAGTGGGTTCTTTTGGGGTGAATTGGATTTCTGGGCTTAGTAGATACTGCCAAAAAGTTTTCTAAAATGATTGTACCAATTTATACTTTCATCATCAATGTATGACTTGTAATTGATCTACATTTTCTTCAATACCTGGTATTCTTAATTTTTTCACTACTAGTTATTCTGGTGGGGTGTGATATCTCATTGTAGTTGTAAGTTGCATTTCCCTGATGATAATGATGTGGATACTTACTGGCCACTTGAATATCTTCTGTTAGGAGGACCTGTTCAATTCTTTTGTCCATTTTAATGTTTAAAAAATGTTTTTTTAAATCTTATTTGTGGGAATTCTGTATAAACTCGGGATACATACAAAGGCTATATGTATGTATTGTGAATATCTTCTCTGCATTGTTGCCTTCCTTTTCACTCTCTTACTGCTGGTTTTTTGTTTGTTTGTCTGTTTGCTTTAGATGAAGTTTCGCTCTTATTGCCCAGGGTGGAGTGCGGTGGCACAATCTTGGCTCACTGCAACCTCTGCCTCCTGGGTTCAAGCAATTCTCCTGCCTCAGCCTCCTGAGTAGCTGGGATTACAGGTATCTGCCACCACACCCAGCTAATTTTTTGTATTTTTAGTAGAGATGGGGTTTCACAATGTTGGCCAGGCTAGTCTCGAACTCCTGACTTCAGGTGATCCACCCACCTTGGCCTTCTTACTGGTGTTTTTGATGAATTAAAGCTCTTAATGAAGCTCAATTTATTAATTTTTGTTTTACAGTTAGTGTTTCTTTGTATCCTGATTAAATCTTTGTCTACAACAAGGTCATAGAGATATTCTTCTATGTTTTTCCTCCATAAACTTTATTGTTTTGTCTTCACATTTAGATTCATGATTCATCTCAACTATTTTTTTTTTTTTTTTTTTGAGATGGAGTCCGCTCTGTTGCCCAGGCTGGAGTGCAGTGGCCGGATCTCAGCTCACTGCAAGCTCCGTCTCCCAGGTTTACGCCATTCTCCTGTCTCAGCCTCCCTAGTAGCCGGGACTACAGGCGCCCACCACCTCGCCCAGCTAGTTTTTTGTATTTTTTTAGTAGAGACAGGGTTTCACTGTGTTAGCCAGGATGGTCTCGATCTCCTGACCTCATGATCCGCCCGTCTCGGCCTCCCAAAGTATTGGGATTACAGGCGTGAGCCACCGCGCCCGGCCTAATTTTTGTATTTTTAGTGAAGACAGGGTTGCACCATGTTGGCCAGGCTGGTCTTGAACTCCTGGCCTCACGTGATCCACCTGCCTCGGCTTCCCAAAGTGCTGGGATTACAGTCATGAGCCACCGTGCCCAACCTATCTCACTTTATTCTGAAGAAAATTTTTTCTTGGTATAGAATTCTAGGTTGGGAATTTTTTTCTTTTAGCAAACAAATGATGTCATTCAATACTCTCTGTTGCTTCTGCTGAAAAGTCAGTTGGAAATCTTATTGTTGCTCTTTTAAAGATAATGCTTCCTTTTTTTCTAGCTGATTTTAAGATTTTAGTTTTTTATCTCTGATTTTCAGAAGTTTTACCAAATTGTATCTGGGCATGGTAATCTTTGCATTTATCCTGAACCTCTTGAATATGTATTTTATTTAATATACATGTATTTTTTGAGACAGGGTCTCACTCTGTTGTCCAAGTCGGGTGTAGTGGTGCAATCATGGCTCACTGCAGCCTCAACTTCCTGGGCTCAGATAATCCTCCCACCTCAGCCTTGCAAGTATCTGGGACCACAGGCGCACACCACCACACCCAGCTAATTTTTTGTTGTTGTTGCTTTTTAGTAGAAGTGGGGTTTCACCATGTTGCCAAGGCTGGTCTCAAACTCCAGAGTTCAAGCAATCCACCCGCACTGGCCTCCAAAAGTTCTGGGATTATATGTGTGAGCCTCTGCACCTGGCCTGATATATATATTAAATCAATTTCAGAAAATCCTTGGCCATTATTTCTTTAAATATTGCTTCAGCCCCATTCTCCTTCTCTTCTCTATTCAAAATTCCAATTATATATATGTTAGATCATTTGTCTCTGTCCTGCATGTCTTTTGTTACTGTTGTTTTTCTCATTCTTTTTTCTTTCTATGCTTCAGTTTGAATATTTTTACTGGACCTGTCTTTGTGTTCACTAGTCTTTCTAATATGTCCTTAAACCCATTTGATTAGTTTATTGTTTCATTTCTGGATTGTTGATTCTTTTAAATAAATTTTAATTCACTCAATATTTTCACTCTACTTTTTCACCTACTTTTAAATCTCTTCTTCGATTATTATTTTTTAAAATTTGTAATAGTGATTTTTAATTTCTTGGGGCCAGGAACGGTGGCTCACTCCTGTAAATCACAACACTTTGGGAGGCCAAGGCAGGCTGGTCACTTGGGGCCAGGAGTTCGAGACCAGCCTGACCAACATGGCGAAACCCCATCTCTTAAAAAAAAAAATTAAAATTAAAATCTTTGTCTGCTAATTCCACCATATAGATCATGGGTGGATTTGGCTCTGTTTGTTTTTTATCTTAATTATTGAAGTCCTTTTTCTTCCTCCTATATGCATTATAATTTTAACTATATGCATACATTGTATAGAGTAGAAAGTACAGGTGATATTATTTTCCCCCAGAGATGGTGCAAACTTTTCCTTGCTAACTAGATGTGGTAAGGTGAAAATCACCACATCCAATCTGGAATTGAGCTAGGTTGGAGCTGAGGTATAGTTTTAATGAAACTTAGTCCACCTCTGATTTATCCCTGTTCCTTAGAGGTGACCCTTCTGAGCTTTTGGTTGAAAGATTGGTAGGTCGGAAGTACTTGCCTACTGTAGGGAAAACCTGAAATACCAATGGAGATTCATCTGTCCTTCAGAGATTTGAACACCATGAAATCAGAAGACATTTTACTCTGCGTTTCCAGCCAGCACCATGCTCAAGTGTGACCATTTCAGGCTTCTGATTGAAAGCCTTGTGAGTCCCTGTCTCCTCAGCCTTTTTCTGTGCTTTGGAGTTTTAAACTTAATTCTTTCGTGCTTCTCTCCCCATGCAGTTTTACAATCTGGCAGATTTCTTAAGAAGGGAGACCTGTTGTGTATTTGTTGCAGGACCATTCACTTTATTTTAGCAAGGATCTTTGTTTTCTAAGCGTCATGAAATTTCACTCTGCCTTCCTGACCCAGGCCCACCAGCTTCCTGCTTCACTCTGTGAGAAAATGTCCCATGTGATAAACTGGTGGCACATTTGTGGAACCTTTAAATTCCAATCCATTATGCCAGCCCGTGTAGTTGTCAAATTCTCTTCTGTTTCCTTCCCCCAGGAGAGTCCTTCTTATTAGGCCAAGCCCAATTCCTCAGTCTGTGCCTAGAACAAGATAGTATGAGAAAAGAAAGTAGTTATTGCCAGCTTATCTAGAAAAAAAAACTCTTCCTGCTGAAATTTTAATTCATCTAAGTGAATGAACACTGATGTATTGAAAAATGTTTTTTGTGATCTTTCTTTCTTTTTCTTTTCTTTCTTTCTTTTTTTTTTTTTTTTCAGACAGTCTCACTGTATCACTCAGGCTGAAGGGCAGTGGCACAATCTCGGCTCATTGCAACCTCCACCTCCTGAGGTCAAGCAGTTCTCCCACTGCAGCCTCCTGAGTAGCTGGGATTACAGGGGCATGCCACTATGCCTGGCTAATTTTTGTATTTTTAGTAAAGACAGAGTTTTACTATGTTGACCAGACTGGTCTTGAACTCCTGGCCTCAAGTGATCCACCTGCCTTGGCCTCCCAGAGTGCTGGGATTATAGGCGTGAGCCACTGTGCCCAGCTTTATCTTTTTTTCTAGTTGTTGAAGCAGAATATTTGTCTGTTTTCCTACTATAGCCTATCTACAAGATGAATTATAGTGATTTAAAGTGAATTTTCCATATTACTAATTAAGTAGAGCTGTTCTCATATATCTGTTGGGCATCTGGATTTCTCTTTTGGTGAAATATATGTTAAGTTTTTGCCTCTTTTTTCCTACTAGGTTGTTTACTTTTTATTGATTTGAAGGAGCTTTTTATATATTCTTCTAGAATGGTTCTTTTTTAAGTTTTATATATTACAAATATCTCCTCCCCCTCTGTGAATTTTTTGTTACTTTTCTGTCAGTATGTAATACATCATAATAAAAAAGGTTAAAAGTATTTTGGGAGATGTTGAGATTGAGATACCTGTGGCCTATCCAGTGCTAATATCTGGACCATGGATGTAGATTTGGGAGTATACCTGACACTTTATGAATTGCCTCAAATTCTTCACTATTCTTCCTGACCATCAGCTGCTTGCTTTGCCCTAGTGTGTCTATTTGATGCTTCTCTTTTTTCTTCTTTATTAGTCTGGCTAGTGGTCTAGCTATTTTGCTAATCTTTTCAAAAAATTATCTCCTGGATTCATTGATTTTTTGAAGGGTTTTTCGTGTCTCTATCTCCCTCAGTTCTGCTCTGATCTCAGTTATTTTTGTCTTCTGCTAGCTTTTGAATTTGTTTGCGCTTGCTTCTCTAGTTCTTTTAATTGTGATGTTAGGGTCTCGATTTTAGATATTTCCTGCTTTCTCCTGTGGGCATTTAGTGCTATACATTTCCCTCTAGACACTGCTTTAGCTGTGTCCCAGAGATTCTGGTATGTTGTATCTTTGTTCTCATTGGTTTCAAAGAACTTATTTATTTCTGCTTTAATTTCGTTATTTACCCAGTAGTCATTCAGGAGCAGGTTTATTCAGTTTCCATGTAGTCGTGCAGTTTTGAGTGAGTTTCTTAATCCTGAGTTCTAATTTGATTGCACTGTGGTCTGAGAGACTGTTTGTTATGATTTCTGTTCTTTTGCATTTTCTGAGGAGTGTTTTACTTCCAATTATGTGGTCAATTTTAGAATAAGTGCCCTGTGGTGCTGAGAAGAATATTCTGTTGATTTGGAGTGGAGAGTTCTGTAGATGTCTATTAGGTCCACCTGGTCCAGAGCTGAGTTCAAGTCCTGAATATCCTTGTTAATTTTCTGTCTCGTTGATCTGTCTAATATTGACAGTGGGGTGTTAAAAGTCTCCCACTGTTATTGTGTGGGAGTCTAAGTCTCTTTGTAGGTCTCTAAGAACTTGCTTTATGAGTCTGGATGCTCCTGTATTGGGTGCATATATATTTAGGATAGTTAGCTCTTCTTGTTGCATTGATCCCTTTACCATTATGTAATGCCCTTCTTTGTCTTTTTTGATCTTTATTGCTTTAAAGTCTGTTTTATCAGAGACTAGGACTGCAACCTCTGCTTTTTTTTTGCTTTCCATTTGCTTTGTAAATATCCCTCCATCTCTTTATTTTGAGCCTATGTGTGTCCTTGCACGTGAGATGGGTCTTCTGAATACAGCACACTGATAGGTCTTGACTTTGTATCCAACTTGCCAGTCTGTGTTTTTTAATTGGGGCATTTAGCCTGTTTACATTTAAGGTTAATATTGTTATGTGTGAATCTGATCCTGTCATTATGATGCTAGCTAGTTATTTTGCCCGTTAGTTGATGCAGTTTCTTCATAGTGTCGATGGTCTTTACAATTTGGTATGTTTTTGCAGTAGTTGATACCGATTTTGCCTTTCCATATTTAGTGCTTCCTTCAGGAGCTCTTGTAAGGCAGGCCTGGTGGTGATAAAATCTCTCAGCATTTGCTTGTTTGTAAAGGATTTTATTTATCCTTTGCTTATGAAGCTTAATTTGACTGGATATGAAATTTTGGGTTGAAAATTATTTTCTTTAAGAATGTTGAATATTGCCCCCTACTATCTCTGGCTTATAGGGTTTCTGCAGAGAGATCCAATGTTAGTCTGATGGGCTTCCCTTTGTGGGTAGCCCAACCTTTCTCTGTGGCTGCCCTTAATTTAACATTTTTTCCTTCGTTTCAACCTTGGTGAATCTGATGATTATGTGTCTTGGGGTTGCTCTTCTCAAGGAGTATCTTTGTGGTGTTCTCTCTATTTCCTGTATTTGAATGTTGGCCTGTCTTGCTAGGCTAGGGAAGTTCTCCTGGATAATATTCTGAAGAGTGTTTTCCAACTTGGTTCCGTTCTCCTCGTCACTTTCAGGTACACCAATCAAACGTAGGTTTGGTCTTTTCACATAGTCCCATATTTCTTGGAGGTTTGTTCATTTATTTTCATTCTTTTTTCTCTAATCTTGTCTTCACACTTTATTTCATTAAGTTGATCTTCAATCTCTGATATTCTTTCTTCTGCTTGACTGATTCGGTTATTGATACTTACATATGCTTCACAAAGTTCTCATGCTGTTTTACAGCTCTATCAAGTCATTTACGTTCTTCTCTAAACTGGTTATTCTAGTTAGCAATTCCTCTAACCTTTTTTCAAGGTTCTTAGCTTCCTTGCCTTGGGTTAGAACGTGCTCCTTTAGCTCAGAGGAGTTTGTTATTTCCCACCTTCTGAAGCCTACTTCTGTCAATTTGTCAAACTCATGCTCTGTCCAATTTTGTTCCCTTACTGGCGAGGAGTTGTGATCCTTTGGAGGAGAAGAGACATTCTGGTTTTTGGAATTTTCAGGCTTTTTGCGCTGGCTTTTCCTCATCTTCGTGGATTTATCTACCTTTGGTCTTTGATGTTGGTGACTTTCAGATGGGGTTTTTGTGTGGACGTCCTTTTTGTTGATGTTGATGCGATTCCTTTCTGTTTGTTTTCCACAGTTTTCCTTCTAACAGTCAGGCCCCTCTGCTGCAGGTCTGTTGCAGTTTGCTGGAGGTCCACCCCAGACCCTGTTTCCCTGGGTATCAGCAGAGGCTCCAGAACAGCAAAGATTGCTGCCTGTTCCTTCCTCTGGAAGCTTCGTCACAGAGGGGCACCTGCCAGATGCCAGCCAGAGCTCTCCTGTATGAGGTGTCTGTCCACCCCTGCTGGATGGTGTCTCTCAGTCAGGAGGCGCCGGGGTCAGGGACCCACTTGAGGAGGCAGTCTGACCCTTGGCAAAGCTCGAGCGCTGTGCTGGGAGACTTGCTGCTCTCTTCAGTGCCAGTAGGCAGGAACGTTTAGGTCTGCTGAAGCTGCACCCACAGCCACCCCTTCCCTTAGGTGCTCTGTTCCAGGGAGATAGGAGTTTTATCTATAAGCCCCTGACTGGGGCTGCTGCCTTTTTTTCAGAGATGCCCTGCCCAGAAAGGAGGAATCTAGAGAGGCAGTCAGGCTACAGCAACTTTGCTGAGCTGCAGTGGGCTCTGCCCAGTTCAAACTTCCCAGTGGCTTTGTTTACACTGTGAGGGGAAAATCACCTACTCAATCCTCAGGAATGGTGGACGCCCCTCCCCCCACCAAGCTCAAGCGTCCCAGGTCAACTTCAGACTGCTGTAGTGGCAGCGAGAATTTCAAGCCAGTGGATCTTAGCTTGCAGGGCTCTGTAGGGATGGGATCCACTGAACTAGACAACTGGGTTCCCTGGCTTCAGCCCCCTTTCCAGTGGTGTGAATGGTTCTATCTCGCTGGGGTTCCAGGGGACACTGGAGTGTGAAAAAAAGACTCCTGCAGCTAGCTCGGAGTCTGCCCAAATGGCCGCCCAGTTTTGTGCTTGAAACCCAGGGTCCTGGTGGTGTAGGCACCTGAGGGAATGTTCTGATCTGCGGGCTGCGAAGACCGTGAAAAAAGTGTAGTATTGGGGCCAAAGTGCACAATCCCTCACGGCTTCCCTTGGCTAGGGGAGGAGTTCCCTGACAACTTGCGCTTTCCGGGTGAGGCAGTGCCCCACCCTGCTTTGGCTTGCCCTCCATGGGGCTGCACCCACTGTCTAACCAGTCCCAGTGAAATGAGCCAGGTACCTCAGTTGGAAATGCAGAAATCACCTTCCTTCTGTTTTGATCTCACTGGGAGCTGCAGACCGGAGCTGTTCCTATTTGGCCATCTTACCAGCCACCTCCACGTGGTGTTTCTTTATAACCTGCCCAGAGATGTACTGCATAGGTAAGTTTCTGGTTATGTAACTTTGAGAAGTAATGGCCAGTTTAGTAATGAACCATATTAAATTTGCTCCCAATTTTTTGCTGTGTCAATTGCCTTTTTCCCTCACTCTTACAAAAACAATTCAGCTTTGCCTCAGGATTTGTTTTCTAGGGAACCCAAACCTACAAATCTTGTAAGTTAGTAGTCTTCCCTTCTCTCCTTTAAATTCTATCCACTCTCCCACTCCATTTCCCTCTTCCGAAATAAGCAATGTTACTTTCAGGTCCTGCTCAAATAGTGCTTTTTCCAGTTTACTTCTTAGATTCTTTATTTCATTCAACCCTGCTAGAACTTTTCTTCTTCTTTTGCTGTGACACTTACCATTTTTCTCCTTATAATTGTAACCTTTTCATTGAACAAGCTGGACCTGGTACAGTACTAGCACAAAGTAATTTTGTTCTTTCCCACTGATTTCTTCAAGCCTACTCTCTCAACTTTTTTGTCTCCATCCCTGGATGACATCTCAGGAAAGCTCTGTAGCTTTGCTGGTCACTGTTAGTTATTAAAAAACAAAAACAAAAAACCTACTAGTTAATCAAATGAAGTCTCTTTTTTAAAATAAAAAAAGTCTAGTCCAAACTCTACTTCAAACTCTCATACAATTTAAACTTATCCTGTACACAGTTTGGCCTGCTTTTGATGTAACAGCCTTAGTTGGGGAGAGTGACATAATTGACTTCTTTTTTACTTCACCACTTTGTGCTTCCACTCCTACTCCCCCATTCACAAGACTGAATTTTGGATTAGAACAAGGGAGAGGGAGGAGAGGTAAGGGGCAGAAAAATCTCGCTTGGCTGATGCAGTTATAATCTGCCTCCAGGGTGCTCTTTGTGGCAGTTGCACAATCAGTGGCTCTAACTTTAATAGAGCACTTTTGTGGGCTTTTTTGTAGACTCCCTCTTTTAAGTTCCCTGGGTATTTCTCTGTTCTCAATGCCTATTCTAGCAAATTAATTACAACTCCACCCAACATTGTTTAAAAAAATCTTCTTTAGTTAAAAAAAATAAAAAATAAAAATCCAGCCTTAGTTTCTGGCAGTCCACCCATCTGCCTTGTCCCTCTCAAGAAGACCCAATCTGGTTCTCTGGCCTTTCTAGGACAGGGATAGAAATTGAAGCCAGATCTCAATAAGTTGACAACAAGATTTTCTTATACTTATTCTGAGTATAGCACCTTAGCATTCAATAAATGCTGTTTTGTTATATGTCAGTGCCTCCACTAGAAGTCAAGGGGTGGCCCAAAACTCTCAGCTTAGCAAGACTTTCTCTTGCACTAATTACTACTTTACTATCAAAATCTTCTTTGGGACCTTCAGAAGTAATCTTGTCATGCCATTTATCTCTGTTATATTGATCACTACAAAAAGCCAGTTCACAGGTCACCTCTTACCCCAGATATAACCTCCATTAGGCTATGCACGTTTTCATTACCTGACCCCTTTTCCCACCTACCTCTGCTACTCACTACTATATTAACATCCTAGATCTTGTCTTACCTATAAACTATAATCTTTCCCTAATTTCCCTAATCAATTTCATGCGTATCAGTCTCTAACCATCATCTCCTGTCTTTCCATTCACTCCCTTTAAGCTCCTGACTTTAATAATTCTCAAAGTCACCTGAGACTTAGACCTTATTGCTCCTATGACCTTTTACTTATGCTTCATCCCACTTGTGACCTCACACCATTCTTACCTACTTTAAACTCCATGGTTAATGATTATAATTACTTCCCTCCACACAACCTGCCTTGCTTTCCTCTCACTTTGGCAAGACTTGTTAAATTACACTCTCTACCATTATTCTCATATAGCTAAATGTGACTGGAGAGGAACATAACAATACTGCCACTCTCACTTTAAATTTATCACCACTAGTCTCAAGTGGGTCATTAATGCTTTTCAGAAATTGTATTATATTACTCCACCACTCTCATAGAGAACTATTCTTACTGTCACCTGAAATCTCTAACTTCTTTTCCTCCCCTCTCTTCCCCTCACTCTGGGCTGTGTTTGCCAAATGGGCTGAGTATACTTCCATGATGTCTGAAGAGGGCCCTAGGGCAGAATGCAGGCTTACTGGAGGAGGAAATGGCAATGTGAGGTGAACTGGAATGGACTAACACAAATGTGGCTGAAATCAGAGATGGTCTGTGAATACGTAACGTGGGTGCCAGAGACATATGCTACAGAGGGAGACATGTCATTGTTATAATAATTATTTTCAATTAAGAATGAAGTTGCCTAGGCTATGAGTGGTGACTTATGCCTGTAATCTCAGCACCCTTGGAGGCCGAGGCAGGAGGCTCACTTGAGGCCAGAGGTCAAGATGATGGTGAAACCCCGTCGCTACCAAAAATACAAAAATCAGCCAGGCATGGTTGTGCACGCCTATAGTCCTGGCTATTTGGGAGGCTGAGGCAGGAGAATCCCTTGAGCTGGGGAGGTGGAGCTTGCAGTGGGCTGAGATCATGCCACCGCACTCCAGCCTGGGAGACAGGGCAAAACTCTGTCTCAAAAAAAAAAAAAAAATGAAGTTGCCTTGCTACAAGAACAGCTAAATTTGGAATCAATATATTTCAGTGGTTAGCCTTTTTCTTTCTCAGAATCAAATTTAGTTTTTGGTTTAGTTAAGATGCAGTGGGAATATTTATTACATTTTTATTTATTAATTTTCTATTACATAAACTGACCTTGAGGAATTTACAATGTATTTGGGAGAGAAAAGATAATTCTTATTTGTAAAATACAAAAATTGGTGAATGATTCAGAATGAAATATAAAAAATAAGTCCCATGAATTCAGATACAGATTGTTTGGGAAATAAGAACACTTTAAATGTCATTGTAAAAATATTAAATTGTTGTTACTATAAGTAGGGTATACATAGTATGTTTGGCACCAGGATTGGATCATTTTGTTAACACATTTCTCCTCTAGATGACAAGATTATCTGTAATAAAAATCAGAAAATGAAATGAATAATCACAATGGCCAGAAAATAAATAGAAACAGTGAAATCTCCTTTTGTTCAAAAGAGAAAAATAAATATTAAAGTACAAAAAAATGAAAAAATAACAAATTAATGCTTTTTAATTAATTTAGTTTTTAAATGGGAAAGAAAGGCTGAGTGCAGTGGCTCACACCTCTCACACCTGTAATCTGAGCATTTTGGGAGGCTGAGGCAGGTGAATCCCTTGAGCCCAGGAGTTGGAGACCATCCTTGGCAACATGGAGGAACCCTGCCTCTATAAAAAATACAAAAATTAGCCGGGCGTAGTGGCGCACACCTGTAATCCCAGTTACTCCAGAGGGCGAAGTGGGAGAATCCCCTGAGCCTGGGAAGTTAAGATTGCAGTTAGCCGAAATCATGCCACTTGCACTCCAGCACCTGCAACAGAGTGAGATCCTGTGTCAAAAAAAAAAAAAAAGTAAGTGAAAGAAACTTACACTTACATAACTTACATATGAGTCTGTTGCAATAACAAATGACATTTTGCTTTTGAGCCTTAATTTTTATATATTTGTCAATGACTCCATCACACTTAATCTTCACATATTCATATTCAATAGACAGTATAGCCAGATTTGTCAATCTGTCTTC
Source organism: Macaca mulatta (assembly GCF_049350105.2). Lineage (NCBI taxonomy): Eukaryota > Metazoa > Chordata > Mammalia > Primates > Cercopithecidae > Macaca > Macaca mulatta. Next base: position 189,664,204 of record NC_133406.1, read on the forward strand.
ATTTACTGTTGATCGAAGAACTTTCTACTAAGTTTGATTTTGAAAAGTTTTCTTCAAATGAAGAATCCTATCTACAAATAGGATGTCTTAAACAAAAAGAACGTTTGTGGCAGAGATTCATAGCAATCCCCTCTCACAATAAAGTTTAAAAATTATGTCTGTTTCTTTAGGATTGATTTGAGTGGCTTTCAAATGTTTCTGTGTTTTACATTTTAGCTATTAAACACAGATAACTCCATGTAGTCATGTAAAATGATAGAATTAAAGTAACTCATGTTTCTTCATCTTTACAACCTAGTATCATTATTTATACCAAGTTTACTGTTTAAATGCAGGGGTTAGAGACAAGAACAGCATCTGCAGTGAGCTCAAGCAATTCTGAACCATTATGAACTTACTCAAAACAAATGTGCAGCTGAGTCTAATTGTGTCACAGGCTGACTCTGAGTAAACATCCATGTACAATACATTGTTCAAGTAATTAAAAATGTGCTAATTGGAAGCAAGTATATATTGTTAAAACTCATAGAGTAACTGCACAACTTTCTAGAACTTAGACCAACAAAATATTTTGAGGAGAGGGTATTTTATCACTGATATAGTTTAAAATTGCTGGTACATGGTGATAGTAAAAACTAGATCTATCGTTAGTCAGTTTAATTATTGCTTTCAAATTCTCTACACTTAGTTTACTTCCTTAATGCATTCATTCAGAGTAGACTACTCCCACCACCCAATCCTTGGCACACCACTGACTCTAGGTAGTTTTCTAGTTTTAGTCTAAGCTATATCCCTATTTCTGGTACTTAGACTTAAAAGATCAGTGTATTAGGGCAACTAGGAATTTGCATGAATTGATTTGCATGAAGTTTGGAGGAAGAGGTCATAAAAATAGCAGGGTGACACCAGGTGCTGTGGTTGCATGCCTGTAACCCCAGCTACTTGGGAGGCTGAGGCAGGATGATCTCTTGAGCCAGGAGTTTAAGTCTTGCATGGGCAACATAGCAAGACCCTGTTTTAAAAAGTAGTTTTTAGGTGAATGTAACAATTGGGAAGGTAGCATGGGAGTCCTAAAGAATGGGCCCAGCTAATAAACTTAAGTTTGAGCCCCTTAGGGACCAGTACTCCAACTAGAAACTGAATAGACTATTTTTATTTTTAACTTTTAATTTTTAATTTCGATGGGTACATAGTAGGTGTGTATATTTGTGAAGTACATGAGATGTTTTGATAAGGCATGCAATGCATAATAGTCACATCATGGAAGATGGGTTATCCATTTCCTCAAGCATTTATCCTTTGTGTTACAAACAATCCAATTATATTATTTTAGTTATTTTTAAATGTACAGCAAAATTATTATAGACTCTAATAGTCACCCTGTTGTGCTATCAAATATTAGGTCTTATTTATTCTTTCTATTTTTTTGTACCCATTAACCATTCCCACTTCCCTCCAACCCCCTCTACCCTTCCCAGCCTCTGGTAACCATGCTTCTACTCTCTGTCTCCATGAGTTCAATTGTTTTGATTTTTAGATCCCACCTGTAAGTGAGAACATGTGATGTTTATCTTTCTGTGCCTGGCTTATTTTGCTTAACATAATGACCTTTGGTTCCATCCATGTTGTTGTTGCAAATGACAGGATCTCATTCTTGTAATGGCTGAATAGTAGTCCATTATGTATAAGTATCACATTTTCTTTATCCATTCATCTGTTGATGGACACTTAGGTTGCTTCCAAATCTGGATCATGTGATAGTTCCATTTTTAGTTTTTTGAGGAACCTCCAAACTGTTCTCTATTTTGGTTTCACTAATTTACATTCTCACCAACAATGTACAAGGATTCCCTTTTCTCTACATCATCACCAGCATTTGTTATTGCATGTCTTTTAGATATAAGCCATTTTAACTGAGGTGAGATGATATCTCGTTGTAGTTTTGATTTGCATTTCTCTGATGATCAGTGATATTGAGCACCTATGCCTGTTTGTATGTTTTTTTTTTTTTTTTAGATGGAGTCTCACTCTGTTACCCAGGCTGGAGTGCAATGGCATGATCTCAGCTCATTGCAACCTCCGCCTCCCAGGTTCAAGCAATTCTCCTGCCTCAGCCTCCAGAATAGCTGGGATTACAGGTGCGCACCACCATGCCTCGCTAACTTTTTTTTTAGTAGAGACGGGGTTTCACCATTTTGGCCAGGCTGGTCTCGAACTCCTGACATCAGGCGATCCACCTGCCTCGGCCTCCCAAAGTGCTGGGATTACAGGCATGAGCCACCACACTTGGCCTGTGTGTCTTCTCTTGAAAAATGTTTATTCAACCTTTTTTTTTTTTTTTTGAGGTGGAGTTTCACTCTGTCACCCAGGCTGCAGTAGAGTGGCGCAATCTTGGCTCACTGCATCCTCCGCCTCCCGGGTTTAAGCAATTCTCTGTCTCATCTTCCTGAGTAGCTGGGATTTTAGGCCCCCACCACGATGCCCGGCTAATTTTTTTTTGTATTTTTAGTAGAGACAGGGTTTCACCATCTTGGCCAGGCTGATCTTGAACTCCTGCCCTCATGATCCACCCGCCATGGCCTCCCAAAGTGCTGGGATTACAGTCACGAGCCACCGAGCACCTGGCTATTCAACTATTTTGTCCATTTTTAATTGAATTATTAAATTTTTTTCCTGTAGAGTTGTTTGAGCTCCTTATATATTCCAGTTATTAATCCCCTTGTCAGATGGACAGTTTGCAAATATTTTCTCCCACTCTTTGGGTTGTCTCTTCACTTTGTTGATTGTTCCCTTTGTTGTGTAGAAGCTTTTTCACGTGATGTGATCCCATTTGTCCATTTTTGCTTTGGTTGCCTGTGCTTCTTGGGTATTACTCAAGAAATACTTTGCTCAGACCAATGTCCTGGAGAGTTTCCCCAAGTTTTCTTTTAGTAGTTTCATAGTTTGGGGTCTTAGATTTAAGTCTTTAATTCATTTTCATTTGAGTTTTGTATATGGTGAGAGATAGGGGTCTAGTTTTATTCTTCTGCAGATAGGGGTCCAATTTTCCCAGCACCGTTTATTTAAGAGACTGTCCTTTCACCAATGTATGTTCTTGGCAACTTTGTCAAAAATGAGTTCACTGTAAGTGTATGAATTTATTTCTGGGTTCTCTATTCTGTTCCATTGGTCTATTGTGTCTGTTTTTATGCCAGTACTGTGTTGTTTTGATTACTATGGTTCTGTGGTATAATTTTAAGTCAGATAATGTGATTCCTCCAGTTTTGTTCTTTTTGCTTTATCCTAAGATTGGCTATTCTGGGTCTCTGTGGTTCTATATAAATTTTAGGATTTTTTTTTTCATTTCTGTGAAGAATGTCATTGGTATTTAGATAGGGATTGCATTAAATCTGTAGCTTGCTTTGGGTAGTATGGACATTTTAACATTGATTCTTCCACTCTATTAACATTTTTTGATGTCCTCTTCAATTTTTCTCATCAGCGATTTATAGTTTTCCTTATAGAGATCTTTTCCTTAAGTTAATTGCTAGGTATTTAATTTTATTTGTGGCTACTGTAAATGGGATTACTTTTTAATTTCTTCTTCAGATTGTTCACTGTAAGCATATAAAAATGCTACTGATTTTTGTATGTTGGTTTTGTATCCTGCAATTTTTCTGAATTTGTTTATCAGTTCTAATAGTTTCTTGTGGAGTCTTTAGATTTTTCCAAATATAAGATACTATCATCTACAAACAATGATAATTTGACTTCTTCTTTTCCAATTTGGATGCCCTTTAATTTGTTCTCTTGTCTGATTGCCCTGAACGACTATTTTTAGAAATTACTCTGGGAGACCATAAGTCACAATTGGCATTGCTTGGTTCCCAGATATATAAAGTGAGGGAGAAGGGCATTCGCACCTCTTCTGCCCCAAATATTGCCCACTGAAAACTTGAAGAAGTTTATACTATTTTGGCACCTAAAGGATTTCCATCAGCTTTGGGAGCATCAGGAGATAATCCCTTTGGAATGAACAGCAGAATACTCAAGATGATAGGCATCAGGGCCAGTGGCAGTGCAGAGACATCATTAAATAATACTACAGGCAGTGGGAAGTCAGGAGATTACACTGAAGGGAGTCTAGCAGGAGAGTACTGCATGACAGATGGTAGAAGAGGGACTATTCATGATCTCACATGAGATATGCTCAGGCTTCCAGACATAGCTGGGTAAGATTTTGGAGGTGGGAGATTGAAGATCCAATAATAATAATAGTACCTTAAAAAAAAAACAAAAACCTCTTTAAGTACCCAGCTGTACACTAGATTTTTTTACTTTTCACAGGATCATTCTACTGCTACAAGCATACTCTAATATATTATATTTAGAAACCTTCCCTTGACACTAAATTCACCCTCAACTATCACCTCATTTCTTTGCTCATTTTCAGAGCAAAATTCTCAAGCTCTTCTATACTCATTGTCCATTCTTCCCCATCTCCCATTTACTCTTCAACCCACTTCATTTTGGCTTCTGCCCTTATTACTTCATATGTAACTGAGACTACTCTTGCCAATGTCATCAACAACTTTAGTATTACCAAATCCGATCTTTCCTCATTCTACTTGACCTCTTTGCAGTATTCAAAACTTCTTGAACTTTTCTTTTTTATGTCTATGACATCATTGTCTCCTGATTTTTCTCCTCACCTCTCTGATTCTTTTTCTTCAGTCGTTTATTTATTTTTTCCTCATTCTTCTGATACTTGAGCTCTAATTGTTCGTATGTTCCCCAGGTCAACTTACCCAGTCCCAAAACTGTAAAGCTGAATTTTATCTCCAGCTTTAACCTCTTCTCAGCGTTCAAGACACTCATGTATAACCATTTATTTGACGTTATCACTTGGAAATCTAATAAGCATCTCAAATTCAACAGGTCTAAAACTGAACTCCTACTATTTTCTGTCTTCCCTCCATCAAAAAAAAAAAAAAAAAAAGCCCTTTTCTTGGTTCTCTTCACAGTAGGCCCTCAATAAAAATGAATAGAATGAATGAAAGAATGTTTACTACATGTCATTCTATCAATAACTCTATACAGTCATTGTAGGTGCTATTTTTAGCCCCATCCTTAAAATAAGGGAATTAGAGAGGTAAAGTATAACTTGCCTAAGGTCACAGGGTTTTAATCTGTGTGCTTTTCTCTAAAGCTTACATGCTTCTTCTCTATGCCACAGTGGCTTCCATTGAAACAAGGATGATTATTATAAGTTAAAATTATATTTATGACCATAAACTAGTACAAATTAGAAAAACATAGGTTATATTACCAATAATGATAATGATGATAACAATGATTATCAGCTTTCACATACCAGGCATCATGAGAGGCTTTTTTTCATTAATCAAGTTTATTATTTAGGACAGTTTTAGATTTACAGAAAAATTAAGCAGGTAGTAAGTACAGAGAGTTCCCTTATACCCCCCACCTGATCCACACAGTTTCCCCTATTATTAACATCTTACATTATAGTATGATACATTATTATAATTAATAAACCAGAAGATACATTATTATTAACTAAAGTCCACAGTTTATTCATGTTTTCTTAAGTTTTACCTAATGTCCTTTTTCTGTTCCATAATCCCATCCAGGATCTCACATTACATCTAGTTCTGTTGTCTCCGTAGGCCCCTGTTGGCTGTGACATTTTCTCAGACTTTGTTTTTGATGACCTTGGGAGTTTTGAGGAGTACTGGTAAGGTTATATTGTAGGATACCTCTCTATTAGAATTTGTGAATGTTTTTCTCATGATTAGACTGTGGTTATAAATTTTTTAAAGGAAGACCATAAATGTAAAGTGCCATTTTTATCACATAGCAGGATTATATACCACCAACGTGGTTTAGGACTGTTGATGTTGACTTTCATCATCCAACTAAAGTAGTGTTTGTCAGGCTTTTCCACTGTAAAATGTCTCTTTTTTTCTGCCTTTCCATATTGTACTCTTTGGTAGAAAAGTCACTATATGCAGCCCACACTTCAGGAGTGGAGAGGCTCCCCTTCTTTAGGGTGGAGTATCTGCATAATATATTTGGAACTCTTTGGTAGGAGAGATTTATCTATTTGCTTCAATTTATCAATTTATTCAATCATTTATTTATATTAGTATGGACTCCTAGATATTTATTTTATACTTTGGGTATAATCCAGTGCTACTTTATTTCATTGCTCAAATTGTTTCACTTTTGGTCATTATGGGTTCTTTCAATGGGCTTTTGTGCCCCTTTGACATATCCCATCTGTGTGTGTGTGTGTGTGTGTGTGTGTGGAGGGTGTGTTTTGAAAAATTCCTTAGCTACAAGATGATCCAGGTTCATCTTGCATATTTGCTGCCCCAGTCCCTAGAATCAGCTATTTCTCCAAGAAGCCCTGGATCCTTTTCATAGAGAATAGTATTAGAAACCAAGATCTGGGCACTAAGTCTGCTCATTGCTAATGGGGTATCATTTCTTCTAGGCCTTCTCAGCTGACAGATCAAAGAAATATATGTGTGTATACTAATCCATGTGTATACACATGTCTGTAAATATTTCTAAATGTAACCATTTGTATCTACACATGAGTTCTTACTGATGTCTCCAACTCTAGTCCACTACCACATGGATTATTCTAGCCTGTCACCTGGCTTGTCTGTAATCTCCCACTCATGAGAGAAATTTTATGTAAATGAACTTATTTAATCCTGTGAAGTAGCTATTATTATCTCATTTTATAGTTGAAGAAACTGAGGCTCAATGATGATAAATTTTTTCAAATACATAGTGATTAGGAGGTGTAACTAAACTGGGCATGGTGGCTCGTGCCTGTAATCCCAGAACTTTGGAAGGCTGAGACAAGGGGATCACTTGAGCCCATGAGTTTGAGACCAGCCTGGGCAACACAGTGAGACCACCACCTAAAAAAAAATTTAAAAAGGAAAAGAAAAAGAGGTGTAACTACGACCTCTTCTGGGAGAAAAAGAGCACACACATTGTGGAATTGAGAAGGTATATGGTTTGTGCAGTAGTACATACTGATGAGTCAGTAAAATACATTAAAGTTATCTTGGTATGACCCTGAATTGAACACTGATGATTTTGAAATTTTACCAACTGTTTAAACGTCATGCACATCTCTTGAGGAGCAAATTATTATACTAAAGATCTATTATTAATTATACATCACCCCATGAGTCAACTGCAAAACTGTTTAAAATTCTTTTCAATCTCTTTTTTTTTTTTTTTTTGAGGCAGCTCTCGCTCTGTCGCCCAGGCTGGAGTGCAGTTGCATGATCTCTGCTCACTGCAATCTGTGCCTCCCAGGTTCAAGCAATTCTCCTGACTCAGCCTCCCGAGTAGCTGGGATTACAGGTGCCCACCACCATGCCCAGCTAATTTTTGTATTTTTAATAGAGATGAGGTTTCATCATGCTGGCCAGGCTTGTCTCGAACTCTTGACCTCAAATGATCCACCCGCCTCAGCCTCCCTCTTTTGTATCTTTTAAAAGAGTCATCACTGGTTCCTGAATTCATGAAGATTATCAGGTATTATATAATTTTAATCAATTAAAGGATAACAAATGGCAATGGACTTGACAGGTAATTTGTACCTCTAGTCAAATTTTTCCTGACCCAAAAAATCCAAAACAACAACCATTCTCCCACCTTTGTTAAAAAAAAAGTTATGGCCTACCTTGATTTTTTTTTTTTTTTCTTTTTTTTTGGGACACAGTCTTACCATGTGACACAGTCATAGCTCACTGTAACCTTGAACTCCTGGGCTCAAACAATCCTCCTGCTTTGGTCTCCCAAAATGCTGGGATTACAGGCATAAGCCACAATGCCGGGCCTAAAGTCTTAATCTTTGCTCATTGTAAAGAGGGCTTTGTGATTTAAAAGTTTGGAAAACACTGCATATATATCAATTACCTCTTGGAAATTCTAATGTGCCTATTACGTAACTGAGACAAAAATCAACAAAAAATTAACTTTCAAGGAAATATTTCCCAAATATATTTTTTCATAGAATGCCTTGTTTTAATGTAAGGGCGATTAATATCACACAGACCTATATTTGGAATTCAATGTTTTATTCATTTCATAAGAGAAGGAACTTGGGCCATGTTTTTCTGTTTCCAGAACCTAAAATGGCCTGGCACATACTAGGTGCTCAATTAATAATTGTTTGTTAAATAAGTGGACAAGCAAATTTGTATTATCTACTATATGGTAGTCACAAGGAATATAATGGTGAAAAAATAAACATGGTCCCTGTCTTCATGTAACTTACAGTCTACTAGAGAAGATTATAAAAAAGCAAGTAAAAAGGCTAAATCTTGGCCGGGCGCGGTGGCTCAAGCCTGTAATCCCAGCACTTTGGGAGGCCGAGACGGGTGGATCACAAGGTCAGGAGATCGAGACCATCCTGGCTAACACGGTGAAACCCCGTCTCTACTAAAAAATACAAAAAACTTGCCGGGCGAGGTGGCGGGCGCCTGTAGTCCCAGCTACTCGGGAGGCTGAGGCAGGAGAATGGCGTGAACCCGGGAGGCGGAGCTTGCAGTGAGCTGAGATCCCGCCACTGCACTCCAGCCTGGGCAACACAGTGAGACTCCGTCTCAAAAAAAAAAAAAAAAAAAAAAAAAGGCTAAATCTTAGATAAGAGTTATTAATACAAAACTCTTTAGATAAGAGTTATGGAAACAAACAATGTTGAGATGAAGAATAAAGGAGATGGAAGAAGCATTACTTTCAAAAATAAGCAGCAAGCTTTTTAATGTATTTACTCAAACAAATCTATAGTTAACCAAAATCTGAGTATTTCAAACATCAACCTTCATTCAGATCACATATTCACAAAGATTGTATTAATCAAGGTCCTTGCATAAAACTGATGGCATACTCAGAAGGACTTAAATTAAGAGAGTTTTATAGAAGAACTATTTATAGCTCATGCCTGTAATCCCAGCACTTTGGGAGACTGAGGCGGACAGATCATGAGGTCAGGTGTTTGAGACCAGCCTGACCAACATGTTGAAACCCCGTCTTTACTAAAAACACAAAAATATTAGCGGCGCAGTGGCGCACGCCTGTAATCCCAGTTACTCAAGAGGCTGAGGCAGGAGAATGGCTTGAAACCAGGAGGCAGAGGTTGCAGTGGGCTGAGATTGTGCCACTGCACTCCAGCCTAGGCGACAGAGCAAGACTTTGTCTCAAAACAAACAAACAAACAAAAAAACAGCCTTTTCTCCAAAAGGGGAGGAAGTTGAAACTGAGTGGTCCACGATGGGAAGAGGGGAAGCCCAGGGGTACAGGAGGCCTCTGGGTGAAGGCAGAGGCTAACATGGGGTTCGGAGCGACCTTGGCCGTTGGCCTGACCATCTTTGTGCTGTCTGTCATCACTGTCATCATCTGCTTCACCTGCTCCTGCTGCTGCCTGTACATGACATGCCGCCAACCACGTCCGGTTGTCATCACCACTACATCCACCACTGTGGTGCATGCCCCTTATCCTCAGCCTCCAAGTGTGCCGCCCAGCTACCCTGGACCAAGCTACCAGGGGTACCACACCATGCCACCTCAGCCAGGGATGCCAGTAGCACCCTACCCAACGCAGTAACCACCTTACCTGGCCCAGCCCATGGGCCCGCCGGCCTACCACGAGACCCCGGCTGGAGGAGCAGCGGCACCCTACCCCGCCAGCCAGCCTCCTTACAACCCGGCCTACATGGATGCCCGGAAGATGGTCCTCTGAGCGTCCCCCGATCTCTCTGGCTGCCACTTGGTTATGTTGTGTGTGTGTGAGTGGTGTGCAGGCACAGTTCCTTGCGGCCCATGCGTGCTGTGTGTGTCCTGCCTGTATATGTGGCTTCCTCTGATGCTGATGAGGTGGGGAACGATCCTTGCCAGAGTGGGCTGGGACCAGACTTTGTTTTCTTCCTCACCTGAAATTACGCTTCCTAAAATCTCAAGCCAAACTCAAAGAATGGGGTGGTGGGGGCACCCTGTGAGGTGGCCCCTGAGAGGTAGGGGGCTCTCCAAGGCACATCTGGAGTTCTTCTCCAGCTTACCCTAGGGTGACCAAGTATGGCCTGTCACACCAGAATGGCGCAGCTTTCTGTATGATGCAGATGTGTTCTGGTTTCTGCAGCGTAGCCAGCTGCTGCTCAACATGATGCAGGTGAAGCTTGGGATCTGACCAAGTTGGGCTTTGATCCTTTGGGCAGATGTCCCATTGTTCCCTGGAGCCTGTGTCATGCCTGTTGGGGGTCAGGCAGCCGCCTGATGCCAGAACACTTCAGGCAGAGCCCTCCTCACCTGATAGCTGTCTGCCTGGACTGTTCCCTGTCTCTGCATCTTCCCTGGGACCACCCGGAGGGCCACATCCACACACAGCCTAGCTGCCCACAGGGAGCTCTGCTGCCCTTGCTGCCCCTCCCTTCCTACAGGTGAGCAGGGCTCCTGTCCACCAGCACACTCAGGTCTCTTCCCTGCAGTGTTTTCATTTTATTTTAGCCAAACATGTTGCCTGTTTTCTGTTTTAAAACATGATCGTTGATATGAGACTGAAACCCCTGGGTTGTGGAGGGAAATTGGCTCAGAGGAGACGGACAACCTGGCAACTGTGAGTCCCTGCTTCCCCTGACACCAGCCTCATGGAATATGCAACTCCTGTACCCCAGTCCAGGGTGTTCTGGCAGCAGGGACACCTGGGCCAAGGGGCCATCTGGACCAAAGGTGGGGTGTGGGGCCCTGGATGGCAGCTCTGGCCCAGACATGAATACCTCAGTGTTCCTCCTCCCTCTATTACTGTTTCACCAGAGCTGTCTTAGCTTTGAAACTGTTGTGTTTCTGAGTCTAGGGTCTGTACCCTTGTTTATAATAAATGCAATCGTTTGGAAACAACAACAACAAAACAAAACAAAACAAAAAACAAGGGAAGAAAAACATCTTAAGAACCAAAGACAGCCAGAAGCCATTAGCAACACCCTTAGACCTGAAGGACAAGGGAGTCAATGGGAACGAGGCATTAGGTGTCAGCTGAAAATAAATTATATTAATATAAATATAATAAATAAATATAATAAACTATATTTAAGCGTAGATCATATGGAGGCAGCACAAACCACTTCTATATAAATAGGCCTAAACTATAATTCCATGTAGGCAAAAATTAAGTTTTTGTACCTTACTACCTATTACAGTCCTCACATATAGTGGTACTGTTGGATGTAATTAATACATGTGTATTGAATGTACACATTGCATCCGACAGACATAACTTTCTTTTTTTCTTTTTTTTTTTTTTTTTTTTGAGACGGAGTCTCGCTCTGTCGCCCAGGCTGGAGTGCAGTGGCCGGATCTCAGCTCACTGCAAGCTCCGCCTCCCGGGTTTACGCCATTCTCCTGCCTCAGCCTCCCGAGTAGCTGGGACTACAGGCGCCCGCCACCTCGCCCGGCTAGTTTTTTTGTATTTTTAGTAGAGACGGGGTTTCACCATGTTAGCCAGGATGGTCTCGATCTCCTGACCTTGTGATCCGCCCGTCTCGGCCTCCCAAAGTGCTGGGATTACAGGCTTGAGCCACCGCGCCCGGCCTAGACATAACTTTCTTGAACAGCAATAATCATATGAGATTAAATATAAAGAACATTTCTTTTAAAGAGTTATAATTCTTCTAAAATTTTGCAGTTAAAGCAGTTACTACAGTTACATAGGATAACTGTAGTATCCTATGTAAGACTGTTTCAAGTTTAGAACTATGCCCTAATTGGCAATTATATATTTCAAATGAAGAAAACTGTTCTCTTGGGTGTCTAATGAAGAAACCAGATAAATCAGCAATAGACTGAGCAGAGGTTTTAAAGGATACTTGAACAAAAATGTAAAGCAGGCCTACTTTTATGTTTTAAGTGTGTGAGCACTGAATTAAATAGCCCCTTAGAAAAAAGTATTTTTGGGCCGGGCGCGGTGGCCCAAGCCTGTAATCCCAGCACTTTGGGAGGCCGAGACGGGCGGATCACGAGGTCGGGAGATCGAGACCATCCTGCCTAACATGGTGAAACCCCGTCTCTACTAAAAAATACAAAAAAAAAACTAGCCGGGCGAGGTGGCGGGCGCCTGTAGTCCCAGCTACTGGGGAGGCTGAGGCAGGAGAATGGCGGGAACCCGGGGGGCGGAGCTTGCAGTGAGCTGAGATCCGGCCACTGCACTCCAGCCTGGGCGGCAGAGCGAGACTCCGTCTCAAAAAAAAAAAAAAAAAAAAAAAAAGAAAAAAAGAAAAGAAAAAAAGAAAAAAGTATTTTTGGCTGGGCATGGTGGCTCATGCCTGTAATCCCAGCACTTTGAGAGGATGAGGTGGGTGGATCACGAGGTCCATCCTGGCTAACATGGTAAAACCCTATCTCTACTAAAACTACAAAAAAATTAGCTGGTGTGGTGGCATGTGCCTGTAGTCCCAGCTACTCGGGAGGCTGAGGCAGGAGAATCACTTGAACCTGGGAGGTGGAGGTTGCAGTGAGCCAAGACCGAGCCACTGCACTCCAGCCTGGGTGACAGAGCGAGACTCCATCTAAAAAAAAAAAAAAAAGAAAGAAAACAAAGAATGAAAAAAGTATTTTTAGGCTGGATGTGGTTGCTCACTCCTGTAATCCCAGCACTCTGCGGGGCCGAGGCAGGTGGATTGCTTGAGGTCAGGAGTTAGAAAACAGCCTGGCCAACATGGTAAAACCTGGTCTCTACTAAAAATACAAAAATTAGTTGGGCATGGTGGTGGGCACCTGTAGTCCCAGCTACTCAGGAGGCTGAGGCAGGATATGCTTGAACCGGGAGATGGAGGTTGCATGAGCTGAAATCGTACCACTCACTCCAGCCGGGGTGACAGAGCAAGACTCTGTCTCAAAAAAAAAAAAAAAAAGTATTTTTGCCATATAAAGGAATCTGTCATATTGCATATAACATCAAATTGTTCCGTTCTATGTCAAAAAGGATTTATTAAGTTATTAATATGACTTTTTAAAAGAATAAACTGGCTCTAGATAATTTAAAATATGCTAAAAGATTTGTTTAGGTTGCTTAAGTTAATTCACATTTGAAAACAAGCATGTTTTCTTATGTTTACACATAAGAATATTTTATAGCACATCATAAACACTAAATGCTGTTTTTCTTTCCATTTTTCCTAGTCTACCACATATGTAAATATAAACAGATAACCTAAGCAATTAAACAGTCATCCTGCAGCATTTTAGCCAAAATCTATCTTTTTGCCAATATCCATTCATCCAGGTGCTTTGGGGAGAAATCACTCAATGCACCAGAGATGGGCATGACTCAAGGTTGGCCAAAGCCATAGTGATTACATCAGAGATTGGTATGCCAGCTAATTAGAGCCAGTAAGGCACAATGATGAAAAAGGTAAAAAGTCATCAGATTCATAATACATATACATAATATAAATAGTATATATAAAACATAAATATATTTTGGTGATACAGTTGACAGAATTTGCTAATAATTTAGATAACAGACAGGAAGAATCAAGATTGATTGTCCTTAGCATTTGGGTGATTGTAGGCCATTTATTGAGAGGAAACACGGAAGAAACAGGTTTTATGGAATGAAAGTTAAAAGTTTAGTTTGGGACATCATAAATTTGAGATGCCTACTAGACACACGATAAGAGATGTCAAGTAAACAGTTGTACAAATGAGTTTAAGGGAAATTTATAATTCCTTAGGGTAGATTCCTAGTAGTAGAGTTGCTGGATCAAAGGTTATGTGCATTTTTAGTGTTGTGCTGGAGCCAATATAGTTGGCTTAGTGTTGGCTAAGATAGTGTTGACTAAGATAGCCAGTGTAACGTTGAATAGAAGTAGAGTATGCATCCTCACCTTGTTCTGATCTGAGAGAGAAAACATTCAGTGTAACAATTACATATAAGGTTAGCTGGCTGGGCACGGTGGCTCACGCCTGTAATCCCAGCACTTTGGGAGGCCACGGCAGGCGGATCGCAATGTCAAGAGCTCGAGACTAGCCTGGCCAACATGGTGAAATCCCCATCTCTGCTAAGAATACAAAAATTAGCCGGGCGTGGTGGCACGTGCCTGTAATCCCAGCTACTCGGGAGGTTGAGGCAGGAGAATTGCTTGAACCTGGGAGGTGGAGGTTGCAGTGAGCCGAGATAGCTCCACTGCACTCCAGCCTGGGTGATAGAGCGAGACTCTCTCGCAGGAGTGGAAAAAAAATGAGGTTAGCTGTAAATTTTGCCTAAATGCCCTTTAGAGAATAAAGAAGTTCTATTTTCTTACTATTTTTGAGAGTTTATTTTTCAATCATGAATGGATGTTGAGTTTTGCAAATGCTTTTTCTACATTAATTGAGATGATCATATGGTTTTTCTCGTATACTTTGTGAATGTAGTGAACTAAATTGATTGACCTTTGAATGTTAAAACAACCTTGGACTTCTGCACTAAACTTCACTTGCTCAAACTAGATTACATATTACTGAATTCTATTTGGTAATATTTTGTTGAGAATTTTTGTATCTGTTGCCAGATGCAGTGGTTCATGCCTATAATCCCAGCACTTTGGAAGGCCGAGACAGGCAGATCAGTTGAGGTCAGGAGATTGAGACCAGCCTGGCCACCATGGTGAAACCCCATCTCTACTAAAAAAAAATACAAAAAATTCGCTGGGCGTGGTGGCGCATGCCTGTAGTCCCAGCTACTCAGGAGGCTGAGGCAGGAGAATCACTTGAATCCAGAGGCGGAGGTTGCAGTGAGCTGAGACCGTGCCACTGCATCCCAGCCTGGGTGACACAGCGAGACTCTGTCTCAAAAATAAATAAATAAATAAATAAATAAATAAATAAAATGAAAAAAGGAATTTTTGTATCTATGTTCATGAGGCATAATCTTTTATTTTCTTGTAATGCCTGTTTCAGTATCAGGTTATGCTGACATCATAAAATGAATCAAAAATTATTTCTCCCTTCTCTATTTTCTGAGTTTGTGTAGTATTGTTTCTTAAACGTTTGGTAAAATTAACCAGTAAAGTCATTCGTGCCTGGAGTTTCTTTTACAGGAGTGTTTTTAATTAAGAATTCAATTTCTTTCTTACTTTTTCTCTCTTTTTGGCATAAATTTGTTCACAGTATTTTCCTTTATCCTTTAAATATCTGTAGTAATAAATTTTGTTTTCTGTATTTCTTGGTCTAGCTAAAGGTTTATCAATATTATTAACCATTTCAAAATATCAACTCTTGGTAGTTTCTAAGAACAAAGATATTCTCCTACGTAATCACAATGGCATTATCTCACCCAAGAAATTTAACACTGATATGATAATCTTGTCCAATCATCAGTCCATATTCACATTTCCCTAATTGTCCACAAACGTCCTTCAAAGTTGTCTTTATTCAGTTGAGAATCCAAGCAAAGACCATGCATTGTTGCTGCATGTATTATCTTTTTAGTCACTTTTATCTATAAAAGTTCCCCTTGCTTTTTTTCCCTTAGATAATATTGACTTATAAAAATATGGCCAGGTGGGCTGGCGCGGTGGCTCACACCTGTAATCCCAACACTTTGGGAGGCCGAGGCAGGTGGATCACCTGAGGTCAGGAGTTCGAGACCAGCCTGACCAACATGCAGAAACCCTGTCTCTACTGAAAATTCAAAATTAGCTGGGCATGGTGGCACATGCCTGTAGTCCCAGCTACTCAGGAGGCTGAGGCAGGAGAATCACTTGAACCTGGGAGGTGGAGGTTGTGGTGAGCTGAGATCACGCCATTGCACTCCAGCCTGGTGAACAAGAGCAAAACTCTTAACTAAAAAAAAAAAAAAAAAAAAAAGGCCAGGCACGCTGGTGGTTCATGCCTGTAATCTCAGCACTTTGGGAGGCCGAGGTGGGTGGATCACCTGAGGTCAAGAGTTCGAGACCAGCCTGGCCAACTAACATGGTGAAACCCCATCTCTACTAAAAATACAAAAATTAGCTGGGCGTGGTGGCGCATGCCTGTAATCCAAGGTACTCGGGAGGTTGAGGCAGGAGAATCACTTGGATCCGGGAGGTGGAGGTTGCAGTGAGCCAAGATGGTGCCATCACATTCCAGCCTGGATGAGAGAGTGAGACTCCTTCTCAAAAATAAATAAATAAATAAAAATAGTCTAGCCAGTAGTCTCACAGAATGTCTCACAATCCGTTTTTATTGTATTACCTTTCAAAAATTAGGTTAAACATTCTTGGCAAGAATACTTCATAGTTGATGTTGTGTACTTCCCACTATATCACATCAGGAGGCAACTGTCAGTTCATTCCGTTATGGTCATGCTAAGTTTGATCACTGATTAAAGTGGTGTCCAAAAGATCTCTCCATTGGATACTTTGAGATTATGTAAATATCCTGTTCCCCAGCAAAGTTTCATACAGTAATTTCTAATTGAATATTACATTGGTGGGAATAAAATAGGATTTCTTAATTCTATCACTCGTTCTACTTTCTTTTTAAATTCAACAGATATTTACTGGGTGCCTACCAAGTGCTAGTTACCACGCTAGGAATTAGATAGTGAAGTGAGCAAAATAAACACTTTTCTTCATTGTCTATAGTGGGAAAGAAATAAGGAAACAAACTCTTCTCAGTACTCCAAGAAGCTACATAAATTAAAAATCTAAAGAACAAGTTATATTTGTAGTCATCATTATCTTCGTATTAAGGGAAGTAGATGTACATCTTTAAAAAAAGTTTCTGTTTCTCTCTTCTTTTAAAAAAACTGATACATAATTACATCTCATAAAATTCATCCTTTTAATAAAGTTTAAAATTTAGTGGTTTTTAGTATATTCAAAAAGTTGTTCAGCAATCACCACAATCCAGTTCACCAACATTTTCATCACCCTGAAAGGAACTTTGTACCCATCAGCAGTCATTCCCCTCTTACAGCTCCTGACAACCATTAATCTACTCCTGTCTGTATAAATGTGCCTATTCTGGACATTTCACATAAATGGAATTATACAATATGTGGTCTTTTTCTTGGCTTTTTGTACTTTGCATAATGTTTTCAAGGTTCATCCATGTTGTAGCATTTATCAGTACTTATGACTAAAAATATTTCTTTGTATAGATATAATATTTTGTTCATTCATTCATGACTCCATATCAGTTTATACAGCTCTTCCTAACATCATTAAATTATAAACTTCTTTTCAAAAGACACAAGCTGGGCATGGTGGTACAGATCTGTAATTCCTGCTACTTGGGAGGCTGAGGTGGGAGGCTCACTTGAGCCCAGGAGTTGAGCCCAGCTGGGCAACACAGTGGGACCCTGTCTTGGGGAAAAAAAAAAAAAAAGACACAAGAAAAATAACAAGACAAGCCACAGACTGGGAGACAATATCTACAAAACACATCACTGATGAAAGACTTGTATGCAGGATGTACAAAGGACTCTCAAAACTCAATAGTAAGATAATAAAACAGAAACATAAAGATGAGCAAAAATTTTGAATAAACACTTAATTTAACTTTTCCCTAAGTGTACTGTCCTTTGGGATACTAGCTTTATAAAGGGGCCTTCTATCAGTCTTCTCACTTTGCAGTTGCCCTAAGCTTTGGCTTTTATCCCTCTCTGAGTCCCTTTAAAATGAAATTTGTAGTTTACCAGGTGTTAGGAGTTGAACTGTGTCACTTCAGAAGATGCTGAAGTCCTAACCTCCAGTACCTGTGATTGTGACCTTATTTGGAAATAGGATCTTTGCAGATGATCAAGTTAAGATGAAGTCATTAGGGTGGGCCCTAATTCAATATGACTGATGTCTTTATGAAAAGTGAAGACACTGAAGGAAAGCCATCTACAAGCCTGGAATGCCTGAGGCTATCAGAACCCAGGAGAAAGGAATGAAACAATTCCCCTCACTGCCCTCAGAAAGAACCAATTCTATAAACACCTTGATTTCAGACTTCCAGGCACCAGAACTGTGAGACAATAAATTTCGGTTGTTTAAGGCACTGAGTTTGTGGTACATTTTTATGGCAGCCCCACGAAACTAATATACCAGGGGTCAGTAGCTGCCCCCAGAGCAACTGGCATCAGGACTTGGCTTTCATTTTTGGTCTGTGTAGATTTTTCTTACTTTTTTACTAATGCAACTCTGCATTCCAAAATATGTTTTTAAAAATATTTTATGCAGCAATTTGTTTTGTGCTGGGAAGATTTTTTAGGATATTTAATTTTCATTTTGTTGGAAATGGAAGTCTACTTGATTCTTCAATAATAACTTTCTGAAAATGGGGTTTGGTTTCTCTCAGGTACTTATTATTACTTTCCAAGTGAAATTTATTATTTATTTTACATCTCAGTTATGCCTAATATTCTATTGTATTCTGTACATGGCATTTTTGTCTCACAAAATTGCTAGTTTCTTGAGAGTTGAGATGGTGTCTTACTTACCATTGAATACAAGCATATAGAACAATACCTCACATATAATAGATATTTCCTAAATTACCTGTTGGTTATTAAACTGAATGTACTCGTATACTGAGCAGATGCATAGGTAGGTAAAGTTGCTTGGAGTGATAACTTTAAGTCTTAATTTGAAGTTTTCATTAATTCACAAATGTCTGTGTTACTCAGGGTCATGGTCACCTAGGATGGGTTTTCTTTTTTTCTGATTAATATAATTAAATCTAGGTCTCAGGAAACCTGTAGGTGTATGACCTTTCAAGTTTCCTATATTAGAGTTTGAAGTGACTTTATTAATAAATATTATTTGTAAATATTACAACTCTGTAAATATTATTATACCCATTTTTCAAATACAGAAAGTAAAGTTCAGAAAGATGAAATGCCTCTTCCAAGGTGTGATACATAAGTACCAGAGTTAGAAATAAGTTTATTTTGCCCTAAAGCCATTCACTATTCTACACTACTTATTATGGATCCCATTTTGTAATGATTATGAAACTCCTTGCTGTTTTTCTATTCTTATTTGTATCAGAGTATCATATTTACTTATTTCAAAATAATGAAAGAGGTATCTTTCAAAATACCTGCTTATGTATGATTTTTATGTTTTCTGTCCATGAAGTCACTTTCCATTGTTCACCTGATATATTTGTTAGACATAAACACCTTCAGAGGTTACATGCTAGAAAAACAAACATTTTGAGGTAGCTTTTCCTTTTTCTTCTCAGTAAGGAAAGGTTTCCACTGTAGGACATTCGAATCCATATCATTAGCCTTCTACAAGATTTTCCATAATAAGGTTGCTTTTGGGTGCAATCTGCACCACACACTACTATGCACTTGCTTATACCCTGCTTACTTTCCAGTTGCTTTAGTATGCCATATGTAAACTTTATTTACCCAAATCGTTTTTTAAGTTCCTTGAGGTCAAGCATGGATTTTCTATTACTGTGTATTCCTGTAATAGCTGCAATTTATTAAAGGCTTACTGAGTACCAGGAACTTTGCACACATTTCATTTATTATTTACAATAACATGGCAAATTAGGTATTACTACCCCCATTTCACAGATGTGGAAAGCCTCAGATATAATTAGTCCCAAGACTGTAAACCTATTAAGTGACCATAATGATGGGTCCTTAATATGTGATTGTTGAGTTGATGGATTTGTGGTAATTTTCCTGAAAGATCTTTCCATCTGGCCATAGTGCAGTAGAAAAAGACACCAGTTTGTATCCTTGTGCTATAGATTACTAGCCTGTGACTGTGGACAAGTGACTTAGCGTCATCAAATCTGAGTTCCTGATTTGTAAGATGGGATAATAAAGCCCAATCCATGAAGGAGTCTTAAATATTAAACTAGGTCATACGGATGCAAAATAAATATTGATTTATTAACTTGCTTGCTTATATGTTTCTTTTCTTTCACTGAAATATACACTCAATAAGTGAATAAATTAAGAAGTACCAAGAAAAGACACTTATCAAAGTATATTTTTTGTATAAATATGATTTAATAACCTTCAAATTATGATAAAATTCAATATAATTCAATTTTTTTAGCATTCTTCTATGCTAACATATTCACAACTACATTAAAACATCTTCAGATCATCCTCTCAGATCAATTACCATCACACTTGTGAATGGAGACCACTTGTTTTTAGCATGTTCAGATTCTTTCCCTAAATATCTAGGATTTTATTTCCTCCGACAATATTGGGTAGGAGACAGTAATCTTTTAATTTAATGGAAAGAATTTAAATGCTTTTTTCTCCACTCCTTTTCCCCAAATTAGTACATGATTTTTGTGTGAGGTGATTTTTCTGTCAGGTAATTTAGTATCATTGTTGTTCCATAGCTTGAATTTTATGTCGGATATTTCAATCTGCTTTCTCTTCAGCATGTTCTGTTGCTGAGTAGAGAAACCTCACAATGGCCATAGACTGTTCTATTGTTCAAATTCTATGCATTTAGAGTCAAAACAATGATATAAAACATGACTTTATTGTAGAAATGATAAATCAATTGTATATTGATTTTAAAGATAATATCTTTGTTTGTGGAAAACAAAAAAGGGCTACTAAAAATTCCCAGATCTCCATCCTAGTAATTCAAATCAGAATATTTTCCTTAGAAGGCACTAATCTTTAAAATTCTTTTATGTTGGTAAGCCAAAACCTCTACTTGCTGATCCTAGGGCATGATGTAAGATCTTACAATAAGGTTTGATGGACCAACAAGTATTCTGGAGTACTTCTTGAAGAAATTTTAAAAATTAGAATATTAATAAGTTAATATTTATTGTTTATAGACAGTAGTCATATATTTGAAGAACTGTGCATTTTGAACCTTTAAAATATGATAAATAAGCCTTTTTAAAAGAAAATGAAAGCAATCATTGATCTTCAGCTGATGTTGTTAGGTACAATTATCTAATAAATTGCCAAATTAATATTTTCTCTATGACATCTGTGATGTCCCTCTGGACTAAAAAGACATACATATATTCTTTCTGTTAACTGTCTTTATACAGTTATTTGCTTTTCCATTAGGTGCATGGTATATTTAAACAACTGCAGGCAATTTATACTAGCTCAGAGTCATTTTGATTAGTCTTGAGTAAATTAACCAGCCTTCAGTCAGTTCAGTGCTCCCTCCTATGTGGCCCTACTCCGGCTTCACATTGAATAGTTCCTCAGTCTAGTCCAGATGTCCAACTGTATCCACTCACCCTTTCAGAATGATGTTGTGTTTGCTATTTTTAGATGGAATATGTGTCTGCTGTATGTTAGTAAAACATGTAAATTATGTATGCAATTTATACATAAGTAGTGTGTTTTTCTACTATGTGTTTCAAAAGCATTATTCAAATGAAAATGATAAAAAAAACTTCCCACAAAACTGGAAAATGTTCCATACCAAGAAAGTTAATTTGTTTATATTTACCATTGTGATATAATGAAGGAAATTTTTTTGGTCTTGTTTGCCCTGCTTTTGGATTCTTGGGCAAATGTCTTTTACTGGTCTTTTTTTGTCCTTGCTTTTGGATTCTTTAGCAAATTGTCCACCATGTAATTAATATTAAATTAACCTACAGGCATTGCTATCTAAAACATTTAAAATATTCATTATTCCTCTTACCACTATCATACTTTCTTTTCTAATGTCTGAAATTTCTAAATTGTGGATAAGTGGCTTTTTAATATATTTGCCTTATGACAAGCTTTTGAAACATTAACTTAGGTAGAATGAGGACCTGCATTGGTGTTTTCAGTGCTAAGATTTTAATTTATATCTTTCCCAGGATCATTAATTAAAATGATTTAACCTATAACTAAAAAATTATCAGCTTATATTTCTTTAGTAGATAATAATTTGTCATCTTAAAATAGTAATATGAAGTGAATTGATAGTATTTGTTCCACATCCATTTTACTCAGTACTGAACTTTAGTAAGAAATATCTTAGCACACCCACATATACATAAGGATACTCATATAGGACAGGACCAAAAACATTATTTTGATTAACTGGTTAGTTCCAACTATATACTTATGGATAAACATAGCAAGCTTTAGTCCACATACAAAGTGCAAAATGTAACTATAAAATAACAATACAATTAAAATATGTAATTTACCAGTAGGAGTAATTTATTTTTTAAAAATTGCTTTGGATTTCATACCATAGTCTTTTCCTCATATTTTTCTGTAAGTATTAACAATTGAACATTTTCTTAAAGTGATTAGTCTTATCAATATGACAAATTAAAATGTTATTTTCTGAAGATCACAAATTAAGATTTTCCAGATCTTAATTCTATGCTGAAAATGTTAGCATGTGTTGAAATGTTAAATATTATAAAACATTTCAACTAATTTATATGCTAAACATAAATACACAATTGATGTAACCTAATGTATACTTTTTTTCACTTAACTATTTTAAATACAATACAGGCTGAATGCTTTTTCACTCATAGGCCTATGATAAATTTTAATTAATGGGGATAATAACTACTTTTTAGCATCATTAAATATGACTTTAAAAGTTGAAGTAATGTTTGTGAACAGGCAAATCAATGGCTGAACAATCAGGAATAAAGAAGTATTGGAAACGTCTATCTACATGCTATTTTTGTTCATCACCTAAAATGTGGAGACAAAAAAATATACAGAGAAATTTTTTTAAAAAGTGGGGTGGACAGCCAAAACTATAGGTGATAGTATAGTGAAATATTTTCTAAACCATTGTTTTTAATTATGTTTTGAAAAAGAGACTCTGGAGTGATCAATTACTTTTATATCTCATGATGATTATTAAATGTTATCTTTCATAGTTAAAAAGCATACCACAGTATACAGTATTGTCTATGTGAATACTGAAACAAGGAATATTATCCTGTTAATCAGCAAGTACTGATTATTTAACAATTTCATCCTATTTATTCTTCTAATATATGAGCTTTTATTTCATCTTGAATCATCACCACACTATAACATTATTGCTGATTTGCAAATTAATTATTCTAGGCCTTTCAAATGTTAGTATTCATTCACAGCTGTTCCAAAGTTTGACAAAAATAAGAATACATGTTCATTTTTAAATGGCCTGTATAGGTTTGGTGTGAAGTGCCTGAATTAGCAGAATCAGTATCAGAATGCTGATATATCACTGAGGACAGTTACTTTTTAATAAAATTATCGGAAGGAGAAAACCATGGAACAAGAATTCCCAAAAAAGTTCCAAAATGTAAGACAGGATATACTGTTACATTAGTTGTGCACGGAATAGCCAAATTATAGAATAATTATTCCTAAAAATCAGTAAGTGTTTTTTTATTTTAGAAAATAATGTTTCCAAAGCATAAATTTTAAACTCAGGACAAACTTCTTTACCAGCCAGTTGTGCAGACTGTCCACTGAGAAGGAACAGGGAGTGGACTGTATTTTAATAGAGTTGTGATAAATAATTTAGTTGCATTTCTAAATTAAAAATTCAACATTAAAAAATGTTGGCAGTTTCCTTTTTATGTGATCTTTCACTATTCATACAACTAATCTGAAAATCTAAGACATATAATGAAAATAAAATTCGCATGATACTGTTTTATATGGTCAAGATAAAGTATCAGCTTTTTCTAAGTAACTAATAGTAGTTACTTCTGCCTCCAAAAATGTCCAGGAAGATTTTTGAGTTTTTCATGCATCAGTTTCAGAAACTGTCCCATTATTTTCATGCTAAAAGACAATATCACTTTAATTATACCAAATTAAATGCGTATGAAGTCCTGATAAATTATTTCTTTCATAGCATTGGTTGTAAGTAGCATTTCTTCTCAGTGCTCAAAAGAAACGACGTGTAGTTGGATAAGGATTGGTGGTTTTTTACTTCCTCCCCCAAAGAGCTGATGTTTTTGGCTGGTTGTTTTTTGTTTTTGTTTTTATTTGGTGGTGGGGGGAGACATGAGAAGAGAAAAAGGCTGTATTTAGAATTATTGAACAGGCCTACACTAAAATTCTTCCTTGTCCGATGAGGATGAGGGCTGGGGGAGAAAGGTGAGGTGGAACAATTGAAGTGTAATAGTATCTGTGTAGTTTTTTTAAACGTACAATCTCTCCCCCGGTCTCCGGTCCCCCTGCTCCTATGTGCTGGTACCTCTGGACAGTTCAGAAGCCATTTTAGAACTCAGGAAGCAAAATATTTGAGTTCCACTGTGCTTCTGCAGGTGCTGTGGTGGCAAGGATAACCTTTGCTCGCTTGCCGGGAGTGTAACCATGCTGTTATTTAATGTCTTTGAGGATTAAACACACCACAGAAAATTCCAAACCCACATCCTAACACCTGAAGCTCGCACAATGTTTCTAGAGCAAATGACAAAACATTTCACTGGAACCTTAATTTAGCAAGTTTGTGTCCAGATCTGGGGATTTTTAAAAAAATTGTTTTGAGGCGTCGCTGATGATCCATACAGTATTCGATTTTCAAAACTATTCTGGGTTGAAAAAAGACCCTTTTCTAGGTGTTTTGCGCACCCGAGCCCTGTAGTTCACGGTATTTCGGGAGGAGGGTCTTTCGGAATTGAACGTGCATTTTCAGTCCTGGGTGTCTAGTAATTTATGGGGTTCGGGGGAGAGACAAAACCACAGGGCAACTTCCCGAATAGTCTGAGGGGCTAAGAAGCCAGAGAGGCATTTGCCTCCTCGCAACTGGACGCGAGGCTCAGAGCCCGGCTGTCCTCAGCTGTCATGGGGGAGGGGAAGGGAGTGCTGGCATCGGCGTCGGGCGCCGTTTGCTCAGCCTCCCCGCCGCGTCCCGCCGCCAGCTCACCTCCGCGTAGAGCTAGGCACTCACCGGCCCGCTGGCCCTTGCTCCCTGGCCGCCCTCCCGCCCCGGTCCTCAGGCACAGGTCGCCAGAACCGTCCAGTGGGATGGCTGCCGCCTCCTCGGGGACCGCTGCCTTAGGGCCAGGACCGGGGTCGCCTGGCCGCCCGGGGAACATGCAGCTCCCGGGGTGCTGCGCCCGCGGCCGGGAGGCGCTGGCGCCCGCTCCCCCTCCCCGCCCCCCGCTCCCCGCTCCCGCCTCCTGCCCGCGGCGCGGTGCTCCTGCTTGCCCCGGCCGGCCGCGCGGCAGCGCACACACTCACTCCGAGGGCGCCTCCAAGGTTACCCGCGGGTGGGGGCTGGGGCAGAGTCCGGCCACTGGCCTCCTTCGCTGCTTTCCTATCGCCGCGGCCCTTCTGCCGCTCCAGGGCCACCGGGATCCAAATCCTAACGCAGAAGACGCTCCAAAGTCCGGGGAGGGAAGTCAAGCTGAGAGGCAGGCCGGCATCTGGGCTGGGGGCGGCCTTAGCTGGCTTCGGGTGCCCGGACAGCCGGGTCAGGCGAGGTCGCGGCAGGAGGGGGCTGTGGCTCTGGCGGGCGCGCTCTGTACAGCGCAAGCTGGGCTGGGGGCAGCGCGCGGGGGCTGCAGGCAGCACCGAGGCGCCCGAGGCGCCCCGGGCCCGTAGGGGGGCAGAGACAAGCGGGCGGCCAAACCTGCCGAGGAAACTAACTAAATAAAAGGAGACTGTTATTTAAGGCGCGGAAATTTGAAATATTTGGACAGGAAGAGAAAAGAAAAGAAACCTTAGCGAGGGAGGGGGAAAAAACGCGAGCTAACGGTTTTGAAGCTCCCCCACCCCCACCCCGGGCTTTTCTGCGCGCCCTGAGGGAGCTCTGGGCTCCAGCTTCCTCACTAGGGCCCAGGGAGTTGGAGCTGGAGTCTGGAGGAGTGACAGAGGGACAGAAAAGATGTCTTCGCAGCCCCTCCGTGGAGGGCTTGGGTTGGCTATGGGCAGACCTTTACCCGGGGTCGCAGGTGGGAAGTTTATTTCCTGCCTCTCACTAGGTTCCTGCGTGGATCTGTTTTCATGGGACTGCCATATAAAAGCAGAACAGTCTCCAGAGACGGAGACAGGGACTTTCCCCCGTAGCCTTTTGATGAAGGTTGCTTAGGGCATCCAGGAAGGCTGTGAGCACGACCTTTTCTTGCTCCAGCACTGTGATTGCCCGGCGCCTATCGACTATTTACTTCTACCCCCGGCAAAAGCCGAAAGCACCTTTTTGGGAACTGAGATTTCGAAACCAGTCCTGGGCCACTGACTCCATCCACAACGTTCTTTTGATCAATACGATAAGGGAAATATATCATATTGCTTTCTCGGGACAGAATACTTAATCTACTTATTGATCAGCCACCCATTGTGGTGTGTGTGTACATGAACTCATCACACCGTTGCAAGATGCATAATGTTTATCAGAAAACTTAATTCACTACCAAAATGTGATAAAAGACACTTTGGTTAGCAGTTCGGGGACCAGAACTTGAGCCGAGGTCATGTTAGTGCCCTCCACCCCAGATGTAAGCCTGGCTTCAGCTTACTGGGCAAAGGCTGAGCCCAAGTTTCCCGATGTGGATGCGGACGCAGCGGTGAAGAACTGAATTTGAGAGCGCATCCTCTGCTTTGTATCCTCCATCCTTAACAACAGCGTCGTCCCCTGGAGCTCTGGACACTGCATTAGTTAGCACTTGCATCCCCACTCTCTGCATCTGAATAAGTTCAGACCCCTCCTCACCTCAGGTCGCTGAAAATAGGACCCAAGCAGCACCGTTTCTTCCATCCTATACATTTCGGCATGTTCAAGAGGCTTACAGAATATTGTTGAGGTTTTTGAGATTGAATAATGGCTTTTCATATTTCCTAGAGGGGACCACATAACTCATTTCTAAAATACTTAGATTAGCAAAGCTACTTCCTGCACAGAGCCAGAGTAATATGGCGATGTTTTAATGCCTAACAAATTTTAGACTGATGAAAAGATAGAGCGTCCTCTCCCTCTACTGTGCTCTGACCAGCCGAGAACAAAGCAACTGCAGAAGTACTCTTTTGCTTTATGAACGTCCTATGCTTTTATATTTGAAATCTCTAAAGATAAATTTTATTGTAATTAAATAAAGTAAATGCCGACACATGTTGGATGCTGTGAAGTCCATTAAACTGGATTTTAAAATCATGACCGGCCATCTTTACAGTTGTGACTTGTAAGAGGGTTTTTTAAAAAAAATTACTTTCAGTTAGTGTTTTGTTCAAAAATATTCGTCTTATTAAAGTAGTATTTTTGTATATTGACTCAATTTTAAAATCCAAAATGTGACACTTTTACTTCAAAACCACCTCAATCTCTATTTTTTCTTAAATAAGTGTTTTAAGTTTGTTGCCATCAAAAATAAATGTATTTAGTAATTTGTGGTTGAAGGTGTCAGATGATGAGGTCTTTTTGCACTTAGAGAATGTAAATTTTACTGCAAAATTAAAAGGATTAATCTTTTCTT
This sequence comes from Macaca mulatta, assembly GCF_049350105.2. Classification (NCBI taxonomy): domain Eukaryota; kingdom Metazoa; phylum Chordata; class Mammalia; order Primates; family Cercopithecidae; genus Macaca; species Macaca mulatta. Next base: position 189,691,576 of record NC_133406.1, read on the forward strand.
TCTATATTCTTTTATACTATCATGGAAGATAAATTATTGAAAACCACTTGCCTGCCACCCAGCCATTCCAATCCTTGTTAGGTCAGGCATCAGAACCATGTCCTTCAATAAACCTTGAGGCATTTTGTTCTTTTTGGAGTTAGGGCAGAGAGCTTATGAAGTAGGAGGGAACTTTCACATAAAACATCTTTGATCATGTGGGAGATGATGAACAAAGTATGTATGGATTTGTAAATGATAACTATTGAAATACATTGTTGAAAAGTGTAAATTAAAATGACTGAGTAGTAGATGCTGGAAAATTGTCTTGGAAGTTTAATATTTCTACTTCCTTAAAAAATTTTTTAAGGTAAATGTACGCCTAAAAATATTGTAAACTCTTTTATAAAAAGTTTTGTGGAAATTAAGTACCATTTGTGGGAGTGGCTCATTTATTATTTTAAAAGTTTCTACATTTATTTTTCTGCAGATCCTAAAATAGTTATGACCTTTATATATAATTTATACATTTGTCTCGCTGTTTTTCATTCCCTAAAATTTGATATTTGCACTTTAATACTTAAACATTTTGTAATTTTACATTTCTTACACTCAGGGAGAAAAAGTCTACATTACACTTAGTGTATTTATGATATAATTTTGGGAAATGTATTATTTAACCATTTGCTTCATTTTGTGATTAAAAACCCATTAGTGGTAAGCACTTTTAAGGTGGCATTTTCTTTTAAAACTTTAGAACTAAAATATGTTTTCAGATTGCTACTTCTGAACTCTGTCCTGCAACTACTTGACTTAATGTCGAGAAAAAGGGAAGATTGGACATTAAGGAAAATTCACACTAAAATTTCAGGCTTAATCTTCAAAAAAAAAAAGTTGTCCTTGTTTTGTTTTAAAGCAGAAATACTAGGCACCAAGGTGGAATGGACATGGGTAAAGGATGAAAACAATAACTGAATCATCAAGAGAGTGTGTCTAGTTTTCCAGTTGGTCTACCTTTTCTAGTGTAAAGACTTAAGACATCAATAACTTTTAGTACAGTTCTCCTTAACAAGTGACAAGTTGTGTACGGGTTCTAGAGGTAGGAAAATCACAGAAAAATGTTGTCCTGTTTTGAAAGTGTTTTAATTAGGCAAAAGAAGCATCAGGACAAACCATTTTAAAAACAAAGTCTTCAAGTTGGATGTTGAAATTGGTAAAAGGGGAAGCAAGGGAAAAGCCAAGTAAAGATAAAATATTCAGAAGAAAGTCAAAGCTATTTGCAATTACATGTTAGAACAGATTTTGCAGGTGAAAAAAATGTTGCTTAAATATATTCATAAACCTGTTATAAGATTTTCACTTATGCTGTTTCAGAAAATTTAGCTGCTTAAAATATGACAGAACTGTATTTTAACAAATGACTTAATTAAAAGTCAGGAGAGCTACCCAGTTAATTGATAAAGTAGAGGCAACGTGGGGGAGCCCTCCCCACATTTATTGAAGATTTGTGGCTCCCCCAGCCCCATTTGCCTGCATCAGGCTAACAACCTCGTTCCTCCCATAGAGCCTGGCCAAATCACAGGCGGTGTCCCCCTTATGGTTCCGATGCCCCACATTGCTGGCCGTGTGCTTCACCAGGAACTCCACCACCCGGAGGTGGCCTTCTTTGGCAGCCAAGTGCAAGGGCAGGTTCCCTTCATTATCCTCGATGTTAACATCAGCTTGAAACTCCAGCAAAGTCTGTAAAGTGTCCAGGAAACCTGCTCTGGCCGCATCATGAATGACAGCGAAACCAGTTCGGTCTTTCAAATCGGGATTAGCACCTCTAAGTAGTAGTCTCCTGGCAATCTCGGGATTTCCAAGTTTCATAACCTGGAAAAGAAGTAGAAATGGTAGAATCCTTCAAGTGCTCATGCTACAGAAATATAAAATATCTGCCTGTCCATCCATTTATTTAACTATTTATTTTTGATGGAGTACTTGCGGAAGACCCATAGCATGGGGCTTAAAGGGGTCAAATGCAGAAAAGTGCTCGTAGGTGAAAGTAGAAGTTGAGCTTCTAAAAATTGAGCTTCTATGATGGAACGTCTTAAATGGGTCCAAAAGTAGGATAAATTGATCAATAAGATAGAATTTGTGCAACATGTATAGCATTTGCTAACAACTCAGTTCTCTATGTTCCATGAAGAGTTGTGTAATTTCATGAATTTATTAAAATAAAAGAAATGGAATTTGGGATTTAAATAAGAGTCTCTTTCTGTTTGATTGTTCATGCTCATAAAAGGTGCCTGTGGTATTAATTCTAGAAAATCATATGTGGTTAAACTTTATTTTCTAAATAGCTACTGCAAACAAAAAAGGATGTTGAGTTTCTTTAAACCAACTCCATCAGCGAGTGTAAAAATGATGTCTTAAAAATTCAGGCCTGATATTTTCTTAAATGATCAATTTTTACAAGTTCCCTCCAAACAGATATAGTTCCAAATTTCCAAGCATTTCTTTAAAAATGTTACTAAATAACTTGCAAATAAATTGCAAGTTATTTAGTATTGGCTACTAGGTGTATTCAATGCCTAGAATCCTTCATTTTAAGTTACAAAACATTACTGATTATTAAGGTGTTAAATAAGCCACAGTGTTCTAAATTGTTTATGGTATCAATTTATATAAAACTAAGTTCCTGATATGCCTTGTATCACAGTAGGAAATTGTTGTATGACAACTGTTCTTGAAAATAATGAAATAGTCACCCTATTACATTATATGCTGTTTCTCAAAGTTCTGACAAGCCTCCTGATTTTCAAGTGAGCAAAAGAAGAAAAAATAAGATATTTAATGGGTGTTTTGGGACACGGACAGCCTTGTGCCTTGTCTTGTGGTTTGAGCTAATTTAATAATCAACTGGTGATCCTGTGTTAGTTCCTTTTTCAGTTACTATCAAGCATTTAAAGAATAGCTATTTGTAAACTGCCAACATTTTAAAAGTCAGAATGTGGTATTACCACTTGCTATCAACATACAAATAATTCACATAACGAAGATTATTTACTATTGTTTGAATATGTTTCACTCTATCAGTGGTCTGTTATAAAATATCTTGTAGAACATCATGCAAACATAAAATACATATAATTTAGTTGTGAAAAAATATTACTTTCATTAACATGCCACATATTTTCAGCATTTACACTGGTTTATTTATATTTAGGTATATTATAATAATCTAAATTATAATAAATATCTTATATAATAGACACTCAATGTTTATGAAATTAAATGCTAATGGAAAATACAAAGTCGATCTATCTTTTTTAAATGTTTAAAAAATCTAATCACATATTAAATAATAAAATATATTTAGAATGAGTAATATTTTGTAAATGCAAACTATATAGATGGACAAGATATTAAGCTCCCCTGTTGATAAAACTCTGTTGACTTTTAGCTCTTCCTTTGGAGCAGTGGTAAACAGTGATACATAATTTATATTTCAAGAACTTCAATGAAACATACTTTTGGTTATTAAAAATTGATACCACCACAACTGTCTCTAAAGATTTAGTCATATTTAAGGACCTGCAATGAGAAAAATAAGAGACAGATATCTTGGATCTTTGTAAAGCAAACATACGATTAAGGCCTTTGATATTAACCTGATAGAAAAATATACACTAGGAAGGTGGAAAAGGCTTTTGAAATTGAGTTAAATAAACATAATTGTAGAATAAAATTCACCTTTTTTCACAGAAAATAATAGTAATATTGGAAATGGTTTTGAAGAAAGTTATTTCTTGACTTATGACACAACTTCAGAGTTAGGATTATACATAATGAAAATAAGCCTTGAAACTCCAGTTTCTGTGTGTTTCGTTATATGTACAAGGACTAAGCCACAATAAGTGGGTGTTAGTATCTTGATAAGTATGTTTAATATAAACAAGATTGCAAAGTTGTATTAAAAATGTTTGTCAAAACTTTTTAAAAGAATATTATTAATTTCCCAGTCTTTCTGTTCGTCAAAAATCCTGTAAAATCTTATTATGAACATGGGTTAAGTAGCTCATTCTTTGTGAAGTTTATATAATCTTTTGAGTTTTCAAAAGGAAGCTTTTCAATATATTAAATTTGTTACTTTGCTATCATCACTAAACCTGTTCAAAACTACTAGGTAGAAAAAGAAAAAAAATCATTACTTAATGTAGCAGAAATAACAAGATAAATAATTTAGTATCTGTGCATAAACTTCCTTAATACTGAAATTTTTGCAAGGCCAGTGTATTCTGATTGAAAACGTACAGACTACATGGACTTTGTTTGTTACTAGTATATCTCCTGGCACTTAAATTTTTAATTCTTGTAACCGAAACAAAGCCCTCTAAAAACCCTCTCCCCAATGGGTTTTCAAAAACAGCTTCAAGTGTTGCATTTCCAAATAAGAATAGCTCATAAGAATATCATCAGAACTCTGATAAATTAACTATTTTAAACTATTTTGTCATTTTTCTGTTTCTAAGCCTTTCACCTAAATTACATGATAACATTCAGAAGAAGAAAAAAATTATCAGGTACAATACTTGGCAGCTGGACATGTGTCAATCGTTGCCTGTAAATCTAATTACTGAAAATTAGAGCACACCACGGCATAATCGTAGAGACAAAGACACTGCAGCTGAGCTCTGATTAGAAAATTCAACTTTTTATTCCTCCCGACTCCTGAATGAGTGGATGGTATTACATTAACTGTGAAATGTACATCCTGTCCCGGTGCCCAGGCCACCCATTCCAAACGAGGAAAAGTCGTTTGTCAAAACTTGGAGCATTTGAAGGAAAAACACCCTCACCAGTAGTCAAGAAAATTAACGTTAAAGTCTATTACTGGGGGCAAAGTACGTGAAACCACTAATAGCAGTGTATTTCAAATAATAATCATAATAATGTGTTTACAGAGCTGTCTTTAAAAACAAAACAAAACAAACAAACCTCGGCCCTACAATGACTACTCTAAAATCCCCACCGTCACAAAAAGATTCCAAAAACTAAGACCAAATCTGGACCCCACTTGATATCAAGGATGTTATTGGATTTGAGGAGTTTGTTCAAAGTACGTCATTTTGAGAAGTTGCATCCACTTAAAGATATAAAATATGGCAACCAACTAGGTTTAAAAACAGTGAAATTTTATGTCCCTGAAAGCTTAAAAGCTGTAAATCTAGAAAACCGGGTCACGTAGGCAACATTATTGACTTGTTTTCCCCACCTCTCTGAATACCAACCTGCAGTGCGGTCCTTCCAAATCCATTTTGTGCATTGACGTTTACATTATTTTGCAACAAACTAGTAAGTTGCTCTAGGTCCCCCCTGGCAGCTGCGGACGCCAACTCGTTCCCCCAAGGCTCGGCCATTCTTTAGGGTCCTGACGATCAGGAAAAGATGAATTAGTCGTTTTTCTTTTTTCCCTTTCCTTTGCTCCTAACCAGGCTGCATGATGGCATCGGAGACTGACAGAAGGACTGGGATGGTTAATCTGGAGTAGAGCTTGGTAGTAAATACTAGTAAGATCTGCCTGCCAAAAGCCCGCCCCTCGATTCACACGTGATTATTCAGCAAAACTGAGCCATTGGAGAGGGGCTCCTCGCCTCGCTTTTTTAGCTTAACCCCTATGAAGAATTCTGACGACTCCACAGAGACACACACAGACACACATACATTCCTGGGTAATGACTCCGGACGTCAGATGTAGGCAGAGCTGTCACGTACCTACGCTACAGATCTCTGTGAGGAGTGTGTGTGGACACTCAAGGGACTATAGATCGGGGCAGAAAATACCGCGGAAGGAAAGACATTCGGGGGGAAGAAAAGGCATTCACCCACCCTTGTTCACGGTGGTGACTTGAGCCGTGTGAGGCAGAACTGCAGGGGCAGGTCCTCCAGGGGGCTCGGTTTCCATCCGTCTCGCCGAAGGGACAGTCCTGGGTCCTCCGCTGCTGGGAGAGCGCCGCGGTGGCTGGATGCTGACGTGCTCCGGGGGGTTAAAAGATGATCGCCAAAGGCGAACGGGAGTAGCAGTTCCGTGGCCCTCAAGTTACAGGTCGTAACGACTGCCCAGTACTCTGGGCTTCTCCAGAAGAGCGTTTAGTCGCGTCCGGGCCAAGTCGTGGGCTAATGCCGCTCAGGAAAGCTCCAGAGCCCGCCCGCCAGGCAGCCGCAGCCCCGCCGAGCCTCAGAGGCCGTGGGAGCCGGGCTCGGCGCGCGTCTCCGGAGGCTGCCGGGCGTGCGGCGGGCCCCCGAGAAGCCCGTCATGCCGGCCCCGCCAGGTCCCGGGACTCCCGGCAGCCTGAGGAAGGAGGAGAGCGATGCGGGAAGCGTCTACGGGGCCCGGACTGCTGGGGCAGCTCGCGGCAGCATTGCGGCTGTACTGGGCAGACCCCCGGGAACTTCCCGCCTACGACCGAGCTCGTTCAGGCTTTCTGTTGTAGGTACTCATTGAGCTGCTGCCGCCGCTGTCCTTTCCTTCCTTTCCCGGTTTTGTGGGAGCCTCCGGAGATGGGGAGAGTCCTGGGAAACGCAGGCCAAGTTCTGAGTAGGGGGAGTCGCCACAGTTCCAGGGCGCAGCCAGACCCGCCGCCGTCTCGGCGAGCGCTCAGCAGCTTCGGCGCCCGGTGCCACTTCGCCACCTCTCGCGGTCCCCGGCCGCCTGTGCCCCTTTGCTGCGGACAGGGCAGCCGCCAGCCAGCTGTGCCCTGGAGCCGAGCCTGGCAGCACTGCTTCCTCCCTGGCCACACCGCTCCCAGTGACAGTTTCTTTTGTAGCTGATTCCCCCCTAGATCGCCGGTCCCTGCTCCTTTCACCCCTACGGGCACTTGCGTGTCGCCCCCTTTTTTACTTTTTTCCTTCACTCCCTCCCTTGCTGCTTTTTTCGCTGAAACAATTGCTGCTTCTGTTGCCTCTCAGAGAGGGTGCCGGTTTCTTCTCCCTTTTTTCCGACCTCATCAGCTTTTTTTGAAAAGAAAAAAATTGAGCGCTTTTTGAGTTGAAAAACCCGCCCCCATTTTAACGGCAGAGTTTTAAGGAGGCTCGGCGGAGTTGCAGCGCCGCGGAAGCGGGAAGGCCGGGCACCGCCCACGCCCCGCCCTCCGCCCTGCTGGCGCTCGCGCTCGCAGTCTAGCAGGCTCCGCCCTCCCGGCCCCGCGCACTCATTCCCGCCTCTAGCTCTCCACCTCCTCCCGTCAAGTCTCTTGCGCTGGCTCCCTCGCGCCGGCTCTCTCCCGCCGGCTAGGCGGCCTGTCCCCAGCTGGAGCGGGGTTCGGCCCCGCGAAGCCCGGCCTGCCCTTCTCCGGCGGGCGGGCTTGAGTCTGTGACGCGAACCCCCAGCTGCCCCAATTCCTACGGGCGCGAGGACAGGGGTTTGTTATTTAAGACGCTGTGGAGGGCGGCGGAGTCTTCGAGGCTCCGCAGCGCAGGCTGCGGGAAGGCGGAGAGCGAGCTGGCATAAAGGGAGTCGTTCTCCAGCGCTAGCGGGGCAGGTCGGCCAGCCTCTGTGCTCCCCCGCCAGGCTCGCAAAGTTCGGGCGGCCAGGCTTGCGGCTGCTGCTGCCTCCTCTAGGGCGCGCGCGCTCTGTAAACTCGGCCTCCTTCGCTGAGCCCTGGGCCTCGGCCTCGCACCTGCCAGATCCACGCCCGACGGCCGCGGTGGGCAGGGGTGGCCGCGAGGGTGGAGGGAAAAATCCGGACTGCCACTAAGCACAGTGCTCACAAAAAGCAAGTCTTGTATAGATTGAATTTTATGAAAACTTAAGACATGGCATAGATAAGAATGAACTCTGAAGCCTTAATCAAGGACTAGAAACTGCTAAATAGTCCTGTTATTAGAGAAAAAGGAGAAAAGCAATTAAATTTAAAGCAAAATTTAAAATAAGTCGTGTGAAGTGTTTTCTAACAAAGCTATTTCTTTGTTGCCGAAGTTCTCTCACTACTTAGAAATGGCTTGGTGTTTTGGGGGTGTGGGGTTGGGGAGGGTGTCTATATGTAAAGGAATGGTCTCTCTCCTAATCCTTTATTTAATCATCCGACACGAATTTCCAGTACTTTTAACTTCCTCTTTTAAAGTGAGATTAATTAACTATTGCTTTCTATATTTTTATACTCTTAAAAATATCCAACACGGTTGCATGATGCACCCAGTGGTCAAAATGAAACCAAGCAAAAAATGACAAGTCTAATTAGAACCGGACTTTGGCAAGCGGATCCTCGAGCAGTATCTGTACCCTTCTTGAAGTACACTGAGAGTGTTAGCAACAAAACACACCAGAAACATCTGGATAATCATCCAGCAGCAGATTGACTGGTAGGTAGAGGGAAAGTTGAAACTGGGAAGAATCTGGCAGTGTTTTCTTTAACGTAATTGTTGAGAAAAAAACTAGAACTCTTTTCTTAGGTAACTAAACGAGTTGTGAATCAAATGAGAACTACAAAAAAAGAAACTAACTCTCTTTTTCTTACATATATGTAGACGTTTCAAATAGAAACATTTAAGATTCCATTTATACCAGTAAGAAATAAATAATAATTTACTTTTGATTGTTCTGGGAACTGTGTAATCTTTTCATACAGCCAGGGGGTGTGAGGACATATTAGCACTGTTGGCTGATAAGAGAGAACTGGTATTAGTCCAATTTATGAAGGTTGCCTTCTAGCATTTATTATGGTTTCTTGCTTAGAGATAAATTGTAAAGAGGAAGAATCTTAAATTGTATGATTACATAAAGTACGGGTAAACGTGCTATAATTTTCATGAAATAAAGTACTTATTGCTGAACAACTAAGTAAAACTTATGATAATTTAAGATGTACACAGAGTTGTATTAAGATTTTTGGAGGCCCTAAGCACTGAAAAGATTTTGATGTTCTACCACCTCTTCCTCATATAGAAATAAAAAGAAAAATAACAACCCCAAAATAAGAGTAAAAAAGTCCAACAAAATTCTGATTTTTTTCCCATGATGGCTACTTCATTGGTTTTGCTGAGATATTAAATTATTTGGCAAAGTTTTTTTTTTTTTTTTTTTTTTTTTTTTTTTTTTTTTTTAAACAGTCTGGTTTTGCTGGTGCCCTAAAGCATATGCTTCATCTGCCTGTTGGGTAAACCAGAATTGGCAGTGCAGAGCTTAGGGTCTTAGTTCAGAAGGCATACATAAGTATTACACAGTAACCCCAATGCAAATCTAGTATTTATTGAGGGCTAGTTCACTAAAGCAGATTCAAGGGTATCCCTACCCTCAAGAAGGTTATATTCTAACATGGCTTACAAGAAAAATTCATAGTTAAGTTTCTACTATATTGAGAGTGGTGCTTTCTCTTTTAACATCGTAATGATAAGTACATCAAATACTGAAATACAGCCTTTATAGTTAGATATTAAATATTAACAGTCATGGAAACCTTGTGCTCCAGCAGTTCATAATCATTTAAGGAGACATAGAAATGGCTGGGCGTGGTGGCTCACGCCTATAATCCCAGCACTTTGGGAGGCCGAGGTGGGTGGATCACCTGAGGTCAGGAGTTTGAGACCAGCCTGGCCAACATGGTTAAACCCCAACTCCAATAAAAATACAAAAGTTTAGCTAGGTATGGTGGCTGGTGCCTGTAATCCCAGCTGCTCAGGAGGCTGAGGCAGGAGAATTGCTTGAACCTGGCAGGCAGTGGCAGCAGTGAGCAGAGATTGTGCCACTGCACTCCAGCCTGGGCGATGGATCAAGACTCCGTCTCAAAACAAAAAACAAAAAACATAGAAATGTGATTTAGTCAAATTATTCCGTGCTTTTCCCTCATTGACTCAAGTAGGTACAGTATCTGATTGATTAACTTTTGGAAATGTGTATGTGGTATTTACCATTTCTTTAACTGGTCTCAAAGTCTTCCTTTTTGTTGTATTTATAGATCATCTGAGGTGGAAAACAGACTGGGCACCCCCAGGCAGCCTTTTTTGTCACTTTATAATTGTGGCTTCAGCATTTTATTTCTGAGATTCAGTGTTTTTTTTTTTTATATAGGTACTTATTTATGAAAATTTTTTATTATTTTTATTTTATTTTATTTTTAAGACAGGTTCTCACTCTGTTGCTCAGGCTAGAGTGCAGTGGCTTGGTCATGGTCATGGTCATTGTTCACTGAAACCTTGACTTCCCAGGCCCAAGTGACCCTCCTACCTCAGCCTCCAGAGTAGCTGGGGCCACAGGCATGCTCCACCATGCCTAGATAATTTTTCTAATTTTGTGGAGATGGGGTCTTCCTATATTGGCCAGGCTTGAAAGTTCTTTCAAGAACAGGGAAAGACGGAGTCTTGCCCTGTCACCAGGCTGGAGTGCAATGGTGTGATCTTGGCTCACTGCAGTCTCCACCTCCGGGTTCAAGCCATTCTCCTGCCTCAGCCTCCTGAGTAGCTGGGATTACATGTGCCTGCCACCACACCCAGCTAATTTTTGTATTTTTAGTAGAGACGGGGTTTCACCATGTTGGCCAGGATGGTCTCCATCTCCTGACCTCATGATCTGCCCAACTCGGCTTCCCAAAGTGCTGGGATTACAGGTGTGAGCCACCGCGCCTGGCCTAAAGTTCTTCTTTAAAGTAAGAAGAAAAAAAGCCCAGTAAGCAACCCCAAAGCTGAAAAATAATAGCAATAATTAATATTTGTATAGTGTTTCATGGTTATAAAATATGTGTGTGTGTGTATATATATATATATATATTTTTTTTTTTTTTTTGAGACAGAGTCTTGCTCTGTCACCCAGGCAGAGTGCAGTGGCACGATCTCAGCTCACTGCAACCTCTGCCTCCTGGGTTCAAGCGATTATCCTGCCTCAGCCTCCTGAGTAGCTGGGATTACAGGTGTGCACCACCACACCCAGCTACATTTTGTATCTTTAGTAGAGACAGGGTTTCACCATGTTGGTCAGGCTGGTCTTGAACTCCTGACCTCGTGATCCACCCACCTCAGCCTCCCAAAGTGCTGGGATTACAGGTGTGAGCCACCGCGCCCAGCCAATGCATATATTAATCTTTACAACAATTCTGTGAAGTGACTATGATAATAATCCCCATATTTCAGGTGAGGGAATTGAGGCTGACAGAAATTGTGATTTAAAGTCAGTAAATAGTAGACATAGGATTTGAACTCAGTTCTTGGGGCTCCAAACCTTATACTTTTCCATTAGTTTAAGAGAGTCCAGGGTCAGCCACTAGTATCCTAAACAACATTAAATCACTAGATGAAATACATATGTGTAGTAGCATTAGTCTTCTCATGAATTACATTATAAGCAAGAAGTATTATTTAAGAAATTGGTTATCTTAACCGAAGAATCAAGGTTACCACTACCAGTAATAAGTCAAGTTGATAACACATAGCCCTGATATGATGTAACAAGGACATATCACCTCTGCGGTGTTTTACCCCAAATGCATAAACTCAGTGTAATTCTGAGAATACATTAGGCAATCCCAGATTGAGGGAGATTTTATAAAGTTCCTAACTCTTCAAAAGTGTCCACTGAGAAACTGTCACAGATTGGAAGAGGCTACTGAGACATGACAACTAAATGTAATGTATTATTGGACCATGGAACAAGAAAAGGACATTAGTGTAAAAATCCAAATAGAGCCTCTAGAATTTAACTAGTAGTATTTAGCAGTGTTAATTTCCTAGTTTTGATAGATGTACCATGTTAAATAAGATGGTAACATTAGAGAAAAATGGGCTAAAAGCATATAGGAACATGCTGTACTATCTTTGGAACTATTCTAAAATAATTTCAAATAAAAATTTAGTAAAATATAAATAGTATTTATTATTTATATTGGAAATAAGGATGATATAAAAGTTTCTCTTAAAAGAACATGGAGATTCTAGAAAAACATCTGTATTTAACTTAGGCTGAGCTCCAGGAACTCATACTGTGGGCCAACTATGAGAATAGATAAATTAAAATTACTTGTCTTTGCTGGTGCATGGACCAAATTTCTTTACATTTCTTTCTTTTGGTTTATGACACTTAACTGAAATTGTTTCTCTTAAGGATGGAATTCTGGAGAAGTAAAAAATGATTTTTTTCTCCTAATTCAGTATTTATTTTTCTTCCCTTCTCTTATCTGTAGTAGATAATTACTCTGGATGCTAGGTATCCAATCGGGAAGAGTTAGGCCATAGGGAAGAAACAGTGTCTTTGGGAACGGTATAAACTAAGCAGCATGGAAGGGAAATTGTACAGAGGCAACATGGTAACTGTTGGCAACATGGAAAGAGCACTAATTTGACCTAGTCTTGAATCCTAGGTTTGTCACTTTGTAGCATGACTTTGAGCAAATTCTTAACTTGCCAGAGCAGCTTTATATTCTGTAAAGTAGTAGTTGTAAACATTAAATGAGATAAAGTTTGTAATGTATCTGTACATATAGACTCCCAATAAAAATTAATAAATTCAAAAGCATTTACTATCTGTTATGTTCACAAGACTTTGCTATGTTTGCACTATGGCGAATATAAAAACACATGGCATAAAGCAGTTTATAATCTCAAACTTTCAACCTTTAGGGGAGATTAAACATACATATATGAAAACCATTAGAGAAAAAAATTACAGAATTTACTGGAGCACTAAGTTGTGTTGTAAAGATAGTAAAAGCAGTGATTAGAAAGGAGAAAGATCCTTATTGGCTTAAATTTTAGGAAAGGGGTGGTCCTGAGAAAAGCATTTAGGAATTGGTATACAGAGTAATAACTAATATGTTTGGAGAGTTTTAAGGTTTATAAGGAATTTTCACCAGCATTTTATCACCCAACATTCAAAATCACAAGTTTTTTATTTTAGAGATAAAGAAATAGAACCAGAGAGCCTTTGTTAAAGAGCCGAGTTAGAACTCAAACCACAATTATTGACTATTAAATGTATGTTAGTTTGATACCAATATTTTATATTTTCCATGCATTTTCATAATTGCTTTCTCGTTTATCAGAGGAAATAGTCCTGTGAGAAGCTGAACTCAGAGAGATTAACTGACTCATCCAAGTTCCCTCAGCTAATTATTTGGAAAAGCAGTACTAATATATGCCTGAATGTCTAGTGTGTTCATCCCATTGTTCTATATACCACATTGTTTTAATTTCCAGATGGAGAGAAACGAAAGAAAAAGGGAGCAACATGGGATTTGAATGGGTTCCGAGGTACACACGCATCATCACAGAGAAAAACCCTCAACTTTTTAGGACTGCATTAATCCTTGGCCATATAACTAGAAACAATTCACCTGCCTTATACTGAGGGTGGCCTATATGAATGGAGCAACTGAATTGCCACATTTATATTATTGGTGCTGTGTTTTGCCTCATGATTCACATTTGTGCTGACTTTTGGAATTACTTTTTTAAAAAATATTTATTTATTTATTTACTTTGAAACAGAGTTTCACTCTGTCACCGGACTGGGGTGCAGTGGTGTGCTCTTGGTTCACACTGCAACCTCTGCCTCCCGGGTTCAGGTGATTCTCCTGCCTCAGCCTCCCAAGTAGCTGGGACTACAGGCGCACGTCACCATGCCTGACTAATTTTTGTATTATTTTTATCAGAGATGGGATTTCACTATGTTGGCCAGGCTGGTCTCAACTCCTGACCTCAAGTGATCTGCCTGCCTTGGCCTCCCAAAGTGTTGAGATTACAGGCATGAGCCACTGCCCTGGCCATGGAATTATTTTCTTAGGGATGAAAATTAAGCAAGACATTTTGATTCATGTGACTATGGAGGGTTCTATTATCTAGCTAATTCTGGTCCAAACACAGATCAATACTTAAGAGTTGTAGGCCAGCCTATTTTCATTTAAGAAAACACACAGAACAAACTCAGATCATAATACAGTGCACTTTTTTATATTCAGTGAAACTGAACAATTAAGTCATATTTCTGATTTCACATGAATATATTCCCAGTTTATGGAGCCTAGGCCTTGCTGGGTGTGGTGGTATGGCTCACACCTGTAATCCCCACTCTCAGGAGGCTGAGGTGGGAGGATGGCTTGAGCACAGGAGTTGGAAGCCAGCCTGGGCAACATAGTGAGGCCCTGTCTCTAAAAAAGTAAATAAATAATACAAGTTTAAAAGATTCTTAAGGGAAGCCTAGGGCTTCATGCTATATGATGATTTCACTAGTTTTTATTTTAGCTCTATAGGATAAAATCACCAATCTTATTTCACATTTTCAAGCGTTTACATACTTTCCAAAGTAAGTAAATGCCCCATGACAATCCAAAAGCTGATATTTTCCCAAGTCAAGGACGAACAACTTCCACTGTCACACTCACTCTAACATGGATGACAATTACAAACTGTCACACTTCATTGAACATAGTCTTTGGCTGTTTTAGTTACAGAGCCTGTCAATTTCTGACTGTGGGTTGAAACTTTAAATAATTGGTGAATATTCCAAATTAGTTTCTCATAAAAATAAGTAGGCTGGGCGATGTGGCTCACGCCTGTAATCCCAGCACTTTGGGAGGTCGAGGAGGATCACGAGGACAGGAGTTCGAGACCTGCCTGGCCAACATACTGAAAAATACATAATTGCTCTAAAATACGTCTCTACTAAAAATACAAAAAAAAAAAAAAAAAAAAAAAAAAAAAAAAAAAAAAAACCTTAGCCGGGCGTGGTGGCGGGCGCCTCTAATCCCAGCTACTCCGGAGGCTGAGGCAGGAGAATCGCTTGAACCCAGAAGGCGGAGGTTGCAGTGAGCCGAGATCGCGCCACTGCACTCCAGCCCGGGTGACAGTGCAAGACTCCGCCTCCAACTAACTAACTAACCAACTAACTAACTAACTAACTATGTTCAAAGCTGGATTCAAGTTTTACCCCATTTGTAAGATGTCTCAGCTTAAAAAAAAAAAAAAAACAAATATAACTGCAGTAATAGAAAGGTTTTCCCCTTTTTCCCCCTTTGGAGCAACCCTATTAACTGAGGGTTGTTATTTCTCATAACTACCTTATCAATTTAAAAAAATGCTCCTCCTCTTCTCTGGGACGAGATTTTTACCTTTCTCAGCTTCCTCGTCTCTCCCATGTCTACCATGGCAGTCTGGTTACTTCTGGGTTATGGAGTCTGGGGATGCAGACGTCAGGGAGCTTGGGACTGGGTGTGGCAGTGTGGATTCGGTTTTGACAGGTTGAGCATGAGAGACTATATGAAGTTGTATTTTGGTGAAACATCGTAGAGAAAACGTATATTTCCGAAATACTGTTTGTTAGACGAGTTGTAAGCGTGTGTTCAGTTGGTTTGTGGGGCTGGTGTGTATTTATGAGACTAACCACGTGAGGTGCACAATCTGGTCCCCGCCTCAGCTAGGGGGAGGCGCTATCCCGAGGCCTTTGCTAAATCCAAACTGGAATAACCTGTTGCCAGACTTGAAGCTTCCGCAGCTGCAGGTTGCAGTCTCTGCAGCCAGCGCAGAGATCCTGGCCCGGTAGTCGCGCGCCCAGCGCTTGACAGGAGGGTGGTCACGTGGAAGCCGCAAAGCGGCGCTTTGCGACCTCGATGACAGGCAAAATGTGCGACAGCCGTGGCGCTGGCCAACCAGGGGCGGAGGCGGCGGCCAGGGAGGAAGCGGAGGAGGCGGAGGCGGCCGCGGCGTTCGCCCGCCCGCTCGCTCGCTCGGTTTCCCCGCCCCCGCCGGGCTTAACGCCGCTGAAGGTAGCCGGCTGCGCGCTGTCGCAACCTGCCCTCATCCTGGCCCGCGACTGTAAGACCGGACCCACATCCAGACCAGTCTCCCTGTCCCGGCTGCTGCGACGCGGGCTCCGCAGATTGCAGGCGGGCGGCCGGGGCGCCTGAAGGTTACCGAGTGCATGAGCGCCTAGCGCCTCCCGCGCTGCCCCGCCCGCTGGCCCGCCGGCCAGCCCGCCGGCTCGCCCGCCAGCCCGCCCGCCAGCCCCTCGGCGCCCGGCGGCGGCGGCGGCGGCGGCGACGGTCGCAGGAGGTACCGTCTCCCTCCCAGGTGCGCGCTTCGCTCCCGGAGCCGTGGAACTCGGCGGCCGCCATGGCGTCCAACATGGACCGGGAGATGATCCTGGCGGATTTTCAGGTGAAGTATCTGGCCCTTTTCCCCTCCCACTTCCAACCTCGTGGGTTTCCGGTGCCACAAGGGAGTCGTCTTCCCAGCGTTTGAACGCTGCAGTGGTGTGTGGTTTAGGCTTTTATACGGTGCGTGGCGTGTGTGTGTGTGTGGCGAGCTATGGAAAAACGTATAATTTATATGCTATCATGAGTGTGTAGAATGTGTTAAGTACGGGGTTGAATGGGGTTGGAGGTATTAATGACTTTTGGGTTACTATGTGTGTGGAATGTATGGTGTTTCCTGTATGGTGTAGGGGAACGTGTAGAATTTTTGTTTTAATTGGTGTGGGACCATTAAGCATGGGATGTTTTGGGTTCTATGGGGAGAGATGTATGGAGTGTGAGCGTGGAGCGTGTGGTGTTATGGGCGTGGTGTATTTATATTGTATTAAGGGAAGAGTAAAAAAGCAGAATGATGAGATGGCGAGGGTAATAGCAATGGGGTACTGAGGTCCTTTTCAAAGAGGAGTAAACATTTGAGACTTTGCCTAATGGAATCTTTGGAGGGTAAGAAGATAACGAGGAGACAGATAAGACTGTGTATTCCAGAGTATCTCTGCAATGAATTCACAAGTTTAATAAATTACCTCTTCATATTTGCGGATTCCCCTCCTCTACAGACTTGAATTGCTTGGTTGGTGTCCTTTCTCCAGGAATACTTTAAAGGATAAGTAAAGGCTGTTCTCTTAATAAACCCAGCTGTAGTGCCACTGACATGTAAGTATCTTAGGGAGGCCCTTTGAAAGTAGAACTGTATGCATTGTGAAAGACTTGGAGCTAGAACTAATGTCCTGTGAGCGCTACCTTTGCCTTTTGATGTTTGGTGAAGAAATTATTTTAGTAAGATATTTTTAGCCATTTTGGCATCAACTTAGAAGCTACTGTCAAGTATAGGCAGACTTTTCCCCCTTTAACACTCATCATTGCACAGGGTCTAACACTAGCATAGTAGGCAGTATTTTTCCTTACTGAAATTTTGTTGGGCTGTTCTCTCTCTCTCTCTGTGTTGTATTAAGTTCCTTATTTTTAAAAAATTAATTAATTTTTTTTTGAGACGGAGTCTTGCTCTGTCGCCCAGGCTGGAGTGCAGTGGCGTGATCTCTGCTCACTGCAAGCTCCGTCTCCCGGGTTCACACCATTCTCCTGCCTCAGCCTCATGAGTAGCTGGGACTACAGGCGTCTGCCACCACACCCGGCTAATTTTTTGTAATTTTAGTAGAGACAGGGTTTCACCCTGTTAGCCAGGATGGTCTCGATGTCCTGACCCGTGATCTGCCCTCCTCAGCCTCCCAAACTGCTGGGATTACAGGCGTGAGCCACTGCGCCCGGCCCTTGTTTTTACAAATTAACGTTCAGATAACCATTTTCAGAGTTTGCTGTTTTGGTTACCCAGTGGAATCTGATATACAGGTATTAGGAATATGCATATATCTACACTTTGATTAAACCATAACCTCTAAACTAATAAAGGAGGGTCCTTAAAAGTTGACCATAAGATTTTGATGTTTTGTAGGTTTAGGATTAGCCTCAGGCTTTTTGCCTGCCTAAATTTAAAAAAATTTTTCAATTAATTAGATTTTTTAGAGATGGGCCTCGCCATGTTGCCCAGGCTGGTCTTGAACTCCTGGGCTCAAGTGACCTACCCGCCTCAGTCTCTGAAAGTGCTGGGATTACAGGTGTAAGCTGCCACACCCAGCCCTGCCTAAGTTTTTCATCACTGTCTTTTTGTTTTGTTTTTGTTCTCCAGTTCTATCTTTTATCTAATGTGGAATGCACTGTTTGAAAAAGGACTCTATATTTCTAGGTGTAGTTTTACCGTGTTACAAAATTGTCTTCTGATTTCCCTTTATAAGGTAATTATAACTTTGTTTTGATTTTGCCTTTTTATCTCTAATAACTTGCATCTGCTTTCTATTTTTTGTGTGTGACAATTATTATGCTTAACCGTTAACCTTATATTGGCTAAAGGACAGGAAATTTAGGCTTCTTGTACTCAGGCAAAGCAAGATTTTCCAGGGATTTTGGTTTGGAAATGAAAATGATAATTTCGATCACATTAATAAGATGGGGATAAGTTTTTCTCTTCAGACCAATGGTAATGCTATACACAATTGTTTAAAAATGGGGAAAATGGAATAGCATCTGCAGTGAACAATTGTTTGCCTAATAATTTTATGTTGTCAAATAGGTAAAACAATGTTAATTGATAGAAGAAAAAATTATTTGGAAAACTACACACATTAAACACATTAGCCATTTGTGTGTTTAGGAACCTGGAGTCCTCTTACAAATGATGGTCTTAGTAAAAAATGATTTTTTTTCCTGTTTTTTCATATTATTTAAATTTTTATAGGATTAACTTAAAAGTAAACATTTATTCAGTTATAAGAAAACCAGGTAATTTATTTATTTACTTACTTATTTTTTCTGAGACGGAGTTTCACTCTTGTTGCCCAGGCTGGAGTGCAATGGTGTGATGTCGGCTCACTGCAACCTTCGCCTCCCAGGTTCAAGTGATTCTCCTGCCTCAGCCTCCTAAGTAGCTGGGATTACGGGCATGCACCACCATGATCAACTAATTTTTTATTTTTAGTAGAGACGGGGTTTCTCCATGTTGGTCAGGGTGGTTTCAAACTCCTGACCTCCTCACCTGCCTAGGCCTCCCAAAGTGCTGGGATTACAGGCATGAGCCACCACACCTGGCCTCAAGTAATTTATTTTAAGGATTGCAGCTTAAGACTTGGCATATGGATACTTGGATGACACTGGTTTCTTCTGTAACTGGGCAAATCAATTTCCTTACCAAAAGTGAATATGGTAAAATTACATGTTTATATCATATGATTGTGAGACTCAGTAATAGTTTGAGAGCTCAGTATTGTCTTTGTAGAAAAGACATAATTTCTAAATTATGATTAGAATTTTCATAATTTTCATAATTTCATAATTTCATAATTTTGATTAGAATTCGAAAATGAATCACATTTTGATCATTGCTAGATACTGTGTCTAAATGTGGAAAAACCTTTGAAAAGGATTTTTGTATTTTTTTCTTTGACTATTTCAAGTCAATAGAGAAAAGAATTCTGTTGAAATCAGTGAAGTGGTGATAAGTAGTGGGTGGAATATTACAGCTCAGACTTAATGGGATAGATTTGGAATATTATAGATGGGTGAATTTATTACAAAGCAAATATTACTCCAAATTGTCCTCTAAGAAAATCCTCCCCCAATCTGTTAATGAAAAAAAAAATAATTGTGGTACAATCTTTATAAAATTTACCATTTTAGCCATTTTAAAGTCTACAGTTCACTGGCATTAAGTACATTCATTTTGCTTTGCTACTATCACCACCATCCATCTCCAGAAAGCTTTTCATCTTGCAAATCTGTTATCATACTTATTTAACAATAAGTCCTTGTATCCCTCTCTCCTCAGCCCCTGGCAACCACCATCCTACTTTCTATCTCTGAATTCGACTATTCTATTAATAGGTACCTCATATAAGTGGAACATACAGTATTTGCCCTTTTTCGTGACTGGCTTATTTCACTTAGCATAATGTGCCCAAGATTCATACATGTTAGCATGCGTCAGGATTTTATTTCTTTTAAAGGCTAAATAATGTTCCATTGTGTGTATATACCATATTTTGCTTATTCTTTCACCTTCCATGGACATTTAGGTTGTTTCTACCTTGTAGTTTTGTGAATCATACTGCTATAAACATTGGTATACAGATTGATGTTCCAGCTTCTGCTTTCAATTCTTTTGCATATATACCCAGAAGTTAAATTGCTGGATCACATAGTCATTCTATTTTTAATTTTTTGAGGAACTGTCATAATGTTTTCTACAGTGGCTTCACCACCAAAATTTTGAATGGAGAGAATGTCAGCATCCTATTTAATAAGTTATTTTAAAAATAAGATTTAGAGCTGGGCATGGTGGCTTACGCCTGTAATCCCAGCACTTTGGGAGGCCGAGGTGGGCGGATCATGAGGGCAGGAGATTGAGACCATCCTGGCTAACATGATGAAATCCCGTCTCTACAAAAATACAAAAAATTAGCTGGGCATGGTGGCAGGGAATGGTGTGAACCCGGGAGGCGGAGCTTGCAGTGACCCTAGACCGTACCACTGCACTCCAGCCTGGGCGACAAAGCAAGACTCCATATCAAAAAAAAAAAAAAAAATCAGATCTGAGCAAATGAATTTAGAATTTGGAATATTCGACCAAAAATCAGTTTTACATGTACATAGTGTTAACATTGTATGTTACTGATAAAGGAATGACTAGAGTAGTACACCCACAGTTCTTGCTGGCTAGAGCCAGAAGGGGGTGTAAAGGAATTTCCTGGGTTTAAAAAAGCAGGCAGCGTTGATGAATCATGACTTTCCCCCTTACCCCCCTTACTTGTTTTGTAACAAAGAGATGCATTCAGGTGAAAGTTTCAAGTCTTTTAGTAACTATAGAATAACGGTTCTTTTTGTAATTGTAGAATTCTTTAACTTTTTTTTAGGTTGAAGTAGAGAACATGGATCATTTGGTCTCAAACAAACTTTTGAGACCCTATTTGGTTTGCTTACATATGTGAAAATAGTTATTCAAATAATTGCAATTGCTATCAAATAATTTCAATAATATCAGTTACTTCTTTTGGTCTAGAGTCTTCTCCTCCTTAATCTCTTTTTTTTGGTGAGACAGGGTCTCACTCTGTCACCCAGGCTGGAGTGCAATGGAGTGATCACTGTGGGTTTGAACTTCTGGGCTCAAGTGATCCTCTCACCTCATCTTCCTGAGTAGGTGGGACTACAGATGTGTGCCACCAAGCCTGGCTAATTAAAAACAAATGTTTAAGCCAGGCATGGTGGCTCACACCTGTAATTTCAGCACCTTGGGAGGCCGAGGCAGGCGGATCACTTGAGGTCAGGAGTTCAAGACCAGCCTGACCAAGATGGTGAAACCTTGTCTGTTCTAAAAACACACACAAAAATTAGCTGGGCATGGTGGCTGGTGCCTGTAATCCCAGCTATGGGAGTTTGAGGCAGGAGAATCACTTGAACCTGGGAGGTGGAGGTTTCAGTGAGCCAAGATCATTTCACCTCACTCCAGCCTGGGTGACAGAGTAAGACTCTGTCTCAAAAAAAAATCAATTTTTTTTTTTTTTTTTTTAAAATTTTTAGAAACAGGGTCTTTTTATGTTGTCCAAGCTGGTCTTGAACTGGCCTTGAGTGATCCTTCTGCCTCGGCTTCCAGAGTGCTGAAAGTATAAGCATGAGCCACCACACTTGGCCTGGTGTTACCTGTTTTTGTATTTATGTTTCTCTGTTGCTGTTAATACAGAGGCAGACATCATAGCTGTACTCAAGTGAAGAAAGAAAAAGAACAACTCTCACTAGTAGTAATATTTGTTTTAGACTTTCTGAGAAGCCCTATCTGCCTTGCTGAAAAAGTATTCTTGGCCAGGCATGGTGGCTCACGCCTGTAATCCCAGCACTTTGGGAGGCCGAGGTGGGTGGATCATGAGGTCAGGAGATCGAGACCATCCTGGCTAACAGGGTGAAACCCCGTCTCTGCTAAAAAACAAAAAATTAGCCAGGCGTGGTGGCAGGCGCCTGTAGTTCTAGCTACTCGGTAGGCTGAGGCAGGAGAATGGTGTGAACCCGGGAGGCGGAGCTTGTGGTGAGCCTAGATCACGCCACTGCACTCCAGCCTGGGCGACAGAGCGAGACTCCATCTCAAAAAAAAAAAAGTATTCTTTCTGGATTTAGTTCCATTGGTCATAGATTAAGAGTCCCTTTATTTCTTCTCTAATTTGGCATTGATTTGATGTTATTTTCAGTTATGTTTTCTGTACCACACAAATGTGCTTTTGTTTCTCACCTCTAGTCTTTCCAGCTAATAATACTTTTTGCTGCCTAAATTGCTTTATGAATTTTCTTTTCTTTTCTTTTTTTTTTGAGATGGAGTTTCGCTTTTGTTTCCCAGGCTGGAGTGTAGTGGCGCGATCTTGGCTCACTGCAACCTCCGCCTCTTGGGTTCAAGCGATTCTCCTCCCTCAGCCTCCCAAGTAGCTGGGATTACTGGTGAGAGCTGGGATTACTGGGATTACTGGCGAGATATGGCCAGCTAATTTTTGTACTTTTAGTAGAGATGGGGTTTCGCCATCTTGGCCAGGCTGGTCCCAAACTCCTCACCTCAGTTGATCCACCCACCTTGGCTTCCCAAAGTGCTGGGATTACAGGCGTGAACCTCCACGTCTGGCCAAATTTTCTTGTATTGGGTTATCACCATGGGTCTTTGAAACTTTTCTTTGCATATGAGCTTCTCTTTGAAGTATGGACTTTTCTGTTGCATACTGGTAAGTCACTTATGTTGAGTGACACATAAGTAGTGTCTGTCCCTTTATAACATTTTCTCTTTCTAAATGAAGTTGTGAATCTCACTTCTTTCTTTTTTAGTTTGACACAGAGAAATATCATCTACAAAAGACAATACCAGACTGTGTGAGCAGAAATGGTATTGATCCAAACAGATATCTTTTGTGATGTTGCGGATTAGGGACCAAACTAAGTATCCATGAAACATCATATTTCATTCCTGGGAGCAAGTAATCTTGTTACCTGTCCTTTCTTTCCTTTCTCCTCTGCCCTGTTTATTTATTAGAGAGACAAATCATGTTGTTTTAGTATTTGGGTTGTAGGTCATTGGGAAAATAAGGTTTTCGCATGTAGAATAAAGTTTAATGGTTAGCGGTTAAGGACATGGACTTTGGATTCAGACCACTTGTATTTAAATCACAGCCCTACCACTGACTCTTCAGGTGATCTTTGACAAATCACTTCACACCCCTCTGCCTCAGTTTCCCCATATGAAAAATAAGTTAGCATATGTAAAGTGATTAGAAAAGGTGTCTGACATAGAAAGTGTTCAATAAATTTTAGCTGTTTTTTTTTTTTTTTGGGACAGTTTTAAGGTATGTACTTGTTCTCTATAGGGAACTTCAGAGATCATCTGTTTGAAGCTTATCAGTTTTCCCTTTGTGGAAATTGAGACCCAGAAAAGAGAAGTGACTTGTACAAGGTCATAGGTTGGTTTGAAACAATGTTTGTTTGTTTGTTTGAGACAGGGTCTCATTTGGCCACCCAGGCTGGAGTGCAGTGGTGTGATCTTGGCTCAGTGCAACCTCCATCTCTCAGGTTCAAGCAGTTCTCTTGCCTTAGCCTCCTCAGTAGCTGGAATTACAGGCATGTGCCACCACCCCCAGCTAATTAAAAAAATATTTTTAGTAGAGATGGGTTTCACCATGTTGGCCAGGCTGGTCTTGAACTCCTGACTTCAAGTGATCCGCCCGCCTCGGCCTTCCAAAGTGCTGGGATTTCAGGTGTGAGCCACTTTGCCTGGCTGAAACAAATATTTTATAAAGGCACATATAAGAGTGTTCATTTTCTAGCTAATGTGTCAGCTTGGAGTTCTTGGAGAAAACAAAACCTGCTCTTTAGCAATTTCTCCAAATGAGGAAACTTACATATAAAATAAATTAACAGTGCCTGGCTATCATGTAGTAGACCCTCGGGAAGGAAGGAAGGAAGAGAAAGGTGGCACTTTGTCTATTCCTTGTTTACCGTTTAGTGCCATGCTTCTGTGTTCACAGGTGTTCAGAAGCCTTGGAATGCACATAGTGTCTCTAGATTAGCTGAGCGTGATTGAGTTGATGCCTGTTGTTTGCTTGACTGGTTTTATGGACCTTGTAGATCAGGGGTCAGCAAACTATATCTTGCAGGCCAGCTGCCTGTTTTTATAAATAAGAATTTATTTCAGCACAGCCATACCCCTTCATTTGCCTTTATCTGTGGTGGTTTTCTTGCTACAGTGACAGAGATGAGTAGTTGAGACGGAGATTTTAATGGCCTTACAAGCCTAAAATATTTACTGTCTGGGCATTTAAGGTAAAGTTATTTCCCTCCTCTCCCCATGAAACCAGTACTTTTCTAGGTTTTAGTAAATTCAGAGGGCTGGTATGTTTGAATGCCTGCTAGGTGGCAATATGTGGTTACACCTCCATAAGGGGCAGTTGTTAGAGCATTGTACTTAGGTAGACTGGCTGTAGCTATGGTTTTTTTGTTTTGTTTTAGGTTTTCTAAGCTGTGGTTCTTTGAGAAAGTCATTTACCCTTTATGGACTTCATTTATTCAGTCTATAAAATGGTGATCTGGGACGGGTGTGGTGGTTCCCACCTGTATTCCCAGCACTTTGGGAAGAAGAGGCAGGGGGATCACTTGAGGCCAGGAGTTTGAGATCAGCTTGGGCAACATAACAAAATCCTGTTTCTACAAAACAGGATTTTTTTTTTAATTAGCTGGATGTGGTAGCATGTGCCTGTAGTCCTAGCTACTCAGGAGGCTGAGGTAAGGTGATGTGATTGCACCACTGCACACCAGCCTGGGTGGGTGACAGAGAGACCCTGTCTGGAAAAAAAAGAATGGTAATCTGTGTAGAGCCATATACCTGTAAGCAGAAGACTGGACTAGGTCGGGCCAAATAGAATCCAGAGAATCACTTGGCAGCAGTGGGACTGAGGACAATCAATTGTAATTCAGATAACTGACCTAGATTAGGGGTCAGAAGATTACAGCCCGAGGGCCAAACCACCACCTTTTTTTGTAAATAAAGTCTTATTGGAATATAGTCATGCATGTATGTTTACATGTTGTCTCTGGTTATTTTTGTCCTTAATAGCAGAGTTGAGTAGTTGACTGCATGTCCTGCAAAGCCTAAAATGTTTACCGTGCTCCTTTTAGGAGAGTTTGCTGATCCTTGATCTAGATCAGTGGTTTTCAACCAAGGGTGGTTTCTGTCCCCCAGGGGACATTGGGCAATGTCTGGAAACACTTGGGTTGTCACAGCTTTGGGCTGCTACTGGCATTTAGTGCACAGAAGCAAAGGATGCTGCTACACATTCTGTAATGCACAGGTATCCACTGATAGTAAAGAATTTTCTGGCTCAAAATGTTGACAGTATTTATTGGAGAATCCTGATTTAAACCAATGGTTCTCAAACTTTAGTTTGCATGAGAGTAATTTGGAGGGCTTGTTAAACCATAGGTTGCTGGATCCCCACCTCAGAGTCTCTGACTCAGTGGGTCTGGTGTAGGGTCTGCAAATTTGCATTTTTTACCAGGTTTGCTGGTTATGCCAATGCTTCTGATCCAAGGACTACACTTAAGAATTGCTGAGCTAGACGACTTTTGAAATTCCATCCATTTCTATGATTCTTTGATTTTGTGATCTTAAGTACTGTTCCATTTCTACGACTTAGCAAAATGGTTTTATGATATGGTTTGGATGTTTGTCCCTTCCAAATCTTACATTGAAATGCGACCTCCTAAGTTGGTGGTGGGTCCTAGAGGTAGGTATTGGATCATGGGGGTGGATCCCTCATAAATGGCTTAGCATCATCCCCATGGTGATGAGTGAATTCTTGCTCAGTTAGTTCATGTGAGATCTGATTGTTTAGGAGTCTGGGGCCGAGTGTGGTGTCTCACGCCTGTAATCTCAGCACTTTGGGAGGCCAAGGCGGGTGGATCACTTGAGGTCAGGAGTTTGAGACCAGCCTGGCCAACATGGCGAGACCCCACCTCTACTAAAAATACACCAGGCGTAGCGGCGTGCACCTGTAGTCCCAGCTACTTGGGAGGCTGAGGCATGAGAATCACTTGAACCTGGGAGGCAGAGGTTGCAGTGAGCTGAAATCGTGCCACTGCAGTCCAGCCTGGGCAACAGAGCAAGACTCTGCCTCAAAAAAAAAAAAAAAAAAAAAAAAAAAAAAGAAAAGAAAAATAAATAAGAGTCTGAGATCTTCACCCTTTTCTCTCTCTCTGGCTCCCTCTCTCGCCATGTGATAGTCTGGCTTGACTGTGAGAGGCTGTCTCCTGCTTTGCCTTATACCATGATTGTAAGCTCCCTGAGGCCCTCTCCAGAAGCTAGCAGATGCTGGCACCGTGTTTTCTGTATAACTTGAGAACCATGAGCCAACAAACCTCTTTTCTAAATAAATTACCCAGCCTCAGATTTTTTTTATAGCAACACAAGAATGGACTAACAGAGAATATTTCAGTATACTGATGCTTGATGCTTAGGCTGTTTCATGACTCCATGTTTTTGGATCCTTACTTTTCATGTTCCTTTGGAAAGTTTCTATTTCTCTTTCAAAAACCACCTCCTACCTTTTGCTTGTAACATTCATACCTTGTACCCAGTTAGGGTTAATAGTTTCTTGTGTATTGTGTACGTATCTCTTCTTTTGAGTCTTATGTTAGATTGTCAGTGATCAATTTACATGTTTCTTTCTCCTACTGTCAGCTCTGAGAGGGGAGCAACTGTCTGGATTTTAACCATCTGTTTCTACAGTATCTAGTGAAAGGTGCTCAGCGACTATTTACTGAAGGAATATTCTTAGTTTAGGCTGTTATGGTGCAAATGGAATAGAATTGTAAATTTTTATGTATTTTTGATATCTGTCATTGGCATGATTTTGAATAATAAAATCTGTCCTTGGGAAAATAAAGATTTGACTAAATCAAGGGTTATAACTTTAAAGTGACGCATATACAGAGAAGTACAAAACACTTCTGCTCTTGTTCAGCTTTTATTGAGGGGCTCAATAAGATGTGGTAAAATATAGGCCTTGAGGCCAAGAACTTTGTAAATATTGAATGCTGCTACTGAATTTGCTGTTTTATTCACTCTTCCTGATTGTAATTTCACTCTCAAATGGTTTTTAAGGCATACATTTTATTTTCAAGTCAAAATTGTTCACCATATTAAATCCCTAGTCATTGACTTAAGGTGAGATAATTTTTTTGAGATAATTTCAAAAAGCTGTCTGGTAAAATTAACAGAATAATTACACCTGGCTTTATATTTACTTGTGGTTATGGGGAATAATAGAGATAAGAAGAATGAGATGTCAGATTGTGGTAAAGGAAGAAGGAAGAGTTTTCAGATTATGTGCACCTTAATGGCTTTCAGGTTGGGTTTGAGTCACCTAGTTTTTCTCTTTGTAGTTGGTCCTGGCTCCCTGGATTCTTTAATGATTGAGCTATAATAGAAGAGTGTTAGTAGAGGAAAGCTTCTTCTCTTTTGCCCTCCCCATCCTCTTTTTCCCTAAAGGAAAGTAGTGGTTGAATTTGTTTTTTAAAATCAATTTTAGATGTATCCTTTCTTTAATAGGGAAGGAGTAATAACATTAACTTCTAGCTTTTGATTATTTTGTATATGTCAGGTACTATGCTAGGCTCTTAACATCTAATCTTTACAGTGATCTTTTATTGGGTTATAGTGATATGGTTCTCCATGCATGGTTTCTGTATATCTTCTCACCAGAGGCACTGAATGCCTTTGTTTCTATCTTTCCAAAGATTTTTGTACTCTGATCAGCCTTGAAAGGCAGAGATAATGTCTCCCTCTTGGGTGAATGGAGGTAGACATACTTCCCCCTATAAAAGATTTGGATTCTTTAGGCTGTGAGTTCCTCTTCTGTATTGCATTCCACTGCATGTGCAGGTATCACGTGGCCTATTTTGTGTTGCCCTATAGGAAATGGGACTGGAGAACCAGCACAAGAACATGCTGATACTTTGACTACTAATATTGCTGTGAATCATAAAGTTCATTGTCTCTGACCTGGGAGTCAATGTCTTCTGCCAGCATCCATGAAACTGGCAGACTAAGTTGTTAGCTTGCTAGTAGGATAAAACTCAGATCCTTTAGTTTTTAAGTTTTGGCAGCAAGGATGGATGTTGGCAGACACATGACATTCTGGAAGAAAGATGAGGGTGTCTTCATCAGTTGGTTAACAGAATTTGAGGGAGGTCCTTGGGAATTGGTAGAAACATGTTGACCAAATTAAGTGGTTCTCTACTTCATTGCCTGTTAATGATAAGATATTGGGGAAGTGGTTACAGACTGAGTTCCAGGACGTAGGTTCAAAGACAGCTGCCTGAACATTCCTCCTGTTGTTGCCAACTCTCCTTTGGGTGGGGAGGATATTTTTCACCAATCTGGAGGTCACCCTCAAATCCTCCCCAGTGTAACAACTGGGGAGATGTGTCCTGGTTGGGCAAAATCTTCTGTTCCCTTTCAGACAAGAGTTACAGATGTATGTGTACCTACACTGAGTGTGAAAGGAGGCAAATTTCTAACTTATGTGGGCAGAAAAAAAGTTGTTAGAATTTCGCTTTGCCTGAGAGATGGAGTGTATAATGTCTTATGGCTCAGCCCCTCTGGAGGAAACTTTAATTCCCACTTTACTGTCTGAAGCAAAGCCATCGGCTCAGTGGGGTCATTGATTCATAGAGGTTTCACCTTAAACCTGCTCCTGGTTTGCTGATGGTTTAGTCAAGCTGAAAGCTTACTGTGTCTGCTTGACTTCTAGGGCTGTTCAACCACTGTACTAGCTATGCAGACTGATAATGGATGTGATTGCTCTGTTCTCTGGACAGAACTCAAGGCTTTTTTTTTTCAAGGCTTTCTCGTAGCTCTGATTGGTACTCTCCTTGATGAAACTTGTTATATTTCTACTGACCTTTGCCTGTTGCTAATGGCCTAGCTCTTTGGTCTGCCACTTGGAAAGCTATAGACTGGCAAGTTAAAGACAGCTTTTGTTAAAGCTGTGAACTATGAAAACAAATTATACTTGCTGATCAAACCATCTGGATCACTCATCTAGATGCCCTTAGTAAGGGCCTATCTTCTGATGAAGCCCACTGGAATCAAGCTTCTGATTGAGTGTACACTGCCCAGAGCCATGTTCATTATATTGGATGTGATGAATATCAACCATCATAAACTGGACACAAAGCAAAGGACTGTGACACAGAGCCATTACATGCCAGACTTGTGCCTCTTGCTAAAAGTTTAACCGTTTGTCACATGATGAGAGAAGCCGGTGGCATGAGATGTGGCTCCTTGCTCCTGGCAGGTTGAATACATTGGACCTTTGACCTCCCTCTCATAGCCAACTTCCTATCAGTGGTGCCTCACTGCTGTTGACATTTTTTTGTGGTTTTGATGTTGCTGTTCTAGTCCAATCAGCTGGCTCTGGCCACACCATCGTAACCCTAGAAACCAATCTGTGTTATGCTTTTGACTTTCTGGACTGTTTGCAGTGTACAGTAGTGCACCTTTTATCGTACAAGCCACTCAGCAGTGAACTGATTGTCAAGGTATTTGATGCTTCCATGCTCCCTACCGTTCGTAGGCATCTGGTATGTGGATAAACATTAAATATTGGAACAGCTTCTTCAAAAATTGACTCAACAATTCCTGATTCTACATCCTCCACCTCCCCTTGATTCACACACCTTACTTAGAAAGCCAATTTTGCCACTGCTTGTAGCTGTCCCCAGAAAAGGATCATCTCATCTTGATCACTCCTGAGTAATGATCAAAATGGAAGGGGTGGGAGGTTATATAGCCCTATTTTGAGAATTCAGGATTCCACCCTGACCAATTTAGGCGTGATGTTTCTTCCCCCCCCCCCCCAGTAACAAACCAAGACCAGCCTGGTTGGCATCTATCTTCTATGTGGCAGCTAGGCCAAAAGATGGCTTAAGGAATTCATAATTATTGTTCAGTTACCTGGATTCTCTTGTTGCATTAATATTATTCTAGGTCATCAGGATAGTCACTATTTGGTTAAGTATACTGCTTGCTGGGTCCCTGTATGGTAGACAGTGTGGGCCATAATAGGTTTCTGTAGGTTTTATACAAATTCCCTTGACCCTCTTGTGCCTGACATTTCCAGATGAAAGGTCTGGGTGTTGTGAGTAAAAGATGACTGGGAAAAAGATAAAGTTATAGCTACTGGAATGGGACATACTGATTTTGTAGCAATGGACAGAGAGCAGCAATCCTGACACTTGGTGGAGGGACCACCTTAGACCCCAGGAGGTTTAGAGAAGGGAAGGACATTAATGTTCATTTTCTTTCAGAATCACCCTTGAAGCCTTCCTCATAAAGGAAAACACTCTGGTGCAGCTCCTCCAAACTGTTGCTGTCACATTAAGTTTAGCTGACTGCTGGGTCTGCCGTCCCCCATGGCTCTGATCATGATTTGTCATTCCCTGTAAACTTACTGGGAAGTCTACTGAAAACAGCAGTGGTTGGCTCCAGGTCATGTACCTTCCATACAAAACACCTGCAAACACTTCTTTACTCCCATCTCATCAACTTCACTCGGATTCTGTGGGATAGATTTTGGCCACCTGGATTATGGCCTGGACAAATGGGACAGATTGGACTGACTGCCATCATTCAGACCTTTCAAAAACAAGGACTAGACTCAATGTTTTGAACTGAACGGGGTGGGAACCTTGTGCTGGGACACAATTTGACAATGCCTCCTTGGCTGATGTAGGTTCTCCTTGGAAAGACCTAGTGATTCTAAACAACCCTCTCTTTTCCGGTGTACCATGTGTGTCCTTGGGACTGTACTTCTTTTGTGTAACCCAGGTATTAGCTTATCTCCCTTCTAGAAACATGGACCTTCCTCTACCTTTGAATGTTTAAGGAAACACCATTAAATCTTTTAGCCTTTAGATAACTGTGGAGATCTCTCTAAAATGAGGCCATCCTTGCTTGCTTGGGGAAGCTTCCTGGAATGATAACTGATTTGTTATTTAGGCACACCCTGTGAACAATTATCTCTCTAAGGGGAGTCATTCAATTAGACTAGGCAGTGCAAAATTCATTCCTGACTTTTTTTTTTTTTTTTTTTTTTTTGAGACGGAGTCTCGCGCTGCCGCCCAGGCTGGAGTGCAGTGGCCGGATCTCAGCTCACTGCAGGCTCCGCCTCCCGGGTTCACGCAATTCTCCTGCCTCAGCCTCCCGAGTAGCTGGGACTACAGGCGCCCGCCACCGCGCCCGGCTAGTTTTTTGTATTTTTTAGTAGAGACGGGGTTTCACCGTGTCAGCCAGGATGGTCTCGATCTCCTGACCTCGTGATCCGCCCGCCTCGGCCTCCCAAAGTGCTGGGATTACAGGCTTGAGCCACCGCGCCCGGCCTCATTCCTGACTTTTTAACTGAAGTAACCAATGACAACACCTTGGCCCTGGAAGGCATTAAGGTCAGCCTCAATTCACTGACCAGAGTTCTTAGGGATGATAAAATTGCCCTGGACTTTTTTCTTGTGAGCCAAGGCAGAGTCTGTACAATTACTAATATATCTTATTGTTCCTAGATTAATACCTTAGGCCAAATGGAAAGGTCAATACAGACAGAAAGCTACTTGACTTTCTGAGGTAGACCCTGATGGCTTATGGGATTTCATCTTATTTGGGTGTGGGATTCTAAGAAACATGGTTGAAATCAGTTCTGAAAATTGACCTCATCCTGCTGCTTGGAGTCTTGTTGATAGTAGCCTTAATTAAATGATGTATGATATCGATTGATTAGATTTAGTTCAACCCTCTGTCTGTTGGATTAATCAGAGTGCCTGATAGTGGCATACTTGTGAGAAAATTATCAGCCGCCAAGATGGTTAGAAATGAGGAGTGGATGTTGTTGGGACACAATTCTCTATGTCTTATGTTTCTGCACATCTTATGAATAGGGTACTGATTCTTCTAGGTTTTCTTCTCAAGGATGTTATATTGCTACCAGCCTAGATAGTGTTTCCCCAAAGGGCTCGTTGCTTACACTCTGAAGGTAAAGATGCTTTCTCCCTCCACAGCAAAGGACAGGTATGCTTACAGTCCATTATAAAAGATTCACATTCCCTAAGCTCAGGGTTCCTCTCCTGTAATGCAATCCATGGTGTATGGCCCACTCTGTGTCACCCTATGGAAAATTGGCCTTGGGAATTGGTGTAAAAATTGCTGATACTCTGTTAAAAAAAAAAAAAAAAAAGCTAAAACTCTGGCTGCTGTTATTGTTGTGAGGAATAAAGTGCTTGTCTTAGGAGTCCTGTATCTTCCTCCAATATCCATGAAATTGTAACAGGACAGGTTGTTAGCTTGCCAGTAAGTAGGGTGGATTCTTAGCTTTTTTGTAGTTGTTACCACCCTGCAAGGTAGGTAATCCCTCATTTTGCATATTGATCTTAGAGGTAGTAATTATAATAACTACAACTAACGTTTATTGAAAGTTTCCTTCCCTTCTCTTCCCTTTCCCTCCCCTCCCCTTCCTTAAAATACAGTGTAGTTTACAACAGAGTTCACATGTGATGTGGTGCAGTGGCACCATCACGGCTTACTACACCTGGCTAATTTGTGTGTACATATATATACACTTTTTGTAGAGATGGAGTTTCACTATATGGCCCAGGCTGGTCTCAAACTCCTGGGCTGAAGTGATCTGCCCACTTCGGCCACTCAAAGTATTGGCATTACAGGCGTGGGTCACCGCATCTGGCCTGAATGTTTTCTTTCTATTGGGCTCTGTGATAACTGTTTCATTTGCATTGTCTCATCTAATTGTTATATGCCATCTAATTTGTAATAGCCATTGTTATTATTTCTATATAAAGATGGAGAATATGGAGGGGTAAAGAGGTTGAGTAAGTATCTAATGACAGATAGTAACAAGGGTGGGATTGGAACTCAGATTTGTTCGACTACAAAGTAAAATGTATGTATGATCTTGTATATCCACATTTGCTCAAATGGGTATGCTAGGCAGTACTCAACAGCAATTTACTGGAATAATAAAAAAAAACATGGTTTTAAGAAATATTAAAAATCATTTTCACAAAGTATATATAAAATTTACATGAATTTTAAATAGAAAATGAGATTTCAAAGACATTGTAAGAAGGTAGCTTGCTTCTCTTTGGGCCCAATGGGGAAACATGTTTTCCTCCAATGAGGGAACGTATTTCCCTTCTGTCGTTATGCCCACAGTTGTGGAAGAATTTAATAAGTACTGAACTTTACCACATTGTCTTTTTTAGAGCAAATCCAAATGCATCCAAACTGGGCTCAGTGGCTCATGCCTATAATCCCAGCACTTTGGAGGCCAAAGTGGGAGGATCGAATGAGCCCAGGAGTTCAGTATTGCCTGGGCAATATAGTGAGATCTTGTCTCTACAAAAAACTTGAAAAATTAGCTGAGACCTGGCATAGTGGCTCATGCTTGTAATCTCAACGCTTTGGGAGGCTGAGGTGGGTGGATCACTTGAGATCAGGACCAGCCTGGCCAACATGGTGAAACCCTGTCTCTACCAAAAAAAAAAAAAAGAAAATACAAAAATTAGCTGGGCGTGGTGGCTGGCACTTGTAGTCTCAGCTACTCCGGAGGCTGAAACACGAGAATCACTTGAATCCAGGAGGTGGAGGTTGCAGTCAACTGAGATCACACCACTGCACTCCAGCCTGGGTGACAGAGTGAGCGTGAGCCCTGTGTCTCCAAAAAAAAAAAAAAAAAAAAAAAAAGTTGAGTGTGGCAGCGCGCACCTGTAGTCCCAGCTACTGAGGAAACTGAGATGAGAGGATTGCTTGAGGCTGGGAGATGGAGGTTGCAGTGAGTCAAGATTGTGCCACTGCACTCTAGCCTGAGTGACAGAGTGAGACTCTGTCTTTAAAAAGAAAAACCCAAACTGCATCCAGGTATTTTTTGATTCCTTCTTTAGCTTTAT
This sequence comes from Macaca mulatta, assembly GCF_049350105.2. Lineage (NCBI taxonomy): Eukaryota > Metazoa > Chordata > Mammalia > Primates > Cercopithecidae > Macaca > Macaca mulatta. The sequence goes on from NC_133406.1 coordinate 189,725,343, forward strand.
TCTTTAAAGATGATTTTTAAAATTCCTTTATCCTATTGTAGCTTTATGGCACGCAAAAAGAGAGGACAATGTAGTTTTTCTGGTGTCCCTGGATTGACCAAGGATAATAGAGAGATGGAAAAACAAAATCTTCCCCAAAAACGAGAGCTTATTGACTGCTTATCTTGAAGTTATGTGTGACAATGGTTGCTACTGAGATTATGTAGTTACTGGTATTTTTACGTCACTTTTACATTCATCAGTGCCTGTACGTTACTTTCATTTTTAAAATTCTTTCTTGAAAGTACTGACAGTGCCTGTAAATAATTATGTTAGTATAAATCTATATCAATGCAAAGTGATTTGCTTAATTTTTCTGGGAGTACTGTCAGTTTTGGGTATATTCCCAATGTCCTAGTAGTAGAACTTGAAACAAAAATAATGGTGTAGACCAGGCACGTTGGCTCATGCCTATAATCCCAGCACTTTGGGAGGCAGAGGCAGAATTGCTTGAGACCAGGTGTTTGATAACAGCTTAGACAACATATTGAGACCCCCATCTCTACAAAACAAATGAACAACAAAAACATAATGGTATAGTGGCGAAAGTTGATACATGTGAACTTTGTTTTAAACAAAATTGTATTTTAGAAGAGTGAAATAATGCTTACTAATTACTTTGGAATAATATAGTAAAAATACTCTGCCAACGCTGACTGGATAGATATTGGATAATATGAAATATATGTATATTTTTAAATCTGGTAATGTCCTTACTGGATTTTAAGAAAAGGAGTCCTGTGGCTGGGGATGGTGGCTCCACGCCTGTAATCCCAGCACTTTGGGATGCTGAAGTAGGCAGATTGCTTGAGCTCGGGAGTTTGAGACCAGCCTAGGCAACATGGTGAAACCCCATCTCTACAAAAAAATACAAAAATTAGCCAGGAGTGGTGGTACGTGCCTGAGGTCCCAGCTTCTCGGGAGGCTGAGGCATGAGAATCACTTGAACCCATGAGGCAGTGGTTGCAGTGGGCCGAGATCATGCCGCCGCACTCCAGCCTGGGTGACAGAGTGAGACTTTGTCTTAAAGAAAAAACCAAGAAAATAAAAAAGTACTTGTAGAGACATACTGTAATACTTACGGGTGAAATGATATATCTAGAATTTACTTCAAAATGACCTTCAATAAATGTGATTCACCACGTAAACAGAATTAAAAGCAAAAACCATATGATCATCTCAATAGATGCAGAAAAAGCTTTCAATAAAATCTAACATCCTTTCATGATAAAAACCCTCCACAGACTAGGCATGGAAGGACCATAACTCAAAGTAATAAGAACCATCTATGACAAACCCACAGCCAACATCATACTTAGTAAAAGCTGGGACCATTCCCCTTGAGAACTGGGATGAGATGAAGATGCCTGCTCTCGCCATTCTTATTCATCATAGTACTGGTCATAGTACATAGTCCTAGCCAGAGCAGGTATTCAAATAGGGAATGAAGAAGTCAAACTATACCTAGAAAACCCTAAGGACTCTGCCAAAAGCCCCTAGAACTGCTAAACAATTTTAGCAAGGTTTCAGGATATAAAATCAGTGTACAAAAATCCAGTAGCATTTCTATACACCAGTAACGCTCAGGCTTAGAGTCAAATCAAGAGTGCAATCCCATTTACAGTAGCCACAAAGTATATGGAATACCTAGGAATACAGTTAACCAAGGACATGACAATCTCTACAAGGAGAACTACAAAACGCTGTTGAAAGAAATCAGAGATGAAACAAATGAAAAAACATTCCGTGCTTATGCATTGGAAGAATGAATAACATTAAAATGGCCATACTCTCCAAAGCAATTTATACATTCAGTGCTATTCCTATCAAACTACCAAGATTATTTTAAACAAAACTACAAAAAACTATTCTAAAATTCACATGGAAGCAAAAAAGAGCCCAAATAGCCAAAGCATTCCTAAGCAAAAAGAACGAAGTGGGAGGCATTATACCACCCAACTTCAAAGTATACTCTAAGGCTGTAGTAACCAAAACAGCATGGTACTGGTACAAAAACAGACACATAGACCAATGGAACAGAATAGAAAACTCAGAAATAAAGTTGCATTTCTACAGCTGATATTTGACAAGACTGACAAAAACAAACAATGAGGAGAGGACCCCTTATTCAATAAATGGTGCTAGGATAACTAGCTGTATGCAGAAGGATGAAACTAGACCCTTACCTTTCACCATATATGAGAGTTAAGGTGGATTAAAGATTTAAATGAAAGACCTCAAACTAGGAAAATCCTAGTAGAAGAAAACCTAGGAAATATCCTTCTTGATACTGGCCTTGGCAAAGAATTTTTGGTTAAGTCCCCAAAAGTAATTGCAACCCAAACAAAAATTGACAAGTGGGACATCATTAAACTAAAGAGCCTCTGCACAGCAAAAGGAACTATCAACAGTGTAAATAGACAACCTACAGAATGGGAGAAAATATTTGCAAATCTATGCAGATTATGTATATTTATAGCAGAGCCGTAGCATTTCCAGGGGATGGATCCTGAGGGTACCCTGAGTTAATAATGGATACAGAGCCATCTTTTGATGAAAGGGTACTGGTGACATACATAGCTGGTCCTAGGACTCAGTTTCATATACGTTCCTACTGAGTTTTTAGGAGACCTGTATGAAGGTAGTGGCAAGGAGCTCCCTCCTGGCCAGGGAATGTCTGTCTTGCAGTTGCTATTTGTTACCCATGGGAAATGTATGAAACTGCAGAGTCCTGGCTCTTAATTATTTTCCACAATTGCTATAGTAATGTCAAATAGGATGTTCTGAGCTTGCCTAACCAGGCATTTACTCAGAATATTCTTAGTGGTATGGTTGGCATTGTGGTCAGAGAAGAGAGATGGGTATATCATGGAGTTTTGTCAGTATGAGCAATTGTGCCTAATAAAAAAACAGTGTCTTTAATTCTTATTGCTTAAATCAGTATGTACTGAGGGTATACCAGGTATTAATTTATTCAACAGATACTTAAATGACCTCACATGTCTTGTGATGCAAGGATGTAAGGAATACAGAGAAATACGTATTACCTGACATGGTTTTTATTCATATTTTCACTCACTTGACAAAGATTTATTGAATATCTGCTCTGTGGCAGGCATTATACTAGGTATAGGTGAATAGGGATTGGAGAGGAGGAAGAGATACACAAATTAAGATAGGGGCATTGTTCTTAAAATCCTTGGAAATAATTATAGTGCAGAATAACAATAAAGGAATATAGAACTTGGTTCCAGTGGTTAAAATGGGGTATATTCATATAGTACTTTAAACCAATAATATTAGATATGTCATAGGGCAGAATACAACTAACTGTCATATGGTTGGTAAAACCATGAGAATCATGTGGTACAAAGTCCCAGGGCTGAAATCCCTTCTGTATCTTTCCTCATGTCCATCTTTTGCTTGAAAACTTTTGGTGATTAGGGGATCACTACTTTGTAAGGCAGCTAAAAAAATTTTACCTCTTTGTAACTTACTGATTTACTCTAGACCTGTACAGAATCTGTGCCCACCGCCCCATGTGAAGGCAACTATGTTAGCATTAACTCTTATCTGAGTCCTAATTTTTCAGTTCTTTCTACCACTCTTATTACTTAGCTCCTCTCTGGATGTGCTTGTCTGTCAATGAAACACTTCAAAAGAAGAGATCAAGAGTGAATACAATATTCCAAAAGAGATTTGGAATACAGTAGAATGGACTTTCCCCTAGTTGTGCACATTGTATTACTATTAATGTACAATGTGTGATACTAATACCTTACAATTTTGACACATATTGGTGGGTGGTAACATAAATATCCCACCTGAGTAAGGCATACCTCCCTTGTCTTAAACTCAATCATTTGAATTTCTCTAGCTCAGTGAAGAACTTTGCCAACTTGAATCTTTCTACCTGCTCTTAAATCATCTCTGTAGGAATTTGCTCCATCGGTTTTCTCCTACATTTCCTTTGGCTTCTGCATCTGTTTCGACTGACTCCCTCTTCCCCTCATATTTCTCTTCAGCATTAATGTACATTAGAGTCTGTCCTGTCCCGTTTTCCTTTCCACTCTACCTCATCTGATATGGTTTCCAAATAATCATCCTTTCTTTGGTTTTCACTATCCATTAAATATATGCTACTAAGTCCAAAAACAGCAGCCTCATTTCTGTCCTCCTTTGAATTCCAAATTAAATTGCTTACATAGAATGAGGGTCAAGTTCACCGGCAGGCTAACAAAGCTCCTTGTGATTTGGCCTTCTATACCCTATGCCTTGTGCTGTAGTAATACTTTGATGCTTGTAATTTTCTTGAACTTATGTCATTGTGTGTCTCTGCTTTTGTCAGTTCTCCTGTCAGTTTTGCCTGATTCTGTCTTCGCACACTTGTGTGTAGGCATTATTATCTTCTGTGAAGTCTTCTCTGACAGTTACTTACTCCCTCCTATTTCTCATTCTTCTTCTTTTTTAAAAAAATAAATCTGCAATACCCATATGTATTTCTCATTCCTATATATCTATCTGTCATTATAACTATCACATTACTTTGTAAATATCTGTTTGTCTTTCTTATTAATTTGTGAGTTCTTTACAGCCAGGAACTATATCTTATTTGTTTTGCAATTTCTGGTGCCTAGCATGCTTCCTGGCATATAGTATGTTCTCACTGAATATTAAATTGAACTGAACTAGTTAGTTTTGAGCTTGTTGAAATAAGAAGGAAAAGATATGATTGGGTCTTTGTATCTTGATTTTGTCATCAGGATGTAGCTGTTTTAGCTTTGTGTCATTTGCATATGTAAGTGAACATTAGTTTGTTAGTTAACACTGAGTGCCCTGAGATTTGGGACTGTGTCATGTTCATCTCTTTATTACTAGTACCTAGTACGTTGCCTGGCAAATCTCAGGATGTCAGTACTTATTAAAATGTAGCTTTAAGAGTAAATCAGGCTGGGCGTGGTGGCTCATGCCCATAATCCCAGCACTTTGGGAGGCTGAGGCAGGAAGATCACTTGAGGTCAGGAGTTCGAGTCAGCCTGGCCAACGTGGTGAAACCCCCCATCTCTAGTAAAAATACAAAAATTAGCTGGGGGCGTGGTGGTGGGTGCCTGTAATCCCAACTACTTGGGAGGCTGAGGCATGAGAATTGCTTGAACCTGGGAGGCGGAGGTTGCAGTGAGCTGATACCCTGCTACTGCACTCTAGTCTGGGTTACAGAGTGAGACTCCATCTCAAAAAAAAAAAAAAAAAAAGTAAATCAGGCCAGGAGTGGTGACTCATGCCTGTAATCCCAGCACTTTGGGAGGCTGAGGCAGGAGTTTGAGACCAGCCTGGGAAATATATGTTATATTCTTGACATGCTAGTCAAGTTATTTATCGAAAAATATTTTGGCATGAATTATTAATAATGAATTCATGGTGATTTGTAATGATCATCCTTCCTAGAAAAAAATGTATAGGCCAACATCTTTATTAATTATAAAATTTTGGCATTAATTGATGGCAGCATACAAAGTTTCTAGTTATCTTAATTTTTGTTTTTCTCTCCTTTTGAAATTCTAGCGTTTCTCCTATTTAAAACAATTCTCAAAGATTTCTTGTTGGTTATATGGGTCTTATTGCTACATTTTTCAGTACCTTTGTGGTTAGTTGGTGTAAGACATAAATTTACAGATTGAAGAAGCTTAGTGAATACCAAGTAGGTTTAATACAAAGAAAATCACTTGTAGGCACATAATAATCAAACTGCTAAAAACCAAAGATAAAATCTTAAAAACATCCAGAGGAGAGGGAAAAACATTCATAAATAGAACAATGACAAGAGTCATCGCTAACGTCTAGTCAGAAACAGTGGAATCCAGAGGATAATGGAATAATATCTTTAAAGTGTTGAAAGAAAAAAATATCAGCTAGAATTTTATATTCATCAAAATTATCCTTCAAAACCAAAAGTGAAGGCTTTAAAATTTTTTTTTCAGTTACTTATTTATTATTATTTTTGAAACTCACTGTGTCACCTAGGCTGGAGTGCAGTGGTATGAACATGGCTCATTGCAGCCTTGATTTCCTGGGCTCATGTGATCCTTCTGTCTCAGCCTCTTGTATAGCTGGGACCACAGGTGTGTACCACCATGCTTGGCTAATTTTTAAATTTTTTTGTAGAGACAGGGTCTCATTTTGTTGCCCAGGCTGGTCTCGAACTTCTGGGCTCAAGTGATCCTCCTGCCTTGGCCTCCCAAAGTGCTGGAATTATAGGCATGAGCCACCATACCTGGCCGAGACAGTGTTATATGATAAAATATGGGAAGATATGTTGCCCACAGATCTGCATATTATAAGAAATTATAAAGAAATTTCTTTAGATTGTAGAGGAATGGTATCAGATGGAAATATGCATCTACGGAAGACATGACGAACACTGAAAATTGCATATATATGGGTAAGTATTTAAAAAATTACGTAGAAGTAAAATATGTGACAACAGTATCAGGAAAGAAGTATTGCAAGGTTCTTACATTACATGGGGTGCAGTAATATTAAGGTATACTGATAAGTTCTGGATGGATGTTGTAATTCTGAGAACAACCACTAATAAAGAGAAGAAATATAGTTAAAAAGCTAATAGAAGAGATAAAATAGATACTAAAAATATGCTGATATGGTTTGGCTGTGTCCCCACCTAAATCTCAACTTGAATTTTATCTCCCAGAATTCTCCCGTGTTGTGGGAGGGGCCCAGGGGGAGGTAAATGAATCATGGGGCCTGGTCTTTCCCTCGCTATTCTTGTGATAGTGAATAAGTCTCGCGAGATCTGATGGGTTTATCAGGGGTTTCTGCTTTTGCTTCTTTCTCATTTTTCTCTTCCCGCTGCCATGTAAGACTTCTGTCATGATTCTAACTTCTGTGCACCCGCAGGCTCAGTGATTCTGAGGCCTCCCCAGCCATGTGGAACTGTAAGTCCAATTAAACCTCTTTTTGTTCCCAGTTTTGGGTATGTCTTTATCAGCAGCATGAAAACAAACTAATACAGTAAATTGGTACCAGTACAGTGGGGCGTTGCCAGAAAGATACTGGAGAATTTTGATGCGACGTTGGAACTGGGTAACAGGCAGACATTGAAACAGTTTGGAGGGCTCAGAAGACAGGAAAATGTGGGAAGGTTTGGAACCTCCTAGAGACTTGTCGAATGACTTTGACAAAAATACTATTAGTGATATGAACAATAAGGTCCAGGCTGAGGTGGTCTCAGATGGAGATGAGGAACTTGCTGGGAACTGGAGCAAAGGTGACTCTTGTTATGTTTTAAGCAAAGAGATTGGCGGCATTTTGCCCCGCCCTAAAGACTTGTGGAACTTTGAACTTGAGAGAGATGATTTAGGGTATCTGGCGGAAAACATTTCTAAGCAGCAAAGCATTCAAAAGGTGACTTGGGTGCTGTTAAAAGCATTCCATTTTAAAAGGAAAAAAGAGCATAAAAGTTCAGAAAATTTGCAGCCTGATGCGGTAGAAAAGACCCATTTTTTGAGGAGAAATTCAAGTTGGCTGTAGAAATTTGCATAAGTAGCAAGGACCCTAATGTTACATGGGGAAAATGTCTCCAGGTCACGTCAGAGACTTTCATGGCAGCCCCTCCCATCACAGGCACGGAGGCCCAGGAGGAAAAGTGGTTTTGTGGGCCGGGCCCAGGTGTACTGAGTGCATCCTAGGAACTTGGTGCCCTGTGTTCCAGCCACTCCGGCCATGGCTGAAAGGGGCCAACATAGAGCTTGGGCTGTGGCTTCAGAGGGTAGAAGCCCAAAGCCTTGGCAGCTTTCACGTGGTGTTGAGACTGCAGGTGCACAGAAGTCAAGAATTGAGGTTTAAGAACCTCCGCCTAGATTTCAGAAGATGTATGGAAATGCCTGGATGCCCTGAAAGAAGTTTGCTGCAGGGGTGGGGCTTTCTTGGAGAACCTCTGCTAGAACAGTGTGGAAGGGAAATGTGGGGTTGGAGCTCCCACACAGAGTCCCTGCTAGGGCACTGCCTAGTGGAGCTGTGAGAAGAGGGCCACCATCCTCCAGATCCCAGAATGGCAGATCCACTGACAGCTTGCACCCTGTGCCTGGAAAAGCTCCACATACTTAGTGCCAGCCTGTGAAAGCATCCAGGAGGGAGGCTGTATCCTGCAAAGCCACAGGGGCGGAGCTGCCCAAGACCGTGGGAAACCACCTTTTAGATCAATGTGACCTGAATGTGAGACCTGGAGTCAAAGGAGATCATTTTGGAGCTTTAAAATTTAACTGCCCCGCTGTATTTCGATCTTGAATGGGCCCTGTAACCCCTTTGTTTTGGCCAATTTCTCCCATGTAGAATGGCTGTGTTTACCCAATACCTTGTACCCTCATTGTATCTAGGAAGTAACTAGCTTGCTTTTTATTTTAGAGGCTTATAGGTGGAAGGGACTTGCCTTGTCTCAGATGAGACTTTGGACTATGGACTTTTGGGTTAATGCTGAAATGAGTTACGACTTTGGGGGACTGTTGGGAAGACATGATTGGTTTTTAAATGTGAGGACATGAGATTTGAAGGGGCCGTGGGCGGAATGATATGGTTTGGCTGTGTCCCCACCCAAATCTCAACTCGAATTTTCATCTCCCAGAATTGCCGCGTGTTATGGGAGGGACCCAGTGGGGAGGTAATGGAATCATGGGGGCCAGTCTTTCACATGCTATTATTATTATTATTTTATTTTTATTTAGTTATTTATTTTGAGACGGAGTCTTGCTCTGTCACCCAGGCTGGAGTGCAGTGGTGCAATCTTGGCTTACTGCAAGCTCTGCCTCCCTGGTTCACACCATTCTCCAGCCTCAGCCTCCCCAGGAGCTAGGACTACAGGTGCCTGCCTCTATGCCCAGCTAATTTTGTGTGTGTGTGTATTTTTAGCAGAGATGGGGTTTCACCGTGTTAGTCAGGATGGTCTCTACCTCTTGACCTTGTGATCCACCTGCCTCAGCCTCCCAAAGTGTTGGGATTACAGGCGTGAGCCACTGCGCCCAACCACCTGCTATTCTTGTGATAGTGAGTAAGTCTCGTGAGATCTGATAGGTTTATTCAGGGGTTTCAGTTTTTGCTTCTTCCTCATTTTTCTCTCACTGCCACCATGTAAGAAGTGCCTTTCGCCTCCTGTTGTGATTCTGAGGCTTCCCCAGCTATGTGGAAGTGTAAGTCCAATTAAACCTCTTTTTGTTCCCAGTTTTAGGTGTGTCTTTATCAGCAGCGTGAAGCAACTCATACATATGCTTAACCCTAAAGAATGCAGATAAGAAAGTATAACTGAAGAAAAACAATTGGGACAGATTGTGGAAACAAAATAAAAGAACCACGATAGTAAACGAAGAACCCAGATAGTAAACTTACAGTAAACTACTGCCATATCAGTAATTACATTAAATGTAAATAGGGTAGATAGTTATCAAAAGGTAGAGACTGTCAGGTTGGATGAAAATTAAATATTGATCTATATTGTGTATAAGAGAAGCATCTGGAATATAAAGATGCTTCTCTAGGTTGTAAATAAAAGGATGGACAAACAATGTATCATGTAGACACTAATCATAACAAAGCTGCTGTGATTAATTAATGTTAGACCAAGTAGACTTCAATTTAAGGAGTTTTACTAGAAATAAAGACGTTCTGGCCCACAGTTTTTCTGATTTCTAACCCTAGTTATGTTGCCTTCTTTAGTTTTCTCATTGTAACATTGGGCTATTTGATGCTTTACCTGCATTATTATTAGTCCTTACAGCAGCTTTGCAAGATTTGTTATTACCATTGTATGAATGAGAACACTGAGACTCAGAGAGTCTCAGGACTAGTTAAATGGTAAAGTCACAGGACTAGTTAAATGGTAAAGCTGCATTTGAAGCTAGTTGTGCTTTGAGTCAGAGTTTTTTTTTTCCACTACACATTGTTTCCTGCCAATATACCTTCCTGAATAGTACTGTACCCTAAGCTTTGCTTCTGTATAAACACACCTACTTGGAAGAACTCTCCTGAGGTCACCTGCTTAGCTCATTATGCCCTTTTGGAATCCATTCTTCTTTAAAACAAAATAACCAAGATGTATTAGAATGTCATTAATAGGCTGTAATTGAGAATTTCCCATGTTGGCATTATGATTTTACTACTTATCAGTACATTTCAAAGATATCCCTCTCTTGAAATGCTTTGTTAACTACAGCCCCAGATTCCCCTAAATAAATGCTAATTTGCTAACATTTTGGTTAAGCAAATGAAAAATGAAAAAAATGAGTGGCATAGGTCATTGGAGTCTACTTGGAAAAAAGAAGGTATTTGCATCTTGGTGCTTACTGTTAATTGTTTATGCGATAAATTGCCTAATATGTGTTATTTGCTTTTTAAGAGTTGTAGACTACAAATTACTGATAATTTGTATAGCGTTACATCATATTTATAGCTTCTGGTAAGACAGAATACTTATAAATTATGATTTATGATAATAATAAAAAAGCTAAGTATGGTTTGCGTCCATTTAAAGAATCTTATAAATCTTTAGATGTACTTTGTTATCTGAATAATTGTGAATCGTGAGGGCAGGAGCCAAATCTTTTACCCACTGTATTTCCAGAACCTAGCACTAGGCCTGGCACATGATAGAGACATTCAATGAATATTTTTGGCAGTTTTATTATTTCCTGAAAGTCTTGTGTGAAAGCTAGTGTGAAATGAAATTCCCAAGATGTGTTAAATGTTTGCTCCCTCTTGTGGATAGAAAAGATAATGTAAGCTCTTATAATGAATCTGTTCTCTAGTTTTTGTTACCAAAAGATATAGTATAAACAGTGTGTAAAATTTACTGAAATTTTTCTGGTTTTGAAGGGATCTGAATACAATTTTATCAACCAAAGATCTTTTGGTTCACATATATTCATAAAACATGCATAATTCTTGCTCAAGTATCATTTTTTAAAACTATCCAGGATAAAATTTATATACTAGTACTCGATTTAGAACTTAAATAGCACTGTTTTTGGAGCCCACTCCTTCTGCTTTCCTATGTATAAATTGTGTGAATGATCAAAGAACTTCCTGTTTTAATTCTGTTAATAAAACTCTATTAAATATTGTTGGATATCCTTTGAGAGTATTATTAAACACATCATTTCCTAATAATTCAAAACATTTTTTATTTTGATTAAAAAAAGAATAATTTTGCTAGCTTTTCCAGTTATTTATTTTTTTTGAGACTGTGTCTCGCTGTGTCACCCAGACTGGGGTACGGTGATGCAGTCTCGGCTCACAGCAACCCGTGCCTCCTGAGTTCAAGCAGTCCTCCCACCTCTGCCTCCCATGCAGCTGGGACCACAGATGTACACCACCATGCCTGGGTATTTCTTTGTATGTTTAATAGAGATGGGGGTTTCACCATGTTGGCCAGGCTGGTCTCGAATCCCTGAGCTCGGCTTGACCTCTCAAAGTGCTGGGATTACAGGCATGTGCCACTGCGCCTGGCCAGCCTTCCTCAGTTTTTTTTTGAGATGGAGTCTCGCACTGTTGCCTGGGCTAGAGTCCAATGGCATGATTTCAGTTCACTGCAACCTCCGCCTCCTGGGTTCAAGCTATTCTCCTGCCTCAGCCTCCCGAGTAGCTGGGATTACAGGCGCCCACCACCACACTCGGCTAATTTTTTGTATTTTTAGTAGAGATGGGGTTTTGCTGTGTTGGCCAGGCTGGTCTAGAACTCTTGACCTTGTGATTGGTCTGCTTTGGTCTCCCAAAGTGCTGGAATTACAGGCGCGAGCCACCGTGCCTGGCCGCCTTCCTCAGTTTTTAAATACAGAACACTTATTTTCTTTTAAGTGTGATACTTTTATTCTAAAGAGTTAACGTCACAGACTAAAAGCAGCTGGCCTTTGGAAATGCTTTGACATGTAGAATGAATCTTTTAAACAAAGATGTAGATTCTTGATATTCTTTTCTCCATATACTCAAGAGACTTTCATATTACTTTCTTAGACCTTCATTTTCTATTCTTTTTTTTTTTTTTTTTTTTTTTTGAGACGGAGTCTCGCTCTGCCGCCCAGGCTGGAGTGCAGTGGCCGGATCTCAGCTCACTGCAAGCTCCGCCTCCTGGGTTCACGCCATTCTCCTGCCTCAGCCTCCCGAGTAGTTGGGACTACAGGCGCCCGCCACCGCGCCCGGCTAGTTTTTTGTATTTTTTAGTAGAGACGGGGTTTCACCGTGTCAGCCAGGATGGTCTCGATCTCCTGACCTCGTGATCCGCCCGTCTCGGCCTCCCAAAGTGCTGGGATTACAGGCTTGAGCCACCGCGCCCGGCCGAGCCACCGTGCCCGGCCCTTCATTTTCTATTCTATTATTTATAGTAGAAGTTGACTTTCATTTTGAGGCCACTTTTGAAATAGAACTAATATTTTTGCCATTTCAGAAAAGTTGTAGTCTGTGTGCCAAAGACAGACAGCGTGCAGTATAAGTGCACTATAGCATGGATGTTGGACTCTTAAGCAGGGCTCACTTACCAGGCAGGTGACTTGTTCCTGAAAACCAGTCTGGCTGTGAACATCCAGATCCTCACCTCAGCAGAATCACAGTCTGTCATTAACTAAAGCAAGTGAAAACTCTAAACTTTATGAGGGTGTAATATTCAGATAGCAAAGAACAAAAATCCTAAGAGTATAGTTTGAATTTGCACAACATGAACACATCCATATAAACAACACTTTGGTTAAAAGAACAATATGTGACAAGAGTAGAAAAAAGAAAAAGAGGAGATTAGGGCACATAGAGACGCAGGGAAGAACAATGTGAAGACACAGGGAGGAGATAGCCATCAACAAGCCAAGGAGAGAGGCCTCAGAAGACATCCAAACTGCTGACACCTTGATCTTGGATTTATCATCTCAGAATTGTGAGAAAAAAAATTTATGTTTAAACAAAAAGAAAAAAAAGAAGCAGAATATAATCAGAGTTCCAGAAGCTTCCTTCTTCCATTCAGTTATCTCTCACCTTTCAGGATAACCTAGTAGATTGACTTCTGACATTACATATATGTTAGTTTTGCAAGTTTTAAAACGTTATGTATATGAAACTACACAGTAAGCTTTAATTTTATTTTATTTTATTTTATTTGTTTAATTGTTTTTTGGAGACAGGGTCTCTCTCTGCCACCCAGGCTGGACTGCAGTGGTGCCATCTTGGCTCACTGCAACCTCAGCCTCCCAAATAGTTGGGACTACAGGCACGTGCCACCGTGCCCAACTAATTTTTGGTCATTTTAGTAGAGACGGAGTTTCAATATGTTGACTAGGCTGGTCTTGAACTCCTGACCTCAAGTGATCCACCCGCTTCGGCCTCCCAAAGTGCTGGGATTACAGGTGTGAGCCACCATACTTTACCCCCATACAGTAAGCTTTAAAACAAAAAAATTCTGGTAAAATATACATAACATAAAATTTACCTTTTTAGCTGTTTTAAACATAACAGTTCAGTGGTATTAAGTACCTTCACATTATTATGTAGCATCACCACCACTCATCTCTAGAACTTTTTCATCTTCCCCTAAACTCTTACTGATTAAACATTAACTCCCCATTCCCCTTTCTGCTTCTAAACATTAACTCCCCATTCCCCTTTCTGCCTCTGTGAGTTTGAGTACTTATAGACGTGGAATTATTTAGTGTTTGTCCTTTTATGTCTGGCTTGTTTCACTTAACATAGTATTTTTAAGGTACATCCATTTTATAGCGTATGTCAGAATTTCTTGTCTTTTTAAGGAGCAACAATACTCTGTTGCGTGAACATACTACATTTTCTTCATTTATGGATGGACATTTGAGTTGTTTATACATTTTGGATGTTGTTAACAATGGTACTATGAACATGGGTGTATAAATATGTTTTGAGTCCTTGCTTCCTTAAAGTCTTTTGGGCATATAACCACAAGTGCAGTTACTGGATCGTACGGTAACTTTTTCCCTTGTATTTTTAGTGTACATGTAATAATTGTATATACTTATGTGATACAAAGTGATCTTTTCATAAGAATATGCAATGTGTGGTGATCAAATCAGGATAATTAGCATGTCCTTCACCTTAAACTTTTTTTTTCCCTTTTGTTGGGAACGTTTAAAGTCTGCTTTTTTATCTTTTTGAAAATATACAATAAATTATAGTTAACCGTGTCACCCTACAGCGCTGTAGAACACCAGAACTCATTCCTCCTATCTAGCTGTAATTTCATATCTGTTAACCAGGTTCTCCCCATTCACCCCTTCTCACTGCCCTTCCCAGTCTCTAATATTTCCAATTCTATACTCTAATTCCGTGAGCTCAGAATTCTTTTTAGCTTCTACATATGACTGAGAGCATGTATTTATCTTTCTGTGCCTTACTTAGTTTAACATACTATCCTGCAGGCTTATCCATGTTGCTGCAAGTGATAGGATTTCATTCTTTTTCTTTGTAGTTTGTTTGTTTGTTTGTTTATGTTTAGAGACAGGATCTTTCTGTTGCCCAGGCTGGAGTGTAGTGGTATGATCGTAGCTCTCAGTAATGTTAAACTCTGGGGCTTAAGCAATCCTCCCCCTTCAGTCTCCTGAGTAACTGGGATTACACGCATGTGTCACCACACCTGGCTAACTTGTTTTACTTTCTGTAGACATAGGGTCTTGTTATATTACCCAAGCTGGTCTTCAACTCCTGGCCTTAAGCGACCCTCCTGCATCAGCCTCCCAAATCACTGGGATTACATGCATGAGGCACACTACACCTGGCCCAATTCCATTCTTTTTCATGGAGGAATAGTATTCCATTGTGTATATAAACCACTTTTTTATTTATCCATTTGCCTGTTGATGGACATTTAGGCTGACTCAGTATCTGGGCTATTATGAATAGTGTTGGAATAAACATGGGGGTGCAGGTATCCTTTTGATGTTGATTTCCTTTCCTTTCTATAAATAACCAGTAATGAGATTGCTGTATCATATAGTAGTTCTATTTTTAGTTTTTTGAGAAAGCGCGACACTGCTTTTTATACTGACTATACTAATTTATATTCCCACCAACAGTGTATGAGTTCCTTTTTTTCTGCATCCTTGCCAGGATTTGTTATTTTTTGTCTTTGATAATAGCCATTCTGACTGGGGTGAGATAATATTTGTTGGTGGCCATTTCTGTGTCTTCTTTTGAGAAATGTCTGTTCAGATACTTCACCTACTTTGTAGTAATGGGATTTTTTTTTTTTTTTTTTTGCTGCTGAGTTGTTTGAATTCCTTGTATATTCTGGTTGTTAGTTCTTTGTTAGTCAAATGATTTGTAAGTATTTTCCTATCTACAGGTTGTCTGTTAACTGTGTTGATTGTTTCTTTTGCCGTGGAGAAGCCTTCTAGTTTAGTACAGTCCCATTTGTCTGTTTTTGTTGTCTGCGTTTTTGTCCTGATGTGTTTTTGTCCTGACGTGTTTTCACCCAGCAGTTTTATAGTTTTGAGTCTTACGTTTAAGTCTTTAATCCATTTTGAGTTAATTTTTGTATATAGTGATAGATAGGGGTCTAGTTTCATTCCCCTGCATATGGTCATCCATTTTTCTCAGCACGATTTATTGAAGAGACTGTTTTCCCAATGTGTATTCTTAGTACTTTTGCCGAATATCAGTTGGCTAAAAATATGTGGATTTATTAATATTTTTAATTTCAGGGTTGTCTGTTCTGTTGGTCTATGTATCTGTTTTGTTTGTTTCATTTTGTTTTTTGAGATGGAGTTTCATTCTTGTCACCCAGGCTAGAGTGCAGTGGCACGATCTCAGCTCACTGCAACCTTTGCCTCCTGAGTTCAAGTAATTCACCTTCCTCAGCCTCCGGAGTAGCTGCGATTACAGGCGCCCACCACCACACCCAGCTAATTTTTGTATTTTTTGGAGAGACAGGGTTTCATCATGTTGGCCAGGCTGGTCTTGAACTCCTGAACTCAGGTGATCTACCCACCTCAGCCTCCCGAAGTGCTGGGATTACAGGCGTGAGCCACTGTGCCTGACCTATGTATCTTTTATTATACCAATACCGTGCTGTTTTGGTTACTGTAGCTCTGTTGTATATTTTGAAGTCAGCTTTGTTCTTTTTTCTGATTATTACTTTGGCTATTCAGGGTCTATTGTGCTTCTATGTGAACTTTAGGATTGCTTTTTCTATTTCTGTAAAGAATGTCCTTGGTATTTTATGGAGATTATGCTGTATCTGTAGATTACTTTGGATAGTATGGTCATTTTAACAATATTAGTTCTTCTAATCAATGAGTGTGGGATACCTTTGTTTGTGTTCTCTTCAATTTCTTTTTTTTTTTTTTTTTTTTTTTTTTTTTTTTGAGACGGAGTCTCGCTCTGTCGCCCAGGCTGGAGTGCAGTGGCGCGATCTCGGCTCACTGCAAGCTCCGCCTCCCGGGTTCACGCCATTCTCCTGCCTCAGCCTCCCGAGTAGCTGGGACTACAGGCGCCCACAACCGCGCCCGGCTAATTTTTTGTATTTTTAGTAGAGACGGGGTTTCACCGTGGTCTCGATCTCCTGACCTTGTGATCCGCCCGCCTCGGCCTCCCAAAGTGCTGGGATTACAGGCGTGAGCCACCGCGCCCGGCTTCAATTTCTTTCATTAGTGTTTTGTAATTTTCATTGCAGATGTCTTTTATGTTCTTGGTTAAATTGATTCCTAGGTTGTTGTTGTTTTAATAGCTATTGTAAATGGGATGGATTGGTTTCTTGATTTTTTTTTTTTTTAAATTGTTCATTTTTGGTGTATAGAAGTACTGATGATTTTAGTTTGTTTATTTTGTGTCTTGTAACTTCGCTGAGTTTATCAGTTCTAAAAGTTTTTTGGTGCAGTATTAGGTTTTTCTATATCTAAGATCATGTTATCTGCAAACAAGAATGATTTGACTTCTAACTTTCCAATTTGGATGCCTTTTACTTCTTCTCTTGTCTGGTTGTTATAGCTAAGACTTTTAGTACTATGTTGAATAACAGTGGTGAAAGTGTGCATCTTCGTCATGTTGCAGATATTAGAGAAAAGTGTTTCAGTTTCTCCCCATTCAGTATGATGATAGCTGTGGGTATGTCATATATGGCTTTTATTACATTGAGATATATTTCTTCATTACTCAGTTGGGAGTTTTTATCAGAAATGGATGTTGAATTTTATTGAATGCTGTTTCAATGTCTATTTAAATGAAAATGTGATTCTGGTTCTTGATTCTGTTAGTGTGATGTAGTGTATTTATTGATTTGTGCATGTTGGGCCATCTTTGCATTCCTGGCATAAATCCAGCTTATGGTGAGTGATCTTTTTAATGTGCCATTGATTTTGGTTTGCTAGTATTTTGCTGAGGATTTTCAAATCTATGTTCATCGGGGATATTGACCTGTAGTTTTCTTTTTTTGTTGTGTTCTTGCCTGGTTTTGATATCAGGGTAATGCTGTCTCATAGAAGGAATGAAGAAGAATTCCCTTCTTTTTAATTTTTTGAATATTTGAGAAGAATTGGTGCTAGTTTTTCTTAAGAGTTTTGTAGAATTCAGCAGTGAAGCTATCTGGTCCCAGGCTCCTCTTTTTTGGGAGTTTTTGTTTGTTTTTGTTTTGTTTTTTTAAAGACACAAGGTCTACCCTGTCACCCAGGCTGGAATGCAGTGGTGTTATCATAGCTTACTGCAGCCTCAAACTCCTAGAGTCAAGGGATCCTCCTGCCTGAGGCTCCCAAGTAGATAGGGCTACAGGTGTTGCCTGGCTAAATTTTTTTGGAATATTTTTTGTAGTGATGGATTTTTCTATGTTACCCAGGCTGGTCACCACTTCCTGGGCTCAAGCAATTCTTCCACCTCAGCCTCTCAAAGCATTGAGATTATAGGTGTGAGTTACAGCACTTAGCCTTAGGAGACTTTATTACTGATTCAATCTTGTTGCTCATTATGGGTCTGTTCAGGTTTTCTATTTCTTTATGGTTCAATCTTGGTAGTTACCTGTATCTAGAAATTTACCCATTTACTCTGTGTTTTCCAGTTTGTTGGTATATAGCTGTTCACAATAACCTGCGATGATCTTTTGTGTTTCTTTGGTATCAGTTATGATGACTTCATTTTCATTTCTGAATTTCTTTTGTTAGTCTCATGAGTAGTTTATTGATCTTTTTTATCTTTTCAAAAAAACAACATTAGTTGATCTTTTGTCTTTTTTTTTTTTTTGAGGCAGATTCTTGCACTGTTGCCTGGGCTGGAGTGCAGTGGCGTGATCTCGGCTCACTGCAACCTCCATCTCCTGGGTTCAAGTGATTCTCCTGCCTCAGCCCCGCCAAGTAGCTGGGATTATAGGTGTGCACCAACACACCCGGATAATTTTGTATTTTTAGTAGAGATGGGGTTTCACCATGTTGGTCAGGCTGGTCTCAAACTCCTGACCTCAGGTGATCCACCCTCCTCGGCTTCCCAAAGTGCTGGGATTACAGGCATGAGCCACTGCGACCCAGCTTAGTTTGGTGGTTTTCTTTTCTTTTCTTTTTCTTTCTTTTTTTTTTTTTTGAGGTGGAGTCTTGCTCTGTTGCCCAGGCTGGAGTGCAATGGCGTGATCTCGGTTCACCGCAACCTCCGTCTCCCAGGTTCAAGCGATTCTCCTGCCTTAGCCTCCCTAGTAGCTGGGATTACAGGTGCCTGCCACCACGCTTGGCTAAGTTTTGTATTTTTAGTTTAAACGGGGTTTTGCCATGTTGGTCATGCTGGTCTCGAACTCCTGACCTCAGGTAATCCACCCACCTTGGCCTCCCAAAGTGCTGAGATTACAGGTGTGAGCCATTACGTCCGGCCATTTGGTAGTTTTCTGCAGTGGTTACATTTGAGTCCTTTCCTCTTTCTCATTTGTGTGTCTGCTCTCTACCAGTGAATTTTATGCTTTAATTTTTTTTTTTTTTTTTTTGAGACGAGGTCTTTGCTCTATTTCCCAGGCTGGAGTGCAGTGGTGTGATCTTGGCTCCCTGCATCCCTCTGCCTCCTGGCTCAAGTGATCCTCCCACCTCAGCCTCCCGAGTAGCTAGGACTACAGGCATGCACCACCATGCCTGGCTAACTGTTGTATTTTTAGTGGAAACAGGATTTCACCATGTTACCCAGGCTGGTCTCGAACTCGTGGGCTCAAGTGATCTGCCCTCCTTGACTTCACAAAGTGCTGGGATTACAGGCGTGAGCCACCATACCTGGCCGCTTTAATATGTTTTCATGATGATAGATATTATTCTTTCACTTCCAGATGTAGGAACTCCTTAAACATTTCTTGCAGAGCTGGTCTTGTTGTTATGAATTCCCTCAGTGGTGACAGAGGCAGGAGGTGTCAAGCTGATTCTCAGGCTCTTGGATGGTGCATGCAGCCACTGACAGTGGGTTGCAGTCGGGCAGGCCAGTCCACAGGCTCTAGGATGGCATCTGGGGGTGTTGGCTACTGCAGGTGGGGCAAGTCGGTCCCTTGGTCCTGTGACGGCTCACCCAGGCTCTGGCGGTTGTGGGCAGGGTGGGCCAACCTAAGGTCCCTGGACAGTGTGTACCTCATATGGTAATCGTGGGCTTGGTCATAGATGTATTTTGTTACTGTATACATTTACTTATTTTTTCTAGAGTTTTTTAATGTAAAGAATGCAGAGTTTTCTATATATAATCATTTGTCTGTGATAAAAGATAGCTGTAATTCTTTCCAGTTTTTATGACTTTTTCTTATTTATTGCATGTAATAGGACCTCTAGTATAATAGAGGTTGAATAGAAGTGGTAACAGCAAACATTCTTTTTTTTTTTTTTTTTATACTTTAAGTTCTAGGGTACATGTGCACAATGTGCAGGTTTGTTACATATGTATACATGTGCCGTGTTGTTGTGCTGCCCTCATTGACTCGTCATTTACATATGTATATCTCCTAATGCTATCCCTACCCCCTCCCCCCCCATCCTACAACAGGCCCCAGTGTGTGATGTTCCCCTTCCTGTGTCCAAGTGTTCTCATTGTTCAATTCCCACCTGTGAGTGAGAACATGCGGTGTTTGGTTTTTTGTCCTTGTGATAGTTTGACAGCAAACATTGTTAACATTCTTGCCTTTTTCCCTATCTTAGGGATAAATATTCAGTCTTCCACTATTAAGTATGGTGTAAGCTATAGATTTTTCATAGATGTCCTTCTGCTGATTAAGGAAATTACCTTCTATTCTTAATTTGCTAAGAGTTTTTATTATGAATGTTTATTAATTTGTTTTGAATATTCTAGGGAGATGGTGATACAGATTTTCTCCTTTGTTCTGTTAATATGGTAAATTATACTGATTTCTGAATGTTAAACCAACTTTGCATTGCTGAGAGCAACCTTAGTTGGTCATGATTTGTTACCCTTTTTACAGAATCCTGGATTTGATTTGCTAATATTTTGTTAAGGATTTTTGCATCTATGTTCATGAGGAAAATTGGCCTGAATTTAGAGGAATCTTGGGTTCATCTGCCACATATCAGTGATGTGAGCCAGGCAATCAGGGACAATGTCTGTCATCTGCAGTAGTACTTGGTGCTGTGCCTATACTTTTTGGGAGCAGTAATGCCTACTGTTTTTCTTCCACCTTCCAAAGTATATTTTCTTTCTTTACTTTTTTTTTTTTTTTTTTTTTTGAGACGGAGTCTTGCTGTTTTGCCCAGGCTGGAGTGTGGTGGCATGATCTTGGCTCACTACAACCTCTGCCCCCCAGGCTCAAGCAGTTCTCCTGCCTCAGCCTCCCGAGTAGCTGGGACTACAGGCGAGTGCCACCACGCCCAGCTAATTTTTTGTATTTTTAGTAGAGACAGGGTTTCACCATGTTGGTCAGGCTGGTCCCAAACTCCTGACCTCAGGTGGTCCACCTGACTCAGCCTCCCAAAGTGATGGGCTTACAGGTGTGAGCCACTGCCAGGCCTGCACATGTTTTTTTTGTGGCCATTCCTGACCTCAGACCACTCAGGGAAGGAATTTTCAGGAATTTAGTTTCAGCTTAGGTGAGTTGATACAGTATGAAACCAGCAGATCTCATTTTTGCTATACTTCTTACGTTTCTTTTTTCCCACCCTTGTTCTAGAGATTACAACATACGTGGTTTACTTATCACAGTCTCTCTTAATTGCTTTATACTACTTCATGTATAAGAACTTTATAAGAATATTCTTCAGCTGGGCACGGTGGCTCACACCTGTAATCCCAGCACTTTGGGAGGCTGAAGCTGGTGGATCACGAGGTCAGGAGTTTGAGACCATCCTGGCCAACATGGTGAAACCCTGTTTCTACTAAAAATAAAAAAAATTAGCCAGGCGTGGTATCAGGCGCCTGTAATCCCAGCTGCCTGGGAGACTGAGGCAGGAGAATCGCTTCAACCCAGGAAGCCGAGGTTGCAGTGAGCCGAGACTGTGCCACTGCACTCCAGTCTGGACAACAGAGCCGAGACTCTGTCTCAAAAAAAAAAAAAAAAAAAAATTCGTCTGTTTACCCCCTTGCAGCCTTTATTTTATTCTTATATATATTTTACTTATACATGTTATATAGCTCGTAATTCATTCTGTGATTTTTGCTTAGAGTTGTCTTTTAAAGAATATAAGAAATAATAAATGTTTATATTTATTATTTCTGATGCTCTTTGTGTAGATTAGAGGTTCCATCTAGTATCATTTCCCTCCAGCATGAAAACCTTTACTGTTTTTATATGCAGATCTGTTGGTGAGAAATTCTCTCAGCTTTTGTTTATCTGGAAATTTGTTTTGTTGGTGAGAAATTCTCTCAGCTTTTGTTTATCTGGAAATTTGTTTTGTTGGTGAGAAATTCTCTCAGCTTTTGTTTACCTGGAAATTTCTTTGTTTTGATTTTTCCTTATTTGCATGTTTTTCACTTAGGAGTTAGAGTTAGTGGTAAACCTATCTGTTGGATATTTAAAAACATTTTGGTAAAGAGTATAAAACATTATTAAGGA
This sequence comes from Macaca mulatta, assembly GCF_049350105.2. NCBI lineage: Eukaryota > Metazoa > Chordata > Mammalia > Primates > Cercopithecidae > Macaca > Macaca mulatta. Next base: position 189,747,391 of record NC_133406.1, read on the forward strand.
AATAACATTCCTGACACTTCATAATTTTATTATTCTGCCTTTATTGATAAGTACAAGTTCATTTATTTTGTTCCTTATAATTAAAAAGTTTTGGTTTATGTGAAATTTACATTCAGTGGAATGTACTCTTTGTAAGTGGACAATTTGATGAGTTTTAATAATTATATAGGCAGGATATGGTGGCCCACTCCTGTAATCCTAGCACTTTGGGAGGCCGAGGTGGGCGGATCACTTGAGGCCAGAAAGGTTTCTTCATGGTCTCAATCATTCTCCATGCCCTATGTGAAACCATAGGTCTGATTTCTATTATTGTAGATTACTTTTGTCTGTTACTGGACTTCATGTAAATGAAGTCATACAGCATGCAGTATTTTGAGTATGGCTTTTTTCTCTCATCTTAATGCCTTTGAGGTTCATCAGATAAGTGTATTGTGAACATTTTCTTCCAGTGTGTGACTATCTTTTTATTTCACCTTAGATTCTGATGTTTCGTCTGAGGTCTTAACCCTGGCTGCTCCTGATGTGTAATTTTGTTTTGTAAAACTGCCAAAAACTATGTTGGTCTTTCTTTCTCTCTTTCTTTCTCTCTCTTTCTTTCTTTCTTTCTTTCTTTCTTTCTTTCTTTCTTTCTTTCTTTCTTTCTTTCTTTCTTTCTCTTTCTTTCTTTCTTTTTTCTTTCTCTTTTTCTTTCTCTCTCTCTTTCTTTCTTTCTCTCTTTCTTTCTTTCTTTCTTTCTTTCTTTCTTTCTTTCTTTCTTTCTTTCTTTCTTTCTTTCTTTCTTTTCTTTCTTTTCTTTTCTTTTCTTTTCTTTTCTTTTCTTTTCTTTCCCTTTCTTTTAAGAGGCTTCTAACTAAACTTTTTAGCTCTCTGACTCATGAATACATTAATACATTAAATTTAGCAAATGTTGCTTGGCAAAAAATCTGGCATTATGTTTGAGGCGCTCTGATTGCTGCAAAAATCTCTGCTGGTTTCTATTCTTATTTGTTGGTTCTGTTGATGCAACGCTTGTCTTTTCAAGTTCTTGCTTGGAATTAAAAAGTTCCTAGCAGAAGTCAGCTTACCTCTTACAGTTCTCTCGATTTCAGGATCTTAAGCCATCTTGTTCTTGTTGCCTGTGTGAGGAAGCTTTTCTCATTCTGCAATAGATTATTGCAGTATGTCTTTGAGCTTTTCAATTTGTTCTCAGCAAGAGTCTTCTGCAAGCTACTCTAGCCCATCTGGAAGCAAAACCTTTTGAATGCATTGATGAGAATACTTTTTAAAAATAGTTTGGATTTTAAGTTTTGCTGTTTACCCAAGCATAAGCCATCATCTTTCATTGTTCTTCCTCCTCTCCTGGTCTTTTTTGATAGCTGATTCTCTTAGGGTGATAGATTTGGGACATTGTAGTTATCACATGATTCATCTGGCAGAAACTTTCTTTCATTGCCAGTGACCTAGGACTTGGCTGATTAAAAATTAAAACTAGGGCTTGGTTCATTTCTCTTTTACTTTAATTTCCTGTGATCTGTCTGCTTTTTATTTCTGTCTTTTGCTTCTAATCCATGAATGGATAGGATAGATACTGTCTTTATTTACTTATTGACATTAATTCTGTTCTTTGCTAATAATTGCTATTCTCAGCAGCATTTGATTATTAAAACTTCATTTCTATGTTTTCCTAAGTCTTCTAGGAGAAGTAATATGAAGGCTTCCATTCTCTTTCCAATCTATGATTTGTTAGTGCTCCTCTCCTTTCATTTGTCAAGACCTTTGCAACCTGTCAGGGAGTATGTCATATGGAAAATTATTATGCTCTGAACAGTTTGAAGATCTTTGTTTCTATGTTTAGAGAGGTTCATTTTACATTGGGGCTCCTGAGGAAGTGGGGCTCTAGAACTCTGAGAAAGCACTTTTCAACTTGTCCATTAGGAAGAAGGGTAGTGCCACAAGAAAGAGGCATCATTATTATGAAATTGAGGTGTTTGTATGGGGAGATAATTCCTAAAGGGAATGGTAATACTTATGGTTAAAAGCCCAGGTTTTGGGGTCAGGTAGCCTTGGGTTCCTTTCCCACCTTTACTACTTATTAGCTGTGTGACTGAATAATTTACTTAACCCTTTGTCATTTCCTCATATAGATGGGAATAATAATAAGTTACAGAATGCTATCAAGACTGAATAATATCAACACTGAATAGTAAGTATAAGAATTAGCATGGTGCCTATCTTGCATTCTACCCTTCTTCTTCCCACCCCCTTTTGTTTGTTTTTGTCTGTCTTTCACGTGCTAGGCTTCCTCAAACGTCTGGTGATCTTTTATTACCTATTCACATTTAAGAGTATGTACTGAAAAATTACTTAGAAGCTCAGAAGACATGGGCTGGAATAATCAAACAGAAGGCTGTATTATTTCTAAGGTTATTGTTTGATTTGCTTTTTTCTTTGAGAACATTCAAGTGTCAGTATATGAAGTTATTTTCAGCTTTAGGGGAAAAAAAAGGAGTTTTTAAAGGTTCTTTGTCCACTAGTGTTCTAGAGTTGGATGGGAATAGGGACTGTGGATCTCACCTTTCAGAATGCTGACTTAGCCTTATTTTCAGTTCAACAGTTCACTCTTATCCTCCTATGGGACTAGTTTCCATGAGTCTGAAATATTTATTTCAACATCTCTAGAATACATACCTCTTTTCTCGGAAGGAGGTGAAGAGGAAGGTTAGTTGCTTCACTATGTGAATATGGAGTTTGGGAACTGGGAGATTCCTTGTGGATTAAAAAAAAAAATCTATTTTTAGCCCCCTGACTTACCTCTGCCTCCTGAGGTACCTGGTACATACCATTCCTGAGCCTTTCTTCAGGGCAAAAATCAGCTTATATACCAGACATCATCTCTAAACAGGTTTTATCTTCTACTCTTCTAAGTAGTTGACTCTTTTTAAGTGCATCCTAACATGGTTCAGGGATATAGGTATCTTCTATTGAATGAAAGATGGAGATTTTTTTCAGTAACTTGTTTTTTTATTTTTATTTATTTATTTTTTTTGAGATGGAGTTTCACTCTTGTTGCCCAGGCTGGAGTGCAATGGTGCGATCTTGGCTCACTGCGACCTCCGCCTCCCAGGTTCAAGTGATTCTCCTGCCTTAGCCTCCCAAGTAGCCGGATTTACAGGCATGTACCACTATTCCCAGCTGATTTTGTATTTTTAATAGAGATGGGGTTTCTCCATGTTGATCAAGCTGGTCTCGAACTTCGGATCTCAGGTGATCTGCCTGCCTCAGCCTTCCAAAGTGCTAGGATTATAGGCGTGAGCCACCACGCCCGCCTGTTGTTGTTTTTAAGTGATGAAAAAGAAGAGTTGAAGAGGACAGAAGCATCTTCTTCAGTGAGCCTAAAACCAGAAATTCAGATATGTTTTAAAAACTTTGCAATGTGGAGAGCTGATTAGGGGAGTTCATAATTTAGGAAGACCAGTTAGGAAACTATTGCAGAAATCTAAGGATAGAGAGAAACATGCTTGGTCTAGGCTCATGAAAACAGGGATACGAAAAAGGTGGATGCATATATTGATAGTGATTTGTTTGGATCTAGGGAATGAGATGAAAGGGGAGGTCTAGGATGACCATTTGGACATTACTTTGATAGCAAGATAGAAGGGATATGTTAAGTATAGCACATTGTCCCTTTTATTGCTTTTTCAGTTATGTGGGAGGGATCAAAAATAGACAAGAAGTTAAATAACATTATGAGGCAAATAATAGAGTAAGACACAGTATAATTAAATGTGCAGTGATTGATACATTTACTCAGAAGATAAAAGAATAGGCATAACTGTGTTTTTCAGGAGCCTAAGCATAAAGGCATAAAGTTTGTCATCTTTTGCTGCCTGTTTTATCTGTCACATTCTCGAAATGTGCTAAGTAAATCAGGGTTTTTGTTTTGATGCACTAACTAATTTTAGAAAAGCAGTTTGCTGGTGGGTAAGCTTGAAAAAGAATTAAGAATTGATGGTAGGCAATTAGAGAATAGCATTGATTTTATTCTGGCTTATATTAAAAATGATTCTTACTGGCCTATATAGTTTTGTATACTTATTTACATGCCTTTGGTATCAAAAACCAAATTCCCTCTTTGGTGTATTTGGTGAATGGAGAAGAAGATCTAACTTTAAAACACTGCTAAAATCAAATCATAGCTTACCAGGTTCTGATATTTCTGTGAAATGTGGCTGAAAAAATAAGAGAAGTTTGGCTGAGTCATCAGGAATCCATGATCTCGTCCTTTGCTTTGCAGACTTAAATACTTGATTTTTTTATGTTATCCATCAGTGTTCTGGTAAATTGATTCAGAGTAACAGATATACAGGAGACTGATCTGTTATGTGGAATATTAATTTACAAAGATATAGCCATTTTTGCATTGACCACGAGACTTGTAATCATTATTCAGAGCATCTTCCTCCTGGTAGGATACCTGAAAAACCAATTTGGTCATCAAAACATGGATTGGTGGGCATGGAAACAGAACAAATTACTTGCATTGGTCTGGGGGATGGTTTACTCAGGCCATGGTAAGTCTAGGAAGTTATTCCCACTCTGTTTCTACTGGTTGAATATTCATCCATCAGTTCCATCAGTACTATTTTTTAGTATCTTTACAATATCTTTAGTCTTTTGGAAAGTAATAGACAAATTCTTCCTTTCTCATTTTTTCCCCCAATGTAATGTGTAGAGACTACTGCTCATTAAGACATATATTATTGTCATTATTTTGATTGATAATTATCTGCTGTTGCTGACAGTTTACTCTTCTTGATGAAATTTGAGAATAATTCAAATCTTTGTAAGACCCTGATACAGATTCTCTTCCTTTTTTGATGTTCACATCTTGAAGAAATCTGCAAGGTCTCTAATGGATAGATTCAGCCTTTTGGTGTTGTGGCTTTAGATTCAGATTCTGGTTCTGCCACCAAGTAACTGAGTAAGTTGCACATGCCACTTGATCTCCTTAAGCTTGTATTTTCTTATTGATGTACCTTCTCTTGTACGGATGATGAGACAGTTACGAATTAATGTGTTTAAAATATCTGAGCAGTGTAAAAAAAATGTATTGGTGTAAAATCGATCCATCCATTCATCCTTTTAACAAGTACTGTATCCCAGGCAGTTTGCTGTGTATTGGGTTATAACACTGACCATGATAGTCATAATCCCTGCACTCATGCCATATATATAGTACAGTGGGGAAGAGAGGCACATAAACAGGCAATTATAAAACTGTGTGGTAAGTGCTATAATAAATGACACAACATTTTTATAAGTGTTTTTAGAGGTGCTTTAAAAAATGCAGCACCAAAATATTTAAGGCTTTTTAAGGCTTGAATACCCCAATTTACCAACTGGCTGGTTCATTTCTGTTAATTGAGTTGAATGTATGCATAACTTATAGGAAGGAAATGTTGTGTGAAACATAGTTTATCAGAATTCAGTTTTGGTATGGCTTCTACAGTTCACCTTTTTTTTTTTTTAATTTAAGTTTTAGCAAAAACTTTTAAAGAAAAGTTATTTAAGGAACTGAAAATGGGTAAGCAATTGATTGATATTTTCAAATACTGAACCGCTGTTTGGCAAAATGTGCATGCACCTGCACTGTGGCACTGGCATTTATAAGCATCTACAAACATGTGAGTAGATTGCATAGTGTAGAGTCATATGGCAACTTCTTTTGGGAAACAGTAGAGACACATGATTTTTCTTAGTACACACTGCCAGTTCAAGCATCTGTGTAGGTTGTGATAACCAGAGTAATGATGTTAAAAAGAACAACACACTAAGCTTAGTAAGGTTTAGTACAATTCAATCATCTTTTTAACAGCACTAAAAGTTTTGCACTTAAAGTGGTTTTCTAAGAATACCACCACCTAGATGGGGCAGGTGGTGGACAAGGCTCTCTTTCCACTCTACTTGTACTTCTCAAACTTTAATCAATGTAAGAATCACCCGAGATACTCTGTAAAATGTAGATCCTAGAATCCTACTTCTAGAAAGTGATTCAGTAGTCTGAGACAGAGTCTAAAAACATGTATTTTAAACAAGCCTCTCAGGTAAATCTGATGTAGGAAGGATGAGGACAACTGTAAACACTTTAAAACACCATTCCTGTCTCCTATGCTTTCTGTAATAATGACTTGTCTAGTGGCAGCTCAAGCTCTTCTCTCTCCATAATTTTGAAATTGGTGGTCTTTTTGAAATGGTGGTGTTGTCACCATTGAAGCGCTGACAATAGTGTACTCTGTTGTGCCTCAGGTCCTCCAAATACTCTGCCTTTTTTTTTTTTTTTTTGAGATAGTGTCTCACCCTGCCACCTAGGCTAGAGTGCAGTGGTGAGATCTCGGCTCATGATAACAGGCTCAAGTGTTTCTCCCACCTCAGGCTCTTGAGTAGGTGGAACTACAGGAGCATGCCACCATGCCTGACTGATTTTTCTGTATGTTTTTGGTAGAGATGGGGTTTCGTCATGTTGCCCAGGTTGGTCTTGAACTCTTGAGCTCAAGTGAGCCACCCACCTTGGCCTCCCAAAGTGCTGGGATTACAGGCGTGAGGCACCATGCTTAGCCCAAGTATATATTTTATGGCTGTTTTACCCATTCATGGGAGAAGTGTTTTTTTTTTTTTTTTTTTTTTTGGTAGCGGAGTCTTACTCTGTTGCCCAGGCTGGAGTGCAGTGGCACCATCTTGGCTCACTGCAACCTCTGCCTGCTAGGTTCAGGCCATTCTCATGCCTCAGCCTCCTGAGTAGCTGAGACTACAGGCACATGCCACCATGCTTGGTTAATTTTTGTGTTTTTTGGTAGAGATGGGGTTTCACCATGTTGGCCAGACTGATCTCAAAACTCCTGACCTCAAGTTATCTGCCTGCCTTGGCCTCCCAGAGTGCTGGGATTACAGGTGTGAGTCACTGTATCTAGCAAGGAAGAAGATTCTCTCAAGAAAAAAAGATAATAATAAAGGTGGTCAGGTGTGGTGGCTCACGCCTGTAATCCCAGCACTTTGGGAGGCCAAGGCAGGCGGATCACTTGAGGTCAGGAATTCCAGAACAGCCTGGCTAACATGGTGAAACCCCATCTCTACTAAAAATACAAAAATTAGCTGGGCATGGTGGTGGGACCTGTAATCCCAGCTACTCGGGAGGCTGAAGTGGGAGAATCGCTTGAACTGGGGAGGCGGAGGTTGCAGTGAGCCGAGATCATACCTCTGCACTCCAGCCTAAGTGACAGAGTGAGACTCTGTTTCCAAAAAAAAAAGAAAAAAAAAGATAAATAAAGGCAAAATTCAGGATAGTGGTTACCCTAGGAGAAAAAAGGAAGGTGAAAGGAGGTTCCAAGATGGCGGAATAGGAACAGCTCCAGTCTGTAGCTCCCAGCGTGAGCTACGCAGAAGACGGGTGATTTCTGCATTTCCAACTGAGGTACAGGTTCATCTCACTGGGGCTTGTCGGACAGTGGGTGCAATCCGTGGAGTGTGAGCCAAAGCAGGGTGGGGCATCACCTCACCTGGGAAGCGCAAGGGGTTGGGGAATTCCCTTTCCTAGCCAAGGGAAACTGTGACAGAAGGTACCTGGAAAATCGGGACACTCCCACCCTAATACTGCGCTTTTCCAATGGTCTTAGCAAACGGCACACCAGAGATTATATCCTGCGCCTGGCTCTGAGAGTCCCATGCCCACGGAGCCTCACTCACTGCTAACATAGCAGTCTGAAATTGAACTGCAAGGTGGCAGCGAGGCTGGGGGAGGGGCGTCTGCCATTGCTGAGGCTTGAGTAGGTAAACAAAGCGACCGGGAAGCTCGAACTCGGTGGAGCCCACTGGAGCTCAAGGAGGCCTGCCTGCCTCTGTAGACTCCACCTCTGGGGGCAGGGCATAGCTGAACAAAAGGCAGCAGAAACTTCTGCAGACTTAAACGTCCCTGTCTGACAGCTTTGAAGAGAGTAGTGGTTCTCCCAGCACGGAGTTTGAGATCTGAGAATGGATGACAGACTGCCTCCTCAAATTGGGTCCCTGACCCCTGAGTAGCCTAACTGGGAGACACCTCCCAGTAGGGGCTGACTGACACCTCATTCAGCAAGGTGCCCCTCTGAGATGAAACTTCCAGAGGAAGGATCAGGCAGCAACATTTGCCATTCAGCACTATGTGCTGTTCTGCAGCCTCCGCTGGTGATACCCAGGCAAACGGTCTGGAGTGGACCTCCAACAAACTCCAACAGGCCTGCAGCTGAGGATCCTGACTGTTAGAAGGAAAACTAACAAATAGAAAGGACATCTACACCAAAACCCCATCTGTACATCACCATCATCAAAGACCAAAGGTAGATAAAACCACAAAGATGGGGAGACACCAGAGCAGAAAAGCTGAAAATTCTAAAAATCAGAGTGCCTCCTCTCCTCCAGAGGAACGCAGCTCCTCGCCAGCAATGGATCAAAGCTGGATGGAGAATGACTTTGACGAGTTGAGAGAAGAAAGCTTCAGAGGACTGATAATAAAAAACTTCTCAGAGCTAAAGGAGGATGTTCGAACCCATCACAAAGAAGCTAAAAACCTGGAAAAAAATTAGACGAATGGCTAACTAGAATAAACAGTGTAGAGAAGACCTTAAATGACCGGATGGAACTGAAAACCACGGCATGAGAACTATGTGAGGCATGCACAAGCTTCAGTAGCTGATTCGATCAAGTGGAAGAAAGGGTATCAGTGATTGAAGATCAAATGAATGAAATGAAGTGAGAAGTTTAGAGAAAAAAGAGTAAAAAGAAGGGAACAAAGCCTTTAGGAAATATGGGACCATGTGAAAAGACCAAATCTGCATTTGATTCGTGTACCTGAAAGTGATGGGAAGACTGGAACCAAGTTGGAAAACACTCTTCAGGATATTATCTGGAAGAACTTCCCCAACCTAGCAAGGCAGGCCAAAATTCAAATTCAGGAAATAGAGAGAACACCAGAAAGATACTCCTCGAGAAGAGCAACTCCAAGACACATAATTGTCAGATTCACCAAAGTTGAAATGAAGGAAAAAATATTAAGAGCAGCCAGAGAGAGGGGTCGGGTTACCCACAAAGGGAAGCCCATCAGACTAACAGCGGATCTCTTGGCAGAAGCTCTACAAGCCAGAAGAGAGTGGGGTCCAGTATTCAACATTCTTAAAGAAAAGAATTTTCAACCTAGATTTTCATATCCAGCCAAACTAAGCTTCATAAGTGAAGGAGAAATAAAATCCTTTATAGACAAGCAAATGCTGAGAGATTTTGTCACCACCAGGCCTGCCTTACAAGAGCTCCTGAAGGAAGCACTAAACATGGAACAACCAGTACCAGCCACTGCAAAAACATGCCAAATTGTAAAGACCATTGATGCTAGGAAGAAACTGCGTCAACTAACGAGCAAAGTGACTAGCTAGCATAATAATGACAGGATGAAATTCACACATAACAATATTAACCTTAAATGTAAATGGGCTAAATGCTCCAATTAAAAGACACAGACTGGCAAATTGGATAAAGAGTCAAGAATGATCAGTGTGCTGTATTCAGGAGACCCATCTCACGTGCAGAGACATACACAGGCTCAAAATAAAGGGATGGAGGGATATTTACAAAGCAAATGGAAAGCAAAAAAAAGTAGGGGTTACAATCCTAGTCTCTGATAAAACAGACTTTAAACCAACAAAGATCAAAAGAGACAAGGCCATTACATAATGGTAAAGGGATAAATTCAAAAGGAAGAGCTAACTATCCTAAGTATATATGCACCCAATACAGGAGCACCCAGATTCATAGAGCAGGTCCTTAGAGACCTACAAAGATACTTAGACTGCCACACAATAGTAATGGGAGACTTTAACACCCCACTGTCAACATTAGACGGATCAATGAGACAGAAAATTAACAAGGATATCCAGGAATTGAACTCAGCTCTGCACCAAGCAGACCTAATAGACATCTACAGAACTCACCACCCCAGGTCAGCAGAATATACAGTCTTCTCAGCACCACATCGCACTTACTCCAAAATTGACTACATAGTTGGAAGTAAAGCACTCCTCAGCAAATGTAAAAGAACAGCAATTATAACGAATTGTCTCTCAGACCACAGTGCAATCAAACTAGAACTCAGGATTAAGCAACTCACTCAAAACTGCTCAACTACATGGAAACTGAACAACCTGCTTCTGAATGACTACTGGGTACATAACGAAATGAAGGCAGAAATAAAGATGTTCTTTGAAACCAATGAAAACAAAAACACAACATACCAGAACCTCTGGGACACTTTTGAAGCATTGTGTAGAGGGAAATTTATAACACTAAATGCCCACAAGAGAAAGCAGGAAAGACCTAAAATTGACACCCTAACATCACAATTAAAAGAACTAGAGAAGCAAGAACAAACACATTCAAAAGCTAGCAGAAGGCAAGAAGTAACTAAGATCAGAGCAGAACTGAAGGAGCTAGAGACACAAAAAAATGCTTCAGAAAATCCATGAATCCAGGAGCTGGTTTTTTGAAAAGATCAACAAAATTGATAGACGGCTAGCAAGACTAATAAGAAGAGAGAGAAGAATCAAATAGACGCAATAAAAAATGATAAAGCAGTATCACCACTGATCCCAGAGAAATACAAACTACCATCAGAGAATACTATAAACACTTCTACGCAAATGAACTAGAAAATCTAGAAGAAATAGATAAATTCCTGGACACATACACCCTCCCAAGACTAAACCAGGAAGAAGTTGAATCCCTGAATAGACCAATAATAGGCTCTGAAATTGAGGCAATAAATAATAGCCTACCAACCAAAAAAAAGCCCAGGACCAGACAGATTCACAACCGAATTCTACCAGAGGTACAAAGAGAAGCTGGTACCATTCCTTCTGAAACTAATCAATAGAAACAGAGTGAATCCTCCCTAACTCATTTTATGAGGCCAGCATCATCCTGATACCAAAGCCTGGCGGAGACACAACAACAACAACAACAACAAAAAAGAGAATTTTAGACCAATATCCCTGATGAACATCAGTGCAAAAATCCTCAATAAAATACTGGCAAACCAAATCCAGCAGCACATCAAAAAGCTTATCCACTACGATCAAGTTGGCTTCATCTGTGGGATGCAAGGCTTGTTCAACATATGCAAATCAATAAATGTGATCCAGCATGTAAACAGAACGAAAGACAAAAACCACATGATTATCTCAATAGATTCAGAAAAGGCCTTTGACAAAATTCAACAGCCCTTCATGCTAAAAACTCTTAATAAACTAGGTATTGATGGGACGTATCTCAAAATAAAAACAGCTATTTATGACCAACCCACAGCCAATATCATACTGAATGGGCAAAAACTGGAAGCATTCCCTTTGAAAACTGGCACAAGACAGGGATGCCCTCTCTCACCACTCCTATTCAACATAGTGTTGGAAGTTCTGGCCAGGGCAATCAGGCAGGAAAAAGAAATAAAGGGTATTCAATTAGGAAAAGAGGAAGTCAAATTGTCCCTGTTTGCAGATGACATGATTGTATATTTAGAAAACCTCCATCGTCTCAGCCCAAAATCTCCTTAAGTTAATAAGCAACTTCAGCAAAGTCTCAGGATACAAAATCAATGTGCAAAAATCACAGGCATTCCTATACAATAACAGACAAACAGAGAGCCAAATCACGAGTGAACTCCCATTCACAATTGCTTCAAAGAGAATCCAATACCTAGGAATCCAACTTACAAGGGATGTGAAGGACCTCTTCAAGGAGAACTACACACCACTGCTCAATGAAATAAAAGAAGCACAAACAAATGGAAGAACATTCCATGCTCATGGATAGGAAGAATCAATATCGTGAAAATGGCCATACTGCCCAAGGTAATTTATAGATTCAATGCCATCCCCATTAAGCTACCAATGACTTTCTTCACAGAATTGGAAAAAACTACTTTAAAGTTCTTTTGGAACCAAAAAGAGCCTGCATTGCAAAGACAATCCTAAGCCAAAAGAACAAAGCTGGAGGCATCATGCTACCTGACTTCAAACTATACTACAAGGCTACAATAACCAAAACAGCATGGTGCTGGTACCAAAACAGAGATATAGACCAATGGAACAGAACAGAGCTCTCAGAAATAATACCACACATCTACAACCATCTGATCTTTGAAAAATCTGACAAAAACAAGAAACGAGGAAAGGATTCCCTATTTAATAAATGGTGCTGGGAAAACTGGCTCGCCATAGGTAGAAGGCTGAAACTGGAGCCCTTCCTTACACCTTATACAAAAATTAATTCAACGTGGATTAAAGACAAACGTTAGAACTAAAACCATAAAAACCCTAGAAGAAAACATAGGCAGTACTATTCAGGCCATAGGCATGGCCTAGGACTTCATGACTAAAACACCAAAAGCAATGGCAACGAAAGCCAAAATTGACAAATGGGATCTAGTTAAACTAAAGAGCTTCTGCACAGCAAAAGAAACTACCATCAGAGTGAACAGGCAGCCTACAGAATGGGAGAAAATTTTTGCAATCCACGCATGTGACAAAGGGCTACTATCCAGAATCTACAAAAAACTTAAACAAATTTACGAGAAAAAAATCAAACAACCCCATCAAAAAGTGGGCAAAGGATATAAACAGACACTTCTCAAAAGAAGACATTTATGCAGCCAACAGACACATGAAAAAATGCTCATAATTACTGGCCATCAGAGAAGTGCAAATCAAAACCACAATGAGATACCATCTCACACCAGTTAGAATGGCGATCATAAAAAAGTCAGGAAACAACAGGTGCTGGAGAGGATGTGGAGAAATAGGAATACTTTTACACTGTTGGTGGGAGTGTAAACCAGTTCAACCATTGTGGAAGACAGTGTGGCGATTCCTCAAGGATCTGGAAGTAGAAATACCATTCGACCCAGCCATCCCATTACTGGGTATATACCCAAAGGATTATAAATCATAGTGCTATAAAGACACATGCACACTTATGTTTATTGCGACACTATTCACAATAGCAAAGACTTGGAACCAGCCCAAATGTCCATCAATGATAAACTGGATTAAGAAAATGTGGCGCATATATACCATGGAATACTATGCAGCCATAAAAAAGGATGAGTTCGTGTCCTTTATAGGGACATGGATGAAGGTGGAAACCATCATTCTGAGCAAACTATTGCAAAGACAGAAAACCAAACACCACATGTTCTCACTCACAGGTGGGAATTGAAGAATGAGAACACTTGGACACAGGGTGGGGAACATCACACACTGGGGCCTGTTGTGGGGTATGGGGAGTGGGGAGGGCTAGCATTAGGAGATAAACCTAATGTAAATGATGAGTTAATGGGTGCAGCACACCAACATGGCACATGTATACATATGTAACAAACCCGCATGTTGTGCACATGTACCCTAGAACTTAAAGTATATTTAAAAAAAAAAAAGAAAAAAAGGAAGGTAATTAGGAAATATCATTCAGATGGCTTAAAAAGGTATTGATGATAATGTATTTTTTTAGTTGAGTAGTAGTTATATTTGTTTCAGGAGGTTTTTGGAAACTGACAGTTCATCTTTGCTCGAAATAGGGAAAAGTGAAATGTAAACATTATTATTTAGGACCATTAGTAATATTTATAAGCAGGAAGATTTCTACCCTTGGGGTGGTAATCGCCCAAATACAATCCAGTAGGGAAATATTTGCAAACTTTGTTTTGATGACATAGGTAGGACATTCTCAGCACAGCTAGGTATTACTGAGGGCTTGTCTTAAACTGTATTTTAGGAAAGTAAACATGCACACATAGCATGAAGTATACAAACATCAAATAAAAAGTATACATATATAACATAAAATCTATCATTTTAATAATTTTAAAATGTATTGTTCTGTTGCATTAAGTACATCAAAATTCTTTGTGACCGTTACCACCATTCATCTCCAGAACTTTTTCATCTTCTCAGACTGAAACTCCATGTCAATTAAACATTAATTCCTCATTTCCCCACTCCCCAGCTGTGGCAGCCACCGTTCTACTTTCTGTCTCTATGTATTTGATTACTCTAGTACCTCATATATGTAGAATTATACAATATTTGTCCCTTTGTGTCTGGCTTATTTCATTAATGTCTTCAGGGTTCATCCACTTTGTAGCATGTGTCAGAATTTCCTACCTTTCAAAAGCTGAATAATACTCTCTTGTATGTATAGACCACATTTTGTTTATTCATCCGTCAATGGACGTTTAGGTTGTTTCCACCTTTCGGTTATTGTGAATAATGCTGCTATGAACATTAATATACAGATATCTGTTGGAATCCATGTTTTCATTCAGTTTTTGGAATATATACCCAGAAGTGGAATTGTTGGATCATATGTTAATTCTAAATTTAATTTTTTGAGGGCTGCCATACTTCTGCAGAAATTTTATACAGTTTTCATTTACATAGCTTGTTTTGTGAGGTTCCTTAGAGGGACTTGGAAGCCAAGTATCCTATATGTACAATGTGTAGAGAGAACATGCTGGAAACCAAGCCAGCAGGAGACTAGAAATAACAGAGTGGAGACTCTTCCTTAATTTCTTACTAAGGGAGCCAGTGATAATTCAGTTCTTTGCTAATTAGTGTCTGTTGCTGCTGCTGAACTTGTCACCAGACGTATATTACAATATCACTAATGTGGTTGGTTAGCAAATTGAATTTTTTCTTTTATCTTTCTTCCTTAAAATTCCCTTTTTCTCCTGATGTCCTCTATTTATTGCCATTTTTATTAGGTGCTCAAATGTTTCAACATTTTTTGTTATGAAACTGGAATTTTTGCTAGTGCATGTACAGTGATTTAATTTATACATATACTAAGATACATCATTTAATTCCTTTGAAAGACATTTGTTACCATTAACTACACTAGATATAGTTATAAGATGGCAGAGCTACAAAAATGGACAAGACACCAGTCATATCTTGAGGAAACTATATAAAGACACAGTATACTAATCCTTATAATTTATAAGTATCTCAGGAACTTTGAGATACAAAGTCCTAAGAAAACACAGGTAAGTAACTCTTTCGAGGGTTTGAGGCTAGGGATAATTAAGGAAGACTTTACTTAATGAAATATCTTGGCTGGCAGAGAAGATGATAAACAAGGAAATAACAGGAAACAACTTGAGCAAAAGGTGTGAGAGTAGTTTGAATATGCATTAGATATGAACAGATATCTCTGTTGTGCGCTGGGGATAAAAAGATGACTTAAAATGTAGGAACTATGTCTTAAGAGATAAGAATCTAGTAGGGGAGATAGAAGATAGGTATATAAACAAAATTGTAGTGTGATAAAGTGTCCAGGTTTTGTTGGAGAGCAATAAGGAGAAGGACCAAGATTACCAGAAATAACACCCAAAGTGTGTAGTTGGATAACTGATTTGACTGAAACTCTCACCACAAATGAGTTAATGTAGGATTTTTATTAATATTCTTGGGTTCGGCATTTCCAGATTCAACCAACCACAAATTGAAAATATTTGGGAAAAAACCCAACACAATAAAAATAATGTACATAAAAACAGATACAGTATAACAACTACTTACATATCATTTACATTGTATTAAGTATTATCAGTAATCGAGAGATGATTTAAAGTATGCTGGAGGATGTGTGTAAGTTACATGCAAATCCTGTGCCATTTTATGTACGAGACTTGCATTCTCAGATTTTGGTATCCAGGGGAGGGGTACTAGAACCAATCCCCATGGATACCAAGAGACAGCTGCATATAGTTAGTGTGACTTTGAGTAAAGGGAGATGAGTTTAGGGCAGTACACATCCAAAACAGAGTGTGAGCCATATATGTAATTTAAAAATTTTAAGTGGCCCTACTTTTAAAAAGTAAGAATAGATGAATTAAATTTAATAATACATTTCGTTTAAACCAGTGTATCCAAAGTATTATTTTAACATATAATCAATATAAAAATTATTAATGAAATGTTTCCTTCAATTTCTAAGAAATGTAGTGTGTATTTTGTACTTACTGCACATCTCAGTTCTTATTACACATATTTCAGATGCTTAGTAGTCACATGTGGTTAGTGGCTACCATATTAGCACAGGTTTTAATATTCTATTAAAAGCAATTAGAATTTCTGGAATAGTTTTAAAAAATCTTTTAAGTACTTTTCCTTTTATAATTATGGAAGGATCTTGTTTACAGTAATCAACTGATCACCTCTATCTGTGACATGGACTGAAATCCTTGTATTAGTAGGATTTATGAGGAACTTTGAGAGTGATGCAATAACGAAAGTTACACTCTTTGGAAGTTCATTATTTCCTAATGAAAATTAGGTACTTTGTAATTTCATTAAAGCTATCTAGAGATGGCTTACAGTATGCAAAGATACTTGAAGAACTGTTCTAAAAGATCTGCTTATAGTACTTCTAAACCATGTAATTGTTAATTGGCTGTAACAGGGTTTGTTGTTGTTGTTTTTGAGACAGGGTCTCACTCTGTTGCTCAGGCTGGAGTGCAGTGGCATGATCTTGGCCCACTGCAGCCTCTGCCTCCCGGGTTCAAGTGATTCTCCAGCCTCAGCCTCCCAAGTAGCTGAGACCTCAGGCATGCACCACCATGCCCGGCTCATTTTTGTATTTTTTGTAGAGACAGGGTTTTACCATGTTGCCTAGGCTGGTCTTGAACTCCTGAGCTCAAAGTGATCCACCTGCCTCGGCCTCCCAAAGTGTTGAGATTACAGGCCTTAACCTGCCTGAGCCACTGTGCCTAGCCAACAGTCTTTTTTTTTTTTCTTTTTTAATTTTTAAATTTTATTTTATAGAAACTAGGTCTTGCTGTGTTGCCCAGGCTGGTCTCGAACTCACTGGGCTCAGGCGATCTTCCCACCTTGGCCTCCCAAAGTGCTAGGCTGACAGGAATGAGCCCCCATGTTCAGCCCTGTAACATTTGGCTTTAATGAGGCACAAATGTGTTTTGGGGAAGCTGAAGTATTATTTATAATAAAATGGCTTAGAATTAAAATAATTGATCTTTCATTGTTTATTCCCTTCTTCCTCATCGCCTTAGGGGGCCCTGGGGTCTGTCTTTTTCTCTTTTGATGGTTTTTGTTGCCTTTTTCTGAGAACAATAAATCTTAGCCCTGCAGGTGGAATCCTAACCATTCCAAGCCAGATTGTATTTTTTAAGAGGAAATAAGTAGCTAGATTAGAAGAACATAGATTCAGATTATTTTCTTACAGATGTTATTAATGAAAAACAAGTAAAGAAGTATATAATACATTTTGAAATACTTCCATATTTTTCTATCTACTCTTTTTTAAATGTTTTAAACAATTCACTGTCGCATCACGATCAAATCTTTAAATTGTAACAGTTCATGGGGAAGTGATTTTACCTCTATTAGAAATATATATAGTTATACATAGCATATGCATATGTATACCTACACACACATAAATAGAATTTATTAAGTGAAAGATGACTGTGAATAAATAAATTACTCATTTGAGGCTATGTTATATATTAGTACATGATGATATTTATAAAAACTGACAATTTATATTGGAAACCTTTATATTTAACTGAAAGGGAAATGTGAAAAAGAGACTTACTGAGCATGTGCTGTGAGCTTGTTGCTTAGTTTATCTCACTTAGTTTTCACATCCTCATGAGGAAGTTATTATTTTTCTCTGTAGATAATAGGTGAAGTAACTTGCTCTGGGTTTTAAAGTTTGTGAATTCAAAGTGTGTGAATTTGGAGTTAGACTGGTCCGACTCCAGAGCCTATGCTCTTTGCTCTGTCACACTCAAAATTGCTTCCATCCATCCATCTGTCCATCAATCGATCGTAACTCTGTTTAATGCAGGGAATTATGAAGAAGAAAACAGTAATCATCACTGCAACAAAAACACCTTAATTTCGCCAAAGATTAGACTAATTTAAGAGAAAATTGAAAACAGTAAAAATGAAAAACTGTATTTTCTAAGATTGTGAGATGTAATATATTTTATGTGAAATGAAGCTTTTAGTCTTCATTTAGTTTAGAAAAGTTGGAAGAATTTATTTTCTGAAGTGTTTATGTAGGCTTTAATATGCTAAAATTCATTGTAAGTGTCAGAGAGAGAGAATGTATACAGTTTCCTAGCTTACTTGCTGTGAAACCCATTTTTCTAGGCATTTCTCAGATGATTAAAATTTTTTGAGAAATGCTAGAACTATTAACAAAAAATGAAGAAAATGTAAAGTAAATGGAAAGTATTTATGAAGTAAAATATCTCCAGCACTCACACAAAGCATAGACTATTTCTTGCTCCCACCAGCTGACTGAAAATACTTTATAATAAATAAATAAGTGGGCACCCTAGTGTACTCAGAAGGATATTGCCTTAGTAGTAGGGGGAAAATAGCCCTAATATTAAAGGCTTCTCTGGTGATGCCTAACAAAACTTAGAAAGAAGCCTGAAAAACATCAATTATTTTCAAGCATCTCAGAGCAAAGCTCAAGAATATTTAAAGGAGGCTGGGTGTGGTGGCTCATGCCTGTAATCCCAGCACTTTGGGAGGCTGAGGTGGGTGGAGCATGAGGTCAGGAGTTCAGGACCAGCCTGGCCAACGTGGAGAAACCCTGTCTTTACTAAAAATACAAAAATTAGCTGGGCATGGTGGCATGTGCCTGTAGTCCCAGCTACTCAGGAGGCTGAGGCAGGAGAATCACTTCAACCTGGGAGGCACAGGTTGTTGCCATTGCAGTCCAGCTTGGGTGACAGAGTGAGACTCTTTCTCAAAAAAAAAAAAAAAAAAAAAAAAAAAAAAATATGTGTGTGTGTGTGTGTGTGTGTGTGTGTATATTTGAAGATATACAGAAATATTTAACATATAACAAGGATAAAAGTCACAGTATTTAGACCCAATCAAAAATTGTCAAGCATATAAGAAGCTAGAAAATATGACCCATAATCATGAGAAAAATCAGTAGAGAGAGACCTAGAAGTGATATAGATGATAGAAGGTCATTAAAAGTTATACCTATATTTTGAATGTTTAAGACAGTAGAGGAAAGCATGAATAGGTTAAGGAAAGACATGGAATATGTGAAAAAGTCCTAAATCAAACATCTTCAGATGAACAGCATAATGTCTTAGATGAAAAATGCAATTAATGAGATTAACAGCAGAGTAGACATTGAAGAGGAAAAATACTAGTGAACTTGAGAATACAGAAGTAGGAATTATGCAAAACAAATCACAGAGAAAAAGCTGGAAAAAAAAGAGAAGCAGTGATTTGTGGGACAATTTCAAGCAGTCTAAAAAAATGTATAATTGGAATCTGCAGAAGGCAGAAATGGGAGGGGAGAGAAGACAGAAAAATATTTGAGGAAATAACCACCAACATTTTCCAAATTAGAGGAAAATCATAAACCAACATATCAAAGAAGTCATTGAATCCCAAACACAGGGAACATGAAGAAAACTAGAAAGCATCAAATGAAATTGCTTAAAACCTGTGAAAATTGAAAAATTTAAGAACAGTCAAAGGAAAAGATATACACAAAGTTAACAAAGACTGATGGAATACTTCCAATAATAATGCAAGCCAGAAGTCAGTGAAGGAATATCTTTGCTTTTAAGGTATATGGTATAGTTTTATGTGGTCTGTCCTGGAGAATGCCCTATTCTCTCCCTTCTACAGGAAACATTACAGAAATCATCTTTTATTTTTTCATTGTAAAAAAATAGAAGTAAATGTGTCTGTATTTTCATATTCTTATGAATCATAAATAAATGGTAGCATATTATACAAAATTTTCTATGCTGTGTTTTTCATTCAAGGATATATTCTGGAGATTTCTTCATTGTAGAATATAGGACATGCTCAAATATACATATATATTTAATGTGTCTGCATAGGTATAGATATCAGCTTATTTCTTTTAGAACTGCATAGTACTCCTAGAGGTTTTTTTTTTTTTTTTTCTTTCAAGAGATGGGGTCTTGCTATGTTTGTCTAGGCTGGAGGGCAGTGCTTGTTCACAGGCATGATCATAGCACAATATATCTTCTAACTTCTGAGCTCAAGTGATCCTCCCATCAGCCTCCTGGGTAGCTGGGACTACAGGAATACACCACCATACCTGGCTGGAGTATTTTTAAAATGCAAATCCCAGACATAGTATTTCACTTGAAACTAATGCTGTTGCTGTGTAGCAAACAACTTCATAGTAAAGTGGCTGAAAACAACAATTATTTATTCTCATTCAGATATTTGCCAGGAGTTGGCTGATTGTTTAAGTGACCGTTTCAAGTTGCAGATCTGGTTGGATGGAACAGATTGGGCTCAGATATGTTCCATGTGTATTTATTCAGATATCCTCTGATGAGATCACAGATAAATCAAAGGAAAGATCTTATAATCATGATGACACAAAGTTAAGACTGCAAGCAGAAACTCATGGTACTTCTCAAGGCATAGGCTCAGAATTGTCACAATGTGACTTCTGAACATATTTTGCATTGATGGAGTGAAGTCATATGTCTGAGCCCAGTGAATGGAAAATATATGTTAGCAGGAGGGACTATAGAGTTGAATGGTATGGATGCATGGAAGGTTGAAGAATTGGGTTCAGTACCACAGTCCATTTTGTCCTTGTTCTATAAAATTAGAAATGTTTTTAGGTCGACTTTATAGTGAACATTTACACTGTCAGCTATTTTTCTCATATATTATAGCTTTGGAGATATTAAAATACATAGGATATAGTGTGGGAAGTCACATTGGAAGCGACTTAGTCCAGTTCCCTCTGAAAATAAGCATATATTTTATAATACCTCTTGATAGATGATCAGCTGGCCACTTAAAAAATTCATTTATTTATTCATCTATGTGTTTATCCATTCATTTATTTAATATAGGAAAAATAGATGTGTCTTTCCAGAATGTTTAAATTGTGGGAACAATCACACTCTCCTGTGCCCATGCACGTCTATGTATATTGGATAAGTGGTGTATTAAATGGTGAAAGTTTGACACTGCCTCATAAGGGGGTAGTGATATGAGGGGAGTTATTCAGAGATGACATCTGAACAATATTGTGTTTTCCTGTCTGTGAACATAGAATATCTCTCCATTTATATATTCTTTAATTTCTTTCATTAGACTTTTATAGTTTTCCTCATATAGATCTTGCACATATTTTGTTAGATTTATTTATACCCATGTATTTCATTTTTAATTGGAGCTAATGTAAATAGTGTTGTGTTGAAATGTGTTGAAATTCCACTTGTTTATTGCTGGTATGTAGGAAAGCAATTGACTTTTTCTTTTCCTTATTTTTTTTTTTTGGGTTAAATACACATAATGTAATATTCACCATTTAAGCCATTTTTAAATATACAGATCCAGTGGTATTAAGTATAGTTATATTGTGCAACCATCACCATCATCCATCTCCGTAACTCTTTTTCATTTAGCAAAACTGAAACTCTGTATGCATTAAACACAGATTTTCCATGCCCCTCACACCATCGTCTGACAATCGCCATTTTATTTTCTGTCTCTATGAGTTTTACTACTTTTGGTACTTCATTTTAGTGGAATGCTACAGTCAATATTTGTGTTTTTGTAACTGGCTTATTTCATTTAGCATAATGTCCTTAAAGGTTCATTCATGTTGTAGTGTATGTCAGAATTTCCTGCCTTTTTAAGGATGAGTAATATTCTGTTGCACATATATTCCACATTTTCTTTATCCATTTAACATCCATTCATGGACACTTAGGTTGCTTCCATATCTTGGCTATTATGAATACTGCTGCAGTGAACATGGGAATGCAGATATTCCTTTTATGTCTTTTTTCATTTTTCTTTTCTTAAAAAACATTTTAATTTTTGTGGTACATAGTAGGTGTATGTATTTATGGGTCACATGAGATATTTTGATACAGGTATACACTATGTAGTAATCACATCAGGGTAAATAGGGTATCCATCACTTCAGGCATTTATCCTTTGTGTTACAATCCATCCATATACTCTTTTTTTTTGTAGACAGGGTCTTACTCTGTCATCCATGCTGGGGTGCAGTGGTGCAATCACAGCTCACCGCGGCCTCAACCTCCCAGGCTCAGGTCACCCAACTAAGCCTCTTGAGTAGCTAGCTGGGACTGCAGGCATGCACCACCATGCTGGGCTAATTTTTCTATTTTTTGATAACAAGGATGATTTGATTTCTTCCTTCCCAATTTGGATACCCTTTATTTGTTTACCTTGTCTGATTGCTCTAGCTGGTACTTCCAGTACTATGTTGAATAGCAGTGGTGAAAGTGGGTATCCTTGTGTTCCCAATCTTAGAGGAAAGATTTTTAGTTTTTCCCCATTCAGTATGATGCTAGCTGTGGGTTTGCTATATATGGCTTTTCTTATGTTGAATTATGTTCTCTCTATACCCAGTGTGTAGAGGCTTTTTTTTTTTTTTTTTTAATCTTGAAGGGATGTTGAATTTTATCAAATGCTTTTTCGGTATCTATTGCAGTGAACATATGGTTTTTGTCCTTCATTCTGTCAATATGATGTGTCACATTGATTGATTTGTGTATATTGAACCACCCTTGCATCTCTGGGATAAATACCACTTGGTCATGATGAATTATTTTTTGATGTGTTGTTGAATTCAGTTTGTTAGCATTTTGTTGAGGATGTTTGCGTCAATGTTCAGGGATATTGGCTTGTAGTTTTTTGTTTGTTACTTGTTTTTGTTTTTTGATGTGTCTTTTTCTGGTTTTAGTATCAAGGTAGCACTGGCCTCATAGAATGAGTTTGTAAGTATTCTCTCCTCTGTTTTTTGGAATAGTTCGAGTGGGATTGGTATTAGTTCTTCTTTAACTGTTTGGTAAGATTCAGTGAAACCATCAGGTAAAGCTTTTGGGTCCCAGGGGTTTCTTTTCTGGCAGACTTTTTATTGCAGCTTTGATTTTATTACTTGTTACTGGTCTATTCATGTTTTGGATTTCCCCAGGGTTCAGTCTTGGTAGGTGGTATGAGTTTAGAAATTGCCCCATTTCGTCTAAGTTTTCAAATTCATTGGCATATAGGTGGTCATGGTAGCCTCTAATGATCCTTTGAATTTCTGTGGTATAGGTTGTAATTTTTTAAATCTCTGATTTTATTTATTTTCCTCTTTTTTATTTAGTCTGGTTAAAGGTTTGTTAATTTTTTTCTTTTCTAAAAACCAGCTTTTAGTTTCATTGATCTTTTATATTGTTTTATTTGTTTCCATTGCATTTATTTCTGCTCTGATCTTTATTATTTCTCCTCTTCTACTAATTTTGTGCTTGGTTTGCGTTTATTTTTCCAGTTCTTTAAGATGCATCCTTAGGTTGTTCGCTTTTCCACTTTTTGATATAGGTGCTTATACCTATAAACTTCTCTCTTGATACTTGGTACTTCTCTCTTGCTTTTGCTGCAACCCCATAGGTTTGGCATGGCATGCTATGTTTTTATTATCATTTGTTACAGTTAGTTTTTCAAGTTCTTACTTAATTTATTCATTGACCCACTGATCAGTCAGGAGCATATTGTTTGATTTTCATGTATTTGTATAGTTTCCAGAATTCCTCATTATTGATTTCTAGGTTTATTCCATTGTGGTCAGAGAAGGTACTTTATATTATTTCATTTTTTTTTAGTGTTTTAAGACTTGTTTTGTGGCCTAATATATGTTCTGCCCTTCAGAATGATTCATGTGCTGAAGAGAGTAATGTGTACTCTGCAGCTGTTGGATTAAAGATAAGTTTTTCTTGCACCTTAAGTAACAGCTTGGCCACAGGGGTAGAGCACCAGGTAGGCTCTTGGGGTCCCTGACTCCGTGCCTTGGCTCTTGGTTGGCATTTTTGGACCTGCCTTGGACCAACCAGAGTGAGGAGCCCACTGCCCTGAAGAGAGAGTCCCAGGCCTGACGGCATTCACCACAAGTTGACTGAAGAACCCTTGGAGTTTTTTTTTTTTTTTTTTTTTTTTTTAATTTTGAGACAGAGTTTCTCTCTCTGTCACTCAGGCTGGAGTGCAGTCGTGTGATCTTGGCTCACTGCAACTTCCACCTCCTGGGTTCAAACAATTCTCATGCCTCAGCCTCCTGAGTAGCTGGGATTACAGGCATGCGCCACCATACGTGGCTAATTTTTGTATTTTTAGTAGAGACGGAGTTTCACCATGTTGGCCAGGCTGGTCTTGAACTCCTGGCTTCAAGAGTTCTGCCCACCTCGGCCTCGCAAAGTGCTGGGATTATAGGCAGCCCTTGGGCTTCAAGGAAACATTGGCAGTAGCCTGGTGGTAGTCCCCATGGGTCTGTGGTGGTGGTCACCACAGGATGAGGCTCCTCTTCCTATGGAAAGGGGAGGGAAGTATGGAAAGGACTGTATCTTGTGGTTTGAGTGCCAGTATAGTAGAATACCAGGTAGATTTCTAAGGTGTTTGACCCCAGTCTGGCTTCTGTGCAGTATCACTGGACCTGCCTAAGGCCTAGGGGAAATTTTTCACCCTTTAGGGAAGGATATAAACCTGGTTGGCTTCCCCACCTGCTGATTGTTGAGACATAGGACCTTGTGCGAACGTAGTTGGTAGCCAAGTAGTAGTTACAGGCAGCCTGGGGACATGACTCAGTGCTGTGCTGGCATCAGGTCTGACCCAGCACAGTCCCAGTGGTGGCAGCCATAGGAGTACTTGTGTCACCCCACCCCCAGCTCCAAGCAGCTCAGTACAGAGAAACAGAGAGAGAGAAAGAGAGAGTCTCCATTTGTTTGGGAGAAAGTATGGGAAGATAACAAGAGTTTCTACATGCTAATCCATAAAATTTTTCCAGATCTTATCCAAGACCATCAGGGCAATACCTCTAGAAGTCTGTGAGAGCTACAGCGTTACTGGGCTTAGGGTGCCCCCTAATGCAGGTATGACTTGGATCACAACACCGAAGTTCTTTCCAGTACCTGGAAAGTCTTCTCAAGGACAGATACAAAGAAGTCCTGAATGCAAAAATTACAGTAAATACCTAACTCATATATATGCCCAGACACTAGCAAACATCTGTAAGCATCAAGATGATCCAGGAAAACACGACCTCACTGTCATGCACGTCCGTTATGATCCAGGAAAACATGACCTCACTGTCATGTGCGTCCGTGTGAAGAGACCACCAAACAGGCTTTGTGTGAGCAACATGGCTGTTTATTTCACCTGGGTGCAGGCAAGCTGAGTCCGAAAAGAGAGTCAGCAAAGGGAGATAAGTGTGGGGCTGTTTTATAGGATTTGGGTAGGTAAAGGAAAATTACAGTCAAAGGGGGGTTGTTGTCTGACAGGCAGGAGTGGGGGGTCACAGGGTGCTCAGTGGGGGAGCTTTTTGAGCCAGGATGAGCCAGGAAGAGGAATTTCACAAGATAATATCATCGCTTAAGGCAAGGACCATCGATTTTCACTTCTTTTGTGGTGGAATGTCATCAGTTAAGGCGAGGCAGGGCATTTGCACTTCTTTTGTGATTTTTCAGTTTCTTCAGGCCATCTGTGCAAGTCACAGGGGATGTGATGGCTTGGCTTGGGCTCAGAGGCCTGACATTCCTGCCTTCTTATATTAATAAGAAAAATAAAATACTGCTGGATGATCAGTTCTTGTTAAGAATCTGACCCCTCAAACTCTACAACCTCGATGGACCGGACCCTACTTAGCCATCTATAGTACCCCGACTGCCGTCCGCCTGCAGGATCCTCCTCACTGGGTTCACCGTTCCAGAATAAAGCTGTGTCCATCGGACAGCCAGTCTAATCTCTCCTCTTCCCCCTGGAAGTCGCAAGTACTCTCCCCTACTTCCCTAAAACTTACTCGTATTTCTGAAGAACAGTAATAACCCTTATGTACCTAATACATCCCTTCATTCTATTAGGTCTGTTCGTCCTTACCCTACTTTTTATAACAGGGTCTTACGAAGTCACTCCCACCATTGGACCGAGCCCCAAAAACTAGTCATCCCTACTATCTTCTGTCTAGTCATACTCCTATTCACTGTTCTCAACTACCTATAAATGCCCTACTCTTGTTTACACTGCCGGTTTACACTGTTTCTTCAAGCTGTCACAGCTGATATCTCTTGGTGCTATCCCCAAACCGCCACTCTTCACTCCTTCTTAGAGTGGATAGATGATCTTTGCTGGCAGGGCATCCTCCAATACTTCCGCCCTGAGGAAGTTCTATTCTTTACTTTTATACTCACTGCTGAAAAAGGCGGACTCTGTATATTCTTAAATGAAGAGTGTTGTTTTTACCTAAATCAATCTGGCCTGGTATATGACAACATAAAAAAACTCAAGGATAGAGCCCAAAAACTTGCCAACCAAGCAAGTAATTATGCTGAACCCCCTTGGGCACTCTCTAATTGGACGTCCTGGGCCCTCCCAATTCTTAGTCCTTTAATACCCATTTTTCTCCTTGTTTTATTCGGACCTTGTACCTTCCGTTTAGTTTCTCAATTCATCCAAAACCGTATCCAGGCCATCACCAGTCATTCAATACGACAAATGTTTCTTCTAATGACCCCACAGTATCACCCCTTACCACAAAATCTTCCTTCAGCTTAATCTCTCTCACTCTAGGTTCCCACGCCGCCCCTAATCCCGCTTGAAGCAGCCCTGAGAAACATCGCCCATTCTCTCTCCGTACCACCCCCCGAAAATTTTTGCCGCCCCCACACTCAACACTATTTTATTTTTCTTATTAATATAAGAAGGCAGGAATGTCAGGCCTCTGAGCCCAAGCCAAGCCATTGCATCCCCTGTGACTTGCACATATATGCCCAGATGGCCTGAAGTAACTGAAGAATCATAAAAGAAGTGCAAATGCCCTGCCTCGCCTTAACTGATGACATTCCACCACAAAAGAAGTGAAAATCGATGGTCCTTGCCTTAAGCGATGATATTATCTTGTGAAATTCCTCTTCCTGGCTCATCCTGGCTCAAAAACTCCCCCACTGAGCACCTTGTAACCCCCACTCCTGCCCGCCAGAGAACAACCCCCTTTTGACTGTAATTTTCCTTTACCTACCCAAATCCTATAAAACAGCCCCACCCTTATCTCCCTTCGCTGACTCTCTTTTCGGACTCTGCCCGTCTGCGCCCAGGTGAAATAAACAGCCATGTTGCTCACACAAAGCCTGTTTGGTGGTCTCTTCACACAGACGCACATGACACTCACCAAATGAGTTAAATGAGGCACCAGGGACCAATCCTGGAGAAACAGATATGTGACCTTTCAAACAGAGAATTCCAAAGAGCTGCTTTGAGGAAACTCAAAGAAATTCAAGATAATATGGAAAAGGAATTCAGAAGTCTATTGGAGAGATTGAATTAATTAAAAAGAATCAAGCAGAAATTCTGGAGTTGAAAATGCAATGGAACTACTCAAGAATGCATTTTAAGTCTTTTAGTAGCAGAATTGACCAAACAAAAAGTATTAGTGAGTGTGAAGACAACCTACTTAAAAATACACAGTCAGAGGAGACAGAAGAAAAAAGAATAAAGCATGCCTTCATTCTAGGCAAAAGATATCAGAAATAGCCTCCAAAGGCCAAATCTAGGAGTTGTTGGTCTTAAAGAGGAGGTAGAGAAAGAGATAAGGGTGGAGAGTTTATAAAGGAATAACAGAACTTCCCAAATCTAGAGAAAGATACTAGTATCTAATTAAAATTTGGTTATAGAACACCAAGTTGATTCAACTGAAAGAAGACTACCTCAAGACATTTAATAATCAGACTCCCAGAGATCAAAGATAAAGTATCCTAAAAGCAGCAAGAGAAAAGAAACAACATACAATGGAGCTCCAGTATGTCTGGCAGCAGACTTTTCAGTGGAAACCTTACAGGCTGGAGAGTGGCATGACATACTTAAAGAGCTGAAGGAAAAAAACTTTGACCCTAGAATAATATAAAATATTCAGTGAAAATATCCTTCAAACGTGAGGCGAAATACTTTCTCCCAGACAAAGAAAAGCTGAGGGATTGCCTGTAATCCCAGCACTTTGGGAGGCCGAGGCGGGCGGATCACAAGGTCAGGAGATCGAGACCATGGTGAAACTCCGTCTCTACTAAAAATAGAAAAAATTAGCCGGGCGCAGTGGCGGGCGCCTGTAGTCCCAGCTACTCGGGAGGCTGAGGCAGGAGAATGGCGTGAACCCGGGAGGCGGAGCTTGCAGTGAGCCGAGATTGCGCCACTGCACTCCAGCCTGGGCGACAGAGCCAGACTCCGTCTCAAAAAAAAAAAAAAAAAAAAAAAAAAAAGCTGAGGGATTTCATCAACACCAGACCTGTCCTACAAGAAGTGTTAAAAGGAGTACTTTAATCCAAAAGAAAAGGATGATAATGAGCAATAAGATATCACCTGAGGGTAAAAAAAACCTCACTAGCAATAGTAAACACACAGAAAAACAAAGAATATTGTAATACTATAACTTTGGTGTGTGAACCATTCTCAAATAGACTAAAATATGAACTGATCAAAAATAACTACAACAACTTTTCAAAACATAGACAGTACAGGAAGATATAAATAGAAACAAAAAGTTAAGAAGACGTTAAGATGTAGAGTTTTTCTTTTTGCTTCTTTCTTGTTTATGTAAACAGTTTCAAGTTGTTATCAGCTTAAGATAATGGGTTGTAAGATAGTATTTGGAAGCCTCGTGGTAACCTCAAATAAAAAAACATACAGAACATACACAAAAAATAAAGAGCAAGAAATTAACTCATACTACCAGAGAAAATCACCTTCAGTAAAAGGAAGAAAGGAAGGCAGCAAGGAAAGAAGAGAAGACCACAAAACAACCAGAAAACAAGTAACAAAATGGCAGGAGTAAATCTTTACTTATTCATGATAACATTGAATGTAAATGGAGTAAACTCGTCAATGGAAAGACAGTGGCTGAATGAATACAGAAAGAAGACCCAAATGATCTGTTGCCTACAAGAAACAAGAAACACACTTCACCTGTAAAGACACACATAGACTGAAAATAGAGGGATGGAAAGAGATATTCCATGTAATGGAAACCAAAAAAGAGCATGCTTAACTATAGTTATATCAGACAGAATAAAGTTCAAGACAACTATAAGAAAAGACAAAGGTTACTGTATAATGATAAAGGGCTCTCAGTTCAGCAAGAGGCCGTAACAATTGTGAATATATATTCATCTAACACTGGTGCACCTAGATATGTAAAACAAATATTAGAAGGTGTGTGTGTGCGTGCGCACACGTGTGTGCATGTGTGTGTGTGAGAGAGAAAGACAGGAAGAGAATGGGAAACCTTAATAAAATAATAGCTAAAGACTTCCACATACCCCTTTAGCATTGGACAGATCATCCACACAGAAAATCAACAAAGATTGGACTTACTCTGCACAATAGACCAAATGGACTTAATAGATATTTACAGAACACTTTTTCCGTCAGTCGCAAAATACACATTTTTTCCTCAGCATATGGATCATTCTGAATGATAGACCATATGTTAGGGCACAAAACTTGTCTTAAAGCATTCAAAAAAATAGTTATGTGAAGCATCTTCTTTCTGACCACAGTGGAATAAAACTAGAAATCAGTAACAGGAAGAATTTGGGAACGAATAGGAGCACATGGAAATTAAACAATATGCTCCTGAAATGACCAGTGGATCAGCGAGGAAATTAAGAAGGAATTTGAAATGTTTCTTGAAACTAATGATAAT
This sequence comes from Macaca mulatta, assembly GCF_049350105.2. Taxonomy (NCBI): domain Eukaryota; kingdom Metazoa; phylum Chordata; class Mammalia; order Primates; family Cercopithecidae; genus Macaca; species Macaca mulatta. The sequence continues at coordinate 189,777,193 of NC_133406.1, forward strand.
GGAAACAGAACATAGCAAAAAACTGTGGGACACAACTAAGACAATACTAAGAAGGAATTTTATAGCAGTAAGTGGCTAATCAAAAAAGAATTAAAACATTATAAAAATAGGGTAACCATGCATTTTAAAGGGCTGGAAATGTAACAGCAAACGAAACTCAAAATTAGTAGAAGAAAAAAATGATTAGGATTAAGCAGAAATAAATGAAATTCATGTGAAGAAAACAATACAAAAGATCCATGAAAGGAAAAGTTGGCTTTTTTGAAAAGATAAACAATATCAACAAATCTTTAACCAAACTGAGAAAAGACAGAAGACCCAAATAAATAAAATCAGAGATGAAAAACGACATGTTACATTGTTATGCCCAGACCGTTTGTTCCCCAAAGAAGACCACCAGAGTCCAGAGTCAAAGCCAAGCAGCAAGGATCTTTACTACAAGTTCGAACTGGGTCCCTCCATTCCACAGCATACAAGAGGGCCTCGAACAATGGGAGTGCTTGCTTTTTATAGCCCGATGTAAACAGGATATGTAAAGTTACAGGGAACAAGGTAATTCTCTCGGTTACAGCATTACAATTGGTTAACATTATACATTTAGCATTCCTTATCGGAGATCTCCCAGGTGATGTTTTTCTGAAGTTTGAAAGAAATATGGAGGAATGTGTTTGTGCTGGGCTCAGGAAGTTGGGAGATATATGGGGGATGTGCCTCATTCCTTTCATTCCCCCCTTTTTTTCAGGTAACTCTAGAGCCAATCTTGGGTCTTATAAGTTTGACTCTGTTTCAGCGTTTACAGGTTGGTATTGGGCTCTGAGGACCATGAGCTGAACAGTGTTAAACCTTTCTCTGACAAACTGCAAAATTCTGTTAACAACACAAGGTCCTACGGTTAGCAGAAATAGTAGACTTAGCAGGGGTCCAAGGAAGGGGGCTAACAGAGAAAACATAGAGGAATTCCACCATTGGTCTGCAGCTGAAGCAAACTGCCGTGTTTTTACTTCAGTGCTTAACTTGCATAACTGTTGGACCTGGTCTTTTACAAGCCCTGATTTATTTATGTAGAAACAACAGTCCTCTTTCAGAAACATACATGTACCACCTTTTTCAGCAGTGAGTAGGTCTAGGGCCCTCTGGTTCTGCAAGGTTACCTGGGCTAGGGACGTGAGCTGTCACTGAAGGGAGGCAAGGGACTCAGCTGACTCCTCCATAGCAACGGCAAATTGTTAGTACAAGTTGTTGTTGTGCTTTCTATGAGGGTGTGACCTAGGGCTCCCCCCGCTATCCTGGCCGCAATGAGGGATGCGGTGAGGGAGATTCCTGCAATGAGGGGGAGAAATATGGCTCGTGCAGGTCTCGGTCTAGGGACTGGGTGAATAGCAGTACTAGTCCAGTTACCGGTGTACCCTAGGAACTCGCCAGCAGTTAGTAGAGTCAACCGGGAAACTAATGTGACAGGGAGACACAGTAGGTTGGTAACAGAGGGACTAGATAGGTTCTTAGCTCTGTCCACAGTCCACGTGGCGGGTGCTTCAGCCGCCGCCGTGATTGGTCCCAGAAAGTCGGAGGTTGGGTCCACTGGCCTGACGTGGGTGTAGTGGATCCACGACGTGATGCCTTTTACCTTTAGGGCAGTGGGTGTGGTCAGGAGTACCTGGAGTGGTCCTTTCCACCTGGGTTCTAGGGTCTCTTGTCGGTGTCGCTTAACTAGGACCCAGTCTCCCGGCTGGTACGGATGGGGTGTCGGTGGGGGACTGGTCTCATATAGTTCCTTCAGCTTGGGCCAGATTTCTTGATGAATTTTCTGCAAGGCTTGTAGGGAAAATAAGAATTCAGAGACATTTTCTGTTTCAGACTTAAGCAGATTGTCTTTAGCTGGGAACCAGGGGTGGAGGTCTGCCATACATGATTTCGTAAGGGGTAAGGCCCAGTCTGTAAGGGGTATTACGGGCCCGGAACAGAGCATAGGGGAGAAGGACTACCCAATTAGCGCCAGTCTCCATAGTCAATTTAGTTAACGTCTCTTTTAAGGTCCGATTTATCCTCTCTACCTGTCCTGAACTCTGGGGCCAGTAAGCGCAATGTAGTTTCCAATTTGCCCCAAGGATGGAAGCCAAATCCTGACTTACCTTAGTGATGAAGGCGGGCCCATTATCTGACCTTATCTGGACGGGAAAGCCATACCTGGGAAGGATATCTTCCAGAATTTTCTTTGCTATGACCTGAGCAGTTTCTCTTTTGGTTGGGAATGCTTCAGTCCACCCTGAAAAAGTATCTACAAAGACAAGTAAGTACCGATACCCCTACTTTCCTGGCTTTATTTCAGTAAAATCTACTTCCCAGTAGATACCAGGCCTGGTTCTCCTGAGCCTTGTTCCTGCTGCAGTCTAGGATTGGGGGTAGGCGTTGTTAAGCTGGCAGATTTTGCAACTTGCCACGATGCTGCTGGCCTTCTCGGCTGTATGTCTGAATTTGAGCTTAGAGCGTCTGATCAGGTCTATCATCCGCTGAGCACCCAGGTGGGTGGTTCGGTGAATGTGTTCTAACACTTGTTGTCCTAATTTTTCTGGTAGGATGGTTTGATCATTAGTATCAGTCCACCACCTATTCTGGATCTGTTTCAGGGGAAGCTTGTCAATCCACTGGAGATCTTGTTCTGAATAATCAGGGAAATATGGCAAGTCCCGGGGGCCCGGGTCAGGGAGCTGGAGTGCAAGGAGTTGGCTGGGAGCCTTTGCCACATTTCTTGCGGTTTGGTCTGCCAGAAAGTTGCCTTGAGCAGTTGGAGTGGTTGGTTTCTGATGCCCTGGGCAATGCACAATGGCTAACTTTTTTTGGCTTCCATAGCGCTGTTAACAGGGCTAGGATCTCTTGCTTGTTTGTTATCTCTTTTCTTTCAGCCGTTAGTAACCCTCGCTCCCTGTAAAGGGCCCCATGTATGTGCGCCGTAGCAAAAGCATATCGGCTGTCTGTATATACTGTCAGCTTTTTCCCTGCCCCTAAGGTAAGAGCTTGGGTGAGCGCTATCAGTTCGGCCTTCTGGGCTGATGTCCCCGGGGGCAGGGGTTCCGCCCAGATTACCTCAGTCTCTGAAGTCACTGCCGCTCCAGCGTACCTCTGGCCTTGATGCATGAAGCTGCTCCCATCAGTGAACCAGACGAGGTCAGCGTCAGGGAGTGGGCGGTCCTGCAGGTCCTCTCCAACTCCGTGCACCTGAGCTAGTATCTCGGTGCAGTCGTGGAGTGGCGCGTCCAGGTCCAGGTTGGGCAGCAGCGAGGCAGGGTTTAAGGTCGTTGGGGGCAGGAAGGTTATCCTGATAGGATTTCCTTGGTAGTGGGTGAGCCGGGCGTTACTTATCCATCGATTAGGTGGCTGTTTGAGTACACCTTCGATGGCATGTGGGGTAACAACCCGCAATTCTTGACCTATGACAAGTTTATCAGCATCTTGTACCATCAGAGCCGTGGCCGCAATCATTCGGAGACAAGGGGGCCACCCGGCAGCCACTGGGTCTAACTTCTTTGACAGGTAGGCAACCGGCCTCCGCCAGGGGCCTAAGTTCTGAGTTATTACCGCCTTGGCGACACCCTTACTCTCGTCCACGTATAAGTGGAAGGGCTTGGTGACATCAGATAGTCCCAGTGTAGGCGCAGAGAGTAGGGCGGTTTTGATCTGTTGGAAAGCCGACTCGGCTTCGTCTGTCCAATTAAATGGCTGCTGCCCCCGTGTTGCCTGATACAAGGGTTTAGCCAGTTCTGCGAACCCAGGTATCCATAGTCTACAAAATCCCGCTCCCAGGAATTCCCTCACTTGTCGGGTGGATTGTGGCCTGGGGATCTGCAGAACAGTCTGCTTCCGGGCATCTGTTAACCAGCGCTGCCCTCCTTTTAATGTCTGGGGCTGCCTGATTTACGAAAGACATTACAACAGCTGCCTGACTTCCTGGAGCCTCTGGGTCTATGGGGGTGTACTGTCTAAAAGCTTCCATTAATCTTTCTAAGTAGGTAGCTGGGCTCTCTGTCTTTCCCTGCAGAACAGAGTATACTTTAGCCAAATTAGTGGGCTTGCAAGCAGCTGCCCGGAGACCCGCCATTAGAGTCTGGCGATAAAGGCGTAGCCGTCCCCTACCTTCTGCCATGTTGTAGTCCCACACGGGCCTGGTCAGAGGAAAAGTCGCATTTATGAGGTCAGGGTTGGCAGTCGGTTGACTGTCGTCCCCCGGGACCAGCTTTCTAGCTTCTACCTGTATTCTCTCTTGCTCCTCGGTTGTGAACAAGATTCGGAGGAGCTGCTGAAAATCATCCCAAGTGGGCTGGTGGGTGAACATGACACTATGCAGTAAAGCCATTAAATCTTTGGGGTTGTCTGAAAACCGAGCACTCTGGGTCTTCCAGTTATACAGATCACTGGTAGAGAATGGCCAGTACTGGAGCCTGGGGATTCCCGTGTCATCTGGGGGTCCTATTTCCCGAAGGGGTAAAGCCACCGTGGAGTCAGGCAGCTGGGGGGGCTAGCCCGCAAAGTGCGCCCTTGCGTCCGCCCCGCCGGCCTTTCAAAGTTACTTTCCTTTTCAGCGGGCCCGTGTGTGCCAGCCGCCTCCCGTCCGCCTGCTTTCTCCTGCGGCTCAGCCCGGGGGTGGGTCCGGGTGCGTTGGCCGCCTCCCGTCCGCCTGCTCCTTCCTGCAACTCAGCCCGGGGGGCTGGGGCCTGGGGCCCGGAGGGGTACGGAGGGGGTTCTGTGAACAGTGGGTCCCCGCTATCAGGTAGAACAGGATGGGGGGGGCAGTTGGTTGCTTGGATTTTAGCGACCGAGCAACCAGTGCCTTACAAGGTTCAGGGGCTAATTGGAAAGGTGACAGCCAAGGAGGCGGGTTAGAATCCCTGTGAAGGAAATCTTATTAATGATATCTAGTCGCAAGCGCGCTTTGGCAGCCCGGGTCAGAAACGGCTGCTGCTCAGATTGCAAACGCGCTCTGGCAGCTCAGATCGCGAGTGCGCCCCGGCAGCCCGGGTCAGAGACGGCCGCTGCCCAGATCGCAAACGCGCTCCAGCAGCTCAGATCGCAAGCGCGCCCCGGCAGCCCGGGTCAGAGACAGCCGCTGCCCAGATCGCAAACGCTCTCTGGCAGCTCAGATCGCGAGCGCGCCCCGGCAGCCCGGGTCAGAGTCAGCCGCTGCCCAGATCACAAATGCGCTCCGGCAGCTCAGATCGCAAGCGCTCCAGAAGCCTGGGTCCGAGTCAGCTGCTCGGATCGCAACTGCGCTTCGGCAGCCCAGATCGCAAGCGCGCACCGGTAGCCCGGGTCAGAGTTAGCTGCTCGGATCGCGACCGCGCTCCGGCAGCCCAGATCGCAAGCGCGCGCCGGTAGCCCGGGTCAGAGTTAGCTGCTCGGATCGCGACCGCGCTCCGGCAGCCCAGATCGCAAGCGCGCGCCGGTAGCCCGGGTCAGAGTTAGCTGCTCGGATCGCGACCGCGCTCCGGCAGCCCAGATCGCAAGCGCGCGCCGGTAGCCCGGGTCAGAGTTAGCTGCTCGGATCGCGACCGCGCTCCGGCAGCCCAGATCGCAAGCGCGCGCCGGTAGCCCGGGTCAGAGTTAGCTGCTCGGATCGCGACCGCGCTCCGGCAGCCCAGATCGCAAGCGCGCGCCGGTAGCCTGGGTCAGAGTTAGCTGCTCGGATCGCGACCGCGCTCTGGCAGCCCAGATCGCAAGCGCGCGCCGGTAGCCCGGGTCAGAGTTAGCTGCTCGGATCGCGATTGTGCTCCGGCAGCCCAGATCGCAATTTAGATCAGACGAGAGCCAGGGGACGTCTCCCACCGGTCTCCGCTGGCTGTCCTATAGCGCGTCCGCCAGGACGGCGCCAGCTCCAGTTTCAGACCTCGTGAGTCACAGATTCATATTCAGAACAGACAGGCAAACGGAGACGAGCCGGCTCACCTATCAGTAGATCGATCCTAGTAGATCCCTTGACCAGGGGTCTGGTGGGCTTGGGGAATCCCGGACGAGCCCCCAGATGTTATGCCCAGACCGTTTGTTCCCCAAAGAAGACCACCAGAGTCCAGAGTCAAAGCCAAGCGGCAAGGATCTTTACTACAAGTTCGAACTGGGTCCCTCCATTCCACAGCATACAAGAGGGCCTCGAACAATGGGAGTGCTTGCTTTTTATAGCCCGATGTAAACAGGATATGTAAAGTTACAGGGAACAAGGTAATTCTCTCGGTTACAGCATTACAATTGGTTAACATTATACATTTAGCATTCCTTATCGGAGATCTCCCAGGTGATGTTTTTCTGAAGTTTGAAAGAAATATGGAGGAATGTGTTTGTGCTGGGCTCAGGAAGTTGGGAGATATATGGGGGATGTGTCTCATTCCTTTCAACATCTGATACTGTAGAAATTCAAAGGTTCATTAGTGGCTACTCTGAGCAACAACTATATGCCAATAAATTGACAAGTTTAAAGAAAGTACATTTCTGGACAAATAAAACCTATCAAGATTGAACCATAAAGAAATCCAAAACCTGAAGAGACTAATAATGAGCAGCAACATGATCAAAGGTGTAACGAAAAGTCTACCAGCAAAGAAAAGCCTGGGACTCAATGGTTTCAACTGCTAAATTCTACTATATACATAAAGAAGAACGAGTACCAATTTTATCAACCTAATCTGAAAAATAGAGGAAGGAATACTTACAAACTCATTCTACAAGGCCAGTGTTAACCGTGATGCCAAAATCAGAAAAAAACACATCAAAAAAAGAAAACTACAGTTCAGTGTCCCCAACTAATACTGATACAAAAATCCTCAACAAAATACTAGCAAACAAAATTCAACAACACATTAAAAAAGTCATTAATCATGACCAAAGGGGATGTATCTGAGAGATCCAAGGATGGTTCAACATACACAAGTAAATCTTCCTGTATTTAAGAAAAAAATTTTTTTTTTTTTTTTTTTTTTTGAGACAGTCTCACTCTGTGGCCCCGACTGGAGTGCGTGATCTCGGCTTACTGCAGTCTCTACCTCCCAGGTTCAAGCGATTCTCCTGCCTCAGCATCCCGAGTAGCTGAGACTACAGGTGCATATCACCACGCCTGGGTAATTTTTTTTTTTTTTTTAAGTAGAGGCAGTGTTTCACCTGTTGGCCAGGCTAGTCTTGAACCCCTGGCCTCAAGTGATCTGTCCACCTCGGCCTCCCTAAGTGCTGGGATTATAGGCATGAGTCACCGTGCACAGCCTATATTTAAGAATTTTTAACATGTCATGTGTTTTATTTCTATGTATACATACATGTTGCTTTGTTGTTTGAAAGTAACTTGTAGACATCATTATACTTCATTGTTAAGTACTTCAGTATGCAACTCTTAATGGGGACAATTTTTTTTTTTTTTTGAGACAGAGTCTTGTTCTGTTGCCCTGGCTGGAGTGCAGTAGTGCAGTCTTGGCTCACTGCAACCTCCACCTCCTGGGTTCAGGCGATTCTCCTGCCTCAGCCTCCCGAGTAGCTGGGATTACAGGAGTGCCACTGCCACCATGCCTGGCTAATTTTTGTATTTTTAGTAGAGACAGAGTTTCTCCATGTTGGCCAGGCTGGTCTCGAACTCCTGACCTCAGATGATCCGCCCGCCTCAGCCTCCCAAAGTGCTGGCATTATAGGTGTGAGCCACTGTGCCTAGCCTAATTTCCCATATACTCGATACTTTACTTCTCAGTAAAGTAATAATTCCATAATATCTTGTAAAATCCAGGCAACACTGAAAATTTCCCAGTTATGCCAAAAAAATTTTTTTTACAGCTTTTCCTGTCAGTATCTAATTTACAATTGTATATTACATTTGATAGTTGTATCTTTAGTGTCTTTTAGTGTGGAAGGGGTCTTGTAACTCTGTGGAAGGAGGGGAGGTAATAACATTAACTTGTGAGGGGTCCAGGATAGTCTTGTGAAATGTGCATTTTAGATTTGTTCGGTTGTTTTCTTCATGGTGTCATTTGACTTTTCTTCTTCTTTTAAGTCTAGAGACTTGATAAGACATTGGTGGAAGACTTTGGTGGAAGACTTTGCTTCATGAGTGATACTGTCAACTTTTTATCTTATACCAGAAGGCTTATAACCTGATGTTGTCTTAGTATTTGTGATACTTAGTTTGGTCATTTAGTTTAGGTGGTAACTGGCAAATTAGCAAGTAATCTGGTGGTGATACTTTAGCATTTTGTAAATAAAAATCCATTTTTAAAAGAATCAATATGGATTTTTGTTTATTCAGTGTATTATCATTCAGTATAGGCATTTTTATTTATTTTTCTTTTTATTTCAGACATTTTTATTTTTGATGTTCAGGTTGTCCCATACATTTGTTAGTTGCCCAGTGTTGTTTTGGGCACTTCGGCATTTGAATTGCATCCTAGGTGCATAAATAGGGGTTTCCAGGTGGGGCAAACAGTGATCTCCTAGTCATCAAATCTTGTGGGCATTTGTGAGTCTTGATTTTAGATCTCTAAGCTGCGTTTCAAAATCAATGCAGTAACCTAGTTTTTTTTTTTTTTTTTTTTTTTTTTTTTTTTTTTTTTGAGACAAGAGTCTCACTCTCTTGCCCAGGCTAGAGTGCAGTGGTGCAATCTCGGCTCACTACACCTGCCTCCCGGGTTCAAGTGATTCTCCTGCCTCAGTCTCCCGAGTGTCTGGGATTACAGGTGCCCGCCACCACACCCAGCTAATTTTTGTATTTTTAGTAGAGACAGGGTTTCGCCATGTTGGCCACGCTGGTCTTGAACTCCTGACCTTAGGTGATCTGCCCACCTTGTTCTCCCAAAGTGCTGGGATTACAGGTGTGAGCCACTGCACCCGACCATTAACCTAGTATTTTTAGTGTGTGTGTGTTTACACATACCTACATATACATATATTTATTTATTTATTTGAGACAGAGTCTTGCTCTGTTGTCCAGGCTGGACTGCAGTGATGTGATCTTGGCTCACTGCAACCGCTGCCTCCTGGGCTCAAGCCATTCTTCTGCCTCAGCCTCCTGAGTAGCTGGGATTATAGGCACATGTCACCATGCCTGGCTAATTTTTTAATTTTTGTATTTTTAGTGGAGACAGGGTTTTACCATGTTGGCCAGGCTGGTCTCAAACTCCTGACCTCAAGTGATCCACCCGCCTTGGCCTCCCAAAGTGCTGGGATTACAGGTGTGAGCCACCGTGCCTGGCCTACGTATGTGTATTTAATGCAGCAACTCATCTTTCATTTTAGATCTTCTTGCAATGTACATTTACGATTCTTGTTTTGTTAACCAGAGTTTTTTCTTTCAGGGTGTTTTCTTTTGGGGCTTAATTTAGGACTTAGGCTTAAGTAATATACAACTTGGTTTCTTTTCAACTATGTGCTTTTATATGTATTACATATTTTATGTATTTGTATTTTGGTGCAATAATCTTTGTTCAGAGTAATGACCTGACATTTTAGATGCTTACTGTTTTTTAAAGCATTGTTATTCTTCATGGGTATTGAAACAATGCCTTTTGTGTGAAGTCACCATTAAAATACATAGATAATCTCCAAATACATCAAGTGAAGAGCAAAAATCTTAGAATTTTCAGGGTTTCCAGCTTAAAAATTTATGCTTTACCCATATATGTTTTCAGTGCACGTATTAGTGTTGCCTTCTCATAAATGCACTTTTTCTGTAGCTATTAAAGAATTTCTTAGTTTAACAGTAAAATTATATATAGGTATTTAATATGATCCTCTGTGGTAGATGAAATAAGATTCAAGTGTTTTAGAAACCACTCATGTAATGGGAAGGATAACAGTGATAAGTGTGTGCTATATGGAAAACAACGTCAGCTCTGCAAGAGTACCTGCAGGTGTTTCTAAGGGTTTTCCCGATTGATGCTTTCAACTTAGTGACATGTATGGAAGTATTTACTCAAATCCCCAGTGCTCTGTATCATAATATGTGGAAGACTTAATTGTAGCCTGGATGTTCCTTCTTTTGGTAGTGTGAGGGAGTGTGATAGGTGGATTTTTGGAATAATTAACTCAATCATATAAATAATCAGTTACCATGAAACTCAGGTTGGGACAGTATTTAAGTTTTCGGTCTTTCAGGATGAGTTCACCAGGAGGACAACTTTGAAAGTAGCCTTCCAGACCGAGGAAACAGCATGTGCACAAGAACAATACCAAAAATATTTTTGTGCCGGAGAAGTTCAGTAGATTGTATAAGGAGACCACCTACATCACAACCACCTAGTGAATTTTCTGAAATACAGATTTTGGCCTTCATCAAAAACTACCCAAAAAAGAGTCTCTGGGAATGGGGCCTAGGAATTTTTATTTTTCTTTCACTTTTAAGTTTTAGCAAAATAATTCTTGTATGTTGTCTAGAACAATGATTCTCATACTAGCTACACTCATTAGAATAACCTGGGGAGCTTTTTAAACAGTACTAATGTTTGAACCCCACTCAGACTAATTACAATCAGAATCTCTGAGTTTGTAAGCTAGTGATGTTGACATTTAAAAAATATATATCCAGGTATTTCTTTTATATAGAAAGCATTGAGAACCACTGGTCCAGAAAGCGATTCCAAAGCTGAAAACCAATAAATACCATTGAAATTGCAGAGCCAAATGGTGTGCTAGAGTTTAGTTTTTTTCCTTTCTATGATGGTAACTCTATGACTGAACTGCTTATGAAATTTATAAAATTGTAAGTCAAACTTACTCTCTTTTTGTTCTGCCCTACATTAATTGCTCTTGTTATGCCACATTTTACTCAGACAGCCATAACAGAATATTGTACACTGGGTGCCTTAAACAACAGAAACAAATTTTCTCACAGTTCTGGAGGCTAGAAGTCCGTGATCAGTGTTTCATGTGATTTCATTTCTAGCGAAGGCTCCTCCTGGCTTGCAGATGGCTGCCTTCTCACTGTGTCCTCATATGACTTTTCTTTGGTGTATACATGTGGAGATAGTGCACGAGTTCTCTAGCATCTCTATCTATAAGAATAGTAATCTTATTGGATCAGTGCCCCGTCCTTATGACCTCATTTAACCTTAATTATTTCCTTACTCCGAATACAGCCAACCACATGGGGAGTTTGGGCTCTAACATGAATTGAGGAGGGGCATAAACATACAGTTCCTAATACTTTATATTTTGGAGCATGATATTCTTACAAAATCCTTTCCTCTTACTGTATCCCCACTTTTTTTCTGATAGCCTTTTTCCCTTTTTTTTAATTAACGGAAATCGTATTTCTTAATCATGACATGAATATCAGCTCCTTGGCTGGTCCGTTTATTGCTTTACATCAATTTAATTCTTCATGAAAGTGTGCTCCTTAGACACTACTGGATAGAAACCAGTAACATTCCTTAATATTAGCAGGCTAGAAAGGAGTAAGTGGATTGGAAATTGTGTCCTGGCCAAAATTGAAGTTTTAACCCAGGCTATCTTGTGTTTGCTTTAGCATGAATAGTAGAGAAGATTAAATGGTGTGTGTTTTTCTCTACTTTGTCAAGACTTATGCTTTTTGTTGTTTTTGTTGGTTCAGTGTTTCTGGAAATTTGAATTGGAGTTCTCTTAGGCAGATTCCCATAGTCCCTTCCACATCTTATCATCCTACTTCTTCTGACTACCTTAGCCAATTAAGGCAGTGGTTCTTAAACTTTAACTTGCATCAGAATCATCTGGAGGAATTGTTAAAACACAGATTACTGGGCCCCAACCTGAGACTGTGATTTAGGAGCATGGGGTCAGGCCTGAGAATTTACATTTCAAACATGTTCTCAGGTGATGCTGATGCTGTTGGTCTAGGAACAACACTTTGAGGACCACAAATTTAAGGTACCTACCTAGCCTCAAAAGACATTTACATTTGTAAATCTGATGTATTTTCCCATTTTCAGTTGTTGAAATCCTAGTTCTCTTTCATAATCTATCTTAAATGTTTTCTACCCCTGAATCTTTTCCATCTATCTAATTGGAATTAATTTTTTATTTTCTTTTTCATCAGATACAGTTTTTAACATCTATTATAGGAGTTATTTTCATTCAGGTTCATAAAGCTAATTGTTTGTACATATACTAGGTTGTGAATTTCTGAGTATAGGGAATATATGGTCATCTTTGTATTCACCGTCCCACCAGAGAACAGTTACCAAATTCCACTTGGTTTCTAATGAATTGCGGTAACCAGCCATAGATGAATTACATTAATCTGATTCATTAATTCATTAATTCATTTATTTGTTTATTTTTTGAAACAGGGTCTCACTCTGTGGCCCAGACTGGAGTGCAGTGGTGCGATGTTATCTCACTGTAGCCTTTGTCTCCTGGGTTCAAGTGATTATCATACCTCAGCCTCCCCAGCAGCTGGGGTTACAGGTGCTTGCCATGACACTGGGCTAATTTTTGTATTTTTAGTAGAGATGAGGTTTTACCATGTTGGTCACACTGGTTTTGAACTCCTGACCTCAAGTGATCTGCCCACCTTGGCCTCCCAAAATGGTGGGATTACAAGCGTGAGCCACCGTGCCTGCCCTAATCTGATTCATTTATGCTTTCATTTAGTAACACCTAACAAGAGAGACAGTGCTATGGGGGAGAGTGTTCTGGGATTGTAATTCTAATATCATTTACTAACACTGTGATTCTAGGCTCATTGCTTAACCTCATTGTTAAAATGGTCATAACGGTATCTACTTCATAGGGTTGGTGAGATGATTAAATGAGATACACTAAGTTGCCTGGTCCACAATAACTTGTTGCGAGTTAGCTTTTAATGTGTAAGGATTTTAAAGGGCATAATAATATCTATCTTGTATCATTGAGAGGATTAAAAGGTACTGTAGATTGCTTGGCTCATCATAAATAACTTCTTAGTTTGCTGCTAATGTGTAAGGGTTTTATGGTGAGGATACCAAATTGATTTTCAGTGTTTTCTGTGGCCTCAATTCCCTAATTTCAGAATTCTGTTACTTGAATATTCCTTGCTGTATTTTGATAACTTTTATATCTTAGCTCTAGGTCTTAGGGTGAAATAAGAAGAAACCACTCACAGCAGATATTTCTGTGTCTGCTTCAAAAGGTTGTGAGTTACCTGACTAGAATCCTAGCCTCTTATTGGTTTCTTTGGCTTTTGAGTAATAGCTGAATTTAGTTCTCTGAGGACTGCTTAGGAAAATAGATAGCTTTGACTGCCAGTGGACAGCACTGTAACTCATCAAAAACAACTTTCATGCTTACTAAGTTCATTTTGTTTCAGAGTGCACAGTTGAAGTCAGTAAAATATGGAGACAAATGTCTAAATTTAAAGTTATATTTTGGGAAGCAAGAATTGCAGTTTGGGGCATACACACAGACTGGGTGGTCTTTGGTATGTCTGAAGAACAAAGAAAAGGTTAGTTTTATTAAAAAGAGAAATGTTATGTGTTGTTTTGAAGGAAAGCTAATTGGCAGTAGAGAAGCTTTTGGGAACTGGCAAGCTCAGATTGGCGGGTGATAGTGGTAGGTAAAACCAGTCTTAGAGCCACAACAAGTTGTTTCAGCAGCTGCTAGGTGAAACTGGTCTTAGGGTTATAGAAGGCCATTTCAGCAACTGGCCTTATGGACAGTAATTCTTGGAGCAAGTACTGTGTGCCCTGAGAGCTTTTTCTCTCTGGCCCCTTGTCTCCGATTTAGTTGAGTATCACAAGAATGACTCAATTTATATAATTAACTTTCACAACAGCCATTTCTGTTAGTCAGCAGTAAACTGAAGGGAGAAAACACTAATTAGAATGAGGAAGCATTTCTTTCTGGCCAGGAGGGTACTTGGAAAACAAAACTGTTACATGTTGGTATAAAAAAGGAATAATGTAACTAGTGGAACATACATATATTACATATGTAATATAAATATTTATTATAAATATCACATATTTATATCTATATTAGGGTTAGGTGTAGGTAGCTCTAACCCTAATACATATTTACATGTATTTTTAATACATAATATATTTTTACCTAATGTTCTTTTCTGTTCCAGGATGCCATCTAAGATACCACATTAGATTTAGTTGCTGTACTTCCTTAGGCTTCTCCTGCTGTGTTAGTTTCGCAGCCATTCCTTGTTTTTGATGGCTGACAGTTTTCAAGAGTACTGTTCAAGTATTTTGTAAAATGTACCTTAATAGGGATTTGTCTAATCTTTTTCTCATGATTAAACTGGAACTATGGGACTTGGGAAGGAAGACCACAGAGATAAAATACCATTTTCATCACATTATTATTTTAACATGACTTAGCATTGTTGATATTGACCTTGATCACCTGGCTGAGTGTTATTAGGTTTCTCCACTGTGTAGGTACTCTTTCTCCTCACTACCTGTGCTGTCGCTCTTGGGAAGGAAGTTACTATGTGCATCCCATACTTTAGGAATAGGGAATTATAGTCAACCTCCTTGAGGGTGGAGTAGCTACATAAATTATTTGAAATTCTTTTACATAAGGAATTTGTCTCTTCCCTATTTTTTTATTTATTCAATCATTTATATCTATCTGGATGTGGATATTTATTTTATAATTTAGGTTGTAATTCAGCACTACTTCATTTTGTTGAAATGTTTTAGCTTTTGGCCAGGTGCAGTGGCTCATGCCTGTAATCCCAGCACTTTGGGAGGCCGAGGCAGGCCGATCACCTGAGGTCAGGAGTTCAAGACCAGCCTGGCCAACATGGCAAAACCCCATCTCTACTAAAAATACAAACATTAGCCAGGTGTGGTGGTGCTCCTGTAATCCCAGCTCCTCAGGAGGCCCAGGCAGGAGAATCACTTGAACCTGGGAGGCAGAGGTTGCTGTGAGCTGAGATTGCGCCACTGCTGTCCAGCCTGGGTGACAGAGTAAGACTCCTTCTCAAAAAAAAAAAAAAAAAAAAAAAAAAGAAAATGTTTTAGCTTTGGCCATTGGGAGTTCAGTTAGCTTTATAGCCCTTTGAAGTATTCCTTTGTCATATCCCTGTATTAGTGTACATGTGTATGTATGTGTGGTGTATTTACATTTGAACACTTACTTGCATTCTGGCACTACAAGGTGTTCCAGGTTCATCTTGTATATTGCCTTCATAATATCAGTCCTAGAATTAGCCATTTCTACAAGGAACTCTGGTTCCTTTTATTGGACAGTGGTGTTAGAAACTAAGATCTGGATATTAGGTATTCTTGATTTGACCTACTTTTACTTTCCAGAACATACCTTAATTTCATGCATCTAAGCTAATTGGTACTAGAGAAGCTTTTGGGAGCTGGCAGGCTCAGACTGGCGAGTGATAGTGGTAGGTAAAACCAGTCTTAGAGCCTCAACAGGTTGTTTCAGCAGCTGCTAGGTGAAACTGGTCTTAGGGTTATAGAAGGCCATTTCAGCAACTGGGCTTGTGGACAATAATTCTTGGAGCAAGTGCTATGTGCCCTGAGAGCTTTTTCTCTCTGGCCCCTTGTCTCCGATTTAGTTGAGTATCACAAGGATGACTCAATTTATATTTGGCCATGATGTTTGGCCATGATGTTTTCTCTGTATGGAATGTTCTCTACCTTTCATTTGCCAGACGTACTCCATTGCAGGACAAAGCCTGCTCAAGTACTGTGTCCTCTGGAATGCATACCTTTATCCTCTGTAGGTGATTTACTTTCTCTTTTTAGTCCTTTTGCACATTTTACATATCCTACTATATCATTGTTTACCTGTTTTTGTCCTCTTAGTGAGCTGCTTCAGGGCAGTAATAGTTGGGGGATTCTTATTTATTAAAAACACACATATGAAATTTAAAAAAACCACTTGTCTTTTTGAGGAAAAGGATGGTGGTGATAGTTAAAGTAGGATTTGAATGACTGGTTTAATAAAAACTAGAATCTGGGGAGTTGGGGAGGTATTGGTCAAAGGATACAAAATTTCAGTTAGGGGGAATAAGTTCAAGAGCTGTATTGTATAACATGATGACAGTAGTTAAGAATGTGTGTATTAGAGTCTGGGTGCAGTGGCCCATACCTGTAATCCCAGCACTTTGGAAGGCTGAGGGGGGTGGATCACAAGAGCAGGAGTTTGAGACCAGCCTGACCAACATGGTGAAACCCCATCTCTACTAAAAATACAAAAATTAGCTGAGCATGGTGGCAAGTGCCTGTAATCTCAGCTGCTTGGGAGGCTGAGGCAGGAGAATTGCTTGAACCTGGGAGAGGGAGGTTACAGTGAGCTGAGATCGCGCCACTGCACTCCAGCTTGGGCAACAGAGTGAGACCCTGTCTCAAAAAAAAAAAAAAAGATTATGTGTATTGTATTTTTGAAAATTGGGTAGAGAGTTGATTGTAGGTGTTCTCACCAAAAAAATCTTAAAATAGGTAAGGTAATACATATGTTGGCCCCATTTAGCCATTCCACAATGTATACATATTTCAAAACATTATATTGTACATGATAAATATATTCAATTTTTGTTAATTAAAATATATAAATAAAACAACAAACCCCCAAAATCTACAGTCTGAAAGACTGTAGATAAATAAATAAAATGAAATAAATAAGAAATAAATGAGTATAGTGACAGCTGGAAACCATTTTTATGTAACAACACAATAGATTCAGATTGGTATGATTTATAGAATACTTTGAAAAACAAAAGAATATTCAGTATTCTTTAATATGAATTCATATATAGTTAAAAATATAAAAACATGTTGGTATAGCTTTTTCGCACTTTTGGGGAGGGAAGAAGGAAAAGAAATGAGATACCAACTTGGGCAATATGGCAAAACCCTGTCTCTACAAAAACAGAAAACGAAAAACAAAAATTAGCTGTGCGTGGTGGTCCATGCCTATAGTCTCAGCTGCACTACAGGCTGAGACAGGAGAACTGCTTGAGCCCAGGAGTTTGAGGCTGCTGTGACCTGTGACTGCACCACCGCGCTCCAGCCCGGGTGACAGAGTGAGACCCTGCCTCCAAAAAGGAAAATAAGATGGAGAAGGGTTGGAGACTTAAATCATCTATAAACTTTTCTGACTTTTTTAGAAAGTGGGTTTGAAATATATATGACTGTTGGCTGTGCATGATGACTAATGCCAGTAATCCTTGTGCATTGGGAGACTGAGGCCGGTGGATTGTATGAGGCCAGTAGCTCAAGACCAGCCTGGGTAATAGTGAGACTCCATTTCTATGAAAAGTAAAAAAATTAGCTGGGTTTGGTGGTGCTCGCCTGTAGTCCTAGCTACTTGGGAGCTGAGGTGGGAGGATCACTTGAGTGCAGGAGCTCAGTATTATAGTGAGCTGTGATCACACTACTATACTCTAGCCTAGGTGACAGAGTGAGACTCTGTCTCAAAGCAAACAATCAATTAAAAACATATAGCAAATACTAAAATTATGAAGTGTTAGTGGAGGTTATATCATGGTATAGGATGGTTTTCTATTTATGTTTAAGAAGTTAGTTGTAAGACAGAATGAAGAAAATAATAAACAATAGACTTTCAAATAGTCTGGTAGACTGAAGACCCTCTTTAATACTAAATAAAATCAGCCAGTAGAATAAAGTAGTAAAAACAACAAAAATACTAAATATGGTCAAGCTAGAAAGCAAAAATAGACAATTGTCAGGTACTAGAACCAAGAAGGGAAATCAGTGTCATTGCAATGGTTTTATCAGAACCTCCCAGACAAAGTCCCAAATTTTGGGTCTCACATACCCTGCATCATTTCTCCAGTTGTTTTCAGCAACTGGCCCTCTCAACTGGATATAGACATTAGGGGCTGAAGACTGGTCTTATACCTGGAGGTGAGATATAAGACCTCTGTCCTGTAGAAATGCAGGGTATGCGAGACCCAAAATTTGGGGGTTAGCCTGGGAGGTTTCTCGGCTTTGCACAAAATAGAATTCAAGAATGAATCAGCAGTGAAACACAGCAACTTTATTAAACTCGCACCGCCCCTTGCAGAGCAGGACTAACCTATAGGCAGTGTGCTGAGAGCCCTTGTGTGCTGTTGGCTAACAATTTACACCCACTTTTAATTACATGCAAATTAAGGCGCAGGTTATTCAGAAATCCCTAAAAAAGGAGCGGTAACTTAAGAGTTGTGGCATTTGGAAAGTGTCATGGTGTTGGTGGGAGTATCTTATGCTAATAAACAATGAGTGCCACTAGAGGTTGCTTTTGGCGCCATCTGCAGGTTCTGGCCATTTTCTTCAGTTTATCTTGCCCAGATGGGGAAGTGAGTCCTGCTGGTTTCCTGTCATATAAGGAAGAGCTATAAAAGCCTGGCGTGTACTTTTCAAATAATGTCTAGTAAAATTTTACCTGAAGATTCAGGGAAGCAGTAAAAAGGTGACCATTTACCCAGGGCCATAGGTGGAAAAGGCATCATTAGCCTCAAAAAGTGAGAAGTACAGGCATACCTCAATGATGTTTTAGGTTCAGTTCCCGACCACTGCAATAAAGTAGATATCTCAATAAAGTGAGTCACTAATTTTTTGATTTCCCAGTGCATATAAGTTATGTTTACACTATTATGTAGCCCATTAAGTGTGCAGTAGCGTTATCTTAAATAACGCATATACCTTAATTTTAAAATACTTGATTGTTAAAAAATGCTAATTTTCACCTGAGCCTTCAGCAAGTGTTAATCTTTTTGCTGGTGAAGGGTCTTGCCTCAACGTTGATAGCTGCTGACTGATCAGCATAGTGGTTGCTGAAAGTTGGGGTGGCTCTGGCAGTTTCTTAAAATAAGACAACAATTACATTTGCTGCATCGGTTGGCCCTTCTTTCATGAAAGGTTTCTCTGTAGCATGCAGTGCTGTTTGGTAGCAATTTTTTTTTTTTGAGATGGAGTTTCGCTTTTATCGCCACGCTGGAGCGCAGTGGTGCAATCTCGGCTCACTGCAACTCCGCCTCCTGGGTTCAAGCGATTCTCCTGCCTCAGCCTCCAGAGTAGCTGGGATTACAGGCATCCACCACCATGCCTGGCTAATTTTTTTTGTATTTTTGGTAGAGATAGGGTTTCACCATGTTCGGCAGGCTGGTCTCGAATTCCTGACCTCAGCTGATCCGCCCGCCTCGGCCTCCCAAAGTGCTGGGATTATAGGCGTGAGCCACTGCGCCCGGCCTGTTTGATAGCATTTTACACAAACTAGAGCTTCTTTCAAAATTGGAGTCAGTCCTCTCAAACCCTACTGCTGCTTTATCAGTTAAGACTATATCATAGTCTAAATCCTTTGTTCACATTTCAACAGTGTTCACAGCATCTACATCAGTAGTAGATTTTCATCTTGAGAAACCACTTTTTTTGCTCATCCATAGGAAGCAATTTCATATCTATTGAGGTTTTATCATAAGATTGCAGCAATTCATGCATATCTTCACACTCCACTTCTAATTCTACTTATCTTGCTGTCTTTGCCATATATGCATTTACTTCCTCTACTGAAGTCTTGAATCTCTCAAAATTATCCATAAGGGTTGGAATCAACTTCGCCCGAACTCCTGTTGCTGTTGATATTTTGACCTCTTCCCATGAATTATGAATGTTCTTAATGGCGTCTAGAATGGTGAATTGTTTCCAGAAGGTTTTCAGTGTACTTTGCCCAGATCCATAGGAGGAATCACTATCTACAGCAGCTATTATAGCTTTATGAAATGTATTTTCTAAATAATAAGACTTGAAATTCAAAAATAATCCTTGACCCATGAGCTACAGAATGGATGTTGTGTTAGCAGCCAGAAAAACAACTTTGATCTCTTTGGACATCTCCATCTGAGCTCTTGAGTAACCAAGTGCATTGTCAATGAATAATAATAGTTTGAAAGGAATCTGTTTTTCTAAGCAGTAGGTCCCAGAAGCTGGGTTAAAATACTCAGTTATGAGGGCGGAGCAAGATGGCCGAATAGGAACAGCTCCAGTCTCCAACTCCCAGTGGGAGCGACACAGAAGACCGGTGATTTCTGCATTTTCAACTGAGGTACTGGGTTCATCTCACTGGGGAGTGCCAGACTATCGGTGCTGGTCAGCTGCTGCAGCCCGACCAGCGAGAGCTGAAGCAGGGCGAGACATTGCCTCACCTGGGAAGCGCAAGGGGGAAGGGAATCCCTTTTCCTAGCCAGGGGAACTGAGACACACAACACCTGGAAAATCGGGTAACTCCCACCCCAATACTGCGCTTTAAGCAAACAGGCACACCAGGAGATCATATCCCACACCTGGCCGGGAGGGTCCCACACCCACGGAGCCTCCCTCATTGCTAGCACAGCAGTCTGTGATCTACCGGCAAGGCAGCAGCGAGGCTGGGGGAGGGGCGCCCGCCATTGCTGAGGCTTAAGTAGGTAAACAAAGCTGCTGGGAAGCTCGAACTGGGTGGAGCTCACAGCAGCTCAAGGAAACCTGCCTGTCTCTGTAGACTCCACCTCTGGGGACAGGGCAATAACAAACACAGCCGAAACCTCTGCAGACGCAAACGACTCTGTCTGACAGCTTTGAAGAGAGCAGTGGATCTCCCAACACGGAGGTTGAGATCTGAGAAGGGACAGACTCCCTGCTCAAGTGGGTCCCTGATCCCTGAGTAGCCTAACTGGGAGACATCCCCCACTAGGGGCAGTCTGACACCCCACACCTCACAGGGTGGAGTACACCCCTGAGAGGAAGCTTCCAAAGCAAGAATCAGACAGGTACACTCACTGTTCAGAAATATTCTATCTTCTGCTGCCTCTGCTGCTGATACCCAGGCAAACAGGGTCTGGAATGGACCTCAAGCAATCTCCAACAGACCTACAGCTGAGGGTCCTGACTGTTAGAAGGAAAACTATCAAACAGGAAGGACACCTACACCAAAACCCCATCAGTACATCACCATCATCAAAGACCAGAGGCAGATAAAACCACAAAGATGGGGAAAAAGCAGGGCAGAAAAGCTGGAAATTCAAAAAATAAGAGCGCATCTCCCCCGGCAAAGGAGCGCAGCTCATCGCCAGCAACGGATCAAAGCTGGACGGAGAATGACTTTGACGAGATGAGAGAAGAAGGCTTCAGTCCATCAAATTTCTCAGAGCTAAAGGAGGAATTACGTACCCAGTGCAAAGAAACTAAAAATCTTGAAAAAAAAGTGGAAGAATTGATGGCTAGAGTAATTAATGCAGAGAAGGTCATAAACGAAATGAAAGAGATGAAAACCATGACACGAGAAATACGTGACAAATGCACAAGCTTCAGTAACCGACTCGATCAACTGGAAGAAAGAGTATCTGCGATTGAGGATCAAATGAATGAAATGAAGCGAGAAGAGAAACCAAAAGAAAAAAGAAGAAAAAGAAATGAACAAAGCCTGCAAGAAGTATGGGATTATGTAAAAAGACCAAATCTACATCTGATTGGGGTGCCTGAAAATGAGGGGGAAAATGGAACCAAGTTGGAAAACACTCTACAGGATATCATCCAGGAGAACTTCCCCAACCTAGTAGGGCAGGCCAACATTCAAATCCAGGAAATACAGAGAACGCCACAAAGATACTCCTCGAGAAGAGCAACTCCAAGACACATAATTGCCAGATTCACCAAAGTTGAAATGAAGGAAAAAATCTTAAGGGCAGCCAGAGAGAAAGGTCGGGTTACCCACAAAGGGAAGCCCATCAGACTAACAGCAGATCTCTCGGCAGAAACTCTCCAAGCCAGAAGAGAGTGGGGGCCAATATTCAGCATTCTTAAAGAAAAGAATTTTCAACCCAGAATTTCATATCCAGCCAAACTAAGTTTCATAAGTGAAGGAGAAATAAAATCCTTTACAGATAAGCAAATGCTTAGAGATTTTGTCACCACTAGGCCTGCCTTACAAGAGACCCTGAAGGAAGCACTAAACATGGAAAGGAACAACCGGTACCAGCCATTGCCAAAACATGCCAAAATGTAAAGACCATCGAGGCTAGGAAGAAACTGCATCAACTAACGAGCAAAATAACCAGTTAATATCATAATGGCAGGATCAAGTTCACACATAACAATATTAACCTTAAATGTAAATGGACTAAATGCTCCAATTAAAAGACACAGACTGGCAAACTGGATAAAGAGTCAAGACCCATCAGTCTGCTGTATTCAGGAGACCCATCTCACACGCAGAGACATACATAGGCGCAAAATAAAGGGATGGAGGAAGATTTACCAAGCAAATGGAGAACAAAAAAAAGCAGGGGTTGCAATACTAGTCTCTGATAAAACAGACTTTAAACCATCAAAGATCAAGAGACAAAGAAGGCCATTACATAATGGTAAAGGGATCAATTCAACAGGAAGAGCTAACTATCCTAAATATATATGCACCCAATACAGGAGCACCCAGATTCATTAAGCAAGTCCTTAGAGACTTACAAAGAGACTTAGACTCCCATACAATAATAATGGGAGACTTCAACACTCCACTATCAACATTAGACAGATCAACGAGACAGAAAGTTAACAAGGATATCCAGGAATTGAACTCATCTCTGCAGCAAGCAGACCTAATAGACATCTATAGAACTCTCCACCCCAAATCAACAGAATATACATTCTTCTCAGCACCACATCGTACTTACTCCAAAATCGACCACGTAATTGGAAGTAAAGCACTCCTCAGCAAATGTACAAGAACAGAAATTATAACGAACTGTCTCTCAGACCACAGTGCAATCAAACTAGAACTCAGGACTAAGAAACTCAATCAAAACCGCTCAACTACATGGAAACTGAACAACCTGCTCCTGAATGACTACTGGGTACATAACGAAATGAAGGCAGAAATAAAGATGTTCTTTGAAACCAATGAGAACAAAGATACAACATACCAGAATCTCTGGGACACATTTAAAGCAGTGTGTAGAGGGAAATTTATAGCACTAAATGCCCACAAGAGAAAGCAGGAAAGATCTAAAATTGACACTCTAACATCACAATTAAAAGAACTAGAGAAGCAAGAGCAAACACATTCGAAAGCTAGCAGAAGGCTAGAAATAACTAAGATCAGAGCAGAACTGAAGGAGATAGAGACACAAAAAACTCTCCAAAAAATCAATGAATCCAGGAGTTGGTTTTTTGAAAAGATCAACAAAATTGACAGACCACTAGCAAGACTAATAAAGAAGAAAAGAGAGAAGAATCAAATCGACACAATTAAAAACGATAAAGGGGATATCACCACCGACCCCACAGAAATACAAACTACCATCAGAGAATACTATAAACACCTCTACGCAAATAAACTGGAAAATCTAGAAGAAATGGATAATTTCCTGGACACTTACACTCTTCCAAGACTAAACCAGGAAGAAGTTGAATCCCTGAATAGACCAATAGTAGGCTCTGAAATTGAGGCAATAATTAATAGCCTACCAACCAAAAAAAGTCCAGGACCAGATGGATTCACAGCTGAATTCTACCAGAAGTACAAGGAGGAGTTGGTACCATTCCTTCTGAAACTATTCCAATCAATAGAAAAAGAGGGAATCCTCCCTAACTCATTTTACGAGGCCAACATCATCCTGATACCAAAGCCTGGCAGAGACACAACAAAAAAAGAGAATTTTAGACCAATATCCCTGATGAACATCGATGCAAAAATCCTCAATAAAATACTGGCAAACCGGATTCAGCAACACATCAAAAAGCTTATCCACCATGATCAAGTGGGCTTCATCCCTGGGATGCAAGGCTGGTTCAACATTCGCAAATCAATAAACATAATCCAGCATATAAACAGAACCAAAGACAAGAACCACATGATTATCTCAATAGATGCAGAAAAGGCTTTTGACAAAATTCAACAGCCCTTCATGCTAAAAAAGCTCAATAAATTCGGTATTGATGGAACGTACCTCAAAATAATAAGAGCTATTTATGACAAACCCACAGCCAATATCATACTGAATGGGCAAAAACTGGAAAAATTCCCTTTGAAAACTGGCACAAGACAGGGATGCCCTCTCTCACCACTCCTATTCAACATAGTGTTGGAAGTTCTGGCTAGGGCAATTAGGCAAGAGAAAGAAATCAAGGGTATTCAGTTAGGAAAAGAAGAAGTCAAACTGTCCCTGTTTGCAGATGACATGATTGTATATTTAGAAAACCCCATTGTCTCAGCCCAAAATCTCCTTAAGCTGATAAGCAACTTCAGCAAAGTCTCAGGATACAAAATTAATGTGCAAAAATCACAAGCATTCTTATACACCAGTAACAGACAAACAGAGAGCCAAATCAGGAATGAACTTCCATTCACAATTGCTTCAAAGAGAATAAAATACCTAGGAATCCAACTTACAAGGGATGTAAAGGACCTCTTCAAGGAGAACTACAAACCACTGCTCAGTGAAATAAAAGAGGACACAAACAAATGGAAGAACATACCATGCTCATGGATAGGAAGAATCAATATAGTGAAAATGGCCATACTGCCCAAGGTAATTTATAGATTCAATGCCATCCCCATCAAGCTACCAATGAGTTTCTTCACAGAATTGGAAAAAACTGCTTTAAAGTTCATATGGAACCAAAAAAGAGCCCGCATCTCCAAGACAATCCTAAGTCAAAAGAACAAAGCTGGAGGCATCACGCTACCTGACTTCAAACTATACTACAAGGCTACAGTAACCAAAACAGCATGGTACTGGTACCGAAACAGAGATATAGACCAATGGAACAGAACAGAGTCCTCAGAAATAATACCACACATCTACAGCCATCTGATCTTTGACAAACCTGAGAGAAACAAGAAATGGGGAAAGGATTCCCTATTTAATAAATGGTGCTGGGAAAATTGGCTAGCCATAAGTAGAAAGCTGAAACTGGATCCTTTCCTTACTCCTTATACGAAAATTAATTCAAGATGGATTAGAGACTTAAATGTTAGACCTAATACCATAAAAATCCTAGAGGAAAACCTAGGTAGTACCATTCAGGACATAGGCATGGGCAAAGACTTCATGTCTAAAACACCAAAAGCAACGGCAGCAAAAGCCAAAATTGACAAATGGGATCTCATTAAACTAAAGAGCTTCTGCACAGCAAAAGAAACTACCATCAGAGTGAACAGGCAACCTACAGAATGGGAGAAAATTTTTGCAATCTACTCATCTGACAAAGGGCTAATATCCAGAACCTACAAAGAACTCAAACAAATTTACAAGAAAAAAACAAACAACCCCATCAAAAAGTGGGCAAAGGATATGAACAGACATTTCTCAAAAGAAGACATTCATACAGCCAACAGACACATGAAAAAATGCTCATCATCACTGGCCATCAGAGAAATGCAAATCAAAACCACAATGAGATACCATCTCACACCAGTTAGAATGGCGATCATTAAAAAGTCAGGAAACAACAGGTGCTGGAGAGGATGTGGAGAAATAGGAACACTTTTATACTGTTGGTGGGATTGTAAACTAGTTCAACCATTATTCAAAACAGTATGGCGATTCCTCAAGGATCTAGAACTAGATGTACCATATGACCCAGCCATCCCATTACTGGGTATATACCCAAAGGATTATAAATTATGCTGCTATAAAGACACATGCACACGTATGTTTATTGCAGCACTATTCACAATAGCAAAGACTTGGAATCAACCCAAATGTCCATCAGTGACAGATTGGATTAAGAAAATGTGGCACATATACACCATGGAATACTATGCAGCCATCAAAAAGGATGAGTTTGCGTCCTTTGTAGGGACATGGATGCAGCTGGAAACCATCATTCTTAGCAAACTATCACAAGAACAGAAAACCAAACACTGCATGTTCTCACTCATAGGTGGGAACTGAACAATGAGATCACTTGGACTCAGGAAGGGGAACATCACACACAGGGGCCTATCATGGGGAGGGGGGAGGGGGGAGGGATTGCATTGGGAGTTATACCTGATGTAAATGATGAGTTGATGGGTGCAGCACACCAACATGGCACAAGTATACATATGTAACAAACCTGCACGTTATGCACATGTACCCTACAACTTAAAGTACAATAATAATAAATAAATTAAAAAAAAAATACTCAGTTACACATGCGGTAAAGAGATGTGCTATCACTCAGGCTTTGTTATTCTATTTAGAGAGCACAGACAGAGTAGATTTAGCATCATTCTGAAGAGACCTAGGATTTCCAGAATGGTCAATAAGCATTGGCTTCAGTGGAAAGTCACCATCTGCATTAGCCCCTAATGAGAGAGTCAGCTTGCCCTTTGAAGCTTTGAAGCCAGGCATTGACTTCTCTTTTGCTGTGAAAGCCCTAAATAATGTCTTCTTCCTATAGAAGGCTGTTTTATCCACATAGACTGTTGTTACTGCTGTTTAGTGTAGGCATCTTCATCAATTAGCTAGGTCCTGAGTAAAACTTACTACATCTTCTACATCAGCACTTGCTGCTTCACCTTGCATTTTCATGTTGTAGAGATGACTTCCTTCCTTGAACTTCATGAACCAGCCTCTGCAAGCTTCAAACTTTTCTTCTGCATGTCCTCACCTGTGTCATAGAATGTAAGCAAGTTAGGTCCTTGCTCTACATTAGGTTTTGGCTTGAGGAAAAGTTTCAAATGGTTTAATCTTTTCAGGCCACTAAAACTTTCTCCATATTAGTAGTAAGGCTGTTTTGCTTTCTTATTATTTGTATATTCACTGGAGTAACACCTAATTTCCCTCAAGAACTTTTCCTTTGCATTCACAACTTGACTATTTGGTGCCCAAAAAATCTCGCTTTAAGCTTATCTCAACTTCCAACATTTATTTCTCATTAAACTTAATCATTTTCAGCTTTTGATTTAAAATGAGAAACATGAACACTTAGAGGCTATTGTTGGGTTAGTAATTGGCCTCATTTCAATATTGTGTCTGAGAGAATAGGGACTCCCAAGGGGAAGGAGAGAGTTGGGGAACTGGCAGGTTAGCAGAGCAGTCAGGACACATACATTTATTGATGTTCATTGTCTTGTAGGCATGGTTCGTGGCACCTCAAAACAATTACAATAGTAACATCAAAGATCATAGATTACCATAATATATATAATAATAGTGAAAAAGTTTGAAACATTGCAAGAATTACCAAAATGTGACACAGAAACATTCAATCAGCACATACTATTGGAAAAATGGTTCTGATAGACTTGCTCGATGCAGGGATGCCTTAAACTTCTAATTTTTTCTTTCTTTTTTCTTTTTTAATGGAGTCTTGCCCTCTTGCCCAGGCTGGAGTGCAGTGGCGCAATCTTGGCTGTGTGCAACTTCTGCCTCCCAGGTTCAAGCAATTCTCCTGCCTCAGCCTTCTGAGTAGCTGGGACTACAGGCACATGCTGCCACGCCCAGCTACTTTTTTGTATTTTAGTAGAGACAGGGTTTCACTGTGTTGCCCAAGCTGGTCTCGAACTCCTGAGCTCAGGCAGTCAGCCTGCCTCCGCCTCCCAAAGTGCTAGGATTATAGGCATGAGCCAACATGCCCGGCCCCTTCAATTTTTTAAAAATGCAATATCTTCACAGTGCTGTAGAGTGTAATGAAATGAGTTTGCTTATACAAAATTCTGTCAAATGATTAAGATTAAATTCATGCAAATTAAAACTGGTCTAGAACTAACAAAGTCCATAAAGTTCCAGCCAGTGCATATACAGGAAACACTTTATAAGGATACCATCATAATGCATGGTATGAAAATAAATCTTTCTGAAGATGAACTCAGTTGTTAGACGTATACCACAGGAGAAGCCACAGTCACATTCAGCAGATGCTGAAATCATAGAACTAACAACTTGAGAACTTGTAGCAAAGAGACTTTTAGATATTTTTAAAAGATATAAAATAGAATTTATAAGCCAGAAATGGTGAAAAAATAGAATAGATTGGATTTTACAAAGAATCTAAAAGTACATCCTCAAAGAAAAAACTCTGTAATAAGTAGGTAAATTGGAAAACTATCGGTTTAAAAAAATGGTATAGAAGATAAAGTGAATCATCACTATACAAATTTGTATAGAAAATTTAAAAGATGACATGGAGGCTAGAATGAAATGTACCTGCATGGCAAGTAGGAGCTCTGAAAGGACAGAATTGATTAGGTAAGAGAGATAATATTCAAATGAATAAAAGTTGAGAATGTCTTAGATTTATAAAAATATGCAACAACAAACACCATGTCATATACTTAACTCATAATAGCAAAATAAAAAACAAGCACTAAAAGCCACCAGAGAATGGGATGATTAGAAAACAAGTAGGAACGTGGCAGACTCAAGCCCAACCATAATAATTACACGAAATATAAGTACTTTAAATACTTTAATATAGAGGCAGATGTTGTTGTAGTGGATAAAACGCAAGACCTGACTATAGTCTGTCTAAAAGAAATGTACTATATAAGTAAAGCCACAGTTAAAAAATATGGAAAATTATATACTATGATGCTTATTGAAAAGCTAGATGACAATATTAATACCAGCCTAAGTAGACTTCAGTACAAGGCATATTACCAAAGATAAAAGAAACATAATCACAAGAGAATCAATTTTTCGAGAAGGTAACACTCCAAATTTGTGTACACTCATCATCAAGCAAACATGAGCAAAACTGAAGGCAGATATAGACAAATCCACAAATACAAATGGAGATTTTCACAGTTCTCTCTCGGTAATTAATAGAACAAGTAGAATCAGTAAAGATACAGAAAATTTGAACAGTACTATCAATAACTAGACTTAATTGACATTTATAGAGTTAAATGGCAG
This sequence comes from Macaca mulatta, assembly GCF_049350105.2. Taxonomy (NCBI): domain Eukaryota; kingdom Metazoa; phylum Chordata; class Mammalia; order Primates; family Cercopithecidae; genus Macaca; species Macaca mulatta. The sequence goes on from NC_133406.1 coordinate 189,805,952, forward strand.
TTCCACACAATAAGAGAGAATACACATTTATGCGCATATGAAACATTTAGCAATATAGATTATTGGGCTATTTAGTCTTCATAAATTTCCAAGGACGGAAATCATACAGATAAAGTTCTCCATCCACAATGGAATTAAATTAGAAATCAACAGCAAAAAGATGTTTGGAAAATGGTATGTGTTTAGGAATTAAGTAACATTCTTCCAAATATAACACATGGGCCAAAAAACAGATCATGAGGAAAACTTTGGAAAAAACTTTGAACTGAATGATAATGAAAACACATATAAAAATTTGTAAGATGTAGCTACAGCAGTGCCTAGAGGTAAATTTACAGCTATAAATGCTTACATTAGAAGGGAAGAAGGGATTAAAATCATTGCTCTATACTTCCACCTTAAGAAGCTGGAAGAGCAACTTAAGCCAAATAAGTGGAAAGAAGGAAATAATAAAGATGAATCCAGAAATGAGTGAAATAAAAAATAGAGAAAATAATGAAAGCAAATACTAGTACTTTTTTTTTTTTTTTTTTTTTTACATTTTTTATTTTATCTTTTTTTAAAATTTCAGCAGTTTTGGGGGAACAGGTGGTGTTTGGTTACATGGATAAGTTCTTTAGTGGTGATTTCTGAGATTTTCATGCTCCCATCACGCAAGCACTGTACACTGTACCCAATGTGTAGTCTTTTATCCCTTACTCCACTCCTACCCGTCCCCTCAAGTCCCCAAAGTCTGTTGTATCATTCTTATGCCTTTGTGTCCTCATAGCTTAGCCCCCACTTATAAGTGAGAATACAATGTTCAGTTTTCCATTCCTGAGTTACTTCACTTAGAATGATGGTCTCCAACTCCTAGGTTGCTGCGAATGCCATTATTTTGTTTCTTTTTATGGCTGAATAGTATTCCATGGGATATATATATATATATACCACATTTTCTTTATTCACTCATTGATTGATGGGAAGTCAGTCTGGTTCCATATTTTTGTAATTGCTAACTGTGCTGCTTTATAAACGTGTGTGCAAGAGTCTTTTTCATATAATGACTTCTTTTCCTTTGGGTAGATACCCAGGAATGGGATTGCTGGATAAAATGGTGGATCTGCTTTTAGTTCTTTAAGGAATCTCCATACTGTTTTTCATAGTGGTGTACTAGTTTACATTCCCACCAGCAGTGTAAAAGTGTTCTATTTTCACCACATCCATACCAACATCTATAATTTTTTGAGATTTTGATTAAGGCCATTCTTGCAAGAGTAAGGTGATATCGCATTGTGATTTTGATTTGCATTTGCCTGATCATTAGTGATGTTGAGCATTTTTTCATGATTTTTTGCCATTTGTATATCTCATTTTGAGAATTGTCTATTCATGTCCCTAGCCCAGTCTTTAATAGGATTGTTTGTTTTTTTCTTGCTGATTTGAGTTCCTTGTAGATTCAGGATATTAGTTTTTTGTTAGCTGCATAGTTTGCCAGGATTTTCTCCCACTCTGTGGGTTGTCTGTTTACGCTGCTGATTGTTTCTTTTCCTGTGCAGAAGCTTTTGAGTTTAGTTAAGTTTCATCTATTTATCTTGGATTTTGTTGCATTTGCTTTTGTGTTCTTGGTCATGAAGTCTTTGCCTAAACCAATGTCCAGAATAGTTTATCCAATGTTATCTTCTTGAATTGTATGGTTTCAGGTTTTAGATTTAAGTCTTTGATCCATGTTGAGTTGAGTTTTTATAAGGTGAGAGATGAGGATCCAGTTTCATTCTTCTGCATGTGGCTAGCCAGTTATTCCAGGATCATTTGTTGAATAGGGTGTTCTTTCCCCATGGTATGTTTTTGTTTGCTTTGTTGAAGATCAGTTGACTATAAGTTTTGGGCTTTATTTCTGTTCTCTATTCTGTTGCATTGGTCTGTATGCCTATTTTTATACTAGTACCATGATGTTTTGGTGACCATAGCCTTGTAGTATAGTTTGAAGTTGGGTAATGTGATGCCTCCAGATTTGTTCTTTTTGTTTAGTCTTATTTTGGCTTTATGGGCACTTTTCCGGTTTCATATGAATTTTAGGGTTGTTTTTTCTAGTTCTGTGAAGAATGATGATGGTATTTTGATGGCAATTGTATTGAAGTTGTAGATTGCTTTTGTCAGTATAGTCATCTTCCCAATATTGATTCTACCCATCCATGATCATGGGATGTATCCATTTGTGTCATCTATGATTTCTTTCAGCAGTGTTTTGTAGTTTGCCTTATAGAGGTCTTTCACCTCCTTGGTTAAGTATATTCCTAAGGTTTTTTGTTTTGCGGCTATTTTTAAAGGGGTTGAGTTATTGATTTGATTCTCTGCTTGGTCGCTGTTGGCGTATAGCAGTGCTACTGATTTGTGTATTTGATTTTGTATCCTGAAACTAACACTGAATCCATTTATCATATCTAGGAGCTTTTTGGATGAGTCTTTAGTGTTTCCTAGGTGTACGATTATATCATTGGCAGACATCAACAGTTTGACTTCCTCTTTACTGATTTGGATGTGCTTTATTTCTTGTCTGATTGCTCTGGCTAGGACTTCCAGTACTCTGTTAAATAGAAGTGGTGAAAGTGAGCATCCTTATCTTATTCCAGTTCTCAGGGGAAATACTTTCAGCTTTTCCCAGAACTTCAGTATAATTTTGGCTGTGGGTTTGTCGTAAATGGCTTTTATTACCTAAGGTACGTCCTTTCTATGCCGATTTTGCTGAGGGTTTTAATCACAGACGGAAGCTGGATTTTTGTCAACTGCTTTTTCTGCATCTGTTGAGATTATCATGTGATTTTTGTTTTTAATTTGTTTATGTGGTGTATCACATTTATTGACTAGTGTATATTAAACCATCCTGGCATTCCTGGTATGAAACTCACTTGATCATGGTGGATTCTTATTTTGATATGCAGTTGGATTTGGTTAGTATCAGTTGTAATATCTCCCCTTTCATTTGTAATTGAGCTTAGTTGGATCTTTTCTTTTGGTTAATCTCGGTAATGGTCTGTCAGTTTTGTTCAGCTTTTCAAAGAACCGGCTTTTTGTTTCATTTATCTTTTGTATTTTTGTTTGTTTCAATTTCATTTAGTTCTGCTCTGATCTTGGTTATTTCTTTTTTTTTTCTGTTGCATTTGGTTTTGTTTTCTTCTTGTTTCTCTAGTTTCTTGAGGTATGACCTTAGATTGTCTATTTGTGCTCTTTGAGACTTTTTGATCTAGGCATTTAATGGTATGAACTTTCCTCTTAGTACCACTTTTGCTGTATCCCAGAGGTTTGATAGGTTGTGTCATTATTATTGTTAAATTCAAAGAATTTTTTAGTTTCCATTTTGATTTCATTATTGGCCCAAAGATCATTCAGGAGTGGATTCTTTAATTTCCATGTATTTGCGTGGTTTTGAGGGTTTCTTTTGGAGTCGATTTCCAATTTTATTCCACTGTGGTCGGACAGAATACTTGATATAATTTTGATTTTCTTAAACTGATTGAAACTCATTTTATGGCCTACCATATGGTCTATCTTGGAGAATGTTCCATGTACTGATGAATAGAATGTCTATTCTGCAGTTGTTGGGTAGAATGTTCTGTAAATGTCCGTAAGTCCATTTGTTCTAGGGTATAGTTTAAGTCCATTGTTTCTTTGTTGACTTTCTGTCTAGTGCTGTCAGTGAAATATTGAAGTCTCCCGCCATTGTTGTGTTGCCATCCATCTCATTTCCTAGAACTTTTATAAATGGGAGCTCCAGTGTTTGTTATATATATTTAGCACTGTAATATTTTCCTGTTGTACTAGTCTCTTTATCATTATATAATGTCCCTGTTTGTCTTTTTAAACTGTTGGTGCTTTAAAGTTTGTTTTTTTCTGATATAAGAATAGCTACTCTTGCTTGCTTTTTGTGTCCTTTTGCCTGGAATGTCTTTCCCCTTCACCTTAAGTTTATGTGAGTCTTTATGTGTTAGGTGAGTCTCTTGAAGACAGCAGATACTTGGTTGGTGAAACTTACCCATTCTGCCATTCTGTATCTTTTAAGTGGAGCATTTAGGCCGTTTAGTTCATTGTTAGTATTGAGATGTGAGGTGCAGTTACTCTATTGTGCTAACAAATACTAGTTCTTATTCCTCTATCTGACTGTGGTTTTGTACCCATTAACTATCCCATCTTTATTCTCCTCTGCCCACTGCCCTTGCCAGTTGCTAGTTACCATCATTCTATCCAACATTCTCTGTTTTTGACACTTTGTTCCTCTGGTTTTGTAGCTTTTTGTTCATGATATTTTTACTCTATGAGCATGTTTAAGATGATGATTGATAGACTTTGTCTACTGAGTCTGATGTCTGTTTTTCCTCCGTACAGCTTCTGTTAATTTCTCTCTTGAATGGGCCACATACTTTGTTGCTTCTCTGCACACTTTACATATATTTAAATGGACATTTAAAACATACAGTATGATATCTCTGGAGGTTAGATTGGTTCTCATTCTCATGTTTTTTTTTTTTTTTTCCGTTGCTTTCTGTCGGTTGCAGTTGTTTGTTTAATGACTTCTAAACTATTTTCGTAACTTTGTTTTCTTTGTTACAAGTGGTTTCTGTCTTAGTCTATTTGTCCATGGTAACAAAATACAGTAGTCTGGTTTGGCTTCAACAAAAGACATTTATCTTCTTGTAGTTCTGAAAGCTAATTGTGTGTCATAAGGGTACCAGCACGGCCAGTTTCTGGTGAGGGCTGTCTTCCTGACTTGCAGATGGCTGCTGTCTTGCTGTGTTCTCACCTGATGGGGTGGTGAGGGAGATGGCAATTTTTTTTTTTTTAATTATTTAGTTTTCCTTTCTAGTCTTTCAAGCTTGAAACAAGTTCTTTGGTATCTCTTCTTACAAGGGTATTAATCTTTTTATTAAATAACTTTTTATTTTTATGAACTTAGGAGTACAAGTGCAGTTGAGTTACATGGACATAATGTAAGGGCACTAATCCTATCATGAAGGTTCTACCTTCATAACCTCATCTAATCCTAATTACCTCTCAAAGACCTCATCTCCAAATACCATCATAGTGGATTTTAGGATGTCACCATAGGAGGATACAGATATTCAATAATCCATAGTAGTCTCTTGTTTTTAATCTGTGGTCTACTAGTGTTTTGTTTTTCAACTTTTGTTTCAGATTCAGGGGATACAGATAGAAGTTTATTACCTGGGTATATTGTGTGATGCTTGAGGTATGAAATGATCTTGTCACTCAGGTACTCAACATAGTACCGAATAATCAACCCTTGCCTCTCTCCCCATTCTAGTAGTGCAGTTTTATTGTACCATGTTGCCGTCCATGAGTACCTGATGTTTAGCTCTCACTTGTAAGTGAGAAAATGTGGTGTGTGGTTTTTTTCTTTCTGCATTAATTTGCTTAGGATTGTGGCTTCCAGCTTAATCCATGTTGCTGCAAAGGACATAATGTAGTTCTCTTGATGGCTGCATAGTATTCCACAGTGTATACATGCCACATTTTCTTTATCCAGTTCACTGTTGATGGGCACATGGGTTGATTCCATGTCTTTGCTATTGTGAATAGTGCTGCAATTAACATGTGAGTGCATTTATCTTTTTGGTACAATGATTTTTTTTTTAATACATACACAGGGATTGCTGATTTAAATGCTGTTTTAAGTTGTTTGAGAAATTTACAAACTGCTTTTGTAGTGACTGAACTAAGTTGTATTCCCACCGACAGTGTATAAATATTCGCTTTATATCTGCAGCCTCACCAGCATCTGTTTTTAAAAATATATATTTTATTAATAGTCACTTTGACTTGTGTGAGATGGTATTTCATTGTAGTTTTGATTTGCATTTCTCTGTGATTGTTGATGTGGAACATTTTTTCATGTTTGCTGGCCATGTGTACATCTTCTTTTGAGAAGTGTCTATTCCTGTCCTTTGCCCATTTTTTAATGGGGTTACTTATTTTTTCCTTGTTGATTTGTTTAAGTTGCTTATAGATTCTGGATATTACATCTTTGTCAGATGTGTAGTTTGTGAATATTTTTTCCCATTCTGTAGGTTGTCTGTTTACCCTGTTGATAGTTTCTTTTGCTGTGCATAAGCTCTTTAGTTTAATTAGGTCTAACTTGTCAATTTTGGTTTTTGTTACAGTGGATTTTGAGAACTTAGTAGTAAATTCTTTGCAAGATTGATGTCCAGAATGGCATTTCTTAGGTTTTCTTCTAGATTCTTATAGTTTGAGGTCTTATGTTTAAATCTTTAATCCATCCTGAGTTATTTTTTTATATGGTGAAAACTAGGGGTCTAGTGTCATTCTTCTGCACATGGGTAACCAGCTATTCCAGCACTGTTTGTTTATTCAATAGACAGTACTTTCCCCATTGCTTATTTTTGTAGACTTTGTTGAAGATCAAATGGCTGTAGTTGTGCAAGCAGCTTTATTTCTGGGTTCTCTGTTCTGTTCCCTGAGTGTGTATGTCTGTTTTTGTGTAGATTCCATGCTGTTTTGATTATTGTATCCTTACAGTATAGTTTGAAGTTGGGTAATGTGATGCCTCCACCTTTCTTTTTGCTTAGGATTACTTTGACTGTCGGGCTCTTTTTTGGTTCCATATGAATTTTAGAATAGTTTTTTTCTAGTTTTGTGACAAATAACATTGGTAGTTTGATAGGAATAACATTGAATCTCTGGATTACATTGGGCAATGTGGCCATTTTAATGATATTGATTCTTCTAACCTGTGAGCATGGAATGTTTTTTATTTGTGTTGTCTCTGATTTCTTTCAGCAGTGTTTTGTAGTTCTCCTTGTAGAGATCTTTCATCTCTTTGGTTAACCATATTCCTAGGTATTTCGTTTTCTTTGTGGCTATTGTAAATGGGATTGTGTTCTTGATTTGGCTTTCAGCTGGAATGTTATTGGTGTGTAGAAATGCTACTGATTTTTGTACATCAATTTTTGTGTCTTGAAACTTTACTGAAGTTGTTTATCAGTTCCAGGATCCTTTTTGCAGTCTTCAGGGTTTTCTAGATACAGAGTCATATTATTTGTGAAGAGAGATATTTGACTTCTTCTTTTCCTATTTAGATGCCTTTTATTTCTTTCTCTTGGTTGATTGCTCTGGCCAACACTTCTAGTACTACGTTGAATAGAAGTGGTGAGAGTGGACATCCTTGCCTTGTTTCAGTTCTCAAGAGGAATGCTTCCAGTTTTTGTCCATTCAATATGTTAGTTGTGAGTTAGGCTCTTACTATTTTGTGATATGTTCCTTTGATGCCTACTTTCTTGAGGGTTTTCATTGTAAAGGGATGTTGGGTTTTATTGAAAGCTTTTTCTGCGTCTATTGAGATGATTGTATGGTTTTTGCTTTTAATTATGTTTATGTGGTGAATTATATGTCAAACCCACCTTGTATCCCAAGAATGAAATATACTTAATTGTGGTTAATTAACTTTTTGATGTGCTGTTGGATTGGTTTGGTGGCCTGAGAATAAAATGCCTACACTGCCACGAGCTGGGTCACCAGAGAATGGCTGACTTTATTAATGTGCCCAGCTTAAAAATGGCATCCTGCTAGTTAATATTTGCTTAGTCTGGTCACAAGTATGTCCTTGTATATTTTTTTCAAGAACAGCACCAGAAGTATAATTTCATATATGTAGTTAATTTTTTTGTGTTTATGTTAAAAGGGTAAAAAGAAATGTGTGAAATTAATTTTAACATTTTTATTTAAGCCAATATGTCAAAAATTTCCATTTCAACATGTATTCAAAGGAAAAATTATTAATGAGATAGCTTACATTTTTAATTTTGATGCTAAGTCTTACCTGGTGTGTATTTTGTACTTATAGCACATCTTAACTCAGTTGAGCCACATTTCAAGGACTCACTAGCCACATGTGTCTAGCAGCTACCAGAGAGCAACTGGTAGTGGCTATCAGACAGCACAGATCTAGAAGTTTTATAGTTTTAGATTTTACTTTAGGTCTGTTACATATTTTGAGTTAGTTTTTATATAAAGTGCAAGGTATGGGTTGAAATTCATTTGTTATACGTGTGGTTGTCCATCAGAATCTTTGACTAAAAATTGTTCTTGGTAATTGGAGATCATCCTGGGTATCAAAGCTCAAGATTTAAATATACTTTCTTTTGCTGCTTTATTGTCTTTTTCTTTCAGAGCAATGTAAATTTATTTTGTAATTAACGATGTTCATACCATATATGTAAAATGCTTAGAAGTGTTAAACTTTTAGTGTTTTGGCTTTATTTATATACCTATTTGAATTTAAATTACATATTATGCTATTTACATTTTTAAGTCTGATTTACCTCCCCATTTCTAAAATTGTATGTAAAATGCTTATTTACTTTCTTTCTAGGCATGTACTGGCATTGAAAACATTGATGAAGCTATTACATTGCTTGAACAAAATAATTGGGACTTAGTGGTAAGTACTTTTTTCTTTCTCTGACCAGTAATCAAGTTTTATGAATTCTTGAATCTCTTTAATTATTTTTTATAGATGGGTTCAGCACACCATAGCTCATCTATAACTCTAAGCTGAGTTAATAAAGTCTAAATGCCGTATCTTTAATATGGAGTTTATATTTCGCTCAGTATTAAGTTATTATGAATACTTAGATAATTTAAATGACTTTTAAAGTTGTTCTCTTATTTTACTGTGTGTTATGGTTCATCTTCCCATGTAGTATTTTGGTGGAGATGCTTGGAAGGAGAGAAGAGTCAGACTTATCTGACTGTCTGAATAACATATTTGATGTTTCCCCCTCACTTCTGGGGCCTTCACTGATAATTAGTCTTTTCTAAAGCTGTTAAAGTAGTTGCATTCTGCTGTAGTTTTCGTTATAAACTTCAGGCAGTATATTATAGAGGTGGCTTAGTTTTTTCTTTTTTCTTTTTGGCAATAACTCAAAAAGCAAGGCACAGCATAGCACTAAACATTCACCTGTTACAAAGCAAACCAAAAATGGATTGTATAATGGCATTGGAGCAGTATTGGTTGTGTCAGGATGACACAGATGTCTCTTAATGCCTTAGAAATGCTAAGAAAAGTTTAAATTATAATTTTTTAAGAAGTGCTAATTTTCAAAAGTCAAAACTTGGCCGGGTGCGGTGGCTCCTAAGCCTGTAATCCCAGCACTTTGGGAGGCCGAGATGGGCGGATCACGAGGTCAGGAGATCGAGACCATCCTGGCTAACACAGTGAAACCCCGTCTCTACTAAAAAAATACAAAAAAAACTAGCCGGGTGAGGTGGCGGGCACCTGTAGTCCCAGCAACTCGGGAGGTTGAGGCAGGAGAATGGCATAAACCCGGGAGGCGGAACTTGCAGTGAGCTGAGATCCGGCCACTGCACTCCAGCCTGGGCGACAGAGCAAGACTCCGTCTCAAAAAAAAAAAAAAAAAAAAGTCAAAACTTAAGATGTGTACTTATAGAAGTGAGTTTAGATATGTAGGTATATGCATACATGTGTTATGCGGACTTAACATAATTAACTCTTGGTGTCTCTGTGCTTTGTGTAGACTTACTACTTTTTTAAACTCAGAATATGAAAAGCTTTTCTTTTCAGATTGTAAAAGTAATAATGCTTAATGTAATGAAATGAGATGAAAAATTTACAAAGAAAATATTAATTACCTTTAATCCTATCACTCAGATAATAATTATTTCACGTTTTTAAGGTATATTATTCCAGATTATCTTCTATAATTATGTGATTAAATTTTAAAAATGTACAAGTGAGATTGTTTTATACCTTCTGTTCTGTAATCTGCATTTTTCACTTAATTGTGGCTGTTCATCATTCTTTTTAATGTTTGCATAGTATTTCATAGTGTCACTGTAACATAATTAACCGACTAGTCCTATGCTGTTGGGTATTTAAGATTTTTGCAGCATTTTGCTATTATGAACATTACTGTAGAGAACATTCCTGCATGCACATGTTGCATATTTAACCTATTTTTTTCCAGAAGAAATTGAATAAATTCAATTCATAATTGAATTTTTGAGTCAAATTACATGCATATTTTTGGAGTTTTGAATACTTTTAACCAAATGGACTTCCAGATTGGTTTTACTAATTTAAAATTCTACCAACTATGTATGTTTTTGATATTTCCATTTCATTAAACCAATGCTTCCTTATCTTTTTTGTGTTTTGGTACTTGTCAAAATTTAGAAATATTTGTATAGCTTGATTCTAAATTCATGCTTTTAACCATTGTTGCTATACTCCAAGAAAACATGATATAGGTGACAGCTCAATGATTGCCATGTAGAGGAAGGGGGAAAGGGCAGCAGCTTAATTGAAATGATGCTCCCAAGTTTCTCGTCTTGAGTCCTCTTTTGCAATAACAAGTGCTTTGCTTTATTTAGTTGTGTATTTTGGGAGTGTCTATTAGAGAGGCTGATGGAAATTATTGGGGTGGTTAAAAATTCCTCCAACCCCCTCTTGCATGGTACTTGTAAGAGGGATATGGAATAGAGGAAAGGGTGATGGTGGGCTGGGAGTACAAGTCTTTAATGGGGGAATTACCAGTTTTGAGGACGGATGTATGTTCTTTCCTTATCTGCTTCCTATTGGTTCGTGTCCATTAATTTTCAAGGTTAAAACACTTACTGGTAGTGAATATTTTATCAGTATAGCCTATGCAGAATATTGCAAAAGGAGAATTTTCCCAGATAATGTTGAATAATTGAATGGTAAGGTACTCTTTCACTATTTCTGAGTTATTTTATTTTGGAAAATATTCTAACGACACTTGGGTTTAAAACACTGGTGTTATATTTGTGCAGAAATGCAATCATACACTGTATCAGGCCCAAGCAAAAACATCAGGCTGTCTTTCAGAACCTTAAATTTTGACTTTCTTTTGAGATATATCTATCTCCCAGCTGGCTTTTCTTCATAAGTAATTCACTTTTATTCACAGTAAAGATTTCTTGTGCTTTGTGACTATCTTGTGTGTACATTTGATCACTTCTCCTGTTTTCATACAGCATTCACTTTGTTGCTTTTTAAAAATGAAACAAATATTTTGAATAACCCATCACTAGTTTAAACTTTTTAGTAGCATCATGGAACTTTACGTGATGTCCTCTATATTTTGCCTGTGCATTATATTTTGTGTTTCTAAATTATGACTGTCACTGATCTGCATTTTCTAGGGTTTACAGAACAGTTTGCATTAATTGAGTTTTAACCTGGGACATATCTGTATTTTATATTTCCTGCACATATTACTTGGACCTCTCTCCTCCAGTGTTTTTGTGCACATTTTTGCTAGGGAAATGTAAAGGACTCTGTTAGGCACTACAGTCTGGAATTGTGATGAACTTAAAAAAAAATCTAATCAAAAAATGCATTCAGTGAGCGTTGAGTGCTTACAGTGCATCCAGATTTTTGCTGGATACAGTGGGGGCTTAAAAAATATAACAAGATATAGTCTCTAACTTTGAGAATTGTGCTGAGAAATCAATAAGACACAAGGTCTCTGATCCGTGTGTATTACACAGGTTGAGTATTCCTTATCTGAAATGCTTGGGACCAAAAGAATGTCCAGATTTCAGATTTTTTCAGATTTTGGTAAATCTGAAAATTTAAATATACATTATACTGTTGAATATTAGTATCGCTAATCCAAAAATCTAAAATCCAAAATGTTGTATCGAGCATTTCCTTTCAAACATCATCCATAATGTTCCATTGAGCATTTCCATTCGAACATCATGTTGGCACTCAAAAGATTTAGGATTTTGGAGCACTTTGGATTTTGGATTTTTGGATTAGGGATGCTCAAAGTAACTTCCTAAAAAAATGGTGATTGCAAATATTTTAGTTATTTTGTAGATCTAAACACACAACAGTTATTCTATATGAATATAGAGCCCAGTCCTAGGAGTTCTGATTATTAGTCACCTTCCCAGACCTGGCACATTATTTTTGTTGTGTGGGCTGCTGTCTGCAAAAGAGGTATTCCAAACTCTATGTTTTAATTACTCCACAGTTGGCTCTACTTATTTTGGGGTAACTGCAGGTTAGATTATATATATCAAAATTCTGAAAACAAAGTAACATGTACTAATACTTTTAGGAAATGTCTCAGCTTACTGTTTTACTTGACAGGAACCCCGTAGGTCTCTCCCAAAGTTATCTCCCTCTGACTGTTACCATTTTTCACATGTCTTGCGCTTAGAGTTAAGAGAAGATGAATGTCATTACAGTTGAGATTCCTCCCTTGAGATGAGTATTTTCCATTTATATCCAGAAAGGTAAGTACATAAGGAAGAACTAGTGACAGTGAGTTAGAATCTTTTACCAAAGGGCTTTTTCTGTGGAAGTGTGCTACATGGACATTATAAATTCTAATCTGGGCCCCAGAATTGACCCATGTCTCACTTTCTGTTTTCACTATAGAAGAATTGGGCCAGGGGAGAATAAAAATTTTTATTGCTTGTGTAATTTTGACTAATCAAAATGCTAGCTATAGTGGTAAACACACTGCATTAATTGAATGAACAGCCCTGGCTTTTCAGACCTCTTAGTAATTTATTGAATGTGGCCTTGGCCAAGTTACTTCTCTCTAACTTCTGAATTCCTCATATAAAATAAAAGGTTTGTACACTAGATTATACTCAAGCTTCCGTGATATATGAAGTATTTCTGAAGGATCTATTATGTCCTAATTTTTTGTTAAAATTCAATGAATAGCAGTTAATTATAAATAGTAGTACAGATTTTTAATAGATCTTCATAAGTTTGAAACATTTGTACACATACTATTAAAAATTATTTTAACAACTTTATAGTGTAGATGATGGCAGGAGAAGATGCTCTTCCAGTTATTTTACACACGATCTCTAGATATGAAACTCCTTCAATAAATTAAAATTTCCGATAATCTCTAGCAGATCCAGGGAAAGCTATCTGACATATACTTGATAACCCAACGTTAAGTGAAATAAAGTGAAAGTAAACATTAACCTAGCCATACTACATTTTAAGTACTCGATGCTCTTAGGAAATGATTTTTGAACTTTGCACTCAATTTCTGCTGTAGTTTGCTGCCTGTGCTGACATTGCTGTTTTACTGAAGAAAGACTCTATTCAGAGTGCTTATATTGATCTTTAACTACGTTTCAACCTACAAGAGTAAAACAAATCTGCAAATGTATTTCTATATTGTCATTGAATTTTTAGTCCTCGAAGGTAATTTTGTACTAATAGAAGCTTATAGTACAGTCATATACACTGAAGAGTCAAAACTAGGGAAAATTGTACTGCACATAATCTGCCTCATTTTAAGATCCATTGAGGTACTTTGAGAAATTTCCTCCAATTTTCACTTTTGAAGAAGCATATCTTAATGATTGCCCTAAAATTTCATGCAACAGTTTCTTCCGCTACTCTGCTCAGGATGTGGCTGTAGAGGTCCTCAAATGTACACTGCTTTTCTACTTTATACAGTGTTATGGACACCTGCAGTTTTATGAATGAATGGACTATTGATAATAATAAGTCTCTGTCCTCATCTGAAAGCAGCCAAGCATTGAGCACTGCCCTTCATCAGTGGCCATCAGACACTGGTTTATATTTGCACAGATGCTTGCTATAACAAAAGATAAGTTACTGTGAACGAATAGCTCATCATATCAATTTCTGCTTCTTTGCTACAACGCATTATTTACAAAATTTTTCAATTTCTCTGTTTTTAACCTGACAACCATTCCATCTTCTATTGTCTCTTCTTTAATTGAGGGTTTATTTTGTGTTAGGCATCATGTCAAGTGATACACTTACATTATTTCACTCAATCCTCACAGCAGTCCCCAAAAGTAAATAGGTAAATGTTAGTTTTATTATATAGATGAGAAACTGAGGGCTAACGAAGTTAAGTAAACTGTCCAAGCTCACATAGCTGTTAAGGGATAGAGTTTTGAACCCAGGCCTGTCAGTTCATGAGGAATTGTCATAGTGGTAAACCACATTTTAAGATTACTTATCACATTTTCCCTACCTAGTATGCTATTCTTCTCTGTACTAGTTTTTTTCTTCCTACCACTTATAAATAATGTCATGTTGAGCTTTGGCTGTAATCACATAGTGGTGCTTTACTCTAAATACATTTCTGCTTTGTTGTCACATAGATTCTCAGTTCTAGAGGAAGGGAATTGTGTTTCTTATTAATTTTGTCTGTGACACATAGTAATTGCCTAATGAATACTTGACTGACTGAGTTTATTATTAGCAAGCGTATTTTTAGGTCTGTTCTTTCTCATTTGGATATTTGAATGTCTTTGCTGTTAAGACTTCTGACTCTTGATGATATTACTTTTCCTTGTCTGGCAAACATAAGGTTTGAGGAAAGAGCGGGATAACCCAGACACCCAAGGAATAAGAAAGGGCTAGTTTTAATATCTAACTAGTAAAATTACATGAACTCTACCTATTGTGACTTTTTTGAGAAATACTTTTCATGAATCTTTTCTTTGCAGTTTTTTTCTAAGCATGTCATACAAATCTTTTTTTCTTTCCTATTTATATTTGGTTGTGCCATTCTACTATAAGGAAAGCTCATTATATAGCCTAACCTATTTGAAAGTTTTTATCAGTTCTGATTCTCAGGAGAAAACTTAGGGTGATAAAACACTGCCAAACTGTAATTAAATAGGTATGAAAGAATTTTTTTTTTTTTTTTTACCTTTCCGAGGAAAATCTCAGTTTTTAGAAGCATGAAATTCTCAATTTACTAAACTCACATTGGTTTGCCTGATCAAATTGAAACCTTTTGAGGTTCACAATTTTTCTTGATTGCAGTTTTACCTTTTGCTTATTTCTGCATTGGATCTTGCTCTACCTGTTGTATCACTTTTCCTATAAATATAATCTAGTTCTAGAATTACTTTATTGCAAGAAAGAAACATCTGCTTTATAAAATCTATGGTAGACAACAGTTCAGAGGCTTTAGGACCCACTAAAAATGTGTCGTGTTAATCATCTAGCAGAACATGCTGGTGCTCATGGTTGAATGCAGTTTGGAAACGTGGCTAATATTTACTGTTTTTTGATAGCTAGTATTACTTATTAAATTGACAGTATAAATGTATGTTTTATAAAGTAAACTAAATGAAATAGGGATTCAGCTCACAGCTGGAAAACCAATTTAAAGGCTTTATGCTAATTCTGAAAGAAGTAGCATATGCTACTTACGACTTGGACGTTTAAAAGAAAATAAAAATTTAGACTCAGTACAGTGGCTCACACCTATAGGCCCAGCACTTTGGGAAGCCAATGCGAGTGGGTCACTTAGTTTGAGAGCAGCCTAGTCAACGTGGCAAAACCTCGTCTCTACCAAAAAATACGAAAATCAGCCCCGCGTGGTGGCACATGCCTGTGGTCCCAGCTACTCAGGAGGCTGAGATCGCTTGAACCTGGAAAGCAGAGGTTGTGGTGAGCTGAGATCGCACCATTGCACGACAGCCTGGGTGACAGAGTGCGACTCTGTCTCAAAAAAAAAAAAGAAAAAGAAAAATGTAAATTGCTCCATTTTTAGGATTGTTCATATCAATCAGATGCACTGTGTACTTGATATTTTTTAAAGCTTACTAACCTACAAGTTAGCTTGATTTAATTTATTTCTATTACTGGAAGTTTAAACCAAATATCATTGTAGCAAAATCAATGGTGTAGCACATCTGTAAATATGATGACTTGGCAGTTCTTCCTGCTAGTTTCAAGAATCAGCTGACATAAATCAGTGTGTACTTGGAAAAGAAAAAATAATATGGCAGTTAAAATTCCTGTTCATACTGTCAGTTTTTTAAAAAATTTGCTATTTAATGGTAATATAATTTCTTAAAATTTCTAGTTATACTTCTATATCTTTAAGTAAAATATTAAAGTATTCATGTACAAAATTTCTATTTCCTACTTATACCTGCCAGGTTCTCATTTTTTTATCTTTTAATAATCTGTTTTTGGATTTAATTTGATGCTTTAGTTATTTTTTAATATTTTATGTTTTTATATTACGCTCATCTAAATACTTCTTTATCTCTTGTGCATGTACTCAATTTCTCTCAAACACATACTCACTCTATATCTTAAAGAGCCAAGTTTAAAATTTATCTGTGTGGTAAATGTAATTCTTCAGATTCCAAGGCATTCTAAGATTAATCTTTGTGTACATACATCTGCTTTCGTTACAGGAAACTGAATAGTGGAATTGTTCTTTAAAGGCCTCTGTTACTGAATTTGAGCTTTCCTCTTTAGCTTAATGTTGAAAGCTCTAGCATTTAACCCCTCTCTTCATCATGAATGAGTTTCCGTAACTCCTGAAGTATGTATAGCTTCGTAATCCAGCTAGTTAGCCTGTATTCTCAGATATGCCATATATATTTCTACCTCTTAAGTTTTTGCTATTATAGGTCTCCCTTGGATGTTTTCCTCTATTTCTTGTTAACCATTCAATTTTTTTTTTCGTAGCTCCTAACCCTTCAGGAACTGTCCAAATTTCATCTTTCCTTTAAAGCTGACCTGAAGTCTTATCCCTTTTATTCCTTAACAGACTATTCTCTTAGTGGGGACACCTGACATTATTTTATTGCCTCTTTCCCTTACCCAAGTGTACGTGCCTGTGCGCATGCACACACACAATTCTACATTTAAAGAGAATGTGTATTGTTGAAAGGATTTAAATGATTTCCAGCTAGGGTGTGTAAGGAAGAGCTGTATTGATAAATGTACACTTTGATTCATAGATATAGCTGGGGAAAAGCATTATATGATACCTTTAATAAAGCCATGACTAGCGGCTGTGTAGATGTCTTTGAAGGTATTTAAGTAGCTCTAATATAATGCTATGTTGTTACCAAAATGTTGGCATTTTGACTTTTTTTTTTTTTACAAGGATATTTATTATGTTTTATGGATGCCAAAACTGACGTATAGTTCTAGAGGTTAGTAGTCTATATAGTCTAGAGGTTAGTAGTCTATATAGTCAGTCATTCTATAAAGTAGACTATAGTCTATATAGTCTGTAGAAACTAAAATATAGTCTATATTTTAGGAGTATGGCAAGTCCAGAAGCACTCTCACAAGTTCTATGCTTGAATTTTTGGACTTATTTTTTTGTTAGTAATTTATTTACTGCACAGAGGATGAATATGTTAAAATGTATAATGAGTGATAGCAGTGTGTTTAGAATGCAAGGATATCTAAAAATGTAAAGGAACTACAGAAAAATTGCAAAATAGTGTAGAGCTCTCAATACCCTTTTTCAAACTTCTGCTGATATTAACATCTTATAAATACAGTACACAGCAATTGACATAGTGCTATTGGTAATTTTCTTTTCTTTTCTTTAATTTTTTTTATTTTTATTTTTTGAGATGGAGTCTCACTCTGTTGCCCAGGCTGTGGTGCAGTGGTGCGATCTTGGCTCACTGCAACCTCCACTTCCTGGGTTCAAGCGATTCTCCTGTCTCAGCCTCCTGAGTAACTGGGATTACAGGCATGTGCCACCAATCCTGGCTAATTTTTTTTTTTTTGGTATTTTTAGTAGAGGTGGGGTTTCACCATATTGGCCAGGCTGGTCTCGAAGTCCTGACCTCGTGGTCTGCCTGCCTCGGCCTCCCAAAGTTCTGGGATTAGAGGCATGAGCCGCCATGTCTGCCCTAGTACAATATTATTAACTAAACTACTGACCTTATTTGACTATTACTAGATTTTCTACTAATGTGCTTTTTCTGGTTCAAGATCACATTTAATGTCCACAATGCATTTAGTTGTCACGTCTGTGTAGCCTCTTCCAACCTGTGCTAGTTCTTCAGCCATTCCTTGTTCCATGACCTTCACACTTTGAGAGATTACTGATCAGGTATTTTGGAGCATGTTCCTCAGTTTGAGTTTGTCTGATGTTTTTTCATGAGAGAGTGAGTTTATGCATTCTTGGAAAGAGTATCACAGGTGTGATTTTGTATTTTTCTCAGTGTAACAGGAGGTACGTGATATCAGTATATGTTATTACTAGTGCTGTTAACTTTGACATGTGGTTAAGATAGTGTCTCCCAGTTTTCTCCAATGGAGAGTTACCATGCTTCCCTTTGTAATTAGTAAGTATCTTGTGGGAAATATTTTGAGACTATGCAAATATCCTGTTTCATATTAAACTTTTGCCAGTGAATTTTTTATTCTCCATTGGCATAATTATATCTCTTAAAATTATTTTTAGTAGTTATCCTAGGTTTTACAATATAATCAGACAGAATCTACAGTTAGGTAGTAATACTGCTTCATTTAACAGCCCTATACAGCATTGTATTTCCAATTCTTCTCGCACTTTTTTTGTATTTTTGTCATGCAATTTACTTTTGCATATGCTGGAAACATAATATTTTGCTACTGTTTTTACTTCTGGTAGTCAGTTATCTGTTCAAGCAATTAAATACAGGGAGAAAGTTAATTTAATTTAATTTTATTATCATTTGTTTTATTTCCAGTGGTTTTTTAAAATTATTTTTTTGGTATAAGTTTAAGTTTTTGTCTGGCATACTATTCTTTCTGGGTGAACTACTTTAGCATTTCTTGTAGAGTACATTTGTTGGCAATAAATTCTCAGTTTTTTGTTTGGGGAAGTTTTTATTTCTTCATTTTTGAAAGATGCTTTCACTGGATATGGGATTTTTTGTTGACAGCCTTTTTAAAGACTTTTCCTTGTGTTTGTTTTTCATAGTTTGAATATGATATGCCTAGAGGTGTGTGTGTGTGTGTGTGTGTGTGTGTATGTGTGTTTCTAAAGCCTTATAGCCTTGGGTGCTGTTGGTGCTCTTGGATCTGTGATTTTGAAATATTTTTCTTTTTTATTGAGGAGAAATTTATATAATATACAGTTAACCATTTTAAAACATACAATTCAGGGATATTTAGTGTATTCACAATGTTGTGAGCCCACCAGCTCCCTCTAGTTGGTTTTGAAAATTCATGGTTATTTTTTTCTTTTCTTTCTCTCTCCTAAGATTCTGACTATGCATATATTAAATAGTTTGTTTTTTGTTGTACAGCTTTTGTTTGTTCTTTTCATTGTGTTTCAGTTTGAGTAATTTCTGTAGCTCTAGTAATTTCTATGGCTCTATCTTCAATTTCACTTATTCTTTCCTTGACTGTGTCAGTTCTACTGATGAGCCTGTTGTGGACATTCTTCATCTCTGTTACAGTATTTTTTTAAAATTTCAAGCTAAGTTTATGTTTCTTTGCTCTAATTACCCATCTGGTCTTAGGTGTTGTCTGTTTTTTCTATTTGAGCCTTTAACATATTAATCATAGTCATCTAAAATTTCCCGTTCTAACATCTGTGTCCTATCTCAGTTTTTTTTTTATTTCTAAAATCAAGTTTATTACTCAAAGCAAAATTGCCCATATAATTAATACATTAGTCTTCAATTTTTATTTCTGCATGGTTATGCAGTCTGAATGACTAGCTCACAATCCTGATTGGTATTACAAGTTTTGCTCTTCAAAATGGTGTTACTGTTGTAAGGGGAAAAGTCCTCACTGACAAATGGCACTAATGAAAACAAAATCAAGAATGATCGCTGGTGCCACAAATTACAGAGAAGCTGTCAGTGAGCACTTCCTCACCTCTCTCAGCAAAGGGGATCAAGGGCTAAAAATATCTTAGAAAAATCAAACAGCACCTGCAATACACTCTTATATAAAGGCCAGGCTTGCAAACTATTTCTTCTCATCCATGCTGCTCAAATGTGAAGGGATTAAATATAAGGCTAATCCCTGGTGAATCTCCTTACTTCTTCCTCTTCTTTGTGGAGTGTAATTTTCCTTTAAGTGGGATTGGGACAATCCCTTCACATTCCTTTAGTTCCTGGGTCAGAGGATGTTTGACAGTGTTTGGTCTAATCACATCTATGTTTGGAGACAAGTGCTCCATCATGCTTTCAACAGTTGTGGTTGGTGCATAAAAATCCACCAGGAAATACCTTCCTCTGTTGTGCCACTGATTGTGGGTGGAGATTTTTTTTTTTTTTTTTTTTTTTTTTTAGATGGAGTTTCGCTCTGTCGCCCAGGCTGGAGTACAGTGGCGCAATCTCAGCTCACTGCAAGCTCCGCCTCCCGGGTTTACGCTATTCTCCTGCTTCAGCCTCCCGAGTAGCTGGGACTACAGGCGCCCGCCACCTCGCCCGGCTAGTTTTTTGTAATTTTTAGTAGAGACGGGGTTTCACTGTGTTAACCAGGATGGTCTCGATCTCCTGACCTCGTGATCCGCCCATCTCGGCCTCCCAAAGTGCTGGGATTACAGGCTTGGGGGTGGAGATCTTACAAGGAAGCGCTCGTTCACCTAGGTTTTCCAAGTTCCTATTGCTCCTCTGTCCATCGGAGCCTCTATCGTATGTTTCAAAGCAGTAACAGTCTGTGGCTGCGGCATGGCTTTCAGGATTAAAGCCAGCTCATAGCGGGGCATGCCCAGAGGCTTGATGAGTGCGGCTTGGAAGCGAGCTGGTTCCCAGGACATGAAGGGGCAGGATGGCGGGGACGGCGGGGACCTGGAGGTGGCCAGGCCTGACGTCTCCCAGACAGCAAAAGCACACTCCAGCCACATGATCCCGGGCCCCCTCAGTCTGTTTCTGATGACAGCTTGTCACTTGCAAATGTACTACTTTTTTTTTTTTTTTTTTGGTATGCTTTGTAATTTTCATTGAAAGCTGTACATAGTATACAGCGTAGTATAGACAAAGGCAAATAGATTTTATGCCTCGAAAGGAGTCTCCCTTTCTTTCCTTCCTTTTCTTTCCTTTTTCCTTTCCTTTCCTTTCCTTTTCCTTTCCTTTCCTTTTCCTTTCCTTTTTCCTTTCCTCTTTCCTTTCCTTTCCTCTTTCCTTTCCTCTTTCCTTTCCTTTCCTCTTTCCTTTCCTTTCCTCTTTCCTTTCCTTTCCTTTCCCTTCGCTTCCCCTTCGCTTCCCCTTCCCTTCCCCTTCCCTTCCCCTTTCCCTCTCCTTCCCTTCCCTCTCCCTTTCCCTCTCCCCCTCCCCTCCCCCTCCCTCTCCTCCTCTCTTCCTCTCCTCCTCTCCTCCTCTTCTCCTCCTCCTCTCCTCCTCCTCTCCTCTCCTCTCCCAGTTTTGTTCTTGTTGCCCAGGCTGGAATGCAATAGTGGCACAGTCTTGGCTCACTGCAACCTCCATCTCCCAGGCTCAAGTGATTCTTCTACCTCAGCCTCCTGAGTAGCTGGGATTACAGGCGTGCCCCACCACGCCCAGCTAATTTTTGTATTTTTAGTAGAGACGGGGTTTCATCATGTTGGCCAGGTTGTTCTCGAACTCCTGACCTCAGGTGGTCCACCTGCCTTGACCTCCCAAAGTGCAGGGATTATAGGCGTAAGACACCGTGCCTGGTCATGAGTCTCCCTTTATGTGTGCTAAGAGTTTGAGTATAATTTTGAGTTGGGTTGCGTTTGAGATTTATTTCTCCCAGCAAATTTCTCCCAAGAAATTGTCCTAAGGAAGGGCAGACTTAGAAGGGATTCACATCTTGCTGAATATGTAGTTCAGCTTACCGAATAGAAAAGATGTTCACTGGTTTGGCTACACTAGGCTAGTCCTGGTTTGTAGTCACTAGACAAGCAGTTAGCATCTTCTGTGCAGGTGGGGAAGCCAATCAGGAAGCAGAAGAGTAGGTACACAGTGGGCTTGCAGAGAGTGTGGGGTCCCTCTGTGCATGGACAGACTGCACATGGGGGTGGGCAATTTGCAGGAGCAGCAGCCTGGTGCTAACCCTCTAACCACAGGCAGGATGTGTGCAGGGTTTTACAGAGGAGGTCAGAGTCCTAGTGGGTGGACAGGAGGCCTTTGAACACTTGTTTGCATGTTGAGAAGGCCATGCAAAGGTTATTGGTAGGCTAAGACTGCAAGGTTGCAGAGAGAGGGTGTTCTGAACCCATGGCTGAGAATACTGGATATCCTCACGCTCATACTGCTGGCTTCCAAGTTGCAGCCAGAAACTACAGGTGAACATCTTTCTTCTGCAGTGTCCTTCCAGTGCCTTTTACAGAGAAAGGTTAATATCATGCTTACTTTAAAGGAGAGAGATATCTAAAGAGATTTTTCTTTTTTTCTTAAATCAGAACATAATTGAAGGATGCTTTTGGATCTGAGAGTCGATACATTGATAACTGAGACAGATGGAGATATTGGATGACAGTAAGCAGTCACTGTTGACTTAAGTTAGCTGGAAGTCCCACCACATTTTACATTTCTGTACCTTTTATTTTATTAAACCTTTATTTTTCTTTTATTAAGCCTTTATTTGGAATCGCTGTTCCTTGGTACTTAAAACCTTTTCTTCCACACAGCTTTTCAAACATTTATCTTGCTCAGGGCACCCTCTGTTATAATCTTGACCAAAACTTTATCATTACCTATCACTGCCACCTCCTTTATAATCTTATTTTCAGGTACCCCTCTTTTCTCACACCGTCTCATACCAGTAACCTGACTTGGAAAATATTTGAAGCACAGTCGCATCTCTAATTTATTGATGCTACCACCTTCACATTGTCTTCCAGATTCTTTGTATTCATTTCTCCTGAATCAGTTTCTTGGCTCCATCATTATGTTGACACTGCTGTGAGACAAAAACTTGGAGCCCAGGTCTTTGGGCTCTAGATTCAGATTCCAGTATACTAGAGATGACAAACAGTTTTAACACTTAAATCAATTCTGTTCAGTTATATTTTGCTGTGTGCAAAGGCCATTAATAGTGTCTGTCTCGAGCAGTATATTAAGGTTTATGGAATTATGTACAGGTTTAGCAGGAAAAAGTGAATATCTGAGTATCTGCCATGTACACATATTTCTCCCTGTAGCCATGTTTGTTTCAAAGCATCTTAAAAATCAGTTGTAATTGACAACCTGTAGAATGGTAGAAAATATTTGCAAACTATTCACCTGACAGGGGATTAAAATCCAAAATATATAAGGAATTCAGCTCAACTGTAGAAAACAAATACTATGATTAAAAAAATGGGCAAATGATCTGAATAGACATTTTTCAAAAGAAGACATACAGATGGTCAACAGATACATGAAAAAATGCTAAGCATCACTAATTATCAGGGAAATGCTAACCAAAACCGTAATGAGATATCATCTCACCCTAGTTAAAGTGGCTACTGTAAAAAAGACAGAAAATGACAAATGCTGGTGGATGCAGAGAAAGGGGAACACTTACGCCCTGTTGGTGGGAATATAAATTAGTACAGCCATTATGGAAAACAGTATGGAGGTTCCTCAAAAAATGAAAAGAGCTACCATATACCCAGAAGTTCTCACAGCTGGAATATATTCAAAATATGGGAAATCAGTATTTTGAAGTGATATCTGCACCCCTATGCTTATTGCAGTACTGTTCACAATAGCCAAGATGTGGAATCAACCTAAGTGTTCATCAAAGGATGAATGAATTAAAGAAAATGCAATACACACACACACACACACACAATGGAATATCATTCAGCCTTAAAAAGAATGAAATCCTGTTATTTACAGCAGCATGGATAGAACTGGAGGACATTCTGTTAAATGAAATGTCAGGCACAGAAGACAAATATTGCATTTTCTTATATGTGAGAGCTTTAAAAGGTTGATCTCATTGAGTTAGTGAACAGAATGGTGGTAACCAGAAGCTGGAAGGGTGGTAGGGAGTGGGGGATGAAGAGAGGTTGGTTTATGTGTACAAAAATGGATAGAAGGAATAAGTTCTGATGTTCTGTAGCACGGTAGACTGACTGTAATTAACAATAATTTATTGTATATATTTAAATAGCTAGATTTGGAGTGTCCCCAACACAAATAAATGATAAATGTTTGAGGTGATGGATATCCCAATTACCCAGATTTTATCATTGTACATTGTATGCTTGTATCAAAATATCATATGTACTCCATAAATATATACAGCTATTATATGTCCATAAAATGAAGAAAAAGAATTAGGTCAGAAACCATAGGCAAACCCTCTTATCAATATGTGACACATAGCTCTCAATATTAAAAAAAAATCAGTTCTGTGATCACTAGTAGAATGTTGAAGTAGCACATTTAGGTTTTAGTTTTAGAGAAAGATAGTTGGCATTCGGTAACATCTCTATTTCTGTCACCTGCCATGATAGTTTATAAAGCTAGTAAGTCCAAAATGAGTTTATCTCATTCTCTTATTATGTATGAATTCAAATATTATGTTGAGTCCCTTACTATGTGCTAGCGCTGTTTTAGGCACAGGGGATGTAGCAGTGAACAAGACAAAATCCACAGTCTTATTGGATTTTATATTCTTGAGCAGATGGGAGTCAGATAATCTGCAAAAGTAAATTTATAAATATACAGTGTAATTTTATAATATGATAAATATCACGAAGAAAACCAAATAGAATAGTAGAATAGCGTGACTAAAGATATAGAGGGGATTATTTTATATTGTAGAGTCAGGTAGGGTTATTTTATGGGGTAGCATTTTAGCTGAAATGTGAGAATGAGGAGCCAGCCAGGTGACGATCTGAGGAAAAAGCACTGTGAAAACAGAAGGAAAAGCAAACACAAAGGCCCCGAGTGAGAGCAGACGTGTTGGAGAAAGAGGTAGAAATCTAATGTGGCTAGAGTATAGTGAGCAAAGGAGTGTGCTTAGAGGAGAAGACTAAGCAGAGGTAGGGGTCTGGTTTTATAGGACTTTGTAGACAAGAATTTTGTGTGTGGCAAGAATATTTTAGTTTGATAATTCATAATCCAAAAATGATTTTTTCAGTAATGCATGTAATATTAAAATACATGCTTAAGAATGATCTAAAATTATACTGGTTTGGATTACAAAATGGTGTTCTCTTAATATAGACCTCAAATGGCAAGCTAAAAACTAATTATTGATTCAGGGAAGTAATTACCCAGACTCTTGGCTCTTTTTCTTGGTATCTACCTACCTCCCTTTCACCATTTGGGCTGCATCCACCTAGGAACTCAAAATCTAGAGTTTTTACATGAGAATGAAAGTATTGGTTTTAGTTAGTCAATGTGAAAGGGTTAGTACTCCTAGTTAGTGAGGATCCAACACTCCTGCTTAGGGTAATGGCTCTTAATATACTTACAGTATAACAGAGTCTTAAATTTTTGGTCAGTAAGGAGAAATAAAGTTCAGAATTCTAAGTAAGTTAGAAAGTATAATGAGGCCCTTGCATTCCTGGTCAGTCAGGAAGTGTAACAGAGTCCAAAACTCTTAGTCTGGAAATGTAATGATCCAGCATTCCTAGTTAGTCAGGAAGTATAACAGTCCAGCACTTAGGCAGCTATTGCTTAGCAACTGGTATGAAGGTTGATGGAAAGGAAACAAACTGATGGTTAAAGTGAAGTTTTGGAATCATTAATTTATTCAGGCCATGCTTTTAATTGATCTCGTTAAAAATTTTATGTCCCATATCTGGGTTTTTCTTTTTACCTTAATAACTTAAAAAAATTTTACTATCTGGCTTTTTATTTTTTACAGTTATCTTCATTTCTTACCATGTTAACAGATTGGCCACTTCAAAATGTTGTTTTTCTTTTTTTTTTTTTTTTTTTTTTTTGAGACGGAGTCTCGCTCTGTAGCCCAGGCTGGAGTGCAGTGGCCGATCTCAGCTCACTGCAAGCTCCGCCTCCCAGGTTCACGCCATTCTCCGGCCTCAGCCTCCCGAGTAGCTGGGACTACAGGCGCTGCCACCTCGCCCGGCTATTTTTTGTATTTCTTAGTAGAGACGGGGTTTCACCGTGTTAGCCAGGATGGAAAATGTTGTTTTTCAGATAACATCATATCTTTCTTTTCTTTGCTAGTCAAAGGCCTAGGCCTTTATCTTCCTTTTTACTACAACCCTAAAGGCAAAGAAAGAAATGGGAAAAAAAGGCTTGGTTTATCCTATATTTCTTCTGAGTTTACTGGTATTTTTTTTAATGTATTTTGTTTTAATGCATGAACATACATGGATATTATTGAAAAATTTAAAACTATATGGAAACACAAAGGAGAAAGTCACCATCTTACACTACAACTTTTGGCACTTTGGTATGTTTCTTTCTAGTCTTTTTTTTCTTCCTGTGATTATGTATAAGCATGTGTACATACATGCTAATTTATCTTAAACTCTTTTGGGTCACAAATATCTTAAAAATTTTGAAGCCTGTAGATGAGAGAAAATATATAAATGTTGAAGACAAAATTTTGTATATATGTGTCAAGCGGATTTAGGAATCAGTATCAGCAAGGGTCTTTTTCATTCACTATCCTGTGCTGTTGTTGCAACTTCTTTTAAGTCTTGTTCTTAGTGCTGTAGTGGAGCCATTGCTGCGCCAAATCTTTGGCCATAGTAGTGCTATTGTTGGAATGTAAGGTTACTGTTACCACTCTGACAGTTTGTGTTCACTGTTAGCTATTTTTATCAAATAATAGCATTCATGTGTGAAGGGACTGGGTCCTGATGGACTTCCAGTCTCAGTATATGTGGCATCAGTACCAGTCTTAACTTCAGTAACCCATTTGATCATTTTTTTCTTGACTGAGTGGTATTTCATTATAGAATATGTTATAATTTATTTAATCTATTAATATAAATGTAGGCTCTGTAATTTTCTCTACCATAAGTAAAACAATGATGTAGTAAATACCCTTATATTTACTTGTCTGACAATTTTCTTGGGATAAATTCCTAAAAGTGAAATTACTTAGTCAAATTTAATATGAATTGCCTGGTTGTGCCTGAGAAGTATACCAATATATAGATAACAGTGTGGTCCGTGCTAACACTGGTCATTATGGAATACTTTTATTAGTTATAATGTTTATAAAGTGAAATACATAAATCTAAAGTATATAGTTAGATGTTTTTTGACAGTTCTGTATGTCTGTGTATTTAATACCTTTAGCAGTGTATAGAACATTTCCATTGTCACAGAAAGATTCTTTATAAATCTTCCTGTATTCTTACTGGCCATCTATTTTTTTTTCCTTTGGTGAAGTATCTATTAAAATCTTTTGTAGATTTTGTAAAATATTTAGATTTTCTTCTTCTTACTGAGTTGTAGAAGTTCTTCATATATTGTGGATACTAGTCTTTTGTCATGTATTTGTAGAATAAACACATTTCTGGTATGTGGCTGGCCATTTCATTTTCTTAGTGGGGTCTTTTGACAGTCAAAGGTTTTAATTTGAATAAAATTCAATTTACGAATTGTTATTTATACTTTCTTGTCCTCTGTGGGAAATCCTTTCCTTAACCAAGGCCATAAAGATTTTTTCCTATGTTTTCTTCTAGAAATTTTACAGTTTTTAGCTTTTATGTTAAGGTATATGATACATTTTGAGGTAATTTTTGTGTATGATGTGAGTGTAGATTTGAAGTTTTTTTATTTTTTCTGCCAAATGGATATTCAGTTGTTTTAGCACCAATTTTGAAAAGATTATTCCTTCCTTATTAAGTTGCCTTGTCCCTTTCTGAACATCAGTTAGATATACAGAGATATTATGCTATGGCTTTGAGGAATGTGTTTGTTCATAGTATTGAAGTATAAGGAGTCAGAAACTAGGCTTTGTTATGTTTGGAAGTTGATTAAATTTGAAAAGCCTTAGCTTTTTGAAATTCTTATTCTTTTATTCTTTTTCAAGTATCTTGGGATGGCTGTAGTAGAATCTGATTTGCAATGTATTTGTTTTCAGTGTGGCATATCCAGATATTTTTCTCTCTCCTTTTTCAATTACTAGTTTTTGTCAAACTATTTTCTGGTATTGAAGGTTAAACAGGTTTGTAGCCATCTTGAAATAGGTATTATAAGGACCTGACAGGTCATAAGTCTCCTTGTGTAGAACTCCTCACTCTTGCTTCCTGTGAAAGCATAAAATGTTAGAATTAGCAAAATCCAATCAACAGTATATAGGCCCTTTCTTTATTACTTTTATTTACTGACATCTTTTTCTCTTGTCAGGCTATTATTAGCGATCATGGCCTTATGAAATTCTGGTTGAATAAAGCACCTGGAGAAATAGTAATTTATAAATATGAAACAAGACTAAAGTCTATTAATACCAGACTTCTTTGCATATCAAACAAATATTGTGAATTTTTAGCGAGAGTATGTGAACTTGGAGCGCATGGCCATTTGATAGTAGTCATTTGCTTGGTGTTGGTGTCACCATGATAAACTAACGCAAGCAAATGCATGTCATAAGTAGGCAGTAGCTTGATTTTTTTTCTTGTTTATACAAATAATAGTAGAATTGAAATGAACTCCTTTTTTTCTGCGTTTCTTGCACAGTTGCCAATAAAAAATGCAGTCATTAAGCAAGCAGCAGGGTAAGAAATATAATAAATACATATTTCTTTTTATGAATAAAACTTCTCTGCTTCTTGCAGTAGAATTCTTTGTGCTCCAATCACATCAAAAAAAGCAGTACCTGAGGTCATAGGTGTGCCTGGTAGCACAGCTAAGTTGGATATTTTCTCCCTTGTGTTTTTATCACAAACATTGATTGATCTTAGGTGTTTATAATTTGATAGTGAATACTGGAAACATATATTCAGCTTCCAGTGTTAGTGTAGAAAGAACACCATCTGATGGATTGGTCGGAGTTAAATTTGAATCTGATTTGGATACTTTTATTGTTACAATTTTGAAAGAGTTATTACTAAATCTAATAGTAATAGTGATGTATTCTTTATAGTTATCACATTTAAGGAATTTTCAAAATAAAATCCTCTGCATGTTATTTCTCTGAGAGGAAATTACATTATTTAGAATGTTTATATTTGCAAAACCCAGTAATGTCTGTGGGAGCAGCTGATTGTCACAGATATTTTCTAGAAAAATTGCAGAATAATGTGTATTTATAATTTAATTTTTATAATTATATAAAATATGTATATTTTAAATTTATAATTCTACATGCAAACTTGTTAATGTAAAATTATATATATTTATAACAAAACATAGCTTATATAAAATTATATATAATTATATATTTATAACTTACACTTTTACATTAATATGTAAAATTAAAAGTCATGTAAAATTTTACATTAACATGTAAAATTATAAGTTAATGTAATATTTTATGTTAATCCTATAGTTTACATGAGTTTCATAGGATAAAATGTTAAACAATTCGGAGCTTTGAAAATATCAGTTGATGAATATCCTCAAATATAGATTCTTCATTTTATTTTATTTTTTAAAGAAATATCTACCATCTGATGGTATCTGCAGGCTTTACCCCAGATGGTTCAGTCCATAAAACCATCCTGTTGTGGTATACCAAAATACGTTTAAAAAGCTGTGCATGCCTTTATGATTTGATTTTGTTTTTTAAGGGATGATAGAGGTGCTTTGTGTTTTTAAGGAACACATTGTATAAAGGAGCATCCGGCTGGGTGCAGTGGCTCACGCCTGCAATCCCAGCACTTTGGGAGGCCGAGATGGGCGGATCACGAGGTCATGAGATCAAGACCATCCTGGCTAACGCGGTGAAACCCCTTCTCTACTAAAAATACAAAAAATTAGCTGGGCGTGGTGGTGGGTACCTGTAGTCCCAGCTACTCGGGAGGCTGAGGCAGGAGAATGGCTTGAACCCAGGAGGCGGAACTTGCAGTGAGCAGTGATCGTGCCGTTGCACTCTAGCCTGGGCAACAGAGCGAGACTCTGTCTCAAAAAAAAAAAAAAAAAAAGACATAACATACACTTATAAAGAGACAATTGGAAGAATTGAAAGAATTCAAATATGTACTATTTTGTAGTTACAATATAGAGTCAATATTAATTTTTTTGACTTTGATAATGATATTGTGGTCATAAAGAGAATATCCTTATTCTAATGCTGGGACAGAGTGTCATAATGCTTGCAATTTACTTTCTTTCGAAATTGTTTTATTTTTAATTGACACATCATAATTGTGTATGTTTATAAGGTTGCAATTTACCTTCAAATGTGAAAGAAATGGTATATGTATTTGACCAGAAAGGATGAAAGTAAACTTGTCAGAGTATTAACAATTATTGAATCCATGTGAAAGGTACATTGATGTTTGTTGTACTTTTCTTTCAAGTTTTCTCTATCTGGAAATTTTTTAAAACAAAAAAGCTGGGGACAAAATCTCCACAAAGAATAAACTAACATTAGGACAGTGCAACTTACTATTTTTGGTCCAATTTTTGTCTCTAACATTATCCTTTGTAAGAGATTATTGAATATATGTTCAATACTTATTATTTTGTTTCCTGCAGTTTAATAATGCTTCATGATTTTAGAATGTTTTGCAGTTTACAAAACATATGGCTGGGCGTGGTGATTCATGCTATAATCCCAGCACTTTGGGAGGCTGACATGGGAGGATCGCCTGAGCCCAGGAGTTTAAAGTTAAAGTGAGCTATGATCACACCACTGCATTCCAGCCTGGACAACAGAGTGAGACCCTGTCTCAAAAACAAAAAACAAAAAACAAGAAAACCCAAAAAAACAAAAAACAAAAACCACACACAAAAAAATCCCCCAAAAAACTACGTACAGAGAGAGTATTTATGTACATCCTATTTCTATTTTGTGAAATAGACGAGATAGGTGGTATTTTCCTCACTTTACAGATGAACAGTGTGAGTTTTAGAGAAGTATTCCCAAGAACATAGCTAGCTACTTTTGTGCCCAGACTTCCCTCCTAACCCTTGGAGTCTTCCCTTTATCAACCTTGATGTCCCACAGATTATTTTAAATGCAGTGTACCACAAACTTTTTCCTTTTTTCCTCTTTATATTATTCCTTGGTAATGGTGCCTTGATCTACCCAAATAGACCAGTCGCACATCTGGAAGGCATCCGACAATTACTATACTCTTTCCTAATTGGCTCTAGGGGAGAAGAAATGGGGAAGAGAACTAATGTTTTTCAAGTACATATTTAATATCTGGTTCTATGTGTTTGATGATTTTCATGAATCTTATTAAATCCTTTCAACAGCTACTGTGTTTAGATGGTGTCTCCAATTTTACAGTTTCATAGTAGAGATTTAGAAATAGGCTTAACGAGGTTAAGTGATTTTTTTTTTTTTTTTTTTGAGATGGAATCTCGCTTTGTCACCTAGACCCAGGCTGCCAGGCTGGAGTGCAGTGGCACAATGTCAGCTCACTGTAACCCTCCTCTCCTGGGTTCAAGTGAATCTCCTGCTTCAACCTCCTGTTAAATGATTTGTTCTAAGTTGCAAAGCTCATAGACAGTGACTGTGGGATTTGAATTTAGGTCTTAAACTTTCTAAAGTCTGCATTCTTTCCAATGTACATAAGCAAATTTCTTTTAAATCTTTCTCTTAACTTTTTATAACACTACCATTGCTTGTGTGTCAGTTTGGATTACTGAAAGAGCCTACTTACTCAGTTTTTCTGTATTCAACCTTATTTCCTTTAGTTAAGCTTCCATGCTGTTGACAGAGTGATCTTTCTAAAATCCCACTCTGGTCATACTGCTTCTCTTCATTGATAGAATGAAAATGGCAAATAAAGCACTTCATATAATCTAGTTTTTGCCTTCTTTTTTCATATTCCCGTACTTCCACACATCTGTGCTACTCTTCAGCCACACTGAAAAATGGAATTAAAGCTTTAGTCTGTCATAACTGCTTGCCCTTATAATTGTTACTACCCTAGTCTTTCATTCTTTGCTGTGTTATCTGTTGCATTCACTATCCAAGACTCCAAAGAGTAAGTTCCTAAGGGAAGTCTTTATAATGCCTTCACTGGCTGTATTAGGTATTTTTCCTTTGCCATGTGCATACATCTGTTATAGAACTACATTATAACTATTTGTTTTCAAGCCTTTTGCTGTAATACTGTGAATTCCTTGAAAGTCATACCTCACAGATATTCAGTGTTCAGTAAATGTTTATTATTGAATGGAGATTAATGAACCTCCTTCTAATCCCCACACTATGAATATACTTTTCCTTAGGGAGGCTAAAATATATCAGTTTTTCCATAGAGGTTGTTGTGACTTTCATATTTATTTATTTTGTTCATCCTGAGTATTGGAATAGTAGTTAGGGGACCTGATTTCTAGTTTCGGCTCTGCCACTTACTTGCTATACTCTTTTAGGCAAGTTAGTGTAATTTGGCCTTGGTCTCTTGGCCTCAGTTATCATCCACTTAATAGCAGGTTGAATTAAGTGTTTCCTGACCTCTTACCTGTCTTTCCCAATGACTCTGATTTCTTGGGAAGGGTTTTGAGCAGAGATATGACATGTTGGTAGTGGTCTTATGAGTTTCACTTTGACAGAATGTGTAGGATGGGTTGGAAGGGTGTATTAGTCCATTCTTGCATTGCTATAAAGAACTACCTGAGACAGGGTAATTTATAAAGAAGTTTAATTGGCTCACAGTTCTGCAGGCTGTACAGGAAACATAGCTGGGGAGGCCTCAGGAAACTTACAGTCGTGGTGGAAGGAAAGCAAAGGGGAAGCAGGCACATCCGACATGGCTGGTGCCAGGAAGAAGATGGCGAAGGGAGAGGTGCTACACCCTTTTAAACAACTAGATTTCATGAGAACTCACTATCATGAGAACAGCAAGGGGGAAATCTGCCCCCATGATCCAGTTGCCTCCCACCAGGCCCTTCCTCTAACATTGCAGATTACAATTTGACATGAGATTTGGGCGAGGACGTAAATCCAAACCATATCAAAGGGGATAAACGAGATGAATGCAGAGAGACCGTTTAAGAGAGTGATGTGGTTTCATGAGCGCCTGGAATGTGATCAATATTTGGAAAAGGAGAAATAATTGTGAAAGAAACTTTACAATTTGAAATGGTAAGGGCAGATGTGGTATCACAGAAAGATATCTGGTCTTTGTCCCTGATTTTTGGCACAGAGGTCTTAAAACCCTTGGAATTTCCTGAGCCATAAGGGTAATAGAAGTGTCTTTTGTTCTAATGAGGCTACTCTTGGTGGGCCCCTAGATAGCTTCAGGATGGGCTAGTCGCCAGGAAGATGAAGCCTTGATTAGAAGCTTGGAACTTTCAGCATGACCTCCCCAACCTCTGGGGAGAGGACAGGGGACGGAGATTGAGTTGATCACCAGTGACTAATGATAATCAATTGTGCCTATGTAATGAAACCTCCATAAAACCCATAAACAACGGGATTTGGAGAGCTTCTAGATTGATGAATGCAGTGAGGTGCTGAGATGTTGGCATACCTGGAGAATGCATGGAAGCACTGTCTCCCACACTCCCGCCCCCACACACCTTACCACCCTATGTATCTTTTCCATTTGGCTGTTCCTGAGTTCTTTTTTTTTTTTAAATAATAAGCCTGTAATGGTAAGGAAAAAGCATTTTCCTGAGTTCTGTGAGAACAAGCAAAATATCAAACCTCAGGAGGGGGTTGTGCAAACTTCAAATTTGTAGCCAAGATGGACTGCATTGTGGGTAACCAGGGAACCTAATACTTGGAATTGGCATTTGAAGTGAGGGCAATCTTGTGGGACTCTTAAATCTACAGAGTCCGACACTAACTCTGGGTAGTTAGTGTCAGAATAGAATTGAATTGTTGGAGACCCAGCTGGTGTTCAGAGGATTGGAGAATTGTAAAGTTGATGTCAGGATTGGTTGGTGTAAGGGGAGGGGGGGGGAAGGCCATAACAGCGTAGTAGAGTGATTATCTTCTCTGCAGATCCTGTCTTCCCTGCAAAAAAGGACTCCAGGATTTGAAGCCTGTGTTGACTTAAACAGACAACTAGGTATTGTATTTTGAGAGAAATAAATAGCTTAATTTTTTTTCTTATTTCTGCCTTATTTTCCAAAGAGGATGGGAAGAAATGGAACTTTATAACTAGAGGCATAGTTATTTTCAGATTTACACAGAAAATGTTATTTTCCCACATGGGGAAACAGCTCCCTAAAACACACAGAAAGAGGATTATCAGTCAGAAACAGCATAAAGACAGGGAAAAGAGATTGGGAACCTTCAGTAAAAACAAATAACTATCCGTACTTGCTCATCATTTTCCAAGTTTGTGAAGTTTTGGTTTTGAGGATTTTCTTCACTTGGACTTGTGCTGTGAGGAAGGTCTTCTTCTTAATATTATTGAAATTGCGCACCTTAAATTTAGTATTTGTCAAACTCTCATATTTGTTAAACAGGGAGCTTTAGAAAACATCTTTACTGTCTGTACTCTGAGGGTGCTATTGGCACTTACTAGCGCAGGCAATCAAGAGAGCTAGAAATCTTTCTTTATCAAAGTTGATACTAAGTCTGCGAAGTGCTGAGTGACCAATTTGTTCCTGTTGCTACTGCTGGAACTGTACTGTACCAGTACTGGACAGTGGTAACAGCTGTTGAGGCTGCTGATGCTAATGTCTTTTCTGCTAGTAGTCCTCTAAATCAGTGGTCCCTAACCTTTTTAGCACCTGAGACTGGTTTTGTAGACAACAATTTTTCTGTGGACTGGAGTAGAGGATGGTTTGGGGATGATTCAAGCTCATTACATTTATTCTCCACTTTATTTCTATTATTATTGCATTGTAATGTATAATGAAATAATTATACAACTCACCATGATGTAGAATCAATGGGAACCCTGAACTTATTTTCCTGCAACTAGACTACCCCATCTGAGGGTGATTGGAGACAGTGACAGATCATCAGACATTAGATTCTCACAAGGAGCACTGAGCCTAGATCCCTTGCATGCACAGTTCATAATAGGGTTCATGCTCCTGTGATGAACCCTATTCATTACAGGAACAATATGGTTGCTGCTGCTCATCTGACGGGAGGCGGAGCTCAGGTGGTAATATGAGCGATGGGGAGTGGCTCACATTACCACCCTTCACATTGCATTCTCTGTGTCTCAGTCCTTTTTTTTTTTTTTTTTTTTTGTCTCTGATAAAGGGTACTCTTATGGGATCTAGGATCTACCATAATCCAACATTATGTAATCCCAATCCTTACTTTAATTCTATCTACAAAGATCCTGTTTCCAAGTAAGGCTCACATTTTTAGAAAAAGACACGAATGTTTTAGACACACTATTCAACCCACTATAGGAAGCTACTAGCAATTAGAAAAAACTCTTTATTAGTGGGGACCTTGTTTTCTCTTGATCATATTCATTCATTTGCTCAACAAACATTTAAGGAACCCCAACACTGTACAAGAGGAAGGTGTAGAGAAAGATGGCAGATATATTCTTTGCTCTTATGGAGCTCCCAAGCAGATGTAGACACCAGTATCTGCAGTACAATATGACAGGCTGGGCATGGCGCTGTAGGAATACAGAAGACAGATTCTATATTTGTTCTGGAGGGGCCTAAAGTTGCACCATTTAAGTCTTGAAGAAAGACAAGGAAGTTGCTGAAAAAGCTAATATCACGTGTAAAGACACTGTGGGTGGAAAGAGAGTAGCTTAGGAAGTCATAGGTTCTTAAGTGCTACTGGATCATGGAGTGCACTTAAAGAGTACATTAAGTATTTATTACCATGTAAATAGTGATTTAACTTCTCAGCTAATTATTTGTTAATTAGGAACTTTTAAAAAAATAATCCCTGCTTTGTCTACTGACTCAAGTCACCTTTAGCATATGTCGAATTTTTCTATATATTGTGGTTTTTTTGGGGCTATTCCTTTGTTTTTGTGATTTTTAAAATCTGTTTTTGAACTAGATTCAAATGGTTTTCCTTAATGTAGCTTTATAATGTTTACTTACAAATGATGGGTCAAGTATATTTTCATTATACTCTTTTACAAAAATGTTTTGGTTGTTTTCAACTTTTTTTCTTCCAGATGGGTTTAGCTTACAAAAAAGATTCTGTTGATATTACTTCTAGAATTTCTTTATTCTTGTAAGTTCATTTGGGATCAGTTGACATCATTTTAGTAGTCTTTGCAGTCAGGAATAACTTCTCATTTTTTCAACTTTCCTTTTTATGTTCTTCAGTAAAGTTTTAAATGTATTTATTTTTTATTTTAAAATGAGATGAGAAGCCATTGGAATTGGTTAAAAAAAAAAAAAATTGAGCCCTGGAGGAAGCCACAATGTACACTGGCGAGTCTATTTGATAAACTAATAACAAATTTTATTCAGATTATAAAATATAGGTTGGTAACAGTTGGAAATGTTTTATAGACGATGTATTAGTTGCTGAGATGGTCAGTCTGTATTGATCTAATGGTCAATTTGAATTAACTCTAATAACTATTATAGAAAGTTTGTAAGAACAACCTTTTCCCCAGTGTCTCTGCGTCTTAAATGATACCCTGTGGTGCTGGGCACAGTGGCTCATGCCTGTAATCCCAGCACTTTGGGAGGCTGAGGTGGGAGGATCACTTGAGGTCAGGAGTTCGAGACCAGCCTGGCCAACATGGTGAAACTCCGTCTCTACTAAAAAATAAAAAAATTAGTTGGGCATGGTGGCACGTGCCTGTGGTCCCAGCTACTCTGGAGGCTGAGGCAGCAGAATCGCTTGAATCCAGGAGGTGGAGGTTGCAGTGAGCCAAGATCAAGCCACTGTATTCCACCTTGGGCAACACAACAAGACTCTGTCTCAAAAAAACCAAAAAACCCCCAAAAAACAAAAACAAAAAGAAACAAGAATGATACCCTGGGGGTCATGAGGAGAGAGTTAGACATACTGTGTTTAATCTAGATGTCTCTGATGTAGATGCAGTTCTCTTCCACCAGCTCACCTGAACCTAAAAGGGACATAGCAAGAAACCAAGATTTAGGTGGTACCTGCATGCCAGATTCTAATTACCAAACCATTATTTCTTTTGTAACCTCACAATTTCTTTCAAACTAGTAGTGCTTTTTGATTTAGAATGATATTTTTCTTATTCTTCTCATTTGCAAAAGCAGTTTGGCTCATGAGGTTTAAACAACTGGAATGCTGGCTCTTGGTTTGTCAATAATCGGCAGCTCAGTAACAGGATGTAATGTCAGCTGTCCAGATTTAGAAGAAAGAAGTGGAACAGGAAAAAAGAGAAGGGTGTGTAGGTAGTTTCTTGGTTTCCTGATGTTTCCACTAAGTACAGAATGCTCTGAAAGAGAAATGGACTTTTGGGAAGGGGTGTTACCTTTGACTGCCTTTAATCCTGAGTTGCAGTCTCAGCTTCCTACTTTGGCACACATGCCTGTTTTCCTTTTGTGGAATGTGTTAAGGAAGGCAGCAGATGGTTGTCAACACTGTTGAGGTTAGACTCTAATGAGAGGTCGCTTTGTTGGGGGTGAATTGACTTATGGTTTACAGTACATTGTGTATTCACAGTAGGTAATACTGTGAAAGCAAAACTGAGATCTCATTAAAAAACAAATTGAAGGATAATGCCTTTTTTGTGTATTTTACCCCACCACACAACAGACCCTTCAAGTTGGCCTGGTTCCATCATCTACTTTGTCTTTAAAATACAGCTCCTCATGGGAATGCCTCTCCCTTACCCACCCCTCACCGCACTATGATTATATCACATTACTGCTTTCATGAAAGTGGTTGTCAGTACAGCCTATCTCCTACTCTCTACTGGCAGTTTGAGAGTTCCAGTTGCTCTACATTCTTGCCACTCACTACCTTTCAGACTTTTTGTTTTTAATCCATTATTTTCAACTTAGAGGCATTTCATTGTGGTTTTAAATTATACTTCCCAGATTATTAAAAGCCATTTGGGGATGCTGTCTTGTGAGTGCCCATTCAAATCTTTTTCTTACTTTTCTGTTGAACTGTGTGTCATTTTCCTATTGATTTGCCAGAGTTTTTTATATTTTCTGGATAGAAGCTTTTTGTTGTGTGTTGCAGAGACCATCATCTATTCTGTGACTTGTGTTTTTGCCCTTTTAATGAGTCTTTAATGAGCAAGAATAACTAATTTTAATGTAGTTCCGTTTATTCTTTCTTTATTGATTTTGGTTTTTTTGGATCCTGTTTTTAAAGAAATCTGTCCACCTCAGCTCATGAATATGTTTTCCTGCGTTTCTTTTAGAAGCATTGTTTTTACCTTTTACATTTAGTGTTGTAATTTATTGAAAGTTAATTTTGTGTTAGTATAAGATAGGCTGAAGTTTTGTTTTTCTCATGGAGTATCCATTTAACCTACTATCATTTATTGAAAATACCCTTCTGGGCTGGGTGCGGTGGCTCACGCCTGTAATCCCAGCACTCTGGGAGGCTGAGGCGGGCGGATCACGAGGTCAGGAGATGGAAACCATCGTGGCTAACACGGTGAAACCCCGCCTCTACTAAAAATTACAAAAAATTAGCTGGGCATGGTGGCCGGCACCTGTAGTCCCAGCTACTCGGGAGGCTGAGGCAGGAGAATGGCGTGAACCCGGGAGGCGGAGCTTGCAGTGAGCCGAGGTCGCGCCACTGCATTCCAGCCTGGGCGACAGAGCAAGACTCCGTCTCAAAAAAAAAAAAAAAAATTAAAGACCCTTCTTTCCCTACTAGTCTGCAGTGCCATCTTTGTCATAAATCAAGTATTCCTACCTGTATGGGACTGTTTCTGAATTCTCTAGTCTTTTTTTATTTGTCTATACTTGCTTCATTCAATACTACCCTGTTTTATTTATTAAAAGTCTTGATAAGCTGGTAGTGTAGGTCCTTGAGCTTTTTCTTTACTAAGATTGTCTTGGATATCCTTGGGTGTTTGCATCTTCACATATAAATAATTTACAGTCAAGTTATCAATTTCCTAAAAAAAATTCCAGAATTGTAATTGAGATCATATCGAATTTGAAGATGAATCTGGGAAGAATTAACATATTTACAGTATGAAGTCTTCAAATCTATGAACATAGAATATCCTTCCATTTATTGAACTTGTCTTTGATTATCTCTCAGTACTCTTTTAGGCTCTGTGTCGTAATTATGTACATTTTTCTTTTGATACTGGTTTAGGTATTTTAAATATATTCTTTAGATTTTTTTATTCAGATATTTAGGTATTTAGGTATTCTTTGGGTATGTTTGGTGGAATTCATCAGTGAAGCTGTGTCTGAAATTTTTTCGTGAGAAGGTTTTTAATTAAAGATTTGATATCTTTAGTGGATATAAGACTAAATGATTTTTCTATTTTTTCTTGTGTCTTCACAAGTTGTGTTTTGCTAAGAATTTGTCTATCTAAATTTTCATATTTATTGGCATAAAGTTCATAATCTTTTATGATCTTTTAAATATCTGTAGGATTTGTACAGACTTTCCTCTTTTATTTCTAATACTGAACATGTGGATCCACTGTCTGTTTTTCTGGACTATGGCCAAGGGTGTATTAAGTTTTTTTTTTTTTTTTTTTGAGATGGAGTGTCACTCTCTCCCAGGTGGCTTCAGTGCAGTGGCGTGATCTTGGCTTACTGCAACCTCCATCTACTCGGTGCAAGTGATTCTCCTGCCTCGGCCTCCTGAGTAGCTGGGATTACAGGTGTACGCTACAGCACCCAGCTAATTTTTGTGTTTTAGTAGAGATGGGTTTCACCATGTTGGCTAAGCTGGTCTTAAACTCCAGATCTCAAGTTATCTGCCTGCTTCAGCCTCCAAAAGTGCCGGGATTACAGGCATGAGCCACTGCGCCCAGCTTAAATATCCAGTTTTTATTGGATTCTTTTTTATGGACTTTTGAGAATATTTGTGGCTTTCTCCACACGAGCAAGAATATTTGTTTACTCTTTTTAAAATTTTTCATATTTATCTTTACATTTAAATTCTTTGGTTTTTATTTGCTTTCATTTTTGTAATTTATTGATATGACTGCTTAGATCATTTTTTAAATTCTTCATATTTAATATGTATCATTAAGGCTATACATTTCCACTCAAACATGGCTTTAGATGCATATCATATGTTTTGCCAGCATGTATTTTCATTATTATTTAAACATTAATTTAAATATCTAATTTGTTTTAATTTCTTTTTTGACCCTGAGAGTTATTTTGAGGTATACTGCTTGATTTTCAAACATAGATGAATTCTGTATTTAACTTTTCAGTACTGCTTTCTAGCTTAACTCCACTTTGTTTAGAGAATATACTATGTGATTTCAGTCCTTTGAAATTCATTGATATTTGCTTTATTGGTCAATACATATTGAAATTTTGGTAAATGTTTTCTGTACACATGAAAAGAATGCCTAGTCTGGATTTGTTAGATCCAGTTATCTTTAAGTTGTTATTATGTCAGGTTTTTTTGTGTTCATGTCTTCTATATTCTTACTAATTTTGTTTTTTTCCCGTTCTCTATCAATTACTGGTAGATATGTGTTAAAATCTCCCCTATGATTATGGAGTTTTCTGTTTTTTTAATTCTGTTTTGATCATGTGCTCTTAGGTATCTACAGATTTAGAAATGATACATATTCCGGGTAGATTGACCCTTTTATCATTATGAAAAATACTTCCCTCTTACCTTAAAGTCCTATGTCTTATATTACATAGGACTTTGTAATATTTGTTACATAGTTAGTAGATATAAAACTTTTGTTAGTATTTTCATGATATTTATTTTTCTAGTTTTACAAACTTCATTTTCACAGTTTTAGATTTTTATATTTAAGGTTTGTCTCATAAATATTTTTGGGCTGTCCCTCCACAATTAAAAAATTGATACATAATAATTGTATGTATTTATGGGTTGCATGTGATATTTTGATACATGTGTACAATGTGTAATGATATAGAGTAATTAGGATATCCATCACCTCAAACATTTATCATTTCTTTGTATTGGGAGCATTCCAAATCTTCTCTTCTAGCTATTTTGAAATACACACTAAATTATTGTTAACTGTAGTCGCTCTATTGTGTTACTGAATACTAGAAATTACTGCTTCTATCTAACAGTATTTTTATACTAATTAACTAAACTCTCTTATCTCCCCTTTCCCCTACCCTTCCCAACCTCCTCTACCCCTCCCATCATTCTACTCTCTACTTTCATGAGATAAACTTTTTTTTTTTTTTTTTTAGCTCTAACATATGAATGAGAACATGTAATTTGTC
Source organism: Macaca mulatta (assembly GCF_049350105.2). Lineage (NCBI taxonomy): Eukaryota > Metazoa > Chordata > Mammalia > Primates > Cercopithecidae > Macaca > Macaca mulatta. The sequence goes on from NC_133406.1 coordinate 189,847,016, forward strand.
TCCTTGTACCTGGCTTATTTCACTTTATATAGCGTCCTTCATTTCTAACCATGTTGCTGCAAATGACATGATTTCATTCTCTTTTATGGCTGAATAATATTCCATTGTGTATATACACCATATTTTAAAAAATCTGTTCATCCATTGATAGGCATTTAGGTTGATTTCGTATCTTGGCTATTGTGAATAGTGCTGCAATAAACATGGGAGTGCAATTATCTCTTCTTTGGATGTATACCCTGCAGTGAAATTGCTACATCATACAGTAAATCTATCTTTAGTTTTTTGAGGAACTTCTATATTGTTTTCCATAGTAGTTGTACTAATTTATATTCCCACCCACAATGTACAAGTGTTCCTTTTTTTTTTTTTTGCATTAATCAGTCAATTTTAAGTGCTATGGTTGATGCAAAGAAGAAATATAGAGGAGAAAAAGGATTAGCATTATTACAAGGCAGACTATAGTATGTGCTACATGAATGACCAGTATAATAACTATCTTCAAATAGGTTTTGGCAGTAAAAATTGAGAGAGGGTGAGAATGATTGAGAATGCTCACATAATGGAGGAGAGACTTGAATTGGGCTTGGTGCCTACTGGAATGGATAAGCTCAGATGCTTTTAAAATAAATATAAGGATTTATTATATGTATCTGAATATGATTCTCATTTTTCTAATGACATAATAGTGAAAATGTTTTGATTAACCTGAATATATAAACTGTTAAGCTGGTAGAAGAAATAGTTATTTACCTTGTTAAAATAGTCATACATGTATATTTAAAAGTGTATATTACTTTAGAAAATTTTTTATGCTTGTTTTATGAAATAACATTATTCACACTCTTCATATGCATTTTAAAATTAATCTTTCTCTTTACCAGATTTAGTGTCTTTTATAATTTTCCAGAACACATGATTTTAATTTTTACTTACATGACTTGAAATAAAGCATTTTTTAAAAATCTAAGTATGATACTTTCCCTGGGAATTTTTATCTCCTGTCACAAGTAATCATTTGCTATTTACGAACTTTACAATGAAACCCTTTCAATTGATCATTAATGGGCCTGTTTATATTGGTATCTAAAAGTGTTAATTGTGAGTCTGTACCCCCCAAATAATTATGAAATCTGTTTTTAATTTCTTTGCCATTCTTTTTAACTGTTTTTGCTGGGTTACCTCTTTTCAGTGTCCCAAACTGGTATTCCTTGAAGTTGTTTTTCAGGATGTATGTCTTTTCCAAACAGGTTTTTTTTTTGGTTGTTTTAAAAAATACAATAAGTAGAAGAACTCATTGGTAAGGTAATTTTCTCTTTTCTTTGGGATATTTTGGGAAAAGAACTTTACCTTATGTTCACTGTTATCATCTAAAATGAAGAAGGAGTAAAGGATAACTCTGAGATTTTTGACCTGGCCAGATGGAAGAATGGAACTGCCATTTAATGAGATATTGCTTAATATTGTAGATATTTTATGTACTTATGTTATTCTTTGTGTGCTTATCTTATTCCTCCTTCTAGTTCCCCAAGGTTTGGGGCTGTCTTGTCCTTGAACAATAGTTCACAATACCCAGCACAATTCTTTGTACAGAGTAATTGCCACCTACTTTCCTGAATTAAATTGATTTTAAATGTACACCAGCCTCAAAATGTAGGCAGCTATATTCAGGGCTGCTATTAACAAGGAAGAGTGTTTTCCTGCTGCTGCTGCTTGTAATATAAAGCAGATATAGCTTGTTGGCTTTGTTCAACCATCCGATCCAAAAATCTTCCCTTGCATACTGCAGGATGTCTAACTCATAAACCCTTAAAACTGCTAGCCTTGGCTGAGCGCGGTGGCTCACACCTGCAATCCCAGCACTTTGGGAGGCCGAGGCGGGCAGATCACCTGAGGTCGGGAGTTTGAGACCAGCCTGACCAACGTGGACAAACCCTGTTTCTACTAAAAATACAACATTAGCCGGGCGTTGTGGTGCATGCCTATAACCCCAGCTTCTCAGGAGGCTGAGGTAGGAGAATCGCTTGGACCCGGGAGGCAGAGGTTGTGGTGAGTGGAGATTGTGCCATTGCACTCCAGCCTGGGCAACAAGAGCAAAGCTCCATCTCAAAAAAAAAAACCAAAAAAAAAAACCAAAAAAAAAAACCACACACCAAAAAACTAGCCTTTAGACATTTCTGTTGCTTTTAGGTTTTAGCTTGCAAATTCAATCTGGAAAAGGACTATTAGTTGACATTCTTCCTTTCCTCTCCACATTTCATTTAAGAGATGGCAGTTACACAGTGAGCAGAAGGGAGAAGGGTGAGTGGGTGTTTATGTGAGGCTGACTAAAGTCTAATCAATGTGTTACCCAGAGTGGGGCAAAGACCTGTGAAGGGGAAGTAGGTGACTGTCACACAAAACAGCTTTGTTATATTTTGGTTTCAGTAAATGAAATCTTGGTTGTCAAATCCTTTTGTTCCTAGCCCTGTGGTTTTTCCAGTCTGCTATTTGGTTTTCACTCATAGATGTTAATTTGACAAGAGGTTAATTGGTTAAGGTACCATTAGTTTTAGGATCTGCCTCATATTCCCTCATGTTTAATTTGGTCTGGACCAGTCTTGGTTCTGCCTGTTGGGCTATTTTGGTAGTGATATCTACTTGGAAGAGTTCAGTGAACATTCTTTGCATTTGACTAAAAGCAGATTGTGGAATGGTTACATTTCTTACATTGTTCTGCATTCTGGTTTCTTTTCTCCTGGAAAAAAAAATCAAATTAGAACTTAATTAGAACTTATTAAAACAAAATATTTGGCTGTTAGGATCTGTTCTAGGATTGCCGGTTGGAATTCTTTTCTACTGCAAAAATATACAGCAGGGTTAATAAAAAGAAATTTAAATTTTAAGTTGTAGGGCTGTTAACCTACCCACTTTTTTTCTGCTTTGGTCTCCTCATTTTATCTGTAATCAATAGAGGATTTTGATGATGGTAGGCCATTTAACAAGTAAAGAGGAAACATCTGAGAAATAAGTTGTCTGCAGTCTATTTCTTTATAGTGTTTATTAATACTTTGCCTTCAAAAATTTTGATTAAAAACATTTGCGATTTTAAAAACGGGTATCAATATGACAATAATTACTGTAAAAGCATTCATCTTTATTGAGTACTTTTCTGTGTATCAAGCATTATTTAAGCACTTTCGATGTATTAGCAAGTTTCATAAAAACCTGATAAACAGGTATTGTTATCCACTTCCATTTTACCAGGAGAGAACTGAAGCAGAGAGAAACTAAGTAACTTTCTCAAAATTATGCTTCTAGTAAGTGCTGGAGCTGGTATACAATAGCTTTCTGGCTCCACAGCCTGAGTACTTTGAGCATATTTAATAATATATGAGTTTATGAAGGCTCTATGCCTTTAGACATTAACTTCTGAAATAAGAAAAGGCCCATGGGAAATAAGAATGGTATGGCATAGTAAAAGTTTTTTTATGTGCCTTTAATATGTATGCTAAATCTATCTGAATTTTTCTCAAACTTGGCTGTGCCTCAGAATCATTTGAGGAGCTTGTAAAAAAATATGATTTCTGGCACTCATTCCATACTACCTCACTGGAAGCAGGACTTTGATATATCTGAATTTCTAGGCCAGTGTGAGGCAGATATTTATGGACCACTGACATACAACACACAACAAAATAGATTTTTTTGAAGTTACATATTGATGCTAGCTAATTATGGCAGCTAACATTTACGGAAGACTTTATCTGTATTATTTCATTTAATTCTTACAACAACCTTGTGATGTCAGGCAGCATTATTTCCTCCATTTTATAGATGAAGAAACTATTAGGTTGGTGCAGAAGTAATCGCGGTTCTTGCCATTGAAAGTAATGGTAAAAACCGCAATTACTTTTGCACCAACCACAAATCCTAGCATAGTAACATGACCAAGCCCAGTGCTCATTGCAACATTATTCACATTAGCTAACATATGGAAACAACGTAAATGTTCATCAGTGAATGAATGCATAAAGAAAATCTGGTGTGTACAGACACACACACACACACACACACAAATTATTCAGCCATTAAAAGAAGGAAATCCTGCGAAGTACAAAATGGGAGAAGCTGGAAGACATTATGCTAAGTGAAACAAACCACACACAAAAAGACCAATATCTGTGTGACCTCACTTACATGTAGAACCTAAAAGTGTCAAACTCATAGCAACAGAGAGGTTAGAATGGTGGTTACCAGGGGCTGGTAAATGGGGAGATGTTGGTCAAAGGGTACAAACTTTCAGTTGTAACATGAATAAATTCTGAGGATCTAATGTACAACATAGTGACCACAGCTGATAATAGTATTGTTTACTTCTTGACATTTGCTAAGAGAGCAGATCTTAAGTGTCCTTGTCACACATGTACACACACACAAAGGGTAACTAAGTGTAGTTATGGTTGTGTTGCTTAATTTGGTTATGGTAATCATTACACAGTGTATACATTTATCAAATCATCACATTGTACACCTTGAATATACACAAATTTTATTTGTCAGTTATACCCTGTTAAGCTTGGGGAGAAAAACATGACCAACATCACATGGGTAATAAATACATGCTAGAACCAGGATTTGAAAACAGGTCTATCAGAATACGAATAATTTAACGTTAACTGTATTCACATTGTTGTGAAAAAGATCTCCAGAACTTTTTCGTCTTGCAAAACTAAAACTCCATGCTCATTAAGCAACAATTCCCTGTTTCCTACCCTCTCCACCCCATCCCCTAGTAACCATCGTTGTGCCTTCTGTATCTGTGAATTCAATTACTTTAAGTACCTCATATAAAAAGGTGCAGGGAGGAGAAAGGATGCCGGGCACATACAAATGACAAATGGATTGCTGTAATAGCTAGTGGGGCAACACATGCATCTGAGATTGCATTTTTCTAGCATTCCATGAAATCGTCAATTAAAGTATGTGTGTGTGTATGTGTGTGTATATATATATATATATATAAAATTAAAGTGTATATATATATATATAGAGAGAGAGAGAGTGTGTGTGTGTGTGTGTGTGTGTGTGTGTGTGTGTGTGTCAGTCTTGCTCTGTTGACCAGGCTGGAGTATGGTGGTGTGATTATAGCTACTGCAGCCTCGAACTCCTGGGCTCAAGTGATCCTTCTGCCTCAGCCTTTCAAGTAGCTGGGATTACAGGTGTGTACCACCATGCCTAGCTAATTAAAAAAAAATTTTTTTTTAATTTTCTACAGACAGTGTCTCACTGTATTGCCCAGGCTGGTCTCAAACCCCTAGGCTTACTTGATCTCCCTCCTTCAATCTCCCAGAGTGCTGATTACAGGCATGCACCACTGCAATTTACATATAGTAAAACATATAGATTTTAACTGTAGGTAGCCTTATGAATTTTGGCACACATATATATCAAGTGTGCAATCCCCCCTCCCTCAATCAAGATTTCTGTCATGTCAGAAAATTTCTTTTTCAGTTAGTGACCCCCAACTCTACGCTAGGCAACCACGGATCTAATTTTTATTACCACATATTAGTAGTCTTGTCTATTCTAGAACTCTATAGGGGTTAAGCATCCCTAATCTGGGTATCTGAAATCCAAAATGCTCCACAATCTGAAACTTTTTGAATGCCAACATGATGCCGCAAGTAGAAAATTTTACCCTTGACCTTATGTGATAGGTCACAGTCTAAATGAAGTCAAAATTTTGTTTCATGCAAAAAATTATTTAAAATGTTGTATAAAATTAACTTCAGACTATGCGTATGAGATGTATATGAAGTGTAAATGAATTTGTGTTTAGACTGGAGTCCCATCTCCGACATTTTTCTTTTTCTTTCTTTTTTTTTTTTTTAAAATAGATGGAGTCTTGCTCTGTCACCCAGGCTGGAGTGCAGTGGTGCGATCTTGGCTCACTGCAAGCTCTGCTTCTGGGCCTGCACCTGGCCTCCAAGATTTCTTATTGTATGTCTGTGCATATTTCAAAATCTGAAAAAATCCAAAATCCGAAATGATTCTGGTCCTAAGCATTTTAGATAAGGGATGCTCAAGCTGTATGAAGGAAATCATACAGTATGCACTCTTTTATACCTGGCGTTGTTCACTCAATATAATGTCTGAGAGATTCATCCATATTGTTACATGTGTAAGAAATTCGTTTTGGTTATTGAATGGCATTCTTTTGTGTGAATATACTTCAATCTGTTTATTCATTGGTTGACAAACATTTTGATTGTATCTGGTATGAATATTTGTATACTGGTCTTTGGTAGACATTTTTTCTTTTGGGTACATTCTTAAGAGTGGAATTGTGGGAATGTATGTTTAACTTTATAAGAAAGTTTTATTTAACTTTATATGAAACTGCCAGGCTGTGTCCAAAGTAGCTGCACCATTTTACATTCCCACCAGCAATGTATGAGAGTTCCACTTGCTCCAGATCCTTGCCATTATTTGGTGTTGATAGTCTTTTTAATGTCACCCACTTTAGTGTGTTTGAGATGGATTTTTTTGTGGTTCTTCTTTAAAAATTAACTTTATTGAGATATAATTTATATAAACCCATTTCATCTGTAAAATTTGGTAAGTTTTGACAGATATGTGCACCTGTGTAACCAACACCATAGTTATCCTTAAATTTTCTTCTTGTCCATTCTCTGCCCACCTCAAGCAATTTTTTACCTGTTTTCTTTAGATTAGATTTTTCTTCTCTAGAGTTTTCATATATGTGGAATCATAGAGTATTTACCTTTTTCAAACCCTTTATTATTGCAGAATATGTACTGTTGAAAATATTATTTGAATTAAAGATAAAATATCATTATTCTTTGTTTACAGCTTTATTGAGATGTAATTCACACATCATGGAGTTCACCTATTTGAAGAGTACAATTCATTGTTTTTAAATAGATTCACAGGGTTATGCAACCAATGTTATAATCTAATTTTAGGACATTTCATCCCCAGCAAAAGAAACCCTGTGCCTATTAGTAGTGAATCTCTATTTCTGTTTAAATTTTTAAATCATTTTTTATTGTGATAAAATACACATAACATAAAACTTACCATCTTAACCAATTTTAAGTTTACAGTTCGGTGTCATTAAATATATTCATAATTTTATGCAACCATCACTACCACCCATCTCTATAACTCTTTTCATCTTTTAAAACTGAAACCCTGTACCCATTAAACAGTAACTCCCCATTAACTTATATAGCCAGCCTCTGGCAACCAACATTCTGCTGTCTGTCTCCATAATTTTGACTACTCTCACTATCTCATGTAAGTGGAATCATAGAGTATTTGTCTTTTGATGACAGGCTTATTTCACTTAGTATAATATCTTCAGGGGTCATCCATGTTGTAGCATGTCAGAATTTCCTTCCTTTTTAAGGCTGAATAATATTCCATTGTATGGATATATTACATTTTGCTTATCCATCTGTTGATGGACACTTGGTTTGCTTCCATGTTTTATTTATTGTAAATAATGCTCCTATGAACATACAAACATGGGTATACAATTATCTCTTTTATGAATAGTCAAAGCCATCCTGAGCAAAAAGAACAAAGTTGGAGGCACATCACATTACCCGACTTCAAAATATACTTTAAGACTAAAGTAACCATAACACCATGGTACTAGTACAAAAACAGACACATAGATCTGTGGAGCAGAGTGGAGAACCCAGAAATAATGCCGCACACTTATAGCCATCTGATCTTCAACAAGTTAACAAAAATAGGCAACGAAGAAAGGACTCCTTATTCAATAAATGGTGCTAGGATAGCTGGTTAGCCATATTCAGAAAAAATGAAAGTAGAGCCCTACCATTCACCATACACAAAAATTAAATTAGGATGGATGAAAGATTTAAACGTAAGACCCCAAACTATAAGAATCTAGAAGAAAACCTGGGAAATGCCATTCTAAACATCAGTCTTGGCAAAGAATTATGACTAAGTCCTTAAAAGCATTTGCAATCAAAACAAAAATTGACAAGTGAAACCTAATTAAACTACAGAGCTTCTGCAGAGCAAAAGAAGCTATCAATATAGTAAACAAGACAACCTACAGAATGGGAGAAAATATTTGCAACATATGCACCTGACAAAGGTCTAATATCCAGGATTTACAAAGGACTTAAAAATTTGAACAAGCTAAAAAACAAATAACCCCATTAAAAAGTGGGCAAAAGACGTGAATGAACACTTCTCAAAATAAGACATATAATGACCAACAACATGAATAAAAATCACTAATCTTCAGAGAAATGCAAATCAAAGCTATGAGATTCTATCTCACACCAGTAAGAATGCCTTTTTTTTTTTTTTTGAGTCGGAGTCTCACTCTGTCACCCAAGCTGGAGTACTATAGCTCGATCTTGGCTCACTGCAACCTCTGCCTCCCAGGTTCAAGCAATTCTCTTGCCTCAGGCCCCCGAGTAGCTGGGGCTACAGGTGTGCACCACCATGCCTGGCTAACTTTTTTTGTATTTTTTAGTAGAGACAGGGTTTCACCATGTTGGCCAGTCTGGTCTCAAACTCGTGACTTCAAGTGATCCGCCCGCCTTGGCCTCCCAAAGTGCTGGGATTTACAGATGTGAGCCACCACGTCCAGCCAGAATGGCTGTTACTAAAAGTTAAAAAATAACAGATGTTGATGAAGCTACAGGGAAAAGGAAATACTTATACCCTGTTGGTAGAAATGTAAATTAGTTTATCCACTGTGGAAAGCAGTTTAGAGATTTCTCAAAGAACTTAAAAAGAATTGCCATTCTACCCAGCAATGCTGTTACTAGGTATATATCCAGAGGAAAATACATCTTTCTTCCAAAATATGTTCATCACAGCAGTATTCACCATAGCGAAGACATGGAATCAATCTAGGTGCCCATTAACAGAGTGGAAATTGAAAATATGGTACATATACACCATGGGATATTATGCAGCCATAAAAAAGAGTGAAATTATGTCCTTTACAGTAACATGGATGCAGCTGGAGGCCATAATCCTACGCAAATTAACTCAGGACCAAAGCACATTCTCACATAAGCAGGAGCCAAACACTGGGTACTCAGGGACATAAAGATGGCAACAATGGATACAGGGAATTACTAGAGAGGAGAGAGGGGAGGTGGACAGGGGTTGAAAAAGTACCTGTTAGGTACTCTGCTCACGACCTGGGATCAGTCATACACCAAACCTCAGCATCGTGCAATATAACCGTGTAACAAATCGACAGATGTACTCCCGGAATCTAAAATAAACATTGAAATTATTAAAAATAATTAAAATATATATATATATATATTTTTTTGAGACGGAGTCTCTCTCTGTCGCCCAGGCTGGAGTGCAGTGGCACGATCTCGGCTCACTACAAGCTCGGCCTCCCAGGTTCACGCCGTTCTCCTGCCTTAGCCTGCCGAGTATCTGGGACTACAGGCGCCCGCTACCACGCCCGGCTAATTTTTTTGTATTTTTTTAGTAGAGACGGGGTTTCACCATGTTAGCCAGGATGGTCTCGATCTCCTGACCTCGTGATCTGCCCGCCTTGGCCTCCCAAAGTGCTGAGATTACAGGCGTGAGCCACCGCGCCCGGCCTTAAAATAAATTTTTAAGAGACTGCTTTTAATTCTTTTTGTTGTATACCCAGAAGTGGAATTGCTGTACCATATGATAATTCTCTTTTTAACTTTTTGAGGAAATGTCATATTGTTTTTGTCAGCAGCGATGCCATTTTACATTCCCATCAGGAGTACAAAAGGGTTTTAATTTCTCCACATCTTGCCAACAATTATTTTCTGGTGTGTGTGTGTGTGTGTGTGTGTGTGAGAGAGAGAGAGAGAGAGAGAGATAGTAGCCATCCTAATGGGTGTGAGGTAGTATCTCATTGTAGTTTTGATTTGTGTTTCTCTAATGATTTGTGGAGCTGGGCATCTTTAATGATTAGTGTTGTTGGGCCTCTTTTCATGTACTTATTGGCCATTTGTATGTCTTTGGAAAAATGTCTATTCAAGTCCTTTGCCCATTTTTTAAATAAGGTGTTGGGTTTTGTTTGTTTTGAGTTAGTATTTCCTCTTACATGTCTAACTTTATTTACTTAGCATAATGTTTTTGAGATACATACATGTAGTTGAATATATCTATAGTTGGCTTGTTTTTTGAATATCTATAATGTTTTTAAGATATGTCCATGTAGATGAATGTATCTGTAGTCATTTTTTTTTTGAATTTATCTACAGTCGTTTTGTTTTTTATTTTACTATACCCATACAATATGGTATATCCAAAACAACATTTGTCTGTAGTTGGGCATTTGGTTTGCTTCTAATTATTGGGTATAATACGACGCCTAATGTTATTTGGCAATATAGTATACACTAATATGCATAGTTGCCATGTATATTGTACACATAATATGCAGCTATAATATTAGGCTAATATTATGCCTAATATCACTTTGCCTAGGCATATTATGCCTAATATGTAGCTATGCATATTAGTGTAGAGTTGTCTTCCCTTATTAGTGGTTTCAGTTACCTGCAGTATAGCACAGTGAGATATTTAGAGAGGGAAAGACCACATTCATATAACTTTTGTTACAATACATTGTTATTGTTCTATGTTATTATTGCTGTTAATATCTTACTGTACCTAATTTGTAAATTAAACTTTATCATAGCTATATGTATAGGTAAAAAACATAGTATATATATGGTATGGTACTATCTGTAGTTTCAGACATCCTCTGAGTGTCTTGTAACATCTTCCCCGAAGACAAGGAGGAATTACAGTATGAATCTTTGGAGCATACGTTTTCATATTCTCAGGATAAATACTTAAGAGTGGAATTGCCAGGTCATGTGTTTTTGTTTGTTTGTTTGTTTGTTTTTTAATGAAGTTGTGGATTTACTCTGACTGGTATGGAGAGATGCCGACAATATAGTGTTAAATGAAAAGCATAAAGCATCCAGCACTTCGGGAGGCCAAGGTGAGAGAATCACTTGAGCCTAGGAATTTGAGACAAGTCTCAGCAACATGGTGAAACCCCATCTCTACAAAAAAGTTTTTAAAATTAGTTGGGCATGGTGGTGCGTGCTTGTAGTCCCAGCTATTCAGAAGGCTGAGGTGGGAGGATTGCTTCAGCCACGGAGGTTGAGGCTGCAGTGAGCTATGATTGGGCCACTGCACTCCAACATGGGCAACAGAGGGAGACCTTGTCTCAAAAAATTTTTTTTAAAAGGAAAGCATAAAATAGCACATATAGTAAGATCTCATTTTTGGAAAAGTGTGTATGCAGGAGGAAAAAAGACTGGAAGGATATACACTAAAATATTAGCAATGGTTTTCCACTCAGTGAAATTTTCTTCTTTATACTTTTCTCTGTTTTCTGATTTCTTTTGCAACAAGTATGTATAAGTTTAATAATTTTAAAAAGTTTTTTTCAGTTTTTCCCCTGTGCTTTTCTGTTTTTTAAATTTTATTTGACATTCAAGAGTACGTGTGTAGGTTTCTTATATAGGAAAATTGTGTGTCACAGAGGTATGGAGTACAGATTAATTAATCACTAATAAGCATAGTACCTGATAGGTAGTTTTCTATCCTCACCCTCCTGCCACCCTCCACTCTTAAGGAGGCCCCAGTGTCTGTTGTTCCCTTCTTTGTGACTATGTATACTCAGTATTTACCTCCTACTTATAAGTGAGAACACACTGTTTGGTTTTCGGTACCTGTGTTAGTTTGTTTGGGATAATGGCCTCCAGTACCATCTGTGTTGCTGCTAAGGACATATTGCTCATTTTTATGGCTGTGTGGTATTCTGTGGTGTAAATGTACCATATTTTCGTTTCCAGTCCACCCTTGATGAGCATTTAGGTTGATTCCATGTCTTTGCTATGGTTAATAGTGCCGTGATGAACAGATACATGCATGTATCTTTATGGTAGAGCAATTTATATTCTTTTGGGTATATACCCAGTAATGGGATTGTGGGGTCGAATGATAATTCTTTCTTAAGTTCTTTGAAAAATCGCCAAACTAGTTTCCAGAATGGCTGAACTAATTTACATTCCCACCAACAGCATATAAGCACTCCCTTTTCTCTGCTACCTCACCAGCACCTTTAATTTTTTGAGATTTAAATAATGCCATTCTGACTGGTATGAGATGGTTTCTCATTGTGGTTTTGATTTGCATTTCTCTAATGATTAGTGATATTGAGCATTTTTTCATATGCTTTCTGGCCGCATGTATGTCTTCTTTTGGAAAGTGTTTGATCATGTCCTTTGCCCACTTTTTAATGGGGTTGTTTTTTGCTCATTAAGTTGTTTAAGTTTCTTATAGATTCTGGATATTAGACCATTTTTGGATACATATATTTTCTCCCATTCTGTAGGTTGCAAATATTTTCTCCCATTCTATTGGTTGTGTGATTACTCTGTTGATAGTTTCTTTTGCTGTACAGAAGCTCTTTAGTTTAATTATGTCTCACTTGTCAATTTTTGTTTTTGTTGCAGTTGCTTTTGGCGTGTTTGTCATGAAATCTTTCCCAGAACTTTTGTCCAGAATGGTATCTCCTGGGTTATCTTCGAGGTTTTAGGTTTTACATTTGAGTCTTTAATTCATCTTGAGTTGATTTTTGTATATGCTGTATGGAAGGGGTCCAGTTTCAGTCTTCTGCATATGACTAACCAGCTACCCCAGCACCATTTATTGAATAGGGAGTCCTTTCCCCATTGCTTGTTTTTGTTACCTTGGTCAAAGATCTGGTGGTTGTTGGAGTATGGCATTATTTCTGGGCTCTCTATTCTGTTCCCTGGGTCTGTGTGTTTTTGTACCAGTACCATGCTGTAATGGTTGCTGCAGCCTTATAGTATAGTTTGAAGTCAGGTAATGTGGTGCCTCCAGTTTTTTGCTTAAGTTCTTTTTGCTTAGGATTGACTTGGCTATTCAGACTCCTTTTTGATTCCATATGAATTTTAAAATAGTCTTTTCTAATTGTGCAAAGAATATCCTTGGTAGTTTGATAAGAATAGCATTGAATCTGTAAATTGCTTTAGGCAGTGTGGCCATTTTCACAATATTGATTCTTCCTATCGATGAGCATGAAATGTTTTTTCCTTTCTTTGTGTCATGTGTGGTACCTCTGAGCAATCTTTTGTAATTCTCATTGCAGAGATCTCTCACCTCCCCTAGCTGTATTCCTAGGGTATTTCATTTTCTTTGTGGCTATTGTAAGTGGAATTGCATTCTTGTATTGACTCTCATCTTGGACATTATAGGTGTATAGAAATGCTACTGATTTTTGTATATTGGTTTTGTTGTTGTTTTTGCTGCTGTTGTTGTTTTTGCTGTTGTTGTTGTTGTTGTTGTTGTTTGACCCCTCTGTTACTCAAGCTGGAGTGCAGTAACTCGATCTTGGCTCACTGCAACCTGGGCCAAGAGTAATCTTCCCACCTCAGTCTCCTGAGCAGTTGGGACTACAGATGCACACTCCCTTGCCTGGCTAATTATTTTTGTATTTTTTGTAGAGGTGGAGTTATGCCATGTTGCTCACACTGGTCTTGAACTCCTGAGCTCAAGCGATCCTCTTGCCTCAGCCTCCCAAAGTGCTGGAATTACAGCCATGAGCCACCATGCTTCGTCTTTTTTTTTTTTTTTTTTTTTTGAGGCAGTCTCACTCTGTCGCCCAGGCTGGAGCAGTGGCGTGATCTCACCTCTATGCAACCTCCACCATCCAGGCTCAAGCGATTCTTCTGCCTCAGCCTCCCAAATAGCTGGGACCACAGGTGCCACCATGCCTGGCTAATTTTTGTGTTTTCGGTAGAGACGGGGTCTAACCATGTTGGCCACGCTGACCTCAAACTCCTGGACTCAAATGATATACCCACCTCCGCCTCCCATAGTGCTGGGATTACAGGTGTGAGTCACCATGCCTGGCCTGACCATTTTTGTACCTTAATTTTATATTCTGAAATATTGCTGCAGTTGTTTATCAGAATTAGTACCTTTTGGACAGAAACTATGAGGTTTTCTAGGTTTGCAGTCATGTCATCTGCAAACAGAGATAGTTTGACTTCCTCTCTTTCTATTTGGATGCCTTTTGTTTCTTTCTCTTGCCTGATTGCCCTGGCTAGGACATGTTGAAAAGAGTGGTGAGAGAGGGCATCATTTTCTTGTTCAGGTTTTCAAGGGGAATGCTTTCATCTTTTGCCCATTCAGTGTGATGTTGGCTATGGGTTTGTCATAGATGGGTTCTTATTATTTTGAAGTGTGCTCCTTCAGTGCCTAGTTTATTGAGGGTTTTTTAACATGAAGGATGGTAAATTTTATTGAAAGCGTTTTCTGTATCTGTTGAGATGATCATGTTATTTTGTTTTTAGTTCTGTTTATGTGGTAAATCACATTAATTGACTTGTGTATTTTTTTAATTTTTTTTTTTTTTTTTTTTTTTGAGACAGAGTCTTGCTCTTGTTGCCCAGGCTGGAATGCAATGGTACCATCTTGACTGACTGCAACCTCTGCCTCCCGGGTACAAGCAGTTGTCCTGCCTCAGCTTCTCAAGTAGCTAGGATTACAGGCATGCACCACCACACCCGGCTAATTTTGTATTTTCAGTGGAGATGGGGTTTCACCATGCTGGTTAGGCTGGTCTCGAACTGCTGACCTCCTGTAATCCATGGGCCTCAGCCTCCCAAAGTGCTGGGATTACAGGCATGAGCCACTGCACCGAGCCAATTGATTTGTGTATATTAAACCAACCTTGTATCCCAGGGCCCACTTGATCATAAAACATTAGCTTTTGGATGTGCTGCTGAATTTTGTGTGCTAGTTTTTTGTCAAGGATTTTTGCATCTGTGTTCATCCATGATATTGGCCTGAAGTTTTCGTTTTTTGTTGTGTCTCCCAGGTTTTGGTGTCAGGATGATGCTGGCCTCAAACACTGAGTTAGGGAGGAGTCTCTCTTTCTTAAATATTTGGAATAGTTTCAGTAAGAATGGTATCAGATCTATATACAGCTGAAGAAATCAGCTGTGAATGACTGTGTCTGGTCCTGGCCTTTTTTTCGTTGGTAGGCTTATTGTTACTCATTCAATTTTACAACTTATTATTGGCCTGTTCAGAGATTCAGTTTCTTCCTGATCTAATCTTGGGAGGTTGTGTGTTTCCAGACATTTATTCATTTTTTCTACGTTTTCTAGCCTTTGTGCATAGAGAGGTGTTCATAGTAGTCTCTGAGTGTTCCCTGTATTTCTCTGGGTTTGGTGGTAATGTCCCCTTTGTTATTTTTGATTGTGTTTATTTGGAGCTTGTATCTTTTTTTTTTCTTCATTAGTCTAGCTGGTTATTATGTGAGTTTTATTTATTCTTTCAAGGAACTAACTCTTGGACTTGTTGATCTTTTATATGCTGTTTTCATGTCTCAGTTTCCTTCAGTTCAGCTTTGATTTTGGTTATTTCTTCTGTTAGCTTTGTGGCTGGTTTCCTCGTGTTTCTTTAATTCAAGGCATGAAGTTAGGCTGTTAATTTGAGGTCTTTCTAACTTTTTGCTGTGGGTGTTCAGCGCTATAAACTTTTCTCCTGACACTGCTTTAGCTATGTTCCAAAGTCTCTGGTATATTGTATCTTTGATCTCATTAGTTTCAAAGAATTTCTTGAATTCTGCCTTCATTTTATTGTTTACCCAAAGTCATTCAGGAGCAGGTTGTTTTAACTTCCATTAAATTATATGCTTTTGAGTGATTTTTTAGTATTGATTTCTATTTTTATTGCACTGTGGTTGAAGAGTATGGTTGATATGGTTTCCATTTTTTTCAGTTTGCTGAGAATTGTTTTATGGCCAATTATGTGGTCAGTTTTAGAGTATGTGCCATGTGCAGATGAGAAGAATGTATATTCTGTTGTTTTGGGATGGAGAGTTCTGTAGATGTCTATTAGGCTTATTTAGTCAAGTGTCCAGTTTGGTTCTGGAATGCCTGATCCAAACTGATTCTTAATTTTCTCCCTTGATGATCTGTCTAATAATGTTAGTAGAGTATTGAAGTCTCCTATTATTATTGTGTGGTTACTAAGTCTCTTCATTGATCTCTAAGTATTTGCTGTTTGGATCCGGATGCTTCTGTGTTTGGTGCATATATATTTAGGATAGTTAGGTCGTCTTGTTGAATTGAACCCTTTAGCATTATGTAATGCCCTTGTTGGATGTGCTGCTGGATTTGGTTTGCTAGTATTTTGAATGATCCAAAAATCACTCAAAAACATACAATTTAATGGAAGTTAACCTGCTTTTGAATGACTTTGGGTAAACAATAAAATAAAGGCAGAATTCAAGAAATTCTTTGAAAGCAATGAGATCAAAGATACAATATACCAGAAACTCTGGGACATAGCTAAAGCAGTGTTAGGGAGAAAAGTTTTTTGTATTTTTGTTTTTTAATCTTTGTTGGTTTAAACTGTGTTTTATCTGAAATTAGAACAGCAACCCCTGCTTTGTTGATTTTTTGTTTGCTTGGTAGATTTTTCTCTGTCTCTTTACCTTGAGCCTGTGGGTTTGATGGGTCTCTTGCATTTATGTGTGATGGGTTTCTTGATGACAGCATACAGTCGGGTCTTACTTCCTTATCCAACTTGCCAGCCTGTGCCTTTTAATTGGGGCATTGACCCATTTACATACAAGGTTAATATTGATAGGTGAGGATTTATCCTGTCATCATGTTGTTACCTGGTTGTTATGCATACTTAATTCTGTGGTCGCTTTATATTATCAGTGATCCATGCACTTAAGTGTGTTTTTGTGATGGCCTGTATTGGTCTTTCTTTTCCGTATTTAGCACTCCCTTAAGGAGTCAGGTCTAGTGGTAGCAAATTCCCTTAGCATTTGCTTGTCTGAAAAGGATCTTATTTATCCTTTTCTTATGATATATGGAGTGCTTGGTTGGAATTTTTTTTCTTCAAGAATGCTGAATATAATCCCTCAGTCTCTTCTGGCTTGTAGGGTTTCTGCTGAAAGTTCCACTGTTAACCTGAGGGGGTTTCTTTTGTTGGTGACCTCCTTCTTCCTAGCTGCCTTTAACGTTTTATCTTTCACTTTGATTTTAGAGAATCTGATTACTGTGTCTTGGGCAAGGTTGTCTTTTATAGTACCGTGCAGGGGTTGTCTGCATTTCCTGAATTTGAATGTTGGCATGTCTAGCCAGGTTGGGGAAAATTTCATGAATGACATTCTATGTTTTCCATGTTTCTTGCTTTCTTTTTTAGGGATGCCAATGAGATGTAGATTTGGTCTCTTTACATAATCCCATATTTCTTGGAGGCTTTGTTTATTCTTGAATCTGTTTTCTTTATTTTCGTCTGACTGAATTATTTTGGAGAACCGGTCTTCAGACTCTGATAGTCTTTCCTCTCCTTGGTTGATTTCCTGCTGTTAATATTTGTTAATATTGTTTGCCTCTGTGTCTCCACCCAAATCCCATGTTGAATTGTAATTCCCAATGTTGGGGAAGGGACCTGGTGGGAGGTGATTGGACCATGGGGGTGGATTTCCCCCCAGTGTTCTCATGATAGTGAGTTCTCATGAGATCTGATGGTTTAAAAGTGTGTGGCACTTCCCCCTTCAGTCTCTCTGTCTCTTCTGCTGCCATGTGAAGATGTGCTTGCTTCCCCTTCGCCCTACCGGCATTATTGTTAAGTTTCCTGAAGCCTTCCCAGCCATGCCTTCTGTATAGCCTGTGGAACTGTGAGTCAATTAAACCTCTTTTCTTTATAAATTACCCAGTCTGAAGTAATTCTGTATAGCAGTGTAAATGAACTAATAGACCTGTGATTGTGTTTTAAAATTGTTAGTCTTTCAACTCTATCAGATTCTTTCTTACAATTACCATTTTACCTTTTATATCCTGTATTATTTTATTGTATTCCTTAGAATCCTTTTATTGGGTTTCAACTTTCTCTTGAATCCAGATGATTTTTGTTTCTATTTATACTCTCAATTCTGTTTCTTTCATTTCAGTCATTCAGTCTGGTTAAGACCCAGTACTGGGGAATTAGTGGTGTTGTTTTTAGGTGAGAAGACACTGTGCCTTTTTGAGTTGCTAGAGTTCTTGCACTGGTTCCTTCTCATCAGTGTGGGCTGATCTTCCTTCAATCTTAGAAAATGCTAATCCTTTGAGTTTTTTTTTTTTTTGCTTTAGTCTTCTTTGATGCATTTGGAGGTTTGATTGTAGTATAAGGTGAGTTCAGCGAAGTCACTTCCTTTGTGAAAGATTTTGGGGAGCTCAGGCTAACCTCATCCCTCCTGCTTCATGTTCTCACTTTAGGGGGCTGACACCAGGCCCCCGGCGTTCTTGTCTGGACTCTTGAGGTTAGGAACATGCTCTATTGGAGGTTCTGAGATGTTCCCTGTCCTCTGGCCATGACACCTCCATGGGTGGTGCTAGCCAATGCCCTTTGTCTCGGCAGTGTTAGCAGGCCGTGTGCTCGTGTGTGTGTTTCAGTAGCTGTGGCAGTGTGGCTGGCAGGGTGTACATACATCAAATGGAGTGGGGTACCGGTGGAAACACGGCTGTGGTATGTGCTTCCACTGGTGGCGGCTGCCTCTGTCACATATTTACGTATATATCAAACTACCACACAATTTTGAAAGTTATATGTCCAGTGTATGAGATGTTCTGTTGCTTGATATTATTGCTAATACTTGTATTGTCTGATTTAATTTAACCATTGGATGTGTGGTGGTATCTTATTGTGGTTTTAGTTTGTATTTGTTTGATGACTAATTTGAACATCTTTTTATGTTCTTTTCATCAATCACATATCTTCTTTAGAGAAGTATCTGTTCAGATCTTTCCCCCATTTTCTTATTGACTTGTCAAGTCTCCAGAATTCTTTATAAATTTTTAATATAAATCTGTCTCAGATACATGTATTATAAATACATTTTCCTAGTCTGCAGCTTGTCTTTTTATTTTCTTAATGGTATCTTTTAAAGGACAAACACTTTGAATTTTGATGTCCAATTTAGCAATTCTTTATTTTTCATCATTTGCCTACCCGTTGTTGTGACAGTTTTCTTCTTTGTTTTCTTGGTGTCCTTCTCTGTAAAATTGAGGTAATGTGAGAGTTAAATGAATTGATACATGTAATGTACTTTGAAAATGCCTCACATTTAATAAAAATGGTATAGTGTTAGCTGCCATTATTGTTACCACAACTCTTTTACTCATAAGTTGTTCTTGAGGCTTTTGGATCCTGTCTCTACATCCCTGTCTCATCTCCATTGCTCTTAAAAATTTGTCATTGCCATTTTCTTTAAGGGTCTTTTGTTTATCAAAAAGGACTAAAGTTAAGATTTTCTATATATTAGAGAAAGGATATCCTAGCATTCCATGTAGGGAATGATTTATATTACATGCCACTGTTTTGTAATCTACCAATTTACCAGTGACTTGGTTTCCTTTCATATGTGATGTTACAGTGAGATTTATAGAAATCTTTGCCATTTCCTTTCCCCAAAAGGTCTAAAGCCCACCATGAATGTCATGATTTCCCCCTTTTGTTAAGGCTCCTTTGACCATCTCTGACATTGGCTTCCACTGTGTTTTATGCATACCTTGTATGCCTTTTAGTGTACTATGGAAAATGGCATTTTAGAGTGTGTTGTTTTTGTTGTCAGTTTTGCTAAACAGAATTTAGAGGCTGGATTTTGATTGAGGTACATTAATTGGATTAAAAATATCACGAACATAATTAGCATGAAGGCAGTAATAGTTATACCAAACTTGAGTTTCAAATGAGTATAAACTAGGTCAAGGTAAGATGTTCTTCTTAAAATACATTACAGTATGATAATGATCCACCATAGTTGTTTGAGTCAGTCTCAGAAATGGAAATATTGTCCTGATTCTGTTCTCTATTATTTTGACCAAATATTTAATCAGTCTATCATTTTCCTATTTATAAAGTGAGAGATATAATATCTGCCTAGCAAAAATAATATTAAGCAATGAGATAGTATTTAGCAAGTGATGTAGTTCTTGTTAATAAACTCAGTATAATTTTTAGTCTATGGTCCAGATCTTATTGATCTCTTTTCTGAAAGTATCCCCTCCATCTGAGCCCCTCTCCTGAGCCCTGGATCAGGTACTGGGCCATCCACAAAGTCTTGCATAGTGCTGGCAATGAATAGGCAGTTGGTAAGAGTGTTGTATTTCACCAAACTTTCAATTTTACCCCTGTTTCTTGTGTCTTTTTTTGTCTTTTTCCTGTGGATTCTATACACTCAAGAAATCAATATTCTTATGGGGGGGGAAAAAAGCAAACAAAAACTTACTGCAGCTGTTCTTCTTACAGTTTCTGTCTTTATGCCTTTCACACTAAATGTTTTAAGAGAGTCAGTTATTCTTAGTTTCCCATTTATCTTTTTAGTTTTTATAATTTAGTTATTGTTAAACTGTTTTAAGATATGTCTGATAACCTTAGGCCTCATAATCTTAGTGTATTTTCACATTTTCTAGCTTTTGTGTAATATCTCCTTATAGTTCTTCTTTGCCTCCTCTGTAACACTTTCCCAGTCTTTTTCCTCCTATCTGTCCTTTACATTTTTATTTTTCTTTGTTTTGTTTTTAATGAATTACTCCAGATTTTATCTTCGTCTGCTTTTTCTTCAACAAAGAAGATAGCTGAGTGAGGGAAGGAGTTAGAATATTTCTAGGGCTTCATTTATTTGCCTTTAAACAGGTGTTGCTTTACTGAAATATAGCTGTGATTTTTCAGTTATGTTTTGGATATCTCCATTTTGGTATTAGCTGAATTTTTCATAGTAAAACTAACTGTTGAATATACTTGGTCCTTCGTAGAAGGCAAGCTGTGTTATGTTCATCACTATATCTTAATTGTCTAGCATAGTGCTTGGTACATAGTTGGCAATTAATACACGTTTATTATATGAACAATTGATATTCTCCTGTCACCTGAAAGTTAACATGTTCAAAATTGAGCACATTAGAATCTGGAATTTTCCTTTGCTTCTGTATCTTCCTGTTGTTTGAAGCGTAGATCAAATGCCCCCTCTTCTCTAAAGTTTTCCTTAATCATCACAGTCAAAAATCTGTTTCCCTATTCTCTATTGCTTTACCAAATTATACTTTTATTGTACCTTAATTCTGGATTACATTTTACTTATTTATGTACAGAGTTTGCCGTACATAAGATTGAGGTCAGGGGCTAACTTCTCCAAGACAAATTAACTATTTAAAATAATGTAAGGTTTTGGGAAAGGAAAGGGTTGAAAAGTGGTTTTGTGTCACTGTTCCTTCTGCATAGAATCCCCTCCGCATCTTTCTACTTTTCACTCATTCTTCAGCCTCAGCTGAGGCATTTTTTAATCCAGGTTTTTCTGAGCCGACTTTAAGTCTTGAATAGGTGACTTTTCTTTGTATTCCTCTATTATTAACTCCTTTAATAAATAATTATTGAGTGCCTTTAATGTGCAGACACTGTGCTAGACAGGCCTTTTAGAAACAAAAAGGCAGGACTTTTGTGGCTGAGTATGTAATGTTTAGCTCATTATACAATTACGTATTACACAGATAAGGAAACTGAGGCTCAAATAAGTTAAGTGATTACACTAAGGTTACCAAATTAATAAATGGGAGAGGCTGGTTTCAGACTTTGGACTTTCTGAGTCCTTGGTGTTCTTTCCATTATACTTTGGCATTCCTCAGTGAAAATGTTTTTCGAAAGATTTGAACCAAATCTTTCTAAGCTCTGGTATTTTGTTTCTTTTCCAGCACCACACAGCATTCTCTTAACCATTTACTGTTATTTAGCAAAGGGGATATGTGTAGATAGAACCATTGCTGTCAACAAAAAGAGGATAGTTAACCTGGTACTGGGCAGAAATACTTCCATTGAATTTGTGTCTTTGAAAACTGATTTTAGCATTTGCTTTACTCAAAGGATTTATAAGCCTCCAGAGTTGTCAGGGTTCTATGGTATCTATTGTCTATATTAATCTGTGGATTTCTTTGTTTTTTTCCACTGTAACATTACAGCTCTCAAAATTCATAGCAAACACCCTACCCTCTATTTCCATTCAACAGTATGATGGTATGAATTTGACCCACCTCTGGCAAATACTTAAGTTAATATTTCACAAAATACCCAAACTCCTGTTGGCAATGGATTTCCAGGCAGCTGATAAAACATTGAATTGATAGGTGTATTTTGTTTTTGTGGGTTATTCATTTTGACGTGGATACAGAAGGGTAGGGAAGGAGAAGTTGTTATAGTATAAAGACAGAGTTGGAAAAGTTGGGCTTATGTTGTTGTTTGTTTTTGTTTTGTTTTCCTGAGAATATTCTCTGTTACCCTGCAGTAAGCTGTCTACAGTCCAGGATTTGACAGCCTGCTTGCTTAATAGCCTTCAAAAACATCCATGTCCTGTCATACCTGTGCTATGTTCTGACTATTTGGTACTGCTTAGAGATTAGTTTTAGGGATGTTTTATATAAGGAAACCTCTCTTCTAATGCTGCCTCCTTTTGTCACCTGTTAATAGTCATGGTGTTAGGTTTATTGAAGGACTTTTGCCTCTATATTCTTTTCTTCTCAATGTTTTTTTCATTAGGAGTAATGGCCGGGCATGGTGGCTCATGCCTGTAATCCCAGCACTTTGGGAGGCCGAGGCGGGTGGATCACCTGAGGTCGGGAGTTTGAGACCAGCCTGGGCAACATAGTGAGACCTCATCACTATAAAAAGTGATTAGGAACCCCATCTCTACTAAAACATGGAGAAACGCTGTCTCTACTAAAAATACAAAAGTAGCCGGGCTTGGTGGCTCATGCTTGTAATCCTAGCTAGTTGGGATGCTGAGGCAGGAGAATTGCTTGAACCTGGGAGGTGGAGGTTGCAGTGAGTTGAGATAGCGCCATTGCACTCTAGCCTGGGCAACAAGAGCGAAACTCCGTCTCAAAAAAAAAAAAAAAAGGAAAGAAAGAATAATGATCATAACATGAAATAGTACTTTCATTTGTGATTTTATATCTTGCTCTTCTCAGTTTGACAAAGGAAATGTTTATAATATTAAGTTACTGATTTTTCCTGTTTAGACATCCTTAAACTTTGGGTTCTGTGGGTGTTTTGCCTGAATTAGAACTGTGGAATTAGACTTTATGACTCAAGGTTTGGGGATGTTACATGTCAAATGCATGTTTTTTAATTTTTTAAAATACAGTTTTATAACTGAGAAATATAGAAACATGTATTTAGTAGACAACATTTTGCCTCACTAAAAAAATTAGTATTATATTTAAATAAATTTTTAAAAATATACGTATTTCCTTTGAAAGTGTTCTCCATCACATTTGGCATTTATCTGTTTCTTTCAATGGCCTTCTCTGTTTCTTGTTTGCAGGCAGCTATCAATGGTGTAATACCCCAGGAAAATGGCATTCTACAAAGGTATGTTATAAAGTGCTTACCAGTTAAGATGACTTAGCAGAACAAAAAACAACTAACTGTTAATTTTTTTGTTTCATTTTTTAATGGAGCATTGATTTGGGGTATATAAGTTCATTAATATTGTTCTTTCAGATATTTCTATGTATTATATTAATTCCCTAAAGTCTCCAACTTTTAACTGTATCAAATTACTACATATTTGGTAACACCATCTTTTAAGGTGGTTTTAATTTTTAAGAAAGCTTTTCAAGCTTATTCTTTGATTTATAAGATGAAAGGAACTGAATTTTTTAAACTACTAGCACTGGCTATTGGCTTAATAACCCCAGAATATGGTTGTCAAACTTAACTATACAGGCTTTATCTCCAGGCTTACTACAGACATTTTCTCCTTCCCTTTTAGGTTCTAAACCAAGTATATGATAATTTGCAACAATTTGAGGCAGTTCTTAATAATGTAACTTTTTAGAGTACTGAACTATTTCACTTGAAGTATCCAGTGTTAACAAGTGGAATGGTTTTAGAGGTTTTGTGTTATGGCCAGAAGGTAAAATTGGAAGATGTGGCCAAGAGAATTATAACAGTTACAACGTAATTCCTTAGGTTAAAAATAAATTCATGACTTTTGTCTCCTTAAAAATTGGAGACTCTGGTTCTAGATTAAAGAACACTCTAAAGTCTTAGGAGGTAAAACCATTCTCCCTTCCAAGTGTAGTTTAATTACTTGATTTTTCCCGCCTTTCCTATCAATTCAAACTTTGGCTTGAATTTGGGTGGCTGGGATTTCTAAGTCACTGAAGCATGATCTGCTAAGTGCAGATGAGGCAAAACAGAAACAGCAGATTAGGAATGAGGTCGTTTTGGAGAGCAAGAAAAGTACTCTTGCAGAAACATCAGGAAGTTCACCATGAACTGCAAAATGTGCTGTTCTTTATAAGAAACCATATATTTAGGATGGAAGCAAAATTCTGTTTGATACCTGTACCACCTTTAATGATTAATGGTTTTTAGATGAAAGCAATGATAAAACAGACCTATACCCTCATTCCTCTCTTTTAAACTATCAGAAAGATTTTCATCCAGAGTAAATGCGGCTGATTTCCAGAGTTTCTACCAACTTCTATTTGTTTAATTTTTAGTTTGTTGTTTGTTCAAAAACATTCAATTCTATCGAAACCCTTGCCTAGAAAGCGAATCAGATGAACTTCCTTTATGGTCATTTTTTTCTTAGTTTAGAAAGTTTTACACTGTTAAATATCACTCCAGTTTTATTTTTGAGTAAATGTTATTGCCACTTTTTGTGCCAAAGTTTTTGCTATGCAAAATCTGTGTGGATTCAGCTACTGGATTCTGAATACATATTGGATATATCATCCAATTAATAGCATTTGCCATAGGTGAACTGTAGAAACTTCTTCTCCCCTGGAAACATTCCGTCTTTCTTGTCACAGATTATACTTTTTGTTTAATATATTTTATGACTAGAAATTCAGTATTAAACTGATTTCTCATAAAGTTACTATAATATTTGGGGTTGAACTTTGATCAGAGTAGGATTTTGTTGGTTTTGTTTGCTTTTTTTGAAGGAATGAATCATATGTCTACATGAGAAAATCAGTTGTATCTAGTAATATTCTTCAACTATTTCCTTCCTAACATGGTTCTTTAGCTTTGAAATCATTGTGGATTTAACATAACTGAAAATTACTCTTGTATGTCTACTGACCAGAGGAAAACAAGAGGGCTCTTTGTGTACTTTCTCATAGGCTTAACACTGAAAGTAGAAGGCACTAGGCTAGAAATGGTATATTCAGGCGGTTAAAAAGATCTTTGTTTTGTATGTTTGCTTTTTATAATAAAGTTGAATTTATATAGTCTGTGTATACAACTGTTAAATTGTTAGTCCATCCCTTACTTAACAAAGAAAGGAGGTATCAAATACTATAGTTTAAAGAAATTACTATATAAAGCAATATTCTCATGAGATAATGAACTTTTGGTAGGAAATAAATACCTACCTCACTGATACATGTGTTGATGCTAAATTCCTTTGACTGGAAATTATTATTATTATTATTATTTTGTTTTGAGAGAAAGAAGAGCCAGTATGTGCCTTATAGCTTTTCTTGAAGTCAGGTTTTTGTATGAATCCAAGAGGGAATATGATTTTTAATGTAACCATAAACTTCAAGGGAAAGAAACTTTTTTTGTATGCTTAAGGCAGTGTGCTAGGCAATTGACATATTTTTATTCATTTAATACTCACTACAACCTGTAAGAGGTAAATGTTTATATTTTATGTATGAGGAAATTCAAAGTTAGAGAGTTTACATAGGCTTGCCCAAGTTCACAAGCATAGAAGCAGGTGGTGAAGTCTAGATTGTCTTATTTTAAAAGCCATGCTCTATCTTCTCTATTACTCTGTCTTCTTCAAGATCAGTCAGTGAGGTATTTCAAAACTTTTAAGATTTTTCCTTTGTGGGCTGGGCATGGTAGCTCATGCCTATAATTCTAGCACTTTGGGAGGCTGAGGCTGGCAGATCACTTGTGGTCAGGAGTTCAAGACCAGCCTGGCCAACATGGTAAAAACCCTGTCTCTACTAAAAATAGAACTTGAACCCGGGAGACCAAGGTTGCAGTGAGCCAAGACTGCACCTCTGCCTTCCAGCCTAGGCAACAGAGTGCGACTCCATCTTAAAAAAAAAAAAAAAAGATTTTTATTTTGGATAAAGAAGTTGAAATTCAATATATGTACATAATGTCTTTCTTCCACAGCTTTGTTTTTTATAGTTACTATTTTAGTTGTAAGCTATTAAAGGCAGATATTATTATTCCTCATTTTACAGGTAGATAGGATAAGTCATAAAGTGACTTGGCCCAGATGTTACAGCGTGATGTTGATGGAGTCAGGAATATAACCAAGGCTTCTGGCTGTTTCTCCAAGGCTTATTTCACTAGACAGTATATTGCTAACACAGCATACTGTGTGTAACTTATGCAGTCATAAATGTAAACTATTCATTCAGTCATAAACAAACATTGAGTATGTGTATTTACATGGTCTGGTATATTATTTATTTAACATATTGTCCAGGGCCTCTTTAAAAATTATTTTTGGATATATTTTTAGGAAGAAATGTTAGTGAATTACTTGTATAATTGGAGAGCTGATGCCATGTTTTCAAAAAGTAAACTTTATAAATTAATAGCATAATTTAACCACTCACTAAGTGGATGGTATTTATTAACTCATACTTGTTTTATTACCCAGACAGGTGTACAGTATATTCATTTGACCATTGTTTAATTCATGGAGAACACCTAGATAAGACAACATTTATTTTCAAACCTTGACCACTAGGCTTTCAGAATATATAAATGCCCAGCTTTTTTGACTTAGAAAATAGCCATTATAGCCAGTTAGTCTCTATGTATTGCTTTGTGTAATTTCCATTTTAAAAACCTGATTTAATTGATTCACAAGTTTATCTCTAAAATAAATGTGGAGTTTTTTTTTTTTTTTTTTTTAGGAGATGCCTAAAGATTTTGCCATGGCATAGACTTTAAAAAATTGAAATAATTAGCAAGTACAGAGTTCCTGTTTACTTTTCTTTCTGTTCATTGCCTTCCAAGAGCCTGAGTTGTTTGTAGAGGAAAGTTGAGTAAGGATAAAAACACTTGGTTGAAGTTTTAGAACTAAATTTCTACATAGAGCTTCCAAATCGGTGGCATTTTTATATTTATTTATTTTTAAGGTACAGGGATCTTGCTATGCTGCTTAGGCTGGACTTGAACTCCTCCTGAGCTCAAGCAATCTTTCTGACTCAGCCTCCTGAGTAACTGGGTCTACAGGCATGTGACACCTTGCCCAGTTTCCCATTAGTATCTTTTTGTTGTTGTTGTTGTTGTTGTTGTTGTTGTTGTTTTGGGAGACAGGGTCTTGCTCTGTAGCCCAGGCACAATCACAGCCTTGACTTCCTGGGCTGAAGTGATCCTGCCACCTCAGCCCCCTGAGTAGCTGGTACTATAGGTGCTCACCACCATACCTAGCTAATTTTTGTATTCTTTGTAGAGATGGGGTCTCATGATGTTGCCCAGGATTTCTAGACTCCTGAGTTCAAGCCATCCTCCCACCATGGCCTCACAGAGTGCTAGGATTACAGGCATGAGCCACTATACCTGGCTTTCAATCAATATCTTTTTAAAAAAAAAGATATTTATAGATTAGTCAATCTATAATGATTACATTATTAGATTATTAAATAGAAAAGAATAGCAAGGCCAAATTATAAGATCATGGTTTTCACAGCTGGGAAATTTTTAAAATGCATTTACTCTTTTTTGATTCGATAATTTTGGATGTTTTTGTATTCTTTGGATCTCATTAAATGTTAGTGAAAACTGATGGGATCATTCATTGACTGGTAAGATCTCTCTCTTCCTCTCATTTTTTGGATTGCCTTTTTGTTTTGAGACGAGGTCTCACTCTGTCACCCAGGCTGGAGTGCAGTGGCATGATCTCAGCTCACTGCAACCTCTACCTCCCAGACTCAATTGATCCTCCCACATCAGCCTCCTGAGTAGCTGGGCTATAGGCATGTGCCACCAAGCCTGGCTAATTTTTGTATTTTTTGTAGAGATGTGGTTTTGCCCCAGCCATGTTGCTCAGGCTAGTCTTGAACTCCTGAGCACAAGTGATCCTCCTGCCTCAGCCTCCCAAAGTGCTGGGATTACAGGTATGAGCCACCGCACCTGGTCTACCCTAGCAATTTTACCAGAGGGAATTTTAAATAGGGAGTCAGTTACACAGATATAGAGAAGTTTGAAAGATCAGAAAAGGGATAGTGAGACAACCTAGATAGAATGACTGCAGGAGGCAGCTGTACCACCAAGCGCAGGTATGGGTGGTTCTTTCTGCTTGGCAAGGAAAGGAGCCCAGGGCAAGAGCAGACTCATAGCTTCAGTGAGAAGGGTAGGGATGTGGAGGTCATGATTCCCATTCTAGACCAAGAAGCAGCAGCTAGAACACATCTACCAGGGAGAGCCCCCTGCCGACCACCAGTGGGCACAAAGGAAAGTGATAGAGGAACAAAGGAAAGAGGCTGATGGAGGTTGAGGTTAACAAAACTTTATTTGTAGCTCAGTGGAAGAGCCCTAGGAACTTGTCCCCAGACATGTGAGAAGGAATTCCTGTTCAGCTGATACTGGTAGCTTTGGCAGGATGCAGAGAGACTTACGGAAAAGGTGCTGGGGGAAAAGAAAAAAAAGCTAGAAGCTAACATCAGTGGTTGATGCTAAAACAAAATGAGTGCCACCGTTGGGGTGATATGTCACTGGTAGGGTGATGTTGATAGGATCAATGTGCAAACTGCAAGAAGATAGGGGTGTGTGTATGTGTTTGTGTGTTTGCTGCCAAAGTTTCTGTTCTGTTACTGGTCATAAGGCCATAGTTGATACTGTGAGTTTATTTCATCATTTATTCTGTATTCCCTGTTGTCAGCTAGCACCTCAAATGGTCAGGGGTTTTTTTTGTTTTTGTTTTTTTTTCTTTTCCCCCCGGTGGAGCATCTTACACCTTCATTTTTGAAGAGTCAGAATCCTCAGTTTACCTGCTTTTTTATTAGTTGTAATTTTGCGTTCTTACTAGACATGCCCCCCAAAAATCTCCTGGGCTCCAGTCATAGTCCATTGTGTAGCAGCAGCCCAGTTTTTTTCTTGGTAATCAGGACCAGTCACTCTAGCCAGTACTCCTTCCCTAGGTGGTAATTCAGTGCCACGAGGAGTGCAAAATGGCCAAGCAGCATTCTCAAGGTCCAATTCAATGGAAGTGTTGTGGAAATGTTACATCTTTGGGAACCATGATTTCTGAACCATCAGCACCCAAAGTTGCAGGAGGCAAAAGTTTAGTAAGCTGTTAGGCATGTAAGAGGAATCACTGTGAACACTTAATTCCCATACATGTGTTTTCTGGCAGTATGAAAAATAGTGTGGTGTTTTGGACACTGATGTAAACCATTTATACCACATACTTTCAAGAGGAACCCCAATCTTTGAGGTTATCTCCTAACCAGTGTCATAACTGAATCTTTAGTAAGTCATTCTGTTGTTCTGTCAAGCTAGCTGCTCCTGAGTAATGGCATACACAGTGATCCAGTGCTGTTCTTCTTTTGCTGTGAAACAAGTTCCTTAGTTAGAACCAATGTTGTGTGGGAAGCCATCAATACTTAGGTATTCCCTAAGTCCTTGAATGGTGGTCCTGACAGATGCATTGCTGTCAGGTAAGTCAAGTTCCTATTTAGAAAAGTGTCTTTTTTAGAGAAGATAGATCACTGCCCCCTCCATGATGGAAATATTTTATTACCAGGTCCCTGGGAAATGGCACCTTATTGGGGACTCAGTATTAGTCTGTGTCACTTGCAGTTTAGGCACTCCATAGTTTGCCTAGCTAGATGCAGCCTTGGTGAGGGGAAGTCCATGTTGTCGTGTCTGTGCGTAACCTCCATCTCTGTTGACATGGCCACATTGTACATTAATGCATCAAGCAGCCTCAGTAGGAAGGGATAAAAAGCTGACTGAACAATGTCTTCTTATCCATGTTATTAAGATCGTTTTTTAAAATTGGTTAGCCTTTAGAGAATATTCACTTAAGAAACAAATATATTTAGCTGGGCGCAGTGGCTCATACCTGTAATCCCAGCACTTTGGGACGCCAAGGCGGGTGGATCGCCTGAGGTCAGGAGTTCGAGACCAGCCTGGCCAGCATAGTGAAACCCTGTCTCTACTCAAGATACCGCCCCCCCCCCCAAAAAAAAAAAATTTAGCTGGGCGAAGTGGCGGGCATTTGTAATCCCAGCTACTCAGGAGGCTGAGGCAGGAGAATCGCTTGAACCCAGGGGGCAGAGGTTGCAGTGAGGCAAGATTACGCCATTGCACTGTAGCCTGGGCAACAAGAGTGAAACTCCGTCTCCAAACAAACAAAACCAAATATATTTTTATTCTGTGTGCATTCTAAAGGATCTATTTTCATATCTCTTCTCCAGACTTTCTTGTCATCCAGTTTTCCAATTTTATTCTTTTCAGGACCTGAACTGCTGGCCAACCCATCATCTATTGCCTATGATTCAATGTCGATTTATACCTCAGGCTATCTCTCCTTCCAGATGAAGTGGTGAACATAGTACAACATTAAGTTCTCCCTAGTGGGAGGCTTTTCTTTCACTGCTGTCTTTCAGGGTTATCATTGATTGTGGTCATAGTACTACAGCAGTGTAATTTTGGTTGGTGCCAGCATATTGTACATAATCATTTTTTCTCTTCCCAGTCCAATTTTTTTTTCCCCTCAGTTAACTTAGTTATTTCTTATTAATTGTTGGGAAATACAGAGTACAGCTTTCACCCTCATGTGCTTTCAACCACTGGACTCTAGAAACTTTACCAAGGTGGCAGCACCTGTATTTTTGTGGTATGTGTCTGCTAATCCCTAACTTGCATGCGTCCTACCAAAGTATCAAAGTATAGGTTTAGTTTTTCTTATTTGAAGTGCATAGGACCAGAAGTATTTCACATTTCAGTTTTTTTCAGATTTGGGGATATTTACTTTATACATACTGGTTGGTTGAGCATCCCTAGTCCAAAAATCCGAAATGTTCCAGTGAGCATTTCCTTTGAGTGTTATGTCGGTGCTCAAAAAGTTTCAGAGTTTGGAACATTTCAGATTTCAGACTTTTGGATTACGGAGACTTAACCTATACTTGCTGCTTATGCACTTCAGGACCAATCTATGTTGTCATCAGTGTAATATTGTTCTTTGGAATGTCAAGTTAATCAAGATCTCTACAGACTATTATTATGACAAAATGTCAAGTTAATCAAGATCTCTACAGACTATTATTATGACAAAGAGCAGGAGAGTTGATGAAATCTTTAGGAAAAGACAGTGAAGGTATTAGTGTACCCTGCTATGTGAAAGCAAAATGCACGTCCCAGTGCTTACAAATTAATGTAGAAAATAAAACACATATGCAAGATCATTTGTTTCCAGTGGTCCTTTCTTACATTACAGTCCTAACTCCATGGATCAGGAAACCAATATGGAATATCTACCAGTTACTGAGTGTGTTTTTTTCTATTATACCTCCAGGGCCTAGGGAAATAACTGCAGGGTAGATTGACTGACTGATCACATTTACTGTGAGCTGATTTGGGCCAAAACTTGACTTCCAACTCTAGTCTTTCACTTTTGTAAATTCCCCAGTAAGTAGCATCATTTTAGAGTTAGCATCTAGTAATCTCCTAAAAATCTGGATATTTTCTTTTTATTGGCACACAGATACTCTAGTAAACAGCTGCAAGTGTCTTAATGGAAATCTTAGAGGAAAATTTACAATAAATACTTGTGGCACTGTTGTGTTTTAGGGGTCCATGCCTCATTTAATCCAGGGGCTTTATGTCTGTGAACCAACTTGTGTTTGGAAACTGGAAGTGACTTTGATTCTCCATAGTGGTCACTGAAGTCAGGATTTAGGCTACCAAGTCTGGGGTTTCTACTGTTTGTAGATCAAGTAGTGTTTTAATAGACTGACCTTTAATTTTGTTCCTTAGAAATACCATGCTCAGTTCGAAACTCCGTCTCAAAAAAAAAAAAAAAAAAAAAAAAAAAAACCAAACCAAACAAAAACAAAAAACCACATTCAGTTAAGTACTTCTAAAGGTGTCTGCAGGTCTTGTACGTCACAACCTTCTTGATTGTCACTTTCTGTCCATGCTGTGCATTAACATGATTGTTCTTACCTTTTCTCTGTCAAATTTTACCATTTGACCTCTGCCACTCTGGAATCTGATCAGCTTGTTCAGGAGTCTTTCTCAATCATGCCATCTCCCCATGTCATTCCCAACTCACAGAAAACAGTCACCACAGAGTTTTTCAAATACAGATTCCCTTACTAATGTATTTTAAAATGCTTTAATACTGTATCCTCCAGGACCTCATGGATGATGTATAGGATGGTATGTATATATTCAGATTATACATGGTAAATCTACTCCAGCATTCCTGTTTCTTTAAGCATCTGTATTTCTTCTACATTATGCTAGGAAGGTTCAGGCATCTCATCCATATGAAATGTGGACTCTTTTGAGAGTTTTCATTTAGCCAACTAATAAACTATTAAGAGTTTAAGCTAAGAGCTTTCACAAAAGTGGAGGCTAGCATTCTCAGTCATGGGAGAAGGAGCTGTTCACCGACATATCCTCATTCCATATCTTAGGGCCTCACTCCTTCCAAAACAAAGGAAACTTAGAAAGTATGTTTATTCAACTTTCACCATAATTCTGCAATCTGCAAAATTAAATTTTGGACCCAATTCTTGACAGAGTTGTACCTATGGTTACAACAAGTAAGAAACTTTTAAAAGGCTATTTTTAAAATTTTGTAGCTATCTTGTCATGACTTGAGCTGAAAGTTAAAAACTTAAAAACTCTGTATCATTTTCTTTTTTAAGTCTCCAAGTCAGAAGCAGCCATCCGCAAGTCCTTGGTGTCATTATTACCATCAAAATAGTCAAATCAAACAGTAATTTGATTCTCTTAGACACTTGTTTCAATAGGCATATCATCATAATTAGCTACAGGTGATAATGCAGTAATCATTATGCCAATGCATGGAATGCATCACTAGTATCCCGTTTATTATTGACAAGGAGCTAGCAGTGAACTGAAGGTCACGGTCACATAATCAAGCCAATTCTTGAATCCTGTCTTTGAGAGTATATTTCCTGGGAACTCTTTACTGTATCAGGATCCAATCAGGAAAATGAAACATACTAGATATTTCAGCAGAGGAAATTTAAGGTAGGATTGGTTACATAGGTATAGAAGACTGAAAGAGCAAAAAGAGGTAACATGGATATGATAAATGCCGGAGGAAGCTACCACTGTTAGGTTTAGGGAACAGAGGGGTTTAACAGAACCATGAAGCACAGAGGAGCTTCATGAAGCTGGGAATCAGACCTCTGTGAATGTACACTGTCCAGCTGCTGCTCGTGTTTGAGGGAGTATCAAGAAGCTGGTTATAAGAGTGCTGAAAAGAGCTGAAGACTGGAACCCACCTACAGGGTGATGCTGATGGAACTGTACACAAGCAGGAAAAAAGAAGTCTCTCCTCCCTTCGTTACTAATCTCTACTAATCTCCTCTTTAACTACTAATCTCTAGATAGCATCTCATCTTGGTAGAATCTAACAGGAAACCATCTAGCAGAAGAAAATACAGTTTTGCAGAATACTGGCCCCAGCATCCCAGAGTAGACTATATAGAAAGGTGGATTTGAAGTCAAAAAACAGTAAGTCAGTGACTAGCTTTTTCTTAGGTTTTTCTTCAGTTCTGAGAAGTTATGACAAACTTTAGAGATGTGGAATGTCATCGCACAGATTCTGTTCATAGATGTTTAAGAGCTCACTTTAGATTTCAGCTGTGGGATTCTTTCCTGCGTTTGGACATTTTCTTGGTTCCCATGTTTTTTTGTACAAGATTACTTTCTTTGAATTTAACAACTAGGAGAAAGGATAGGTTTTTGTCTTGGATCAGTGATTACTGGATTATCTGAGCTCTGTTGATTGAAAAACTAACTGTTTTTGAACTTTTTGGAATATGATTTACAATGAGAAATACTTGGAGTTGCAAACACATGTACATATACAACTATGTAACAGAATAAAAAGTTTTATGGAACAATAGTTGGTCCTGTTAAGTGACACAATACTGATAATTTCTATTCTAATCTTTAAAAGACTGATCACAACTCACCAAGTCAACGATGTAATCTATAGTTTGATGAACACTGTTCAAAGCAGTAGTATGAAGAAGGGAAATTAAATAAAAAATAAAAATAAATATAACTTTTTCTGCTTAATTGAAAAACAATTGAACATTGTTTTTTCTTAAATTCAGGTTGAGAAGAAAGATGTTTTAGAGCTGGTCTTGAGTTCTAGTGGTTGTGAAAGATACATACCATACTGATGTTGCAGTTGAAACACTCCTATGGTTCCCTCTCTCCCCACCTCCTTCTCTCAGAGAGGAAAAAAGAGAAGTGGCAATACATGTGATAAATTAAGTCAGAGAAAAGCCAAATTTTAAAATAATTATTCCTCTACTTGTTAGTTTGGCAAATATTTGAGTGCCTCCTATGTATAAAATCTTAAGCTCAGGGCAGAGGATACAGCCATTAAAAACACAAACAAGGCCGGGCGTGGTGACTCACGCCTGTAATCCCAGCACTTTGGGAGGCTGAGGCAGGCAGATCACGAGGTCAGGAGTTTGAGACCAGCCTGGCCAACATCGTGAAACCCTGTCTCTACTAAAAATACAAAAATTAGCTGGGTATGGTGGTGTGCACCTGTAGTCCCAGCTACTCAGGAGGCTGAGGCAGGAGAATCGCTTGAACCCAGGAGGTGGAGGCTGCAGTGAGCCGAGGTCACCCCACTGCACTCCGGCCTGGGCGACAGTATGAGACTTTGTCTCAAACAAACAAACAAACAAACAAAAAACACAAATAAGAGATTTATTCTTGTGGTGCTTATATTCCAGTGGAGACATAGATGTCAAATCATTAATTATACAACTAACTTTATAATTATAGTTAGTAGTGTGGAATTAGACCTAGTGCCCTGAGTTGAAAAACATTCAATCTGAGATATGAAAGGTTGAATATAATTTGTTAGAAGAAAAATAGAAGTGGATGGGTAATGGAGGAAAGGATATTCTTAGAGGGAATAGCCTGTGTTCCTCTGTGAAATGGGAATGATTAAGGTGAGAGAAGAAATGAAAGACCATGTGCCTATTAGCATAGAGGGCTGGAGATAATGTAGTACAAGAATATGGAAAGCTAGGTAGGATTCAGATCATGCAGGGCCTCATAAGCCACTTTAAGTATGTATCTGAAGAGTAAAGGAGAGTAATTGAAGGGTTGAGAAAGAATTATATGAAGACATTTGTGTCTTTAATTTCACTCTAGGGGCATGATGGAATGGAATTCAGTGTTGTAGGAGTACGTATAAAGGGATTAGTTAGGAGGCAATTGCATTAGTTCATACAAGAGGTAATTGTGGCTTGGACTAGAGTGGCAGCATCAGAGGGTAAAGGTGGATGACTTATGCAAAACATACTTAGGAGATATAATTTAAAGGACTGATTAGGTATGTGAGATGAAAGAGAAGAAGGGATCAAGGATAACACCACAGGTTTCTGGATTGAGTTGATATTAGGAGTAATGGAGGAGGGTCAGACTTGAGGAAATACTAATGAATTGAACTGTGGACATACTGAATTGGGGATCTGGGATCTTACTAAGTACCAGATGTTGTGCAAATACAATTATTGTTCCCATTTTACAAATGGGACAGCTATTAAGTGGGCAGAGCCAGGATTTCATGTTATTTTTTAAGAAGGGAGAGATATGAACATTTTTAAATGTTGTTCAAAAGAATCCAGAAGAGAAAGAGATGTCAAAAATACTGGATATAAAAGGGATAATACCTAGTGTAGAGCTAATGAGGACATTGTTTTAGCCTGGGTACAGTGGCTCATGCCTGTAATCCCAGCACTTTGGGAGTCAGAGGTGAGAGGATCACTTGAGGCTAGGAGTTGAAGACTGGTCCGGGCAACATAAACAAGACTCCATTTCTACAAAAAAATAAAAAATGAGCTGGGGCTTGGTGGCATGCATGTATAGTCCCAGCTACTTGGGAGACTGGGGTGGATTGATTGCTGGAGTCCAGGAGTTTCAGGCTGCAGTGAGCCAAGATTTTGCCATCGCTGTCCAGCCTGGGTAACAGAGTGAGACCCCGTTTCAAACAAACAAACAAAAAATGTTTTCGATTTTGAACAGATTAAAAATATGGTATCTCTTCTATTTTATAGGAAGTGAGGAAGAGTGCATATGTGGGCTTGTTTGTGGATTTGATGTTAAGATAAGGGAAATTTCTCTTAATGGCTTTTGTTTTTTTGGCAAAATGGAAAAAGACTGAGATGTGAGATAGGGAGAATCGGGGAGAATTGAGGTTTAAGGACAGTAAAATTTCAAAATAGTCTGTGGAAAGTAGAGTAGATGAGTCAAATAATGATCCAGTGAGTAAATGAGAGTGAGTGAAGAAGACACTGTTCTTAATTTACCGAGTTAAAAATGATGTTTATATTATAACAACACAAGGTAAAAATCTAATTAAATGCTAAATGATATGATACTTCTAATAAACATAGAAAGGCAAAGAAGGGAAGGAGAGTAATGTGGCCTTCAGTCAATGGGAAAGATTTTATGGAAGAAGTAGAACTCAAGTTTGGCCTTGACACACATATAGGTAAACTTACTTGATAGGAAGAACAACACAAGCCAAGTATGGAGTGGGTCCCTAGTGGTATTCTGTAATGATTTGGTTGACAATAATCCTTCTTTTATGTCAACATTTTAGTGAATATGGAGGTGAGACCATACCAGGACCTGCATTTAATCCAGCAAGTCATCCAGCTTCAGCTCCTACTTCCTCTTCTTCTTCGGCGTTTCGACCTGTAATGCCATCCAGGCAGATTGTAGAAAGGCAGCCTCGGATGCTGGACTTCAGGGTTGAGTACAGAGACAGAAATGTTGATGTGGTACTTGAAGACAGCTGTACTGTTGGTAAGGTTTTTCCTGCCATAAAGCCTTCACAAATAGATAATTAGGTAAACATAGATTTTATACTTTTTAATTTCATGTTGACTATCAGTGCAAGAAGGGAAAAAAAGCAAGTTGAAACTGGTAACTTTCCAATACTGATTATTGTGCTTTATTTTTAAATACTGTGTTGAGATTGAGGTAAGTTTGAGAATAATGTTTTTTGTTCTATGCAAGTAGAATGGTATATGATGCTGTTTTAGGGCTGATGCAAATCAAACATCTGAGAGCTTCAAAAAAATACCCTTATCAAGTACATTGCATATCACACTTTACAACTGAGACTCACTCATTTTTCATAGGATATATCTTGATCCTTTTTGTGCTGCTATAACAATACCCGAGACTGGGTAATTTATAAGGAACAGAAATTTATTTTCTCACATTTCTGGAGGCTAAGAAATCTAAGATCAAGGCTTAGAAGGTTTGGTGTCTGGTGAGGGCTGCTCACTGTTTACAATATAGCACCTTGATGCTGCATCCTTCTAAGTGGGGAACATTGTGTTCTCACATGGCAGAAACCAGAAGGGCAAAAGGGACAGACTCCCTTCATCAAACTCTTTTTATAAGGGCACCTAATCCCATTAACAAGCTCTCATTGCCTGATCATCTTTTAAAGGACCTGCATCTTAATACTACCACATAGACAATACCTGAATTTTGGTGGGGATACATTCAAACCATGACACTATGTTTAATGAGAAACCAAACATGAGACATGTTTCCATCACTTTCCTCTCTGCCAGTTGAAAAAATGCTATTTTTCAAAAGGAGGTGAAAGTATATGCCTGCCATTTCTGGACAGACTTTATGAAGTTACTATAGTTTAGCTATGTTGAACTTATATTTGATTCAGATTACCTGATCCATTTTCATTGTAGAACCACATATTAATTTTCTCTTAATGTGGTTTACCTTAAATCTCAATTCTAGATGTTTCTGGAAATTTCGCTTTATTCCTTTTAGGAGAGATCCTTTTCTAATTTTATTTTATTAATTGAGTCTTGGAAAGCAAGGCTGTTTTAAGAGTGTTCATTCCCAAACACTACTCAGATTATGTTATTACTTTTCTTAAAGCTATTCAAAAGCTTTCCATTGATTTTAGGATATAATTCAAATCTTTAACATGGCCTATAAGTCCCTGTTTGATGAAGCCCCTACCTGCATTTGTAGTTTCATCTATTACCACTCTCCTTCTAGTTCACTGTGCCTAAGCCATAATGGACTTCTTTCAGTTTGCCAAATAGGTCTGGGCCTTTGTACTTGTTTCGTCTTCTATGTAGATTATTCTTCTAGATAAACCCCTTTTCCCTGTACCCATTTCCATGCCCCCAAATATTCTCCTGTATGTTGTTTTTTATTTTTAAAAAAATTATGGTAGAAAACAATATGAGATTTAGACTGTCAATAAATTTCTAAGTGTACAGCCTAAGATTGTTTACGCACTTTTTCATCTTACATAACTGAAACTCTATACCCATTGGATAGCAATATTCCATTTTCCCCTCCCTCAAGCTCCTGGCAACTGCCATTCTATCTTCTGTTTCTATAAGTTTTGACTATAAATACCTCATAGAAGTGGAATAATGCAGTATTTGCCTGCTGTGATGGCTTATTTCACTTAGCATAATGTCCTCAATGCTTATATATGTTGTAGCGTATAGCAGGATTTTCTTCTTTTTTAAAACTGAACAATATTCCATTGTGTGTATATACCACATTATTTTTTATTCATTAACTTATCATAAATGGATATTTAGGTTGTTTCTACCTTTTGACTATTGTGAATAATGCTGCAGTGAACATGAGAATGTGATTTTTTTTTTTTTTTTTGAGACAGGGTCTCATGCTGTCACCCAGGCTGGAGTGCAGTGGTGTGATCACGGCTCACTGTAGCCTCAAACTCTGGGCTCAAGCAGTCACCCTGCCTTGGCCTCCTGAGTAGCAGGACTATAGGTGCGTGCCACCATGGCTGGCTAATTTTTTTTTCTTTGTGGAGAAGGGGTCTTACTTTCTTTCCCAGGCTGGGCTTGAACTCTTGGGCTCAAGTGATCCTCCTGCCTCAGACTCCCAAAGTGTTGGGATGATAGGCATGAGTCACCGTGCCCAGCCATGGGAGTGTGAATATTTCATAGAAATCCTGGTTTCAGTTCTATTGGCAGTATGTTCAAAAGTGGGATTGCTGGATTAGATGGTAGTTTAATTTATAATTTTTTGAAGAACCTCCATACTGTTTCCTATAGCAGCTACACCATTTTACATTCCAACCCCAACTTCGTTAACACTTATTATTTTCTGTTTTTCTTTTCTTTTATTTCTTTTTTTTTTTTTTATAGTAGCCATCCTAAAAGATGTGAAGTGATAGCTGATTGTGGGTTTGATTTATATTTGTCTGATTAGTAATGTTGAGTATCTTTTCATATACCTGTTGGCCATTTGTGTGTCTTGTTTGGAGAAATGTCTGTTCAAGTCATTTGCCCATTTTTTAAATGGGTTATTTGATATTTATTGTTGAGGTGTAGAAGTTTTTCTGTATTTTGTGCTTTAACCCCTTATTAGATATATGGTTCGCACATATTTCCTCTCATTCTGTGGGTTACCTTTTTACTCTATTGTTTACTTTTCTGTGCAGAAGCTTTTTAATTTGATATAGTCTCACTTGTCTATTTTTTCTTTCATTGCCTCTGCTTTTGGAGTCATTTTCAAAAAACTATTGCCAAGATCAGTGTTGTAAAGCATTTCCTCTCTGCTTTCTTCTAGGACTTTTATAGTTTCAAGTCTTTTTTTTTTTTTTTTTTTTTTGAGATAGGGTCTTGCTCTGTCACCCAGGCTGGAGGACAGTGGCAGAGTCTTTGCTCGTATAGTTTCAAGTCTTATGTTTAAGTCTTTAATTCACACAATGCAGTGAGATGATGTTTGTGTATGTTATGAGGTTCCAAATTCTTTTGTATGTGGATATCCAGTTTTCCCAGTACCATTTGTTGAAGAAACTATCCTTTCCACATTGTGGGGTCTTGGCACTCTTGTCAAAGATCATTTGACTGTATATTTGTGGGTTTATTTTTGGGATTTCTGTTTTGTTCCATTAGTTGGTGTGTCTGTCTTTATACCACTACCAAACTGATCTAATTACTCTAGCTTTGTAATATGTTTTGGAATTAGGAAGTAGGAGACCTCCAGCTTTGTTCTTCTCACAATTGTGTTTGGAGTTCCTTGTGGTTACTTATGGAATTTAGGATTATTTCCTTATTTCTGCAAAAATACCATTGGCCTTTTGATAGGGATTGCATTGAATCTGCAGATCACTTTGGATAATATGGACATTTTAACAGTGTTAAGTTTTTCAGTCCATGACCATGGGACGCTTTTCCAGTGTCTTCTTTAATTTATTTCAGCAAGGTTTTGTAGTTTTTAGTGGACAAGTCTTTTTTCTCTGGATAAGTTTATTCATAAGCATTTTATTCTTTTTGAAGCTATTATAAATGGTACTGTTTTCTTAATTTCCTTTTTAGATTGTTCAGTGTTAGTATATAGAAATGCAACGGATATTTATGTGTTGATTTTGCATCTTATAACAAGATTGATGAATTTTGTATTTATTAGTTCTAACAGTTTTGTTTTCTTTGGTGGAATCCTTAGTGTTTTCTACATATAATATCATGTTGTCTGTAAACAAAGATAGTTATATTTCTTCCTTTCCAATTTGGATGCCTTTTGTTTTTCTTGCCTAATTGTTCTAGCTAGGCTTTCCAGTACTACGTTGAATAGAAGTGGTGAGAAGTTATCCTAGCTTGTTCCTGATGTTAGAAGAAAACCTTTTAGTTCTTTTTTTTTTTTTTTTTTTTTTTTTTTTTTTTTTTTTTTTTGGAGACGGAGTCTTGCTCTGTCGCTGGGGCTGGAGTGCAGTGGCCAGATCTCAGCTCACTGCAAGCTCCGCCTCCCGGGTTCACGCCATTCTCCTGCCTCAGCCTCCCGTGTAGCTGGGACTACAGGTGCCCGCCACCTCGCCCAGCTAGTTTTTTGTATTTTTTTAATAGAGACGGGGTTTCACCGTGTTAGCCAGGATGGTCTCAATCTCCTGACCTCGTGATCCGCCCATCTCGGCCTCCCAAAGTGCTGGGATTACAGGCTTTAGCCACTGCACCCGGCCTGAAAACCTTTTAGTTCTTAACCCTTGAATATGATGTTAGCTGTGGGACTTTCATATATGGCTTTTATTATGTAGAAGTTATTTCCTTTTATTTCTAGTTTGTTCAGTATTATGAAAATATGTTGAATTTTGTCAAAAGCTTTTTGTTTATTGAGATGATTGTTTGACATTTATCCTTCTTGCTTTTAATGTGGTGTATCACATTGATTGATTTTCATTGGTGGTGGTTGTTGTCGTTGTTGTTTGTAAGATGGAGTCTCGCTCTGTCATCCAGGCTAGAGTGCGATGGTGTGATCTTGGCTCACTGCAACCTCCGCCTCCTGGGTTCAAGTGATTCTCATGCCTCAGCCTCCTCAGTAGCTGTGATTACAGGCCCGCAGCTGCCACGCCTGGCTAATTTTTGTATTTTTAGTAGAGACGGGATTTCGTCATGTTGGTCAGGCTGTTCTCAAACTCCTGATTTCAAGTGATCCACCCACCTC
Source organism: Macaca mulatta (assembly GCF_049350105.2). Classification (NCBI taxonomy): domain Eukaryota; kingdom Metazoa; phylum Chordata; class Mammalia; order Primates; family Cercopithecidae; genus Macaca; species Macaca mulatta. The sequence continues at coordinate 189,888,833 of NC_133406.1, forward strand.
AGCCTCCCAGAGTGCTGGGATTACAGGTGTGAACCACCGCGCCTGGCCGATTTTTATATGTTGAATAATCCTTTCATCCTAGGGATAAATCTCACTTTGCCCTGGTGTGTGATCCTTTTAATGTGCTGTTGAATTTAATTTCTCTAATAGTTTGTTGAGGATCTTTGCATCTGTATTTATCAGGGATATTGGACTATAGTTTTGTTTTCGTCTGATAGCTTCTTTGGCTTTGGTATTGATGTAATGCTGGCCTCATAAAAGAAATTAGGAAGTATAGCCTCCTTTGGCTTTTTGGAAGAGTGTGAGAAGGGTTGGCAGTAATTGTTTAAATGTTAGGTAACATACCCTAATGTTACCATGTGGTCCTGCATGTTTCTTTGTTGGGAGGTTTTTGATTGCTGATTCACTCTCAGTAACAGACTAGTTATATGTCTATTCAGATTTTGTGTTTCTTCACGATTCAGTCTTGATAGGTTGTATGTTTCTAGGAATGTATCAGTTTCTTTTATGTTATCTAATTTGTTGGCATAAGATTTTTAATAGTAGTCTCATAATTTTTTATTTAATTTTTCTTTTTTTTCTTACTCTAGATAAAGGTTGATGAATTTGGTTGATCTTTTAAAAAAAAAAACCTCTTAGTATTGTTGACTTTTTTCCTGTTATTTCTGTATATTAAAATATGGTATAAAAAACCATCTGGAAAGGACTCACCATTCTAAGATGCCACGAAGAACACTCATGATTCATGGGAGGAGGTCAAGATATCAACATTAATAGGAGTTTGGAAGAAGCTGATTGCACCCTTCATGGATGACTTTGAGGGGTTCAAGACTTTAGTGGAGGAAGTAACTGCAGATGTGGTAGAAATAGCAAAAGAATTAGAGGAGGAGCCTGAAGGCGTGACTGAATTGCTGCAATCTCATAAAACTTGGATGGAAGAGCAAACAAAGTGGTTTCTTGAGATGTAATCTATTGCCGATGAAGATGCTATGCATAAACATGGTTGAAATGACAAAAAAGGATTTAGAATGTGACATAGACTTAATTGATAAAACAGTGGCAGGGTTTGAGAGAATTTACTCCAACTGTAAAAGAAGTTCTAGTGTGGGTAAAATACTATCAAACAGCATCACATGTTACAGCAAAACTTTTCATGAAAGGAAGTTAATCAATGCAGCAAGCTGTAGTGTGTGTGTGTGTGTGCGTGTGTGTGTGTGTGTGTGTGTGTGTGGTTTTGTTTTGTTTTTTTAAGGGATGGTCTTACTCTGTCACTCAGGCTGAAGTGCAGTGGCACACTCTTACTGCGGCCTTGAACTCCTGGGCACAAGCAAATTTTCTACTGTCTTTGCCAGCCCTGAGATAGCAAGACCAACCCCTCCCCTTCCTCCTTCTCTTCAGTCTGTTGAACACAAAGACAGTGAGGAAGATAATATTTTGGATTTCTTAATAACATTTTCTTTTCTCTAGTTTATTGTGGGAAATGTATATATAATGCACATAATGTACAAAATATTTGTTAATCAATAGTTTATATTATCAGTAAGGTTTCTGGTCAACAGTAGGCTATTAGTAAGTTTTTGGAGAGTCAAAAGCTATACCTAGATTTTTGACTGTGTGGAAGGGTTGGTACCCTAACCTCCCCACCCCCATTATTCAAGAGGCAATTATATGTAAAAATTAAGTTTATACCCTTGGAACCACCACCACCCTGATCCAGATAGAGAATATTTCTTGCGCCTCAGAAGCCTCTCTCATTCCCCCTGCTAGCTATTTAATCTCCCCTCTGAAACCACTATTTTGACCTTTGTCACCTTGGACTGCATTTGTGTATTTTGACCTTCGTATAATTGAAATCATACATTGTATACTGTGTTTAACTTCTTTCACTCAATATTATGTCTTTGTGATTCAGTAATTCATTCATTCTAATTGCTGTGTAGAATTCTATTATACCATAAATTACCCATTCTACTGATATTTGGGTTCTTTCTAGTGTTATCAAGCTGCTATGAACATTCTTGTGCGTATTTTTGGCGTAGATAAACATTCTTCTTTTGAGCTTCAAGTGGAGCTGCTGAATCATAGCATAAAGGTATATGTTTGTTTAGAGTTAGCAGGTGTAGCAAAACATTTTTATAAAATTGTTGAACCAATTCACTTCACCAGTAGAACAGGGTTCCAGTTGCTCCCCATCCTTGCCATCACTTAATCTGGTTAATCTTTTCAATTTTAGCCATATTCCTGATCCTTTCTGAATTTCTTTTTTTTTTCTTAAAATGAATTCAGGTTCTAAAGTTCATTTTGAATTTAGACTTCAAACAGGCTGGAAATCTTTTTTCTAACTTGGTAGCCATCTGCATTCTTATTTCAGATTCATTGTCCAAACTCATCAGATTTTCTTAGCTGCATTGAGGATACCTCTGGTATAGTTTACTGTATCTGTGTTTTTCATTTTTGTCCAGTTTAAAGTCCCTTTGAAAAAATATTTTTATAGTGTTGACTTAGGAAATATATAATAATAAAATGCAGTTACAAATTCACTATGGCATTTTTGAATTCATATGACTTAAAGTGATTTTTTTTTTCTCTTAAGTGACAGAATCTTGCTTAAGTCCCAGGTTGGAATGCAGTGATATGACCACAGCTCACTGTTAAGCTTGAACTCCTAGGCTCAAGTGATCCTCCCACCCACCTCAGCTTCCTGAGTGCTGGGACTACAGGTGCACGCCATCATGTTCAGCTAATTTTTTTTCACTTTTTCAAGAATTTTTTTCTGACTTCACTGCATTTAGTCAATAAAGTTTTATGAATTCTATCATATTATCACTGAATCTCTCCTTTATTTTTCATCCCACTTTGTTACAGTTCAAGAATTTCTTTCATGAATTAAAATAATTCCCGATTTCCATACGTTCATTTCTTTCTTCCTTTAGTCCATCTTTTCTATATAGTTGCCCTGCAGTGATTTTTCTAAAACACACATCTCTTCATGTGCCTTTCAGTGGCTCTGTATTTCCTGTATTCTGTTTGATAGACCTTTTCTTGCTTTAGCTTTCTAGAAAACTCCTACACAGCTTCCAAGATCCCATGTAAATATTTCCTCTTCTGTGAAGCCTTTCCTAACCTTTCTGGACATATAGTTAAGTTGAATCATCCCCTATGATCCCATAAAATTTTGTGTGTGCTTTAAACATGGATTTTAACACATCTTACCATTTCTTTGTGTTTCCGATTTTCCTTGTGAATGTTAACTTCTCATGCTTAGAGACCAGGTCTTATTCCTCTCTAAATTCTTTATTCTAGCACAGTGTTTGGCACAGAGTAGTGCTTGTTGAGGAAACAAATGGCTCAATAAATGAATATATGAATATATGTATATATATTAATTCATCCATCATAGGAAATTTTAAAAATGTGCACTCATTAAATATTATGTGACCAGCAATAGAATTGTTATAAATCATTTCAGTGTTACCAGAATTATATAAATAATATTTTTTCTGTAGCTGTATACATATAAATAATACAATGCAAAGAGATACCCAATCAGGTAATGCACTTTTTCCACATTATTACCAGGAAGATGCAACAAGGTTTGAAAGCGAGCCCAAAGGCAGCTAAGAACTTTGTATCACAGTGACACCTAGTGGTATGTTCACTGGGTTGTTAATGTTTTTAGGGTCCTTAATGCAGTTTTGTTTCAATATCCAAAACCTTCTGAATTCTGTTTTCTTATCTTAAATAAATTTAAGGAATTATTTTAAAGCATTTGTCCTCCTATAAAATGCTGTCTGATGTGAAGTATTGTGATCTCTTTGAGGGTAGGGATTATTGTATATTGTTAGGTCTCTAAGATCTAGCAGTGGATTTAACCTAACATGCAGGTATTTGTTTAATAAAGTTTGTTAAATCAGTACTGTTAACAAACCTAATTTACTGGAGCCTACTAGTCATAGCTTTAATTCCGTTTCTGAGATATAGCAGAAAAATAGATCTGTTATTATTTGAATCATTTATCTTATTTTTTCTCTTTTTGATCTTCTTAAAGCTACTTTTATTATATTGGATACTATTTTAGTTTTTAAGAAATCAGGTTGAATATGGAAAGATTTAAAATATTTAGCAAGTGTATTTTCAGTCTGAAAAAGTAGTTCAGGTTATTTCAAACCAGTTTTTGTCCTGAATCTATAAATTTAGATTCTAATCTTGACTCTGTGACTCTTATTAGCTGTATAGTCTTTGGCAAATGCCTTAATCCCTCCCCCACATGCCTCAGCCATGCTTTATGAATACTAGTTAAATGTTCTTCTGTTATTAGTACATGTGAAAAGAAGGAAAGAGTGACAATTTTGTGTGTCTTGAAAGATGCTATGAACATGAAATGACAATGCAATTGATTATAGTTTGTACTTTTGTGGAAGAAAGACAGCAAATGTTGTGTGTTAGTAGTAGTGTTTAGTCCACCTGCAAACTGATGTCTCTTGCCTCTGTGCCATCAATTGTGTACTCCCCAAATAATTTATTATTGGGTCATTTTGAAACCTGAATAAAGTAGCATCTCAAACTGTGGTCTCAATGTGCATAGTTTATTTTTATGCATTAGAAATATTCTTTAATTCAGCTTCAGATTTTTAAATTGATGTTTAATAAGTGTATATGTTTATGAGGTACAATATGATGTTTCAATACATATGTATGTTGTAGAATGTGCAAATACATACCAATCATCTCATATACTTACGATTTCTTTGTGGTGAGAACACTTAACATCCACCCTTTTAGCAATTTTGAGTGATACATTATTTCTTAACTGTATTCACCTTACTGTGCATTAGATCACCAGAATATTTTCCTCCTGTCTAGCTGATCAAAGAGATCCTCTGATTGATATTATCCACGGAGCTCACTGTATGCCCTTGCCTCTGGTAACTACCATTCTACCCTCTACTTCGTATGTGGATTCAGATATTTAGATTCCATATGTAAGTGAGAGCATGTGATATTTGTCTTTCTGTGCCTGGCTTATTTCACTTAGCAGAATGTTCTCTAGACTCATCCATGTTGTTGCAAATGACAGAATTTTTTTTTTAAAGGCTGAATAGTATTCCATTGTGTATGTGCCACATTTTTGGATCCATTCATCTGTTGACGGGCACATAGATTGTTCTGATCTCTTGGCTGTTGTGAATAATCCTGCAACGAACATGGAAATGCAGACATCTCTTCAACACATTTTAATTACTTTGGCTATAAACTCAGAAGTGGGATTGCTGGATCTAATGTCACATTTTTAAACGTTGTACTTAAAGTAAAAACAGAGTCTCACTCTGTCGCCTAAGCTAGAATGCAGTGATGCGGTCATGTCCCACTGAAGCCTCAAGCTCCTAGACTCAAACAATTCTCCCCAGCTGAGCTTCCTGGAATCCTTTGTCCAGAACCTCAAAATACTTACATATTTATAATTTTTTTGGTAATTGTAGGTGTTATGTTAAAGCATTTTAAATGTAAACTTATGTCTATAAGTAGCAAGATATACAGGAGTTAGCATCTTTCAATTAGTGATACCAGAATAGTACATAGGGAAAACCAATGGGCATTGTCTTGTAGTCTTTGCCATTAAATCATTTCTTGTTCTTGAGTAGCCTTATCCCAAAGTGCTTTTGTTTTTTATTTTCAACATTTTGAGTGTTTGCCCTAATGAGATTTATTTATTTTAATGTTTATTTTAGGTTCAGGGGTACATGAGCAGGTTTGTTACATAGGTAAATTGTGTGTCACTGGGGTATGGTGTGCAGATTATTTCATCACCCAGGTAATAATCATTGTACCTGACAGGTAGTTTTTTTGATCTTCATCCTCCTTCCACTCTCCACTCTCGAGTAGTCCCCAGTGTCTGTTGTTGTTTTCTTTGTGTCCCTGTGTACTCAGTGTTTAGCTCCCACTTGTAAGTGAAAACATGCAATATTTGGTTTTCTGTTCCTCTGTTAGTTCATTTAGGATAATGCCCTCCAACTCCATCCATCTTGTGGCAGAGGACATGATCTCATTCTTTTTTTATGGCTGTGGTGTATTCCATGGTGTAAATGTACAACGTTTTCTTCATCCAGTCTACCATTGATGAGTATTTAGGTTAATTCCATGTCTTAGCTATTGTGAATAGTGTTGCAATGATCATATAAGTACATGCGTCTTTTATGGTGTGATGAATAATATTCTTTTGTGTATATACCCAGTAATGGGATTGTGGGGTAAAATGGTAATTCATTCTTAAGTTATTTGAGAGATTGCCAAACTGCTTTCCACAAAGGCTGAACTAATTTACATTCCCACCAACAATGTATAAGCATTCCCTTTTCTTAGCAACCTTGCCAGCATCTATTATTTATTTATATATTTATTTTTCAGAATATTGCTTTTACTAAGGACCTTCATGGTATTATACGTTAAAAGACACTGATTAACTTGAGAAAAAAATGTTTCTTGCAGTTGAGCAACATCCACATTTTTACTATTATACTTTTGCTATTATACTACATATATGAAAAGATAACCTACACGTAATCTTTTCCTGTATTTCCCTACAACTTGTTCATAATCTCTGCTGTTTCCCAAGGGCTCTACTTCTGTCAATTTTTTTTCATTTAGAAGAGAAATTTCAAAATTACACACAGTTGGCATTTTGTTTGTTTTTTGGAGACGGAGTTTCACTCTTATCACCCAGGCTAGAGTGCAATGGCATGATCTTGGCTCACTGCAACCTCTGCCTCCCAGGTTCAAGCGATTCCCCTGCCTCAGCCTCTTGAGTAGCTGGGATTACAGGCGCCCACCACCACACCCAGCTAATTTTTGTATTTTTAGTAGAGATGTGGTTTCGCCATGTTGGGCAGGCTGGTTGTGAACTCCTGACCTCAGGTGATTCGCCCACCTTGGCCTCCCAAAGTGCTGGGATTACAGGCATGAGCCACTGTGCCGGGCCCATTATTTTTTTTTAATAGCCATTCTGACTGGTATAATATGGTATCTCATTGCGGTTTTGACTTGCATTTCTCTGATAATTAGTGATACTGAGCATTTTTTGTATGCATTTTTGGCCATATATTTGGCTTCTTTCAAAAAGTATCTGATTGTGTCCTTTGCCCACTTTTTAATGGGGTTGTTTTTTGCTCATTAATTTAAGTTTCCTATCGATTCTGGATATTGGACCTTTGTTGGATGCAAATATCTCCTCCCATTCTGTAGGTTGCAAATATTTTCTCCCATTCTGTAGGTTGTGTTATTACTCTGTTGATAGCTTCTTTTGCTGTGCAGAAGCTCTTTGGTTTGATTAGGTCTCATTTGTCAATTTTTGTTTTTGTTGCAATTGCTTTTGGCGTCTTTGTTATGAAATTTTTGCCAGGGCCTGTGTCCAGAATGGTATCTTCTAGGTTGTCTTCTAGAGTTTTTATAGTTTTAGGTTTTGAGTGTTTAATCCATCTTAAGTTGATTTTTGTATATGCCGTAAGGAAGGGGTCCAGTTTCAGTCTTCTGCATATGACTAACCAGCTACCCCAACACCATTTATTGAATAGGGAGCCTTTCCCCATTTGTTTGTTTTTGTCAACTTTGTCGAAGATCAGATGGTTGTAGATATGTGGCATTATTTCTGGGCTCTCCATTCCATGAGTCTGTGTGTTTGTTTTTATACCAGTAACGTGCTGTTATGGTTACTGCAGCCTTGTAGTATTGTTATGAAGTTGGGTAATGTGATGCCTCCAGCTTTCTGCTTAGGTTCTTTTTGCTTAGAATTATCTTGGCTATTCAGGCTCCTTTTTGGTTCCATATACATTTGAAAATAGTCTTTTCTAATTGTGTGAAGAATGTCCTTGGTAGAAATAGCATTGAATCTATAAATTGCCTTTGGCAGTATGGCCATTTTCACAATATTCATGCTTCCTATTGATGTGCATGAAATGTTTTTTCATTTCTTTGGATCATATCTGATATCTTCGTTCAGTCTTTTGTAATTCTCATTGTAGAGATCTTTCACCTCCCTAGTTAACTGTGTTCCTAAGTATTGCATTTCCTTGTGGCTACTGTAAGTGAGATTGTGTTCTTGAATTGACTCTCAGCTTGGACATTGTAGGTATATAGAAATGGTACTGATTTTTGTACATTGATTTTGTATCCTGAAATATTGCTGGAGTTGTTTATCAGAGCTAGTAGCTTTTGGACAGATACTGTGGGGTTTCCTAGGTATACTATCATATCATCTGTAAACAGAGATAGTTTGACTTCCTCTCTTCCTATTTGGATGCCTTTTTTTCTTTCTCTTGCCTGATTGCCCTGGCTAGGACTTCCAGTGCTATGTATTTTGAATAGAGTGGTAAGAGAGGGCATCCTTTTCTTGTTCTGGTTTCAAGGGGAATGCTTCTAACTTTTGCTCATTCAGTATGATGTTGGCTGTGGGTTGTTCATAGATGGCTCTTAATATTTTGAAGTATGTTTCTTCAATGCCTAGTTTGTTGAAGGTTTTTTGTTTGTTTGTTTTTGTTTTAATACAGAGTCTCACTTTGTTGCTCAGGCTGGAGTGCAGTGGAGTGATCTCGGCTTACTGCAGCCTCTGCCTCCTGGGTTCAAATGATTCCCTTGCCTTAGCCTCCCAAGTAGCTGGGACTACAGGCATGGGCCCACCATGTCCAGCTAATTTTTGTATTTTTCATAGAGATGGGGTTTCACCATATTGGCCAGGCTGGTCTCAAACTCCTGACCCCAAGTGATCTGCCCACCTCGGCTTCCCCAAGTGCTGGGATTATAGGTGTGAGCCACCACACCTGGTCTGTTGAGGGTTTTTAACATGAAGGATATTGAATTTTATTGAAAGCCTTTTCTGTATCTGTTGAGATGATCATTTGGTTTTTGCTTATAGTTCTGTTTATGTGGTAAGTCACATTAATGACTTGTATATATTAAACCAACCTTGCATCCCAGGGATAAAGCCCACTTGATCATGAAGGATTAGCTTTTGGATGTGTGGCTGGATTTGGTTTGCTAGTATTTTGTTAAGGATTTTTGCATCCATGTTCATCAGTGATACTGGCCTGATGCTTTCATTTTTTGTTGTGTCTCTGCCAGGTTTTGGTGTCAGGATGATGCTGGCCTCATAAAGTGAGTTAAGGAAGAGTCTCTCTTCCTCAAGTATTTGGAATAGTTTTAGTAGGAATGATACCAGTTCCTCTCTATGCTCTGGTAGAATTCAGCTGTGAGCTTATCTGGTCCTGGGCATCATCTGGTAGGCTTTTTATTATTCATTCAGTTTCACTTTACTGTTGATCTGTTCAGGGATTAAATTTCTTCCTGGTCCAATCTTGGGAGGTTGTATGTTTCCAGGAATTTATTCATTTCTTCTGTGTTTTCTAGTTTGTGCATAGAGGTGTTCATAGTAGTCTCTGATAGTCTCTGAGAGTTTTTGTATTTCTGTGGGTTTGATAGTAATGTCCCATTTGTCAATTTTGACGGTGTTTATTTGGAGCTCTCTGTCTTTCTCTCTCTCCTGTTTTTTTTTAAGTCTGCTCAGTAGTCTATCAGTCATATTCTTTCAAGGAACTAATTCCTGGACTCAGTCTTTTGTATTTTTTTTTATGTCTCAGTTTCCTTCAGTTCAGCTTTGATTTTAGTTATTTCTTGTCTTCTAGCTTTGTAATTGGTTTCGTCTTGTTTCTCTTGTTCCTGTAGGTGTGATATGTGATGTTAGATTGTTAGTTTGAGGTCTTTCTAACTTTTTGCTGTGGACATTTAATGCTGTAAACTTTTCTCTTAACACTGCAAACTTTTCTGTTAACACTGCTTAAGCCGTGTCCCAGAGTTTCTGTTACATTGCGTCTTTGATCTCATTAGTTTGGAAGAATTGCTTTAATTCTGCCTTTATTTTATTATTTACCCCATAGTCATTCAGGATAGGTTGTTTAATTTCCATTAAATTATATGCTTTTGAGTGATTTTCTTACTATCAATTTCTATTTTTATTACACTGTGATTCAGTAGTGTGATTGCTATTGTTTTGATTTTTTTTTTAATTTGCTAAGGATTGTTTTATGGCCAGTTATGTGATGGAATTTAGAGTATGTGCCATGTACAGATGAGAAGAATATATAGTTTGTTGTTTTTGGGTGTAGAGTTCTGTAGATGTCTATCAGGTTCATTTGGTCTAATGTCAAGTTCAGATCTTGACTATCTTTGTTAGTGATCTAATTCTATCAGTGGGGTGTTGAAGTCTTCTACTATTATTGTGTGGTTATCTTAAGTCTCTTTGTAGATCTCTAAGAACTTGCTATATGAATCTGGGTGCTTTTATGTTTGGTGAATATATATTTAAGATAGTTAGGTCTTCTTGTTGAATCAAACCCTTTAGCATTATATAATGCCTTTCTTTACCTTTTAAAAATCTTTTTGGTTTAAAGTGTGTTTTGTCTGAAGTTAGAATAGCAACCCCTGCTTTGTTCTGTTTTCTGTTGACTTGGTAGATTTTTCTCTGTCCCTTTACTTTTAGCCTATGGGTGTCATTGCACATGTGATGGTTCTCTTTTTGGCAGCATACAGTTGGGTCTTGCTTCTGTATCCAACTTGCCACTCTGTGCCTTTTAATTGGGGCTTTTAGCCCATTTACATTCAAAGTTTATATTGATAGGTGTGTCATCGGGTTGTTACCTGGTTATTATGCAGACTTGATTGTGCAATTGTTTTGTAGTGCTAATGGTCTATGTATTTAAGTGAGTTTTTGTGGTGTCTAGTAATGGTCTTTCCTTTCCATATTTAGCACACCCTTAAGGAGTGTCTATAAGGCAGGCGTCGTGGTGACAAATTCCTAGCATTTGCTCATCTGAAAAGGATCTTATGTCTCCTTCATTTATGAAGCTTAATCTCGCAGGATATGAAGCTCTTGATTGGAATTTCTTTTCCTTGAGAATGCTGAATATAAACCCCCAATCTCTTCTGGCTTGTAGGTTGTCTGCCAAAAGGTACACTGTTAGTTTGATGGGGTTCCCTTTGTACGTTACCTGTCCCTTTTCTCCAACTGTCTTTAACATTTTGTCTTTTATATTGACCTTTAAGAATCTGATTACTATGTGTCTTGGGCATAGTTGTCTTATATAGTATCTCAAAGGCATTCTCTGCATTTCTTAAATTTGAATGTTGGCATGTCTAGTGAGGTTGGGGAAATTTTCACGAATGATATCCTAAAATATGTTTTCTACATTGCTTGCTTTCTCACCCTCTTTTTCAGGGACACCAACGAGATGTAGATGTGGTCTCTTAATGTAATGCCAAATTTTTTAGAGTTTTTTTTGTTCTTTTTTGAGTCTTTTTAATTTTAGTCTGAGTTGTTTTGGGGAACCAGTGTTTGAGCTTTGGATTTCTTTTCTCCAGTTGGCTAATTCTGATGTTAATACTTGGATTGTGTTCTGAAATTCTTCAAGTGAGTTTCTCAGCTCTATCAAATCACTTTGGTTCTTTCTTACAATGGCCATTTCATTTTTTATCTCCCAAATCATTTTATTATGTTCCTTAGAATCTTTTATTGGCTTTCAACTTTCTCCTGAATCTTGATGGTCTTCATTCTTATCCATATTCTGAATTCTGTTTCTGTCATTTTAGTCATTTCAGCCTGGTTAAGACCTATTGCTGGGGAACTAGTGTGGTTGGTTGGAGGTGAGAAGACACTGTGGCTTTTTTAATTGGCAGAGTTCTTACACTGGTTCTTTCTCATCTGTATGAGCTGAGCATTCAGTCTTTGAAGTTGCTGTCTGTTGGATGTGTGGGTTTTTTTTTTTTTTTGCTTGCTTGTTTGTTTTTATCTTCTTTGATGCCCTTGAGGGTTTGATTGTGGTATAAGGTGAGTTTAGTCAACTGACTTTGTTTCCCTTCCTTTGGAGTTGTTGGGGGCCAAGCATGAATCCCTGTGCACGATAGCCCTGTGCAGGATCCCCGGCTTCCTACCCCTTTGGTTCAGCATCTGTGTCCTTCCTTCATCCACTCTGAATGCCTTACCTCCTAAGATCTGCTTAGAATGCCCCAGTCTTCCTGATGTCCCAGTCTCTTGGTGGCAGCAGATGTTTGTCCTGGCTGCAGCTAGTTGGCCATCTTCAGCACTTCCCCAGAGTAGGTTTAAACGTCTTCTTGGATGAGTCCTTTCCAGCTGTAAAAGTCTGAATTGCCTCTTCCAGTACAGAATCTTAATTTGACTTTGCTCAAAGCAGTAACTTTCATAGTTATAACAATAAGTATTCTAGCGGGTAATGGCTTATAATGTTTAAAAGAAAAAAATGAATGGAGGCAGTAAATGATTTCTAACATTATAAAACATGATAATAGAACAAAGAGAGAAGAAATTCGCTTTTGATAATTGTGCTTGAGAAAAATTCAAATGATGTAATATTATTGCACGTTTTGTTGCTTCCGGCTAACAGGTCAGGGTTTTTTTTGTATCTACTCTGAGATGGGCTAGGTCTCATTTTACTTTTTTTTTTTGAGACAGAGTTTTGTTCTTGTTGCCCAGGCTGGAGTACAATGGCGCGATCTCAGCTCACTGCACCCTGTGCCTCCTGGGTTCAAGTGATTCTCCTGTCTCAGCCTCTCGAGTAGCTGGTATTACAGGTACCCACCACCACGCCCAGCTAATTTTTTGTATTTTTAGTAGAGACAAGGTTTCACCATGTTGGCCAGACTGGTCTCGAACTCCTGACCTCAGATTATCCACCCTCCTCAGCCTTCCAAAGTGCTGGGATTACAGGTGTGAGCCACTGTGCCTGGCCCTGTTTTTTTAATGCTGATATTTTAAATTTTACAAAGTGGTAACAGGCAAATTCCACATTATTTAAAAAAGAAAAAACTACTAAATAGTAAATAGTACTAAATAGTAAATAGAAAAAACTACTAAATAGTAAAAACTACTAAATAGTAAATAGAAAAAACTACTAAATAGTAAATAGTAAAAAAGAAAAAACTACTAAATAGTACTACTAAAAACTACTAAAAAAACTACTAAATAGTAGTTTTTTCTTTTTTAAATAATGTGGAATTTGAGATCCAGAGGTCCATAGAGGGCCTGTAATTTGGCTCAGTAATAGTCATTTAGTCATATAATCGGGATTATGCTTTTCATCTTAGTGATTGTAAGATTGCAATAATGTGCTACATTCTGATTGGAAATAGTTAGTAGAGCTACAGTATCCACCTTTCACTACATTTTTTTTTTTTTTTGAGACGGAGTCTCGCTCTGTCACCCAGACTGGAGTGCAGTGGCTGGATCTCGGCTCACTGCAAGCTCCGCCTCCCGGGTTCACGCCATTCTCCTGCCTCAGCCTCCCGAGTAGCTGGGACTACAGGCGCCTGCCACCTTGCCCGGCTAGTTTTTTGTAATTTTTAGTAGAGACGGGGTTTCACGGTGTTAGCCAGGATGGTCTCGATCTCCCGACCTCATGATCCGCCCGCCTCGGCCTCCCAAAGTGCTGGGATTACAGGCTTGAGCCACCGCGCCTGGCCCACTACATTTTTTTCTCTGAATGGAAATAATTTGACTGTATTAATAGCCACTTGTTTATAGGAGCAGAGTCCCATATCCCCCATGTTTTGTTGCCATCTAGAAATTATGAAGGTTTAATACAATAAATTTATGTAATAAATTCCTTCCAAATGACTTTGAAAAAAGGTAGTAAATTCTGTAGATAACGTATTTGTTAAAATTTGAGACTCTGAAGAAAAATAAAAACAACTATTCCAAATGATCTATTTTTCAGGCATTTAAATGGCAGATAGAGTGCGTGTGAAGTGTTTTCAGTTTATTGAAGTGAGCCAACTAAACTGAATGACCTTTTGCTAATTATTTCTCTCCTGGGAAGGCAAATATCCACTTAGAATTATTGCTTACTTAGGTTTGAGGTAGACCTTTTTCTTTTTGTAGCCTTCTTGTCACTGTGCACTGGAAAATTCTAGAGAAAGGTTGCTGTTAAAAACATAAAGCAGAGAATTGTACTCAGCAACATTTGCAATATCCATATTAATCTATAAGATAAATTGTTAGATGAAATGATTTATGGTAATAACTTGGTTTGTGTTAACATAGAGCCACATGAATGTGAACCACCCTAGTTTCCAGTGTAAAGATAGACATTTTCATGTAAAATTGAATTAATGTGCCCAAAATATGGGGGAATAAGCTCTTGTAAATTACATCTCTGACAGGTTAGTTTATCTGAAACTCTTTAAATCTGAGAAAACATTGAAATTTTTCTTGGCAGTAATTAACCGTAGAAAATTAACAGAATTTCTACTTTTGCCCTTGAAGGAATAACTGATATAGTACCTCTCTTCCTGCTGTACGCACCTGGAAGACTGGACAAAATATGTCAAACAACTGCTTGTAGGCATTGGGCATTAGGCAGCATAGGCCTATGATTCATGAGAAATGGGAAACAAGCAAGGTGAAAATTTCTGTACAACAGTTCATGAAAAAGGGAATGTAAGCAGAGCCCAACAGTCTTGCAGAGTTAAAGAGCTAGGAGATCCCCTGAGACTGAGATTGGAACGTAGAGGGCTCAGTACTAGGAGAAAGATTGCTACGTAGAGAAACATGCAGGTATCTGAATGATGCTTTCTGCAAATCTTTGGCTGAATAGTAATCTGTACACTATTGAGTATGCTGAACAATTCCTCAACCTTATAGATAGGACTGGAATACTATTGAATTCCTTCCCACCAGAGAAAAAAGACTTCGTTGCACACATGGTACAGTTAGTTCTTAGACCCCAGAATAAATATTTTCCATATTAGTAATTAAAACTGAGTACCTTAAAAATATTTCTTAATTAATAACAGTAATGAACTCATTGCATATTAACATAAATAATGCTCTTAATGAAAAATAATTTTTCAAAACAAAAAAAGTAATGAGAAAGTGGTATTGTCTTAGGTACATTGCAAACTCTTCAACATCTGTCCATATAAAAACTGGGTTCTTATATCTCCTTCTCCATTTATTCTGTTGCAGTATGTTACTTCTGTTGAAGTATATAAAGAAAATGCCACCAAACAGCTATATAGTAAGGGAGGGATATTTTACTAGCCGGATAATTATGGACATTCTTAATTGATAGTACACTGAAACTTAGCAAATGGTGGTTTCTTAAAGGTTTATTGCAATGTAAAACCAGAAACCACTTCAATGAAATTTTAATATTCTGTTATATTAAAATCCATTGGTCATTTGGGAAATATTGGTTCACTTTGCTATGATATTAACAAAATGTTGATACATTGCATTATGTAATATCAATAATTTACTCTGATGGATTTAACAGTTTAACTGTTGAAAAGGTCAATGAATATGAAGACATAGCAATAAAAACAATGCAAACTGAAGCACACACAGCAAAAATACTGGGAGCTAGGGTCTGGAGAGGGAAGGATGTTGTCTGAACGACTTCTAGGCAAATATAAAATGGTTCAATGTATGTCTGATTAGAGCCCCAAAAATAGAGGAGAGAGTAGAAAGGGGGAAATTTTAATGAAAGAATAACCCAATGCTAGCCAAATTTGGTAAGAACTATAAACTCACAAATCTAAGAAGTTTCATAACAACAAGCAGGAGTAACTCAAAGGAAACAGCATCAAGGCACATCATAATCAAATTGTTAAAAATCAGTAGTAGAAAAGTCTTAAAAGCAGCCAGAGCCAGAGAAACAAAGATACATTTTATATTTTATTTTGTTTTATTTTATATTTTATTTATTTATTTTTTGAGACGGAGTCTCGCTCTGTCACCCAGTTTGGAGTGCAGTGGCGTGGTCTCGACTCACTGCAACCTCTACATCCTGAGTTCAAGCAATTCTCCTGCCTCAGCCACCTGAGTAGCTGGGACTACAGACGCATGCCACCATGCCCAGCTAATTTTTTCGTATTTTTAGTAGAGACAGGGTTTCAGTATGTTGGCTAGGCTGGTCTTGAATCAGGTGATCACCCGCCTCGGTCTCCCAAAGTGCTGGGATTACAGGTATGAGCCAACACGCTTGGCCTACATTCTATATTTTAAAAGAGAGATTTAAAAATAATAGGGGACCGGGCGCGGTGGCTCAAGCCTGTAATCCCAGCACTTTGGGAGGCCGAGACGGGTGGATCACGAGGTCAGGAGATCGAGACCATCCTGGCTAACACGGTGAAACCCCGTCTCTACTAAAAAATACAAAAAAAACTAGCCGGGCGAGGTGCTGGGCGCCTGTAGTCCCAGCTACTCCGGAGGCTGAGGCAGGAGAATGGCGTGGACCCGGGAGGCGGAGCTTGCAGTGAGCTGAGATCCGGCCACTGCACTCCAGCCTGGGCGACAGAGCAAGACTCCGTCTCAAAAAAAAAAAAAAAAAAAAAAAAATAATAATAATAAATACACAGCACTTTGGGAGGCCGAGGCGGGCGGATCGCAAGGTCAGGAGGTCGAGACCATCCTGGCTAACAGGGTGAAACCCCGTCTCTGCTGAAAATACAAAAAATTAGCCGGAAGTGGTGGCGGGCACATGTAGTCCCAGCTACCCGGGAGACTGAGGCAGGAGAATGGCGTGACCCCAGGAGGCGGAGCTTGCAGTGAGCTGATATTGCGCCACTGCATTCTAGCCTGAGCAACAGAACGAGACTCCGTCTCTAAAATAGTAATAATAATAATAATAATAATAATAATAATAAATACAGACTTCTTATCAGAAGCAATGCACACCAGGAGACAATGCAGTAATATTTTGTAAGTGTTGAAGAAATAAAATGTTCACCTAGAATGCTATATTGAACAGAATAATCTTTAAGAAATGAAGACTAAAGATATTTTTCAGATGAACAAAAGCTATAAGAGATGTTAAAGTAAGTACCCAGGCAGGCTGAAAGCAAACAATAACAGATGGAAGATTAGGTTAATACAGAGAAATGAAGAGCACTAGAAACTGTAAATACTTGGATACACTTTTTTTTTAAACCTTTTCTGTATTTTAAAATTTATTTAAATGAGAATTGACATTTAAAAGTAGAAATTATAGCAATGTATTATAGCATTTGTAAAATGTGTACAAGTACAGGTATGACAACAATAACATGAAGAATAGGAAAGGGGACTAGAAGTATACTGTCGTAAAACAGAGGCCTGTCTAATTTGAAGGTAGTCTTTGTTGAGTTAAAAATGTATGTTGTGCTGGACGTGGTGTCTTATGCCTTTAATCCCAGCATTTTGTGAGGCCAAGGCGGGTGGATCACTTGAGGTCAGGAGTTTGAGACCATCCTCGCCAACATGGTGAAACCCTGTCTCTACTAAAAATACAAAAATTAGGCCAGGTATGTTAGCTCACTCCTCTAATCCCAGCACTTTGGGAGGCCAAGGTGAGTAGATCACTTGAGGTCAGGAGTTTGAGACCAGCCTGGCCAACATAGCAAAACCCTGTCTCTACTAAAAATACAAAAATTAGCTGGTAGCATGTACTTATAATTTCAGCTACTCGGGAAGCTGAGGCACGAGAATCAGTTGAACGTCTGAGGCGGAGGTTGCAGTGAGCTGAGCTTATGCCACTGCACTCCAGCCTGGGCGACAGAGTGAGACTACATTTAAAAAAAAATATGTTGTAAACTTTAGACCAATCACCGAAACCGTGAATACAGATAATAGTCATTAAGCTTCGTGTTGAGATGAAATAGAGTACTTAAAAAATACTCAAAAATCCCAAATGAAGACAAGAAGATGATAAATGAAATAAACAGATAAGACCAATAGAAAAGAAAGATGATCACATAAATAATTATAATATATATAAATGATCTCATGTTCTAATTAAAAGGTAGAGAGTGTTACACTGAATAAAAAAGGGAAACCCATTTGTATGATATATACAGGAAACCTGCTTTATAAAGTATAGAAATTGAATAAAAACTAAAAATGAAAAGAACTGGAAAATATATATGAAATTTGTAATCATAACCTGAAGGATCTATGTTAATATGGAATGAGCTAGACTCTGGACAAAGAATATTATGAAGGACAAATGGGGACATTTCATAATGATGAAACTGTTGATTCATCAAGAAGACATAAATATCCTAACTGTGTACATATCTAATAACAGAGTTTGAAATATTTAAAAGCAAAAACTGGTAGTACTGAAGTAAGAAATGGACAAATCCAAACTGACAGAACTGAAGTAAGAAATGGACAAATTCACAATTGGAGATTATAACACTCCTGTCTCATAGTAATGTTCAGAACAACAGACAAAAAATCTGAACAGCATAGAAACCAATTTGACTTACTTAAAACATATATAATACTCCTCATTATAACAGCAAAAGACATATTCTTTTCTTGGGCAATTGATCATTCATTAAGGTAGAACATATGCTCAGTCACAAAACAAATTTAAAAATTTTTAAATTATATTGACGAGTGTTCTGACAACAATGGAATTAAGTTAGAATTCACAAGAATTTGGAATATTCCTATATATTTGGAAATTAAACAACATATTCCTAAATAAACCGTAAGTCAAAGAAGAAATCACAGGGGAAAGTAGAAAATATTTTGAACTGAATTGTGATGAAAACATGATGATATGGTTTGGCTGTGTCCACTCCCAAATCTCATCTTGAATTCCCACATGTTGTGGGAGGGACCTGGTAGGAGGTAATTGAGTTATGGGGGCAGATCTTTCCCATGCTGTTCTCGTGACAGTAAATAAGTCTCACGAGATTTGGTGGTTTTAGAAGGAGGAGTTTCCCAGCACAAGCTCTCTCTCTTTGCCTGCTGTCATCCATGTAAGATGTGACTTGCTCCACCTTGCGTTCCAGCATGATTGTGAGGCCTCCCCAACCATGTGGAACTATAACTCCATTAAACCCTTTTTTCTGTATAAAATACCCAGTCTCAGGTATGTCTTTATCAGCAGTGTGAAAATGGACTAATACAATAAATTGGTACCAAGAGTGGGGCACTGCTGAAAAGATACCTGGAAATATGGAAGCGACTTTGGAGCTGGGTAACAGGCAGAGGTTGGAACAGTTTGGAGGGCTCAGAAGAAGATAGAAAAATGTAGAAAAGTTTGGAACTTCCTGGAGACTTGTTGAATGGCTTTGCCCAAAATGCTGATAGCGATATGGACAATAAAGTTCAGGCTTAGATGGTCTTAGATGGAGATGAAGAACTTGTTGGGAACTGGAGCAGAGGTGACTCTTGTTATGTTTTTGCAAAACTTCTGGCAGCATTTTGCCTCAGCCCTAGAGATATGTAGAACTTTGAACTTGAGGAGATGATCTAGGGTATTTGGCAGAAGAAATTTCTAAGCAGCAGAACATTCAAGAGGTGACTTGGGTGCTGTTAAAGGCATTCAGTTTTATAAGGGAAGTAGAGCATAAAATTTCAGAAAATTTGCAGCCTGACCATGTGATAGAAAAGAAAATCCCATTTTGTGAGGAGAAATTTAAGCCAGCTGCAGAAATTTGCATAAGTAATGGGGAACCAAATGTTAATCCCCAGTACAATGGGGAAAATATCTCCAGGGCATGTCAAAGGTCTTCACAGCAGACCCTCCCGTCACATACACAGAGGCCTAGAAGGAAAAAGTGGTTTCATGGGCCGGAAGCAGGGTCCCTGTGCTGTGTGCAGCCTAGGGACTTTGGTGCCTTATATCCCAGCTGCTGCAGGTGTAGCTGAAAGGAGTCAATGTAGAACTTGAGCCGTGACTTCAGAGGGTACAAGCTCCAAGTCTTGGCAGCTTCCATGTGGTGTTGAGCCTGCAAGTGCATAGAAGTCAAGAATTGAGGTTTGGGAACCTCTGCCTATATTTCAGAAGATGTGTGGAAGTGCCTGGATGCCCAGGCAGAAGCTTGCTGTGGGGATGGGACGACACTCATGGATGACCTCTGCTAGGGCAGTGTGAAAGGGAAATGTGGGATTGGAGCCCCAACACAGAGTCCCTACTGGGCACCGCCTAGTGGAGATGTGAGAAGACAGCCACTGTCCTCCAGACCCCAGAATGGTGGATCCACGGACAGCTTGCCCTGTGAGCCTGGAAAAGCCACAGACACTCAGTGCCAGCCCTTGAAAGCAGCCAGGAGGTAGGCTATACCCTGCAAAGCCACAGGGACGGAGCTGCCCAAGGCCATGGAAGGCCACGTCTTACATCAGTGTGACGTAGATGTGAGATACGGAGTTAAAGGACATCATTGTGGAGCTTTAAGATTTGACTGCCCTGCTGGATTTTGGACTTTCATGGAGCCTTTAACCCTTCATTTTGGTCAGTTTCTAACATTTGGAATGGGTGTATTTATCCAATGCCTGTACCCCCATTTTATCTAGGAAGTAACTAACTTGCTTTTGATTTTACAGGCTCGTAGGTGGAAGGGACTTGCCTTGTCTCAGATGAAGCTTTGGACTGTGGACTTTTGAGTTAATGCTGAAATGAGTTAAGACTTTGGGGGACTGTTGGGAAGGCATGATTGGTTTGGAAATGTGAGGACATGAGATTTTGAGGGGGCCAGAGGCAGAATGATATGGTTTGGCTGTGTCCCCACCGAAATCTCATCTTGAATTCCCACGTGTTGTGGGAAGGACGTAGCAGGAGGTAATTGAGTCGTGGGGGTGGGTCTTTCCCGTGCTGTTCTCATGGTAGTGAGTAAGTCTTATGAGATCAGATGGTTTTGTAAGGAGGAGTTTCCCTACACAACCACTCTCTGCTTGCTGCCATTCATGTAAGATGGGACTTGCTCCTCCTTGCTTTCCACCATGATTATAGGGCCTCCCCAACCATTTGGAACTGTAAGTCCATTAAACCTCTTTCTTTTGTAAATTGTCCAATCTCAGATATATCTTTACCAGCAGCGTGAAAACAGACTAATACACATGGCATATCAGCATTTGTTTGATACTAAGAAATTGGAATTGAGAGGGAAACTTATGGTTCAAATGCTTAATTATAAATAAACAAAGTTGTAAAAGCAATGACTAAAGATTCCGTCTAAGAAGTAAGAAAAGTCCTCACTTTCATTTCCAGCCAGTATGGAGTAACAGGAATCAGATTTACTGTCATTCCCATTACAACTAAAAACCACCCAAAAGGCTTAGTGGGAACAAGATAGGGAATAGTGTCTGTTCCTACCAGCTAGATTGGAAAACCTCATAATTCATATGGCTTTGGTTATACTACTCAGAAGGGTCTTTCCTCAGTGGTGGAGAGTAGTACAAGATTACTGCTCGGGCGATGCTGACTAACAAATCTTAAAAGCAGAACACAGAAGGATTAAATTGTGTCTAACTAACGTAACTGCATCCCAAAATTAAGCTCAGTAATATTTATAGGAATATAAAAATATCCAGCGCTTAACAAGATAAAATTTACAATGTCAGGCATCCAATAAAAAATTACCAGGCATGCAAAGATGTAGGAAAACCTGGCCCATAATGAGGAGAGAAATTGGTCAATCATAACCAACCCAGATCTAACCTAGATGTTAGAATGAGCAGATAGGCTGGGCACGGTGGCTCACGTCTGTAATCCCAGCACTTTGGTAGGCTGAGGCAGGTGGAACACTTCTGGTCAGGAGTTCGAGACCAGCCTGGCCAACATGGTGAAACCCGTTCTTTACTGAAAAATACAAAAATTAGCCAGGTGTGGCAGTGTGCACCTGTAGTCCCAGCTACCCTGGAGACGGAGGCAGGAGAATCACTGGACCCCAGGAGGCAGAGGCTGCAGTGAGTTGGGATCACCCCACTGTACTCCAGCCTGGGTGACAAAATGAGACTATGTCTCAAAAAAACAAAACAAAACAAAAAAAATGAGCAAATCAAACCCAAAGTGAGTACAGAAGTATAATAATATGTATAAGAGCAGAAAACAGTAAGTGGAAGATAGGTATATAGTAGAGAAAATGAACAAAACCTAAAGCTGTGTTTTAAAAAGATTAATAAAACTGATAATTATTTTGCTAGTGTGTAAAACAAGAACAGAAGAGGAAACACAAGTTATTCATATTGGGAATGAAAGAAGTGCCTACATACATTACATGGACTGTAAGGTGATATTAAGAACAAACTTATGCTAGTAAATTTACATGAAACTCTAAAAGGTTAGAAAAATTCTTTTAAAGGTAAAAGTTACCACATTCACAGAAGTAAAAAATTTGAATAGCTGTACGTCAAATACATAAATTGAATTGGCAATCAAAACCTTCTCACAAAAAGGGCCTGGCATGGTGGCTCATGCCTGTAATCCTAGCACTTTGGGAGGCCAAAGTGAGCAGATCACCTGAGGTCAGTGTTTGAGACCAGCCTGGCCAACAGGATGAGACTGTATCTCTACTAAAAATACAAAAGTTAGCCGGGCGTGGTGGCACGCACCTGTAGTCCCAGCTACTCAGGAGGCTGAGGCAGGAGAATCGCTTGAACCTGGGAGGCAGAGTTTGCGGTGAGCCAAGGTTGTGCCACTGCACTCCAGCCAGAGCAACAGAGTGAGACTCTGTCTCAAAAAACAAAAACAAAGACAAAACCTTCCCACAAAGAAAATCTGAAACGCTAGATGGCTTTACTGGTGAATTCTATCTAATATTTAAGGAAGAACTATTACCTGTCCTTTGCAAAAAAGAGATGAAACCTTGCCTCATTTATTTTATGAGGCTAGCATTAGCCTAATACCAAAATCAGACAGAGATTTTTACAGGAAGATATTTCTTATAACTATGGAGGGAGAAATCCTTTACAAAATAGTTGCAAACTGAATTCAATAGAATATAATAAAATATATAAATATGTTTATAATATACATCATAGCCAAGTAGGCCATGTGGGCTTGTTTAACAGCTTATAATCCATCAGCGTACTTCCCCATATTAGTATAGTAAATGAGAAAAAGCATTTGGCAATATTCAACACCCATTTCTTGTTAAAAAAGAAAAAACTAAACTTGGAGCAAAGTAGAAATATAAGGGAACTTTGTAAACTTGATAGAGGACATTGCTGAAGAACCTACAATAGTTGATAATGAAATACTAAATACTAAGTATTTCCCTCCTACAATCAAGAGCAGTGCTAGGGCCACTCAACACTATTCAACATTTCCGTTTCTTTCTTTTCTTTTTTTTTTTTTGAGATGGAGTCTCACTCTGTGGCCCAGGCTGGAGTGCAGTGGCACGATCTTGGCTCACTGCCACCTCTGCCTCCCGGGTTCAAGCAATTCTCCCGCCTCAGCCTCCTATGTAGCTGGGACTACAGGTGCGTGCCACATGCCCAGCAAATTTTTGTAGTTTTAGTAAAAACAGTTTCACCACGTTGGCCAGGCTGGTCTTGAACTCTTGACCTCGTGATCCACCCACCTCGGCCTCCCAAAGTGCTGGAATTACAGACGTGAGCCACTGCGCCCAGCCCACTATTCAGCATTTCATAGAAGATATGCAAATAGTCAATAAGCACATGAAAAGATGCTCAATGACATTAGTTACTATTAATCATTAGGGAATTTAAATTGAAACCACAATGAGAAACCACTTTATATCTGTTAGAATGGCTGAAATTAAAAAGACTTAAAATTTCAGTTGTCATCAGTGATACACTGGAACATTGGTGGGACGCAAGTTGGAACAATCATCTTGGAAAACACTTTGGCAGTTTTTATAGTTATATACTTGAGAAATAAACATGTTCACAAAAAGTTCACACAATAAAGTTCATAGCAGCTTTATTTATAATAGGGAAAAACAGAAATATCCCGTGTGTTCATCAGCTGGTGAATGGATGAACAAAGTATGCTATATTCATATGTATTAGTTATTTGTTGCTGTGCAATAAATTGCCCAAAATTTAGTGTCTTAAAAAAACAACCGCCTGGCACGGTGGCTTACACCTGTAATCCCAACACTTTGGGAGGCTGCGGCAGGCGGATCATATGGCCAGGAGTTCGAGACCGTCCTGGCCAACATGGTGAAACCCCATCTCTACTAAAAATACCAAAAATTAGCTGAGTGTGGTTGGGGGCGCCTGTAATCCCAAGTACTGGGGAGGCTGAGGCAGGAGAATCACTTGAACCTGGGAGGCAAAGGTTGCAGTGAGCCAAGATTGTACCACTGCACTCCAGCCTGGGCAACAGTGTGAGAATCCGTCTCAGAAAACAAAACAAAACAAAAAACAACCTTGTTATCTGACAGTTCGTATAGGTCAGGAAAGGGGCACACATGGTATTTTATGGATTGAAATCATTATGTCATCTCAAGGCTTGACTAACAAAGGATCTACCTTTGAGATCACTGGTGGTTGCTGGCAGGATTTCTTTTATGTGAGCTGTTGAATTGGGGGCCTCAGAGCAAGATGGAAGTCTCAGTCTTATGTAACCTAACTCATAAGTGACATCCCATAGCCTTTACTGTATTTTATTCTTTAGAGGCAAATATCTAGGTATCAGCCTACACTAAAGGGAGGGGATTATGAAGGGTATTAATACCAGGAGGTAGGGATCATTAGACGCCATTTCAGAAGCATCCTATCACAGCATATAACAGAATAGTACTCAGCAACAAAACAGAGCTATTTGTTTGTACACATACAAACATGGATAAATCTGGCCAGGTGTGGTGGGTCACACCTGTAATCCCAGCATTTTGAGAGGCCAAGGTGGGCAGATCACTTGAGGTCAGGAGTTTGAGACCAGCCTAGCCTGCATGGTTAACCCCCATCTCTACTAAAAATAGAAAAATTAGCTGGGTGTGGTGGGATGCACCTGTAGCCCAGCTACTTAGGAGGCAGAGGCAGGAGAATCACTTGAACCCAGGAGGCGGAGGTTGCAGTGGGCTGAGATCACGCCACTGCACTCCAGGCTGGGCAACAGAGAGAGACTGTTTCAAAAGAAAAAAAAAAAAAAAAAGAAAGAAAGGAAAGAAAAAGAATAAATCTCAAAAACATTACTCCAGACAAAGGAACCCAGACAAAACTAATCTTTAGGGTGAGAATGAGGATCAGTGGGGTAGGGGTAGGCTTTTGATCTAAGAATGTATGAGGAAACTTTTTGTGCTATGGGAAATGTTCTTCGTCTTGATTGTATGGTGGTTATAACCCTGTATATATTTGTCAAAACTCACGAGTGAATTTTATTGTATATAAATCATAATTAAGCTAATGTTTTAAATTCTTATTTTTCATGCTAATCTTCTCTGTATTGTTCCGATTTTAGTATATATGCTGCCAAAGCAAGCACTTAAGTTAATTTTTTAAATACAAAAGTATGCTATT
The DNA here is from genome assembly GCF_049350105.2 of Macaca mulatta. Lineage (NCBI taxonomy): Eukaryota > Metazoa > Chordata > Mammalia > Primates > Cercopithecidae > Macaca > Macaca mulatta. The sequence goes on from NC_133406.1 coordinate 189,914,094, forward strand.
GGATTCAGTGATTTGTTATTGATGACATCTGCCGGTTTGCACAATTTTTCAAGGAACGTGGCCCAGGGTGGGATACTGCAGTGGCAGTGCCATCTTGTGGTAAGATCTTTGGAGTTAGGCAGACACAAATACGAATTCTGGTTCTGAAACTTGCTACATTCTAGTACTTTGTTCCCCTGAATTATTTTGGATATCCTAAAAACAATAACTACTGTATTTTGAGAACCTATACTGCCCAGGTACTATGCTAGGCACTTATGTGTATGTTACCTTATTAATTGTAATAATAATAATACAACTCAAAATAACATTTTTTTAGTTCCTTAGAATGTATTAGGCACTCTGTAAAACATTTTTCATGAATTACATCACTTAATACAGCAACCCAATGAAGTATTGGTTCTACAGTTATTTCCACTTTAGAGAAGAAGAGATTGAGGCTGAGAATTTTTTTTTTTTTTTTTTTTTTTTTTGGAGACAGGTTCCCACTCTGTCATCAAGGATGGAGTGCAGTGGCAGTGATCATGGCTCACTGCAGCCTCCATCTCCTGGTCTCAAGCAGTTCTCCTGCCTCGGCCTTCTGAACAGCTGTGACTACAGGCATGTACCACCATGCCTAGCTAATTACTAAAAATTTTTTGTAGAGGTGGTGTCTTGTTATGTTGCTCAAGTTGGTCTCAAACTTCTGAGCTCAAGCTGTCCTTCTATCTTGGCCTCCAGAAGTGCTGGGATTATAGGCATGAGCCACCTTGCAATAGAGAATAATTTTTAAAATATGAGGAAATCAGGTTGCTGTCATGATTCCAGCTTTGTTTTCTATTCCTTTCTTTCTGTGGAACCAACGGCTGTTTGTCTTATGTGTTACCCAGGCTTTCTGCAAGAGTAACTGGGACTTTAAGTTAAAATCTCTTCTTGTTTTTCCTTTAAGAAACTTCTTTTAAGGCCTGAAGGCTCAGAGTGTTTTCAAGAGTTTAAGAAGGTGGTGTCAGGTCTTGGAGATTGGTTTCTGAGCACTGGACAGACTTGCAAATGCATGAGCTCAGTTCCAGACAGGTACAGCTCTAGAAATATCAACCTCAGCCACAAGCAAAAAGGCAATGTTTATATGTGTTTGGTATAAAAACTGTGACTTATTTTTCTACTCTTTTCATAAACAGAATGATTCTTTGTCAGCAGTGACATTTTTGAAGGCTGAGAATGGTTAAAATTTTGCTTCCACAACTACAGTGTTGAACCAGAATTGTTTTTATGATAATCGCTATCCATAGTGCTCACATAGGGATCTTTTTAAGGAAAGTTAAAAAGTGTCATTGAGACCATGAATAATTGTATTGTAGCATTGCTTACTTCGGTAGTTGTGTTCCCATAGAACTTGTATATCATAAGTTCTCCCCCCACTCTTCTTTTTCTTCATCAGCATGGAATTATTTTCCTTCTTTTAATATGTAATATAATCAGTCTTTTTGGTATTCATGTACTTACTATAAATGGAATTGAATTATATTTTAATCTGAAACTATAGACTAGCAGCAACCTAACATAAGCAGATATATGAAAGATAAGTACATTCCGATTCACTGATCTTTAAAATAGTGTAGTACCAGAAATCAGGTGATTAATTTATAAGTAGATTTGATTCCTGAAAAATAATTGTGGGGCACAGGGAAAATTGTGATTTCTCACTGTTTCTCATTAACATCCTGTCTATTTTTGCTTTTTTACCTTTCAGTCATTTTTCTTTTTTTTCGAAACAGAGTTTCACTCTTGTCGTCTAGGTGCAATGGCACCATCTCGGCTCACTACAGCCTCTGCCTCCCGGGTTCAAGCGATTCTCCCACCTCAGCCTCCTGAGTAGCTGGGATTACAGGCATGCGCCGCCACGCCCGGCTAATTTTTTGTATTTTTAGTAGAGACGGGGTTTTGCCATGTTGGGCAGGCTGGTCTCGAGCTCCTGACCTCAGGTGATCCGCCCGCCTTGGCGTCCCAAAGTGTTGGGATTATAGGCGTGAGCCACCATGCCCGGCATTTTTCTTTACTGTATAGAGTATCCTTCATTATTTTGGTTTGTCTGTCCTTCACAGACCAACTGTACTTCAAGTTTGATTTAAGTCTCATTTCTCTCACAAAGCCTTCTCTGGCTATTTGATACAACACATTTGTATTAGTCCGTTCTGGCAATGCTATAAGAAAATACTGGAGACTGGGTAACTTATAAAGAAGAAAGGTTTAATTGGTTCACATTTCTGCAGGCTGTACAGGAAGCATGGCAACATCTACTTCTGGGGAGGCTTCAGGGAGCTTTTACTCATGGTGGAAGGCAAAGCAGGAGCAGGCATCTTCACATTGCCAGAGCAAGAGGAAGAGAGAGAGAGGGGAGGTGGCACACACTTTTAAACACCCAGATCTCATGAGAACTGTATCACAAGAACAGCACCAGAGGAGGAAATTGTCACACATGATTCAGTCATCTCCTACCAGACTCCACCGCCAACACTTGGGATTATAATTTAACATGAGATTTGGGTGGGGATGCAAATCCAAACCGTATTGTTTCACCTGTGGCCCCTCCCAAATCTCATATTCTTCTCACCTTGCAAAATGCAGTCATCCCTTCTCAACAGTCCTCCAAAGTCTTAACTCATTCTGGCATTAGCTCAAAAGTCCAAAGTCTCATCTGGGACAAGGCTGGCCCCTTTCACCTGTGAGCCTGTAAAATCAAAAGCAGGTTACTTACTCCCAAGATACAATGGGGGTATAGGCATTGAGTAAATACTCCCATTCCAAAAGGGAGAAAATGGCCAAAAGAATGGGGCTATAGGCCTTGTGCAAGTTCGAAACCCAGCAGGGCAGTCATTAAATCTTAATGTTCCAAATCTGCTTTGACTCCATGTCTCATATCCAGGGTACAATGATGCAAGGGTTGGGCTTCCAAGGCCTTGGGCAGCTACACCCCTGTGGCTTGGAAGGGTTCAGCTTCCATGGCTGCTCTCAAGGACTGGTGTTGAGTGCCTGCAGCTTGTCTAGGTGCAAGGTATTTAGCGGATCTATCATTCCAGGGTCTGGATGATGGTGGCCCTCTTCTCACAGCTCCACCAAGCGGTGCCCCAAACGGAGACTCTGTGTGTGGGGGGGGCCAACCTCACATTTCTTCTCTGCACTGTCCTAGTAGAGGTTCTCCATGAGGGCTCTGCCCCTGCAGCAGGCTTCTGCCTGGACATCCAGGCTTTTCCATATAGCATCTGAAATCTATGCGGAGGCGCCATGCCTCAACTCTTGCATTCTGTGCACCTGCAGGCTTAACACCACATGGAAGCAGCGGCCCAAACGGTACCCAGGTTCCTTTGAGCCACGGCTGGAGTTAGAGCAGCCAGGATGCAGAAGCAGTGTCCTGAGGCTGCGCAGGGTGGTCAGGGTGGTGAGGCCCTGTTGTTTACCCACCTCATAGGCCTCTGGGCCTGTGATGGCAGGGGCTGCCATGAAGGTCTCTGAAATGCCTTTGAGGCCTTTTCTTCATTGTTTAGCTATCAGCACTTGACTGCTCTTTACTTATGCAAATTTCTACAGCCTGCTTGAATTTCTCCCCTGAAAATGGGCTTTTCTTTTCTACCACATAACTGGGCTACGAATTTTTCAAACTTTTACACTCTGCCTCCCTTTTAAATATAATTCATTGGCCGGGCTTGGTGGCTTATGCCTGTAATCCCAGCACTTTGGGAGGCCAAGGCAGGTGGATGACCTGAGGTTGGGAGTTTGAGACCAGCCTGACTAACATGAAAAACCCCATTTCTACTAAAAATACAAAACTAGCGAGGTGTTGTGGTGCATGCCTGTAATCCCAGCTACTCAGGAGGCTGAGGCAGGAGAATCGCTTGAACCCAGGAGGCAGAGGTTGTGATGAGCTGAGATCACGCCATTGCACTCCGGCCTGGGCAACAACAATGAAACTCCGTCTCAAAAAAATAAAAATTAAATTAAAAAAATATATATATGTGTTTGTTTCAGGTCATTTCTTTGCTCACACGTATGAGCATAGGATACTAGAAGCAGCCAGGCAACATCTTGAATGCTTTGTTCCTTAGACATTTTTTCCTCTAAATCCTAAGTCATCATTCTCAACTTCAAAGTCCCACAGATCTCTAGGCAGGGGCACAATGCCACCAGGTTCTTTGCTAACACATAACAAAAGTGATCTTTGCTCCAGTTCCCAATAAGTTCCTTATTTCCATCTGAGATCTCCTCAGCCTGGACTTCATTGTCCATATCACTGTCAGCATTTTGTTGACAACAATTTGATAAGTCTCTAGGAAGTTCCTAATTTTCCCTCATCTTCTTGTCTTCTGAGCTCTCCACACCCTTCCAGCCTCTGCCCATTACCCAGTTCCAGAGATGCTTCCACATTTTCAGATATCTTTATAGCAATGCCCTACTTTTCAGTAGCAATTCTGTTAGTTTTCGCACTGCTATAAAAAATACCCGAGACTGGACAATTTGTAAAGAAAAAGGGTTTAATTGGCTCACTGTTCCATAGGCTTTATAGGAAGCATGGCAACATCTGCTTCTGAGGAGGCCCAGAGAGCTTTTACTCGTGGCAGAAGGCAAAGTGGGAGCAGGCCAGAGCAGGAGGAAGAGAGAGAGAGGAAAGGTAGCACACACTTTTAAACAACCAGATCTCACGAGAACCCTCCCACAAGAACAGCATCAAAGAGGGAAATCAGCCCCCATGATGCAGTCACCTCCCATCAGGCCTCACCCCCAACACTGGGAATTACAATTTGACATGAGATTTGAGCAGGGCCACAAATTCAAACCATATCAACATTGTTTTTCTTTTCTGAAATTCTTGTTGCTTTTCTCTTTAACACAATTTAAATTGTCTCCTATATATTATTATCTGTATATTAGCTTTATTATTTTATTTTATTATTACTTTTTGAGGTGGGGTTTTTCTCTTGTCACCCAGGCTGGAGTGCAGTGGAACGATCTCAGCTCACTGCAACCTCTGCCTCCTGGGTTCAAGTGATTCTCCTGCCTCAGCCTCCTGAATAGCTGGGATTACAGGTGTGCGCCACCACACTTGGCTAATTTTTTTGTATTTTTAGTAGAGACAGGGTTTCAACAGAATTTCACCATGTTGGTCAGACCGGTCTTGAACTCTCGACCTCAGGTGATCTGCCCACCTTGGCCTCTCAAAGTGCTGGAATTACAGGCATGAGCAACCACACCCAGCCTAGCTTTATTTTTTAGTTTCATTAATGTATGCTATCTTTTGTCATCCTCAGATCCTAGGGCAAGATAAGGTAAATAATATTATTTCCCATTTTATAGATACAGAAATATTCATCAGACAAATGTGATTGACTGTACACTATATGCCACATATTAGTGTTAGCTCTGGATATGGACAAATGTTAACTGTGTTATTTTGTTAGTAATATTTGATCTTTTGTTATTTATACAGGAGAGATTAAACAGATTCTAGAAAATGAACTTCAGATACCTGTGTCCAAAATGCTGTTAAAAGGCTGGAAGACGGGAGATGTGGAAGACAGTGTGAGTTTTTTAATTACATAGAAATTAAGTTATGCCACTGATTAAATGATACGTAAAAATTGGTTTTTATTAATGTTGTTACATATGGCAGAAGTAGATTTGGCAATAGTAATTTAGTTTAAGGATTCAGCAAGTAGTGTTTTCTAAGCTAAAATATTTCATGATAAACCAATAACAATTGTAAATGAGTAGATTTGTAAATGAAAACAGTATATGGTATGTTTTTCCTATTTCTAACTTTTAAAGGAGTTTGGCCCTTTTTTGGGGAGCCTTTACCTTTTTTTCAAACCTCCTAGAGTATCAGAGAATGCCCTGGAATAATAATTTTCTGAGCAATTATATATTGGTCTGAAAGAAGTCACATGCAGTGTATACATTTATGTCAAGTATTGATTGTGGAACAAAGATAATAGGAAATTTTTTAAACTGAGAATTTAAATGATAAGAATGTTGTTTTCCTTGTTGACTTGGATAGTGGCAGGTGCATGGGATAAATTATATTTTAAGAATTTGCAGAGAGTGTTGCAATTTTAAGGAAATAATTGCTATTCTCAGGGTCCCAGTAGCAACCTCAGATATAAAATTTTTTACACTTTTTTTTGAGACAGAGTCTCGCTTTGTTGCCCATACTGGAGTGTAGTGGCACGATCTTCCCTCACTGCAACCTCTGCCTCCAGGATTCAAGCGATTCTTCTGCTTCAGCCTCCCGAGTAGCTGGGACTGCAGGCACATGCCACTATGCCCAGCTGATTTTTGCATTTTTAGTAGGCATGGGATTTCACCATGTTGGCCAGGCTGGTCTTGAACTCCCTCCTGACCTCATGATCTGCCTGCCTCGACCTTCCAAAGTGCTGAGATTATAGATGTGAGCCACCGCGCCTGGCCTTACACACTTTTTTTTCTTCCAGAGAGAGTGGAGAAAGAAGGAAAAAAAATGAGTTAGCTCTCAAGTTTTAGATGTTTGAAGTGGAAATAATTATTGAATGTTTTCACATTTGTTACTGGGTCATTTTAATGGCCAGGTATAAACTTAGAATCTTCAACTTTTGGCCGGGCGTGGTGGCTCACGCCTATAATCCTATCACTTTGGGAGGCCAAGGCAAGTGAATCACCTGAGGTCAGGAGTTCGAGACCATCCTGGCCAACATGGTAAAACCCCATCTCTACTAAAATTGCAAAAATTATCTGGGCGTGGTTGCGCACCCCTGTAATCCAAGCTACTCGGGAGACTGAGGTGGGAGAATTGCTTGAACCTGGGAGGTGGAGGCTGCCGTGAGCCAAGATCGTGCCACTGCACTCCAGCCTGGGCAACAGGGCGAGACCCTGTCTCAAAAAAAAAGGTAAATAAAAATAAAAAAAACTTCAACTTTTGGTTCAATTCTTCTTCATGAATGGCTTCTTGTAGTGATTGTGCCTATAAGTACTTATATGTGAGTTCATTTGAAATTTGGAGATGTTCTGAGTATTTCAGTGAGATATTTACAGGAATTTTGGGTTGGGAAGATATGGGTAAGTTTAGAAGTGCTGTATTAGGTGTCAGCAAACTTTTTCTGTACAAAGTCAGGTAGTAAATATTTTAGGCTTTGTGTGCCATGCAGCTACTTAATCACCGCTCTCTTAGTGGGAAAGCAGCCATAGACAATATGTGAAACATTGAGCGTAACTGTGTTTCAGTATGTTTATGGATGCAGAAATTTGAACTTTATGTAATTTCACATGCCATAAAATACTCTTTTGATTTATTTTCCAACTCTTAAAAAAAGTGAAAACCATTCTTAACTCACAGGCCATACAAAAACAGGCAGCAGGCTGGGTCTGACCCCCAGGCCATAGTTTGATATCCCCTGCTGTTGTATGGCCATTCTAATTGATGCATGGATTAAAACTTTTTAAAAGTGCTGACCGAGTAAATCAGCAACCTTGACAGAAAGAAAACACCAAAATGAATTCGTTTTCATAATTATATTATTTATTCATTCATTCATTGAGAAACCTGTGGGTTTGAATCGGTCAGCTGGGTGCAGTGGCTCATACCTGTAATCCCAACACTTTGGGAGGCTGAGTCAGACAGATCACTTGAGGCCAGTAGTCTGAGATCAGCCTGGACAACATGACAAAACCCTGTCTCTATTAAAAATATAAAAATTAGCTGGGCGTGGTGGTGCACACCTGTAGTCCCAGCTGCTCGGGAGGCTGAGGCACAAGAATCACTTGAACCTGGGAGGTAGAGGTTGCAGTGAGCTGAGATTGTGCCACTACACTCCATCATGGGCGAGAGAGCAAGAGTCTGTCTCCCCTACCCCCAATCCCCCCAAAATTTGAACACAGTCTTGGTTACAAATACTTTAATTTACTTCTTTCTTCTTTTTATGAGATGGGTTCTCACCCTGTTGCTTAGGTTGGAGTGCAGTGGTACAATCATGGCTCATTGCTGCCTTGACCTCCTAGACTCAAGTGATCCTTGTACCTCAGCCTTCTAAGTAGCTAGGACTATAGATGTGCACCACCACGCCTGGCTAATTTTTTTTTTTTTAAATTTTTGTAGAGACAGGGTCTTGCTATGTTTTCCAGACTGGTCTTGAATTCCTGGGCTCATGCAATCCTCCTGCCTTGACCTCCCAAAGTGCTGAGATTACAGGCATGAGCCGTGGCACCCAGCCTTAGTTACTTATTTCTATGTAGTCTTCGCTAGGAGATTTCTGCTATTCCCATGCCATTAATTTTCTGATTGCCTCCAAATTTATATTTCCAGCTCATACTTTTTTGAATTCACATATCCAAATTGGTAATTGACTTCTGTACTTGTGTATCTTATTAGTGTTTCAAACTTAACATGTTTAAAATGGAACTCTTGATTTTCCCTCCTATGCCATATCTCTACCAATCTTCCCCCAATAAGTGGCAGAACGATTATAGCCACCACTGAATCAAAAAATTTGGCCATCCGTCTTTTCTCATTTCTTACAGCACCTAATCCTTTGGTAAATTCTATAGATTCAATCTCTAAAATGTATCTCAACCATGGCCACTTTTTAGTATTTAAATTGCAACTGCTTAATTCAGGCCATGACCATCTCTTGTCTGGAGCAATATGGTAACTTCATTGTTGTTGTCTCAGCTTCCTTTCAGTGTTTCTTCCAATGCGTTCTCCACACAGCACTCAGAGTGATCTTTTAAAAACATAAATTGAATTATATCACTCTCTCATTAAAACATAGCTTTTTTGTTACATTTCGAATAAAATTCAGACTACTCACAATAGTTTAAAAAGTATTGTATTACCCCATTCTCACCTTTACAACATCATCTTGAGCCTTTCTTACTCTCACTTTCCGTGCTGCAGCCACAGAAACCTTTTTTGAAATATTTTAATAGGCTCAAGCTCTTTACATCTTTGTCTGACAGATGCTATTCAGCTGCCTGGAATGCTTTACCTCCCATTCTTCACATGGGTGGCTCTTTTTCATAATTCAAGTCTCAGCTTAAGGTTACCTTCTCCAACAGGCTTCTGTATCTAATTTGGTCCCATTCCAGCATTCTCCATCACACCAGTATTAATAGAGGGACCATATCTGTTTCTTTCATCATCGTATATTTAATACCTGGCATAACACACCTGAAATAAATGTTTATGGGATGAATGCATGAGTAAATGACTTAAGGAAAGTATCCATTTTATTTAATCTTGCCATATGTGGTTTGATGGGAAAGATTTAATAGAAAATCTTTGGATAGTGGCATGGGAAAAGAACAATAATGACTTGATCAAATGGCAAGCATTTACCAATAATTCGCAGAGTAAAACAATGAAAGATAAAAAGAGAAAAATAATTTGTGTGTGAGTGTGTTGTAATGTTTGCATGTTAACTCTATAGAGATAACTCATCAATTTCAAAAGGATATCACATATTTGACATAAAGTTTCAGGATATCCATGTCTCCTGGCAGATTGTAAAGTTACAGGTAATTGCCTAATGCAGTGTTTTTTTCAAACCATGGACCATAAACCATTAGTGGATTGAGAAGTTAATTGAGTGGGTTATAGTCAACATCATTAAACAAAAACAAAAACAAAAAAATGGAAGAAGAAAGAAATGAAAAAAGAGAAATATAATACAATAGGAAATGCCATAGTGTATTTCATATAATAAGGGTAATTATGTATTTATTTTCATTTAACAGATAACTAGTATGAGTCAAGAATAAGTCTCAATACCTTTGGATTAAGACTGCACACTTAATAAGCTGGGTCCTCTCATGGAGGAGTTAAGAATAAGTTTCTTATGTTCCATGCTTGTGTTAAGATTGCCCCTCCCCAGGAAGGAATATATTATTTCTTTATATATTCTCATGGTTTGTTTCCTTCACCTTTAAGTTTTTGCTCAAATGTCACATTCTCCAAGTGAGACCCACCTTCATCACCCTGTTCAAAATTGCCAAGCTCCCCAACCCCACATTCTTTATCCCCCCTTCCCTGCTTTATTTTTAGTCAAAAAATTGTCACCTTCAACATTCAACTATACAGGGTTACTTGTTTTATTTATTCCTACTCAAATGTAAGCTCCCTAAGATCAGAGAATTTTATTTTAGGCTATTCTGTTCAATGCTGTATTCTCAGTGGCTAGAGTAGTCCTGGTACAGAGTAGGTGGCTCAATAAATATCTGTTGAATAAGTGCATTTCCTGGCTTATGATGTAAAGGTGTACAATGTATTTCTTAGTGTGTATTGCTGTCAAGAAAAGTTTGAAGTACTTCAGCAAGTTTTTACCTTCCGGTTAGTAGTTTGAAATATATGTGAGTTTTCTGCAAAGAAATTTAGTGAATGAAATTTTCTATGCATATCAAGATAGTAGGTCATATGTAGTCCAATAGTAATTTATTAATTCCAGAGAGAGAGAGCTTTAACAAAAAAGATATCTGGAGTAAAAGATATCTAGGTAACACTAGAGCCCTCATCCAAGTTACTTAACCTCTTAGGCTATATAGCTTCCCATCTATAAAATCATTGACTTGAGGTGCTCTCAGTGATCTTTTCAAGGTCTAATGATCTCTGAAAACCTGTATTACCAATTTTTGCTATGATGACCCTGAAACGAAGTATATATTAGTTGCAAGGATCTACTACTTCAGTGAAAAAGTAATTGAGTCCCAACTGTGTTCTTATCTATTTGTATTGCTTCATGAGCTGAAGAGTTTGTATATTAACATTCAGGTTTATGCTAGTTTATTTTATATATGTATATGAGTGTATATATACATATATACATATATAAACACACATATATGTACACACACAGATACATATGTATATACACACATATATGTATACATATACATATATAAAATAAACTAACATAAACCTGAATGTTGTATACATATAATGTATATAGGTATACAACCATATTCCCATATATAATATATGTATATATTATATATATGGGCAATAAGATTACTTGGATTCAGTAGTTCGTTTGCATTAGCCTATTTAGGAAATTATCAAAAGATGAAAAAATCGAACTACAAAATTAACAATTTTTCAAGAATTGTAGGAAAAATCAGTAATGAGTAATCAACATTCATTTTTTGCTTTATTTTTTCTTTTTCAGACGGTCCTAAAATCGCTACACTTGCCAAAAAACAACAGTCTTTATGTCCTTACACCAGATTTGCCACCACCTTCATCATCTAGTCATTCTGGGTAAGTTGTTTATATTTCCTGGAAACCTGAAATGAAAAACTCAGTTGTTAAAATTGCTTTAAGTTGTATATTAACCTCAAAATTAAATCAAATGCAAGTCTTGTTGAAACTTGACCCTACCAATTACTATGAAGTATATCAGGTTTGAAACAATTTGGTCTGGATAGTTTGTTTTAATGGTATAATCTTCTTATACCACTTTAAAATATTTAGCAGAACTGCAGTATAATTATTAAAAATTGTCAAAATGGTACTTCTTTGACTGAAGGGAAAGGATTCAAGTTGGAAGGAAGAGAAAGTATAAATGGAGTTCCAGTGTCTCTCATTGCTAAAGAAGACATACCTTTGAGGAAGATTCATTGAGCTCTGCAGAGTAAATCTTGAAAAACAGTAACATATATATATATATATATATGTGTGTGTGTATATATATATCTATATATATATATATTTTTTTTTTTTTGAAACGGAGTTTCACACTTGTTGCCCAGGCTGAGGTGTAATGGTGCGATCTTAGCTCACCACAACCTCTGCCTCCCGAGTTCAAGCGATTCTCCTTCCTCAGCCTCCCGAGTAGCTGGGATTACAGGCATGTGCCACCACGCCCGGCTAATTTTGTATTTTTGGTAGAGATGGGGTTTCTCCATGTTCGTTGGGCTGGTCTTGAACTCGCGACCTCAGGTGATCCGCCCACCTCGGCCTCCCAAAGTGCTGGGATTACAGGCATGAGCCACTGTGACTGGCGATATAAATTTTTTATTAAGGTTTTCTCTCTATTTGGAATAAAGGGTCTCATTGTTTTTTCAGTTTTCACAGTGGAACTGAATACATTTATACAATGATCACATGATTTTAATTTTTAATTATACATTATGTTTTTAATTGTTTAATGAAGCAAACTGACCTGTAGTGGATGATTATGCTAGTGATAAGATAATAATTTTTAGCCGGGCGCGGTGGCTCAAGCCTGTAATCCCAGCACTTTGGGAGGCTGAGACGGGCGGATCACAAGGTCGGGAGATCGAGACCATCCTGGCTAACACGGTGAAACCCTGTCTCTACTAAAAAATACAAAAAACTAGCCGGGCGAGGTGGTGGGCGCCTGTGGTCCCAGCTACTCCGGAGGCTGAGGCAGGAGAATGGCGTAAACCCGGGAGGCGGAGCTTGCAGTGAGCTGAGATCCGGCCACTGCACTCCAGCCTGGGCGACAGAGCCAGACTCAGTCTCAAAAAAAAAAAAAAGATAATAATTTTTATGAGGAATCTTTTCATACAGTATTATTCCAGAACTATGTTTAAGTTATTTTTAGGTTTTCTGTTGTTGATACAAATTTTTCTCTTTTAAATACAACAACTTGGTGTTTTTTTGTGGTAGGGAGACCTGTGTCCCTAAATTTTGAATATTGTCAAGCTTTCCCCCCACCACTTAGCAAATATCTTGATTTTTAGGTAGATAGTAGCAAAAATAAAATTAAATTTGGCTTTACTGAAGTAGAAATCACTGAACTGAAAAGTTAAATCTTGTGTAGTTGTATTTGCTGGTCTATTAATAGTTTGTTTTGGGTTAAGAATTTAAAGAGTTCTTGGATTGCTCTTTATCTTCTATGTTTAGACCATATGTTAACAGAAAGTGGAATTTGCACACAGTTACAAAATCACAAACTACAAACTTTTAGTCCATGTGTTTATAATAATGTTGATGTAAACCTCAGATGAGATTAAGTTAAAGAGTTATAGGTGTGGTTCTGTATCTAGTCAGGTAGAACATTATTTTATAGGTTAGCTAACAAAGTGTAATCACTGTCATAAAATATGTAATCCACATAATTAAAAGCAGACAGGAGATATCATTGTTTATAATCTATTGCTTTCCAGTAGCATGATTAAATGGATTTATCAAAATGTCTTCCTGGGCTAATGGAAATGTTCTTCATTGCCGTGTAGTTGACCTTAGTTTGATTGCCAGTCACTCACTCCCTAGGCAAGCAGGAGTCTACAGTGCTGCTGAAATGCAGCGTTTATTGGAGAATGAGTACTTTAGCATTAAAGTATCCTTCTCTAGTTGGCTTTGTGGATTTTTACCAAGTTAGAATGATTCTTTTCTTGTATTGGAAAAATAAGAAAGAGAGAAAAATTCAAAGGTGAACAAAAAACGTAGTGGGAGGAGGGACAAATGGAGACTCCTGCTAATGTAAAAGTCATGTTAATGTACTTTTGATTAAAACATAACTTAAAAGCCAGAGTTTACATCTTGTAGTATGTTTATTCAATATATCTTTCTATAACACTAGAGATTTTTAAAATAACATACATCTTGAAAGCTGACTTCATGGGAGACAGTTTAAAAAACAAAACAAAATCCATGCAGAACCTTAAAAGCTGATGGTAATAATTATTTTATTAATAAGTTATGAGTTTTATTTCGTGACTCATCAAATAAAAATATTTTGACCTTTTTTTTTCTTTTTTTGGAGACAGAGTTTCGCTCTTGTTGCCTACGCTGAAGTACAATGGCATGACTCAGCTCACTGCAACCTCTGCCTCCTGGGTTCAAGCGATTCTCCTTTCTCAGCCTCCTGAGTAGCTGGGATTACAGGTGCCCACCAGTACGCCTGGCTAATTTTTGCTATTTTTAGTAGAGATGGGGTTTCACCATGTTGGGCAGGCTGGTCTCAAACCCCTACCTCAGGTGATCCTCCCGCCTCGGCCTCCCAAAGTGCTGGGATTACAGGCGTGAGCCACTGTGCCCGGCCACTTGACATCTTAACTATATAGTAGAATCAAACAATATCCTAGTAAGTTATATAGCATATCATATTATCAAAAATGGTAGACAGATAAACTTGCTTTGTACTAGACTTCATAATGAATTAAACTGATTTGCTTTTGCAGAATTTTGTTATAATTGATGGATTCTTAGAAACTGATTTGTAATTTGTAACCTAATTTATAATCTAAAAAGGAGAAAAAAGGTAATTATGGTTCTAAGTGTTATATTTGGAAATTGGCAAATGAATATAGCAACTCTGTAATTGGTAGAGTAAAATGGGAAGGCTTATGTATATATTCTTACATTTGCATATATTATCTCACTTATAATTCTTAAGAATTTGCATGAAATTTCAGGGTGTGAATTCACTCTTAGTTACAGTATATTATTAATCCTTTAACATAATGTAGATATAAAATAACATGTTGGCCGGGCACGGTGGCTCATGCCTGTAACCCCAGCACTTTGGGACGCTGAGGTGGGAGGATCACTTGACTGTAGGAGTTTGAGACCAGCCTGGAGAACATAGCGAGACTGTATCACTACAAACAATTTTTATGAAATAGACGGGTGTTGTGGCACACACTTATAGTCCTAGCTACTCAGGAGGCTGAGGCAGGAGAATTGCTTGAGCCCGAGAGTTCGAGGTTACAGTGAGCTGTGATCATGCCACTGTATTTCAGCCTGGGCAGCAGAGCAAGACCCTGTCTCAAAATAAATAAAATAAAATAATTATTAAATTGTTCACTGACAAAACATCCCACTCTTAAGTTTTGTTAAAGAAGTATAGATACCAGAGGGGGCATGGGGGGTTCGGAAAGAGCTTGGAGGAATAGATTGCAAATGGGCACAGGGAAACTTTTGGAAGTGATGAATATGTTCATTATCTTGGTTTTGGTGATTGTTTCATAGGTGCATGCACATAAATATTACCATATATGCTGTGCCTTACATATTCACTGTATTTCAATAAAGCTGTTTTTTGTTAAAAAAAAAAAAAAAAGAAGTATAGATACAGAAAACTGTATCTCAAACCATGTCCTATTAAAAAACAAAACAAAAAAACTTCGTAACTTGATTTTACTGCCACTAGGGGGTGCCTGGTAATTTAGTCTTGTATTAACATGTAATTTCTTTCTAGGGGAAGAAATGGTATAAACCAAGAGCAGCAAAATTACCGTATGAGTGCCTATACTTGTAAACTGAATGTTTGTAAAGTAAATTATGTGTTTCAGAAAACAGAATTTCAAGCTTTCTGAGAATTGAAGAGCAAACTCTTAATCATAATCTTTATAACAGCTGAAAAGCATTTTAAGCCCTTTTCAAAAAGAAATCAGATTTCACTAATTAATTGAAAGGGTGAAGCAGTACTCCAGTGGCCTCTATGATACAACAGTAAATTATATTATAAATCACAGTAAAATTAGAAAGGAGAAAACAAACTATTAATTATACTGTTTCACATTATTATAGGAAAGATTCAGTCCATCAAAGACTTATTGATTACTTACTAAATAAAAACAAGCTGTGTCCTCAAGTAGCCTGTAACCTATTTATTAAGATGATTAGGCCTTTTCTTAAGTTATTCCTGTATAGAAAATTTTCTTAGATACCAACTCATTCCTGGTGTTCTTTCTGATTGTTTCACCCACTTTCCTTCTTAAACTCTTCATTTCTTCACCTGCTCTAAATGTTGGTATTCTGGAGAGTTTTCTTCTCAGCAATCTTTCTTTTGTACCTGCTCTCTGATATCTACTCTCAACTCTTCAATTTCTAAATATGTATAGATAACTTACAGATCTCTATTTAGCAACTCATATGTCCCAGTTGCCTGTGGAGTTTTTCATTTGTGTGTGTCCTGTCTGTAATTCAAAGTCATATGTCTCTGTATTACTACCTGTGTTTTTCGTTTCAAATGTCCAACGGTATAAAATACTGGAGTGTATTCTAACCAAGATGCTGATTATTAAAAAAGCCATTGGGTTGGGAATATAAATAATTAATGACTTCATTAAAATCATTTTTGGTAGAATGGTGAGAATGAGAACCCGATTATAGTAGATTTTAATGGATAAACAAGAAATGAAGAAATGATTACTGTTATTTTCAGAAAACTTGACGGTGACGGGAAGGAGAAGTTGAGGGAGAAGTCAAGGGAAGATGGTAGACAAGTATTGGAAGCACAAAGAGTAAGAGACAGCAAGTAGGAAAAATTTAAATGAGTGAAACAAAAATAGAAAATGTGGCCAAAGACTGGGTGCAGTGGCTCACACCTGTAATCCCAACAGTTTGAGAGGCTGAGGTGGGTGGATTGCTTGAGGTGAAGAGTTTGAGACAAGGCTGGCCAATATGGTGAAGCCCCCTCTGTACTAAAAGTACAAAAATTAGCTGGGTGTGGTGGTGCATGCCTGTAACCCCAGCTACTCGGGAGGCTGAGGCGGGAGAATTGCTTGATTGCTTGAACCCTGGAGGTGGAAGTTGCAGTGAGTTGAGATCGCACCACTGCACTCCAGCCTGGGCAGCAGAGCGGGTATGGAACTGTTTTAGTTTGCTAGGGCTGCTATAACGAAGTACCATAGACTGGGTAGCTTAAACAGCAGGCATTTATTTCTCCTTGTTCTTGAGTTTGGAAACCTCCAAGATGAAGGTTCCAGTAGAGTCAGTTTCTATTGAAGGCTCTCTTCCTGGTTTACAAACCCAACTTCCTGCTGTGTCCTCATATGGCAGAGAGAGAGAGAAGACAGAACTCTGGTTTCCTTTCATCTTTTTATAAGGACATCAATCCCATCAGATTAGGACCCAGCCCTTATGAACTCCTTTAACCTGAATTATATCCTGAAGACCCTATCTCCAAATACAGTCACAGTGGGTGTTAGAGAGTCAACCTATAAATTCTAGGGGGACACACTTCAGTTCATAGCAGAGAGATAAGGGTGGAGCCCAGGGAGTAAGTGTTGAAATGACATTAGGTAACAGGTTTAGAGACAGTAGGAAAGGTGTAATAATAGAAGTTTGGAGACAAATGGAGAATATTTCTGGGATCTAGATTTCAGTACTGTTGCAGTAATGGTTGATGACAAATTCCAAATTATAGATAACATCAAAATAGAAAATAGGTAATAGTTATGAGAATAAGGATGTTAAGGAAGTATGAAGCTAAACTATTTGATAAGTGACAGTGACACAGTAATTATCATTTATGAAGTCAGGTTTTTTGGCAAGCCTGTTATGTACATTATCTTATTAAGTCATCATAGTAAATCATAAGTAAATACTATTACCTGTTTTGCAGATAGAGAAATTGAGTTACAGGTAGAGGTGAAGTGACGACACAGAGATAGTGGTTATTGGGAACTACAGTTGAAGAAGGCTAGAGATACTGATTAATTTTAGTCTGTATTTTAAAAACACAAATCTAAGTGTTATAAATAAAGGGAATAAACACTTAAAAAAAAAAAGAAGTAAATAACCTGCATACGTCTAGAAGAAAAAAAAGGAATGAGGAACTCAGTCAGTACATCAGCAAATAGGAATTTGAAACTGAAACAGAAACACAGGAAAACAAGGATAATAGAAAACAGAAAATATGATGGCGAAAAGAAAAACCAGATTTATCAGAATTCTCCATGAATAAGAAAGTACTAAACTCTCCTATTGAAGACAGAAACTCTCAAGTAGGCTTTACAAAAATAGCCATACATCATTTACCAAAGAGACATCTTTTAAAGAAGTGACAGAGAAAATAAAGGAAAAGAAAGTGATTCCAGCCAAATATTAACTGTAAGAATATCCTATAGTAATAATATTTATATCACATAAAATTGAATTTAAGGCAAATAGCATTGAAAGACAATTTGCCAAGAAGATATGACAATTGTGGGCTTATATGCACAAGTCTGCAAAATTGGACAGAATTACAAGGAGATATAGCCCAACCCCACATTGAACACAAAATCTTTCAGAAAATAATGTATTTAGCAATACATCTTTGTCAGCTATAGAAGATTTTAATAACCCCATAAAGCACACATGGAATACTTAGAAAACTAACCATGTAGTAGAATACAAAGCCAGTATCAAAGAATCACTATCATATTGACTGCATTCTCTCGTCATTATGCAATAAAATCAGAAGTAAAGTAATAATAAAAAGATATCTCCTAAATCCTCCATACATTTGGATCCTACAGATAATTTACTTCAAAACAATTTATGGATAAAAATGAAGTCATAATAGCAAACACCAGATACTTACAAGTGAACATAAATGAGATTGCTAGATACTAAAACCGTGGATACAGCCAAAATGATACTTAGAAATTTGTAGTCTTAAGTCTGCCAGTTAGAAGACAAGTGTTTTGAGGCCGGGCGCAGTGGCTCATGCCTGCAGGAGATCGAGGCCATCCTGGCTAACACGATAAAACCCCATCTCTACTAAAAATACAAAAATTAGCCGGGCGTGGTGGTGGGCGCCTGTTGTCCCAGCTACTTAGGAGGCTGAGGTAGGAGAATGGCATGAACCCGGGAGGTGGAGCTTGCCGTGAGCCGAGAATATGCCACTGCCCTCCAGCCTGGGCAACAGAGCGAGACTCCATCTGAATTTAAAAAAAAAAAAAAAAGACAAGTATTTTGAGAGCCCCCAGCTCTCAAACTGGGGTTCTAGTACCTCAGCAGTTAGCTACCTTAACAGGAAATGAAGGGGAACTGAACAAGAGTGTTTGTAGTGTGCCTTTGATGGGATGCTTCTTCTACATGGTGGACAGCCTAAAGCCTGGTTGTCCAACCTATGACCAGGGGGTCCCTCACACAGGAAACTTGTTTATACTGATAGATGCCTTTGTGGCTCTTGTCTAGCTTGTGTGGTCCAATTTTTGCCTGCGTGACCATCACTCTGGCTTCTAGGAGCCTGACCTTTTGTTCTCCCCAGTATCTCTGGGAAAGCCCAGCCTGGGGCAGTCCCTAGTTCTTCAGATGGAAGGTACAAATTCAATATAACACAATAGGAAACAAGTTCAGAGGTATTTTTACTTTCAGTTCCTAGGCAAGGAGGACATGAGTTGGGAGGGTAGTCCTCTGTCCCTGTGTAATGTGAAGCAGAATGAAGAGTTGGGCAGAGAGAGAAAAGTGTGTAGCAACTAGCAATATATATAAGGGAAGTTCAAGAACAAATACCTGAATGGTTCTGATAAAGGAAGCTGCAAGAAAGTGTGGAACCTAGTCTGTTAGGCAGGTGAGATGCCTCTAAGTTCTTATTTCTGACCATTGGCCTGAGCCATTTGGGTATAGTATAGAACTGGAAATTCTGTCAAGAGTAGCTGAGTCCTGCTTCTGGCATGAGAAAATTAAATGTTCAAAATGAATGTGGCAGCAACATAAAATTAAAGAATTCACCACAATAAGAAAGATAGAAAATGATTGAATTGTATGTTTAACTTAAGAAAATAGAAGAATAACCGCAGAGTAAGTGCACTGAAAATAGAAAGAAAGATTAAAGAGCAGAAATTAATGACAGAGGCAAACAACAAGAATAACAAACTATTTACTTGAAAAGTCAAGCCAGGAAAAAATGAGAGTAAGCATAAATAAAAATACTAGGTATTAAAAAAGAGACTTAAAACTACAGATTAAGAAGAGATTTTTAAAGTAATAAGATAATTATTAAATAATACTAAGCAAATAATAAATTAATAATTTCAAAATAAACTGAAATATCCGTGTCTTTATGCTAACAAAATCCAAAATTTAGATGAAATGGAAAATTTTATATAAAACATGAAGTACTAAAGTGAGTATAAAAAGAGATGACCTGAAAAAATAATAATTATTAGATAAACTGAATTAATTGTCAAAAATTCCACATGCTGCTCCAACCCCCTTCACCCTCCAGAGGATTTTTCATACATTTTCATAGAACAGATGATCACAATCTGTCATTTTATTTTGGAAACAGAGTCTCTCTCTGTCACCAGGCTGGAGTGCAGTAGCATGATCTTGGCTCACTGCAACCTCTGCCTCCTGGGTTCAAGCAGTTCTCTTGCATCAGCCTCCTGAGTAGCTGGGATTACAGGCGCGTGCCACTACGCCCAGTTAATTTTTGTATTTTTAGTAGAGATGGGGTTTCACCATGTTGGCCAGGATGATCTCAATCTCTTGACCTCATGATCCACCCGACTCAGCCTCCCAAAGTGCTGGGATTACAGGTGTGAGCCACTGCACCTGGCCTATCCCAATCTTACATAAACAATTCTGAGATAGCTTCAGTGCAGTGGCTCACACCTGTAATCCCAGCACTTTGGGAGGCCAAGGCTGGCGGATCACCTGAGGTTGGGAGTTTGAGACAAGCCTGGCCAACATGGTGAAACCCTGTCTCTACTGAAAATACAGTAATTAGCCAGGTATGGTGTGCATGCCTGTAATCCCAGCTACTCAGGAGACTGAGGCATGAGAAATGCTTGAGCCCGGGAGGTGGAGGTTGCACTAAGCAACCTCTTGCATAAGAGCTGGGATTGCTACTTATTTTACGATATTCATATAATCTGGATACCAAAATCAGAAAAAATACAAGAAAAAATACAGGTAAATTTCACTTGTGACCGTAGATAATAAAAATGAGTAGATAGGCCAGGCATGGTGGCTCACACCTGTAATCCCAACACTTTGTGAGGCCGAGGCAGGTGGATCACCTGAGTTCGGGAGTTCGAGACCAACCTGACCAACATGGAGAAACCCTGTCTCTACTAAAAATACAAAATTAGCTGGGCGTGGTGGCACATGCTGTAATCCCAGCTACTTGAGAGGCCAAGGCAGGAGAATCACTTGAACCGGGGAGGCGCAGGATACAGTGAGCCGAGATTGCGCCATTGCACTCCAGCCTGGGCAACAAGAGTGAAACTCCGCCGAAAAAGAGAAAGAAAAAGAGTAGATAAACTCTTCTTTGGCTTCTCTCAGCCTTACTGTTTAATGATGACTTTTCCCCCTGTACCTATTCTACTATCTTCAGACAGCATCTTCTCCCAAGTTCAGATTGTCTCACTAAGATGTAAATGAACTAGTCCTCTCCATAAAAATACAACTTGATTATATCTACCCTCTTAAAACTCTCCACTAGCTTTCTTTCTCTCTCTCTTTTTTTTTTTTTTTTGAGACGGAGTCTGGCTCTGTCGCCCAGGCGGGAGTGCAGTGGTGGTGCAATCTCGGCTCACTCCAACCTCCACTTCCCTGGGTTCAAGCAATTCTCCTGCCTCAGCCTCCCGAGTAGCTGGGATTACAGGTATGTGCCACCATGCCTGGCTAATTTTTGTATTTTTAGTAGAGACAGGGTTTCACTATGTTGGCCAGGCTGGTCTCAAACTTCTGACATCAGGTGAGCCACCATGCCTGGCCCTCTCCACTAGCTTTCTATTACACTTCTAGTAAAATCTAAGTTCCTTACTATGACCTACAAAAGACATAATCTTATCCCTGACTTTATAACTTCATCTTTTATCACTATCCCTCTGGCTCATAGCTCACCAGCCATACTGGCTTCCTTGTTCCTCTTTAAACCTTCTAAGTGTGCTTAAACCTTAGAGCATTTATATTTTGCTATTCTCCTGCCAGTAATGATACTAGCAGGTAACAACTTGACTCATTTCTTTACTTTATTTAGGCCTCTACTCAAATATCACACCCTCAGAGAGACTTTTCTTGATGCCCCTATCTAAAACAGCCCCTCTGTTATACCCTCTCTCTCTCTATCTTGCTTTATCACTATCTTTTTATCTTGCTCTTTATCTTGCTTTATCTATCTTTTTATCTTGCTTTATCTACTATAGTAGATACTTGGAAATGTTTATGGAACTAATATTGTAAAGTGACACATTTCTAAAGACATTTGCCTTAGCTTTGGTTTATTTTGATTGACCATACATATATATATTGAGTATCGTCTTACAATGTGTTAAGTCTTTGTTCTAGGTGCTAGGGTTATAATGAGCAAGACAAATAAGGTCCTGCTTTCATAGAGTTTACAGTATAATATGTATAGAGGTGTATCTTGTTTATAATGAAACTATGGACAAGATAACAAGAAAAAAGTATCAGATGATAGTAAGTACTTTACAGAAAGCTAAAATATGGTGGCATGATAATGAATAATTGAATGACTAGTGTGGGTTATAAGGTCAATAAAGGTGACCTTATAACCTCACTGAAGATGTACTATTTAAGCTGAGACATTAAAGATGGAGGGGCCATCTAAGTGAAGAGCAGAATGAAGAATATGGGGGTATGGCTAGTGCCAAAGCCCTAAGGCCATGTATAAATATAATTGGAGAAGGTTTGACATTTCTGGGCTTTGTATTGCTGATGATTACCTTGCTAGAAAAGGACTGAAGAAATGTCTTGATAATAAAAGACGGTCTTTGCAATTTGCTTTAGTCACCGTCTAGTAAGTGATGAAAATGTCTAGTTCCATTTTAATTATGTATATTTTCTTTCTTTTTTTTTTTTTTGAGATGGAGTCTTGGTTTGTCGCCCAGACTGGAGTGCAGTGGCGCTATCTTGGCTCACTGCAAGCTCCGCCTCCCGGGTTTACACCATTCTCCTGCCTCAGCCTCCCAAGTAGCTGGGACTACAAGCGCCTGCCCCCATGCCTGGCTAATTTTTGTTTGTTTGTTTTGTTTTGTTTTGTTTCTGTTGCATGTTTGTTTTGAGGCACGATCTCAGCTCACTGCAAGTTCTGCCTCCCAGGTTCATGCCATTCTCCTGCCTCAGCCTCCCGAGTAGCTGGGACTACAGGCGCCCGCCACCACGCCTGGCTAATTTTTTGTGTTTGTAGTAGAGACAGGATTTCACCCTATTAGCCAGGATGGTCTCGATCTCCTGACCTCATGATCTGCCCGCCTCAGCCTCTTGAAGTGCTGGGATTACAGGTGTGAGCCACCGCACCCGGCCATTTTTTTTATTTTTTATTTTTAATGAAGACGGGGTTTCACCGTGTTAGCCAGGATGGTCTTGATCTCCTGACCTCGTAATCTGCCTGCCTTGGCCACCCAAAATGCTGGGATTACAGGTGTGAGCCACTGCGTCTGGCCTATTTTCTTTATTTTTATATAATAGCAAGGTGTGACAGATAATATGGTATCCATTGTTTGTAGTTGTCCCTTTTACAAGTAGTATTGAGTCTTGCTATTGGACTTTGATCTTTTTGTACTGGACTTACGGTTCCAGTTAATTTTTTTTGTTGTTGTTGAGATGGAGTCTTGCTCTGTTGTCTAGGCTAGAGTACAGTGGCGCAATCTTGGCTCTCTGCAACATCCACCTCATGAGTTCAAGTGATTCTCCTGCCTCAGCCTCCTAAGTAGCTGTGATTACAGGCACCTGTCACTGTGCCTGGCTAATTTTTTTTGTATTTTTCGTAGAGAAGGGGTTTCACCATCTTAGCCAGGCTGGTCTCAAACTCCTGACCTCATGATCCGCCCACCTTGGCCTCCCAAAGTGCTGGGATCACAGGTGTGAGGCACCGCGCCTGGCCCCCGTTAATATTTTAATGGCTTCATATGAGTGTATTATTGAGCTCTGATCCTGCAGTCAAGCATATCACTGTCTTCTGTGGCCTCTGGGTTGTGAAGTTGCATTTAACTATGGCTTTGAATTAGTGCTGTTTGTTCAAGCAGGAGTAAATTCAGGGTGCTGAATGGGACTCCTGTGATAGTTGAGTAAACCAGTGGTGTTAAAGTATATGGCTTTTCGGCCAGGCGTGGTGACTCACGCCTGTAATCCCAGCACTTTAGGAGGCTGAGGTGGGTGGATCACTTGAGGTCAGGAATTCAAGACTAGCCTGGAAAACATGGTGAAACCCCTTCTTTACTAAAAATACAAAAATTAGCTGGTCATGGTGGCACGCACCTGTAATCCCAGCTACTCGGGTGACTGAGGCATGAGAATTGCTTGTGAGCCGAGATCGTGCCACTGCACTCCATATTTTTGTTTTTGTCCTTGGAAAACCATTGGTGGGAAAGCAGATTACAGTAGCCATGAATTAAGCAAGAATAGAGTTCTTATATTTTCCAGTGGGTGCTATGGAAGGAATTGAGGAGTAGTAAGTCAAGATAGCTGAGTTTTAGGTCAAGCTCGGCTTCAGAATCACTGTATGACTTAGGGAAGTCTGCACTGGGCCTCAGATCCTATGAGAAAATAGAGGCTCTTTTAGATTTTTAGATATTCATGATGCCACTCATCCTTTCTTCTAGGGTTCTTAGCAGTAGATTAGACACATAGAAATCAATAGCCAAATTGGAAAACAAAACTACTTTAATGGCCAGGCAAGCACCTGATGGAGAGGATGTGCCCTAGACCTGAGTCCTAAATGGTGTCTTTTACCTCTTGCTCTAGATCTAAATCTAAATCTAAATTTAAATCTTGCTCTAGATCTAAATGTTAGAACCTTTATGCTCATGTGGTCTGTAGGAGTTATGATTGAGTCTTCAGAGCCTGATGGACTGATGCAGTAGACCTGCCTTACTAACCTAGTCACACTTGGAAAGACAGCTTAGAGATCTCATGGTAAGCTTTGTCCAGAGTATACTTACCACAATGGGTAAAAAAATGGTAGAGAATTTAGTGAACTAGGACACAGGAAATGAAAGAGGAAACTGCAGGTCTTGTCCCTG
Organism: Macaca mulatta; assembly: GCF_049350105.2. NCBI lineage: Eukaryota > Metazoa > Chordata > Mammalia > Primates > Cercopithecidae > Macaca > Macaca mulatta. Next base: position 189,938,763 of record NC_133406.1, read on the forward strand.
CTTTCTGTGAAATCTAACCTGGTATGTATGACCTTGTAAGTAATTCTAATTGGCTCTATTTTTCCACTACGAGAAACAAATCTAGAATGGAGGAAAGGGGAGTGGGAAAGCTACATATTTTCTCATTTAAACTCTACCCTTGTGGGGAGAATCATCATTGGCAGAAATTTTATCTTCCCTGTGAACAGAGGCAGAAGCCTGAGAAAAAGCAAAAGAAACTTTCACCTTCTCCCTGAAGTCATTTCAGACTCTCTGTGTTTGTTATGCTCTCCACTATACCCATTAAGTTTGGTACAATAAGTAAAAAATTCTGAAATACTACTTTATCTCTGCTTCTTATAACCATCCAGCAGCAGTGGTAATAGGTATCTACCTGTGCTCCTAGCCCTTGTCCTAGCAAAGGGGTGCATGCATCCACTGAGCAGGGTATGTGTGTGTATATGTCTGTGTGTATGTTGGTGTGTGTGTATATGTATATATGTATGTTTTTTTTTTTGAAAGGTAGTCTTGCTGTGTCACACAGGCTGCAGCGCGGTGGCATTATCATAGCTCACTGTAACCTTGAACCACCCTGGGCTCAAGCAGTTGTCCTCCTGCCTTAGCCTCCCAAGTAGCTGGGACTAACTACAGGTATGTGCCGTCATGCTTGGCTAATTTTTAAATTTTTTGTAGAGATGGAGTTTTGTGCCAGGTTGGTGACTCACGGCTATAATCCCAGCACTTTGGGAGGCCAAGGCGGGCGGATCACCTGAGGTCAGGAGTTTGAGACCAGTCTGCTGAACATGGTGAAACCTCATCTCTACTAAAAATGCAAAACTTAGCCAGGAGGGGTGGCAGGCGCCTGTAATCCCAGCCACTCAGGAGGCTGAGGCAGGAGAATAGCTGAACCTGGGAGGCAGAGGTTGCACTGTGCTGAGATGATGCCATTGCACTCCAGCTTGGGCAACAAGAGCGCAACTCCATCTCAGAAAAGCGAAAAAAAAAAAAAAAAAAAAAGGAAAAGAGAGATGGGGTTTTGCTGTGTTGCCCAGGCTGGTCTTGAACTTCTGGCCTCAAGTGATCCTCTCATGTCAACCTCCCAAAGTACTGGGATTATAAGTGTGAGCCACTGCACCTGGTCGAATGTGTGTTGATATTCATACAAACAGTGTGGCTTTTTCTTTTGGTAATTTCTCTCTGTCATCCTGTATTGAGGCCATTCTAGCCACTCTGCTCTCCTCTCTCCCCATTATCCCAACCACGAAAGATAACTGAGAAGCGTCATAGAACTGTTGTGAGACAGTTAGTTATTAGAAGGACATGCTGAGGACGCTTTCAAATAATTCTCATCCTACTTCTTTTTTTTTTTTTGAGACAGTCTTGCCCTGTTGCACAGGCTGGAGTGCAATGGCGCAGTCTCCGCTCATTGCAACCTCTCTCTCAGCCTCCTAAGTAGCTGAGACTGCAGGCGCATGCCACCATACCTGGCTCATTTTTGTATTTGTAGTAGAGATGGGATTTTGCCATGTTGGCCAGGCTGGTCTCAAAGTTCTGAACTGAGGTGATCCACCCACCTTGGCCTCCCAAAGTGCTGGGATTATAAGCATAAGCCCCACACCTGGCCCTCATTCTGTTTCTGTTTCTCCACCACCTCATAGTCTCTGCATGAATATTAATCCTTACATTTTTCTCTGTTGTCTATTTCCTACTATTTCTGTTTTTGGTTTCTTTCCTTAATATGAGATAAGTCACATCCATGAGCACTCTGACTTAGAATTGAGAGGAAAGCTCTAGGATACCATCTTTGGAAGGAGCTAAATCAATCAGCCAATTCAGTCCTAGTTTTGACTAGGAGAGGTACTGAAAGAGGAAGTAAAATGGTCAATTTAGGCCTTAGCTTCTTCACTCAGAATGATCAGGATGATTTCTGCCTTCTAGGATTTTAGAGAGGTCCATATGTGATAAAGTAAGATAGCATATATGAGCATCGGGCCTTGCACAGTGCATGTGCTCAGTAACTTCTCTTTGCCAAGTCACAGAGCTAGTTAATGGATGAGCCAGGACTTAGATTTTATAGGGCTCTTAATTCCAAGTTATTCATCATAGTGCCTTTGAGCATTCTAGAGGTGAGTTTTTAACCAACTCACAGGTTGCTCAAAAGGTCAGAATCAATGTGGTCCTCAACATAAAGTCTCATTTCAACCTAGTTCATTTGTGAAGTAAATTAGAAACAGTGCTTGTTGGCCCTTGTAGATGCTCAATAAGTTGTTTAAGTGAACAGATGAAGCGATGATGCTCTTTCAGGAACAGATGAGCAGTTGCCAGTGGGGGACTCCTGTGGCTAAGTATTTTTATTTTCAAAGTAGAAAAAAACAGTAGGTTTTTAACTTTTTAATATCTCCAAATAATTTGCTACAATTTATTTTGAAATGATTTTTCTATGAATATGACTTCTTCATGCTGGCTTTTTAGTGATCAGTATTTGTGAGGTTTTAGCAGTGCAACAGAAAAGGAGACCTGGCCAGGCGCAGTGGCTTCCTCCTGTAATCTCAACGCTTTGGGAGGCTGAGGTGGAAGGGTTGCTCGAACCCAGGTGTCTGAGACCAGGTTGGGCAACATAGTGGAACATCATCTCTACAAAAAAGTAAAAAATCAGCCAGGCATAGTGGCACATGCCTGTAGTCCCTGCTACTTGGGAGGTTGAGATGGAAGGATTGCTTGAGGCCAGGAAGTTGATGTAATGAGCCGAGATTGTACCACTGCACTCCAGCGTGGGTGACAAAGTGAGACCCTGTCTCAAAAACAAACAAAAAATGATTTAATAAAAAGAAAAGGAGACCTTAAAGTGGCCTATAAATAAGTTTTTTGAAAACTTTATGTATGTAAGTAAATGTCTGAATGATTGAGTTGTATTTTTTTTTCTGGCTGGGCACGGTGGCTCACACCTGTAATCCTAGCACTTTGGGAGACCGAGGCAGGTAGAACCTGAGGTCAAGAGATTGAGACCATCCTGGCCAATATGGTGAAACCCCGTCTCTACTAAAAATGCAAAAATTAGCTGGGTGTGGTGGTGTGTGCCTATAGTCCCAGCTACTCTGGAGGCTGAGGCAGGAGAATTGCTTGAACCGGGGAGGTGGAGGTTGCAGTGAGTGGAGATCGCATCATAGCTCTCCAGCCTGGTGATAGAGCGAGACTCGTCTCAAAAAAAAAAAAAAAAAATTCCCAAAGTGCTTTACGAAACAACTTTTTTTGTTGTTTTCATGAAGGATATTGTAGGGAAACAATAAATGTCTTCCCTCCACCCTCTGGGGTCTTGGCTGGGCTACAAATTACATTTACATAAAACAGATTAACAAGAGAAAAACATACTTAATTATATATGTACACATAGGAGCCCCACAAAATATGAGACTGAAAGAATGATCAAATGACTGAAACTTATATAGCATCCTGAGCTACAGAAAGGAATGGGAGCTTGGGGCTTCTGATGGACGGTGGTGATACAAGTTATGAGAGGGTGAGGAGAGGAAATGTATGGTGAATAAAGGTTGTCTTATTATACAAATAAAAGGTCTCTCAGGTAATAAAAGTGGTCTCAGAGCAGCCCCCAGAAGAACAGGTGATCATCTCTCTGGGTATGGTTTTAGCCTTCAGTCTCCTCTTCTGTGACATGAGTTAGTTTTTGCTGGTTGATAAGATTCCTAGGGTGGGGGTTCAGGACAGTTGTGTTCCTTTTGGAGGATCTGTCTTTAGGCAGATAAGGGGAGCTCATAGAAAGCCTGTGTCTGTGTCAGCTGTTCCCCAGGTGCCCTCAGTTCAAAGTAATCAGCATACCAAAGTGTCACATTATGGGGTTGGCATTTCCTGAACTCTCAATATTTATCTGTAAAAGTATTTTAAGTTACCAGTATTGTAATTAGAACAATGCATGATTTGATATATTATTCTTAAAGTATTTTCATTTCTCAAGAATAAATTGATATAATCGGTATTTCAAGTACATTGTGATTACTGTTCAACTTAAATTTAATTGTAGTGAGCATTATTGTTAGATTTTGTAAAAGTGAAATTTGAAAGTACTGGGCTGGTAAATGTTTTTTAATAAGTGGCTACTTAAAAGTGGCTCATTTTTTGGGAGGCCAAGGTGGGCGGATCACCTGTCAGGAGTTCGAGATCAGCCAGGTCAACATGGCAAACCCCCGTCTCTACTAAAAATACAAAAATCAGCCGGTGTGGTGGTGCAGGCCTGTAATCCCAGCTACTCAGGAGGCTGAGGCAAGGCAATGGCTTCAACTCAGGAAGTGGAGATTGCAGTGAGCCAAGATTGCACCACCACACTCCAGCCCAAAAAAAAAAAAAAAAAAAAGGGTGGTTAATTTTAAGAAGAGGACATTTCCTAAAAGTTATGCACTCTGGATGAAAGAAGAAACTTGTCCTCAATTAAAGCACTGACGGAGATCACAACACATCTAATTGGAGTGAAGTACCAAATCCATTTATACAGTTTACTGCCTAGTGATAGTTCAGTGACTACTGAGATTAGCTTGTTAGCATCATACTTTGAAAAGGAACTGCAGATATTCTCTATGGTTGATTTAACGGATAGTCAGAAACTTGGTCACTAGGAAGCAAACATTGATATATCTATAAATATTTCTTTGCTTTTTTCATATTTTGTCTAGATGGGTAGAATTCTGTTTTGACAGTTTTGCCATGTACTACTTGATGCATCACAATATATCACTATCATCACTAATTACCACATTTTGATTAATTTTACATACTTTGGTTAATACATTTTGCTGTATCCAATATATCACTATATTGATTAAACAGTAATTATAGACATAAGGCCATGTGAACTTTGAAATCATCATGAAAAATGTTATTATAAATTATGTGAAACCAAATGTTTATTTATCTAGACATGCTTAATTGCCAGCAAAGAAAGCAATTAAAAGTAGCTGTAGAGTAAGAGGCCAGCCTTCGTTAAACATGGTTTTAAGATTGTTACAGAACTTGTGGTGATGATAACATGGTGTCTTGGAGGATGTTAACAACTGTAGCAGAGTGTTAATCAAGAATGATGTCATCTGCAGCTCAGAATTACTAGTATATTTTAGTTTAGCTGGACAGGAGCAAAACCTAATTTCAGTTGTGATGAGAGCTCAAATCATATTTATAGTGGAAAGATTAACATTTTATTTTTATGCTGTTCCTGAGACAATTTAAAAATCCTGAATGAAATACAATCTAATGTAAACATCAAGGCCCTAGCTCATTTACATATGTGCCAGATTTTCAAACTGATTGCTATTTGAACCTAATCTGTCATTGCTAGCTGCATTAGCTACAACAAACATTACATTTACATATTGATTTCTTATTTTGTTTTAGTGTAAATAATCCATAATTATGGTAAATTTGGTCTTTTGTTGACAAGAGCTCATATGACTCTGTAAGTTTAGAAAGGAAATTTAAATTGCCATGTGTCACGCTTTTTAATTTAAAATCTTGATGTAGCTAAAGAGATAAAAATAATATTGTAGATCACAAAATATTCCTAAAGAGACAAGAGAGAGAAAAAAATGTTAGGGCGTTTGGAAAGATAAATGATAAAGTATTAATGAAAAATTCAATACTACATTTTAAAATTATTACTTACATTTTTATAATTAAATAATCACAGTAATCTGAAGTAAAGTCTTTGTTCTTGCTTCACTATCAGGCCATATTTAAAAAATAAAATCTAGTGAAAATGAACCTTACAAGCCAATTTTAAATTATTTTTGTTTAAAATACACAGTGCAAGAAAAGAACATATGCACATAGCAGGAATGAAATGAGATTTCAATCACTGTATTGATGTTAGTACTTTATTCATCTTAACAGCACACACAGCACTGATTTGAGAAGTATAATTTCACTGCTGACAGCTCATATGTGTCAGTGGACATATGTTATTTGCTATACTTGATGCAGCAAGTCCATGGTTCCCATTTACACTGACTAAAAGTGGATCACGGCCAGGCACGGTGGCTCACGCCTGTAATCCCAACACTTTGGGAGGCTGAGGCAGGTGGATCACGAGGTCAGGAGTTCGAGACCAGCCTGGTCAACATGGTGAAACTCTGTCTCTACTAAAAATACAAAAATTTAGTGAGCGTGTTAATCCCAGCTACTCGGGCTCCTGTAATCCCAGCTGCTCGGGAGGCTGAGGCAGGAGAATTGCTTGAACTCGGGAGGCAGAGGTTGCAGTGAGCTGAGACCATGCCATTGCACTCCAGCCTGGGCGACAGAGCGCGACTATGTCTAAAACAAAAAAAAAAAAGATTGTATTTTTGAAGTTAAAAGTATAGGGCCTATGTAACTGCAAAATAGTCACTATTCGATTATTCAGGCATTTTTTTATGGTTAATGTTTTCATGGAGTTATAATTCATATACAGTAAATGTACAATTGTTTTAAAAATTGTTTTACAGATATGAGGTCTTGCTATGTTGTCCAGGCTGGTTTTGAACTCCTGGCCTCAAGTCATCCTCCCACCTCAGCCTCACAAAGTACTGGGATTATAGGCATGAGCCATCACTCCCAGCCAGGTCTTAAGTGTCTCTGAGTTATACGAGTTTTGACAAAAGTGTATTGCTTTCTGTGATATCCTATTAAATGGGATTTTAGTGAGTGAGATTTCAATTTGGATTTGTACATTAGAAGCCTGTGTTGAACTCATGGCAGCTGTTTACTTGAGTACTATGAATACAGAGGCCCTAAAAGCCTTTATATTAGTCACCTTGGGCTGCCATAACAAGATACTGTTTACTGGGTGGCTTAAACAATAGCCCTTTATTTGTGAATGTCAAAAGTCCAAGACCATGGTGCTGACAAAATCAGTCCCTCATCCTGGCTTTGTCACCTTCTCATTGTGTCTTCCCAAGGCAGAAAGAGAGAGAAAACTCTTATCTGTCTTTCTCTTCTTATAAGAACACTAATCCCATCATGAAGGCCCTACTCTTATGACCTCACCTAAACCTGATTACCTCCCAAAGACCCCATATCCAAATATCATCACATTGGGAGTTAGGGCTTCAATGTATGGATTTTGGAAAGTATACAAACATTCAGTTCATAGCAGCCCTGAAGCCCAAGTATTGTGTCCAGAATTGGTTCCTTCCAGTGGGTTCTTGGTCTTACTGACTTCAAGAATGAAGCCGTGGGCCTTCCCAGTGAGTGTTACAGCTCTTAAAGATGGTGTGTCTGGAGTTTATTCCTTCAGATGTGTCCGGAGTTTCTGCCTTCCAGTGGGTTTGTGGTCTCGCGACTTCAAGAATGAAGCTGCGGACCTTTGCAGCAAGTGTTACAGCTCTTAATAGTGGTGTGGACCCAAAGAGTGAGCAGCAGCAAGATTTAATGTGGAAGCGAAAGAACAAAGCTTCCACGGCGTGGAAGGGGACCCAAGTGGGTTACCACTGCTGGCTGGGGTGGCCAGCTTTTATTCCTTTATTTGTCCCCGCCCACATCCTGCTGATTGGTTCATTTTACAGAGTGCTGAGTGGTGCATTTACAATCCTTTAGCTAGACATGGAGCACTGATTGGTGCATTTACAATCCTTTAGCTAGACCCAGAGCACTGATTGGTGCATTTATAATCCTTTAGCTAGACCCAGAGCACTGATAGGTGCGTTTTTACAGAGTGGTGCATTTACAATCCTTTAGCTAGACACGGAGCGCTGATTGGTGCGCTTATATTTACAGAGTGCTGATTGGTGCATTTACAATCCTTTAGCTAGACACAGAGCTCTGATTGGTGTGGTTTTACAGAGGGCTGATTGCTGCATTTACAATCCGCTAGCTAGACACAGAGCGCTGATTGGTGCATTTTATAATCCTCTAGCTAGACAGAAAAGTTCTCCAACTCCCCACTCAACCCAGGAAGTCCAGCTGGCTTCACCTCTCAGTATGAATTTATCTTTCCTAGTCTAGTTGTTTAATTTTGATGTATACTTTATAATAGTGAGTGCTTCCCCTAGTACTATTAATGTATTAATAGGTGGGCTATGGGTTAGTTTAGCCAATTCTTCTCTCTACTAAAGACTTTAAGAGGGAGTTCTTGATTCAAGGAATTCCTAGAGAGAAAATCCTTAAATTACTATGATTATTGTTGGTTCAAGACAGTTTGCCTACTACTGTTGTACCCTGTGAAATGGGCCTGCTGCTGGTTGGCAGGAGGAAGTCATTCCTCATCTTCATCAGGAATTAATAAAGTGGATTGTTTTACTAACATAATGCAACCTTAAGTTCACCTTGAAAAATTACTATGTGTATTAAAATAACCCTGTGCTTTCTCATATATGGATTGCAGAAGTACTCTCTGAATGAGATATAAACTCAGTCAAGACAGTAAAGAGTGTTATATTTATTTTCTTTGTGTTGTTGCTGATTTCATCAATACTTGACATATGTAAGCTAATAATATATTGGCTTTGTATGTTCATATATAAATAAATACCTGTGCTAGACTTTCAAATTTATTAGGGCCTATGTTTTAAAATTTGCTATACCTGATTTTCCCCCTTTTTAAAAAATGTGGAGGAGTATGTAAAATGTATAAACTAAACTAGTGAATTAAAATTACATTGGTACTCATTAGAAGACTGGTATTTTACAGGTAACCTCTCTGTTCCTGATAAATATTCGTAGTTAAATTGGAATGGGAACTCCCCAGGCATAGCTAGATGGACATTCTGCTAATGAAAGAGCATTGGAAGCATAAGACTTGTGGACAACGAAGAGAGTAGAGAAAAGAAGTTTTACTAAAAAGACTTCTAGAACTGTTAATGGCATAGGTGTTAATGCTTAGTAATGGTACTGAGAATTTCAAAGTGGTTATCTGTCTATATTTTTATAGTATCTTCTGTTACATGCTACTTCTCCCTACCCCCCATGCCAGATTTATTTATTTATTTATTTGTTTGTTTGTTTTGAGACAGGGCCTTTCTATGTTGCCCAGGCTGGTCTCAAACTCCTGAGCTCAAGCAGTTCTCCTGTCTCAGCCTCCTAAGTAGCTGGGATTACAGGCACACAGCTCTGTGCCTGGCTCCCACCCTGCCACCTTCACTTTTAAAATTAAGAAACAGCCTGGAAAAATTATAAGGTGATGTATGTGTAAATGTCTAGCATTTTGCATACGAAGTGTTTAATAATGTTAACTTTCATTTTATTTTGTTACAAATAGCACTGGAGCCCCCAGGGATGAAGTACATAATTCTGATTATATTTTAAACATTAACTTCAGTCTATATCTGAGGGTAGAGGAAGAACTGTCAGTTTTAATAGTATTTTTCTGTTTGTAGAAACCAAATTGTGTCCTTGTTGATTATATATATATATATATATGTGAACTTTGCAACAGGTTATTTTTGTGTTATTTCTGTTACGGTGTTTGAAACCTAAAGAAATACATTTTCTCTTCAAATTTGGATGTGTATATAAATATCATTTGTCTGGACTCAGGACACTCAATGCCATGGTTTCTTGGCCTACGTCCGCTCTGAAATCAAGCTGTGTCTGTCTGCCCAGGGACTCTGAGAACATGGAAAATAGACAGAGTTTAGAGTTATTAGAAAAATAAGAGCAAATGAATTTGCGAAGAAAAACCAGTGAGGAGAAGAATTTGATTCATCTTCCAAGGGTCCATAGCTGTTAACCCAAGCTATTCTTGGGGGATATCCAGTCTCTTGAGTGGCTGGGACTCCATACCCACTTTCCTTCTTGAATAGGTCAAAGGCAGTTACTACAAAAGCTGGCTAAAAAGCTGATATCCAGCTCCAGCGTCCGAGGGTTCGTGAAGATGTGGAGGTTTTTTTGTTTGTTTTGTTTTGTTTTGTTTTGTTTTGTTTGTTTGTTTGAGACAGAGTCTCACCTTGCCGCCCAGGCTGGAGTGCAGTGGCACGATCTTGGCTTACTGCAACCTCTGCCTTCCAGGTTCAAGAGATTCTCCTGCCTCAGCCTCCCGCGTAGCTGGGATTACAGGTGTCCGCCACCACACCTAGCTAATTTTTTTTTTTTTTCTAATTTTAGTAGAGACAGGGTTTCACTGTGTTGGCCAGGCTGGTTTTGAACTTCTGACCTCAAGTAATCCACCCACCTTAGCCTCCCAAAGTTGTAGGATTATAGGCATGAGCCATGACACCCAGGCGAAGATAATGCAAATATTTCAATTGAAAAAAAAATCATAATGGAGAAAAAAAAATTTAAACGAGTGAGGAGAGAATGACTATATGGTCTGTCAAAACCATTTCTTGCATTGAGTTAAAATTCAAACTGCTTTTAAAAAATTTCCACATCGGGCCAGGCGTGGTGGATCACGAGGTCAGGAATTCGAGACCAGCCTGGCCAAGATGGTGAAACCCCATCTCTACGAAAAATACAAAAAAATTAGCTGGGCACGGTGGTAGGTGCCTGTAAACCCAGCTACTAGGGAGACTGAAGCAGGAGAATCGCTTGAACCCAGGAGGCAGAGGTTACAGTGAGCCGAAATCGTGCCACTGCATTCTAGCCTGGGCGACAGAGCAAGACTACATCTCAAAAAAAAAAGTTTCTACATTTGCCAGATGCAGTGGATGCAGTGGCTTATGGTTGTAATCTCAACTACTCAGGAGGCTGCAGCAGGAGGATCACTTGAAGCCAGGAGAAGACTAGCCTGGTCAACATAGCAAGACTTCGTCTTTGTTTTTTTTTAAAAAAGATTCTACATTTGCTTATATCTTTTCTTCTCCCTCTAATTGAAAAGAAAACATGCAGTTTTTTGGCCAGACGCAATGGTTTATGCCTATAATCCCAGCACTTTGGGAGGCCGAAGTGGGCAGATCACCTGAGGTCAGGAGTTCGAGACCAGCCTGGCCAACATAGTGAAACCCCATCTTTAGTAAAAATACAAAAATTAGCCAGGCATGGTGGCACATGCCTGTAGTCCCAGCTACTAGGGAGGTTGAGGCAGGAGAATCGCTTGAACCCGGGAAGCGGAGGTTGCAGTGCAACGCCACTGCACTCCAGCCTGGGTGACAGAGTGAGAGACTGTCTCAAAGAAAAAGAAAACATACTGTTTTGTTTTTTTTTTAAACTGTTTCATTATATCTTACTGTTTCATTATTTCTTTGGTTAATACTCATCCTTTTGACCCTGAAGATCAAAAGTTGAAGCAGCATAAACTTTTTTCTTTTTTTTGAGATAGGGTCTGGCTCTGTCACTCAGGCTGGAGTGATCTCAGCTCACTGCAACCTCCCCCTTCCATCCTCAAGAGGTCCTCCCACCTCAGCCTCCTGTAGCTGGGACTACAGGCGTGTGCCACCATGCCGGGCTAATTTTTGTATTTTTTGTAGAGTCTGGGTTTTACCTTGTTGGCCCAGGCTAATCTAGAACTCCTGGGTTCAAGCGATTCACCCACCTTGGCCTCCCAAAGTGTTGAGATTACAGGCGTGTGCCACAGCACCCCCCAACTTGAAGGTAAAAGACTGCTCCAAGGTGGCTTAACCGTGGCTAACTAGCATAACCAACCTAAATTAGGGGGCACTGTGTGAGAGAAAATTGCTCCTGGATGCTGCAGCTAAGGACTCAACTCATAGTTAGCTTTAGAAGCTAGGATCAGTTTGCCTAGATAACATTTTAGCGAAAAAGTCTTTGCAGATTATACAGATTACCATGGCATTATTTTTTCTTTTGCAACAGAGTCTCTGTTGCCCAGGCTGGAGTGCAGTGGTACGATTTCGGCTCACTGCAACCTCTGCCTCCCGGATTCAAGCAATTCTCATGTCTCAGCCTCCTGAGTAGCTGGGATTAGAGGCGTGTGCCACCATGCCTGGCTAATTTTTGTGTTTTCAGTAGAGACAGGGTTTCGCCATGTTGGCTAGGCTGGTCTCAAATTCCTGGCCTCAAGGGATCCACCCACCTCTGCGTCCCAAAGTGCTAAGATTACAGGTGTGAGCTAGCAAGCACGGCAACCATGGCATATTTCTTACAGCCTTCCCCACTACCTCCTCTCCTTAGAGTCATCACAAAACAAAACTTAAGCAGTTCACATGCCAGTTTCTGTGGAAAGCATTACTGATCTAATTTAGTTGTTATTCTGTGTTTCCATAGCACCTTAGGAAAATCGGTATTAGAAGCACAGGGGTACTTATGTGAATTGCAAGTTTGCTTATTTGCCCATCTCTGAGTAGACTCAATAAAGGCAGACGTGTGATCTTACTGTGTTCACTTCCTTGATACCCGGAGGTCCAATCATAAGAGTGTAACGCCTGAAGTTAGACCTCGGTCATTGGTACTGTTTTGTATGACAGTAATTAAGCAAGTAACTTAACATCAGTTTCATCTGTAAAATGGAAATTATGATAATAACTTCATAATGGTATGAATCTCCTAATGCCTGGTATGTGGTAGCACTTGTTAAGTGTTAGTCATTATTATTAATGGCTAAGTGAATGGATCAGGCTAGAGTCTAAGTTTAAAGATAATACCCTTATCTGACTCCTCCAAACAAACTGTACTCAAAAGGAGCATGAATGTGGTAGAATCAGCCCCAAGCAAGACCTCTGTAAAAAAGAACAGGCCGAGTGTGGTGGTTCATGCCTATAATCCCAGCACTTTGGGAGGCTGAGGCGGGCAGATCACGAGGTCAGGAGTTCAAGACCAGCCTGACCGATATAGTGAAACCTTGTCTCTACTAAAAATACAAAAATTAGCCGGACGTGGTGGTGTGTGCCTGTAGCAGCTACTCAGGAGGCTGAGGCAGGAGAATCGCTTGAACCCAGGGGGTAGAGGTTGCAGTGAGCCAAGATCGTGCCGTTGCACTCCAGCCTGGGTGACAGAGCGAGACTCCATCTCAAAGAAAAAAAAAAAAGAAAGAAAATAAGAAAAAAGTCAGTCTGGATAACTTTAGGTACAATATACAGTTATGTTTAGTGATCAAAACAAGGTTTTACTCTGTATGAACTCCTGCCAGGGGATAGAACTAAAACATGAAAAGTAACTGCTACGAAAGCACTGTAGATCCTTTTGCTGATGTTTCATTATCACTGTAAGATTTTAAAGTATGAGTACCCTTCAAAAGTGTTCTATTTTCAGTAAGTTGTAATAGCTCACCTTATAACTTATGTGCAATAAAAATTCCCACTTGGAGACTGGATTAAGAAAATGTGGCACATATACACCATGGAAGACTATGCAGCCATAAAAAAGGATGAGTTTGTGTCCTTCGTAGGGACATGGATGCAGCTGGAAACCATCATTCTTAGCAACCTATCACAAGAACAGAAAACCAAACACCGCATGTTCTCACTCATAGGTGGGAACTGAACAATGAGATCACTTGGACTCGGGAAGGGGAACATCACACACTGGGGCCTATCATCGGGAGGGGGGAGCGGGGAGGGATTGCAATGGGAGTTATACCTGATGTAAATGACGAGTTGATGGGTGCTGACGAGTTGATGGGTGCAGCACACCAACGTGGCACAAGTATACATATGTAACAAACCTGCACGTTATGCACATGTACCCTAGAACTTAAAGTATAATAATAATAATTAAAAAAAAAATTCCCACTTGGCCGGGTGTGGTGGCTCACGCCTCTAATCCTAGCACTTTGGGAGGCCGAGGCGGGCAGATCACGAGGTCAGGAGTTCAAGATCACCCTGACCACCATGGTGAAACCCTGTCTCTACTAAAAATATAAAAATTAACTGGATGTGGTGGTGCGCGCCTGTAATCCCAGCTACTCGGGAGGCTGAGGCAGGAGAACTGCTTGAACCTGGGAGGTGGAGGTTGCAGTGAGCCAAGATCGTGCCACCGCACTCCAGCCTGGGCAACAGAGCGAGACGCCGTCTCAAAAAAACAAAACAAAACAAAACAAAAAAACTCACTTGGCCAGGCGCGGTGGCTCATGCCTCTAATCTCACCACTTTGGGAGGCCGAGACGGTGGATCACGAGGTCAGGAAATTGAGACCATCCTGGCTAACATGGTGAAACCCCTTCTCTACTAAAAATACAAAAAATTAGCCGGGCATGGTGGCACGCACCTATAATCCCAGCTTCTCAGGAGGCTGGGGCAGGAGAATCACTTGAACCCGGGAGGCAGAGGTTTCAGTGAGCCGAGGTCGTGCCACTGCACTCCAGCCTGGGTGACAGAGCGAGACTCCATCTCAAAAAAAAAAGACTTTTTAAATATTATACTCATAATTCTGTGAATGAAGGATTATCATCCTCTTCTAAGAATTTGCAGAGTAGTTAAATGCCAAAAATAGAGTATTTTATATGGTAGACACTCAATAAATACGGTTGAAAGAATGAATGTTTTGGGGGAAGAAAGAATGAATGACTTGTCGAGGTCAAAGAACTAGCAAGTAGTGAATCAGGGATTCAGATCTGGCTTTATGACTCCAAAGCAGTTTAAAGCCATAAATATTGTCCTTGCCAGCTTACCCTCTTCCACAGCTATCCAGGAATTGTAGAACTAGACAAAATTTGTGTTCTAAAGTAGTCTGGCGGTAAAACTGGTCCTGGCAAACCTGTTTGCAAAGTTATTACACACGTCTGCCAGTCAAGATCAAGGAACATATCTAAGGAATTGCAGAGGCAGGCACTCAAAATATTAAACGTATGCATAGATTCTTATGTAAAGGTAAAAGAAAATCTATATAATAATCCTCCAGACTTCTGGAACTCTGAGCTCCTTAGCCTAGCATTTGGAGGCCCTCCATAATGGAGGTCTTTAATATTGTTAAGGTTTTCTCTCTCACAAACCTTTCTTCACATCTCCTTACACTTCTTCCTCATTGCTTTCTACACGTTTCTTAATATTCCCCCATCTTCATTTCTGCACTGTTCTATGTCTGAAATCATCCTCTGTATCTACTTATCAAATTATTATCCATTTTTCTTGATAGTACTTTAAAGCATTCTCCCTTCTCCACAATCTTAACATCTTTTTGAACCTCTCTGAGGTCAGTGATTTCTTTTATTCCTGTATTATTACAGATAATAGGAATCAAATAATTATATGAATGAATGAGTGGTAAACTTCTAGCAGACAGGAGTCTTGTTCACCTTGTATCGCCCAAGCAGCCTAGCCTTTTGGGAGATAGGATGCTCAGGTTTGAAGAACATGTAATCAAATATAGGTTAGGGACTGGGGTCCACCTCTTTATAGCTTGATGATCAGGGACAATTAGTTCTACCTCTTTGTAGCTTGATGACCAGGGGCAGTTAACCTTTCAGAAGTATAATTTTGTGAGTAAAATGAAACCTCAGGTAGGCTTAAAAAAATGATAATCAGTAGTTCTTTGTATGCAGTTCAGAATATGCAGAAGTATTTCTTGAATCTTTATACAGTTGAATTGAATCACCTTCTAGTGTGCTACTTTCCAAGGGATATACTGATAAGTAATCAGTTATGATAAAAACATATAGTCTAGAATTCAGGGTAACCACACATGAAACAAAGCAAACTGTACAAGACGATAAAGTATGTGATACAGGAATTCAGAGGAGAAGAGAAGGTCATTAGTAAACCCAAGTAGAGTCCTGAAAGGTGATCTAAAAGCTGTGCAGTATTTGGAAGGGAGCAATGGAAAGGAGGATAAGAACAATATGAACAAAGATTGTAGTGAGCATGTTTTTGACATGAGGGGATGTCAGACAAGCTCTAGAGAAAAAACCAGTTTTGAAGAATAGTTACGATAGATCTACCTTGGAAAGGCCTTCAGACCTCAAGAAGTCTTTCCATTACTCACCACTTCTGTCTCCAAATTCATTCAGCATGTATATATTGATCATTGACACCATCTGTTGTTTGAGCCTCATTTCCCAGTAGACTTCTCTCACACAGCCTTCACATTGAGCTTTTTGCTGCCTCCTGAACGTGGTCATTTTTCTGCCCTTCCCACCTTTAATGTCTCAGCAGCATTTGGCATAATTGATCCCGCCCTCCTATTTGAAACAGTTATTTCTTTTGGCTCCCTTATACTAGACTTTCTTGATTTTTCTTTTCTCTCCTTTGATAAAAAGATTTGTCAATCTCCTTTAAACTGACTCATTCTCCTCTGCTTGATTTCAAATGACTGAAATGCCCTAGGGTTCCATCTAGGCCTCTCTTTTCTCTGTGTCACTTATTTTTCTAGGTAATTTATTTTGGCCACGAAGCCTAAAAACTGACTACATGCTACTGACTCGCCTGCTCTGGGCTCTCTTACTTGATCTTTGAGTCTTATATTCAACTGTACATGACATTTTCTTTTTACTGTGTAATAGACATCTCAAAACATCTCAGTAGACATCTCAAATTTTGAACGAAAACTTCGCTCTCAATTTCTCCACCTCACCTGCCACTATTCCACTTTTTCTTGTTAAATGTAATTCCATTCTCCTATTTACTTAGGCCAGAAACCTTGGGGTTATGTTTTTCTCTCACACTCCCTCAGTAAGTGGTCTGACTTCCACCTCTAAAATATATTCTGAACTTGACAACTTTTCATCTCTGCCTCTACCACCTTAGTCCAAGCTACTATCGCTTCTTTCCTGAACCAGCCTCCTGTCTGCTTTCCCTACCTCCAGTCTTTGCTCTCTGTAGCCAGAGCAGCCAGAATAATCTTATATAAATGTAAATGTAAGTCATATCTTACCAGTTCCCATTATAAAATGTTTCAGGGGCGGGCCAGGCACTGTGGCTCACACCTGTAATCCCAGCACTTTGTGAGTCTGAGGTGGGCGGATCATGAGGTCAGGAGTTCAAGACCAGTCTGATCAACATGGTGAAACCTCATCTCTACTAAAAATGCAAAAATTAGCTGGGCGTGGTGGTGCATGCAGCTCCTTAGCACCTGGAACAATGCAAGTCATCAAGTTTAAACTCCCATGGTAGTTTTCCAGAAGGCAACATTTCCATGTGAGATACAAAGATGAATAAGACTCTTGCCTTCTAGAAATTCACAATTCATTCAATATTCAGTAAATATTTATCTGCAGTGTGTCACACATTATGCTTAATTTCTTTCTTTTCTTTCTTTTTTTTTTTTTTTTAAGACAGAGTCTCCCTCTGTTACCCAGGCTGGAGTGCAGTGGTGCCATCTCAGCTCACTACAACCTCCGCCTTCTGGGTTCAAGTGATTCTCCTGCCTCAGCCTCCCAAGTAGCTGGGACTACAGGAGCCCAGCATGACGCCCAGCTAAATTTTTTTTGTATTTTAGTAGAGACGAGGTTTCACCATGTTGCCCAGGGTGGTCTCGAACTCCTGAGTCCAGGCAATCCACCCGCCTCAGCTTCCCAAAGTGCTGGGATTACAGGCGTGCGCCAGTGCGCCCAGCCCATTATGCTTAATTTCTAAGGATATAATGACAAAGGTCCTTGCTTCAAGAAATTCTATTTTAGTTGGGTATGATTTCCTTTTATTTTGATTAGTAATATTTCATGATATGTATGTTGGTGCTTGCTAGGTATTGTCTATAAGCTGTGAATGCTATGGAAGACAATAGGGCAGACAGAGTATCTGCCTAATTCTTCTTCTTTTTTTTTTTTTTGTTTGAGATAGAGTCTTGCTCTGTCACCCAGGCTGGAGTGCAGTGGCACAATCTCAGCTCACTGCAAGCTCCGCCTCCCGGGTTCACGCCATTCTCCTGCCTCAGCTGGGACTACAGGCGCCTGCCACCATGCCCGGCTAATTTTTTGCAGTTTTAGTAGAGATGGGGTTTCACCTTGTTAGCCAGGATGGTCTCCATCTCCTGACCTCATGATCCGCCGGCCTCGGCCTCCCAAAGTGCTGGGATAATAGGCGTGAGCCACCGCACCCGGCCTATCTGTCTAATTCTAATCTTTATGTTGTCTGTGTATTCATCACATAGTTACAGATGAGCAAAGGAGGAAAGTTGAAGGCTAAAACCATGGAGCACACCCAAAATATTTTCCTGGTACCATAGGCATGGCAAAATTACACTTGAGACAGGCAGTAGAAATTATTCAGGCATACTAGTGATAGGTCTTTATTTTCAATAGTGATGAAAATAATGTTTCTAATATTTAATACTCATTTAATATTACTTTAATACTTCTATTATTCCATAACAGCTATTTCACTTGTAATTAAACCAGAATCTTTGTGTATACATTTTAGTAGCATATTTGGAATTTGATATAATTGACAGTTTCAGGAGGAGAAAAAAATAGAACCATGACTTATATTTCTTATTTTTTGTCACTAATTTCATATACTCTTCATGGTTCTGATACGTTTCTAAATTTTGGAACTTTGTTATGGACTTTACAAAATGTTGCTATGATTTTTCCAGTTTCTAAGTTCTGTGTATTACTGAGTCCTAAGTGAAAGCACAATTATTTTGAATGAATTTTTACATAGCAAGTAAAGTTCTGTAGATTTCAATATTTTCTGAATTTTGACTGAAATCATATTATATTATACAACATTCATGAATATAAACAATAGCTTCATACTTCTGTTATTCTAGAACAGCTATTTCACTTGGAATTGAAGCAGAGTCTTTGAATATACATTTTAGTAGCATATTTGGAGTTGATATAATTGACAGTTTTGTTGGAGGAGATACATATGCAGATATTATGAATTAGCATATATGACTTGTAGAAAATTCTTAAGTATACAAGGCATTTAGACTTGAAATTTAAAAACACCTTGGTAGAGAAAGAGTTAACAGGTTAGCTCCCCTTGGTTGTTCTCAGTGTCTTCTCTTGCCTTTAGGAGCTGAAAATATGATAACATTGGGCCCGGACATGCCTGTGTGGAGGTTAGGGTACTCCTGGGGTTTTTGCAGCTAGCTGTAAAGCAAGCTAGAACTTGTTCATCTCTAAGTTCCTTGTTTTTCTTTCAACCCTTTCAGTGCCCTGCAGGAGTCATTAAATCAAAACTTCATGCTGATCATCACCCACCGAGAAGTCCAGCGGGAGTACAACCTGAACTTCTCAGGAAGCAGTACTATTCAAGAGGTGAGTTATGTCTCACAGCTAAGAAATAAAGGTAGCTCATTATAGCTAATGTTGACCCTGTTAAAGAGGGCTTATCTGTTCTGGTTGGAAATTCTCTTTATGTTTCATTATTGGGTTCTTAAATTTTAATTAACTGGAGCATCAATGATTACTGTAGATACACTAAATGACTTGACCTAGAAAGAAAGATGTAAATGGGAACTCTTGATAATTTTTAAACTCATCAACTTGAAACGCTTCTTAAAAATAACTGATTATTACGTAATATATTTCATGGTTTTATAGTCATTATTAGAAATACTACTTAGGAAACTGTTGACAACATTCATTTTGGAGGATGCTTATATTTTATTTGAAAGGATGCTCTCAAATAATTATTTATACTGTGTACTCTGCCTGTTTCTAAAAGGAATTTGAGGGAACTTTTCTTAAGCAGCTCAATCCTGCCCTTGGGCAGTATTCCTAAGATGCTGTTGGAGACTATCTTTTAGCTTAGAATATGAGAAGGGTCTATTTATAGTGTCAATATTTTCTTCAGCACGACCAACCAGGGCCACTGTTTCAAAAGAGAACCTCCCCCAAGAGAGAAGAGGTACCTTCTTGGTATGCCTTGGGCCCCACCCACCTAAAAGCTAACAATTTATCTCCATGGAGGGTGGGGGGAATATTTAAAGCTATGACAGGACTTATGTTTAGAAACATTGAAATGATGACTATGTTGTATTACACCTTATAAATTATGAAAGCAACAGTCATTTGTCTACTAATTTTTTCTGAAGAGAATTAATCATGCTTAATCTTGGATTATTTTATAATTTTTTCCTTAGACTACATTGCTTAAAATAATCACTTAATGTCATTGTGAAAGAATAAGTTTTCACCCTAGTGTTTTCTTTCAGAAATATATGAACTGTTTCTGTAGACTATTAATGGTTTCCTTTTTTATATTGTGTTAATGAATTTCAGCTTCTGAATTTGACATGAATAACTCATTGCTTTTGGTTTATTTTCTTTATTGATTACTTGAATAGTTTATTGACTAGAAACTAAAGTCTTTAAAATTTTTTTCTGATCTGATTCCTAAACTGAATCATAGGTTTGCGTTATTTGATTTTTTTCAGGATTTTAAATATGTATAAATTGTAATTTCATTTTCAACCTCCATAATGAGTATTTTATTCTCTAAATTAAGAAACTTAATTCCTTAAAGAATCATTTGTGTTTTTCTGGTAGAAATAATGTTTTGCTGTGGCTCCACCTCCGAGTTATTATAGCATCTGAAATTTTACAGGATAGTAAAATCTAAATTGTGTATGTGAATATAATGAAACAAGGAAATTTAGATTTAAAATAACTTCAGTTTAACCAACAAAAGAAAGATCAGAGGTAAATTCATTTTATTGCTGACTTGAAAATTGAAGAATAGTATAATGCGTGATGAATAAATATAGTTTGCTTTTTTTTCCTTTGGGGTTGAATTTTCTAGCCATAATTTTGCTGCCACCCTCTCAACCCCCCACCCCCAGTTTCTGTTATTTGAGTGTGTTTCAGCTTTCTCCCACAAGAGGGCAGAAAGGACTATTCAGCAGATAGCCTAAAAATGCCATTCAGTGTTTTCAAATTAGCTTCTCTTATATTAACAAAAAGGAGCATAATGGCCAAGTTATTGTTTGATTTACAGATAATTGGCATATTGCAGAGAGGAGACTTAATTTCACCCTTTTAAATTAAACAGGGAGATTTAAAAAGACATAAAATATTCATTAATGTTCGGTGATTATAAAGTAGTGGCATATATTTATTTTGCCTTTATTACTGTTTCGATGGGAAAATACTGCAAATATTTCCGAAATCGAGTTGGCCATACTGACAAGTTGAAATGTTTAAGCAGCGTTAATGCAATCTGCTCACACCTGATATCCTATGCAGAATGATTCAAAATGACTACATCAATTATTAAAAGAAATATTTAAAATTCTGTAAATGTGCCATTGTGTGCCACAGTTGGCTGAAACTGTTCTCCGTGGCCTGCTATTTAGATTATCAAATATATCTTAAGCTTCAAGGACTTAAAAACAGTAAATCATTTTTATACCATTTTTATGTCATTTTTAAAATGTTCCAGAAATATTTTTGCCAAGACAGATATTCTTATGTATTTCTTGTCAAGAATTTGGTTTCTTCTCCTTTTTCCTTTTTTTCCCTTTAAGTAAATTTAAAATAATATTTTTAAATGCTAGTTTGCCCAGAACAAATAAATGCAGTTGCTACTTATGTCACTTGCTTCTCTGTGAGTAGACAGGTACACATAGGCTGTTTTATTCTGTACAACTTAGATAAAGGATGTGGGACTTCTCTGGGCCTAGTTCTGTGACTTTTCTGCTTCAACTTGTGGAACACCTGTGATGGAGGGGGTAGTTTCAGGTGAAGGACAAGGTGTTCTTATCTACAGCTATTCAATCCACAGTGACACTTAAGTATGTACATTTTTTCTTGTTGCATGATTGGAAATTTAGTTTGATTTTATCAAGATAAAAATATAATTATGAAACAATTTTGTAGTTTTATTTTATAATGCTAGTATTTGTTTTTTATTAATGTGAAAGCTTAATGATACCATATGTGCTAAATTGTAAATTAATCTATCTCACCAGTTTCAGGAATTTCTTTTCAGTATTAATAGGTCCAAGAATAAATCCTGACTAATATAATTGAAGGAAAGGAAAAAATGTTCAATACACAAAAGTTCCTGGTCATTTTTTTAGTGTATTTTTTATATATATATATATTTTTTTTTAATTTTTGAAAACCTTGCATTTTTAAAAGAAAACTTTGCACTATTTTTCACCCAGAGGGAAATTTCTATTAAATGAAATAGGATTGAAAAAGGCACTATGATTTCAACTTTTAATTAGAACAAAGTACATTTTTTAAAAATACTGAGTTAGAAAATAGCACTAAAATGCAGTTTGAATTTCAAATAAACCATTCAATGACCATATGGTCATTGCAAGTTAATGGTGATAAACCAAGAGGTGTTCAAGTGTTTGTTCATTCTGGCTTTGTGGTCTGCTGCCTCACAATGCATGACTTGTGTCCTTTAGGTGCTCTAGATTTTAATTTAAGCCAGTTGGTTATTGAGGGTTTTCATTTTGATTTTGTTTTTTAAAAACTCTGTACAAATCCTTCCACTTACATTATCCTCCTAGTTGAGGAGAAAGCAGTGACAGTATAAAAAGGTCAGAATGGAGAGAGTTGCAAGTAGTCTTAAGAAGAAAAATCTTTTCTCTTTTCCGTTATGACCAAACAGCTTGTAAAAAATATCAAAGAATGCAACAGTAATTCTGTGATAGTCTGTCTTTTCAACCTTTTTGAGTCCTAAATTAGCTATTTGTCACACTTTAAAATTGTGAGTTTCCTTATATTTAAACAGGCTTACTTTAATGAATTTTTTTTACACTGAGAATTCAGATTTTTCAACAGTTTATTGAGCAGATTCTAGCAATTCTCACTAATACTATTAAAGATCTGTGGTTATAAATGCGCTTGGGGTGGGTTAAATTAAAGGGAAAAAAAGATTGATTTGCTTTCAGCAAATCCAAAACCCAGGTGTGGAAAAGGATATGAAGTCCCTGAAATCAAGCCAACTTTTCTTGGAAACTGATTCTTTGTTATCGGCCTTACTACTGCAAAAGCTTCTGTTAGGCAAAATATTGTTTTCTTTGTAGATGTCATATAAATTTAAGGAATATACACATGACCCAGAATAACAATAAGAAACCTAAGTATTTTTAGTGCAGAATCATGGAGTATTACTTACCTATTATAGCAAGAAGCATGATGAATAGCTTATTGGAATTATTTAAATCCTCTTCCAAGTTTCACTTTACCCCAGAATTCTCACTGTTCTTATTAATGTTGATTTAGTTCTTAATGGCATGAAAGGGGAAAATTGACAACCTATAAAGATGTATCTTGCAGGGAGTAGTAAAACGTTTCAGTACTATTACGGCGTTGTACAAACTAGTGATTAAGTGAGAAGCCAATAGAGTTGAATTAGTCTTAGGAACTGAATGAACTAAATACATAGATTATACCAATCCTTAAAAATAATCTTGGCTAAGTAATCATGAGGCTAACTCTGATTCTGAACATTTGAACCTAATGTCGGATTTTGTGTGTTGTGTCTATTTTTCTACTTGCTACTTTCTTAACTTGGTTGACTAGCGTATATTTTGGACTATTCTCCTTTAATGCTGGTGGCCAGTAACAGTAATTAAAATATGTAGTCTTTTACAGATTGTGCTAATTATTGATGTTCTAGTAGTGGGTTGACTATAACTCCTTAACTAACATGGCCTTTCTGTAAATGTTTTAAGTATTGGGTGTTTTTTTTTGGTTTGTTTGTTTTGTTTTCCAGTATGGGGAGGGTTGGGGTTGCTGGCACAGAACTGAAGTAAGAGTAGAGTAACTGAGAATGTGCATATGCAAGAGGGTAAATTAAGTTGTGTGCTTATTTAATTAAAAGTGTGAGTGGTTTGTTTTTACTGCAAGATAAATGGCATATATTGGATCAATTAGAATGAACCAATTTAATTAACATATATTATAGTTTGATTTTTTAAAATTTGAAATCACGAATGACATTTTAGCAAGAATGAAA
Source organism: Macaca mulatta (assembly GCF_049350105.2). Classification (NCBI taxonomy): domain Eukaryota; kingdom Metazoa; phylum Chordata; class Mammalia; order Primates; family Cercopithecidae; genus Macaca; species Macaca mulatta. The sequence goes on from NC_133406.1 coordinate 189,962,411, forward strand.
GAGATAATTTCTTCTGCAACTGGGCAGTGAATTCAAGCCTTTATTCAGCTTTCAGAAAAGAAGATTACACATCTTTTAAATATGCATATATATTATTAGTTTCAAGTTGCATTTGAAAACTGAGATCTGTTGAAATCATACCACTTCAAATAAATAAATCAGTAGGGATCATTTTATAAATATTGAGGTTTCCTATGATTCTTAATAAATTATCCCCTGAGGTAATAAATTTAATATTTATAACGCAGCTCTTTGGAACTGACAAGTCTTTTCCCCTCTCTGGAAGTGTTTTAGAATAATCTGGATTGGATCTCTTTTTCGGCCCATATAAGTATTTGTCTACCTGCGTTTCAAGATGATAGAAGCAATGACATTTTAAGAATTAAGAGCAATCTTTAGCCTTCTGTTACTTAAGATATGTGTATCAAACATCATAGCTGACCACATTTCATAATCTGTGATTTGTGTGTTGGTAGTTTTGAAATGCCTGGGTTAAGAGAAATTACGTTCAGTTATCAGAAACTAATAAACATAAGATTTTTTTATATGCAAGAAAAGGCAGAGAGTAAATAATTGCACTGGTGACCAATACTGTAATAATCCTGTTTTACAATATGCACTTGACAGGTTGTAATAGTGCTAATTGAAGAGACTAATTCACACTTGCTTCATTCTATTCAAAGGCAAAATCAGCAGCTTGTTTTGCTTTTGACCAGATGGTCCTCATGAACACCTACTGTGCACTTTAAGTGCTTTACTAGAATTACAAAGGCCGGGGGCTGCGTTCGACTCCAAATGATTTGAGAAGAGAGAGAGGGGGGAAAAGAACCTCTGTGCTCAATGGATTTGGTGCAAGTAAATTAATTCTAGTGGACCCATTACACACTGAGCCCCCTTTTCAAAGCTCTGAGCCTCCTCGCTTGCTCTGTAGCAATGAGAAAGAGAAAGGCAGATTACTGCAAACAGAAATAAAAAAAAAAGGGGGTATGAAAGGGAGAAAAGAGGCCTTGAAGCCTTTCATATCATTTGAGTTTTTCAAGTGCGTTATTTTTGGGGAGGGTGGATGTATGAAAAGCCAATTGGAGTTTTTTTTGTTTTAAAGTGCGCTATTTAAGCACCATGAATATAGGCGCAAGAGCAACAGTTGACTGAGTTTACTGTGATGAAGCTTTGTGTCCGAGGATGAATCAAATTCATTATATTCAACTCTTTGTGTTTTAACATGAATGTAGGGTTAGTTTCACAAGACTGTGTCTGTTTAGGATAATTATAATTTAATATTTTCCTTTCATAAAGTTATCACTGTAGATGTCTAAAATTTTAATCAAAGCAGATTTTGTACATTGACTTTGAAGCACCCTGACAGTTTAAAATTCAAAGGAAAGCTTTTTTAGTTTTCAAAAGAAAAGAAAGGCTCATTCTAATGGCATTGAAGGAGAGATTATTATAACTAATTAGAAGTCACACATCTGTTAGCTTTTGGTTTGTGACTTATTTATGTATTTTTTGAGTAAAATATATACTTTAAAAATATATTGCTGTTATTGTGTGAACCTAAAGGGATAAAATGCACTTAAAAGAGAACCATTCGTTTCAGCCAACCATTTTTGGCAAATCTCTAGATGGTCCTATAAAAATATGTAATGCAGTAAAGCACATTAAGTGTGAATTGCAGTTGTATAATTAATAATCTTAATTTGGAATATGCTTTCAAACAGTATTTTCACACAGTTCTGTTATCATAATTCTGATTATTAACCAAAGTTATGAGATAAAAAAACTTGTCCAGGTTGTACAAATTTGTAGTTGTTCCTTATCCTTAAAGCTGTTCACGTATAGTACTGTAATTTGGAATACTAACACTGTAAAATAATTAGTTCTTATTGTAAACTATGTAGGTTAGGACACAAGGAATCAAATATAGGAATATATATCACCCGCTTTTTATGTTTTTGTAGTTCTAAATTTAATTATTGTGATATATTTTAGTGGCATTGTTTACTTTTGTTTGATGGCATATATTACTGCCACCATGTTCCAGTTCATTTTAATTATAGCTATTATCAAAGAATACAACAAAATTACACCAGTAGTGCGTAATGATAATTGTAAAAGTTTCATAGTCTTTTTAAAGTTTGGATTATCTCTTCAAATGAATGCCTAGAATTTATATTTTAAAAGGCATATTGCATCAATATGTTTTTTATGTCAATAAGTTTTAATTACAGTTTTAGAAAATAAAACACAGAAATGCACAAGCAACCACAAAAATCTTTTTTATTTCTCAAATACTTCATTTAAGAGGGTAGCATGCCTTTTATATATTTAAAATAAAATTTGATTCATATTAATGTACTCATACTTTGGGAGTGCTCATTCAAATGTGAGTTTTAGAGTGAGGAGGGATATAAGGAGAGTTCCCAAACCTTCCACCAGCAAAATATCCAATGAAATTTATAAGTAATGAGGCATTAATGAATTGATATCCTTGGGGAGAAAAACATTTCAAGAAAAAATATGAAAGATTAAGCAATACTCACTGCAGAAATTTTTTTGCAGCAGACCATTTAAAATAAAGGTAAAGGTACTAGATTTCTTTCTTGTAGGTACAATAAAAAGCTATCTTTAAAGCCAGAACCTTAGTTAGCAGAAGTGGATTGATCACGACCATGTATGTAGTCACTTATTTCACTTGTTTAGATGGGGCTGATTCTTTGGTTTCACAGAAACAGTGCTCCTCATGCATGAAGAAGAGGTTTTTCTTTTTCAGTATTAAAATATTAACTCCTAGATTCCTGAATGCCAGAGATAAGGTTCTTTTCCTAGGGTCTGTGTTGGGAAAGGCTATAATTTCTTCATAGATGTAGTAAGTACCACATTACTTAAGCTGAGAAGTATTTTAACATTTAACTATCTTCCAGTCCTAAGATAAGAAATAGTAACCTCTTCATTCCTCCCCAACCCTCTGTAAAACAAACACACACACACACACACACACACAAGGAATTAAACCACAGGATGGGTAAGTGAATATAAAGTGCTCATAAATATAAGCTGGACCAAGACTTGGCATATTAAGATAAGGCCTGCATGTAGAAAATTATTTACATGTTTATCTTTATATGCCAAAGGTTATTTGGTTACAACCTCTTAAAACATCTGGTTATGGTAATTTTTCTTTTGTCTAATGTGTCTCATGTATGACTCAGTGTTAAACAGTTAAGCAGTTTTTCTTTTTCAAACATACTTTTTGTGATTAATGTTCTTTTAAAAAATCCTACGGCTCAATATAGGGCTATAGTGTAGTATCTTATTACCCTCAATGTATTTCTATTATTATTTTGAAAAACTTTTTTTTTTTTTTGGGAGAAAAAATATTTTAAAAGCTTGTAGTAAACATTTTATATAAATGACAAAATGTATTCCTTGCTTTGTGGTCATTGCGTGACCAGACAGTAGAGTACTGGATTGTTCTAGGGTTTTACAGCTGCAAGGCAAAAGCATCTGCTCATTGCAAAGCCGGCATTGTTTAATTTTGACACTGACTTTTCCATGAGTCTTGTACCAAGCACTGGATTAGATGCCACTAAGATGAAATTTGTTTTAAGTTGCTCCCAAAGTGCAGCTGTTCCTATATACAGCCTTGTAGCTTAACCAAAACAGACAGACATAGGATCAATCAGAATCTTTGTACAGGGTCACCTCAGTAGGCTAGGGGGCCCCAGAGAATGTTAATGATATTATTTATCATGAATAATTGCAAAATTAGTTTCTGGGCTTATTTAATATCTATAGCACAGCCCCCCACCTTTTAAAAGCAATAGAACTGTTATTAAATATTTAGCTTTTTAAACTGGATTATCATGGCTAAGTATTAGAGTACCCCTGTATGCATTAGGCACTATTCTTCCACAATCAATTGCAAGAAAAATGATTAGTTTATTGGTCAGTAAAGTAGTGATTGACTGAAAATAAGACCTATTCTAAAATTGTTTGCTAAAATCTTGAAAAGTGGACATTTTTATAGAATGATAATTTTTCTTTAATGTTTCAAGTGAATGAAAAATGAAAGAGCACCTCACTTCCCAGGTTTCCTGGGATTGTGTGAATTTCTACCCAGCTGGTCCAAATTGATTGATACAGGGCCAAATATTTGTCTGCCTACATTTCAAAGTCTATAATTTGCTAATGAATTGTGGTAATAATCTTTCATCATACATGAAAGATTTAGCCAAACGATTTGCTAAGTATATATTTTGATCATAAAATTTTTGGACTTACACCAAGCTTTACATCTACTTTACAGCTAATGCATGGGGGTGGAGGGAGGGCAGTAGGAAAAATAATACTGAACATGGACACTTGATGGAAAAGAATGAAGGAAGCGTGAGGAAAGAAGGTACTTTGGAAAAGAATAATACTGGGAAAGTCCCTGAGTGACAGAGGAAGACCAATTCTATTTGTACTTAGAGTTCAAAATAGAATTTTTAAAAATGCCAGTACAGTTTTAGTCCACAGTATCCGGAGATATATGGTATCCATTTAGATGAAGGCAAGGAAGGAATCTTTTTCTGTTTTGGCTACAGCTATTCCACACATTGATTATGATTATAATTTCCTAAAAACTTGATGCTGCAAAGTCTAATGCCCACAAAGTTTAAGTAATTGAGGCATAACAAAGACAAATGTTTATTGGGGTTGATTAGAAAGAATCTAATGAAGAAATAAATGTGATTTGACTAATTCTAGAAGAAGCTGAGACAGTAACCTAGTAAAGCTTTTGAAATGACTGTAGGCACCCAAGAGAACATTTTCTCCCTCCAAAACAAGGAAAGACTGTATAAAGGAAAATTTGGCTTGTGTCTGGGAGGCTATGTAGCATTAAGTTACCTTTGCTTGGGAAAGTGTAAACCTTAATTTTTATGTATTTTGGGAGAGAAGCATAAGATATACTCCACAGGAAATCCAGGATTACACTATGGAATGAGAGAGCTAGGCAATGTTCAAAATACAACTGTATCTTACACATGTAATACCTCTTCCATTGTTAGAAATCAAGGTGCCGTGATTTCCTATTTGACTTATATAATTTGAATTGTTTTCAAGTTGTCCATGTGGAGAATCTGAAATAATATTGATAGAATTTCCCTTGTCTAGCCATTTAATACCAAGTAGTTTAAAAAAAAAAAAAGACCGAGCACAGTGACTCACACCTGTAGTCCCAGCACTTTGGGAGGATGAGCTGAATGGGTGAATGGATCACCTGAGGTCAGGAGTTCGAGACCAGCCTGGCCAACATGGCAAAACCCCGTTTCTACTAAAAGTACAAAAATCAACCAGGTGTGGTGGCGGCTGCCTGTAATCCCAGCTACTCAGGAGGCTGAGACAGGAGAATCACTTGAACCCGGAAGCTGGAGGTTACAAGTGAGCCAAGATCTCGCCACTGCACTCCAGCCTAGGTGACAAGAGCGAGACTCCATCTCAAAAAACAGAAAGGAACTTTGTCTTATACAGAGAAATCAGATATATTATAAAGGAGATGGACCCTCCATTGTATAGATTTTAAAGATAAGCAACTCTATAATTTTTATATACCTGTGGGACCTCTTAAATGTATAGTTAAATGGCACATTTCCAGAGGATTAATTTGTATTCATTTATATAATTCCCCTTTTGTTCTCTGCTAGAAGTAAGCCTCCTTTAAATGTTAGTACAGTGGATGTCTAATCAAGGTGGCACCATTGAACTATTTTTTTTTTTTTTTTGAGTGCAATGGCGCAATCTTGGCTCACTGCAACCTCCACCTCCCAGGTTCAAGTGATTGTCCTGCCTCAGCCTCTTGAGTAGCTGGGGTTACAGGTGCATGTAACCACGCCTGGCTAATTTTTGTATTTTTGGTAGAGATGGGGTTTCACCATGTTGGTCAGGTTGGTCTCGAACTCCTGACCTCAGATGATCCGCCTGCCTTGGCCTCCCAAAGTGCTGGGATTACAGGCTTGAGCCACTGCACCCGGCCAACAATCTTTAAAGTATTTAGGAAAGTTAAGAATTTATGTTTAACTAGAGCTTTATTCAGATGAATAGAAAATTTTGTTTTACACATTGACTTTCTCAGCCTCTTTCCTTCTGTTTTGCTGACAGTTAAAAATCTGTCAATTTAATACATGCTATAATTTTTTTTTTGAAACAGTCTCACTCTTTCGCCAAAGCTGGAGTCCAGTAACACTGTCTCAGCTCCCTGCAGCCTCAGCCTCTTGGTTCAAGCAGTTCTCCACTTCAGCCTCCCGAGTAGCTGGGACTACAGGTGCCCACCACTACGCCCAGTTAATTTTTTTTTTTTTTGTATTTTTTTAGTAGAGATGGGGTTTCACCATGTTGGCCAGGCTAGTCTTGAGCTCCAGACCTCAGGTGATCCGCCCGCCTCGGCCTCCCAAAGTGCTGGGATTACAGGCCTGAGCTAGCAAGCCTGACCTACTTGCCATAATTTTTTGTAGGTATATTGTTATCACATTATGGTAGTTACTATAGCAAATACTTAATGAAGTTTTGGTTTGCAAACCTTTGTGGGTTTTTTTTTTTCCTGGCTATAGTATTATAGAAGAGATCCGTAATCATTACTATGAAGGAAAACTTATAATGAAAATCACATTTAAATAAAATTAATTATAAGTGAGATAATTAGTAAGATTCCTGATTTTTTTAATGAAAACTCAATTTCAAAAGCAAATATTAGAGTTACAGGTTATGTATACGAAATTCAAAATATGCTGTTAGCATTTGTTTCTAGTCCTTTTGGTGTTCTCTTATCAAAGGCACATTATATTTACATGCCTGCCTTTGCCTAATGAAAATGAGAAATAAATTCCTCCTAAGCAGTGTGTTTATAATGTCCTATAATAATCATCATCATAAGAAAAGCATATCATTTAAATATCAGTTCAGTTGCTGTTGAATTGGGAGATGTTTCCCTTATTCTTCATATCGTAAACAAGGAAATCTCAAGACATTTTTAAAGACTGCTATTTTTTTGCTGGTCAGTTTTTTTATAATGACATATATACGTATAGATCACTTTGCTTGAAATTTGAAGTATCAGAAATATAGTAAATATCTTAAGAGTCTTGATTTCTGTTGATAATTATTTCAAATAATTGATTCTAAAATTTGGTGATTATGTGGGAATTTAGAAATCTCATGTGCTTCAAGTGAACCATTTATGTGGGTGTGTGAGAGAGAGGGTGTGTGCTGGTCTATAGGCAGTGACTGTATAATTAAATGTGTAAATATGTTGCTATGAAGTGTAAGTAATCTTTTAATCCTTAGGGTATTACTTAAAAGGCTCAGGGTTGAAATAGAGTTTTCTGTTACCATGGTGTTTGAATTTCTATAAATCAGTGTTGTTTTAATGAATGATAAGGAATTTTATTTTTTATCTTAAAGTAGACTTTTACCTTATATGCATATGCTACAAAAGATTGTAAAAGTAAATTATATATCCATAACAAGGCTTTCTAATATATAAGATTTTATAATATGGAGAGATAATAAATGTAAATGGTACAATTTGATGTCATTAGCTTTACTTGTAGTAAGTGAATTAAAATTCCATATGGATGTTAAGACTGTGGAACCAGCATAAGGACCTACAGATAGATCAGTGCACTAGAATTGAGAACCTAGAAAGAAACCCTTACATTTATGGTCAATTAATTTTCAGCAAGATTACCAAGAAAATTCAACATATGGTGCTGGGACAACTGGATATCTATATGTAAAAGAATGAAATTGGACTGTTCCCTCACACCAGACAGAAAGAAAAATTAACTCAAATCACAGATCCAAATCTAAGACTTAAAACTATAAACCTCATAGAAGAAAACAGGAAAAAATTTTCATGGTTTTTGAGTTAGGTAATGGTTTCTCAGACAGGACACTAAAACCAGAACAAGGACAAATAGGTTATTTGAACTTTTATCAAAATTAAAAACTTTAGTGCCTCAGAGGGCATCATCAGTAAAATGACAGTTTACAGAATGGAAGAAAATATTTTCAAACCGTATATTGATAAGAGACTTGTATCTAGGATATATAAAGAACTCTTACAACTCAATAATAAAAAGACAAATAATCTAATTGAAAATTGGCAAAGATCTGAATAGACATTTCTCATGAGAAGATATGCAAATAGCCAATAAGCAAATGAAAAGTTGCCCAACATCTTTAGTCATTAGGGAAATGCAAATAAAAAATCCAAAGAAATTGAAATCAGTGTGTTAAAGAGATATCTGCATTCCAGTATTCATTGAAGTATTGTTCACAATAAGCAAGACATGGAAGCAATCTAAGTGTTCATCAATGAATAAATGGATAGAGATTATGTGGTATATATTAATATATATAACAGAATACTATTCAGCCTTTAAAAAGAAGAAAATTCTGTCATTTAGAACAACATGGGAAGACCTGGAGGACAGTATACTAAGTGAATAAACATGATCTCACTTATATATAGATTCTAGGAAAGTTGAATTCATAGCAGCAGAGAGGAGAATGGTGCTTACCAGAGGCTGGTGGTGGGGTGTGGACAAGTAGGAATGAGGAAAGCAGAGATGTTGGTTGAAGGGTGCAGAGTTTCAGTTTGACAGGAGGAATAAATTTTAATCATCTTTTGTACAGCAAAGTGACTGTATGTAGTAATGTGTTATATATTTCAAAATTGCTAAAAGATTAGAATTTAAATGTTCCCACCACACACACACACACACACACACACACACACACGCGCAAAAAAAAAAAAAAAAAAAAAAAGCACGGTAAATACTTCAAGTACTGGATATGTGGGGGTTGTTGTTGTTTTCTTACCCAGGCCGCAGTGCAGTGGCACAAACAAGGCTCACTACAGGCTCAGACTCCTGGGTTCCATTGATCCTCCCATCTCAGCCACCTGAGTAGATGGGACTACAGGTACGTGCCATGATGCCCAGCTAATTTTTGTATTTTTTGTAGAGATGAGGTTTCACCATGTTGCCCAGGCTGGTCTGATACACCTGGGCTCAAGTGATCTGCCTGCCTGGAGTGCTGGGATTACAGGTGTCAGCCACCATACTGGCCTGCTGGATATGCTAATTAGCTTGATTTAATCATTCCACAATGTATACATATATCAAAACATCACTTTGTACCCTATAAATGTATATAATTATTATTTGTCAAAGAAAAATGGCCAGATGCGGTGGCTTACGCCTGTAATCCCAGCACTTTGGGAGGCCGGGGCAGGCAGATCACCTGAGGTCGGGAGTTTGAGACCAGCCTGACCAACATGGAGAAACCCCGTCTCTACTAAAAATACAAAATTAGCCGGGCGTGGTGGTGCAGCTACTTGGGAGGCTGAGGCAAGAGAATCGCTTGAACCTGGGAGGTGGAGGTTGCGGTGAGCTGAGATCGCACCATTGCACTCCACCCTGGGCAACAAGAGAGAAACTCCGTCTCAAAAAAAGAAAAAAGCAAATTGAACTACCCTTCACACCACTAGGATGGCTAGAATTTTAAAAGGTGGGCTCTATGCGGTGGTTCATGCCGGTAATCCCAGCACTTTGGGAGGCCAAGGCCAGCAGATCACTTGAGGTCAGGAGTTTGAGACCAGCCTGGGCAATATGGTGAAACCCCATTTCTACTAATGACACAAAAATGAACTGGATGTTGTGGTGCATGCCTGTAGTCTCAGCTACTGGGGAGGCTGAGGCATGAGAATCACTTGAACCCGAGAGGTGGAGGCTGCAGTAAGATCACACCACTGCACTCCAGCCTGGGTGACAGAGTCAAACTGTTTGAAAAAAAAAAAAAAAAGGTGATAGTGACAAGTGTTGTATTGGCAAGGATGTTGAGAAATGAGAACTATTACACATTGTTGGTGGGATTATGACATAATCTAGTAGCTGTGGAAAAAGTTTGATAGTTCCTCAACATGTTAAACATAGTTACCATCTGTCTGACCCAGCAAGTCTACTCCTAGCTATATAACAAGAGAATTAAAAACATACGTCCACCCAAAAATGTGTATGTGAATATTTATAGTAGATGGTTCATAATAGCCAAAATGTAGAAGTCCATTAATGAATGAATGGATAAACAAAGTGTGGTATATCCATGCAATGGAATATTTTCAGTCATAAAAATATGGAATGAAATACAGATATATATGACAACGTTAATGAACCTTAAAAACATGCTAAATGAAAGAAACTAGACACAAAAAGCCACATATTGTATAATTACATTTATATCAAACGCCCAGAGTAGGCAAGTCTCTGGGGCATCTGGCTGGAGGGAAGGGAAAATAGGTAATGATTGCTATTGGGTTTGAATTTTTGTTGTTTTTGTTTTTACGTTTCATTAATAATAAGTTATGTAGCACAATGCATTTTAAATATTAAACTTCTTCAAATAATTATTTTCTTTGTATGCAACAGTTTTTTTGTTGTTGTTGTTGCTTGCTTGTTTGTTTTTGAGACAGAATCTTGCTCTGTCACCCAGGCTGGAGTGCATTGGCGCGATCTCAGCTCACTGCAACTTCCACCTCCCAGGTTCAAGCGATTCTCCTGCATCAGCCTTCCGAGTAGCTGGGATTACAGACGCGCACCACCACACCCAGCTAATGTTTTATTTTTAGTAGAGAGGGTTTCACCATGTTGGCCAGGCCGGTCTTGAACTCCTGACCTCATGATTGCCCACCTTGGCCTCCCAAAGTGCTGGAATAACAGGTGCGAGCCACCACGCCCAGCCATTATGCAACAATTTTATATAAGAAATGTAATTTAAACACTGCACAATGATCTTCCTGTGTATACTGTAGAGTGTTTAATAAACTTGGAGAGTCTGTTTAAATCTTAATGTTTAATGGGTACAAATTTGTTTTTGTTGTATTATTTCTACCTACATAGGCTAATTTTCAGAATTCTGAAATAAAGTAACAGAAAATAGAACAGCATGTTTTTAAGGTTCGTCTGTGTTGCACATGTAATCTGTATTTTATTCCTTTTTTAAGACTGAACGATATTCCATTGTATGGATATACCACATTTTTGTTCGTTAATTCCATTTGGCTATTATGAATAATGCTGTGAATATTCATATACATGTTTTTGTTTAGACATACTGTTTTTTTTTTGTTTTTTTTTTTTTTGAGACAGAGTCTTGCTCTGTCACCCAGGCTGGAGCGCAGTGGCGCAATCTCGGCTCACTGCAAGCTCCGCCTCCCAGGTCCATGCCATTCTCTTGCCTCAGCCTCCCGAGCAGCTGGGACCACAGGTGCCCGCCACACCCGGCCAATTTTTTGTATGTTTAGTAGAGACGGGGTTTCACTGTGTTAGCCAGGATGATCTTGATCTCCTGACCTCGTGATCCACCTGCCTCAGCCTCCCAAAGTGCTGAGATTACAGGAGTGAGCCACTGTGCCCGGCCTGGACATATGTTTTCAATTCTTTTGTTATATCTAGGAGTAGAATTGCTGTGTCAGATGGTAACTTTATGATATATATGATTTTTTTCTGTGTTTTACCAATTGTAGTAAAATATACATAACAAAATTTAGCATTTTAACCATTTTTACATATATAGTTCAGTTACATCAAGTAACATTCACATTCTCTTGCAACCATCACTTTAACCCATTTTCAAAACCTTTTTTGTCTTTACAAACTAAAACTCTGTACCCATTAAACAGTAACTCTCTGTTCCCCTTTGCCTCTAGCTCCTAGCCAGCCACAACTCTACTTTCTGTCAAATTCTTAATCTGACCACCCTAGGTACTTCATAAAGTAGAATCATACAGTATGTGGCCTTTTGTGTCTGGCTTATTTCACTTAACTTACTGTTTTCAAGGTTCATTCATGTTGTAGCACATGATATAATTTTATTTTATTTATTTTATTTTAGTTATGTTATGTTATGTTATGTTATGTTATGTTATGTTATGTTATGTTATGTTATGTTATTTTGAGATAGAGTTTCGCTCTTGTTGCCCAGGCTGGAGTGCAATGGCATGATCTTGGCTCACCGCAACCTCCGCCTCCCGGGTTCAAGTGATTCTCCTGCCTCGGCCTCTCAAGTAGCTGGGATTACAGGCAGGCGCCACCATGCCCCGCTAATTTTGTATTTTTAGTAGAGACAGGGTTTCTCCATGTTGGTCAGGCTGGTCTCAAACTCCCGACCTCAGGTGATCCACCCACCTCGGCCTCCCAAAGTGCTGAGATTACAGGCATGAGCCACCACGCCTGGCTAGACTTTTATTTTTTTTAAGGCTGAATAATATGCTATCATATGTAAGTACCACATTTTCTTTATTCATTCATGCACTGATAGACCGTTGGGTTGTTTCCACCTTTTGAGTATTGTAAATAATGCTGCTATAAAGATGGGTGTGCAAGTACATCTTCAAGGTCCTGCTTTCATTTCTATTATGTATATACCCAAGAATTGGGATTGCTGAATCATACGGTAATTCTGTGTTTAAGTTTTTGAGGAACACATTTCCACAGTGAATATACCATTTTACATTTCCTCCAGCAACACAGAATGGTTTCCATTTCTCCACGTACTAACCAATACTTGTTATTTTCTGTTTTACTTTCTTTTATTTATTTTGTTTTGAGACAGAGTCTCGCTCTGTTGCCCAGGCTGGAGTGCAGTGGCGCCATCTCGGCTCACTGCAAGCTCCGCCTCCCGGGTTCACACTGTTCTCCTGCCTCAGCCTCCTGAGTAGCTGGGACTACAGGCGCCCGCCACCACACCCAGCTAATTTTTTGTATTTTTAGTAGAGATGGGGTTTCACCATGTTAGCCAGGATGGTCTCAATCTCCTGACCTCGTGATCTGCCTGCCTTGGCCTCCCAAAGTGCTGGGATTACAGGAATGAGCCACTGCGTGTTTTATTTTTTTAGAATAGCCATTCTAATGGAGGTAAAGTGGTATCTCATGGATCTGGTTTGCATTTTCATAATCGCTAGTGATTTTGAGCATCACTTCTTTTTTTTTTTTTTTTTTCCTTTCCTTTGAGATGGAGCCTTGCTCTGTTGCCCAGGCTGGAGTGGGATCTTGGCTCACTGCAACCTCTGCCTCCCAGGTTCAAGCAGTTCTCCCACCTCAGCCTCTCAAGTAGCTGGGATTACAGGTGCATGCCCCATGCCTAGCTAATTTTTGTATTTTTAGTAGAGGCAGGGTTTTACCATGTTGGCCAGGCTGGTCTCAAACTCTTGATCTCAGGTGATCCACCTGCCTCAGCCTCCCAAAGTGCTGGGATTACAGGTCTGAGCCACCGTGCCCGGCCAATTTTGAGCATCATTTCATGTGTTTATGGACCATTTATATTTTATATATCTTCTTTGGAGGAATGTCTATGCAAATCCTTTGCCCGTTTTTCAGGTTGGGTCTTTTTTTTTTTTTGAGTGCTGAAACATTCTGGAATTGGTTAAGGTGGTTGTATGATTTTGTGAATATATTGGAAACCACTGAGTTGTACATTGGAACATAAAAAGGAAACTAAATATGAAATGGAGAACTGAGCGCTTATAAGACAGCTACACATACAAAATTAAAAATTACTCCGAAAATGAAAACTAAAGAATTGGGAATTATGTCACTTGAATAAAATATAAAAATATCAAGTTTCAGGTTGGGCATGATGGCTCATGCCTGTAATCCCAGCCCTTTGGGAGGCCGAGGTGGACGGATCACCTGAGGTCAGGAATTCGAGTCCACCCTGGTCAACATGACAAACCCCCGTCTCTGCATAAATGCAAAAATTAGCTGGGCATGGTGGCACTCGTCTGTAATCGTGGCTACTCAGGAAGCTGAGGCATAAGAATCGCTTGAACCCGGGAGACAGAGGTTGCAGTGAGCCAAGATTGAACCACTGCACTCCAGCGTGGGCGACAGAATGAGGTGCTGTGTAAAAAAAACCCAAAAAACAAAAACAAGTTTCAGTATACCAATGTTTGCCAAGAGTTTAAAGAACTCTTTTTGAGGTATTGCCTAGGGGTTTTTCCTTTCTATTGAAGTTAAACCAAGAAAAAATAGACTTTGTAATGTTGGAGACAGTTTTCTTGAGTTTGATATTAAGCACTGGATAGTTTTATGGAACCATAGTTTATACGTGTTCCTCCCCTTCCCTCCCCTCCGCTCCCTTCCCCTCCTCTTCCCCTTTTTGAGATGGAGTTTCGCTCTTGTTGCCCAGCCTGGAGTGCAATGGTGTGATCTTAACTCACTGCAACTTCCGCCTCCCAGGTTCAAGTGACTCTCCTGCCTCAGCCTCCCGAGTAGCTGGGATTACAGGCATTCGCCACCAAGCCCAGCTAATTTTGTATTTTTAGTAGGGATGGGGTTTATCCATGTTGGTCAGGCTGGTCTCGATCTCCTGGCCTCAGATGATCTGCCTGCCTCGGCCTCCCAAAGTGCTGGGATTACAGGTGTGAGCCACCGGGCCGAGCCTCTGTTACATTTTTTAAAGGGGACATATTTCTACTCTGTTTCCAACTATTAGATGGCAGTTATGTTGCACTAGTAGATAACATTTCAAGTGGGTTAATACCAACTTTTCTAGGTTATAACATGGACAGTGGTACTATTATTGGATACTGTTTACATTATCATACAGAGTTTCTGTGACTAACCTTGAATAGTGCTTCCATCAGTACTTTTCTGTTACTATAATGTAGCAGAAGTGTATTTGAGCAGGGGATGAATACTTTAGGGAATAAAGATATTAATTAGCCTGTTAGGAAAACATATTCTCAATGGGGAAATTATCATATATCATTTATATTTCTAGTTGAGATCCATTAGAAAGGAGAATGGTGTTTACTTCATAGTAATTTGAGTGTATTTCTGGGCAAAATTTGCTAGTCGGTGGTATTCTAGTTGCTGACCTTGAAAGTTCATGCCAACTTCATTGAGGGGAAAGAGAAGGAAGCTTCATGTTGAGTTAACGTTTTATACTTTTCAACTCCTTTCCCCAACTTTAGTTCATTTGATTCTTAAAGTATCTACTAGTGTCAGTAGCTGTACACTTGTACACATATAGCTGAACAAGATGAAAATGGCATCTCGTGGCTGTGCAACACAATGGTCCTGGTGATGGTGTTAATATAGGACTTGATAGTCAACTCTTCTTGCTATATAAACAGAGGGACTGATACAGAGGATAGGTTAAGTAGTACTCAAGAGTTCACAATAAGGTCATTGCTTTTCCCTATTTTACGATTTGTAGTGCTTTCTGTGATTCCATTTCCTAAATCTTCCATTAACTATACTATACTATACTATACTATACTATACTATACTATACTATACTATACTATACTATACTATACACTATAACAGTAGTTTACCTCACCCTCCTTCCATCTCACTACTTGAACTCTTTCTTTGTCAGTAAAGTTAGCATAACAGTAGGAACACTTCCCTGACAGATGTTGTTTGTGAGAATGAAAGTGAGACAGTGTAGGTGAATACAACTTTATTAACTCTAGAATACTTTTTTTAGAAGTTATTTGTCTTTCCATGTACCTCAGATTTTACCAACTGATATTTACTTACCTGCCTCTGAACACATAAATTTTTTAAAAGGATGTGATTTCTTGCTCATATAGTTCCCTCAGCTCTTCTCCCTCAGCCTTACCCCTTCTCCTCATGCCATTCACAGATCCATATGTGTTTCAAGAAGACTACACTCAGCTGACACATCCTTCAGGAAACCTTCTATAATCCTGTGTTCTATATGAACATAACCTCTCCTTATCTCCTGAGTTAGTCTTGAAATACCGCACAGTGATATTGTGCCTCATACAACATTCCTTTGTATAATTGGCTTAGTCCATCTTACAGCCTATATACTTTTCAAGGAGGGGTGACTATATCTTACTGATGTTTATATTCTCTATAGAACAGAATGTTTTAAGAAGAGTTAAAGAACAAATAGTGTGTGTAAAATTAATTGAATTTCATTAAACCAATCTATAACACTTTCTTTTTTTTTTTTTTTTGAGACGGAGTCTCGCGCTGTGTCACCCAGACTGGAGTGCAGTGGCGCGATCTCGGCTCACTGCAAGCTCCGCCTCCCAGGTTCACGCCATTCTCCTGCCTCAGCCTCCGAGTAGCTGGGACTACAGACGCCCGCCACCACGCCCGGCTAGTTTTTTGTATTTTTAGTAGAGACGGGGTTTCACCATGTTAGCCAGGATGGTCTCGATCTCCTGACCTCGTGATCCACCCACCTCGGCCTCCCAAAGTGCTGGGATTACAGGCTTGAGCCACCGCGCCCGGCCAACACTTTCTATTATATCTATATTGTAGTACTTATTGGTGTTAGCTTGCAAACATTCCATTGAAGTTATTAGTTGAATGCTGGAGCTGACTCCTATTAGTGCAAGAAAGCTGATTAGTAAACATTCAGGAATTTTGTGAATCTGACAAAGTGTTGGTACCTTGAAATTAGCTTCAGTGGTATTGTTTATCTCATGGAGATTGGCAGACTCTTAAAAGCACTGCTTTTTGTTTTGGGATAGCCATTTACCAGTACATCATTGGTTGTATGTTTCTAACCCCCACTAGAGTATGAGCTCCTTCAAGTTCGTATCTGCCTGAATGCCTTGACTGTGATAGGAACATTCTTTGCTGAATTAATGAATAAATAAGTGATTGAGTATATCAGCTGCTTTATTCCTCTACTGCCTGACCCCTGCCGGCAGAGACCGAATTTCAGAATCTAGTGAATATTTTGAGACTGAGTTTTAAAATGGCCCATTGTCATAGGCTGTAGTTTCTTCTTCAGAGTTTGAACCAAAAAAACACAGTCTGTTGGAAATCAAGGCTATTAAACACACAGGTTTCAATAGCACAGTAAGGATGGCATTTCTGTCTATTATCACCTTGTTAAGCTACTCCTGCTATGACTTTGCTACCTAATAAGTTTTTGGCATCTATTGCTTAACTAACTCACCTTTCAGTTTCCAAGTTGGAAACCAATAGTGTGAACCATCTCAAATTAGCTGAAAGATGTCCTTTCACATTATAAGAGGTAACTAACTGATTAATTTCTCCTAGTCATAGATGCTATAATACCAACAAATAAAAAATACAATGTCTTAAGGCCTTAAAATATTTTTTTTTTTTTTTTTTGAGGGAGTTTTGCTCTTGTCGCCCAGGCTGAAGTGCAGTGGCACAATCTTGGCTTACCATAACCTCCGCCTCCTAGGTTCAAGGGATTTTCCTGCCTCAGCCTCCTGAGTAGCTGGAATTACAGGCATGTGCCACCATGCCCAGCTGATTTTGTATTTTTAGTAAAGTTTCTCCATGTTGGTCAGGGTGGTCTCGAAGTCCTGACCTCAGGTGATCTGCCTGCCTCGGGCTCCCAAAGTGCTGGGATTATAGGTATGAGCCACTATACCCAGTCAAAAATATTTTTTAAATTACTGAGTTAAAACAATTTATATTTTCCATTAGGTTCCTATCAGTTTTATCAAAAGTAACATTTATATACAATTGAAATTGGGGTATAATTTTTTTTTTTTTTAATGAGACAGGGTCTCACTCTGTCACCCAGGCTGGAGTGCAGTGATATGATCTCAGCTCACTGCAACCTCTGCCTCCCAGGTTCAAGGGATTCTCCCACCTCAACCTCCCGAGTAGCTGAAAGTACAGGCACATGCCACCACGCCCAGCTAAGTTTTGTATTTTTAGTAGAGATAGGGCTTCCCCGTGTTGACCAGTCTGGTCTCGAACTCCTGGCCTCAAGTGATCCACCTTCCTCGACCTGCCAAAGTGCTGGGATTACAGGCGTGAGCCACCACACCCGGCCAAGGTATAATGTTAAGAGTCATTTGGATTTTGTATTTTCTCTGAAACATCCTCCATAACCATGATGTATCTATGTTTTCTTTAAAAAAAAATACCGTTTTTCTAACCATCCTATGTAACATCTACTGTCATCTAAACCTGAAACTATTTTTAATTTCTTGTTAAATTTTGGATAAGCAAAGCATACTATATTCAGAATATTCAGAGCCTTTTTTTTTTTGAGACGGAGTCTTGCTCTGTCACCAGGCTGGAGTGTAGTGACGTGATCTTGGCTCACTGCAGCCTCCACCTCCCAGATTCAAGCAACTAATTTTTTGTATTTTAGTGGAGACAGGGTTTCAGCATTTGGCCAGGATGGTCTCGATCCCCTGACCTCGTGATCCACACTTAGCCTCCCAAAGTGCTGGCATTACAGGCTTGAGCCACCACGCCTGGCCATATTCAGATCTTAACACTAAATATTAAAAGACTAAAAATAGCAGCTTCTCCCTGAAGTTCTCAGTTTTATGTTCTGTATACCATTTTTACTGTTGGTTATAGTACTTGAAGTTCCTTTCAAAATGACTGAGATATACCAGTATATATAATACTAAATATATAGCAGATTTACTTTTGTAACCAAGGAGGTAAGTAGGCTAATCAGTTACCAACGTAATTTTTGTTTTGGAGTTCTGCCATCATTTTAAACAATAGGTTTAATATTTTGTTGGTAAAATCGAAACAGAAAGTGACATAAGATGACATGCGTATTTCTTGGTTTTATTAAAGATGCAAAAACCTTCACAGTTCCACGGCTCTCTGCAACCTCAACCTCCTTGCTCAATCAATTGATTCTCCCACCTCAGCCTCCCAAGTAGCTGTGACTACAGGTGCGTGCCACCACAACCAGCTGATTTTTTTTTTTTTTTTTTTTAAAATAGAGACAGGGTCTCCCTGTGTTGCCCATGCTTGTCTGGAACTCCTGGGCTCAAGCAATAGGCCCACCTCGGCCTCCCAAAGTGCAGAGATTACTGATGTGAGGACTGTGCCCAGCCTCACAGTTTTAATTAGGTACCAGTACCTTCTGTCTCTAGAGGTACATCCTTTGGCATCAGTTACTCAGTTACATGTTGAAATACTGTTCTGGAGACCAGGTGTGGTGGCTCACACCTGTAATCCCTTCACTGGGAGGCCAAAATGGGTGAATTGCTTGAGCCTAGGAGTTCATGACCAGCCTTAGCAACATAGTGAGACCCTGATTCTACAAAAAAATACAAAAATTAGCCAGGCATGGTGGTGCACGCCTGTGGTCCCAGCTACCCAGGAGGCTGAGGTGGGAGGACCGCTTGGGCCTAGGAGATAGAAGTTACAGTGAGCCCAGATTGCACTACTGCACTCCAGCCTAGGGACAGAGCAAGACCCTGTCTCAAAAAGAGAGAGAGAGAGAGAGAAAAAAAGAGGCCAGCTGCAGTGGCTCACACTTGTAATTCCAGCACTTTGGGAGGCCAGGGCAGGTGGATCACCTGAGGTCAGGAGTTCGAGACCAGCCTGGCCAACATGGTGAAACCCCTGTCTCTACTAAAAATACAAAAAAAAGAAAAGAAGATAGCCGGGCGTGCTGGCACATGCCTGTAATCCCAGCTACTCGGGAGGCAGAGGCAGGAGAATCTCTTGAACTTGGGAGGCGGAAGCAGGAAAATCACTTGAACTCAGGAGGCGGAGGTTTCAGTGAGCCGAGATTGTGCCATGCACTCCAGCATGGGCAGCAAGAGTGAAACTCTGTCTCAGAAAGAGAGAGAGAGAGAGAGAGAGAGAGAGAGAGAGAGAGAGAGAGAGAGAGAGAGGGGGGGGGGGGAGGGAGGGAGAGAGGGAGGGAGGGAGGGAGGGAGGGAGGGAGGGGGAGAGAGAGAGAGAGAGAGAGAGAGAGAGAGAGAAGAAGAAGGAGGAGGAGGAGGAGGAGGAGGAGGAGGAGAGGAAGAGGAAGAGGAAGAAGAGAGGGGAGGGGAGGAGAGAAAGATTGTGTTGTATGGAATTTGTATACCACAGCTATTGAAGATATTTAAAAATAATAACAGCTCCAATATGTATTCTAGATGTAAAAATAAAGAATAATGGAGTGATGAAATTTTAATAAAACCATGCCTGTTCTGTGGAAAAGTTAAGTGATAGAAGCTAATTAGGCCAGGCACAGTGACTCATGCCTATAATCCCAGCACTTTGGGAGGCTGTGGGAGGTGTATCACTTGAGGTCAGGAGTTCAAGACCAGCTTGGCCAACATGGTGAAACCCTGTCTCTACTGAAAATACAAAAATTAGCTGGGCGTGGTGGCAGGCACCTGTAATCCTAGCTACTTGGGAGACTGAGGCAGGAGAGTCACTTGAACATAGGAGACAGAGGTTTCAGTGAACCGAGATCACACCACTGCGCTCCAGCCTGCGTAACAGGGCAAGACTCCATCTCAAGTAATAATAATAATAATGATAATAATAATTTTGAATGTAATGTTTGTAATCTATAATATATGGCTAGTTTGTATATGTAGACAGATCTGTTCAGGTAACCATATAGGTTTCTGTTGACTCTACTTTTAATTGGTTTGCTTAAATTCTACGCTTCAGTTTTCTAACTCCACAAACAAGAAAATCAGGGGTGTTTAAGTTGATCTGAGCATTGTGGAAACAGATGAAAACTCCAAATTCTGACCATTTGTCAGAAGGTTATGTTATGGAGGCTACCACATTGAGTGTTTTGACTAGATGATCCCTTAGGTCACTTTTGGCTCAGAAGTTCTTAGAATCTGTGATGGATTTTCTTTCTTTTTTTTGAGACAATTTTCACTCGTCGCCCAGGCTGGAGTGCAGTGGTGCAATCTCAGCTCACTGCAACCTCCACCTCCTAGGTTCAAGTGATTCTCCTGCCTCAGCCTCCTGAGTAGCTGGGATTACAGGCATCCACCACCACACCCGCCTAATTTTTGTATTTTTAGTAGAGATGGGGTTTCCCCAGTTTGGCCAGGCTGGTCTCAAACTCCTGACCTCAGGCAATCTGCCTGCCTTGGACTCCCAAAGTGTTGGGATTACAGGTGCGAACCACTGGCCCTGTGATGGGTTTTCTAAGTGTTTTCTTAATAATATGGGAGAATATTGTATTTCTAAGTGTTTTCTTAATAATATGAGAGAATATTATAACTTCTGTTTGAAGGCATTCTTTCTATAAAATCTACCTTATTTAAATAAAGTATAGCAGGGAACAAACCGAAAAACAAGTTGTAATATTTAGTGATAAAACTAATTGTCAGTAACACTGAAACCCTAGTTTCACAAAACATTAATTCAATATTTCTGTTATCAATCTGTTATACACTATCAGAGATTAATGTTTCTTCAACTTGGAAAACATCATTTTAATATTGTAAGATTCCCTAATTCTGAATTATAATTAATTCAACATGAAACAAAAGTAATTTCTTAAGCATTTACTGTATTACTAGATCTATCATAGTGAAAGTGATTTTTCTATTTTAGCTAGATTTTAACTCACGACAAACTATTACCAGGCTCTAGAACTTATTCCTGTTTAAGTAATTTATCAGAAATTGAATATATTATGAATTTATGTAGTATTGTTATTAGATGTCTTAGTTGCCGAGATGTGTGGTTCAGACTCTAGGTAAAGTAAATGCATGTACAGAAGTGATTTATGTTTTAGTATTTGCATTTAGAATGTCTGTGACATACAAATACCTGTGGAAATAAATAGCAGTTACCAACATATTCATTTTATGTTTACTACTATGTGCTTTACATTTTAACTATATAATGTTATACTTTTATTCTTCAGTAGAAATGTGGATGGTGAGATTCAGGGGAATGAAAAATGATTTCTAAATATTTGACTCGAGTAACTAAGTTCATGGTAGTGCCGTTTATTGGTATGGAGAGGACCAGGTAGGAGGATAGTTTAGTTTTGGCTATATTACCTTTTTATTGTCTGTTGAATGTCTGAGTAGAGAGGCAGGATCATCTGTTGGGCAAATCCTTAGGTGTCTTTTTTTTTTTCATCTGTGAAGTGGAAATAATGTCATCTATTTAATAGGGTTACTGAGGGGTGTGTTAATGTATAAAGCACATGGCATGTAATGCTTGAACGAATGAATGAATGAAATTGCTATTCTTTTTTTTTTTTTTTGTAGTTTTTCTTTTTCTTTTTCTTTTTTTTTTTTTTTTTTTTTTTTGAGACGGAGTCTCGCTCTGTCACCCCGGCTGGAGTGCAGTGGCCGGATCTCAGCTCACTGCAAGCTCCGCCTCCCGGGTTCCCGCCATTCTCCTGCCTCAGCCTCCCAAGTAGCTGGGACTACAGGCGCCCGCCACCTCGCCCGGCTAGTTTTTTGTATTTTTTAGTAGAGACGGGGTTTCACCGTATTAGCCAGGATGGTCTCGATCTCCTGACCTCGTGATCCACCCGTCTTGGCCTCCCAAAGTGCTGGGATTACAGGCTTGAGCCACCGCGCCTGGCCTCTTTTTCTTTTTTTAAAGAAAGTAAAAGAATAAAGAATGGTTACTCCATAGACAGAGCAGCTGAAATTGATATTCAGAGCCTGTAACTACAGCTTTAAAAAATTGGAACTGGCTTGCTTCCCATCAGTAATTTTGTTGCCACATGTAGCAGTTAAAAACAATGTACTGTGTGTTAATTGTCATGTTTGGTAGATAAAAGATCTGGCATAGAAAAAAATTTTTTTTTTTTGAGATGTAGTCTCATTCTGTTACCCAGGCTGGAGTACAGTGGCGCGATCTCGGCTCACTGCAGCCTCCACCTCCTGAGTTCACGCCATTCTCCTGTCTCAGCCTCCTGAGTACCTGGGACTACAGGCGCCCACCACCATGCCTGGCTAATTTTTTGTATTTTTAGTAGAGACGGGGTTTCACTGTGTTAGCCAGAATGGTCTCGATCTCCTGACCTCATGATCTGCCTGCCTCAGCCTCCAAAAGTGCTGGGATTACAGACGTGAGCCGCCATGCCCGGCTTTTTTTTTTTTTTTTTTTTTTTTGAGTCAGAGTCTGTTTCTCTCGCCAGTCTGGAGTGCAGTGGCATGGTCTCGGCACACTGCGACCTCTGCCTCCCGGGTTCAAGCGATTCTCCTGCCTCAGCCTCCCAGGTAGCTGGGATTCCAGGCATGCACTGCCACGCCCAGCTAATTTTTGTATTTTTAGTAGAGACGGAGTTTCACCACATTAACCAGGATGGTCTGTATCTCCTGACCTCGTGATCCACCACCTTGGCCTCCCAAAGTGCTGGGATTATAGGTGTGAGCCACCACGGCAGACTGAAAAAATGTATTTTTTTAAAAGCAACTAGTGACCAGGCGCAGAAGAAAGATCTGGAGAAGAAAATCTGGCCAAATGTGTAAATTACAAAGGGAAAGTACTAATTTGTATGTTTTGGATAACTTAAGACTGTCTAATACAACCACTTTTCATTCAAAACTAACACTAGTTTTTAGGCCCTTACCTGCTCCACCCAGCTTTAACTACTCCCACCCTCCTTGAACTATCCCATAATATAAAATCTAAAAACTGCATAGGAATTTCTCCAATCTTTCATAAGTTCAAACAGCATCAGCCTCATAGGCCAAGTGTATAGGGACTGGGTAACCAGGCAACTGTACTCTATTGAAACCACAATGTCAGTTTTATTAACTCATGGGTCAGGCAATGTCAAGCTTATATCAAGGGGGCAAGTTCATTAATGTCAATGTCAAGCATATATGGAAGGGTAAGTTCATTGACTAGGGTCCTATAGAGAATCTGTTTTGCCTCTAGCCTACGTATCTCACAAAACTCACCATTTTTATAAATGGAATACAAGGAAGATGGCAAGAGCTGCACAATTCGATAAAAACTAGTTGCCTTTTTTTTTTTTTTTTTTTTTTTGAGGCGGAGTTTTGTTCTTATTGCCCAGACTGGAGTGCAATGGCGTAATCTCAGCTCACTGCAACCTCTGCTTCCCGGGTTCAAGTGATTCTCCTGCCTCAGCCTCCTGAGTACCTGAGATTACAGGCATGCGCCACCATGCCCTACTAATTTTGTATTTTTAGTAGAGACAAGGTTTCTCCATGTTGGTCAGACTGGTCTCGAACTCCTGACCTCAGCGACCCGCCCACCTGGGCCTCCCAAAGTCCTAGGATTACAGGCGTCAGCCACCGTGTCCAGCCCCAATTCGTATTTTTAAAACTTAGTAATAAGAACTAAAATGAAATTATCTCATTTATTCAGATTGACACTCAGAAGTATAACAATTTTTCCATCACAGTGTTTACTTTTTTAATTACTAAAGAAATACATGAGTCATTTTTATTATAAATGACTCAGGAATTCAGAAATCTAAAACATAAGAGCTCATCTTTATGAATTGCATGAATTTCTATAGGATCAGTTCTTAGAAATGAAATGGCAGGGTTGAAGGGTACATTAATTTTATTTTGATATTGCCAAATTGCTCCTCAGTAAAGCTTTACTTACTTCTTCACCTAGCTAGAGTATGGAAGCAGGCATGTTAGAATATACACAAGTATATTCTTACCAACAACAGATATGACAGTGTTTTTAGTTTTTGACCAATTGAAAGGTGAGAATGATGCCTTGTTTTAATTTGCATTTCCTTAATTACTAAGTGAAGTTACCCATTTTTCTTTGTGTATGGGTTTATCTTAATAATATTATTTTTTCTGAACCAAGTTACTTTAGTATTTATTCAATTATAAAGTGACTAATGTGCATATGGCAATGGTTTATAACAATACTGAAGCACCCAATTCACATTGTTAATTTTACTACTAAGTATTTGTTGCTATGTGTATTTTATTGTCCTTTTTTTGTATATCACAGTTGGAATAGAATGGAGAGAGGCAGCCTAGCATATTGGTTAAAAGTATGTACTCCTATATCTCAAGTGTTAATGTCTTAAAATTACATCTTGGGAAAAAAAAATATATATATATATGTATGTATATTTTTAGATGGAATCTTGCTCTTTTGCCCAGGCTAGAGTGCAGTGGTGCGATCTTGGCTCATTGCAACCTCCACCTCCAAGGTTCAAGCAATTCTTCTGCCTCAGCCTCCCGAGTAGCTGGGATTACACGCCCCTGCCACAATGCCCAGCTAATTTTCCTATTTTTAGTAGAGACAGGGTTTCACCACGTTGTCCAGGCTGGTCTTGAACTCCTGACCTTAGGTGATCTGCCGACCTCGATCTCCCAAAGTGCTGGGATTACAAGCATGAGCCATTGTGCCCAACCTTGAATGTATTTTTATGTTATATCCTAGGGTGATTGTTACATTGAAAATAATATCTAAATTTTTCTTTTTTTACTGAAATAAGTGACAAATTAATTTCATTTTCTTTCTTTTTTTTTTTTTAGACAGAGTTTCACTCTTGTTGCCCAGGCTGGAGGGCAATGGTGTGATCTTGGCTCACTGCAGCCTCCACCTCCTGGGTTCAAGTGATTCTTCTGCCTCAGCCTCCTGAGTAGGTGGGATTACGGGTACCTGCCACCACACCTGGCTATTTTTGTATCTTTAGCAGAGACGGGGTTTCACCAGGTTGGCCAGGCTGGACTTGAACTCCTGACCTGAGGTGATCTGCTGGTCTCGGCCTCCCAAAGTGCTGGGATTACAGGCATGAGCCACCGCGCCTGGCCCTAGTTTCATTTTCAAATGTTCATATGATTGATTTTCAAACACTGAGACTTGGTTGGAGGAATGGCTGGCAGTGTGATATGTTAGGAAAAAAACCCGCTGATTTTTGAAGTCACAAAGAGTAGGGGTTCAAATTCACATTCGGCTCTACCACATAATAAAGCAATTTCTGTACCCATAGAATTGATGTGAGCATGAAATAGAGTAATATGCATAGTACCTGGACCAGTGCCTCTGGTACTCAATAAATGGTAGTTTCAGCTACTATAATGGCCTCTTATACCTTATTGATATCTTTATCGTTATAACTATCACATTGTATCATAAACATTTGTTTCTTCATATGACCTGTAGAGGACTGTGTGTTCCTTTAAGGAAGAATATTGTGTCTTTATCTATCTTTGTATTTCTCCTGCAGAGGTTGCAAACTGGCAACCACAAGATTATTTTATTTGCAACCAGTTTGGGTCCCAGCATGTTTTAAATGTGCACTGGTTGCCAACATTTAAAAGTTAGGAGGTTTCACATTTAAAATAAAATGAAACAGGATTCCTGACTTCTGGCTTCTTGCAAAGAATCAGAAAATCCTGGTGATGCTGAACCCTACATTTTCTATAACAGCAATCAGCTAGTCTGGAGCAGCATCTGCCTCTTTGGATAGGACACGCTCTCTAATTTGCCATCGTCCCTAACATTCCAATATTGTATCCTTGAAACAAAGGCTGAATGCCATTTGCCCATCACATTTCATTCATTTGTGTTACTTACTGGGCTGCTCTAGAAATTTGCATTTTTGACTGCTGCTCTAGTGACTGTCAGAGAGTCTGGAACTCAAGGAAGCACTCAATAAATGTTTGTTGAATGGAAGAAAGAAGAACCATTAATATATACACATAGAGAAAATTTACCATATTTACTTGAAAATGTACAAGGTCTGGCTGGGCACTGTGGCTCACACCTGTAATCCCAGCACTTTGGGAGGCTGACCAGGCAGATCACCTGAGATCAGGGGTTCGAGACCAGCCTGGCCAACATGGCAAAACTCTGTCTCTACTAAAAATACAAAAATTAGCCAGGCATGGTGGTGGACACTTGTAATCCCAGCTACTTGGGAGGCTGAGACAGGAGAATTGGTTGAACCTGGGAGGCGGAGGTTGCAGTGAGCCGACATCGCGCTACTGTATTCCAGCCTGGGCAACAAAGAGTGAAACTGTGTGTCAAATAAAATAAAATAAATTAAAATAAAATAAAATAGTACAAGGTGACAGGGGTTTTGCATTGCTCTAGCGATAACTATTCCCATCTTTTCTTTTTCAATGTAGGACATGAAGCATGAATGATAATATTGGGGAGTTGAGAGAATGATGCTCTGAAATAAGTGACTTTCATTGGCCATGATTGCCAGGCTGTGACAATTGTCAAGGATAGACAACCTCAAATTTACTTATTACTGGCATAATGCAGTAAAACATGCCAAAAAATAGAATATGATCAAATGCAGTTGCCATTTATTTTGGAATGCATGACAATATCTATTCACTTGCACAGAAACATAAACAACACCCACCTGTGTTTGAAGGCAAGGTATCTTTGATCAGAATCTCTTAAATATCCCTTTGAGTTAGCTATCACTATAGCAAACTTTATTAATTTGTACCTGACAGTAATTTGGGATTTATGATTATTTAGTTGAACTAAAGCATCTCCCAAATATGTGAAGGAAGAGTTAGCCAAGTAAGTGAATAGTGTGAGTAACAATTTCTTTGGCAAGAAGTGAGGGAAGAGAGGATGATTTACAGAAAAAGAACTAAGTTTTCCAGTTTTAGTTTTTAGGGACGGGTCATGGTACAATTAAAAAAAAAAATTGCCTTGGGGCTGGGCACAGTGACTCACATCTGTAATCCCAGCACTTTGGGAGGCCAAGGCAGGCGGATCAGGAGGTCAGGAGTTCGAGACCAACCTGACCAACATGGTGAAACCCCGTCTCTACTAAAAATACAAAAAAAAAAATTAAAAAATTAGCTGGGTGTGGTGGCAGGTGCCTGTAATCCCAGCTACTTGGGAGGCTAAGGCAGAGAATTCCTTGAACTAGGGAGGCAGAGGTTGCAGTGAGCCGAGATTGCGCCACTGTACTTCAGCTTGGGTGACAGAGCGAGACTCCATCTCAAAAAACCAAAACAAGACAAAATTCCACCCTGGACAACATAGTGAGACCTTTTCTCTACAAAAAAAATATATAAAAATTAGATGGCATGTACCTGTCCTAGCTACTCAGGAGGCTGAGGCAGGAGGATCAGATGAATCCCGGAGTTCAAGGTTACAGTGACCTTGATCTTGCCACTGCACTCCAGTCTGGGTGACAGAGCCAGACCCTGTCTCTAAAAGTAAATAATAAAAATTTAATATGTTCATGGCGCCACTGCACTCCAGCCTGGGTGACAGAGCAAGATTCTGTCTCAAAAAAAAAAAAATTAAAATGTTCAGTAGGTACTTAATGAATAAATAAGGTATTGAATCTGAGACTGGTAGTGATTGTAATATCCATTATACCTGCTGCTAACCTAGTACGTGAATACATTAAGGATCTTGACCCAAAAAAATGGATTAAGTTTGAATCCTCACCCTCTTAAATAAAAAACTGCCAGGTATATTGTTAACATTATCTATTACAGTAACATCTAATTCACTGTAATCATGCTCAAGTAATCGTTTTGTGAATGTATGGATTGATGAATAATTAGATCGTAGGTTACATCATGTGGCAGCTATGGAAGTCAAACTTACCTTTTTTTTTTTTTTTGAGATGGAGTGTCGCTCTGTTGCCCAGGCTGGAGTGCAGTGGCATGATCTCGGTTCACTGCAACCTCCACCTCCTGGTTTCAAGAGATTCTCCTGCGTCAGACTCCCAAGTAACTGGGATTATAGGTTTGTACCACCATGCCTGGCTAAGTTTTGTATTTTTAGTAGAGACAGGGTTTCACCATGTTGGCCAGGCTGGTCTTGGACGCCCGACCTCCAGTGATTTGCCTGCCTCGGCCTCCCAAAGTGCTGGGATTATTTATTTATGTATTTGAGGCAGAGTCTCACTCTGTCACCCAGGCTGGAATGCAGTGGTGGGATCTCAGCTCACTGCATCTTCCACCTCCTGGGCTCAAGTAATTTCCCCGCCTCAGCCTCCCAAGTAGCTGGGACTACAGGCATGCACCATCACACCTGGCTAATCTTTGTATTTTATAGAGATAGGGTTTCGCCATGTTGCCCAGGCTGGCCTGGAACTGCTAAACTCAAGTGATCCACCCACCGCAGCCACCAGAGTGCTGAGATT
This sequence comes from Macaca mulatta, assembly GCF_049350105.2. Classification (NCBI taxonomy): domain Eukaryota; kingdom Metazoa; phylum Chordata; class Mammalia; order Primates; family Cercopithecidae; genus Macaca; species Macaca mulatta. Next base: position 189,991,262 of record NC_133406.1, read on the forward strand.
ACAGGCATGAACCACTGTGCCCCACCTTAGACTACTTTAAAGTAACATTATTAAAAACAGTAAAAGTATAATTTTGAAGAATTAATTTAACTGCAGTATTTCTACCTTTATAGTTCAAGCACTATAATGAAATAAGAATGAAGTGAAGCATGTAAGTATCTAGTTTATCAATAGTATGTTTTTATGTTGCTCTATATTTTCTACTTTCTTAAGTAATATCAATATATTGTCCAATAGGGCCACTATTAGCTGTGAATGGCAATTTAAACTTAAATTGCTGGCCAGGCGCCATGGCTCATGCCTATAATCCCAGCACTTTGGGAGGTCGAGGTAGGCAGATTGTTTGAATCCAGGAGTTCGAGACCAGCCTGGGCAACACGGCGAAATCCCATCACTACAAAAAAAAAAAATACAAAAATTAGCTGGGTGATACCCTGTCCCTCCCCTGCCCCACCTCTGGCGGCTCCAAATGTAAATAAATAAAACATTTTTTTAAGTTTAATTTGTTTGTTTGTTTGTTTGTTTGTTTTTGAGATGGAGTTTTGCTCTTGTTGCCCAGGCTGGAGTGCAATGGCACAGTCTTGGCTCACCACAACCTCTACCTCCCAGGTTCAAGCGATTCTCCTCCCTCAGCCTCCCAAGTAGCTGGGATTACAGGCATGCACCACCACGCCTGGCTTATTTTGTGTTTTTAGTAGAGATGAGGTGTCTCCATGTTGGTTGGGCTGGTCTCGAACTCCCAACCTCAGGTGATCCGCCCGCCTCAGCCTCCCAAAGTGCTGGGATTGCAGGCATGAGCCACTGCACCCAGCCTAAAGTTTAAAATTTTATCCCTCAGTCGGACTAGCTACATTTCAAGTGCTCAGTAGCCATATGTGGTTAGTGGTCACTATATAGGACAGCACAAAGAACATTTCTATCTTCATAGAAAATTCTGTTTGCTCTTGTAGATTATTACATACACAATTACTCATCCTTTATTTTGCTACAGTGTCATTAGAGTTTTTGTTTGTAATTTGATAATTCAGTTTCATATGTCCTAGAAATACTTTTGCTTTCTTGAAATTTTATTTCCTCCCAGTTTTTTTTAATCAACTATATGTTTAAATCAACATTTTTTTCCCTTTGTTGTTCCATTAAGATAGTCAACATCTGACAGTTTTACCTTAAAACTTTTAAGTTCTGTGATGAATACAGTCGAACTAATGCCTTTAGGTATTATTCATTTTTAAGACAACACAATCTATGACACTGTCTCTCCATGTGCCTCTTTTACCATGTACAGTGAAAAACTACTTATTAAATGGTGATTTTCCCCCCTTTATCTTATTAAGTAAATTATATGGTCTTTTTTTTATGGAAGCCTCCATAGTTAGAGATGTAAAACGGCAATTTCTTGGTTCTATAGCATGACATAGTTCAGAGCTGAGATTAGAGAAACCCCGTAGAGTTGTTAATACTTGAGGGCATCCCCAACTAGAAAAGTATGTGAATTTAGGCATGGGAGGAAGGAAGGATCTGCTTTAAATTTAGTGTAGGGTCACTGAATCTTAATGATAGATTAAACAAGGGAGGTAGAATAATGAATAGGGGTATACTGTGTGTAGCACTAATACCAGAAGTCCATGGTTTGTGGCGGTTTTTTAATGTCCTTTCCCATATGGTTTTGAATAGAGCAGGTTATGGCAGGGATGAGCTAAGGAATAGCTTTGTTAATGAATAAATAGGAGTAATTTTTTAACAGGAGACTTCAGGCAGTTTATTCAGAATGCCTGCTTATTTAATGAATCATGTGGTTAAATTTTTTTTCCTGATCTTAATAATACATTAAGTGGGATTGCTAAGGTATTCCCCGTATTTTCTTTCTAAAATAGCTATATCTACATTTCAGAGCCAGCCCTAACAGTGAATCCTTGGGTTGGGTTTTACTTTCTTAATTAAAGGCCAGTCGTATGGAGCTTTTGAGCATTGGCAGCATCAGTCCTTAGGGTTTGGTGTGCAGTATTAGACTTTGTTTCATAGTGTCAATTCATTTGGTACGAGTTAATTAAATTGTCATTTGGAGCCATTTTCCAACTCTACTATATTCACCTAAACTTAACTAGGTGTGTAATTTTGGTGACTTTACTCTTATAACGTTGCTCATGGGCAAGGCAGCCACTTTTCTTAAGACAGGCTTTCTGCCCTCCCACTTACAAATCTCTGAGAGTAATGCTGAAAGCTGATCTTGCAGAGTAGCAAGTTAGAATCAGATAACCTGACCAGACACACTTTTAAGTATCTCTCAGGGCAGTTCTTTGGAGGAGCTTACTTAATATTTCCTAAAGGAGAGGTTAAGTGGGTTGTCTTTGGTGCGTTAGTTATGCAGAGAGACGGGAAATGTAACTCTCCTGACTCCAGGGCCCCAAATGCAAACACTAGCCTAGTTGTTCCCAAACTTTCTTCTTGATGTGGATGACTTGAATGGTTTATTTTCACTTGATGAGCCACACCCCCAGGCCACTTTAGTATTCATGGCAGACCCCTACACTAAGTCCCTTTGTTGTCTTTGTTTTTTGCATTTTTTTGTTAACTAGAAAAGATAAAATTATGAGAGACCTGATTATAGACTGAGGTTCTGTTGCTGATGGTTCCCACCACTTTTTTCACATCTCAGAGAAAGGCAAAGACCTGGATGGGCAACAGAAAACAGCAAAGCAAACATAAACATCACATCATGTCTGAGCATCAATGTGGTGCTACCAGAGTGGGAAAGGATATAGTCATTATCAAAATATAAAGATGGTTCTTTGCCAAAAGCATTAACATTGTCAGCATTTTAAAGTTTGAAACTTGCTGTAGAAGCAATGGTCTTTTCTTTAAGGAAAAAAAAATGTTTTCTTGAAGAAAAGGAAAATGGACTAAGAATTTTAAAAATCTGCATTATTGTTCTGAATATTAACTAAGTGAATGACATTTAGGCAAATAGCTTAATTTGTCTGTGTTTGTGCATGTGTGCACTTGTGTTTTTTAACTCACATGAAATAAAATTAAAAAGGAAGTACAATTCTTTAAAAAACAAGTGGGCAAAGTAGATTAATGGCACTGGTAAATTGTCTTCCTTGTAGATGCAGTTTTTTAGTTTAGAACTTACAGAGGTTACAAATAAGACACAGCTAACTGTTTCTGATAAGAATTTCACTTGTCCAGATCAAAAGCATAGAAGAGGAGTTGGCAAGAGTGCCCAACTGTTGAGAGAGGGAAAACTGGAATAACAGGATAGGGCATAATTGATTTACTGTCCATTAGCCAAGTAGAAGTAGCAGGCCCATAGTGTGAATATCTTCATATTCTTTTATTCCAGCCAAAATCCTTACTAATGTCAGGGGTGAAGGAGACTCAGAACGCATTGGCCAAAGTGTAAGAGGAAGAGCCTTGGTAACTCTCATGATAAAATTTAACTATTTTAGGCCGGGCGCGGTGGCTCACGCTTGTAATCCCAGCACTTTGGGAGGCCGAGGCGGGCAGATCACGAGGTCAGGAGATCGAGACCATCCTGGCTAACAGGGTGAAACCCTGTCTCTACTAAAAAATAGAAAAAATTAGCTGGGTGTGGTAGTGGGTGCCTGTGGTCCCAGCTACTTGGGAGGCTGAGGCAGGAGAATGGCGTGAACCCGGTAGGCGGAGCTTGCAGTGAGTCGAGATCCCACCACTGCACTCCAGCCTGGGCAACAGAGTGAGACTCTGTCTCAAAAAAAAAAAAAAAAAAAAAAATTAACTATTTTAATATGCTCTTCTTTTTCCTTGATTCATTTTCCTTGGAGATTTTTTATCTTGCCATCTTTCCCTGATGTGTGTGATACCAGGAACTCTGCTACCTTTCTGTGAAGCATTCAATTGTTGAAACAGTAACAAGTTGCTATTGTTATTGTTACTGGCTTTGTTGTTCTTCCTCTTCATCACTTAAAAGTACAAAGTGGACAGATTATAACTGCATTATCCATTGCAGCGCAGCAGCTGTGAAAAGGCTCATTTGCTTTCATAACAGGGGCTTTGCCCATAGTTGGTCACTCTCACTTGTGACTAGTTTTTGTTGTTCTTGTTGCTGTTGTTGTTTTTGAGATGGAGTCTCACTCTGTCGCCCAGACTGGATTGCAGTGGTGTGGCCTCGGCTCACTGCAACCTCTGCCTTCTGGGTTCAAGCAATTCTCCTGTCTCAGCCTCCCGAGTAGCTGGGATTACAGATGTGTGCCACCATGCCTGGCTAATTTTTGTATTTTTAGTAGAGATGGAGTTTCACCATGTTGGCCAGGCTAGTCTCGAACTTTTGACCTCAGGTGATCCGCCCACCTCAGCCTCCCAGAGTGTTGGGATTATAGGCGTGAGCTACTGCGCCCCACTCACTTGTTACTACTTAATGATCACTGTTTAGAATTAAGTGCAAATGGTTTCATAGAAGATTCATACACATTACAGTTATAAAAGTGTCCGGTAGCCGGGCACAGTGGCTTACAACCTGTAATCCCAGCACTTTGAGGGTGCTGAGGTGGGAGGATTGCTTGAGTCCAGGGGTTTGAGACCAGCCTGGGCACAATAATGATATCTCCTCTCTACAAAAAGTTTAAAAATTTACCCAGGTGTGGTGGTATGCATCTGTAGTCACTCAGAAGGCTGAGTTGGGAGGATCTCATCAGCCCAGGAGATCCAGGCTGCAGTGAGCTGTGATAGCCCCACTTCACTCCAGCCTGGATGACAGAGTAAGACACTGTCTCAAAAAAACACAAAAAAGTGTCCAGTGGACGGCTGGGCGCGGTTGCTCACGCCTGTAATCCCAGCAGTTTGGGAGGCCAAGGCAGGCAGATCACCTGGTCTTTTTTTTTTTTTTTGAGATGGAGTCTTGCTGTGTTACCCAGGCTGGAATGCAGTGGTACGATCTGGGCTCACTGCAACTTCTGCCTCCCAGGTTCAAGCAATTCTTGTGCCTCAGCTTCCTGAGTAGCTGGGATTACAGGATGCACCACCATACCTAGCTAATTTTTGTATTTTTAGTAGAGACAGGGTTTCATCATGTTGGCCAGACTGGTGTCGAACTCCTGACGTCAAGTGATCTGCCCACCTTGGCCTCCCAAAATGTTAGGATTATGGGCGTGAACCTCTGCACCTGGCCTGATCTTTTTTCTAAGCATACATATGGTATGCATACATATGTACCTATACTTACACACACATAACTTAAACAGAGATTCATATTATTTCGTAACCTGGTTTTTAAAAAGATCGTGTAACAACTTTTTATATTACCAAATATTCTCCCACATTAGGGGTCAGCAGATTTTTTTCCTGGAAAGAGACAGATAATTCCTATTTTAGGGTTTTTAGGCCATGCAGTCTCTGTTGCATCTACTCAACTCTGCTAGCTTAGTAGTGCAAAAACAGCCAGAGAAAATATGTAAACAAATGGATGTGGCTGTGTTCCAGTGGAACTTTATGGACAGAAACAGACAGTAGACTGGATTTGACCTCTGGGCTCTGCTTTGTTGATGTTGGTTCATCACTTTAATAACTGCACGGTATCTTATTTATTCTATTATTGGATATTATGCCAATTTTGTGTTTTGATATGATTTTGTGTGGTGATAAACAAGGCTGCAATGAATATCCTTATAGCGAAATATTTGGTTGCAGTTATGATCATGTCTTTAAGATTAGTACATTGCTTCTGACATTGTATCAGATTATCTACTAAAACTCAAATTTAAAAATCAAAACATTTCTGGTCTGCAGTATTTCTTGATTTATGTGTCCAATCTTTAAAGTATTATATAAAATTGAATTTCACAAAATGGTGTTAGGTTAAAGTAAAATTCCTAAAAATGTTCCTATAATTGCTTCAGTTATTTCTAAAATTGTCTTTGGGCTTAATTGGTGTTTTCCTTCCTGAAAAGAATTATAAATTGATTAATTTACTTGATTTTTAAATGAGATTTTAAGAGCCTTTATTGAGTGGTTGTTATTTTATTTATTGCAGGCTGTAAGAAACGTTTTTTTCATATTATTTACTAGGCCATTAAATAATTGGAAAAGTTTTGTTCCCTGTACAGAAGAAATATTGCCCTTTGTGACAAGGTCTTGTCTGACTGTTAGGAAACTAACCTTTTTCTTTTGGGCCTTGTTTCAGCTATCCTACAAAAGGAAAACATAACCTGTTTGTGTGTTTGTTTGTTTGTTTATTGAGACGGAGTCTCACTCTGTCGCCCAGTCTGGAGTGCAGTGGCACGATCCCGGTTCACTGCATGCTCCGCCTCCTGGGTTCACGCCATTCTCCCGCCTAAGCCTCCGGAGTAGCTGGGACGACAGGCGCCCGCCACCACGCCCGGCTAATTTTGGTTTTGTATTTTTAGTAGAGACGGAGTTTCACCTTGTTAGCCAGGATGGTCTCGATTTCCTGACCTGGTGATCCGCCTGTCTCGGCCTCCCAAGGTGCTGGGATTACAAGCGTGAGCCACCGCGCCCGGACTTCTGTTTAGTTTTTTATATGGCTCAAACATAGTTTTCTGGTGGTTAGGGACATTTCTTCAGTTTATCTGACATAGATAGATATCTTCCAAGTTTGTTTAGTGAGACCAAAGGTCATTTATTGTGAGTTTGCAGGTTTACTGCAAGTTCCAAATATGTATTATGACCAGGAAGCAGTCACACTTAAGCTTGAGACAGAAAAACTAAAGATTGGCCCGGCACAATGGCTCACACCTGTAATCCCACCACTTTGGGAAGCCGAGGCGGGCGGATCACAAGGTCAAGAGATCGAGACCATCCTGGCCAAAATGGTGAAACTCTGTCTCTACTAAAAACACAAAAATTAGCTGGACATGGTGGCACACGCCTGTAATCCCAGCTACTTGGGAGGCTGAGGCAGGAGAATTGCTTGAACTCTGGAGGCAGAGGTTGCAGTGAGCCGAGATTACACGACTGTGCTCCAGCCTGGTGACAGAGGAAAAAAAAAAATTAACAGGTTTTCAATTAACAGATATTTAGATTAAACTAAGAATGCAACGAAGTCTGTAGTAAAGAGGTAGTATCTTCTCTCATTAATTTCTTAGGCTAATGAAATCACATCATCCAAATGAAATTGCAACATTTTTAGAATTTCTGCAACAAATCGTTATTAATTATATTTATTCTCAAAAGTGACTGGCCACCTTAGGCAGAGTTCAAAGAATTTTAGTATCAGTAAACTCGAGAGGCATGGCTATCTGGAAGAGCCTATATATTATTTGCACATTCTAAAGCAGTGCTTCTTGCCGGGCGCGGTGGCTCACACCTGTAATCCTAGCACTTTGGGAGGCCAGGGTGGGTGGATCACAAGGTTGGGAGTTCGAGACCAGGCTGGCCAATATGGTGAAACCCTGTCTCTACTAAAAAAATACAAAAATTAGCCAGGTGTGGTGGCATGTGCCTGTAGTCCCAGGTACTCGGGAGGCTGAGGCAGAAGAATCGCTTGAACCTGGGAGGCGGAAGTTTCAGTGAGCTGAGATTGTGCCTCTGCACTCCAGCCTGGGTGACAGCGACTCCATCGCAAAAAAAAAAAAATTAAAATTGAAAGAAAAAAAAAAAAAGCAATGCTTCTTAAAATTTAGCTTGGTAAGAGTTACCTAAGGAGCTTGTTAAAAGACAGATTGCTGGGCACCAGGGTGTTCCATACGCTAGGTCTGTAGTGGGGCCCATGAATTTGCATTTCTAATAGTTTCCAGGTGATACTAGTACCCGGTCCAGCCACCACCCTTTAAGAACCACTGTTGTAGAAAAATAATTAACCTAGGGGAACATCACACACCAGGGCCTATCACGGGGAGGGGGGAGGGGGGAGGGGGGAGGGATTGCATTGGGAGTTATACCTGATGTAAATGATGAGTTGATGGGTGCTGACGAGTTGATGGGTGCAGCACACCAACATGGCACAAGTATACATATGTAACAAATCTGCACGTTATGTACATGTACCCTAGAACTTAAAGTATAATAATTAAAAAAGAAAAATAATTAACCTTTTTTTCCAGTTATAATTTTAATTCCTGCAACTTCACAGTTTCTATAAACTTTTGTTTTTCAGAAAGCTCCTAAAATTTAGCTTCTTTTTAATTTGTGAATTATGTTTAGCTTTTCTCATCTATGAACATTTTCTTAGCACTTTAGGAATTGTCTTTTATCAGAAGACATGCATACAGCCAACAGACACATGAAAAAATGCTCGTCATCACTGGCCATCAGAGAAATGCAAATCAAAACCACAATGAGATACCATCTCACACCAGTTAGAATGGCAATCATTAAAAAGTCAGGAAACAACAGGTGCTGGAGAGGTTGTGGAGAAACAGGAATACTTTTACACTGTTGGTGGGATTGTAAACTAGTTCAACCATTATGGAAAACAGTATGGCGATTCCTCAAGGATCTAGAACTAGAAGTACCATATGACCCAGCCATCCCATTACTGGGTGTATACCCAAAGGATTATAAATCATGCTGCTATAAAGACACATGCACACGTATGTTTATTGCAGCACTATTCACAATAGCAAAGACTTGGAATCAACCAAAATGTCCATTAGTGACAGACTGGATTAAGAAAATGTGGCACATATACACCGTGGAATACTATGCAGCCATAAAAAAGGATGAGTTTGTGTCTGTCCTTTGTAGGGACATGAATGCAGCTGGAAACCATCATTCTCAGCAAACTATCGCAAGAAGAGAAAACCAAACACCGCATGTTCTCACTCATAGGTGGGAACTGAACAATGAGATCACTTGGACTCTGGAAGAGGAACATCACACACCGGGGCCTATTATGGGGAGGGATTGCATTGGGAGTTATACCTGATGTAAATGACGAGCCGATGGGTGCTGACGAGTTGATGGGTGCAGCACACCAACGTGGCACAAGTATACATATGTAACAAACCTGCACGTTATGCACATGTACCCTAGAACTTAAAGCATTAAAAAAAAAAAAAGAATACATTTCTTAAAACTCTAAAGAATAGAAAAATAAGAATAAAAATTATACAGCTTGGAAAAAAAAAAAAAAGGCATTGTCTTTTATCTTAAAATCCAGGTTTGACCTTTTACTAAGGATACAAATTCACGGCCGGGCCCGGTGGCTCACGCCTGTAATCCCAGCACTTTGGGAGGCTGAGGCAGGCGGATCACGAGGTCAGGAGTTCAAGATCATCCTGTGAATGGTGAAACCCCATCTCTACTAAAATTAGCCGGGCATGGTGGCGGGCACCTGTAGTCCCAGCTACTCTGGAGGCTGAGGCTGGAGAATGGCGTGAACCTGGGAGGCGGAGCTTGCTGCTGAGATCGCGCCACTGCCCTCCAGCCTGGGCGACAGAGCGAGACTCCGTCTCAAAAAAAAAAAAAGATACAAATTCATTTTAATAAATGTGTGATTATTAGTTGTTATTTAAGTAATATCTAACTTTGCAATTGTCAAGTTGCTTTCACTCACACCAGACTTTTAGTATTGGAAATTATGAACATAACCATGTTACCCATGGAAGTGTTAAATCTTATCCTGGGTAGTGTTTCAGGATGGCCAAAATCCATCTCCAATTAAATACATTTAAATTAGTTTCCATATTTGATTAACTTTACTGTCATCATCCTAGTAATCTCTTAGAAAGGCAATTGTCAAATTTCTTTATAGCCAAGTAAGAGTTGAAATAAGTTTTTAAAGTATGGTACAAAGCAAAACTAAGTTACAGTTATTAAAATGAAGAATTCATTTAGAGCCAAAAGATTTTTTAAAACTGCAGAATACAGTCAGTTCAAAGCCTGATTGAAAGCAACTTCATTTTTATAGATTTCTTGAAACAGATCTTCATTGTTTTCTGGAAAGATAGTATTTGAGAAAAAGAAATGTCTCCAGTTACTGTTTTTATGAGGAGAGAATAGCTTGGTCTTTTTAATGGTTAATGAGAAGAAGTAATAGTTAAACACTTAGAGCATTGATTTCTGATTTGAATTCTCCAACACAGGCCAGCCCTGGGGGGGGGGGGAGCTTGCTAATTAACATTTGATTACTGATGCCACCTTCTCATTCCCCTTGCACCATCCGGTTTCAAACGTTTTTTGTTCAGAAAGGATTTTAAGGAGGTTTTTAACTTGCATCTTAGTAAAACAAATCCATGTGCAACTGCAACGTGTATATAATAATTTTTAAAAGAGGAGAAAAAAAGGCCTTAGATATGAAGTATGTGTTCAGAACGCACTCTGAATCACTTCTGATTCAGAAGTGATTGCTTTCTTAACTATAAGCCTTTCAGAGCACCAGTGATTGCTAGGATACTGGAATTAAGCCTAGTTTGTATGCGTTATTTTGATTTAGCACACACACATACAAATAACTTATTTGCTCAATGCGGTTATTTAACAAACTCTTAACCAGAACATCTGATAATGTGATGCACTGGGAGCTTAAGTTTGATATATTTAAAATTTGGTCTAAGCTCAGGTTTTAATATGACTGGAGTCCTTTTTCTTCTAAGAATGATAAAAGAATGAGATGGATGGCTGTAGTTTCAGAGTACTTTTTTGTAAGGGCTGTACTATAAAGTGCCATAGTATCTTAATTCAGAAAATCCAGAAACTAAAATGCTGATTACTGAACATTTTTTTATATTTTGCAATAACAAAATGTTTGATATGTGAAGAATTGTGGGCCAGATTTCAAAAAATGTTAAATGTTGAGATAAATTAATAAAACTTGAAAACTATATCACTTAGTAGCATTCTGGCAAAATCATATAACCACTCTGATGACATTAGGTTGATAGAATAGTTTTCTGGGAAACCAGTATGACAGGCCTTATTTTTAAATGAGATCTCATAAGGGGAAAATATTAATTAGTGTTTTTTAAAAAGTGTAATAAAAGTAAATACTAAGACTCATCATGCAAAAAAAACACGAAAATGCTTATTATCTTTATTTCTCATGTGAAATAACTTGCCATTTTTCTTTTTGATGTCTCTGTTATATTTATCCGATTGTTTCTCCATTTTCTAGCATTAATGATTTTAAATTTTCTCTCATTACTTCCTCGTCTTGTATATATTTAGCACCTCTTTTCTTCTACCTAGGATTAAGTCTAGTATTTTCATGAAATAATAACATTTTGGATCTTTGAAAATCAGAAATGATCATGTTTTATTCTCTTCTAAGATGGAGTACGTGAGATCTCAGAAAGGCTCCACCAATTTTTCCACAGTAACAGTTGAGCAGAATGAGGATTAGAAATCTAGTTCTCTGGCTTGGTAAGGTAGCTCGCCTGTAATTCCAGCACTTTGGTAGGCTAAGGTGGGCAGATCATGAGGTCAGGAGTTCGAGACTAGCCTGGCCAACATGGTGAAACCCTGTCTCTACTAAAAATACAAAAATTAGCCGGGTGTGGTGGCACACTCCTGTAATCCCAGCTACTCAGGAGGCTGAGGCAGGAGAATCACTTGAACCCAGGAGGCAGAGTTGGTAGTGAGCCGAGAACCCACTGCACTCTGGCCTGGGCGACAGAGCAAGACTCTGTCTCAGCAAAAAAATAAAAATAAAAAATAAATAAATCTAGTTCTCTGCCTCAAGGTATGCTGCCACACCTCAAACTTTGTGACTTTTTTATTAGTTTGCTTTCACAAGAATAATATCTGAATGACATTTAAAATTCCCTAAAAGTTTTTCAATAGTTTGATATTTAGCTCACAAGGAATGGTGTTTTATAACTGAGAATGTTATCTACTAAATTTTATATTTTTCAATTTAAATAGTTAAGAACAACTTATTTGAGACTAATCTGAGCTTCACGGTTTAACCTTTAGCAGAGCAACTTTTCCTAAGAATTACTTTCCTAAGAAATTCTGATGAAATTTAACTAAAAAATAAAACTGAAAATTTAAATGAATAAAAAAAAAAGTTAGTGGGAGATGAATATCTTATGAAGGTACTTTTATAATTTTATACTGAGTAGGTTATAATGAAATGATCTTTTCACCAGTGCTGTGTTTAACATTGAAATTTCCACAGACATTGAGGAACTATGAAGTTTGAAGTAGAGATTATTACTTAGTTTTTCATATTAATTATACTATATAAACAGGTGTTTATTAGCAATGACAAATAAATAATAAGGAAACAAATCAGTAATTAATTCTATACTATTAAAAGTTAATCTGATTTATATATTTCCTCAGTTGCAAACGACTGTCTTATCTGAAACAATATGGAAGAAATTAAACCATACCTTTAGAAAAACTTGAATGCAAATTAGAAAATCTGTTGTCAATCCAGAACTCTAGATCTAAATACAATATAGTTTGTAACGTAATTTTAATGTTCAGCTGGTAATCAAAGAATTTATTAAATTCCTTCTGAACTAATTGAAACATTTGCATAGTTTAGGAGTCTGAAATCTCATAGATTTAGAGCTTAATGTAAAACAAGAATTAAAGAGATTATGAAGGTTCAGCATGATCTTGAGCCAATGCTGATCAAAAACAAAAAATGTGTAAGATAAAAAAGCCCTTAGGAAATGTTACCCTGTGAAGTGCCACTTGTCCTTAACTGGAATTTAACACACTCTAAAGATGAAACTCCATCAGAAGCAGCACAATATTGGCAGCTGGTCATGCCAGCCACTGCAACCCAGCCTGTGTGTGTATGTTCTTTCTACTTCTTTAAAGTGCTCTCAAATCCCAAGTCAATCAATTAGTGTCCTTCCTCCTCTCTTTCTCACTTCTCTCTCCTCTTTCTTTCCCTATCATCTCTTTCTCTCTGTCTCTTTACCCTCCATCTTCTCTCTTTCCTCCTTTTCCCTTTCCCCTTCTTCCTCCTTTTCTCCCTCTCCATTCCCCCTCCCTCTTTCTTCCTCTTATTTCTTCATCTTCCCTCCTCTGAAAGAACTGTGTCCTTCATCTGATCCATGATGACTTTAAATTCGTCTGTATCATTTTATACAAAGCTGTATTTTATCATTTAGGTTTCCTAGAATACTAACTTTTTTCAGAATTGTTTTTATGTTTGTTTTGTGTACATTTTGGATTTCTTTCTTCTCTGCAGGATTATGATTTCAATTTTTTATTAAACATAATCATCAATAAAGAAAATGGAATTGTAATCTATTAGTAAAATCCCCACTGTTTTGATGCTTTTGCTATCTTATCACTTGTGCTTCATCCATATACTGATAACATCTACATATGTACAGCATTGGTATGCATGGAATTATTTTTGAACAACAAATTTGTTTTCAGTTAAATTGTTGTTTAGTGATTGTGGTTTAACATAAGATTCTTTTAGTTTAAACTCAGAATACTCTGTGAATTTAGCCTTTGCATTGGAACAATCAAACATTAGCCTAATATGCTTTACATGGGACTCTCTCAGCCAAGTTCTGTCTGCATTAGCCAGTTTATTCTATGACAAGTTGCTTAACAGATGTCATTCTGGGGAGAACAATGAAGCCAAATACTTGTGCAATGGCTAACATTACTCTAACTTTGATCACTTTTGTTCAGCACATCAGTCTGGCGTTGTGCTTTATACCAACATAACACTATAGCCAGGACGTGCTTTTCAGGCTTAGAATAGCAAAGGAATGTTATTCAATTTAGTGCAGTTACAGATGAGTTAATGAAAGAAGAAAATACTGTTTATTTCATAATACCTTATTGTTGTATTTTGGAATTAAGATGGAATTTAAAGAATCCCACTCCAAAGTTATTTGTTTGTATACTCATAGTATTTGTGTATACTTTACAGTGCTAAAGTAGCTTTGCCACCTTTCCAAAAGGATGTAAGTATTTGTCCTGCTTTTTTTCAAAAATAACTGATAAAGTTTGTTATATCTAGATAACATAATCAAAAATAATTTCAAGAAATTATTTTAAAGTAATAATTTCTTAATTATTTTATGAAATAGTTTTAAGAAATTCTTTTGCCTTGAAGCCTAAAGACTCCTCATACTCCCTCTTCTAGCCTTCATCTTTTATTAATGTAACACTCTAGGTTTGTGGAACACTTTTCTTGTTAAGAACACTAATGTTTAAAAATAACAAAATAATAACAGCTAGTGAAAGTGGTTAGATGTTAACCCAATTACATTTGGTTAAATTGTTGGGTTGATAATGACTGATAAAAATTTCCAAACAATGTGACCAACTATAAACAAAATATTGCATGGTAGACTAGCCATTTGCTAAGAAACTCTAAAGAAAACCTGTTTGTTTGAATTGAGTACAGATCAAGCCATTCCCAAGCTCCTCAGATCTCATTTACTAAGTCATTTTTCCACAGGTGTGAATTAGAGGTAAAAATAGAATGAGTTCTGTGTTTTTGTTTTATTTTTTGTTTCTCCTTTCCGTAGTGAACTTGTATCTCTATTTCACTGGAATGGTAACTTAGATGTGATTATGTATAAGAAAGGGTAATGTGAAAACAAAATGCTGTAATTGGACAACATGATACTTTAAGCTTCTGCATTTTTAAAACATAAATGCATGATGCTTGTTGAAGTATGAGAATCTATTGAAGTCTTTGGGTTTTGTTTTGTTTTTTGAGACAGGGTCTCACTGTGTCATCTAGAGTTCAGTGGCACAGTCATGGCTCACTGCTGCCTCGATCTGCTGGGCTCAAGGGATCTTCGCAGCTTGGCCTCCCAAAGGGTTGGGATTACAGGCATGAGACACCATGCCTGGCCTCAAGTCTTAACATAGAACATATGATAGGGAGCATTTCAATCCTAACTTCATTTGATACAGTAGGATAATAGTGCCATAATTAACTTGAAGAATTAGTTAAAATGGATAATCTCTCCATTGTTATGATTCATTAATTTATTTGTGAATAAAAACTAAAATAGAAAAGAAAACCTGAAGAGAGACATATTGCTTTTTTCTTTTTTTTTTTTTGAAACAAGGTCTTGCTCTGTCTGCCAGGTGGGAGTCCAGTGGCGTGATCATGGCTCACTGTATCCTCAACCTCTTGGACTCAAACAGTCGCCCCACCTCAGCTTCCTGTGTAGTGGGGACTACAGGCATGAGCCACCATGCCTAGCTAATGTTATTTTTTGGTAGAAATGGGATCTCACTATGTTGCCCAGGCTCATCTTGAACTCCTGAGCTCATGTGATCCTCCTACCTTGACCTCCTAAAGTGCTGGGATTACAGGTGTGAACCACCACACCCAGTAACACTTCTTTTATTTTTATTTTTATTATTTTCTTTTGAGACAGAGTCTCACACTGTTGCCCAGGCTGGAGTGCGGTGGCACAATCTCAGCTCACTGCAACCTCTGCCTCCTGGGTTCAAGCCATTCTCCTGCCTCAGCTTTTTGAGTAGCTGGGATTACAAGCACGTGCCACCACACCTGGCTAATTTTTGTATTTTTTGTAAAGACAAGGTTTTGCTGTGTTGGCCAGGTTGGTCTTGAACTCCTGACCTCAAGTGATCCGCCCACCTCAGCCTCCCAAAGTGCTAGGATTACAGGTGTGAGCCACCACGCCCAGCCAACACTTCTTAATTACTGGCTGATGTAGAGTTTAACCTTCCAACACTTTATTCTGATAAGTTTACCTCCTTCCCTTTCAAAGTAGAAGGTATAATGTTGCATGTTGGGAAAAATAGTTTCTCAGCTTTAATGCATTTTTTGTATTTAATTTTCAGGAAGGGCCTATAGCTCTGATGTTAGTAAATATTACATGAAATAGTTTTTAGTTTGGATTGATTTCAAAAAAATAACCTGTGCTACTTTTTTTTTTGTCGGTGGTGGGGAGATAGAGTCTCACTCTGTTGCTCAGGCTGGAGTGCGGTGGCGCGATCTCAGCTCACTGCCACCTCTGCCTCCTGGATGCAAATGATTCTCCTGCCTCAGTCTCCCAAGTAGCTGGGATTATAGGAGCCACCACCACGCCTGGCTAATTTTTTGTATTTTTAGTTAAAGATGGGGTTTCACCATGTTGGCCAGACTGGTCTCGAACTCTTGACCTCAGGTGATCCACCTGCCTTGGCCTCCCAAAGTCCTAAGATTACAGGTGTGAGCCACTGTGCCTGGCCCTGTGCTCCTTTAATAAGAAGTTTCTACATCTTTGAAACTTACTTAAAAAATGTAAAGACAATTTTAGGTTTTTCCGCCCCTGCCCCACTTCCCTGTAATAAAACTATACCCTTCACTATTCCACATAAAAACGAAATATGTTTTTAGTTTTAAATCATTGTACATTTTAACGATTAAATAAATTATAAAAATTCATAATTGTACTTTGCCCTTAGGGAACTGGGTGCCTGAAGTTTCCTGACTGAAAAGAAATGAAGCCAGCCAGGGGCTGAAAACAAGAAAGGAGGGATGTTTCTTAACTCTTACTTCATCTAGTCTTCATTGAGAATCTGCTTTTAAGTTTGGTTTTGTTCTTTTTTACAAAATTTTTTGACTTGGGTTTTTATAGTTTCAAATTCTTGTTTTGAATCTAGAAGAAAACAGGAAATACATTGTGTGTCTCATAAATTGATTGGAAACTATAAGTCATGTGAAAAGTCTATTTTAATTGTCCTGTCTCTTTCTTTTCATAGGTAAAGAGAAATGTGTATGACCTTACAAGTATACCCGTTCGCCACCAATTGTGGGAGGGCTGGCCAACTTCTGCTACAGACGACTCAGTGAGTGACAGTCATATTTTCAGCTTTATATCCTCCTTTCTCTTTTGCCACTTTCAGTCTATTTGGCTTTGATAATACGCACAATCAAATGCATTGAGTCTTCCATTGAAAGAATTATCTAGCCAGGCACGGTGGCTCACGCCTCCCAGCACTTTGGGAGGCTGAGGTGGGTGGATCACCTGAGGTCAAGAGTTTGAGACCAACCTGGCCACCATGGTGAAACCCTATCTCTACTAAAAACACAAAAATTAGCTGGGCATGGTGGCAGGCACCTCTAATCCCACTACTCAGGAGGTCAAGGTAAGAGAATCACTTGAACCTGGGAGGTGAAGGTTGCAGTGGGCTGAGATTGCACCATTGCACTCCAGCTTGGGTGACAAAAGTGAAACTCCATCTCAAAAAAAAAGGAAATAATTATCTAAACCAAACAATGTGAAAGTAAGAGAAGTTGTAATAATTTGAGTTCACTTTTGGAACAGATATCACAAGCCAAGCAGGTCAACGTTCTGTTGGTAATGTTACAGTTATCAATGCAAGAATTTGATGCTGCTGGGTTTGACTTAATTTTTTTCTTGATGAGAAGAATATATTCAGATACTACTAATGAAATGTTCAAGGCAAAAACATTTTCTTTCCTAAATTACAGATATTTCAAAATCAAGCCAATCATTGTATTTAATTTTAAAACTACCTTTTTCATAGTAGACTGACACTTAAAAGTTAATTTTTATAGTTAATATTAATAGCACTTTAATCTCAAACATACCCATAAATTTCGCTACTGTAAGAAGCTGGAAGAAAATAGCCTGTCATTTTTACCGTTATTATATTTTTTATAATGATTTTCCTATGGTAAATTTTTGAAGCCTTTCCTATCTCTTTTCATTTCCACTTACTGCTCTTTTCTGTGAGAGTAAATTTCACTATATAAGGAGGCCATCTGAAATTCAGTTTTGCCCACTTTTCCCCACAAACTTGCTTGTCTAACCAGATATCTAATTTTTTTTAAAAAGTAAAAGTGAAAATGAGAATGTTTCTGGAAATCTCAAGTTACTTCTAATTTTTAAAATAAATAGGGCTAAAAAGAAATTGGGACTTTATAAACATCTTGTAATGATCAATACTGAAATAATGATTATGCCTAAGAATTGAATTACCTTTCAATATTTTCTAGTAAATATTATATTTCTGCCTGGCTAATAGCTACAGTTCACTCCTCTTCCAGCACCACCACTATATATTTTAATATAAAATAATTCTTTGTGGAAGACAGAAAAGTTTTAAGACAATTTATGTAGATGCTACTTGAATCTAATTACAATGTAAACACTATGCCTTTAGAAAATGCTTTGTGGATTATGAAATTTTAAAAATCAGAAACTTTAATAATCAGAAAATAGCAAAACCTTTATTTTTGGTCAGGCACGGTGGCTCACACCTGTAATCCCAGCACTTTGGGAGGCCGAGGCCGGTGGATCACCTGAGGTCGGGAGTTTGTTTGTTTGTTTGTTTGTTTTTGAGATGGAATCTTGCTCTGTTGCCCAGGCTGGAGTACAATGACACAATCTTGGCTCAGTGCAACCTCTACCTTCTGTGTTCAAGCAGTTCTCCTGCCTCAGCCTCCCAAGTATCTGGGAGGTGCTCTCCACCATGCCCGGGTAATTTTTGTAGTTTTAATAGAGATGAAGTTTCACCATGTAGGCCAGGCTGGTTTTGAACTCCTGACCTCAGGTGACCTGCCCGCCTTGGCCTCCCAAAGTGCTGAGATTACAGGCATGAGCCACTGTGCCTGGCCAAGGTCAGGAGTTTGAAACCAGCCTGGCCAACATGGTGAAACCCTGTCTCTAATAAAAATACAAAATTAGCTGGGCATGGTGGTTTATGCCTGTAATCCCAGCTAGCTGCGGGGCTAAAGCAGGAGAATCACTTGAACCTGGAAAGGGAGGTTGCAGTGAGCCGAGATTGTGCCATTGCACTCCACTGGGCAACAAGAGCAAAACTCCATCTGAAAAACAAAAACAAAAGCCCCTTTATTTTTAATAAACATTTCCAGAAAAAAAATCTTTAGGTTTAGGTACTAAATTTGTTTCTAAAAAACTGATTTCAGCATTGATATTATAGTATATAATTAGAATTATTGGCTGGTCATCTACGGTTAAGGATAGGGATGTGTTTGTGGTTTTCTTCTGGTTTTTCTTTGTTGTTGTTTTTCTTGCTTGAGTGAGAAATTTGATAGAGAATATGCTACATTTATTTTTACAAAAATAAAAGAGTAATGTTCATACATGATGGTCTACTGTTTACCTGAGGAGGCATGAGAAAAACAGAAATGTTCTTAGTATTGTCTAATAACTTATTCCAAGAAATAGTAATATTATAGAAGAAATAATTATGTATATAGAAGAAATAGAAGAAAATAATTAAGACCTGAGCATATCATTAAATTCTCTGAGCTTTAATTTTCTCACTAATTTGCGGAACTATTATGAAGATAAGTGATAATATAAATATAGTACCTGGCTCATAGTAGACACTCGATAAATGAGTCAACATTATAATTAAGATAACTCCAAAAAAAGTGATCATAATTGCAGATTACAATTACAGGCAAGAATTGACTGATTTAAAGAAATGAAGTGGTGTCTGAGACTTGCTTCAGAATAACCCATGCGTGGCACAGTGAGTGAGGATAGAGCTAATTTAGATTAGGCATCTATCACTCATTGTTGAATCTGGATGATATGTATATTGGGTTTATTATACTGTTTTCTCAACCTTTGTATATGTTTGAAAATTTTCATGATACAAAGTTTAAAGCAAAAATAATTGTCTTGTTTAAGAGCAGGGACATAAGATAATAGAGAAACTCTGGAAATGTGAGGCTTCACAGGGTTGAAATAGCCAACTGCTTTTGCACCCCACCCTTTTAGAAACCAGAAATTGGCTTATCAGGTACAAGTTCCAAGAGTGGTAGGCAAAGTCGATGAAATATGATCAATTCTTCTGCCTGTAAAATAGTGCCTTATACATTTTAGGTGCTAATTCATTGAATTGAGTTGGCATGGTCTTTTATGAGACCCATGTTTTAATGGTTTTTATAACATTTAATTTTTTGCCAAAGAGTTTTCATGCAGTCTAATTACTATAGGAAAATATGGAAAGCAGCTAAAACTGTTTGTTTCCAAGACTGTAATACTACTTGGTGCTCTTAAGTCACAGCAAACACAAGAGGGAATCCCTATTAAGAGGCTTGATTCTTTTAGCCTCATTATTCCCATTTGCACCTTGTCCCAGAACCTGTGAAGTGGTGCCTGCCCACACCTCCCCAGAGCAAATGTTGCCGCATTGGCAGGATGTTGCCTTGAGCTTGCATGATTTGATACAACAAAGATGTTTAGGGCCAAGCTGCTTTTAACTGATGCCACAGCAGATTCACTAGCTCCAGTGCTTGAATTTAGCCAAAAATGGCTTATAACCAGTATTCTGAGGATATCATGGCCAAATAATATGTCATAAAACCTGTTTCATTAGGAGTATAAAAACTCATAATGCTGGTACTTGTAGTCTATATTTGTTGCAGGCAGTGGTGTTTTTATACTTATTGAAATCATTCAAGTGGAGGCATCTGCTACAAAACAAAATAGTCCTCAGCTTAGGGCATGAATTGGGTACAGCTGAGAAATGTCAGCTGTGTAAACAGCCTGAAATGTGTTACCAACAAAAATATAATTAATTTCTTTCCAAGACAGTGTGCCATAACTTAATACTTAGAATGGTTTAACTTTCAGAGAAAGCACCTGAACATTTGCTTCCTAGTGCCAGAGTAGAGGATTGATTATAAAGGTCATTAAAAGTGAGGTCATTTTGTACTTTTATTGCTCAGTTGAAGAAATTTGTGTAACTTTGAATATAGGTAGCCTTAGATATCATTGGCTTCTATGAATTTATGAAAATACTGTAGATCAAGAAATTAATGGATTTGGGGTGATGAAAATATTCTAAAAATTAGATTATAGTAAAGGTCACACATCTCTAAAGTTTTAAACAATCATTGAATATTTAAAATGAGTGAATTTTATGGCATATAAATTATGCCTCAGTGAAGCTATTTTTTTAAAAAAGTTAATTAACTAAATTAAAATACTTTTTCACTTACATTTTTATCCTGCATGAGAAATACTTTGCAAAAACATAAGAGATGTTTTGTTCAGTATACTTCTCATTAACCTTTGACTCACCCAATAGGACAAAGAAATAGACCTCTTATCATCAATTCTTTTATAATCTTGAGTCTCTTATGAACCTAATAGACTTCAGTCTTGGGCATTTTCAGGCTACTCAGTGAAGTCAACAATCATTTACAACATTGTTGCCCACCTCCCTTCAGAGTTAACATATTTTCTTTGCTTGTGGTCGTACTCTAATAGGGTGTGGAATACTGTATGAATTGTCAGTAACTCCATTCCTTTTGTACTCTTTCATCAGAAAAATAGGTATCTAAAGCTTCACCAGTGGGAAAATGTTTTCATGTTGTGACAGTTCAGCTGTGAGAACAAGGAGTTACAAGTAGGCAAAATCTCATTTTACACTTTAACAAGGAAACTCTTGGTTTCTAGAGAGGAGAAATAATTTTAACACCGTGAATTATGTTTAGACAGCTTATTACAGTGCAGTCAATATGAATACGTGTAGTTCTTTTTAAATTCCTGGATTTAATAATGCTTACACAAAGAAAACTCTTTCAGTTTTTTTTTGTTTTTATTTTTATTTTTATATTTTTTTTCGACAGAGTCTCTCGCTCTGTCACCTAGGGTGGAGTGCAGTGGTGAGATCTCAGCTGACTGCAACCTCTGCCTCCCAGGTTCAAGTGATTCTTATGCCTCATCCTACCAAGTAGCTGGGATTACAGGTGTGTACCACCATGCCCAGCTAATTTTTGTATTTTTAATAGAGACATGGTTTCGCCATGTTGGCCAGGCTGGTCTCGAACTCTTGGCCTCAAGTGATCCACCCGCCTCGGCTTCCCAAACTGCTGGGATTACAAGCGTAAGCCACTGTGCCCAGCCAACTCTTTCAGTTTTAATACTTTTTTTTTGAGACGGAGTTTTGCTCTTGTTGCCCAGGCTGGAGTGCAATGGCGCGATCTCGGCTCACCGCAACCTCGGCCTTCCGGATACAAATGATTCTCCTGCCTCAGCCTCCCAAGTTGCTGGGTTTACAGGCGTGCGCCACAACGCCCGGCTAATTTTGTATTTTTAGTAGATACGGGGTTTCTCCATGTTGGTCAGGCTGGTCTTGAACTCCCGACCTCAGGTGATCCACCTACCACGGCCTCCCAAAGTGCTGGAATTACAGGCATGAGCCACTGTGCCCAGCTTGATACTTTATTATTGTGCTTTTTTTTTTTTTCTTCTGTCTCTCTCTTTCCCTCTTTCTCAATCTCTCTTTTTTTTTTTTTTTTGGACGGAGTCTCACTCTCTTACCCCCATTCTACAGCATGGTCTTGGCTCACTGCAACCCCCACCTCCTGGATTCAAGCAATTGTCCCTTCTCAGCCTCTCGAGTAACTAGGACTACAGGCGCATGCCATCATACCCAGCTAATTTTTTGTTGTTGTTGTATTTTTAGTAGAAACAGGGTTTCATAAGTTGGCCAGGCTGTTCTTGAACTCCTGACCTTGTGATCCACCTGCCTCGGCCTGCCAAAGTGCTGGGATTACAGATGTGAGGCACCACGCCTGGCCTTTTCTTTCATGATTACTAATGGTCTTCTGTATTTCTGTCATTGGCCACAAAATATTCACTCAGAATTTTAGAAACTAGGAATTTTAGAATCAAAGCTCTTTGGGCATGTGTTAGGATTCAGAAAGCTAGTTATTAAATATTTTCACATTGAGAATGTGAGATAACTTACAAGTAAAACCATTACACAGTGCTTTTATATAAAATAAAAAGAACTGGGCACAATGGCTCACGCCTGTAATCCAGCACTTTGGTAGGCCAAGATGAGTGGATCACCTGAGATTTGGAGTTCAAGACCATCCTGACCAACATGGAGAAACCCCATCTCTGCTAAAAATACAGAATTAGCTGGGTGTGTGGCGCATGCCTGTAATCCCAGCTACTTGTGAGGCTGAGGCAAGAGAATCATTTGAACCCGGAAGGCGGAGGTTGCAGTGAGTCGAGATTGCGCCATTGCACTCCAGCCTGGGCAACAAGAGCAAAACTCTGTCTAAAAATAAAAAAATAAAATAAAATAATTAAAAATTAAAATAAATAAATACATAAAATAAAATAAAAACTACACACAGCCCTCTCCCCGCCCCACTCTTAAATAGAAATGAATCTGAAGGCTGGGCACAGTGGCTCACACTGTAATCCCAGCACTTTGGGAGGCCGAAGCAGGCGGATCACCAGGTCAGGAGTTCGAGACCAGTCTGGCCAACGTGTTGAAACCCTGTCTCTACTAAAGATACAAACAATTAGGGCCAAGTCCCCTAACTTTTGAGATGGAGTTTCGCTCTTGTTACCTAGGCTGCAGTGCAGTGACACGATCTCGGCTCACCGCAACCTCTGCCTCCCGGGTTCAAGCGATTCTTCTGCCTCAGCTTCCCGGGTAGCTGGGATTACAGGCATGTGCCACCACACCCAGCTGATTTTATATTTTTAGTTGAGCCGGGGTTTCTCCATGTTGGTCAGGCTGGTCTTGAACCCCCGACCTCAGGTGATCCGCCTGCCTCAACTTCCCAAAGTGTTGGGATTACAGGCATGAGCCACCTCACCCAGCCAAAATTAATATTTCTAAAGTACAACATGAATCACATTCAGCCTTGCTTACTTATTTTCAATGGTTCGTTTATGCTGGCATTCAAAACCCTTCATTCTTTAGCCTGAAACTTCCCTTCCAGGTTTGTTTTCCCATACAGGCTCTGAGTAAATATTTGATAAATATTTGTTGAATGAATGATTGAATATTACACCATATGTGTCTCAGCTTTAGCTAAATACTTATCTTACTATTTTTCAAATATAGTTGGTACTCTCCCACTCTGTCATTTAATCATACTCTTCCTTCCACCTAGAATACCTACAATTATCTCCTTCCTTGAAGACCTTTTTTTTTTTTTTTTTTTTGAGATGAAGTTTCACTCTTGTCACCCAGGCTGGAGTGCAATAGCGCGATCTCCGCTCACTGCAACCTCCATCTCTTGGGTTCGAGCGATTCTTCTACCTCAGACTCCTGATAGCTGGGATTACAGGTGTGTGCCACCATGCCTAGCTAATTTTTGTATTATTAGTAGAGACGGGGTTTCACTATGTGGGCCAGGCAGGTCTCTAACTCCTGACCTCAGGTTATCCACCCACCTCGGCCTCCCAAAGTGCCAGGATTAGAGGCATGAGCCACCGCGCCCAGCCAAGACCTTTCTTTAAGAAACCCTGCCTATGTCCTTCTTCCCATGCTACCTTCTCCAACCCTCTTAGAAATTCATTTATAGTTCTCTTCTGCTTAAGCTTTTTTCACTTTTTTCTTTCCTTTTTCTTTGTTTCCTTCATTTCTCCCTTCCTTCCTCCTCTCTGGCTTTACCTGAGTCACCACAAGCAACTTAATGTCTGTGGATCGCAGTCTCTGTAACTGTCGAACAATAACTTGTAGAGTTATTGTGAAGATTAAAGAGTCAGTAGTTATAAGAATAGTTACTGCTAGGTTTATTTTAAAGATTGAAGTAGTATGTACTAGAAAGAATGCCTTAACATGGTTAACTTTTGGCTATTGTAGTTTTTTATTTATTGTTTTAATCTATCCATTCACTTGACATTTGTGGAACAACTCTGTTAAAAGAAAACTTAAGACAAATTAAATTTAACAGAGTTTAATTGAACAAGAAAAAAAAATGATTTGCAAATTGGGCAGCCCCCAGATTCATAGCAGATTCAGAGAGACTCCAGGAATGCCTCGTGGTTAGAACAAATTTATAGACAAAAAAGGAAAGTGACGTACAGAAAGAAGCGAGGTACAGAAACAGCTGTATTGGTTACAGGTTGGCGTTTGCCTTATTTGGACACAGTTTGAACATTCAGCAGTGTATCAGTGGTTGAAGTATGGCTGCTGAGATTGGCCAAGGCTCAACTATTATTATAGGCATTTATTCATAAGTTAGGTTTTCAGTCTTGTCTACCTATTAAGTTAGGTTAGGCTTCCTCCACTAGGACTCAAATGTAGAAGTACAGAGCCCTAAGCTGGGCATGGTGGCTCATGCCTGTACTCCCAGCAGTTTGGGAGGCCGAGGCAGGTGGATTGCTTGAGACCAGGAGTTTGAGACCAGACTGGCCAAATTGGCGAAACCCTGTCTCTACTGAAAATACAAAAAAAATTAGCCGGGCGTGGTGGCTCACACATGTGATCCCAGCTACTCAGGAGGCTGAGACACAAGAATTGCTTGAACCCGGGAAGCGGAGGTTGCATTGAGCCAAGAGCGTGCCACTGTACTCCAGCCTGGGTGGCAGAGTGAGATTATGTCTCAAAAGAAAGAAGAAGAAGAAGTACAGAGTCCTTCTCAGATCATATATTTAGTTCACTTTAACAACTCGTATAGGCCAGTAACTGTGCTGGCCCTTAAAGTTGGAATGATAAGATCTTGCTTCTCAGAGATTGATGAGTTTAGTGGGAAACATATGTATGTAAACAGTGACAACTGAAGTATGCAAATGCAATGGGATCATAGAAGAGGGAACAACCAATTTTGCTTACAGTTAGTGGTAGTGAAAAAATGACTTCTCAGAGAAAGGGACATTTGATTATGTGTTAATTTGTATACTTATATTCCTCCTTTTGCAAATTATAAGCATTAGAAGTAAGAACTGTCTTCACATTTATATCAAACATAGTGTTTTACGCATTTATTTAAATTGCATTCATTTATTTAAATTGTTCAGTGCTCCACAAAGTTGACATCTATTGCAATAAACAACTAAAGAATCGATTTGTGAATATAGTAACTGGATAAACATTTTGAGAATCATTTATTTCTAATAAAAATTAAATTATCAAAACTAAGCATTTTATAGCAGCAAGTAGAATAACAGATTTAAGAGTGTGCAGAGCTACATTGTGAGCCGATTTTTACCAATGTGTGTGTGTGTGTATATGTGTATTGGTGGGAGGTAGAGGAAATGGAGGTGGGGGAGAATGCAAGTGAGCAGACCAGTCCAAGTTTATTGAATCCTAGCATTACTATTATTTATATGTTACTTAATGTTTGAGCTTCTGTTTCTTTATCTATAAAATGGAGATGATATTAACACACTTGAAAGCCTATTGTGAAGATTACATGGGTTAACATATTATTAAGTTGGACCATATGAAGTTGCCATTTTTTAGGGACAAAAATGGTTACAGATTAGAAGTTTCATATGATTATATCTAATATGTAAAGCACATAATATAATGCAGGGGTTGACAGTAATGACTGTGAGCCCAAATCTCACTTAGCATCTGTTTTTGTCAATAATGTTTTCTTGGGACACATTCACACCGATTTCTTTTTTTTTCCCTTTTTTTTTTTTTTCTTTTTTTAGACAGAGTCTCGCTCTGTTGCCTAGGCTGGAGTGCAGTGGCGTGATCTCGGCTTACCGCAACCTCCACCTCCTGGGTTCAAGAGATTCTCCTGCCTCAGCCTCCCGAGTAGCTGGGACTACAGGCAGGTGCCACCATGCCTGGCTAATTTTTGTATTTTTAGTAGAGACGGGATTTTGCCATGTTGGCGAGGCTAGTCTCAAACTCCTGACCTCAGGTTCTCCCCACCTTTGGCCTCCCAAAGTGCTGGGATTATAGGCATGAGCCATAGTGCCTGGCCACACTGATTTCTTAAAGTACTGTGCCACAGCTGCTGTCACACTATAAGCAGGGATGTATAGTTGCAAACAAAGACCATATGGCCCACAGAACCTGAAATATCTACTGTCTGGCTCTTTACGGAGAAAGTTTGCCAACCCCTGGTGTAATGTCTGGCATTTAGTAGGCATTCAACAAACATTAACTCTCTTTCCCTTGAGTAAGCACCTTCTTTATATTGCATACACATGCAGAATCAGAAGCATTCTTTGAATAGCTTCAGGGTCATCTTATGCTATTTAAATTACTTTGTTAGCCTGTCCTAGGGCAGAGAGATTCAGGCAATCTTTGGACATTTTCACTGACTTTTTCTTTATTTGGGAAGGTCATGGATAATGTTGCTTCTGATGGTGGTGAGACTCAGTAGCTTCAGAGGGTTCATTGCCCTTGTCAACATATAGAGTCTTTTGCAAATAACACAGGCAAAGACTAAACAGATGGAAAGAACAGCTTTGAAAGCAGTAGAAGAAAGTTTGGGTTTAAAAGGAAAGAAAAGTTGTGAAATGAATTCTATTCTGAACAAGAGTGAGAAGTTTGGGAGTGTGAATGAAGCACTCAAGGGAAATGTTTACTCAGTAAATATGAGGAAGAACACATGGAAGCAAGACAGCCCCCAGTTGGAAACCTACAAGCACTGAGACCTAAATGTGGGTCGTGATTTCAGTTTATTAAGATCCCAAACCTGTAGACTGCTGCTTCTGCCCATGAAGGGATAAATGCTTTGGGATTTTCCTCCACTCTGTAAACAACTACAAGACAGGATAAAATACATGAAACAACTGTTTTCAGATATTAGCCAACAGGACTCTGAAGAAGGAAACAAGAGTCCTATGAGAGTCTTAAATTCTGCCTGGAGGCAACTTCTGGATCCCATAGCAGGGAAGGGAAAGTAGAACAGAACTTGATGATTTCGCTGAGTTGAAGGGACAGAGATTGGAGTTTGGGGAGGCTCCAACAGCTAAATTTTGCAAAGCAGACTACCAGTAGAGAAAAATCTCCAGAAATCTGCATGTTCCCCAAGTCTTTAGCTGAATACCAGTCTCTGTGCATGCATAGGGTAAAATTTCAGGAGGCTAGGCAAAGAGAAATTGTTTGGAAAAAGAACAGTTAACTGGGATCTATAAGGTAAACAATCCCCAGACTTTACACAAAACCAAAACTACTTGAAGTTTCTTCCAACTATACATTGTAGAGACACCTCAGTAAATACACAGGGCATTCAGTAGCTATCTTCAGAAGAGTTATCCACTCCACTCCATTAAGTGGAGTGGATAAATTGGCCCTAGAGTGAAGGCTACTCTAGGACTTTTTAAAAGCTTAAAAACAAGGCTCAATAAGGAATAAGCTGATTAATAGGTAACTGCCTCTAAAAACAAAGTACAGCATCCAATTAAAAGTTACTGCACATACAAACAAGCCAGAAAATCTGACCCATAACCAGAAAAGAAGTCAGTAAAAAGAAACAGACATGGAAGTTACTTAGATAATGAAATTGGCAGACATGCACTTTAAAGTAGCTTTTATAAATGCTATGAATGCGCTCAAGGACTTAAGTGAAAACATAAGAGGAAATAATAAAATATATAAAAGAGAACAAAGTATCACGGCAAGGTGGGAGTTGGGGCGGCGATGGCTCATGCCTGTAATCCTAGCACTTTGGGAAGCTGAGGCAGGAGGATGACTTGAGCTCAGGAGTTTTGAGACCAGCCTGGCCAACATGGTGAAACCCCAGCTGTACTAAAAATACAAAAATTAGCCAGGCATCATGGTGCATGCTTGTAGTCCCAACTACTCAGGGCACTGAGGCAGGAGAATCGCTTGAATCTGGGAGGCGGAGGTTGCTGTGAGCTGAGATCATGCCACTGCACTCCAGCCTGGGCGACAGAGTGAGACTGTGTCTCAAATAAAAATTTTTTTTTTTTTTTAAGGACAAAGTAACACTTCTAGAGATAAATAATATAGTATCTGAAGTACAAATTTTACTGGATGGGATAAATAACAGCTTAGACAATGCCCAAGAAAAGACCAGTGAATTTAAAGATACAGCAATAGAAACTGTCCAAACTGAAGCACAGAGAGAAAAAAGAGTGAATGAACAAAGTATCAGTGACCTCTGGGACAAAAATCAGGCTTCAAACATACCTACAAGTGGAGTTGTAGAAGGCGAAGAAAGATGGAGGGAAGAGGTCAAAAAAAAAAAAAAATTGAAGACATAGGCTGAGCATGGTGGCTCATGCATGTAATCCCAGCACTTCGGCGGGCCGAGGCGGGCAGATCACAAGGTCAGGAGTTCGAGATCAGCCTGGCCAACATGGTGAAACCCCATCTCTACTAAAAATACAAAAATTAGCCTGGCATGGTGGCACACACTTGTAATCCTAGCTACTCAGGGGGCTGAGGCAGGAGAATTTGCTTGAACCAGGAGGCAGAGGTTGCAGTAAGCTGAGATCATGCCACTGCACTCCAGCCTGGGCAACAAAGCGAGACTCCATCTCAGAAAAAAGAATAAAAAAGAAAAAAAATTGAAGAAATAGTGGCTGAATTTTTTTGGTCATATTTATGAAAACTATAAACCCATCAATCCAAAAAGTACAATGAACTCAAAGAAGGATATACAAAGAATTTCACACCTAAAGTGTGTCCTAATTAAATTGCTGAAAAGCAGTGAAAAAGAGAAATATATCAAAACAGAATTTTAAAAAATTCATCACACACAGGGGAACAAATATAGAATCTTTAGATTTCTCTTTAGAAAAAATGCAAGCCAAACTAGGTGCAATGCTTCCTGCCTGTAATCCCAGCTACCCAGGAAGCTCTGGTGAGAAGCTGGGAGTTCATCACCAGCTTGGGCAACATAGCAATACCCTGGCTCTATTAAGGAAAACAAAGAAGCAATGCAAGCCAGAAGACAATGGAATGACATTTTTAAGGGGGCTGAAAGATTTTTAAAAATTTCAAATCAGAATTTTATATTCAGTGAAAATAATCTTGCAAAACCGAAAGTAAGGCTGGGCTTGGTGGCTATGTCCTATAATCCTCAGGACTTTGGAAGGCTGAGATGGGAGGAGCACTGCTTCCGGGAGTTTGAGACCAGACTGGGAAACAAAGTGAGACCCCCATCACTACAAAAATTTTTAAAAAATAGCTAGACATTGGTGATACATGCCTGTAGTCCCAGCTACACAGGAGACTGAGGCAGGAGGATAGCCTGAGTCCAGAGATTCAAAGCTGCAGTGAACCATGACCTTGCACTCCAGCCTGGGTGACAGAGTGACACCCTGTCTCAAAAATAAGAAATAAAAAGAAAAAATAAAAAACTGAAAGTAAAATAGAATTTTTCAGGTAAACAAAAACTAAGTGAATTTAGTGCCAACAAACCTGCGCTACAAGAAATATTAAAGGAAGTTCTTTAGACAAAAGGAAAACTGCCTTTTCCAGATACCAGATGGAAACTTGAATCTACAAAAAAAATGAAGATTGCCAAATAATGGTAAATATATGGTTAAATATAAAAGAGATATTTTTCCTTGTGCTTTTAATTTTTTTAAGATAATTTTTATTTTTTAATTTTTTCAAATTTAGTGCGAATTAGGAGGGTACATGTGCAGGTTTGGTACAAGGGTACATTGTGTGATGCTGAGGTTTGAGGTTGAATTGAACTCATCACCCAGGTAGTGAGCATAGTACCCTGTAGGTGGTTTTTCAACCTTTGTCTCCCTCCCTCTACTTGTAGTCCCCAGTGTCTATTGCTCCCATTAAAAGATAAATTTTAGGAAAAAAATTAATAAGCAATATGGAATTTTTAACATATGCAGAAGTAAAATGTTTTAACAACAGTAGGACAAAAAAACAGAATGGAAGTGTACTGTTGGTGATCCTACATTATACATGAAGTTGTATACTGTTAATCAAAGGTAATCTGTTAGGTTAATAATGCATATTGTAAACCTTAGAGCAGCCACTAAAGAAAGAAATAAAAAGAAATATAGCTAAAAATCCATTAAAAGAAATAAAACGCAATGCTGAAAAAAGTACAAATAAAACAGTACAAAGACCGGGCGCGGTGGCTTATGCCTGTAATCCCAGCACTTTGGGAGGCTGAGGTGGGCGGATCACCTGAGGTCAGGAGTTCAAGACCAGCCTGGCCAACATGGTGAAACCCTGTCTCTACAAAAATTAGCCAGGCATGATGGCAGGTGCCTGTAATCCCAGCTACTTGGGAGGCTGAGGCGGGAGAATCGCTCGAACCTGGGAGGTGGAGGTTGCAAGAAGTCGAGATCGCACCATCACACTCTAACCTGGGTAACAGTAAGACTCTGTCTCAAACAACAACAACAAAAAAGAAAACAGAAAAAAAGGGAACAGAGAACAGATGGGATAAATACAAACAGCAATATGGTTTAAATCCAACCATATTGATAATTACAGTAAGTATAAATTACTTACATTAAAAGGAAAATATTATTAAAAATGAACTTTAAAAAACAAGATTCAACTATCTGACTGCAAGAATTTTGTTTTATTTTATGTTATTTTATTATTAGTCTTTTTTAGATGGAGTCTCACTCTGTTGCCCAGGCTGGAGTGCAGTGGCATGATCTCGGCTCACTGAAACCTCTGCCTCCCGGGTTCAAGTGACTCTTCTGCCTCAGCCCCGTGAGTAGCTGGGATTGCAGGCACATGCCCCTACACCTGGCTGATTTTTGTATTTTTAGTAGAGACGGGGTTTCACCATATTGGCAAGGCTGGTCTCGAACTCCTGACTTTGTGATTCCCCCTGCCTCGGCCTCCCCAAGTGTTGGGATTATGGGCTTGAGACACCACGCCTGGCCCCAAAATTATATTTTAAATGATAACAATAGATTGATCTACTTTTAACACTCTTCCACTAAATGAGCAGAAAAATATTTGCCATCCAAACAGTGAACATAAGAAATTTGGGATGACTATGTGACATCAGAAAAGATACAGAACAAGGAATTTTTCTTCTTTTTTCTTTTTTTTTTTAAGACAAAATGTCACTTTGTTGCCCAGGCTGGAGTGCAGTGGCACAATCTTGGCTCACTGCAGCCTCCGCCTCTGGGGTTCAAACAATTCTCGTGCCTCAGCCTTGTGAGTGGCTGGGATTACAGGCGCCTGCCACCACGCCTGGTTGATTTTTTGTATTTCAGTAGATCTGGGGTTTCACCATGTTTCCCAGGCTGGTGTTGAACTCCTGATCTCAGGCAATCCATCTGTCTCAGCCTCCAAAAATGCTAGGATTACAGGCATGAGCCCCCGCGCCTGGCCAGAACAAGGAATATTATCAAGACTAAAAAGAGAGATTTTGTAGTAATTAAAAGGTCATTTCATCAAGAAGACAGAATGATCCTAAATGTGTATGTGCCCAGTAACAGTTTCAAAATACGCAAAGCCAAAGCTGATACACAGGTAGAGATTTCATTTTCCTTTTTCAGTGATTTATGATAGGTAAGAATATAGATTTGGTCAACATGATTAATCAACTTTGCCTAATTTAAATTTGTAGACACTTCACCCAATAATAGCAGGATACGTATTCCTTTCAAGTATGCATGATGCATTTGCCAAAATACACTATAACCTGGACCATAAATATTTATTTATTGTCTCAATACATATTAGATGATTGTAATTAAAATTATCACTAACCAAATATAATTAAATTACATATTAATAACACAGTGGTATCTGAAGCTCTTCAAATATTTGAAATAAAAAACATACTATTTTTTTAAATTCATGAGTCAAGGAAATCAGAAAAGATTGGTAACATTTTAAACTAAATGAAAAAGAAAACATAGCATATTAAATTTGTGGGATTCAGTTAAACAGTGCTTAGAGGAGAATTTATAGCTTAAATGCTTATATTAAAAAAGGAGGTCCACTATCAATGGAATAATCATCTACCTGAAGAAGACAGAAAAAGAAGAGCAAATTAAATCCAAATTAAATAGTAAAGATAAGAAAAAATATCAATGAAATAAAAGATTAGGAAAAATTATTGAAACCCAGTGCTGACTCTTTGAAAAGATCAATTAGGCTGGGCACGATGGCTCACACATGTAATCCCTGCACTTTAGGAGGCTAAGGCGGGTGGATCACGAGGTCAAGAGATCGAGACCATCCTGGCCAGGATGGTGAAACCCCATCTCTACTAAAAATATAAAAATTAGCTGGGCATGATGGTGTGCTCCTGTAGTCCCAGCTACTTGGGAGGCTGAGGCAGGAGAATTGCTTAAACCCCAGAGGCAGAGGTTGCAGTGAGCCAAAATGGTGCCACTGCACTCCAGTCTGGTGACAGAGTGAGATCCAGTCTCAAAATAAATAAATAAATAAAACTTAAGCTGATAAACTCCTAGCTAGACTGATCAAGAGAAAAAGAGACTAGATACAAATTAACAATGCCAGTAATTAATGAGAGGACATCAGTACAAATCATACAGACAGTTAAAAGATAAAAAGGAAATGTGAATGACTTCAGGCCAATAAATTCTGCAACACTAGGCTGAAATGGACAAGTTGCTTGAAAGGTTAAAAATTACCAAATTGGCCGGGCGCGGTGGCTCACGCCTGTAATCCCAGCACTTTGGGAGGCCGAGGCGGGCGGATCACAAGGTCAGGAGATCGAGACCACGGTGAAACCCCGTCTCTACTAAAAATACAAAAAATTAGCCGGGCGCGGTGGCGGGCGCCTGTAGTCCCAGCTACTCAGGAGGCTGAGGCAGGAGAATGGCGTAAACCCAGGAGGCGGAGCTTGCAGTGAGCCGAGATCGCGCCACTGCACTCCAGCCTGGGCGACAGAGCGAGACTCCGTCTCAAAAAAAAAAAAAAAAAAAAAAAATTACCAAATTGATCCAAGAGAAATAGAAAACTAGAATAACCCAAATACGATTTTAAAACTTGAACTTGCAATTAAAAATCTTGCCACAACAAAAACTTCAGGACCAGCTTATTACATTGCCAAACACTACCAGATATTTAAGGTAAATTAATTCTAATCCTCTTCATATTCTTTTCCAACTCATTTTATGAGACTGCTGTTACATTTATACCAACATTGGTCAGACATAGGGAAAAAAAAACCTAAAAAGCTACAGACCAATATCCTTCATGAAATACATGTTAAAAATGTTAACACATTTTACCAAATTGAATTTCACAATAAATAGAAAGAATAGTACATGAATACATTTTAAAAGCGTGAATTTTATGTTATATGGTATGGTACCATATAACAACAAATAACAACAAAGTTGTTACTTTTTTTTGAGACCAAGTCTTGCTCTGTCACCCAGGCTGGAGTCCAGTGGCATGATCTCGGCTCACTGCAACCTCCTTCTCACGGGTTCAAGCTATTCTGACTCAGTCTCCCGAATAGGTGGGACTACAGGTGCACGCCACCATGCCCAGCTAGTTTTTGTATTTTTAGTAGAGACAGGGTTTCACCATATTGGTCAGGCTGGTCTTGAACTCCTGACTTTGTGATACACCTGCCTCGGCCTCCCAAAGTGCTGGGATTACAGGCATTAGCCACCATGCGCAGCCAAAGCTGTTACTTAAAAAATAAAGAAGAGGGAAGAATGGGAAAAAGAAGACAAAAAAAAAAAAAAAAAAGAACAAAAAGGGTCATGCATCATCATTGGGATTTATCTCAGGAGTACATGGATGGTACAACACTGGAACATCAACCAGTGTAACTAATTTCATTAACAAAACTAAGAAAACATACACAATCAGATGAATAGGTACTGGAAAAGCATTTAATAAAATTTAGCATATATTCCTGATAAAAATCTATCAGCAAGGTAGGAAGGCAAAATAGTATAGCCACTCTGGAAAACAGTGGCAGCTGCTTAGAAAATTAAGTAGACAC
Source organism: Macaca mulatta (assembly GCF_049350105.2). Classification (NCBI taxonomy): domain Eukaryota; kingdom Metazoa; phylum Chordata; class Mammalia; order Primates; family Cercopithecidae; genus Macaca; species Macaca mulatta. The sequence goes on from NC_133406.1 coordinate 190,025,724, forward strand.
TTAACATACAATCTCAACTCTTAGATATTTGCCAAAGGGGAATGAAAACATGTTCTCACAAAGATTTGTTCTTGAATTTTTATTGGAGCTTTATTTATAGTAGACAAAACCCAGATGCAACCCAAATGTCTGTCAACTAGTGAATGATAAACAAATTGTGATATATCTATACAGTGAAATGCTACTCCAAATAGAAAAGGAGCAAACTACTGATAGATACAACACTTAAGTTAATGATGACAGACACAAAAGACTACATCACTATGTGATTCCACATTTATGAAATGTGGAAAAACCAAAGCTATAGGTTACAGAAATCCAGTCAGTGGGTTGCCAAGGGGTAATGGTGGAGACTGACTCCAATAGGTACACAAAGAAACTTTTGGGAGTCATAGAAATGTGTGTATTAGAATTGTGTTTGTGCTTATTAGAATATTGTGCAACTGGAATATTGGTGAATTTTATAAATGTAAATGAGTCTTTCATAAAAATAAGTTTTTTTTCAAAGCAAAAGCAAACTAACTCAGCAAACTGGGAATAGAGAAGAATTTCCCCAGCCTGGTAGAAGGACTCTATAAAAAAGCAATAGCTAGGCCGGGTGTGGTGGCTCACGCCTGTAATCCCAGCACTTTGGGGGGCCAAGGCGGGTGGATCACAAGGCCAGGAGTTCAAGACCAACCTGGCCAAGATGGTGAGACCCCGTCTCTACTAAAAATACAAAAAAGTTAGCCAGGCATGGTGGCGGGCATCTGTAATCTCAGCTACTCAGGAGACTAAGGCAGAGAATTGCTTGAACCCGGGAGGCAGAGGTTGTAGTGAGCCGAAACTGCACCACTGCATGCCTGCCTGAGCAACAGAGCATGACTCCATCTCAAAAAAAAGAAAAAAGCATTAGCTAACATATTTAATGGGGGAATACTTTCACTCTAAGATTGAAAATGATGTAAGGATGTTCACTTTCGCAAATTCTATTCAATGTTATACTGCAGTCTTAGTACAGTAAAGTTAGGAGGAAAGAAAACACATGCAGATTAGAAAGGAGGAAATAAAACTTTTTTTGTTTTACAAAATATTTAGTAGTTTGTTTCTTGGTAGATCCAACATAATCCAGCAAAAAGCTAATAGAAGTGACAAGTGAAATTAGCAAGGCCATGGGCTAGGAGATCAATATACAAAAATCAATTGTGTTACAATATAATAGCAAAGAACATTTTGAAATGGGTTTTAAAAAATTTATATGACTCACAATTCTATCCCAAAACATGAAATATTTAAGGATACATTCAATAAAATACATATAAGATCTGTACATTGAAAATGGCAAATAACTGGAGAGAAATTAACAAAATTAAGACATGGAATGAGCTACCATGATCATGTGTTTGTGTATGTGTGTGTGTGTATATATATATGTGTGTGTGTGTGGGTTTTTTTGTTGTTGTTGTTTTGTTTTTGTTTTTTTTTCAAGAGACCTCGCCACATTGCCCAGGCTGGTCCCCGTCTCCCGGGCTCACGCGACCCACTCACCTTGGCCTCCCAAAGTGTTGGTATTAACAGGAGTGAGCCACAGAGCCTGGCCTACATTCTATATTTTTAAGGTGATACCTCCTCCCAGACAGCTATGGATTCACTGCAATGCCAATCAAAATCTCGATAGCCTTTTTCGTAGAAATTGGCAAATTAATTTCAAAAAATTGTATGGAAATATGAAAGAACTAGTGTTCCTAAAACAATTTTCTGCTTTTTGTCTTTTGTTTTCTTTTTTTGAGACAGAGTCTTGCTCTTTCGCCTAGGCTGGAGTACAATGGCGCAATCTTTGGCTCACTGCAACCTCTGCCTCCCAAGTTCAAGTGATTCTCCTGCCTCAGCCTCCCAAGTAGCTGGGATTACAGGTGCCCACCACCATACCTGGCTAATTTTTGTATTTTTTTAAGTAGAAATGGGGTTTTGCCATGTTTATCGGGCTGGTTTCAAACTACTGACCTCAGGTGATCCTCCCGCCTTGACCTCCCAAGGTGCTGGGATTATAGACATGAGCCACCACTCCTGGCCTAAACCAATTTTCAAAAAGAACAAAATTGGAAGACTTACACTCCCTGATTTCAAAAAGTATTACTATAGTATTCAATATAATGTGATATTTGTGTAAAGACAGACATGAATCAATAGGTAAAATAGAGTGTTCAGTAATAGATCTGTATGTATGTGCTGTTGATTGGTTTTGTGCAGAGATACCTAAGTAATGCAGTGGAGACAGTTTGTTCTTCATTTAACAAATGGCGATGAGGCAGCTGGATATTGGTAAAGATAGATAATTTCAACTTTTACCTTATGCCATACACAAATTTATCTTAGATCAGAGATGACTTAAATGCAAAAGCTACAACTATTAAACTTGTTGGAGAAAATGTAGGAGAAAATCTGGGAATAGGAAAAAATTTCTGAGAGAGAGCACTAAAAGCTCATAAGAGGAAAAAAAATGGATAAATTGGACTTCATTACAATTTGCAAGTTTCGCTTTTCAAAAGACAGGATTAAAAATACAAACAAGGCCAGGCATGGTGGCTCACGCCTATAATCCCAACACTTTGGGAGGCTGAGGCAGGTGGATCACCTGAGGTCAGTAGTTTAAGACTAGCCTGGCCAACATGGTGAAATCCCCTCTCTACTAAAAATATAAAAAGTTAGCCAGGCGTGGTAGCGAGTGCCTGTAGTCCCAGCTACTCAGGAGGCTGAGGCGGGAGAACCGCTTGAGCCCAGGAGGCGTAGATTGCAGTGAGCCGAGATCACGCCACTAATCTCAAGCCTAGATAACAGAGGAGATTCTGTCTCAAAAAAAAAAAAAAAAAAAAAAAAAAATTGGATAGGCCCCAAACTAAGAGAAAATATAAATTTCATGGCGTTTGCCTCGGATGAGGTGTGGTAGTTGACTAGAAGAGCGTAAGGAAATTTTGAGAAGTGACAGAAATTTTCTATAATTTGAAAATTATACTAGTGGTTACAAGATTGTATAGGTATATAAAAACTCTTCTAAATATGCTTTAAAATGGGTGCATTTTAGTGTAGATAACTAGACCTCAATAAGTTTTATTTTTAATTAGTGGATTTAGGATGAATATGTTGATCTGAGACCTTAACTGAGAAGGTAAAGTACAGAACCAGGATTCAACATAAAATCTGTCTCCTCTCCCTTTTGCTTTCTCTTGTACCATGCCATTTCTTATATGTCCTTGCTTCTCAGAACAGTTCCAATTTTAAAATGTCCAGTCCAATTTATCCTATCATTGCACTCACACTGGCCACCATGTGCCTTTATCGAGGTTTGGGAACTATAATACCAAGAGGCATGGATGGCTTTCCAAAGTATTTAGTCTATTCCCTAATAGCTGACCTAAATTTCTATTTATCAGTTGAGCAATTATCTTTACCTCTGCATTAGTCTAAGAAACCAATGGCAAAGGGCAGGCATGACATCAAGGAGTCAGTAAGGCCAAATGAGTGAGCTAAATGGCATCTATACAATTGAATTTTCAGTCAGGGTGGGTGGTTTGCTTGAGCTTAGCAGTTTGAGACCAGGCTGAGCTCAGCAGTTCGAGACCAGCCTGGGCAACATGGTGAAACTCCATCTCTATCAAAAATACAAAAATTATCTGGGTGTAGTGGCATGCACCCATGGTCCCAGCTACTCAGGAGGCTGAGGTGGGAGGATTGCTGGAGCCTGGGAAGTCAATAATTCAGTGAGCCGTGATCACGACCCTGCATTCCAGCTGGGGTGACAGAGTGAGACATGGTCTCAAAAAACAAAACAACAACCAGATTATTCTGGAGTAGGACAGTGTGCTAAAAATAATTTAGATTCTTTGCATTTCAAGTCGTAGAAGGAAAGTAGAGAAATTAGGCTGAATTTTTCTTTGTCTTCATATGATTAAACTGAATGTGAAGGTTTACAATTATTCAGTAAAAGGTAGAAACAAGCAAAATTTTGCCTTTATTTTCCTTTATTAGGTAGGCACTATGTCTTTGAATATAAGTGAATTTCAAATTTTCGTCATGGTACTTTGGTTTGTATGTCTGTGTGTTCTTGAATGGTAGCCATATTATTAATGTGTCAGGGAATAGCAGTAGTACTCTTACTTTGGTGCTCACAGTTACTTAAAGTGTAAGTGAGTATATTAAGAGACATGTATATAGTGATTTGTAGTTTACAAAGTGTATTTCTTGTACATGATCTTATTTGAGCCAAGTAGTAGATTATAAGTGACTGATTTTTGATAGAAATTATATACAGTAGAATATAGTTACTGTCTGTTATCATAAATTTTCCTTAGGATTGCTTGAAACCACCCTTTTACACCTACTGCTTATAATCATTTTCCTTCTTTGAGACTGTGAACTACTTGAGGGCAGGAAACAGATCTTAGTCATCTTTCTGTCTAAAGTGCCCAGAATGGCTCTGGCATAAAATGGATAGTAAAAGTTTCCTGTATTATATTAAGCATGGCACTGAAAAGTCAGTGATTGGCTCCAAATCACATTTAATAACTGCTAGCCCAGTATTCTAATACATATTACTGCTTTCTCCACAGACACCTCTGCTCTTTAAAACAAACAAAAACCACAAACAGGTTCTTTTTTGTTACAGAGAAAGGCCTTGTTGGCAGCCTTGTGCCCAACCCTATTTTATAACTGAAAAATGGAAAGTTGTTTATAATATGTATGTGCACTACTTAATCTCTGGCATTTGTGTTTGCAAGTTAACATGCTGTCTGTTGCATTTGAACAGCTGTAACATATGTGATAAGATTTCTTAATAAGTCATTTTCTTGAGCAATGGAAATATTGCTCGAGTAGTAGTCCAGCTTATTAAGTTGTACTTTTAGACCCTTGGGTTTTACATATAATCAATTACCTATAATTCTGTATTTGAGAAAGATCGTGAAGATAGCACTATAACCTGTTTTGGAGGTAACAGAAATTCTTTTTTTTTTTTTTTTGAGGTACAAAAATAGAGGGGTGCTTACAACTGTGTCTAATTGGCTATAAAATCTTACATATTTTGTCACCCAAAAGGAAGGCTGAAAATGAACGTTCATGCATAGTAAGTGGCCTTTTGAACCCAAGGTGACTTAATCAACAGTCAAATCAATTGTTGCTTCACATCATGACATTGTTTAATATTCTACGTGTAGGATATATATGGTTTTTTAAAAATAAATATCCACAGGAGATTGCTGGTACTGATTGTTCCCACAGCCAATGAAAGTCTTTTTGTTCTTTTATTGTATGTTTGTTGACAGTTGTGATCAACATGGAATGAACTGCTTTACAGTTTATTACTTTCAAAGTACAAATTTGAATGCTATGGATTCAGATGTATAAAAGAGATAAAATTACAGACAGCTTTGAGTGGCAGTTACATATCAAACCTCACGGGGGTTTGACAGGCAACGAATATCGTTATTAGACGCTTTTTCCATAATTGCTGACATTTATCCAGTGTTTCACAGTATTTGCTAATGTATTAATGCAGTCAATCTCTGAGAGGCTGCACATGCCTTTTTAGCCCTGGCTTTTATGGGATTCTGAAATTCATAGACCCACAGATACTTATTCCCTGCTGGTTGCCGTAGTGACAGAGCTCAGAGATAAGCCAAGACAGAGCCCTTTTGTGATTGCTTTTCAGGTGACATTCAGCGGCAGCTTGAGTAGAGTGTCCTTTTATAGTTCCTGTAATTCAGAAAATGATAACAGCTTTTTGCTGCTTAGAAGAGAAGTCTTTGGACTGCTCCCTGTGGGATTTTGTTTTGCTGTGCCACTTCATACCAACACCAGCCTGATAAAGTTCTTATTATTGTGGAGATTTCAAAGTGCAAGGAGACAGAATTAATTATGACAGGTTAGAAGATACAGGACTGATTTTACAAATAAAACTTTAAAGAATCAATACATGTTCCCCAACCATATGTAACAAGTTAATTTGGACATTTTAAGCTATTTGTGGCAATGTAGTTAGGCACTTGTTTAATAAGTAAATGCACCCAACTTCTGAATTGCTTGTGAACCCTGCTGGCTGTTCCATCCAAAGTGTAGAAATTATCTTTCATTTCTGTTACCATTTTCTCATTTGAAACTATTGCTTCAATATTTTGTTGTTTAGAGGCAAGTAGCTTTGTTTTAACATTTTCTTGGTTGGGGTATTTATAATTTCACTATTCTCAGCATTGCAATAATTAAAAATGGATGCTTTATAAATAGCAGCTTATCTGAATTGCTTCAAATTCAGAAGAAAACACCTGTGATGATTGAGAAGAACACTGGGAAGGAAAGCAGTTCAAGAAATAACTAGAGAAAATAGGATCTTACCTGGAAATATCATAGAGGAGGTCATAAGAAGCCAATACTTTCACCTAGACTGTTAAAGCTAGGAGAGTTAATAATCTTAATTCTGGAAGAAGAAGAACACCACAAACAATGGATAAGTATGGGACACCTTGAGAGCTGGAAACCACTGTCTAGGTAGTTGATGTTATTAGGAAAGAGGCAAAAGACCAAAAACAAAATAAAACAAAAAATGTCAAGAAGAAATCAGAGACACTACCCCAAATTGAACCATGCAAGTCTGCTGGGAGATAGGAAGCATTTAGATATCTTACCCCTAAAATGTAAATGTAATTCACAGTTAAACTGGAAGCAAGTAGAATGAACTAAATAGAGAAGTAACTTGAGAATCTGAAGAGATTAAAAAGAATACATGTGTTCCCAATTTCTAATAGATGTGTTCCTGATTTATCGATGAACAAGCATATGGACTGAACATGAATGAGAGTTCAAAAGAGCAATTTGGCTTAACAAAAGCCAATCAGTTATCTTGAATTAGGTGTTCAGTTGAAAACTGGGGATCTGATTTGTGTTACTCGTTTCTTGCCTTTCAGCCTCATTTAGAATAGATGTAAGCTAAACTCTCATAAAATCCAAATATTTGTAATTCAGACTAAAAAAGGTAACCTTCAGACTAGTGACAAATGTGACATTTTCAAATGATATTTAGTAGACCTTTATTAACACTCTGTTACCCTGTGGTGTTCATCATATCCCTTACTTCTTATTGTTAACTTAATCATCAGTCATTTGCTTTGATATACAGTAGTCCCCCTTATCCTCAGGTGATATGTTTAGACTATAGTGAATGCCTGAAACTACTGATAACACCAACCCCTGTATATACTATGTTTTTTCATATACATATACATCTATAGTAAAGTTTGCTTTGTAAATTAGGCACAATAAGAAATTTACAACAATAATGGTAAAACAGGACAATCATTTTAATAATAAAATCAAACACTTATTTCAGAGGATCCCTTGTTGAAATCTTCATATAGGTTCAATGCTTTCTGGTGCAACACATGACCGTTCATTGGAAAATATTTTCCATTTGTGTCTTTCACTCACAAATATAATGCCTTGTTCATCTTAACTAAGCACTTATCACAGACATAGTGGTTGTAACTTTTGCACTTTGGGGTACAGCAGCAAAACTAGCAGATATTTCTTTTTCCTTCACATACAATTTCACTGATAGAAAATAAGTTCTTTTTGGAGATCTTAGCAACCTTAGCATGATGTTTTTTTCTTATTAAGTCAAGAACGTTCTCCTTTTCACTTAAAGGAAGCACTTCATGGCTTCTCTTTGTCACATCTGAATTGCCAACATCTCTACTCTTGAGCTTTGGGGCCATTATTAAGTAAAATAAGGGTAACTTAAACACAAGCACTGTGATACCTTGACAATCAATCTGATAAATCTGATAAGGTCTACTAAATGACTAATAGGCAGGTTGAGTATACAGCTTGGATACACTGGACAAAGGGATGATTTATGTCCTGATGGAGATAGATCTGGCTGGTGCAAGATTTCATCATGCTACTTAGGATGGCATGCAATTTAAAACATGAATAAATATTAAATTGGAAATCACAAAAATAAACATTTTTGGACCACAGTTGATTGCAGGTAACTAAAACTGCATATAAGGAGGGACTACTGGAGTTCCATTTCATACCAATAGAACAGGATAGCTAGGAAAACAATGCGTTTAGACAGTAGAGATAACTGCAGTGTAGCAAAGGAATGGTAGGATAATGAAAATAGAGGCTGGACATGGTGGCTGGCTCATGCCTATAATCCCAGCACTTTGGGAGGTCGAGGTGGGTGGATCACAAGGTCAGGAGCCTGGCCAAGGTGGTGAAACCCCATTTCTACTAAAAATACAAAAATTAGCCAGGCGTGGTGGCGGGTGTCTGTAATCCTAGCTACTCGGGAGGCTAGGGCAGAGAATTGCTTGAACCGGGATCACGCCACTGCACTCCAGTCTGGGCGACAGAGTGAGACTCTGTCTCAAGAAAAAAAAAAAAAAAAAGATAAGATACACTAGATATATAAACTTCGGAAAGTGAAACCACAGATAAGGGGAGACTACGATATTAAACAAAAGAGAGGAAGAAGAGAGATTTGTAAGATTGTATTATTATATGATATGCTTTTCAATACTGTGGTTATCCATTTAAAGGGTCTTTCTCAGAATTTTGTCATCCACTGAGAAGGTGTTTATATGTCATTCCCTCAGTGCTTTAGAATACTTAAGTATCAGTTTATAATTGCTACTAAAAACAAGAAAGCAAACAAAATTATGCAACCTATAGAATAGGGGGAAAGGGCATATAGTCTCAAAAATTGTGGAGAGACTGCCTGTTAAAAAACAATTATTATATTTAGGGAATTGGCTCTTTTTACTAACATGGCAACTTACTCCTGAATCCAGAGGTTCAAAAATGCTATCATAGTTCTTACCTATGATAGTTATCTATTTTCAGATGATTGTAAAGGCAAAAATAATGAAAATTAGCCTTTTGCGGTATGACATCACAAGTTTTGAAGTGAGCACTAAAATCACTTTTTGAATTTTAGTTTAATGCAAAATATGTCTTACAACTACACATGGAGTATTTTGTGACTTTGACTCCAAGGAACCAAAATAAATGTTTACATGAACTGTAACCATTCTCTTGACCTCTGTATTATTTTTGCTTTATTAATAAATAATTAGCAATAGAACAATATTTATGTATCTTACTTTGTTCTAGGCATTTCGCTGAACCTTTATATGTTTTATCTTTTTTTTTTTTTTTTTGAGACAGAGGCTTCCTCTGTCGCCAGGCTGGAGTGCAGTGGTGTGATTTCGGCTCACTGCAACCTCCGCCTCCTGGGTTCAAGCGGTTCTCCTGCCTCAGCCTCCTGAGTAGCTGGGATTGCAGGCATGTGACACTATGCCTGGCTAATTTTGTATTTTCAGTAGAGACAGGGTTTCTCCATTGTCGGTCAGGCTGGTCTTGAACTCCTGACCTCAAGTGATCCACCTGTCTCGACCTCCCAAAGTGCTGGGATTACAGGTGGGAGCCACTGCACCCAGCCTTATATGTTTTATCTTTAATCTTCACATTAATCAATCCCGAAGGGTAGATGTTATTATCCCCACATTTACACATTAAGGAACTGAGGCTTAGGGTGGTTTAATAACTTGTCGAATAACACAGAAAGAAGGGATGTGGAAAAGGGGATTTGACTAAAGGCTACCTCTTTTTACTATACCATAAGTTATTTCCCTATGAACCTTAAATCCCAAGTTCTTATCCTTTCTTCCCTAGCATAGTTTCCCAATTTTACCTATTATGCACAGTCAGAGATTTTCCTTAAAGAATTTATCTGGAGGCCAGGCACGGTGGCTCACGCCTGTAATCCCGGCACTTCGGGAGGCCGAGGTGGGCGGATTACCTGAGGTCAGGAGTTCAAGACCAGCCTGATCAATATGATGAAATCCGGTCTCTACTAAAATATAAAAGTTAGCTGGGTGTGGTGCCATGCACCTGTAATTTCAGCTACTCAGGAGGCTGAGACAGGAGAATCACTTGAACGCGGGAGGTGGAGGTTGCGGTGAGCCGAGATCGTACCATTGCACACCAGCCTGGGGAAACGAGTGAAACCCCATCTCAAAAAAAAAAAAAAAAAAAAAAAGCATCTATCTGGATCTATAAAATTGATCTTTTTGCCTTAAGCTCAAGTCTCTCTGGGAATAACAATAGTAGATATCACTTAAAAATACTTATTATATACAAGGCGTTAGTCTGATACACATGATAACTCATTTAACCTTCCCAACAACCCTATGAGCTGAAGGCTATTATTCATTTTACAGTTGAGCAAACTGAATCATATTGATATGACCACATAAATAATAAGTAGCAGTGGGATTTGAAGCCCCAAAAGAATGGCCTTAACCACACTATGTACCTCTCATAGTAGCAGAGGAAGATCAGTGACGGGATGTCTGTGAAAACCTGTCATCTATGTTCTTTAGGTGAATAATGTTCACTGTGTAGCAGCTCATATTGAGCATGCTACATTCATTGTGGCCATAGTTCCATTTTTATGGAATGTGAGATGAAAACGGTAACTAGGTCTTTCTGTAATTTACTGTGAAGTGTGACTACTGTGTGCACCTGTTTGACAGTTCTTTTAGTTGCAGTGGTCTAGAGACAGATGACAAGTTTAATCACTTTTAAGCTTTTGACATCCAAGAAGCAGAAGGTATTGTCCTTCTAGCCTTTTTCATCTCTAAAGCTGTTAGCCAAGGGTTTACTAATTGATCCATAAAACTTCAGAAATGATGTTAAATATCCCCATTTAAACACGAAGCTAAAAGGCCAGGTACTTTAAAATTTGTCCAAGGCCACAGAGACAGGATTAAAACTTGAGAGCTCCTTATACTGAACATGAGAGTATTGCCACTGACCGAAATCCCACAGTTTCAAATCAGGTAACTGTGTGTAGAAAAAGAGCAATGAATTTGGGGACAGAAAATGTTGTTTCTACTTCAAGCTGAGTAAAATCAGTTTCTTTACCTGTGCTCTGTACCCCATCACCTTCTGTTTTCTCAGGAACCATATGTTATCAATAATATCTAATATATTTTTTCTTTGATCTCATTGTACTAGATATTCTGTTCACATTTAAACATGGCAAGTCTCTCATCTTAACAGAAACAAACATGCACACATGCACACACACAGAAACAAACCGTTATAGCAAAATCAAGAAATCCTCCCTGACTTTAGCTACTACTTTCTCTTCTCTTTACAGCCAAAATTCAGAGTAAAACTGCAGTTACTATCTCAGTTTTTTTGCTTCTACTTATTCCTCAACTCATGGCATTCTGGCTTTCAATTTGTTTCTCCAGCAGAATAGCTTTTCTTTAGGTACCAATGACTGCCATGTTGCTAAATCAAGTAGACTTTCAGTCTTCATTGTTCTTGACTTCTTAGCAGCATTTAAAAAAAAAATGTTTTGTTGAAAGCATTTATTCAGGAAAATGTACAAATCATGAATGTACAATTTGATGAATTTTTAAAAGCAAATACTACCATGTAGCCAGCATCCAGATTAAGAAAACATTTTAAAGTATCCCAGAAGCGCCCCTCACATTCCCTTTATCCAAAAGATAAGACCATAGATTAATTTTGCCTGGTTTTGAACATTATATATTATAGATCATGTGGTATGTACTATTTGTCTCTTTCGCTCCCTCCTTTCCTTCCTTCTTTGTCCAGCCTTATGTTTATGAGATGGATCCATATTTTTCTATGTAGTCATAGCTCATTCATTCTCAGTGCTTTATTATATTCCATTGTATGGATATTTCACCCCTTTATCTGGTCTACTATTGATGAGGCAGGCATTTAGATAGTTTTCACTTCTGGGCTATTTAAAATACTTTCTAGCATTTGAATCTGTTGAAAACTCCTTCCTGAGAAACTGTTTCCTTTGGCTCCCAGGATACCACACTTTCCTGGTTTCTCCTTTTCTATCTCCTTTGCAAACTCATCCTTCTTTACCCAGTCACTAAATGTAGGAGTTCTTTAGGACTCAGTTTCGTGTACTCATGTCTTCTCACTTAGTATCTTCTCCCTAGGTATTCTTTATCATATCTGTAATTCAAATTATCACTCATGTGAGATTATTAACAAATTTATATTTCTAGCCTCATCTTCTCATGTTAGCTCCAGAAGAGCCTTCTTATCATCTTCACTTAGAGGTCCCAAAGGAACTTAAATTCACCATATCCAAAATTGATTTCATATTATTCCCTGCCCATGCCTGATCTTCTTCTTAAGCATTCTGATTCCATGAATGGCATCACAATCCTTCCAGTTCCACAAGCCAGATAAGAGTTATTCTTAATTTCTCTCTATCTTGCTGACTTTATCTAAATCATGATTAATTCCTGTCCATTTTAGCTCCTACATATCTCCTATTCATTCACTTCTATTTCCACTGCCAGTACCCTAATATAAGATACCAGCTTTTCATTGTGGACTGTTTATTGCAAAAGTTTCCAAACTGGGCTTCTGTATTTACTCTCACTTCCCCTCAATCGACTCTCCATACTACATCAGAATAACACTTTTTAAAAGAGATATAAACTACTCAAGTAATCTCCCTGCTTAAATCTTCCCATATAAAGACGAGACCCCTTAATATGACCAACCAGGACTGCATAGTCTGATTCTTGCTTCCTTCTGCAAAGTAGTCTTACTTTTTGCTTTCTGCTTTAGTGTTATCTTATATTTTACTGCCTCTTGTTCTCTGTTCACTAGCTACACTGGTCTGAGAGTTCTTCTGAGGTACCATCATTGGGGATTTTTGTCCTGTTCCCTGATATGTCCTGTATAATTCTTATTCTTTCAGCTCAAACATTTCTTCGTGGAAGCTGTCCTTTTACTGCATTTACAGTTGTGATTTTATATTTTATTTAGGGATTATTTCCTATTTTATACTGTATGTTCCACAAGGGCATATATCTGTTTTTGTTCATTATTGCATACCTCATCCCTTTGGATAGTGCTCAATAAAGATTGTTTGAATGAATAAACCTCTCTAAAACTCAGTTTCCAATTCTTAACAACTGTGACATTATTGTCAGTTCAAATAAGATGACATATTTGGAAACACATCTGAAAATGTAACACAATAACAAAATATAAGGAATTGGGATCATTATACGCAAGCAGATAGATTCTTGCTACTGAAGATTATAATTATTTAATTTTACTTTGATCTTGGAATATGCGAAAACATAGCAACAAGTATGGTTTCAGCTCTTTTGAGCTACTGATCTCTCTCTCCTGTAGCTCTACCATTCTTACCATAGTTTAGACTCTCATAACTTTCTCCTGATTTCCCTGCTTCAGGTCTTTCTGTCTTGCTTCCCTCACTCCATTCTCCAGAACTTGAGGAGTGTGAGTTATCTTGTTAAATGCATTTGCATCATATTACTAGCTTGCTTCAGATCTCTTAGTGGTTTCCCATTGCCTGCAAGATAATGTCTAAGCTCCTTAATGGAGCATATTTGACTCTTCATAATCTGAGCAATGACTCCCTTCCTACCTGTCTTCCTCACCATTTTGTGCCTTACCTGGCCTCCAGCCACTCTAAACTACTTGTTTCTTAGATGTGTTACCTTTTTTCTTGCCATTGTGCATATCATTTCCTTCTCTTCTAAGGTGCTTACACTCCGCCTGGCCTACTCCTTAATTAAATCATCCTTTAAGACTCAGCTGACACTCCTTTGTGACATTTCCCTTGAAGTCTTCAGGCAAAGTTAGACATTCTCTCTTCTTGTACTACCAAAGCATTGACTGTGGGACTTAACCACATTGGTAAAATTAGTTAGTTACACTTCTTGTGTATAAGTTTATTCACTAGTGTTTGTGAACCCCTCAAAGGCAAGAATACCATTCTTTTTATCTCTCTATCCTTATGCACATAGTAGATACTTAATATTTGTTGACAGAATGATTAGAGAAGAATGCCCAGAAGAAATGAGGTATGGCCAGATTTTAAGGTGTGAGACGTTGTATCGGAATAAATTTATGCTGCAGTAGCGGATTCCCTGTATTGTTGTTAAGAGTATAGGATTCTCTGCTAGGCGCGATGGCTCACGCCTGTAATCTCAGCACTTTGGGGAGCTGAGGTGGGCAGATCATTTAAGGTCAGGAGTTCAAGACCAGCCTCACCAACATGGTGAAACCCCATCTCTACTAAAATACAGAATTAGCTGGGCATGGTGGCGCCTGCCTGTACAATCCCAGCTACTCGGGAGGCTGAGGCAGGAGAATCACTTGAACCTGGGAGGCAGAGGTTTCAGTGAGCCAAGATCGTGCCATTGCACTCCAGCCTGATCAACAAGAGCAAAACTCCTTTAAAAAAAAAAAAAAAAAGAATGTAGGATTCTGGTGCTGTATAAAGGGGAGAGTTAAACCTGATTTCACTTTGGATGGAGAAGGTTAATAATCACATCTTTTTATTGCACATCTACTTATGACACTTGGGTTTTACTTCAGGGTCTGGTAAGTCACACAAAGTGAATATATGTGAAAAGTTAGAGATACGGTAATGCTGTTCTTATTTAGTGCATAGGATAAGCCTAGTTAGAAAATGTTGGAGAAATAAAATCAATTATCTATTTTTCCTTGTTTTCTTTTTTTTTTTTTTTTTTTTTTTTTTTGAGACGGAGTCTCACGCTGTTGCCCAGGCTGGAGTGCAGTGGCGCGATCTCGGCTCACTGCAAGCTCCGCCTCCCGGGTTCCCGCCATTCTTCTGCCTCAGCCTCCTGAGTAGCTGGGACTACAGGCGCCCGCCACCGCGCCCGGCTAATTTTTTGTATTTTTAGTAGAGACGGGGTTTCACTGTGGTCTCGATCTCCTGACCTTGTGATCCGCCTGCCTCGGCCTCCCAAAGTGCTGGGATTACAGGCTTGAGCCACCGCGCCCGGCCCCTTGTTTTCTTTTTCATATGTTGAAGCCTTCTCTGTTTTTCAGTTTTAAAAATCCTTTCATATAGGTTAGCTCATTTTTTTTATATCTGCTTAATCAGGCAGAGGAGTTGTTGTTTTTGTTTGTTTCGTTTACTAATAAGGAAACTGATACTCAGAGAGATAAATGACTTTTGCAAGAACACTAGAAAGTTCGAAAGTTGGCTGGGCGTGGTGGCTTACGCATGTAATCCCAGCACTTTGGAAGGCCAAGGCAGGCGGATCACAAGGTCAGGAGTTCGAAACCAGCCTAGCCAACACAGTGAAACCCCGTCTCTACTAAAAAATACAAAAAAAATCGCCGGGTGTGGTGGTGGGCTCCCATAATCCCAGCTAGTCGGGAGGCTGAGGCAGGAGAATCGCTTGAACCCGGGAGGTGGAGGTTGCAGTGAGCTGAGATTGCGCCACTGCACCCTAGCCTGGGCGACAGAGCTAGACTCCATCTCAAAAAAAAAAAAAAAAAAAAAAAGAAATTTCGAAAGTTGTGTCTGGACTAGGACTAGTCATTTCTACTTGACTGCCTCCCACGGAAGTATGTGGTCTTTCTAGTGGCAACACTATCACACAGTGCCATTTGTATTTGTGGTTCTGCTTCTGCTTCTACTGCTTTTGCTGCTTCTGCTTCTGCTTCTGCTGCTGCTTCTGCTTCTGCTGCTGCTGCTGCTTCTGCTTCTGCTTCTGCTGCTGCTTCTGCTTCTGCTGCTGCTGCTGCTTCTGCTGCTTCTGCTGCTTCTGCTGCTTCTGCTTCTTCTGCTTCTGCCTCTGCCTCTGCCTCTGCCTCTTCTGCTTCTGCTTCTGCCTCTGCCTCTTCTGCTTCTGCTGCTGCTTCTGCTGCTGCTGCTGCTGCTGCTCCTTCTTCTTCTTCTTCTTCTTCTTCTTCTTCTTCTTCTTCTTCTTCTTCTTCTTCTTCTGCTGCTGCTGCTGCTGCTGCTGCTGCTGCTGCTGCTGCTGCTGCTGCTGCTGCTGCTGCTGCTCCTTCCTCCTCTTCTTCTTCTTCTTCTTCTTCTTCTTCTTCTTCTTCTTCTTCTTCTTCTTCTTCTTCTTCTTCTTCTTCTTCCTCTTCCTCTTCCTCTTCCTCTTCCTCTTCTTCTGCTGCTGCTGCTGCTGCTGCTGCTGCTGCTGCTTCCTCTTAGTCTTCGTCTTCATCTTCGTCGTCTGATTCTTCTTCATCTTTGTCTTCTTCTTTCTTCTTTCTTCTTCGACAGGGTCTCTGTCACACAAGCTGGAGTGCAGTGGTGCAATCACAGCTCACTGCAGCCTTGCCTTCCTGGCTCCTGGGCTCCCACCTCAGCTTCTTGGGCAGCTGAGACTACAGGCACATGCCGCCACACCAAACTAATTTCTTTGTGTTTTGTGTAGAGACGGGGTTTCACAGTGTTGCCCAGGCTGGTTTCGAACTCCTGAGCTCAGGCAGTCCACCTGCCTCGGCCTCCCAAAGTGCTAGGATTACAGGCGTGAGCCACCGCACCCAGCCTAACTTGAGCCAAAATTTCTAAAACCTCCCAAACTACACTCAAAATGGAAGATTGTCTCCCAAATGCCACAGTTTTAATGAATGTAGATATAATCTAGCAATGTCCTCAAATGCTCTTTACTTCATATGGGCTGATTTGAACTTGATGCACTTATTGAGCTCATTGATACTTGAGGCTCTGAGGAAATGAAGCAATACAGGTAAGGTTCAGTAAAGTTGGGAACTGGTGAGAACAGGGTCATGGTGTAGGAGAAGATGATATTAGTGAGCCCTAGGGAGCAGAAACTAGAGTACAGGTATGGGATTACCACCAAGTCCAAGATAATGAGGGAGAGAATCAGGTCCTAGAGGAGGATTTGAGGAATAAGGCAGAATCTAAAAGAAACTTCAAGCTACCTCTCATTTATGACCAATTTTTCCTACCACTGCTCCCTGATGTGCACAGGTATACTATCAGAGGTTCCCCAGGGAAGCCAGATTCCCCTACTCCTCACAGTATTTTCAGGGATATCCCACTTTAGTAAAGAGGAGCTCACAGTAGGTGTCCAATAAATACTGGAATCCTGTCTGTTCCTCTTCACCATCCTCCCCACCCCCAAGTCCAATATTTCCCTTAACTCTGAAATTTTATGATTCTGTACAATTCTAATACCTGTCCTTCAGCAAATGAAATGGATCAATTAAACATAGGTAAATTTGAAGTAATATTAGACTCCTGAATGACAATTGTACTAATATCCTTTAAAAATAATGCTCAAGAGAGCGGACAACATAACCAACTAAATGTGGCCTGGAAGTGCCACTCCTACCGAGAGAGACCGAACCATTAAGTCAGCATAATTTGGGCAACTCTTAGGAGAGAAAATGGCAAGAGTGGTTGGTGAGGTGATGCTGAAGCCAAGGCTTAAGAGGGAGGAAGCTGGGAAACTTGCGTGGGGTATCTGAATGCTGGCACTAGTTCTTGGCCCTGAATTGCTTTTGGGAAAGGAGTGTATGAGGAAAATGAGAGATAGCTCACTCTTGCCACAGACCACTGAGGTCCTAGCTACAGGGGACCCTTTATCCTCCATGGACATGTGAGCTGGCAAGGGAATCTTTCTTTTTTTTCTGAGACGGAGTCTCGCTCTGTTGCCCAGGCTGGAGTGCAGTGGTGCAATCTAGGCTCACTGCAACCTCCACCTCCCAAATTCAAGCGATTTCTTGCTTCAGCTTCCTGAGTAGCTGGGATTACAGGCACTTGCCTCCATGCCCAGCTAATTTTTGTATTTTTAGTAGAGACTGGGTTTCACCGTACTAGCCAGGCTGGTGGTCTCAAACTCCCAACCTCAGGCCATCTGCCCGCCTTGGCCTCCGATAGTGCTGGGGTTACAGGCATGAGCCACCGCTCCTGGCTGGTGGGGGAATCTTTCTAGGGAGCAAGACAGACAGGAGTGTGGTCGGCACGGAGCCCAGGAGCTTTTGTGTGCTGGTCAGCTCTGGCAGAGATTAGCCATAGACACCCACCCTCCAGGGCTCCTCATCTTCCTCTAGGAGGTGCTGGCCCCAGCTAACCTCCAACCTAAGAAAGATCAGAGCTGGGCCAGGCACAGTGACTCACTCCTATAATCCCAGCACTTTGGGAGGCCGAGGAGGGTGGATCACCTGAGCTCAGGAGTTCGAGATCACACAGGGCAACACGGTGAAGTCCCGTCTCTATTAAAAATACAAAAAAATTAACTGTGTGGTGGTGCGCCCCTGTAGTTCCAGGTATTTGGGAGGCTGAGGCAGGAGAATCGCTTGAGCCCCGGAGGCGAAGGTTGTAGTGAGCCGAGATCGTGCCACTGCACTCCAGCTTGGGCTACAGAGTGAGACTCCATCTCAAAAAAAAAAAAAAAGAAAGATCGGGGCTGACTTCCTGCTAAGACTGGGGCATATCTGTTCTGCAGGCCTTCCTGCTCACTGGCTCCTGCAAAGGCCCCTTCCTAGCTGCCTTGCAGGAGCATGTACACAACACCCCCTCTGCAGCCCAGCCAGAGTGCACTGTTCCACCTGAGTACTTTCCCAGCGACTCAGGAGCATATCAGAAACCCCAGCACAGCCATAACCCCACCCTGAGCTGTGTGTACTTCCTGGTACTTCCAGGGCTGTGGCATGTAGCTTAGGAGTATGGAGCCAAGATCTAAGGCCAACACTTGAGCAGGAGAGGAACCCCCACCCTCAGAGGACTGAGAATAGTGAGAAGTGCAGGTTCCTAGACTAGGGTAGTAGCAGGGTGTGCCTTCCTCCACAGGGCTGGTCCGGAAAGCATGCCGCATACCTCCCTGCTCCAGCCTCTGCCTGAGGGGGCCCCATGGCCCGGAACACCTAACAAAAGAAAATGCAGGCACAGTGCCAGTCATTGGAGGAAGCACTCCCAAGGCTCAAGAGCAGACCTGGTGTGGGAGCCATCTCCTCCCTTCCCACACCACAGAGCACACTGGAGAATGCAAGAAAGTACAAAAGATCTATATGGCTGGATATTTGCCTAGCTACTGGCCATTACTCTTAAGCACCATCTACTGGATTGCAGCTCAAACTGCAACAACAAAAATTATCCTGCTAATATATACACCTGTGAAACCAAGTGCAAGAATTCACGCACACAGAAAGAATCAACACGAGAACTCCGGCAGTTGAAAAAGCCAGAGTGTCCCCTTACCTCCACACAAGTCCACTAGCTTCCCAACAATGGCTCTTAACCATTCCAAAATGATTGCAATAACAGACACAGAATTGAGAATCTGGATGTCAAGGAAGTCCATTGAGATTCAGGAGAAAATTGAAACCCAATCCAAGGAATCTAGCAAAATGATCCAAGAGCTGAAAGATGAAATACCCATTTTAAGAAAGAATCAAACTGAATTTCTAGAGCTGCAAAGTTTACTACATGAATTTCATAATATAATCCAAGTATGAACAGCGGAATAGACCAAGAGGAAGAAAGACTCTCAGAGCTCAAAGACTGGTTCTTCAAATCAACTCACTCAGACAAAAATAAAGAAAAAATTTAAAACAATGAACAAAACCTCCAAGAAATGTGGGATTATGTTAAGAGACCAAATCTAGGCTGGACATGGTGGCTCACACCTGTAATCCCAGCACTTTGGGAGGCCTAGTCAGGTAGATCACGCCTGGCCAACATAGTGAAACCCCGTCTCTACTAAAAATACAAAAATTAGCCGGACATGGTGGCGGGCACCTGTAGTCCCAGCTACTTGGGAGGCTGAGGCAGGAGAATTGCTTGAACCTGGGAGGCAGCGGTTGCAGTGAGCTGAGATTGTGCCACTGTACTCCAGCCTGGGCAACAAAGCAAGACTCCATCTCAAAAAAAAAAAAAAGAAAAAGAAAAGAGATCAAATCTATTCATTAGCATTTTTAATAGACAAGGAGAGAGAATAAGCAACTTGGAAAACATTATTGAGGATAACCATCTGTTATGTTCAAGAGACACATCTCACACATAATGACACCCACAGTCTTGAAGTAAAGGGATGGAGAAAGATCTGCCATGCAGAAAGAAAACATAATAGATGAAGGGGCCAGGTGTGCTGACTCACACCTGTAATCCTAGCACTTTGAGAGGCCAAGGCTGGTGAATCACATGAGGTCAGGAGTTCGAGACCAGCCTGGCTAACATGGTGAAACCTTGTCTCTACTGAAAATACAAAAATCAGCCAGGCATGGTGGTATGGTGGTGCATGCCTGTAATCCCAGCTACCTGGGAGGCTGAGGCAGGAGAATCGCTGGAACCCAGGAGGCAGAGGCTGCCGTGAGCTGAGATGATGCCACTGCACTCCAGCCTGGTCGACAGAGTGAGACTGTCTCAAAAAAAAAAAAAAAAAAAAAAAAGTAAGCCTTGCTATTCTTATATTCGATAAAACAAACTTTAGTAAAAATTAAGAAGGACAATAAATGTAAGACCAATTGGCCTTACATAATGATAAAGGATACAACACAACAGGAAGACTTAACTATCCTAAATATATGCACACCCAGCATTGGAGCACCAGATTCATAAAACAAGTTCTTGGCATTAAAAAAGATTTAGGTGGCTGGGCGCAGTGGCTCACGCCTGTAATCCCAGCACTTTGGGAGGCCGAGGCAGCCAGATCACCAGAGGTCAGGAGTTCGAGACCAGCCTGGCCAACATGGTAAAGCCCCATCTCTACTGAAAATACAAAATTAGCTGGGAGTGGTGGTGGGTACCTGTAATCCCAGCTACTCAGGAGGCTGAGGCCAGAGAATTGCTTGAACCCGGGAGGCGGAGGTTTCAGTGAGCTGATATCATGCCATTGCATTTCAGGCTGAGCGACAGAGTGAGACTCCATCTCAAAAGAAAAAAAAAAAGACTTAGGTAACCACACACTAATAGTGGGAAACTTCAACATCCCACTGACAGGATTAGACAGATCACTGAAGCAGAAAACTAAAAAAGAAATTCTAGACTCAACACTTGACCAACTGGACCTAATAGACATTTACAGACCAATCCATCCAACAACCACAGAATGTACATTCTTCTCATTTGCACACAGAACATATTCTAAGATTGACCACATGCTCAGCCATAAAGCAAGTCTCAATAAATTCAAAAAAATTGAAATCATACCAAGCATACTCTCAAAACACAGTGCAATAAAAATAGAAATCAGTATCAAGAAGATCTCTTAGGCCAGGCAGGGTGGCTCACGCTTGTAATCCCAGCACTTTGGGAGGCTGAGGCAGGCGGATCTCTTGAAGTCAGGAGTTCGAGACCAGCCTGGCCAACATGGTGAAACTCCATCTCCACAAAAAATACAAAAATTAGCTGGGCATGGTGGCCCATGCCTGTAATCCCAGATACTCGGAGGACTGAGACAGGAGAATCACTTGAATCTGGGAGACACCGGTTGCAGTGAGCCGCTATCATGCCACTGCACTCCAGCCTGGGCAACAGAGTAAGACTTTGTCTCAAAAAAAAAAAAAAAAAAATCAGTATACAAAAATCAGTAGCATTTCTATACACTAGTAACAACCAAGCTGAGAGTGAAACTAAGAACACAGTCCCATTTACATTAGCCACAAAGAAAATGAAATACCTAGGAATACAGCTAACCAAGGAGGTGGAAGATCTCTACAATGAGAACCACAAAAACTGTTGAAAGAAATCAGAGATGACACAAATAAATGGAAAAACATTTCATGCTCATGCATTGGAAGAATCAGTATCATTAAAATGGTCACAGTGACAAAGGCAATGTACAGATTCTGTGTTATTCCAATCAAACTACCAATGTTACTTTTCACTAAACTAGAAAAAAAAAATTCTAAAATTAATATGGAAACAAAAAAGAGCCTGAATACCCAAAGCAATACTAAGCTAAAAGGACAAAGTGGGAGGCGTCACACTGCCTGACTTCAAACTAAAGTGTAAGGCTACAGTAACCAAAATAGCATGGTATTGATACAAAAACAGACACATAGACCAATGGAACAGAACAGAAAACTCAGAAATAAAGTCACACACCTACAACCATCTGATTTTTGACAAGGCCAACAAAACAAGCAATGTGGAAAGGACTCCCTTTTCAATAAATGTGCTGGGATAACTGGCTAGCCATATGCAAAAGATGAAACTAGACACCTTAAATTTTATAACATACAAAAATTATCTCAAGATGGATTAAAGATTTAAATGTAAAACCTCAAACTGTAAAAATCCCAGAAGAAAACGTAGGGAATACCCTTCCCAATAAGGGCCTTGGCAAAGAATTTTTGGCTTAGTTCCCAAAAACAGTTGCAACAAAAACAAAAATTGACAAGTAGGGCCCGATTAAACTAAAGAGCGTCTGCACAGAAAAATAAACTATTGACAGAGTAAACAACCTACAGAATGGGAGAAAATACTTTCAAACTGTACATCCAACAAAAATTCTATATCCAGAAATCTATGAGGAACTGAAACAAGCAAGCAGAAAACAAGCCCATTAAAAAATGGACAAAGGATATAAACAGACGTTTCTCAAAAGAAGACATGTAAGCAGCCAACAAACATATGAAAAAATGCTAGTCATCAGAGAAATGCAAATTAAAACCACAATGAGATACCATCTCACACCAGACAAAAATGACTATATTAAAAAGTCCAAAAACAGTAGATGCCGGCAAGATTGCATAGGAGAGGAAGCACTTATATACTGTGAGGGGGAATGTAAATTAGTTCAGTCACTGTGGGAAGCAGTTTGGAGATTTCTCAAAGAACTTAAATCAGAGCTACCATTCAACCCAACAGTTCCATTATGGGTATGTACAGCCCCTCCCCAGCCCCCCGCAAATAGATTATTGTACCAAAATGACACATGTAGTCATATGTTCATTGCAGTGCTATTCACAATAGCAAAGACATGGAATCAACCTAGGTGGACATCAGTGGTTGATTGGATAAAGAAAATGCGGTACATAAACACCATGGAATACAATGCTGCCTTGAAAAAGAATGAAAGCATATCTTTTGCAGCAACATGGATAGAGCTGGAGGCCATAACCCTAAGCTAAGTAATGCACGAAGAGACAACCAAATACTGTGTTCTCACTTACAAGTGGGAGCTAAACACTGAGCATACACGGGCATAAACATGGGAACAGTAGACACTGTGGACTACTAGAGCAGGGAGGGAGGGCGTGGGTTGTAAAACTACCTATTGGGTACTATGCTGACTATGTGGGTGCAGTATACCCATGTAACAATCCTGCACATGTACTCCCTGTGTCTAAAATAAAAATAAAAAAAATCACGCTCACATTCTCACGTCATTTTTTTTCTCATTTTGCTGGGAAATTTTCTTTTTTTTTTTTTTTTTTTTGAGACGGAGTTTCACTGTTGTGGTCCAGGCTGGAGTGCAATGGCGTATCTTGGCTCACTGCAACTTCTACCTCCCAGGTTTAAGTGGTTTTCTTGCCTCAGCCTCCCGAGTAGCTGGGATTACAGGCATGCACCACGACGCCCAGCTAACTTTGTATTTTTAGTAGAGTTGGGGTTTCTCCATCTTGGTCAGGCTGGTCTCAAACTCCTGACCTTAGGTGATCCACCTGCCTTGGCCTCTCAAAGTGCTGGGATTACAGGTGTGAGCCACTGCACCCAGCCCATTTCGTTTTGTTTTTAAAGGAAGATTTCTAATATTATTACTATGTGTTGATCAAAATAATTTATAAAATGATTTATTCCCAGTCTCTAGGAAATATTTTTCAGTTTTTAGTTTTTTACGCTCACATAAACATTCTTTTTTTTCCCCCCTTAACTCTAATATTTCAATACATTTATTCAGCTTGAAGTGACAGGTAAACTAGTTTTTTGAATAATCAGACTTAGTTGTACACAACAATAGTTTCTGCCTGGTTCGAAGAGTTACCACTTAACAGCTTTCAGATTTGTGGCATTGACATAAGAAAGTGCTGCAGATATGAGTCTGCCCATAGAATACATGCTTGTCTTGGGAATGGATCATTCTTTTACCGTGTGTCAAAATATTTTTTAAAAGAGTTTCGGATCTGAGGGTTTTCTCATTTTTGTCTCTTGGTTTTTTGTTTTTGTTTTTGTTTGTTTGTTGTTTTTGAGAGAGAGTCTCGCTCTGTCACCAGGCTGGAATGCAGTGGCACAATCCCGACTCACTGCAACCTCTGCCTCCTGGGTTCAAGCAATTCTCCTGCCTCAGCCTCCCAAGTAGCTGAGATTACAGGCACTTGCCACCACGCCCGGATAATTTTTGTATTTTTAGTAGAGACGGGGTTTCACTATGTTGGCCAGGATGGTCTTGATCTCTTGACCTTGTGATCTGCCCGCCTCGCCCTCCCAAAGTGCTGGGATTACAGGTGTGAGTCACCATGCCCAGCCTGGTGCTTTTTGTTTTTTGGGTTTTTTTTAATATAAAAGATTTGTCTTGCAATGCATGTGTATATAGAAGAACCAGTAAATAAACACATGTATGTTGAGTGATTACTTAGTGTTTCTTGTATTTACTTGAGTGGGAGTCCTAAAAAGTGTAATTCCTTGTGTATTATTCTTATGTGAGATATTTAAAGCCTGCTGGATTTTTTTAATGTCTAATATACATTATAAATTTGAAAATGTTTTTATTAGCTACATTATTCATCCTCATAAATTTAAGATCAATCATGTCTTACAAAGTAGAGCTGAATCATACTTAGATTACTCTAATTCCCATGAAGTCCACAGAGATGAAATACATTAGAATGCAAAGCTAATTATACAGAAACATTAAGTATGAAGTAAAAACAGTATGTCTTTGTCAAAAAATGAAGATGCATAAGTTCAAATTATGTTGAAGGTAAATTGGTCTTTGTTTTGCGTATTTTGATTGGTAGTTTTAAGTCTTCGTGACTACTGAATTAAATTTAATATGCCATATCATGTCAGAATGCTTTTGAACCTTATACTTTTCACTGAGGCCCAGATGTCAATCAGATAGTTATTCAAATTCTAATGATAGTTTTTAGTATTTATCTCACTTTGGAGTGGTTTCCAGGCCTTGGATTATAGGACTAGATAGGTTATATATTTCTCTAGAAAATTACAAGTCTTTCATATTTTATCTTGGCAAGGGAAGCAGGAAAAGTACCCATATAAATTAAAGCATTAGACATTTATTGCGTGGCATATGCAAAGCAACGTACTAAGAGCCCTGTGGCAGATAAAAATGAGAATATAAGATCCAGGCTATGTCTTCAAGGACCTTAGAGTCACCTAAACACAGATACAATGAAAGCTGTAGTTCTTTTCAATCACAAAACACGAATTCTAGAGCTTCACAATAAGGGTTGTAAGAGTTGAGCAGAAGGAAAAAAATTACTTGGCTGGGCTGAACCAGCAAGGATTAACTGGCAAGGTGTAATTACTTTTTCTTGTTTCTAGATAGTACCCATTTATGCTGGTGTGCCTAACATGGTATAGTTAATTCAGACTCTTTTTTCCTAGGAGGAAAAGCCAGGACAAGATGCGCAGCAGCACTGTGTCCATGTCCCGAGACCAAAGTTGTTAGCATAACTGCCTCGGTTTTGCCAAGGAATTAGATGCTGCTGGAAAAATATCCAGAGCTCTTATATTTGCTATCCAAAGAGTTCCACAGTGTTGAGGGGTAAATGGCATCTCACTATTGATGAGACATGTGCCAGGTGGCTGGTTGGTACCCTTCATGCATACAAAGCAGGCTTGAGATGTATCCTTGCATATTTGAAGGTTGTGGTTATGATGAGCTGAAATGACCACTGATTAATACAGTAGCTCTCTAAAATAATGAGGTTTTTCCACGAACAGAACCTCTTTATTTATCAAACTTATAATAAAATGAGGAACCTGCTTGAGGTAAAATAACCTTTTCATTATAACTGAAGATTTGGTCTTCATTCTCTGTAAATTTGTTGTGATTGCAGAATAAGGCAAAGGGCTTGTTATAATCAATATTATGTTATAATCAGTATTTCCTGTGTTGACTTTATATGCTTTTGTTAATGTGACTTTCTAAATGTTAGGGAAATGAAGAAAAATATCTTCAGAAAATGTTACATTTCTAATAATGCACCTTTCATGTGTATGATGGTTTTTAAATTTGTCAAACTATTAAAATACTGAAATTATGTGGCCATACCAAGATTATCATCGAACTGTTTTCGTTCACTAATATGTGTGATTTTCTGCAAACAAGCAATTTCTTCTGTTGAATTTCCTGCTCAGCATCATTATTTTGCCCTTTGCTTTTCATGAGTGTTTAACACTTTCTGTTTTGAAACCAGTTTCCATGAGCTCTGCCTTGTGTCCTCCAGCCTGTGCGTGTGTATATACATGTGTGGGTATGTGGGGAGGTTGGCGGGGGGTGAGAAATGACAGTTAATTCCTGTTAACTCTGACCAAGTAATGTGCACTGGGCATTTGTGAATCAAATTGTGTGCATTGTGAAAAATACAGATTTGTCCACTCTTGTTTTGCTAGTGAACATTAGCGTTGATTATGGTGTGGACATATTTCTCAGACTTTCTGGGTCTTCATCTAAATAGCAGCAGCAAATAATGAAGTATTCAGACTTTAGCCATCATCATCTCGTGTTTCCTCGAGTTTAAATTGAAGTAAAAATGGAGTAAAAGACCATCTTATTTATTTTTAAAATCTCCTATCAGCAGAAAGTAATTAACTCAAGATCCACAATTAGCCTCACAGCAGTCCATATTAACCGCCTCCAACTATCCTAGGTCTTTCAGAGGTGGCATAATTTTGAGATTATTTTGCACTTGAAACAGAGTCTTATAATAACTGGCTTGAAACACATTTAAGGGTGTGAGGTTTTTCCTTTTTCTTTTTGTGTTAATATCTACCTTGTCTAATGATAATTTTCTGGTCTGTAAGTGGAGAAAAGCAAATATTAGAAGAAAATTCTTTCTCCCTAGTATAAAGCTAAGTCTTTCATAAGTCTAAAAGTAGCTGCTTTGCTTTAACTGGAAATTTCATTATTGAATTAGTAACTTGACACAAAAGAATTAACAAAGTGAATCAAATACTCCAGCACAAAGAAGTAAGTTTAAAGAGGCCCACTCATCACCATTGCTGGCGCTGCCTTGTTTACCTTTTTGGTTTGATTTTGTTTTAAAGGAAATGTTCGCTTGTATAGCATTCCTGCATAATTCAGATACTGCACAAAGCTCGATGCTGGGAACCAATTTTGTATCTCTCTGAATGTTTTTTATGCAACCTGCTTTTACAGGTTTAAATTACATTTTGTGACACTGTTTTTGTGGTTGAATTAGAAACTTTTTTTTTTCTTTAGTTAAACCTGTGATAAGTAATTGTCACAGTTAGTGCCCTGGTACAATGCTAATTTGAAGTGACATGTCCATACTGGCCCTCTGTAACATGAAGAAGCCTAACAGGTGTGAGGGGTGTGGCTTCCCATGGGCTCTCTTGAACTTCTAACCAGAGAAAAATAGCAGAAAAAGTGAAATGAACCTTGAATAAAGCTGTCAGCAGTAATTATCTCAGCAACACTTTGTGGGGAGATAAAATAAGCACTGATGCTTTTATAACCTGAGCACACTGCATCCAAGATAGATTTTTCACCCATTTAGTATAAACTTCTAAATACCTTTCAAGAAATATTTTCATACAGTCTAATTAAACAATAATAATAACAATTAACATGAAATATAAATTGTTGAAAAACATGTATTTGTTTTTATTTTAACATGGTTTCTTTTTGATATTTGTTTAAGTAGTTTTAATAACAGAAAACTTTTTTTCCATGCTTCTTTTTTTGGTAAGCCGTTACGGTATGGAATCTCAAGTAATGTGTAGAAAATTATGTTCTCTTTTGGGAAAGGATACTTCCACAATTAGAAACATGCTTGAAAGTTTGGTTTTCAGTTTCTTTTAGAGGTATTCAGTGTATTGAACATATCAGCATATGGATCATATATGAAGCAGGTAATACATGTATGTGAATGAGCTGAATGACCTGCAAGTCATCATATGAACACCACTGTATTGCAGTACAGTAAGAACCACAGAAGATTTGATCAATGTTTTTCCATCTGTTCTCCAAACACAATCCATTATCTTTTTCTTTGACAGCTGTCTTTTAAAAGTATACTTCAATTTATTTAGCAAAATAATTCAAATCACTAATGACTATGTTTGCCTGACCTAAGTAGAATATAGAAAAGTTAAAGTGAGATTTTTGTTTATAAATTTCCTGGCTATAGAAGCTAACTGTGGAGGGCGGGGGGGGGCGGGGGGAGCGGGGGGGCGGGTGGGGGGCGGGTGGAAACAGGTGAAACGTGGTTTTGCAACATAAGTTGTTCTCTTTATTTTTTTCATGGTCTTAAAATATAGTTATATTTTGTACAATCTAATGACTTAACTTTTTTTTCCCCGTAATTCAGCTTTACCATGTTCTTGCATCCCCAAAATTAAAAGCTTGACAAGTCAGCCTGGTTGGTTTACGTTTCAGGTGGAGATGATGTCATTTTTAAAAGCTGGGAATCTTCAGGCACAGTAGCTCACACCTGTAATCACAGCACTTTGAGAAGCCAAGGTAGGAGGATTGCTTGAGCCCAGGATTTCAAGACCAGTGTGGGCAACATAGCAAGACTCTACTAAAAATAAAAAAAAAAGTTGGCCAGATGGCATGTTCCTGTAGTCCCAGCTGCTCAGGAGGCTGAAGTGGAAAAATTGTTGGAGCCTGGGAGGTCAAGGCTGTGGTGAGCTGTGATCAAGCCACTGCCCTCTAGCCTGGATGACAGAGTGAGACCTTGCCTCAAATAAATACTAGAGATGAAGTTAGTTCTGACTCTGTTTTGCTGTCTGTTAGCTCTGTTATCGATCCTGGGTGAAAATATGAGCCTCATTTTTCTTGCCTGTGAAATGGCAATGTGGCAAACTATGCCAGGTTCGTTCTCACTAAGAGGGAATAACAAGGATTAGGCAGAATAGCATAAAATAGAATTAGCATGATCTATACTTTATTCACAAACCTAAAGCCTGGGAAATTATTGACTTTATCAAAGCAGAAACTGTTCACCAGTGGCTTTATCTTTAGCACTCAGCTGAGGTCTTGGCACGTTGTGGTTGCTGAGTAACTATTAGTTAAGTGAGTGGATAATGGTATTTTGCACTGTACTTACAGTACTGTCTGTCTGTTCCCCCAGAGTGATTTAGCAAAATTCATACAATCAAGCATAGGTAGATACATTGGTTGATAGACAGATTTAGATACACATACTCTTGAATCTTCACAACAATCTTGTAACTTATAAGACTTTACAGAGGTGGAAATTAAGGCACTGACAAGGTGAGAGGGTTGTCCAGGGTCGTGCAAGCTGTTAACCAGCAGAGCCAGGATTTCAAACCCTAGAAGAATGGCTTTGGAGTTCAAGTTCATAATTGCTCTGCTTTTATACCTCTCCAACGAAGTATGACATCTACCTACCGAAGAAATTGCCTTACAATGACACATTTTTCCAGACACTTCGTTGTCAGTGATACAAATGATTTGAGAGATATGGGGATATATTTTAGGGTAAGATTTCTCCTTCTTCAGTAAGATACTACTTCTTCCCCTCCCCTCCTAGGACAGCAGGTCCCCTGATCCATTGCACTCATTGAAGCAATGTTGCTGCCTCTCTTAGAACTACCATTTCCCTAGTGAACAGAAATGTCATACATGGTTATGGCCTGGGCAGACTTCCACAGATCTAGGATAACAGAGTTTTGATCTCTAGGAATTTGGCTTTCCCCTCTTGGGTCCAGTTCCTGACTCACTCATGTAAAACCATTGCCTATTGATGTACAAGGTGAGACTGAACTCCATAGGCAGGGCTCAGGCACCTGACCAAATTGAGGACTAGCTAAAATAGGGACAGGGCAAAAGCAGCTTTCCATAAGACATGTCCACCATTGTGCCATGTCTGTTTACCATTACCATGGCAACACCTAGAAGTTACTGCCCCTTTCCATGTCAACAACCAGACAACCCAGAAGTTACCCCCTTTTCCTAGAAATTTCTGCATAATCACCCCTTAATTTGCATGTAATTAAAAGTGGATATAAATATGACTGCAGAACAGCCTTTGAGCTGCCACTGTGAGCACACTGCCTATGGGGGAGTCCTGCTCCACAAGGAGCAGTATGCTTTGCTACTGTGTACACTGCCACTTCAATAAAAGTTGCTAACACCTCCAGCCCACCTTGAATTCTTTTCTGGGCAAAGCCATGAACCCTCCTGTGCTAAGCCCCAGTTTTGGGACTCGCCTGCCCTGCATCACTGTGACATCCACATTGCCTCTGTCTACTCAGTTCCACCTGGGATTCTGGGTCTTCCCTTAGGAACTAGCTGAATAAATGAGGTTTATTTCTGGAAGATTTGTCCAAGTATCACTGGATATGATTGACTACCCAAAGATACCAAGTGTTTTGGAGATAGAGAAAAATGTGAAATTGGGGAGGTTATATAGAAGACTTTCAGAAAGAGATTGAGCTGAGTTTTGAAGAAGTTCTGTCACTTAAATTTTTCTTGTGTTACGTTCACATACCTAAGAAATAGACAGGTGGAAAAGAATGGTGAGGGAAACCCAGGCAAAAGTAATGGAATGAGCAGAAGCCTAAGAGTAGGCACGTGCAAGGCACATTTTTGGATCATTGAGCAAACAAACCTGTATACAAAAGTAGTGGGAGGTAATGGCTGGAAAGGTGGGCAGGGTTATGGCCTTGAACATCAGACTGAAACAGTTTTCAGGGTGAGAGAAAACATGAGAATCATCTAGTCCAATTTTTTCATCATGCAGGCGATAAAACTTAGAGAAGAGAGTTGATCAAGGTCACAGAATGAGTAAGAGGCAGATTTAGAGTTTTAACCCAGGTCCTTTGATCTATATATAGTGTTCTTCCCAAGTATTTACACACATGGAATCATACCACAGGCCGACTTACGGGAGAAAGAAGTCATACAAGAGCACCATGAAGCCTAAAGACGTAAAAGAACAATTCTTGCTTTAATGGTGGTAACAGGAAAAAAAAAAAAAAAAAAGTGGCTCACAGGCTCATTAAATGTTTTTGAGCTAAATGTTCTCAGGAGGCTTAACTGGTCTCCCAAAGTCATTGCAGCAGACAGAGATATCCTTTTTAGTTTTTCGTTTGTTTGTTTTTATTCTT
Organism: Macaca mulatta; assembly: GCF_049350105.2. Taxonomy (NCBI): domain Eukaryota; kingdom Metazoa; phylum Chordata; class Mammalia; order Primates; family Cercopithecidae; genus Macaca; species Macaca mulatta. The sequence goes on from NC_133406.1 coordinate 190,056,832, forward strand.
GTTCTTTTTGCCTCCAATAGCCTGTTGTTCTTTCTCTCAATTTTGGTTTAGTTCCTGTCCCAGGAATTGAATGGGAAACCTGAAGCAAGTTCCACTTTTGGACATGGCTGTGTAATGTATCCTTTCGAAATTCCCCGTCATAAGTAGGTAATGAGTGATGTAAGATATGGGCCCTTAGAAACTCTCACAGCTACAATATATCTAAACAAAAATGCTCTCCACAGGTTGGCACTCACAAGAATGTCATGTGGGAAATGATAAGAAACCCTTCTCTCTTAATAATTTAAATTTGTTCACTTAGGAAGAAATTTTTCTTTAATATTGGTCAGCATCATTTGGATATCTTTAGTATGGAAAAGACTGAAAAAATATATTTTGTTGTTGTGTGTATGTTTTAGAACATATACTAATACAGTTAAATTTAATTGACATAAGTTGATGTAAAATACTTAAATGATACCAATTCTGTCATCTAGGCTTAGATTCTTAAAAACAGAAATAATTGGGTATTGCAACTAAAAACACCTATTTGATAATCCTTCCTTCTGGCAAGGAGACAAAGATGAAGTGGTGTGTGATTTTTATTTTTTTAAAGTTGAAAATCTAGTCCACTATGCTACATATTTTTTCACTTATCTTTTTATGTCAACAAACATATTATTCCCATTTCTCAGACAAGGAAACAGATCTTTTGAGATAAGCAGCTTTCCTGAGAAATGACATTAGATATCAAAGCCAGGATCCAAAGCCAGAATGTTTGGATCCAAGTGCCTGACGTATAATAACTTAATATTTATTGAATACGTTGTCAACTCTGAGTAACTATATGGTTAGTATAACATTCAGCAAATAGTTCTGAATTATCAAATAATATGAGGAAGAAAAGCAGAGTCAAGAGAAGTCTGCACATATTCCAGATCTCTTTTTCCCCCTCACTATTCTTACTGGTTATAAGCAATATGTTTAATATGTTCTTTTCCCTCTTCTGCCCTCCACCAGAGGGTGCTCATAAGCAACTAAATGACATAAAGCTGTAGTGATAGGAACTGAGAAAGAAGGGCTATTTTAATTCATAGTGTGGATTATTGGCCTGTGTGGGGGGAAAAAAAAAAAGTTGACTTTGAAACAGAGTTCTTGATTCAGCTGAAATAACTTTGGTTTAAAGTTGCCTTACAATATAACATCTTGAGCACTTACTTACCTGAGGATAGTACTTTTTTATATAAATAAAGTTGACCATTCTCTCTGAATAGGTATGAGGGACTATGCCACTAGACAATGTTAGGCTGGTCTAATTGGGTTGTATTTCCTACTGTGTAACTTAATGCTCTTCAGAAGTATTTTAATGATGTAAAATACTTCAGAACCTCTTCTATTGTACTCACTAAAATCAATAAGTAATGAAGTACTAGAATATTGATATCTGTATTTAGGTACAAAAGCATATCCATTTAGAAATTTTGCTAATTCTGTTACAGTGAGCAGCTCTTTATCTTCCTATGATGTAATCTGGTTTTAGGTGATGAAATGCCCTAGAAGATTTAAAAAAAAAAAAAAAAAGCTTTTCTGTTGAGCAACTCTCTTTGATAGCCAAAATCTCAAGATAATGTTGGGACAGTATAAGGAAGCATAAAAGTAGGTAATTATAATATAGAAAAATAGCATCAGGTGATTCTCCTTGATTTTGAGAGTCCCACCAGATTAAACGAAAGAAACCAAAAAAGTAAGGAAGGGGCATTTAAATTTATTATATATATTTCCAAAAGCTTTTAAAAGAAAATATGAGATAATTAAATCAAGATAGTTGTTAGTATTTTACAATTAACTGTAACATCTTTAAAAAACACATAGTTGGCTGGGTGTGGTGGCTCACACCTGTAATCCCAGCACTTTGAGAGGCCAAAAGGGGGAGCCCAGGAGTTCAAGACCAGCCTGGGCAACATGATGAGACTCCATCTTTACAAAAAAATAAGGAGACCCTCATCTCTACAAAATATTTAAGAATTAGCTGGGCATGGCGGCATGCACCTGTAGACTCAGCCACACAGGAGGTTGAGGTGGGAGGATTGCTTGATGCTAGGAGATTGAGGTGGCAGTCGGCCATGATTGTATATCACTGTACTCCAGTCCAGTCTGGGTAACATGGCAAGACTCTGTCTCAAAAAAAAAAAAAAGAAGAAAAAGAAAAACCAAGATTAGGAGTCAAAAAGAGAACATGCTTGTGCTATCATTAAGCAGATGTGAGACTTAAAACAAACACTTTACCTCTCTATACCTCAATTTCTTTCCCTGTTAAGTGAGAGGATTAGACGCTTACCTTGTGAGGAGAAACTGCCTTTCATTTGGAATCTGTTGGGGATGATGGGATTACTGGTAGAAGTTTAAGAGAAGGCTGCTGATACCTTCTCTCTGGAAATTCTCATTACTAGCTTGGAATGGGGCAAGGGAGATGCTGGGTAGGGGAAGGTATGGCAGCAGCACTTGACTCAGCTAAGGCTTCAAGATCTCCTGGTTGGGATACAAGCAACTGATGAATTCTGAGGACTCTTCCAAAGCTAATATCTTGTGTGTAAAATGAAGCCATGTATAGCAGCCATCATTGTTTCTTCCAACTACGGTTGCTTACATGGTAGCATTTGTGTTTATGTACATAGCAAAAAGCCTCAGAACTTGTAACTGTTGGTGTTTATTTCATTAAACTTTACCAACTTGCCAAATCAATTGAGGACTATAACACAGCAAGGCCAAGCAGAGAACACAGTTTTTTGAGCTATTTACACAAGAGTTTTGTTGATAATTGATCTTGACCTGCACATGTCTTTTAATATTCTGTTGGTTCCAGAATATTATTAGTCACTTCCTTTTTAGCAGTGTGCCTTTTTATGAGGTGACTAAACTGCTGTTTAACCCTGCTACAAGAATGTGGCAGTGGGCTAGTCCAGACAAGTGCATGTACACTTGGTAACTAGCATTCTTAATAAGCTTGCTTCAACCTGCCACAAATTAAAGCTCTGTGTGACTTTTCTAGCACATAAGTGACAAAAAAAATGGCTGGGGGAAGGGCAGAAGAAATCTCGGATTGTGAATAAAAATAAATAAGCTTTTTTGATTTGTGCTTTGGTTGGCAGTAAATGAAATTTTAGCCTCATGACTCAGTTTGGTTTAAAACCACCTCAGTAATCTGTTTAGCTGAACAGTAAGCATCTGAAAATTTAAAAGGGGTATTCCAGCAGTCATCTTCAGGACTCCTTACCATAAAAAGCCTTATTTACGTTGGAAATGGGATTTTGTAGAAAACTCCATGGCTTTTGGAGTTAAATTTGGTTTGCCATCTGGTACCTGATTTATCTCGGACAAGTTACTCCACCACTCTAAGGTTGTTTTATGATTTGTACAATCATGATAGTCTTTAATTTACAGAGTTGTCATGTATGGTAGACATATGTTAAGCACTTTCTATGTAGTTTCTGACTAATTGATGGTCTCTAGGAGTAGCTGTTTTAATTAAGCCAAAGAAAGTAATTATTGGTTATCAGATAGACAAGATATCTTAGAGCCTTAATAGTTGTTTGATTGGATTCTTTTAAAATGGTTGTGAGATAAACTGCCTGAATTTTAATTTGGGTTCACCACTCAGTACCTGTTTGACTTTGGGCAACCTTCTTATTCTGTGTGAGGTTTAGTAACCTCATCTCTAAAATGGGAATTATAATCCTTACCTGGCAGAGTTATTATGAGAATTAAGCGGGGTAGTGCATATAAAGCACTTTGTGTAATAGCAATACATATTGAGCTCTTAATAGCAGTTATTATACAACTGTTTTTTAAAATACTGAATGGTGTCAGGGGTGTATGTATACATATGTCAAAAAGCAATACTTTAGGCTGGGTGAGGTGGCTCCTGTCTATAATCTGAGCATTTTGGGAAGCCGAGGCGGGCAGATCACTTGAGGTCAGGAGTTCAAGACCAGCCCGGGCAACATGATGAAACCCCACCTCTACAAAAATACAAAAATTAGCCGGACTTGGTGGCGTGCATCTGTAGTCCCAGCTACTCAGGAGGCTGAGGCAGGAGAATCACTTGAACCTGGGAGGTGGAGGTTATAGTGAGCCGAGATCATACCACTGCACTCCAGCATGGGTGGCAGAGTGAGACTGTCTCAAAAAAAAAAAAAGTAATACTTTATATGAGGATATAAATGTGTGTATTAATAACACTGAATACTGCCTTATTGAAGTATAACTGACCTGTAATAAGCCATATATTTTTAAGTGTATAATTGGATACATCTTGACGTACAAATACATAGATTAAGAAGACCATCAGTGCAGTGTATTCAATGCTCATATCCAGTAGCATTCCCAAATCTGGATGAAATTACATCAGTGCCATGTTAGGATGATGATAAGCTTGAGATATGGTTTTTAAAAAATGTCTCATATTAATTGTTCTTCTTAAAACACAAGAGAATTGTATTTTACAAACTGAGTGAATAAAAGATACAAACAGTAAAGCTCTAGTTTGAATCTTGTTCAGTTGTGTTAGTGGGTGTGTCACATGCAGAGCAAGGAGTCTGCAGGTGACATAACCAAATCTCCTTAGTGATATATGAAGATCATAACCCATTAGGGCTAGAAGGGATCTGAGAGGCCATGTAGTTGGTCCTACCTGTATTTTACAAAAGGAGATGTTAAGACTCTTGGTTACTGACCCAAGGTCCCATAACAGGTTTTATAGCTTCCAGTACTCTTAAAATGTCTTAGTCTTTGTCATTTATAATTAGAAAAAAAGAGAGACTGCAAGCATGTATTTGGGAGAGGGTTAAAATTTGGCTATAAAATAAAAAATAATTTGAAGAACTAATTCATATATATATGAGTATCTATGTATATATATGAATATGTGTATATATGAATATCTATGTGTATATATGAATATATATGTGTATATATATAATTGAGACTGAGTCTCACCCAGGCTGGAGTGCAGTGGCTCAATCTTGGCTCCCTGCAACCTCTGCCTCCCAGGTTCAAACAGTTCTCCTGCCTCAGCCTCCTGAGTACCTGGGAGTGCATGCTCCCGCCACCATGCCCGGCTAATTTTTGTATTTTTGTAGAGATGGGGTTTCACCACGTTGGTCAGGCTGGTCTCCAACTCCTGACCTCAAGTGATCCACCCGCCTTGGCCTCCCTAAATGCTGGGATTACAGGTGTGAGCCACCACGCCCAGCCTACTAATTCATATTTTTAAAGAAAGAAGTATTAAGAATGGCCCTAAATGCTCTGAGGACCAAGCTTAAAATGATAATACTGTGTTTTACTAACAACTTGTTAGACATAGCCAGTGATCAGTCATGGTGGTTTACAGGAGTTTTCCTTTGCATATTGTCCTAGTATTTTATTTTCGTATGAAGAATAACATAAATAATAATACAAGGAAAATATTTTATCCTTTGTTTATTATGTAAAGAAGAAACATCAAAAAGATTCTAAGATTTCACGAAAGAGCTTTTTTGTCTTCTCAGTTGTTTCAAATAATAGTCGTCATTATTCATGAAAATTAGTTGCACATGTACACATTGCATAGTTCAGCAGTTCTCAGCTTTTTGGTCTCAGGATCCTTTTTCACTTGTAAAGAAATCATCAAAGACCCCAGAGAGCTTTTGTTTATGTGGATTATATTCATTGACATTTACCATTCTAAAAATTAATATTGAAGAAAATAATATTTAAGATAACAAGTGAATTACATGTTAATATAAATAGAATTTTACACAAAGTAATTATATTTTCTAAGAATTCAGTAAGTAAAGTGACATTGTTTTTATACTTTTACAAATCTCTTTAATGTCTGTCTTAATAAAAGACAACTGGATTTTTGTTGCAGTTGTCCTTCTTCTGCACTTAACCTGTTATAATGAATTTTGTTTGGTTGAAGATATGAAGAAAATCTGACCTCATAAAGATCTGTAGTTGGAAAAGGGAGGAGTATTTTAATAGTCTTTTCAAATAATTATAGCTATTATTCTTTGATACTAAACTAGAACTCGAGAAGTGGTAGTTTCCTAAAGGTTAGTTTTATTTTTTTAATTTTAATTTGTGTGTGTGTGTGTGTATGTGTGGCACGGAGCTTTCTCAGGTAGAGCTAAATGTTACTTTCTTTGTAGAATCTGAAACCCTATCAGTATACTTTTTGTATTAATACTTTGTCATAGTGAGATACATTGATATGCCTCACACTTTGAATTAAACCTTTATCCATACATAATTTTATAACATTATGCAATCACTGTTCATTTGGAGAATATTGGTCTTTGTAAGTTATGCAGATTTTCCAAATGTTGACACATTATATGATATAAAAAATCACATCTATTAATAAAACTACTGAGCTCATCACAAAGGCTTTAAGTATTGAGAAGCTGTCAAGCTCATGATGGCTGATAGTTTTTAAAACTCTTAATTTTTATGTGAAAACTCAAATTTTGTCATTGGCAATTAATACTGTCAAACCTGTTCCTTGAAGTAGTAGTCTCACTTCATTCATTTTGGAGAAAATGGTCAGCAATTAGGGATACTCAATCACAGGTTGAGTACCCATAATCTGGAAATCTAACTTTTTAAGCAGCAATGTCATGTTGAAAGGAAATGCTCATTGGAGCATTTCAGATTTGGATTTTTAGATTTGGAGTGCTCAACTGTTAGGTATGTATGATGCAAATATTCCAAAATCCAAAACAGTTCTAAGTCTGAAACAGCTCTGGTCCCAAGCATTTTGAGTAAGGGATGCTTACCCAAATACCAAATCCAAATAACCACAGTCTGTCTGCCCATCATTTGTTTAAGTAGTAATGGTGTTTCATGAAAAAAAGTGGCTAATTCAACATATAACTCAAACACAAGTGCTTTTTCTTCAAGCCATCCATTATACTTTGGTATGCTCTACAAGTGCTTTATACATACTTCCCATTTGTCACATAGAATGTTAAAAGACATGTGTTAAGAGTCAAAATTTAATTAAAAGTAACAATTTTTCTGATCTAACAGGGACATTCTTAAATGAAACTGCCATTTTTACAGAGAGTACATGGAACTGGAGATTTTTAACAGTTTGGTGCTACTACCTTAATTTGTGCTGAAGTATCAGCAGATTTGCCCACCATTGCTTTTTTTAATATCAGTATAAAAACACAGTGTGGCCAGCTGTGGTGGCTCACACCTGTAATCCCAGCACTTTGGGAGGCTGAGACTGGCAGATCACCTGAGGTCAGGAGTTCAAGACCAGCCTAGCCAACGTGTTAAAACCGCATCTCTACAAAGATACAAAAATTAGCCAGGTATAGTGGCACGCACCTGTAATCCCAGCTGCTTTGGAGGCTGAAGCGGGAGAATCACTTGAACCTGGGAGGTAGAGGTTGCAGTGAGCCAAGATCGTACCACCACACTCCAGCCTGGGTGACAGAGCGAAATTCCCTCTCAAGAAAATAAATAAATAAATAAAACACAGTGAAAAAGTCTAATGCCATTTAAGTATTATTATGAAATAATTTTGACCTAATGGAACTCCTGAAAGAATCTCAAGAACCCTGTGCCTATAGTACGTACTTTGAGAATCACGTAGTTAGTATGTTCTTTTTTTTTTTTGAGACGGAATTTCGCTCTTGTTGCCCAGGTTGGAGTGCGGTGACCCAATCTCAGCTCACTGCAACCTCTGCCTCCTGGGTTCAAGCAATTCTCCTGCCTCAGCCTCCCAAGTAGCTGGAATTACAGGCATGAACCACCACGCCCGGCTTATTTTTTTATTTAGTAGAAGTGGGGTTTCACCATGTTGGTCAGCCTGGTCTCGAATTCTTGACTTCAGGTAATCCACTGGCCTCAGCCTTCCAAAGTGCTGGGATTACAGGCGTGAGCCACTGTGCCCAGCACATGAGCCATTGTGCCCAGCACAGTATGTTCTTAACACTAAATACTGTCTGTAAGAAGAAAAGAAAAAACTTCAAGTGGACTTTGAGTATTCACTCACTGATGGAATATCTACCATGTAGCAAGTGTATTCTCATTTAAGCCATCCTCACAGAAAGTCTGTTAGGAAAGGTCATGTTAATTTTATAGAACAAAAAACTTAGCCTTTTTTTTTTTTTTTTTTTTTTTTTAAAAGACAGGTTCTTGCTCTGTCACCTAGGCTAGAATGCAGTGGCATGATCCCAGCTCCCTGCAGCCTTGATCTCCTAGGCTCAGGCAATCCTCCCATCTCAGCCTCCCTAGTAGCTGGACTATGGGTGTGTGCCACCATGCTCAGCTAATTGTTTTTTCTGTTTTTGGAGACAGGGTCTCACTCTGTGACCCAGGCTGGAGTACAGTGGTGTGATCATGGCTCACTGCAGCCTTGACTACCTGGGCTCAAGTGATCCTCCTGCCTCAGCAACCCAAGTAGCAGGGACTACAGGTGTGCACCCCTGTACCCAGCTAATCTTTTGTTTATGTTGTTAGAGACAAGATCTCACTATGTTGCCCAAGCTGGTCTTGAACTCCTGAGGAGCTCAAGCTATCCTCCTGACTTGGCCTTGCAAAGTGCTGGAATTACAGGCATGAGTCACCACACCCAGCCAGGAAACTTAGTTTTGAGATGTAAAATATTGATTTGAGTGAATAGTAGAATTGAATTTGAACTCAGGACGCTCTGAGTTTAAAAGTCCATTCTACACTTAGCTGTCTCCTGTTATTAAATAGAAAAAGTTCCTTTAGCAATCAACAAGAATTTGTTAAGTGCCTGCCTGTCCATGGATTACTTTTTAATGGGGCAAATTTATTTAATTTTGGTCGTTTTTCTTCATGTCTTGTCAAAAAATGATTTACCGTCCTTATATTTCAATCATTAACAGCTGATAAGAACAATTAAATTCTTGCCTACAACAGCTACTTTTTCCTTGAGATGTGGTCTTAAAAATATAAATACTGTAAAATAATTATGATTTTTGTGAAAAAAAGGTTTTCTTTGGATAATTTAAATGCATAAACTTTTTGTGTTGATGTAGTATAATTATCAAATTATTTAATTGGACACATATACTTAATGTTAATATTATATAATGTTGATTTACAAATACTGCTTTTGTATCTACCCTCACATTTCATGATATTTATTCAATAGGCATTTTTTGTATATAAGCATCATCATCACCACTAGGGTCACTGTTTTTTTCTTTTTGGTTGACACTGTAAAGACTAAATAATTGAATTGAATAAGATAACTATTCTTGTGTTAATTAAGGAACAGGCTAACTCAGAAAGACCCCAAAATACAAGATGACAGTGGGCTTCTCTCATGGAACAGTGTAGGTGAGGAAGGTATTTCTGCTAAAGTCATGTTTTCTAGAGTCCATCCTTCTCACTGGACATTTTATTTCAAGCCACAAGTATTCTTCACAGACTAGTAAAAAGTAATGTTTGTTGAGCCACTACTGTGTGCTAGGCATTTTCTCATTGCTTTACCCGTAAACTCAACCTTATTATCCCTACACTGTGGAGAAAGTAATAATCAAGTACTATCCCTATCTAGGTGTCATTAAGGACAGTTGTAATTTTTTCATTTGCTTATTTTTTTGTTTTGGTTTGGTTTCACTTGTCCTATGTATATTCATCATCTTCCCAAGACATTTTTCAAAGAATCTTTTAAAGGCAGGTTTATAAGGACTTTTAATACTTGCAATTGTGAGATTATACCTCTAGGATAAGACAATGTCTTAATCATTGTCTTCTTTATTAACCAGTTTTGACAAGTAAACTCTCTGAGTACCTGAAGCATCATTGACTCAGGTTATTTAAGGCTAATCTGTTTAAACAGTGTATTGAAAATGAAGTATTGAAAATGAAGCACCCTGTAATAGGAGAACTTTTATAACTACTCAAATATAAGGCAGCTTCCTTTAGGGTAAAACCTAAACTTAGATTTTTATATGTTTTTGGTATATGTATCTTAGGGAAATTTTAAATTCTGTATCTCACCTACAATTTTATATTTCTATCCTTACTGCCCTCAGAGTTAGGAAACTGAAGTATTATTCTGCTAATCAGAAAAGTAGCAGACGCACATTGAGGCAGTGAGGGATTGGGGGCAAGTATGTATACTTTGCCTTATTTGGGGCTCATTACAATTTCCTGGAGCCTCAATCTATCATCTAATGAAAATTAGCCTTGGCTACCATAACATCTCATGTGTGGAAAAAATTCAAATTTTCAAAGCCTTCCTGGTAATGCAATACCCAGGATACTAGAGTTAACTTTCTAATCTAGCTTCAGCAATAATAGAAAATACCTGAAAGGTAAAATCCTTTTGTGAAACATGGCCATATTTTGTTTACAAATGATGGATTCTACTTTTTGCAGATGTGTCTTGCTGAATCAGGGCTCTCTTATCCCTGCCATCGACTTACAGTGGGAAGAAGATCTTCACCTGCACAGACCCGGGAACAGTCAGAAGAAGTAAGCCTGTTTGCCAGCTTTTCATTGAACAGAAGGCCCATCCCCCACCTACCTGCCCATTTCCCTTTCTTTTTTATCTGCCAGAGCAATGAATAGATAGAGTTAATATAGCATTAATTATATCTTGGTAAATTCTTGAAGGCAGAAACTGTCCATGCAAGGTTATTACTAATGTGCTCCTTCTTTCTCTGTTAGTTTTATGTTTCAACAGACAGAATTCAGGTGGATTGGTTGAAATGATTTTTACTTAGAACTATCAGGCTAACAAAGAACTTTCTAGTCTGGGCACAGTCACTCACGCCTGTAATCCCAGCACTTTGGATGGCTGAGGCAGGCAGAGCACATGAGGCCAGGAGTTCGAGACCAGCCTGGCCAACACAGTGAAACCCCGTCTCTACTAAAAATGCAAAAATTAGCCAGGTGTGGTGGCAGACACCTGTAATCCCAGCTACTTGGGAGGCTGAGGCATGAGAATTGCTTGAACCCAGGAGGCAGAGGTTGCAGTGAGCCGAGATGGCGCCACTGCACTCCAGCCTGGGCAAGAGCATGAGAATGCATCTCAAAAAAGAAAAAAGAAAGTTTTTTTGGTGTTGACCGTGTAGTTGAGTAGATTCATGAGGATTGACCCTGGAAGTCCTTTAACTCATTGGGTTGGAGCACTTACTATGAGACAGACGCTGTGCTTGAAACTTTTAGAGAACAAAAATGAGTAACACTGTACCTATACCAAAGTGCTCAGAGTCAAGGGTGATAGATAATAAAATAACAGTGGCGGGGCGCAGTGACTCACGCCTGTAATCCCAGCACTTTGAGATGCCAAGGTGAGCGGATCACCTGAAGTCAGGAGTTCAAGACCAGCCTGACCAACATGGAGAAATTCCATCTCTACTAAAAATACAAAATTAGCCAGGCGTGGTGGTGCATGCCTGTAATCCCAGCTATGCAGGAAACTGAGGCAGAAGAATCATTTGAATGCAGGAGGTGGAGGTTGTAGTGAGCTGAGATTGTGCCATTGCATTCCAGCCTGGGCAATGAGTGAAACTCCATCTCAAAACATAATAATAAAAATATAATAATAATAGTGATGGCATAATATAAAAAATGCAGTGATAGTGTTGCACACAAGTGTCCTAAAGAAACAAAGAGAATGGGCAGATGAGATTGAACATGTTTGTGTGTGTGTTGTGCCTATTTCGGTCTATGTGAGCCTGAAGAATATATATATATATTCTTTTTTTTTCTTTTTTTTTTTTTTTTTTTGAGACTGGGGTTTCACTCTTGTTGCCCAGGTTGGAGTGCAATGGCGCGATCTCAGCTCACCGCAACCTCCACCTCCCAGGTTCAAGCAATTCTCCTGCCTCAGCCTACCAAGTAGCTGGGACTACAGGTGCCTGCCACCACACTCGGCTAATTTTTGTATTTTTAATAGAGACGGGGTTTCACTATATTGGCCAGGCTAGTCTCGAACTCCTAACCTCATGATCCACCCCCCCCTCGGCCTCCCAAAGTGCTGGGATTACAGGCATGAGCCACCGCGCCCAGCCCGAGCCTAAAGAATATTATGAGGAAATACCTAAATTCTGTTCCATGGCTACAAACAGCACTTTCATGCTCAACTCTGACCATGGTTATAAGGAAATGGGAAAGAGGGCATGGATGTTTTAACTTACTCATTTAAGAAATATTTATTAAGCTCTTACTATGTGCTAGGAAAAGTCATCACCAAGACTTTAAAAGTGTATACAATGGAGGCCATAACTAAATAGCACAGATGAGCTTTATTTAAACTATATACTTTTTTTTTTTTTTTTTTTGGAGACAGGGTCTCACTCTGTCACCCAGGCTGGAGTGCAGTGGCACAATCTCGGCTCACTACAACCTCTGCCTCCTGGGTTCGAGTGATTCTTGTGCCTCAGCCTCCCGAGTAGCTGGGATTACAGACATGTGCCACCACACCCGGCTCATTTTTTTGTATTTTTAATAGAGACAGAGTTTCACCATGTTGGCGAGGCTGGTCTTGAACTCCTGACCTCAAATGATCCACCCTCCTTAGCCCTCCAAAGTGCTAGGATTACAAGTTTGAGCCACCATGCCTGGCCTTAAACTAGAATTTTTTAAATTGGAGCACAATTCAAGTATTTAAAAGCTTAGGCTAGTACAATAAAAAAATTTTTCCATTTACATTCTATACAAAATGTGGTTGCTCATTTTTATTTAAACTGCCTATATATTTTGGACACCCATTATGGAAGCGACCACAGGACTTCTTCAGCAATCCTTTGAATATGTATTTATCTCACTTAAACATGTGAAAGAGAAATGGAGCTACATAATTGAGGTTGTAGTCTATAATCATCCTGTGAAAATTATAGTTTGCCACTCTGGTTTTTAACATTTTTTAGAAAACCGCAGAGAAGGAAACTTTTTCCCCTGCTAATAATATGACTGTGCTATATTATACTGTACTGTACTTGGTCTGCAAAAATGTTTATTACTTTTCAAGAGACCAAACTTTTTTTTTTTTTTTTTTTTTAAAGCACTTTATCTCACTAGCCCTTGTGAAAGAAAGATAATATTGAGTTTCACTGCTTGGCCGAAATTGCTGGACATAATTTAATGAGATATTTCTTTAAAGTGCTTGAGTCTGTTTTTAATGGCTAGAGTAGGTCATACTTCCACTCTTTAATGGATAAATCCACTAACATTAAAAGGTGGCTAACTAGCCCCAACCAAAATTTTTAATTATTCTGTGTCCTATCTGAGAGGTGACAGGTAACATTCACTTCATTTATTTCCCTTCTCTCACCCTCACCATTATATGTGTTATTTGGGTGGTCCCATCAGCAGAGAGAAGCCAGTTCCATATAGTGAAGAGCAGTGTTTGTAAGGCTAGCACACTATTTAGGTTATTTTGAGAAAATGGTAGTGTGGGATTGGGAGGCTTTGCCAAACTAAAACAGTCACAACCTCGGTAATATCTTATTATTACTGAGTAATAATATCTTGTTATTAGGAGTTCTGCCCTCCTATAATAACCAGTTTCATTTTTGAGCAGCTTTTTTTGTTGTCTTCCTTATATTAATTTGAAATACGTGTAATTGTACCTTCTACCCATTGATTCTGCTGCTTTCTTCCGATTCTACTCTTCTCCTACATGACTTTGTGTGTTTTAAGACAATCATCTTTCTTTTTTTTTTTTTTTTTTTTGAGACAGTCTTGCTCTGTTGCCCAGGCTAAAGTGCAGTGGCACAATCTTAGCTCACTGCAGCTTCCTCCCCACGGGTTCAAGCAATTATCGTGCCTCAGCCTCCCAAGTAGCTGGGACTACAGACATGTGCCACCATGCCCGGCTAACTTTTGTATTTTGAGTAGAGGCGGGGTTTTGCCATGTTGGCCAAACTGGTTTTGAGCTCCTTACCTCAAGTGATTTGCCCTCCTTGGCCTCTCAAAGTGCTGGGTTTACAGGTGTGAGTCACCGCACCCAGCTAACAATAATCATTTTGCTATTGACTTACTTAAACTTTGAGTTAGGAAGGAAATATTTGAGACCAGCAGTTACATTCAAGTTTTAGATTTTATGGATTGTAGTTGTATGTCCTTTAGCTGGAATAATTTTGATTCTTACATCATATCTCTGGCCCTACAGACACAGTTTCTTTATTATCATTTAATTTTTTTTTTCTCATCCTACCCTTGTTCCTGAGCCCCCGTTTAATGATTTTCCCATATTTCTGGATACCTAGCTAGGTAACAATTTATCCTCAGTTGCTTGGGTGAAACAGTGTGGGGGCCTTGTTTGACCCTGCCTCCTTGGGAATTGTTCAGTTCTCAGTTGACAATGGAGAAGGAGAGGCAGTCCAAAAACTTAACAACAAAAAAAGTTGTAATGTAATGTTAAAAGCATTAGTTTATAACTATGGTTAAAGAAACATTTATTGAATGCTCACTATGTACTAGTCAGATGAATATAAATTGATAATTTTGTATTATATGATTAATGAGAAAATTGAGGCAAGCATGAGATGCTCGAGAAGTATAGATAATGGGGGTGAGTTGTAACTTTCAAGAATGTTTGCAGGCAAGAACCTTGTTTGCCTTTCTCCCCTCTGTAGCTCTAACACCTAGCCTAGTGCCTGGCATGACACAGAGTAGTTATTTGTAAATGGATTTATTTTTAAATAAAGAAAATAAAAGAAAAAAAGACTAGAGGAGGTGACATCCAAATTGGATTATAAAGAATGAGTCACAGCCAAATAAAGAATCAAAGGAATCATATTCCATTCATTCCATTCAGAGAAAAAGGCACGATTTGACGTAGCAAATGAGAAGATATGTGTAGGTAGGGTTACTGTTAGTGCAGAAGAAAGTGGGGGGGAAGGAAGATAAGAGATGAGGTGAAAGTGAGTAAGTCTTATATGACACATTGAGAACTTGAACTGTAGAAAGCAGTAAAAGACTTTTTTTTTTTTTTTTCCGGAGATGGAGTCTCACTCTGTTGCCCAGGCTGGAGTGCAGTGGTGCAATCTCAGCTCACTGCAACCTCCGCCTCCTGGGTTCGAATGATTCTCCTGCCTCAGCCTCCCAAGTAGCTGGAACTACAGGAGTACACCATCACACCCAGCTAATTTTTGTAATTTCAGTACAGACTGAAATTGTCCATATTGGTCAGGCTGGTCTCGAACTCCTGACCTCAGGTGATCCACCCGCCTCGGCCTCCCAAAGTGCTGGGATTACAGGCATGAGCCACCGCACCCCGCCAAGATTGACCCCTTTCACCACTTCTATTTGACATAGTACTGGAAGTTCTGGCCAGGGCAATTAGGCAAGAAAAATAAAAAGAAATAAAAGGAAGAATTAAAATAATCTCTGTTCACAGATGATATGATTTTATATGTAGACAACTCCAAAGATTACATTTTTAAAAAAACTATTGGAACTAAAAAATGAATTCAGCAAAATACCAGGATACAAAGTCAACACACAAAAATCACTTGCCTTTCTATAAACCAACAGTCAACAAGTTGAACAGAAAATTACAAAAACAAGTCCAATGACAACAGCATCAAACAGAATAATCCTTAGGAATTAACTAATAAAAGAAGTGGAATACTTGTACTATGAAAGCTACCAAACATTGCTGAAAAACTAAAGAAGATATAAATAAATGGAAACACATTTCATGTATATGGGTTAGAAGGCTTAATATTCTTCAAATGTCCATAGTGCCCAAAGCAGTCTACAGAAATCCCTATCAAAATTCCAATGATGGTTTTTTGCAGAAATAGAAAAACTTATCCCAAAATTCATATGGAATTTCAAGGGACCTTGAATAGCCGAAAACAATCCTGAAAAAGAACAAAGCTGGAGGACTCACTCTTCGTGATTTCAGTGTTTAGTAAAAAGATATAGTAATCTAAACAGTGCAGTGCTAGTATAAAGACTAACATATAGACCAATGGAATATAATAGAGAGCCTCAGCACACCAGCATGTTATGATAAAATGGTTTTTGACAAGGGCACTAATCCCGTTCAGTGGAGAAAGGGTAGTTTTTTTCAACAAATGGTACTGGGAAAACTGGATATCCACATGCAAAAGAATGAAGTTGAACCCTTACCTAATATCATATGCAAAAATAAACTCAAAATATATGAAAGACTTAACTGTAAGATCTAAAACAATACAACTGTTAAAAGAAAACATAGGGCAAAAGTTTTGTGACATTGGATTTGGCAATGATGTCTTGGGTATGACACTAATGGCACAGGTAACAAAAGAAAAAATAGAGAAATTGGACTTTGTGAAAATTAAAAAGTTTTATGCATCAAAAAATACTAGCAATGGAGTTAAAAAGGCAACCCATAGAATAGGAGAAAGTATTTGCAAATCATACATCTGATATGGGATCAAAGTCTATAAAATATAGAGAACTCCTAAAACTAAGTAATATAACAACCCAGTTAAAAAATGGGCAAAGACCCAGAGCTGCAAGACTGCTACTGCTGTAGTTGTTCTGGCCTGGGAACCCAGCCCAGCAGCCTTGACAGTCTCTGGGTGTGTGACCTACCACTCCTCTCCCTCCCCTCTACCTGAAGTCACCTGAGCTGCTCCTGCTTGGGTCTAGAATCCTTCCTCAGCAGAGTTCATATTTTTCAGGTGCCTAAGCACCTAAAATCCCTCTGTCCCAGAGCCACCCCAGCTGCTGCCTCCATGGGTTCTTTGGCCCGGGGACACAGCACAGCTACTGCATGTGTGCCTGAAAACAGCTCTGTGACCACTCATCACAGGCTTCAAACCCACCACTACATGTACCTGAGGCTTACCCCAGCAGCTAGGCTACTGCATGCTGCCAGCGCTGGCTGCCACAGTTTTATGTGTATAAGTAGCTGATCCTGCCCTTGGCTCCTGCCCCAACCACTGTGCTTGCAATCACAGATGGCCCTGCAGCTGCCCACATATTAACAGATAGTCTAATTCCTGTCACCGAACCCTAGCTGGCCCCTGCAATTTAGCATAAGCAAGCTTCCAGCCCTGACCATCCCACGTGTGCTCTTACAGTCTTCCCCATCTCCTGTTTCTGTCTCCAGCACTGACCCCAGTGCATAAGCCTACATCTGGATATGCTGCCAGAGGCATGTCTGCAGCCAGCCTCTACATCAGAGGATGTGCATTTCACTGGCTCTGGCCTTCATTGTTGCTAGCCATGGCCCTTTGTTGCTGGACACAGAGGCACAGCAGAGGACTCCAGTAGCCCTTGCAGCCTCTGCAGACCTCCCACAACTTTTGCCATCAAGGATCACACAGGTGCCAATGTCACAGACTCTTAACTGTCTGAGCTGACAAGACTCAGTGTCCCCCCTAGACCTCAAGTCACCATACACACCACACTTGGTGTCTTGTGCCCTTAGACCCAGTGCCACAGCATGCCCCAGAGTGCCTCTCTCCTTCCCTACCCTCTCTACACACCCACAGGTGAAGGTCTGTCCTTACTGATGGCGGCCCATAAAGTCTGGAAGAGGTAACTTTTTCATCAAACGCATGCATACCTTTGCAAGAATACAAGGATCATAAGGAATTTGGGAAAGATGATACCACCAAAAGAACACAGTAAACTCTAGTAACTGACCTCAAAGAATTAGAGATATATGAATTGCCTGAAAAATAGTTTAAAATAAGTTCACATTCAGCCTGGGCAAGTAGTGAGACCCTGTCTGTACAAAATATATAAAAATTAGCTGGATGTAGTGGCACGTACTGAAACTTCTGCCGCCCATGTTCAAGCGATTCTCCTGCCTCAGCCCCCCAAGTAACTGGGATTACAGGCGTCTGCCACCGCACCAGGCTAATTTTTGTGTTTTTAGTAGAGATAGGGCACCACGTTGGCGGGGCTGGTCTCGAACTCCTGACCTTAAGTGATTTACCTGCCTCGGCTCTGAAAGTGCTGGGATTACAGGCATGAGCCACCACTCCTGGCTGTACTAGTTTTTAACATAGTGCCTTGACATAATAGGTAGTTTGGTGAATGTTGCTGAAAGGAACATGTATTTCAATTATAAGCTTGCTTTAATGCCAGTTATGAGTTCTAAATTTTTGCCTTAAACGGTTTAGTTATCATCTCCTGCAGGAAGTTTTTCCTGATTCCTGCCGCCTATGATTTAGGTCCTCTCTTCTTAATCTACATGTCATAGCACTAATCACTTTGTTTATAATATATGATGCTCCTTGGGAGAGGATATACTGTATCTTTCACACAGGGCCAAACGATGTAGCACTTAACAGTGATTTGTAAATGTTTGTTAAATGTTAAAGGTAATAAATGAATGCAATAAACAGCCCAAAATATAATCACTAATTTTTTAGCTGTTTTTAAAATTATGAATAAATACCTTTTCTGGATTTAAAGAATTTTAGGGAAGCCGTGACAGATACCAAGAGATTATCTATTCTCATCAGCAAACATTAATGAAAAAAAGTTTGTTTATCTTATTTTTTAGAAAAAGCTCTTTATAACCTGTTAGATGGCTAAGAAAATATGAAGAGACTGGGAGTTCCTTATACATAATTAAATAGTTCATTCTTGGAAATATTTCAATAATTCATATTTGAAATATACTTTTTTCAACAAAATTGGCTTTTTAGATACCTCCCTTTGAAGATGTTGTAGTTACAGGATTTTGTTTTCTGGGATTTTAAGAGGTTTGGGTATTCTATACTTTGTGAAGGGAAAATGAATAATGGAGACACATGGAGAATATTAAAATCACTATCTTAGTATGAAGTAAGGTCCTGTTGTTATAGAAGGAGCTAATTTATTGAATGGGATTTAGAGAAAGAGGATAGATGTGGGACAGTAAAGTAAAAGGGGTAAGTATAGAAAGATGTATATGTAGAATACTCCCTTTTTTCTCCCCTGTGTCTCCCACCCCTTGTTCTTAACCTGATGCCTCAAAGGAAGGGGTGAGTACTAGGCAAGATTAAGAAAAGACTGAGATGATAGCTTACCGGATAGAGGATGTAAGAAGATTTGTCATACTGGTCCTTTGTTTCTTTTCAGTTGCCTGTGAACCTGACTAGGCACTGTAAAAGAACATGTGGTATATCTTGTAAATCTTGAGCCTTTAGCTGTTTAAGACTAAGCCTCAAATTTAAAGGGAACTTCATGCTCCAGATATTTGACTGCCTGAAACACAGAGGGAACTCAAGCACTGTTGTCCTAGTAAATGTGTTGTTTTGTGGAGGAGGCTCCTTCACTGCTCTAAAATGAGACGGCATTGTGGATTTTTAAGCTGTTGACTAGCTTAAACCAGGAGGAGATCTTAGATCTATGAACAAACTATTAAGGGAGGAGAACCAATGTTTCTGTGAGAAGTAGAGTAAAGATAGCAGGTAAATGCTTAAGGGAAGGACCATTTATTTATTCATCCAACAAATGTATCTTCATTATCTTGTCTATTCAAAGCAATAGAAAGATTGTCTTAAAGTTGAGAGGGAAAATATAATTATGACTCTCTGCATTAATGCTTGGGTATGCCGAGGAGGAAATGCTGACATTTGACACTAAGTCAAATGAGAAATATCTTGACTTCCTCATTCGGAACTCTTAGAATCACTAGATTAGCAGTTTTAAAAAGTGTTTCATAGGGTCTGAGATCCTTTGGCAATACCCCAGATGTCAACAGATACAAGGAGGAAAAGGCCAACTCCAAGAGCATTAAGCTCCCCACTGACCTCTCCCTGTATCAACCAGAGTAGTCCTACTTTTATGTATTGTAATATCCTGTTTGGGCCTAGGGGAGGGAGGTAACCCTGTGAAAATAAGTTAGAAAACCACCGATAACAGACTTTTAAGATCCTTCCAGCTTTAAAATCTATGATTCAACAACTGTCTGACCTCGGACATTCCCTCTAGCTAAATTTTTATGAGTCCTTTTTTTTTTTTTTTTTTTTTTTTTGAGGCAGGGTCTCATTCTGTCACTCAGGCTAGAGTGCAGTGATGCAAACAAGGCTCACTGCAGCCTTGACCTCGTGGGTTCAAGTGATCCTCCTGCCTCAGCCGCCCAAGTAACTAGGACCACAGGTGCACACCATCATGCCCGACTTTTGTCCTTTTTTTTTTGGAGAGATGAGGTCTGGCAGTGTTGCCCAGGCTGATTATGAGTCTTAGATTTTATTTCTATTAATGCTCTTCTGGCAAAATATGTATGTTATATTAGGTTATTCTGCATAGACTGAAGTATCAATTACTTTCCCCATTTTATAACTTAAGTACATAGTGCCACATTTTAAAAGATAGAAATTTTATTTACTAAGTAGTATTTATAGACTTCATTTATTGAACATAGGACAGATAAGCATGTAGCCAGATATCTTGCTTGGACCCTCTTCTTACCCAAGGCATGAATATTCAGCAGTACTTACAGCCCAGTCCAAAAGTTTTACATCTCAGTATTTCAGAATCACATTCTAACCTAGAGAATAACAGCCTAGTTCTTTGAAGCAGATGTTTTTAATACCTTTTCAATTGATGTTGCTAAAAACAAAATAAACAGAGCATATTCATCAGTGCTCAGCAGGTAGTAAATTCTCAATAATTTTTACTGAATTAAAACATTATTATTACAACTCGTAGGTAAAACATTGTTATTACATCTCATCTTCAGTTTACAAAGAGCTTTCATATATAGTGTATTTCATGTTATCCATAACAATGTGAGGATAGTGTACCATATTTCACGAAGAGAAACCTGAGAACCACTGCAGTAAGGAAGTGGAAAGTTTGAAAATGCCACCATTGCTTCTACCTACCAAATACAAATTTGTGTGAACTTTTTGAGAGACTCATAGCTTACTTTGTCTCTGACTTCTCCAGTTGTACCCATTTTCTCATTTGTTTTGCACTTAATTGTGTACTGTATGCTGGGGAAGAAACAGACAAAAATCCCTGTCTTTATTTAGTTTGTAAGCATTCTTCATTTTCCCTCAGTCTCCAGCCTTCGGTCTACAGGTATCAGAGAAAGTTTAGAAAGTATGTGAGCCTTACAAGGAAAAAATAGTAAGCTTTACTCTAGCAAATGAGTTTATTTGATAAAAATTTTATAATGCTTATGTCTTGTTGTTACTATATAACTTATTCTTAGAATTTGATATGCAAAAATCAATATGAAACTAATCAGGACTTTCCTTAAATAGCAAAGCACCGATGTTCATATGGTTAGTGATAGCGATGGAGATGACTTTGAAGATGCTACAGAATTTGGGGTGGATGATGGAGAAGTATTTGGCATGGCGTCATCTGCCTTGAGAAAATCTCCAATGAGTGAGTATTATTAGCTCTTTGGGTCCAGCAATAGAATTCTTTCTCCTAGTACACAAACTTATGAAGAACATTAAACTTAAACATCTCTTACTGACCTCCAGGAAAGATAAGATAAAAGAGAGTAAGGGGAGATAATAGAGAGTAAGCATTCTTCATTAAAACCACAGCCTTTTGAATTTTGATTTTATTAAACTTAAAAATTCTCAGTGCATTAGGAAAATTCATTAAAAACGCAAGGTAGTGTAACTTTTGTTTTACATGTATAATTAATTATGACTGTCTCTCTTTAAACCTAGAGGCTGATTAACAAACAGGTGTACTTTCTGTGACTGATACTTGTTTCCCCACATCTTATTAGAGATACCAGTTTTAAGAGTAGTAATATTACTCTTCTATTCAACAGTACCCATCTTTGGAGGGAAAAAAGTAAACTAAATGTGCCATCTGTTTCACTTCCACTTACAAGATGCGTACTCTAGAATAACAAGACATGCTACGTGCAAAATGACCACTAAAATAATAATGACCTATTTACTTTGTGAAATTAGAGAACTCCTGTGGGCAGAAATAGATGTGATGTTTACATAAAATTGGTTATTTTCCCAATTAATGAAGTCTTTAATATCAGACTCATTTAATATAATGTAGTCACAAGATGTCTATTTCAAGAAAACATTGAAATCCTAAATGACAACTGGGCACATATTTTAAATGCTTAGCAGGATTGTGTCAGTTGGTTTTTCAAAATTTATGAGCTTGGAATATTTTAAGGTTCTTTTTGATTCTGGTTTGATGAGCTCTAATATATGTTGAGTTAAACCATCCCCTCAGATATATCACAGAAGCTAAAATTTAATTTTATTTCCTCTTTATTGATTAAATATATTTCTTATATGTGGGATTAGATGTTATGTGGTTTGTTTTTTGTGTCTATTTGTTTTGTTTTTTTTGTTTTTGTTTTTTCTTTTGTTTGTTTTTTAGTGCCAGAAAACGCAGAAAATGAAGGAGATGCCTTATTACAATTTACAGCAGAGTTTTCTTCAAGGTAGGGTTAGGATATTAACTATATAAAATTGATGCTGTTTTATGCTACTGTGGTTTTTCTTGGGCAATTTTAATTATAGATTGTTTAAAATTTCTCCGTAAAGTATTCAAAGGATATACTTGTTAATTTATGTAGTCCTAATGGTGAAACACATAAATAACTAGTAAACCGTTTATACCACTTCAGAGATGGATTCAACTTATTTCTGTATCTTTATGGACGTTCAATAAATGGATGCTAATTTAATATTTTTATTATATTCCCAAAGGACTAGGATATAGGATACTGATTTTTAGTATATCTTAGGACAGTCAAATGGAAAGTCCTTTAACATAATATTAAATTTAAAAATACTTTAAACATTTTAAATCCAAGTGAATTTTTTCTTTTGATTTTTTTCTTTTGGAATCGTTTTACATTTCTTCCTTAAGTGTCAAATATAAAATGTTTTATATGCATTTGAGAGTCTGCTGAGGTGTTCAAATATAAAGAGAATTAATGTTTAATCCTCAATTTGGTGTAAATGATATTGTTTTAGTGATATTTTCTGTTGAAATAATATGGAAACTTTTAAAAGAAACAGTTTTTTCCCTCTATTGGAATTCTGGAATAAATGAACTGAAGTGGGAAAATAAAGTTAATGTAACTAGGAAAATCAGATGAAAGTGAGTAACCAAGAATTTCTTCTTATAAATGGCATGGTTTTATAGCACTTATTAAATTCATTTGCTAAGTGTACTTAAAATTCCAGCATTGAGTATATCAGTATAGGCCAAGAAGAATTCTAAAAACGAATGAAGCTCATTTCCAAGCTCTTAAAGAAATGTTTTTATGTTTAGTATGCACTAGACATTAGCCCCAGCATTTACTTAAAAGTCATTGATTAGACTTGTGAAATTTGAAGTGAATTTGAAATGTATTTTAATTAATAGAGTCAATTTTTCCTATAGATATGGTGATTGCCATCCTGTATTTTTTATTGGCTCATTAGAAGCTGCTTTTCAAGAGGCCTTCTATGTGAAAGCCCGAGATGTAAGTAGATGTAACCTTTTCTGATTAAAAAGTGCATCCCACAGGTTTGCCACTAGGGCTGAGGCAATGCTTAAATGTTTTCTGTTTTTGTTTTTTTCCAAAAACTTGGAACTCTTCACAAATTTGTGTGTCATCATTGTGCATGGGCCATGTTAATCTTCTCTGTATAAGTCCCATTTTAGTATATATGCTGCTGGAGCAAGCACCATTTTCTGTTTTCATTTTGAAATTGGAGACTTCATTTGTTTCTGGTTCATCTGCTAACCTAGTTTTCACCAAGATGCCCATTTCACAAGGGACATTAATGTAATAGGGGTACTGCTGACTCTTGCAGAAGGTCTTGTGAAGCACTGAAATAAGGTTTTTTTTAAATGGGAAAAAAGGTGGACATGCTTAAAAGGGACCAGGCTACGTGTTTGTATTATTTTCAGTTATGCAAATGACTAGTTCTTGATAGATTTGTTCTTTAGTCTTTTCCCAAAATGATTATTCTATATAGTGATATATATCTAACAACAGCAGTATTTTCCCCCAAATGTCACTTTGGGCCCCCACCCCCCCCCAAAAAAAAAAGGTTTCAAACATAGAAATGAACTTTGTGATCTTGAAGTCTGTAACAAGAAGCCCATAACAAGAATTTAGAAGATAAATTTTGAGGAAGAAGACTCTAATCACTATTTGTATGTTGTCACAACAGTCAAGACATCAGTAATCTGGCTCCTGCCTATCTATGTCGCTTCAGCTCTTCCTATTCCCTGCCTCACACTTAATAAATCTGGCAGTAGTGTGCCATTTGTATTTCCCCATAATCTTACTCTTTCTTCATGCTTCCCCACTGCTAGAAATGCCTTTCATCCTGCTCTTTACCTGGATGACGACTCCTCTTCCTCCGAAACTTACCTTTTCCAGCTCCTCCCCTTCTCTCACGTTGGCAGCACCTACCCCTTTAGCACTTCCCAGTGAAAAACCCTCAGCTTATCTCTTATTGTTACACTTAACACAGTGTTTATAATTATCCAGTCTACATATGTCTTCCCAGGAGTTTTGATTTTCTTTTGACAGGAACTATCCTTTATGTCCCTGTACTTAGTAAAAATTCAGTAAATGTTTAATAAATGAAGGAATAAAGAAAGGGAAGAAGGAAGGAATAGCGTGTACATGGAGTAGAGGGGAAAGCTATTGGAATTAAAGAGGGCAAGAAGTTTGAGAACAGAGTGCAAGGATGCCTCTGAGGTTTCTATTTTCTAGATTATGTTAAATTCTGATACAAAGAAAAATTCATTTAAAAATAAATTTTAAAAATCAAATTCCAAGATGATTAATCAAATTAGAGCTATAATTGACAGTCTAATGAATTTAGAGTAAGAAACTATTCTTTACCTTAAGAATAGCAGAATAGCTCTTTTAAAAGCTGTTTTAAGCAATTATGTTTCAACTGTTAAATCATTATAAAAATGGCTATTTTTAAAGAAATGCATGTTTATGGTAATATGTTTATGGTGTTCATAAATATAGGTTTATGGCAAATACTGAGCTGGATGTGATGGCTCATGCCTGTAATCCAGCAATTTTGGAAGCCACTGCGAGTGGATCTCTTGAGCTCAGGAGTTCAAGATCAGCCTGGGAAACCTGGTGAAACCCCATCTTTACAAAAAAATCATACAAAAATTAGCCAGGCATGGTGGCACATGCCTCTAGTCCCAGCTATTTGGGGGGCTGAGGCAGGATTGCTTGAGCCCAGGAGGTGGAGGTAGGAGTGAGGCAAGATCATACCACTGCACTCCAGCCTGGGTAATAGGTGATATTCTTTCTCTGAAGGAAAAAAGAAAATACTGAAAAGCAAAGAGAAAGTATTCTAACACAGATTAACTGTTAACTTTATTATGCTCTTTGCATATTTATTATTGTATGTTTAGATGTGTATATATATGGATTTTTAGTATAAAATTTAGTCATGTTATAATCCTGTAATAACAGCTTTTTTTACCTTTTAATATTATATGATCACTTTTTAAATTATAACTTCTTTTATAGTATTTTAATTTTTTATTATAAAAAAGTTTAAATTTTAATACAGAAAAAGTAGAATAGTACAATAAATAGCCAAATCCCCTATACCTACATTTAATAATTAGGAAAATTTTGCTATATTTGTATCTTCCATATACATCTCAAAGTCTTAATGGAGTTTTAAGGCCTTAAAAGGATTAACTGCTACAGATTGACAAAAGAGCAGCATTTGAAATTTATTTATATTTTTATACTTATTTGGATTTGGGATTTTGATGAATATATTTTTATGATAAATTTTTGTTTCAGTTCCTCTCTGATTAAAAATGACAAATGTTGACTGGAACAGAAAATAAATGAAAAATTTATTCAAAATTCACAAAAAAATATAAAATAAATATAAATAATTAAAACTTCAAATAATTTTTTAATAGTTTATAGCGGATAAGCATTTGAAATTATTGAAACTTAAACTGCACAGACACATTTAGGGTATCCTGTATAGTCATTAATTTTTGCTTAGCCATTTCAGACTAAATTATAGATGTCATACTTTACCCCTAAAAACTTCAGCATGCATTTTCCAAAAATAATGATATTCTCCTACATAATCACAATACCATTTTCACATATAACAAAATTAACAATAATTCCCTAATATTATCTAATATCCAGTGCATGTACAAACTTCACCAGTCATCCCCAGAATTTCTTTTTAGCTGCTTTTTGGAACCACAATCCACTCAAGGATCACAGGTTATATTTGAGTATTAGATATCTTAAATACCTTTTAAGCAAGCACCATCTCTCCCCATTTTTCCCCTGGTATTTGCTTTGTGAAGAAATCAGACCAGATGACTTGTAGATTGTTCCAGATTCTGGATTTGTGTGATTGTTTCCTTGTGATATTATTTTTCTGATTTCCTGAAAAATGGATATTAGGTCTAAAAGCTTTGTTAGATTCAGGTGAAATGCTTTGTAAAAGAATGCTTTTTAAAATAATGCTGAATATTTTAACAGGATTTTTAGTGGTTATGGAGTCTTTCATTGTATGGCCATGTTGTTATAGTTAAACAATCACTTATTAGACATAAATATGTTTGAAAGACTATCTAATTATAGTTTTAAAATAATGTATTTTTCAACTTATTCTTTGATAATAGTGCATTTGGGATATATCTTTCTCTGCTTTCCAGCAGTCGAAATAACCAGAAAATGTCACAGCCTTTTGTAACTTAAACTGTAGCTCCCAAAATAGGGATAGATATTTTTAAAAACCCATTTCCAAAGCTTCTGTAAGATATACTGTGTATACCTCACACATTTTAGGTTTAATGCAGATAACTTACACTTAAAAATACAGTATGTCATAGACAACTTAACACTTAAAATACAGTATATCATAGACAACAGAACTTTTACTAAGTGTCTTGTACATTGTAATTGGCATTTGGATTTATTCAGACTGATAATCCCCTGAGGAATATAAGCTCTTGTTTATTAACTCCTGGATATTTCTAATGAAACAATTGATTGTTTGCTTTTCTTAGTGTCTAGGTGTTTTAGCAGATGAAAAATTATTGGTTCATGTAATTAAATATTTTGCTTCATATTAGATTCATAACCGAAATCCACTGACCTCTCTGGACTGATAAAAATGTCTTTATCTTTATTCCTTTGTCCAGGGCTTTTTTCTTTCCTCATTTCTCTTTTCCAAGTTACAGATCAACAGTTTATGTACACTTTATTACATTTCTATAAACTTAAGTAAAGTTTAACTCCATGACAGATAAATTATTCAAAATTAAATCTAAGCAGGTTCATTTATTAAGGTCATTAAGCAGATGGTATGCATCTTTTAATTGTGTAAGTATGGTAATTGTAATGTTACTTCAGAATTCTGTGATGCTCTGTGGTTTACAAAACATGTTCCTATACATATCTCATTTGAACCCCACAACCAAACAGTGAAACAGGGATATATATTCCTCATATTCCCATTTTAGAGATGAGAAAGCCCAGAAAAGCTACATGACTTGCTTACAACACACTAATAGTAAGTAGTAGGAACCAAATAAGACCTCACATATTCCAAGACAGGTAAATATGGTTTACACTATCCCACCACACTTGAGTTTTCATTGCTAACTGCTGTACTGCAGGATTTAATGATCAAACTTCATCTCTCCTTTTCATATTTCACACTTGAGAGTTAAAACAGATCTTGCTCAAGATTATTTTTTAAAGCTTTTGAATGAATCATTTTTCAGAAAACAGTTTGCTGATGTTCAAACATTTTAAGACAAATGTGACGGATACTGTGGCACTCTTACTAAATTTTCTTCATCTTAAATATCACATGTTTAATTTAAACTGTGGGAGGCACATTAATTTTACCAGGGCAACAGATGAGCCTCAAGCACCAGCATTCTTCACTTGAAGTGAGAAATTGAGTTCCAAGAGTAAATAAAAACAAGATTGAAGGTTTAAATCCTCTGCTAGGCTTTTTGAACTTATATACTCATTAAATGTTTATTGGAGTGGTGGGATTACAAAGGATTTGGGGAGCTTCATCAACTGGTATATAGTTAATCACTAAGTAAAACACTACATTTGATAAAGTGTTTCTCACGATGCCACATTCAATCCATCTTAATGAAAACTGCTTCAAACTGATTTCATTTGAGAGCACTTGGTGGTGAGAGTGCTTATAGTTCTTTCTGCCTTTTTTCTTGAGGAATTTATAGTACTGTACCAAGCAGAGCTTCCAACTTTGGTAAAGCAGTTATTATAAGTTTTCATGTTTCTTTTAAGTATATCGTGACAAAGTATTGACTTCTGATAATGTACCGATCAGTTTTATGACTTCCTTCCTTGCCCTTAACTATGAAGAATGCTCACCCATTTGAGGGCTATAAATGTTTATCACATTTTCTCTAAGGATCTGGGAAATAGAGGTTTCCTGCTTTTGCTCAGTCTAATGAGGAAAATAAAACAATATAAACAGATCCGTATAGTATAATATACTATAGAAGCAAAGAGAAGAGGTACCTTCAACTACCTTAGAAGTTCAGGGGAAAGATCTCTCCTCTCCTCTCCTCTCCTCTCCTCTCCTCCCCCCTCCTCTCCTCCCCTCTCCTCTCCTCTCCTCCCCTCTCCTCTCCTCTCCTCTCCTCTCCCCTCTCCTCTCCCCTCTTCTCCCCTCTCCTCTCCTCCCCTCTCCTCTCCTCTCCTTTCCACTCTCCTCTCCCCTCTTCTCCCCTCTCCTCTTCTCTCCTCTTCTGTCCTCTCCCCTCCCCTCCCCTCCCCCTTCTCTCCCCTCCCCTCCCCCTTCTCTCCCCTCTCCCCTCCCCTCCCCTCTCTTTTTTAGATGTAGTCTCACTCTGTCACCCAGTTTCGAGTGCAGTAGTGCCATCTCAGCTCACTGCAAACTCCGCCTCCTGAGTTCAAGCGATTCTCCTGCCTCAGCCTCCTGAGTAGCTGGGACTACAGGTGCGTGCCACCACGCCCTGCTAATTTTTGTGTTTTTAGTAGAGATGGGGTTTCACCATGTTGGCCAGGCTGGTCTTGAACTCCTGACCTCAGGTGATCCACCTGCCTCAGCCTCCCAGAGTGCTGGGATTATAGGCATGAGCTACTGCGCCCAGCCTAGGGGGAAGATTTCTAGAGGAGGTACTTCTGACCTGAATCTTAAATGGTGAGAAAAACTTAGGCAAATAACAGAATTCTAAACAGAAGGAAGAACAAAAGTAAAGGCAATGGAAGATTAAAGTGAGGAAACTACAAAAAAATGCAGGACAGAGTTGCATTGCTAGGCATGATGCTGATAAAATCAGTAGGGTTCAAGGCATGAAGGGGCTTGTGATGCCCTGTATTAGCTGCCATTTAAAATCTGTTTTTAGGCTGGGCATGGTGACTCACACCTGTAATCCCAACACTTTGAGGGGCCAAGGTGGGAGGATCATTTGAGCCCAGGAGTTCTATACCAGACTGGGCAACATGGTGAGATCACTGTCTCTACAAAAAGAAAAAGAAAAAAAGAAAAACAAATAACAATTAGACAGGTGCGGTGGCATGTGCCTGTGGTCCCAGTTACTCAAGAGGCTGAATCAAGAGGGTCACTTGAGCCCAGAAGGTCCAGCCTGTAGTGAGCGATGTTCGTGCTACTGCACTCCAGCCTGGGCAACAGAACAAGACCCTATCTTGGCGGGGCGTTGGGGGAGAAGATTAGTCTTTTTGTTCCTTGGAGCCTCCCCACCTGTCATGCCTGCCGTCCCTGAATTCTATTCTTCTGTACCACCAAAAGTACCCTAGAGAATCATTAGACATTTATAGTAACTAAGAATCAACAGTAATAAAAATCTCAATGGCAAGGCTTATCTCCCATGTGAAGGATTGTTCCTTTCCCAAGCATCCCTTTGGGAGTCTGGGCTTTGATATTGGTAATTTCATTACAGCTCCAGAGATCCGACTTCAAACCAGTGCTTTTTCCAAATATTATACATAAATTAAGTGAATCAGTACTCAATTGCTGATTTCCCACTTAGTAGCTCTGTGGCCCCAAACAAGTAATGAGCCTGTGTCTAATACGGAAAAAAAATGATGATGATAGTCTCTACTTTATACAGGTTGTTTTGAGACTTAAGTGGGATGCTACCCATAAATGCACCCAGCACTGTGGATGAGACAGATGGTGCCTTTAAGCAGTTTTGGACAAATTTGAGAAATGTCTGTAAAATAACAAAACTGATTTTCTCATTCAATTATGAACTAGTTCTAGGAACAGTTTCAGGAAGGAATTTTGAGAACCCCATGAGCATTTCTACCACTAAATTTAGGAGTTCACGTTTAGCAGTGCTCTTAGTTATCAAGTTTTATTATATTTATTTTTTAAAATCAGCCCATTTTAAAGTCATGCTGTTTCTACTGCTTCATGTTGAAAGAAATCTAAATGCCATCATTGATCATTGTCTTCTAAGAAAAATAAGTTCTATACAAATTTGAGGCCACAGCTGTAGTTGGTAAGTTTCTAGCTCACCACACAATATCCAGAAAACCAGGCAAACAAACTTCTTTGTGCTTTGGAAAATATGCCCAGTCTGCTTATCTAGTCTGTGTTATTTTTTCCATTTAAATTCCTTAAAGTCAGGACAATGTCTTTTATAGTAATTTTGTATGACAGCTGGGACAGCATCCTGCACATGTGTGAAATAAGACCTAGGATGCTAATATATTTTTTTTAGAAAAATATATTTGAATTATACAAATAATGTATTTACTATAAGAGAATGAAAATACAGATGCATTTTAATTAGAAAATGACACCACATAATTCCAAACCTGAAAATAACCACTATTTATTAAATGCTTTTACTTTCTAAATGTGATTTTTAAAAAAATCTATAAACATGTATATCAGAAAAAAAGCTGATATAGTTTATATAAATACAACCATACCAAACCTGCTGTTCTGTAATTAGATGTTTCCACTAAATAGTATATTTGTTAGTACCATTTGGAATTTGCCTTTAATTCTCCAATTATCAGATCTGCCTAATTAAAATTGTAAAAATCTTTAGTGCCCATATTAAAATTATTTCTTAAATTAGTTTAAAACTTACTAGTTTAGAAATACACTGCCATTTGGCTGGACGCGGTGGCTCACGCCTGTAATCCCAGCACTTTGGGAGACCAAGGCGGATGGATCACGAGGTCAGGAGATCGAGACCATACTGGCTAACATGGTGAAACCCCATCTCTATTAAAAATACAGAAAATTAGCCGGGCGCCTGTAGTCCCAGCTACTCGGGAGGCTGAGGCAGGAGAATGGCGTGAACCCAGGAGGCAGAGGGTGCAGTGAGCCAAGGTCACACCAGCGCACTCCAGCCTGGGCAACAGAGTAAGACTCCATCTCAAAAAAAAAAAAAAAAAGAGTTAATACAACTCTATATGCTTAAACACAACTTGTTTTTATAACATATAATATTCTACTTAGAAATCTGTTTGCCAGACAATATTTAATGGTATTTAAAAGCTACTGAACATGTACACCCATAAATCATTGTAATTCTTATAGTTTTTAGTAAGAATGCATTATTAATACATTTTTAATGAAAAAATACTATTAGTTTATCTTCAAGTCTTTACTGCTCTAGTCTGTCACCTCTTGGAATGTGGAAGTAGATATAAGTAGGTTCTTGTTCTCTTCCTCAGTGGCCTAAAAGTTGGGGAGAGGAGTACACTTGACATTCTCACTCCTGTTGTCATGCTTGTTTAACAGGCCTATTGCTGACTAGGATTAGTGTTATCCCTCTCCATAGAGAATAGTAGAGGGTTAGAAAAATCCTTCCTGCACTTTTAAGAGGCTACTATACCAAAGTCCTTAGTACTGTATCTAAATGTTTACCTGGCAAAGCCTGCCTACTTCCTTGCCTACACAGTCCCTCTTCCAGCCTCCCCACAGATATGCCTCCTTCTCTATAATTTGCTGTAAGAACCAATCATTTCAGCTTCTCATGTCCTTATTCTTAAAAACTTTAGCCACATGGTGGCCTTCCTCAAATATATTGTATTACCTGAGTATTACAGTCTAAGCAATGAAAACTGATAAAGAGCTAGACCCAATGAACATCTGTCAGCTTTTTTTGAGAGTTTGATTTTACTTTAGGCTTTTCCTTTTTTAGATAGAGTCTCGCTTCGTCACCCAGAATGGAGTGCAGTGGCGCAATTTTAGCTCGCTGCAACCTCTGCCTCCCAGTTTCAAGCAGTTCTCCTACCTCAGCCTCCCGAGTAGCTGGGATTACAAGCGCACCCCACCACACCCAGCTAACTTTTTTGTATTTTTAGTAGAGATGGGGTTTCGCCATGTTGGCCAGGCTGGTCTTGAACTCCTGACCTCAGGTGATCCACCTGCCTCGGCCTCCCAAAGTGCTGAGATTACAGGCGTAAGCCATCACACCTGGGAAAGGCTTTTTTTTTTTTTTAACCCTCTGACTTCTATATGACAGTGTTCCCTATGCAAGATTCAGACATCTGTGTCCTCCAGATTTCAGAATGCTATCCCAACATCTGCTTCAGAAAGTGAGGGGAAAAAGACACCATCCTGGCATCTTCTCATCTTCAGTAGCTGACTGTTTCTTTTTGGAACCTCTCCAATTTGGTTGATGCCTGTTGGTCCCTGAAATCATATTCAGGAGCTGAACAGGGCAAAGTGTTGTGATTCTTTTCACAATACAACCTGCAGTCTGGTGCTTTACTCTTTAAAGATAACTAGCTTGGAGTTCTTTGAACAGATGGGGCCATTGACATCGCTGGGCCTTTCCCAAACTTTTCCTTTGTTTTTTGTCTTTTTTACTCTTCTTTTTCTCACTCTCATGTATATTTAAAATTCTGCTTCTGGCCAGGCACAGTGGCTCACTCCTGTAATCTCAGCACTTTGGGAGACCAAGGCAGGCAGATCACCTGAGGTCAGGAGTTCAAGACCAGCCTGGCCAACATGGTGAAACCCCATTTCTACTAAAAACACAAAAAATAACCAGGCATGGTGGCAGGCGCCTGCAGTCTCAGCTACTCAGGAGGCTGAGGCAGGAGAATCGCTTGAACCCAGGAGGCAGAGTTTGCAGTGATCTGAGATCACGCCATCAGCCTGGGTGACAGAGCAAGACCGTCTCAAAAAAAAAAAATTCAGCTTCAGTCACAAAGAAGTCACTCTCTTCTGCTTTTACTGTGGTTTGTTTGTTTCTACTTACAGCATTGATGTCCTACTTTTAAAATTCAGCTCAAGTA